>NC_056055.1:131706792-132956792 GCF_016772045.2 Ovis aries | reverse complement strand
GGGTCTAATCAACTTCGGGGAGCTTCAAATAAACCTTAGTTTGGTGGGGCCAGATTAGGTCAAGTTTTTTAAGAGCCTCAGAAGAACAGAGTCTTATTTTTGATCTTGAGCTAAAAGGCACACCTGTACTTAGCAGAGAGGGTTTTCCTGGCCAGTTATACCTAACCTATCAGGAGTTTTCATCCATTACTGGGTTTCCATTACCTTTTGTCAGACGTTTTCTCCAAGATCCCGCTGCTTCTTTTTAATCACCTAAGAAGCAACACTGATGTGACACGTTCCAGAATAAGGCTCATCCTTTCTTATCTGCATCTTCAGCCTAATGATGAGAAATGGGTTTCCATAAACTTGAAAAAGGCAGGGAAGTGCTGCCAAAGTCATAATCCACTACCTTGAATTGGAAGGAAGAAATCTGTTTCTTTTTAGAATATTAATAAAGTGTAAGATAATTTTACAAAACCTTTAGCATTTCATTCATGAAATAAATGAAACTGCCCAGTGCTATTTCCAAAGAAAAACAAAATAACCTCATTTCCCACTCTCTGAAATCTGCATGAGAATATATCCTCTATTTTGAATAGCAAGCAGAATGTTCAATTGCCTGACAGAAATGAGAGGATTGTGCCTACACGAAAGCGAATATTAAAATAATCTCTCCCATTGTGATACCTTTCTTCCTGCTGTCTCCTTTTCCCTTTCCCATAAACAAAAGTGTCGTTGCCTAAACCAATACTTTGGCTTCAAGGAGAGGCTTCTATGTAGCTTCGAAGCCGCCAGCATGCTATTTGCCTGTAAATAGGCTGTGGACTGCAGCTAATGCCTGTCTGCCTGCCTGCTTGTGGCTAAGTCTCATAGAGCAAAATTGCCGGCTTTCTCATACCCAAAACCACACCATCGTTGCCCATATTTGGTGATTCCATTACAGTAGCAATTTGAAGGAGCACCAGGCTTACAGCATTTTGGAGCAGACCTTAAGGAAGCTGCTGCACATGGACGGTATTGATCTCTCCAGCCATTTTTAGACAACCCACAGCTGTTCCCAGATCAGCAGCCAGAGGAGGCAAGACGCAGCGGTAGATGTGGGCGCCATCTAGTGGATTCTATTGATCTGGGGGAGTCATCAAGTGAGTGGAGGTTATGTAAGATTTGGTGACCAATTCCTATAGCCAAAATACAAAATAAATTTTTCTTCAAACTTAAAATCGAAGCAGTAGAAAAAGAGGCATTTCTAAAAGATAAAGGAAAAGAAGAATCAATGTTTAATCACTCTTGGGAACTTCACAACTCAAGTTTTTCAACATGAATCTTAAGTCTTTGAAACGGGCACAGTACTTCATTATTTATACACTGATCATGAAAAGGAAAATATGAAGTTTATTTTCCCAAAATATTACCATTTTCCTATAATCTGCCAAATTTTAACTTAAGGGTTTATAGTTTGAAAGTGGGGGTTTCCTTGGTGGCTTAGTTGGTAACGAATCTGCCTGCAATGCAGGAGACCTGGGTTTGATTCCTAGGTTAGGAAGATCCCCTGGAGAAGGAAACGGCTACCCACTCCAGTATTCTTGCCTGGAGAATTCTATTGACGAAGGAGCCTAGCAGGCTACAGTTCATGAAGTCGCAAAGAGTTGGACACTCCTGTTTATAGTTTAAGCCAATCCAAAATGGAACTGAATCCTTTTCCTACTACCTAGGAGTTCCCTGGTGAGTCAGTGATAAAGAATCCGCCTGCCAATACAGGAGCCCTGGGTCGGGAAGATCCCCTGGAGAAGGGAATGGCAACCCACTCCAGTATTCTTGTCTGAGAAATCCCATGGACAGAGGAGCCTGGTGGGCTACAGTCTGTGGGGTTGCAAAGTGTGGGACACGACTTAGCGACTAAACAACTACAAATATATACCTGAATGTTCAAGACGCTGCTTACAAAATATTCCACCAAGTATTTTTCCCTTCTTCACCCAACATCACGTATTACTAACACCTCAGAAAAGTAGCCTTACTCTTTCTCTGTTCTTTGCACTCATACATTTTCTGGATGAAGGAACTTCAACTTTCTCTTTGGCAAAGTTATGTCTACTACTCAGCATAATATCAGCTTCAAAATACAAGGCCTGGAAAGTTGTACTCCGGACTGATCCATAATCACTTCCTACTTCGTGTAAGTGTATTTTACTTAGGGTTGCCACTTGTCTCTGATTTCCTAATGTTTATCTCCACAAATCATTCTTTTGTGTAACCCACAGACTCTAGCACAGTAGAAGAGCCTATTCAATGTTGAATAATTGCTATGACATAAGTAGACGACTATCTGGCAAGATCTGCTCATAAATCTTCTGGTTATTCTGCCCTTTTGGACGGGGTAAATGTATCAACAGAATCTAACATTTATTGAACATTGCTTAAGTAGACACTATGTTAAGTACTTACACACTTTCTTATTGGATGCTCACAACAGCCCTGTGAAATAAATACCACTCCTGTCCTTATTTATCAGCTTATTTATCCTGTCCTTATCAGCTTATTTATCCTGTCCTTATCAGCTCAGGATAGCTGAGTCTGAAAGGCTGAGAAATTCACCCAGTTGACATAGGGGATAAACCTAGAATCTGACCTCAGTCTGTCTCCAGAGCCTGTACTCTGAACCACTATTACACTTTGCCTATATTGTTATTTTGTTATTTGTCTATGTTATTAAACATACAATACACTGTGATCTTATTACCAGTTGTATTATATTTCGATGATTCATTTTAATAAAATTAAATAATTATGCAAAATCAGTTATTCTAGATAGTCAACTAAAATCTGTTATTTTAGATGGTCACTAAAAATTATTCAAGTTGTTCATTTTTTTTTTACCATGTTTGTTCTTCAAAGAACAAGCTTGCTATAATTAAAAGATCTGTACAGAGGAAGGAAAAGAAATTACTTTGCTGATCAAAGGACTGATGTAGGAAAATATGTAAGCTGACTGCCTTTAGCTAAGATCGCAACAATGAAGTGGAAGAGCTAGGGGAAATGGGAGATCTGGTAACAACTGTTTCTTTGTTTTTTCAGTTCACCTGACCTCTTTAAACATTTTAATTTAGAAACGCCCCCTCATAGTCCTCAAGCTTGGCCTCATGAGTAAGCAGATCAGGAACCTCACAGGAACCACCTGTGGGGTTTCAGTTCCAGAAGATTGGAAAGGGCTCCCAACCTCCTAAAATATTTTTAAATGTTTAAAAGCATTCTTAGAGTTACTCACCTTCAATTTAATTTTAAAAAGGACAACATTGGTCTTAATTGCTCAAAACTAGAAAGGACTCACATGTTCCTAAACAATAAAATGGACAAATAACATGGTAAATTCATACAATGAAATATTATTCAGCATTGAAAATAAATGCAATAATGCCACACACAACATGGATGAATCTCACAGTATGATTTTGAACAACTGAAGCAAGACACAGAAGCACACACATAATTTCATTTACCTAAAGTGCCAAAACAGTTCAAACTAAACTATGTTGTTTAGGGATACATAACTTAGATGAGAAAACTATGGAGAAACACCCAGGAAATAATGTCACAAAAGTCAGGCTAGGGGTTGCCTTTGGGAGGTGGGTAATGAGATAGGGAGGGAGTCTGAGAAATTTTTGGAGGTTTGGCAATACTTAATCAAATTATACAGTCATGTTTTGTTCCCTCTCCTGTTTGTACATTTCCTAAGCATAACATATTAAATGTAACATTAAAATTATACAATAAAAATATAAAATCAGCATATCAGATGATCATTCCAAAAATGCATTTAAAAAAAAAAAAGAACCTATTAGGCTTTATCCGTCATTTGTGCTTTTTCGAGAATGAGTTTATTAACTCTATGAGTACAAGCAGACTTGGGAGGAGAGGAAACAAGAGCCAGATACAAAGACACTAAATTCTAGACAAATGCAGTGGCTAGAGTGCCAGCTCTGGAATGAGGCCCGGACTTGGCCTGGAGCCTTCCTACTTGCCAACTGTGGGCCTTGGGCTGATGAACAAACCTCTCACATCTTCCACTCTCTGCCTACAAAATGAAGACCATACTTCCACCATACGGCAGGTCATTGTAAGGCTTACACAATATACTGGTTTTCAATAATTGCCCAGGAAGTTTTTTGTTTTTGTTTTTGTTTTTTTTCTTTCCCTGGATTGGAAGCAAAGGAAGAAATCAGCACAGGGAGCAGAAAAGAAGAAAGTTCAGAAAGTTCATTGTACTTCCTTCCCGCTCATCCGTGGTCACTCAGCCCCACTAGCTTCTCCCTGAACCACTCACCAAGACTGCTCTAGCAAATCACCAGGGACCTACCTTCCAGTTACTTAAACCAGTGAACAGCTTTTCTCTACATCGTTTGACACTGTTGACTTTTCCTTGCTCCTTGAAATTCTTCTCTTGGTTTCTTCAGTACCCTGAGATATCACCTTCTCCCCAACGCCCACCATCAGGAGGTCATTTCCCTCCCATCCTCCAACCACCTACTAACTCGTCCTCTCTAGTGTGACGCCTTCCCACACTTTAGCCAGACTGGTGTCCTAATGTATAAATCCAATTATGCTTCTTCTCCAGAGCCTTCATATGAACCTCCATGATCCCAAGCCCTGGAGGACCTTGGCTGTATGTCTTCAGGCTCATCCACTGCCCTGCTAACCTACCCAAACTCATTTAGACTATCTTGCCTTTTACACTAGGCTTCCCTGGTGACTCAGACAGTAAAGAATCTGCCTGCAATGCAGCAGACCTGGGTTCAGCCCCTGAGTTGGGTTAGGAACCTTTTGGAGAAGGAAATGGCAGCCCACTCCAATACTCTTACCTGGAGAATTCCACGGACAGAGACGGTTTACAGTCCATGGGGTCGCAAAGAGTCAGGCAGAGCTGAGCACACAGGCAGTCTTTATATTACCTGCTCTCTCTGCCTGGAAGGACCTACCTTCCTGCCTCACACTTCACCATTTTGCCTGCCTCACAAACATCTTCAAAATTCAGGGCAAGTCTCCTTCCCGCAAACCACCCACCCCTTTCCAGACTGCATACCTTCCTTTGTAATCGGGACAATCCCTGACAGTTCTTAAACTACCGAACCATGTGTGTGATGGTCTACATCCTCAGAAGACTGTAAACTCCTTAAAGGTAGGCATTATTGCTTGCTCACCTCTGCACACCACCACCCAACACAGGGAACAGCAAACAGCTAGGTAAGTGAATTAAAGAACTGGGCAAATAATTAAAGGTTCCTCCACAGTTCTACGGGACCACCATTGCTATCTCTTCGTCTCTGCCTCACTCACTCCTTCTGAAGGGGAAAAGTGTTATGTGTCATATACTTGCCCCGCAAACCCTGCCTTCTAACATTTCTTGGCTTATCATAATTATTATATTTTTAACATCATATTAACTAATCAAAAATTTCACAGGTAAGTTAAACCTCTCTCTCTGTTCAATATGCTCTGTGTATCTATCCCAGCTCTACCACTAACAGCTGTGGGAGCTTGAATAAGTCACTCAACCCCAAGTTTGTTTTCTCACCTATTAAATGAAGGCAAAAGTAACTAACCGGTGGCTTTCTTGTGAGGCTAAATGAACTAATGTACCTAGCACAAATTAGTATACAATAAATATTAGCTATTATTATTATGCACAATTAAGACTATATAATTTATCATTAATTATAATGCTCTGTACTTTTCAAAACTAAGGGTCACCTTGTTTTTAAGATCATGGCCTCAATAATGAGAGAAATAGAGAGATTTTTAAAATATATAATATATATAGATAAAAGCTAAAACATACAGTTGTATTATATACTTTAACTGTTGAACTACCTGGCTTATTTTATAACTGAAAAATAACTGAACTAGAATAAATTAACTGAAAATATAAGCAGATTCCACTCAGTAAATGTTAGCATTTGACAGTGGAATCCACATCTTTTACTAAATACACATTAATCATTCATGACATTCTCTGGTAAAACATGCTTTCAGTATATAACTTGAAAAATCTGACACAGCAGAAATTAACCTTTGATATTCCTATTTTCTGTGCTTACTACTGCAATTCAAATTTTATTAAATTTAATATTATGGTTTTGAAGAGTGCAAGAAGAACAGAGAAAAAAAAGTGAAAGGAAATAGAATTAATTAGAACTGTAAGAGGACACCTGTACGGTCTTTGTAAATGTGAGAAAGAGGTCTTTAGAAGATACTGCTCCTCTTTAATTTATAATATAAATATTTTTGTGTTTTTAAATATCATTACTCTAAAAGTAAAGGGTCTGTTTGTTTTAGCTACAAAAGTTACTTTCCCTCTCTTAATTACCCTCAAAAAAAGAAATACCAAACATAAGCCCCTTTATTCAAGGAGAATCTCTTGACAATAGCATTATTATGACAAGCATTTTCCACACTTTATTCTTCATGCCCAGAATGACATTGGGAAGATAAGACATTTTAAAAGTCAATAGTATTTATTCTGAAGTTTAAACTATCATGTTAAAAAAAAAAAGTCATTTCCTTAAACAGGAAATGTATTAATAATGGCACAAAAGACAGTACAAGTCTTACTAGAGAGTACAATGTTTCCCTTCAAAAAGAAAATATCCTTATCCTCAAAGGGTAGTAACTCTGTAAGTAGTTGTTTAAACAATAAATGCTGGAGAGGAAGAATCTTGGCACCCTTCACCTCATATTTGCATATATTTTGCTTAGTTCTGATCAAGATTTAAACTGAGACTAAATCTTTAGAAATTTAAAGTTTCATCAATATTCTCTAGTTCTCACCAGTCAAACAAGTTCTATTTGCTTTATATTGAAAATATCTATTTTTTATACCAATATCTCCCAAACTCTCATCTTTTTGCAGGTGATCCATTCTGGAAAGCATCACACCCCAGAAAACTCTGCAAAGAATGACTTATTAAGATAAATCTTTGTTGTTGTTTAGTTGCTTTAGTCATGTCTGACTCTTTGTGACCCCAGCCTGGTAAGCCTATAGCCCACCAGGCTCCTCTGCCCATGGGATTTCCTAGGCAAGAATACTGGAGTGGGTTACCATGTCCTTCTCCAGGGGATCTTTCAGACCAGGAATTGAACCTGTGTCTCCTGCATTGGCAGGCTGATTCTTTACCACCGAGACACCAGAGAAGCCCCTAAGATACATTTTTACAGACTTGTTAAAGTTTTTAGACTTACTTATAGAACAGGACTTTAAGTTGGAAGCAGTTTAGGCATTATTCAATTTGTATTTTATTTCCAATGACTTTGGATTAGATAGTATGGGAGGATTCCAAGTAATGTATTGTACCTGGATTCGAAGTCCTGAGGTGTCATAAACAATACATTTTAATTACCTATTAGTTAAAAAATACATAATCTTATATTCTGTTTCAATTCACTGCATAACTCACTCATTCTACCATCAGATCTGATTTTCCCATTCTTATCTAGAAAAAATGTCCCCATTTTATTGAAACTTTAGTTTTAGTGTAGCCTACTGACTGAGTGTGTGTATGTGTATGTGTGTGTGTGTGTGTGTGCTCATGTGTATGGGGGTGTGTGTGTGCTTAGTCCCTTGTGTGTTAAGCAGCTACCCGTCAATCAAAGACATTGTCAAACCCATCCCGCAATACAATAAACAAGATTGTGTCTGTCCACTTCAAGAAATCCAGCTAGATACATCAAAATTAAGGAACTTTGGTCAAACATTCCCAACTCTTAATTTCCAAAGTAGCTGACAAACGGATTTCTGGAGTTAACAGAGGCTAGCTAGTGTGGCTACTATCTCCATGGATTGAGTCAGTTCAAAGCGTTAGCATGATTGTGAGTAAATGGTTACTTGAAGAGTGAACCCAGTAGAAGTTCCTAATTTTCCAGGCTTAGGTTATAAATTGGTCTCTGGAAATAAATGGTTCTCTACTTGCTTAAACTAACTTTCTAAGATGGGACATTCCCAGGTCTCCAAAATCGTCAGTTAACTTTTGAATCAGCACCCTCAGGATCCAGGATGTAGATTATTCCCTTGAAAATAACTTTTATTAACAACTGATTTAAGCAGTGGTTTAGGACTGCTTCTTTTTAAACTCTCATTTTTATGAGCAAAGAGGATATGTGTTGACTGGGTAACAGAAAGAGCAAAGATGGACTTTTTATTTTTCCATAAAGCAAAAGGTTGCATAAATACATCAACATGAAAGGCACATCTTTTTTAATGTGAATTACCTAAAAATGTGATTTTAACCAAACGATGAGTAAGAGAAAGCATGGTAACATCAAATCCACCTATCCACTAGACCTGGATTCATTTGAGTTGAGTAGGTAGAAAAAAATCACTCCATTAAGTTGATTTAGTAAAAATCAAGAAATGAGCCCTGAGCAGAATGTGGGTGTAAGGATGATTCTGTCTTCCACTGCTTCTTGAACTGTTTCATAGGCAAAGATGCTTGTTGTGATTGACAGGGATTTAAGGAATCTAGGAGTTCTTCATTCATTTAAAAAACAAATAGAGCCCCCCAAAAGAATTCCTGTCCCCAAACATCTTCCTTACTAATGTGTGAAATTTCACCACTGTATTAAAGTAAATGAAAGAGTAAGCCTACATTGTAAGGAGATAAAAGGCCCATCTTCCACTTCTATCCCAGGACGAGATCAGTACCTGGCACAGAGGCTGATTCATAAATATCTGTTGAATGAACATAGTGCCTGATATTTTTATGCAAAGAAGAGTTTTTAAAAGCTGTTTTTTACTTTAAAAAAAAAACTCTTCCAAATATGCAAATTAGATTTATGCTTAGAATAAAAAGAAATTATTGAAAAGCTAAAAAAAGAGGGAACTTCAGGGTAAACAAAGTATACTTATTATTTCTGCATAAGAGAGATGAGGGCAAATTTCCCATTTGTAATAATTTTTTGACCAGTTTGGTTGCAATCTAATAAATAACAGGTAGAGAATAAGTGTTCTCTTGCAATACATGAATTTGGTTACTTAATAATGGAGTACATTCTTTGTCATCAAAATTTTGTGATCCAAAAATCAGTGGGTGGCAGTGTGTCCCTGTCTTTATAAGTTCCTATAAATCCTAATTCTAACCTTATTTAATTGAGCTGTTAGGGTGGGGGTGGGGGGTAAACTGACAAAAATTAATCTGGCACAAAGATTTTCACTATCCTTCCATATGATCAGATTTCACAACAATAATGTTTATTATTGGCATTGAGCACTAATACACTAAAGAAGGACAAATAAGTAATGCTGGAGACAGAGTCTAATCTTTATGAAAATTATTACAAGAATAAAGGTTTTTTTCACCCCAGGGTCCTGTGGGCCTGTGTTAATTTGCACCATTTGTAACCTAAAAGTCTGAATGAGGCATTAGAATAAGTCAAATGGAGAGCTGTGTACTGTAGTATTATGCCAATGATTAGATTACCTTTTACAGAGGGAAAAAATATATGGCAGGTTTCATTTCAACACTTGAAGGAAAAGGCAGTAGGATTATGTTAAACTCAGGAAGGAAAATGTTTAGTTGCATCTTTGTTAACAATTTGAAAGTATCCATTGTATTACTTCTGTAATGATATTGAGCTAGTTTTATTAAGGCAAATTTATAGCAATGTTAGAAATTAATACCACTCTTATTTCCTCCACAGCCTGACTTTATTGAATGCCATGGGGCATATTAATCAGTAAAGCCAAGTAGTGCATGAAATAAACGTATAAATTAACCTGTAACATGAATGTAAAAAGGGCTTAATAAAATAGAAATAAATAACACTTTAATGATAATCAACCTGCCCTGTCTGAGCCAAGCGGAAATTGTGATAAGGCCAAATACAGGGTCTAAAGAGCCCTATATGATTTTATAAAGTTGGATGGAAGTACACATGGACATAGACGTCAAAGATGACAATTACAGCTGTATAAACCAGAAATAATGTGTCACTTGAATTGTGGTACTATTGGTTCAACAGCTAAACATATGTATCGCATCAAAAGAGTTTGAATAGTAAGCTAATTATTCTAAGTTCCCATTTTGTCAAATGGTTTCGAAGAAAATGATTGTCTTACTGGGCTTTCCTCCTCACCCCCAAACATATTCAGATACTTTTAAAAGTATAGTATGTGCATGCTAAGTCACTTCAGCGGTGTCCGACTCTTTGCAACACTATGGACTGTACACCACCAGGACCCTCTGTCCACAGGATTCTCCAGGCAAGATACTGGAGTGGGTTGTCATGCCCTCCTTCAGGGGATCTTCCTGACCCAGGGATCGAACCAGCTTCTCGCATATCTCCTGCATTAGTAGGCGGGTTCCTGACCACTAGTGCCACCTGGGAAGGCCTTAAAAGCATAGTATGCAGCCCTTTAATTTATTGATATAAACTATGTTTTATATCAGTTTTTTTTTAAGTTTTAAAATCAATAGTTAACAAAAATGTTTAAAATCTCTTCTCTGGCTGTAATTAGGATTCCCTTTAGCTTCTTTCTTCTTCTTGTACCTTACCTTTCTGGACAAAGTAAAATATACTGTCAATATTGATATTAATGTAGTATGTCTATAAATTACCATTTTTTTAGAAAAAGGAAAGACAGTACTGAAAACACTTACATGTAACTGGATGACACATCTAAGTATCTGTTAACCTTACCAGGTTGATGGAAGAACAAAACAAAATAATATGTTAGCATTTGGGACAATAAAATAGGCTCCCCAAATGCACAGTTATTATTAATATTGAAGGAACAAAAAATCTCTTTCACAGCTCTACTCAAATTTGTTCTCCTAGACTTTAGCATTGACTATATTAATCAAGGGAGATGACATAAAAACACTTTAAATCATATTCTAAAATTATGTGAACAGTGGCTTTTACGTTCTTTATTTTGCTTTCTAATGCTGATGCTAAATCAATTTGATTAAATCTTCAAGGATCCTGTATCCTGTCATCAAACTAATCTTCCTGGAATAGTATTCCTATTATGTCTCTCTCTAAAACCCTCCGTGGCTCCCTCTGCCTCCAGAATAAAACCCTAACTACTTAGCTGCCCATTAAAACTTGACAGAGAGCCTCCCACTCCCCTTAGTTATCCAAAGTTCCTTTGTCCTGGTCTAACCAGGGCCCCTTTGTTTCTGCTCTTCTTTCTGCCTGAAGTACTTTTCTCTCTCATCACTACTATAGCCCTACCACTAACCCCATAAAGTTCTTCCAGCTTCAAAGCTTTGCTCAAATACTACCCCTTCCTAAAGTCTTCTGATCACTCTGAGGTTGTATATTTTAATTTCAACGTAGGGGGAACCAGAAATGCGATCCACAGAATTGTCAATCCATCATAGATTTTTGTTGTTGGTGTTGGTCACACACTGGGCATCTTACAGGATCTTAGTTCCCCAACCAGGGATTGAACTCTGGCCCCGGCAAGCCAAAGTAGCAAGTCCTAACCACTGGACTACTAGGGAACTCCCATCATAAAATGTTAAGCCTTCTACTGTTTTACATTAAAAAAAAAATTAATTCTTTCTTCATTTACAAGGAACTGTATGTGTTGTACCAATATTCCATACCCTTGAAAATGTCAAGGTGATGCTTAGTATTAAGCTATTTCTTATGAAATTCAAAAATTATTCAATAGATATTGTTTAAATTTAGAAAACAGTTCTTAGCATAATTATAGCCTCACATTAAGAGGTGATTTTTCTGACAGTATGGGCAAAATCACCAATTCAAATATGAGAGTATTAGTCTTGAGTTCCTTCCCCTCCAATAGAGCAGAATAATCTGGAATGGGCTACAATATATAAAATGTATGCCCAGAGACATTACAATGGCTGTTTACAGAGTAAAAAAGTCATCCAGATATTGTGAATTATTTTACATAGTGAAAACCTACTGACCCAAGGACCTCATCAAGCATAAGAAAACAAAGGCCACTGGGCTTTTGCATTTTATTAACTTCCTGAACTGAAGGGAAAATTAAGTATGAGTCATATTAGAACACACACTGATTGTGTGTTCTCACCATCACAATCTCAAATATATGTCGGATGGTATATTTTAACTTGTAAGCTTTATTTTGGGGTGGTGGGGCGAGGCGTTAAAGGCCAGAGAAGAGCCACGGAGATCACATAAAGATTTTAGCTGACTTCATTTTTCAAGAAATAAAAGAATTCTAAAAAAAATTTTCCCTGGATTAAAGAGAGAAAAGAAAACTCTCACTGTCAAATTCTTGCCTATCAATTATTCCTAGCAGTATCCTAATAATTCCATATAATTAAAGAATAAAATTGGACCCTCTGTGCCTTAAACGTGTAATAGTCCAGCACATGGAGACTGTCTGTATTCTAACTGTTATAAATGCATATGGACTGTAAACATCTTTGTTATAAATGTAAAACAACAACTACAATAATTATTATAATAATAATCCAGCCAGAGAAACTGCCGAGCATAAAACACTATGGGCTCCCCCTGCTGTTTCTACTGCTAAACTTAACTAACATTTCCGGATGCCAGAGCTTGATGCCCTGATTTTAAGGTTGATTCATAAACAAAGAGTAAACAAAACAAAATTAAAATGCCATTATGTCAATAAATCAGTGGGTCGAGGGGAAGAGAAGAAAAAGAGACTGTTGATGCATTGATTGTAATAAATAAGCAGGTACATGAAGGTGAGCATTGCCTGGAATTCCAAAAGCTACTCTGATGAGCTTCTGGGGAGCAGCAAGACAGTCCTGCGTTTAGATGAAGGAGTGTTCCAGATCTGACTTGCTGTGTGGAGCTTCGTCAAATCTGAAAACCGTATAATGCCCTTTGGCGAATTGGCCTCAGTGCCACAATCTCAAATCTCTGCAAGTGAGACGCATAGACTAGCTCAAGCCCAACAGGGCATACTAAGGAGATTATTTCAGAGAAACCGTAATGACATTGAACAGGAGGCTAGCTTAACGTCTTTTCCAAGAGAGATCCCAAGCCTCCTCCGTGATGGCTGCTCGGAGTTCTGCAGGCTAATGAGGAGAGCCATCTGTATGCTGGCAGATGTGTGCCCCCTTCACTGTGCCAGAATCTCCTAACAGGGAGGTCTGCAGAGGGCTCCAGCGTTGCTCTGTGAGGGGAGTTTGTGCTGTTCAGCAACCGTGTAATCTGGAGGCCAAACCAACATTTAACTATTCGTAAGTATGCTTTTTAGTACACCTTGTCTTTTCAAATATGAATATCCGAATGAGGTGTGAGTGCACTCACTTGTAAATTTGTTTTCATGTTGTCACATTCAGGGACACCAATGACTAAAAATGATATCCAACCTGTATTGCTTTTGTAAAAATTTTATAGACTATTTCAAATGAAAGGAGGAAGCAAATTGAGTGAACTGGCTATTTGTTGATATCATGATTACAAAGTCATCAGAGAAATCTCTAAAGAGGAAAAAATATATATATATATGTACATCCAGGTATGTCTTCCTTCCTTCCTTCAAATGCATCCATTTTGCAATACAGAGTTAATTTCTACTTTTATAATATCAAAAAGTAGTAAGAAATTAAATTCAAATGCTAAATCTTAAAATCTGTATGAATAAATTTCAAATTATGATGGAATGACATTTCAAAGCATTTACTTGGCACCATATGGGAAGTTACATAAGGATTATAATAAGCCTCAAAATATTTTAAGGCAACCATTTAACAGTTTTTAAGATAGACCTAATCACAAACTCAGCATTTAAAATAAGTACATACATACTCACATACTATGAAGATGTTTTAAGAGCACGTAAACTATCTTATCTTGTAACTCTCAAACTTTTATGACAATTAAATTCTATCATTCTTTTCCGTTTCAATTAATCTACTGTCATTGAAAGCTGCCCTGCTGCTCAGTCATGTCCAACTCTTTGCAACTCTATGGACTGTAGCCCTCCAGACTCCTCTGTACACGAGAGCATGAGATTCTCCAGGCAAGAATACTGGAGTGGGTTGCCATGCCCTCCTCCAGAGGACCTTTCCAACCTACGGACCCAACCTGGGTCTCCTGTGGCTCCTGAATTGCAGGTGGAGTCTTTACCACTGAGCCACCAGGGAAGCCCTATTATTAAAAGAGCCTTGTTTGTGTTAATTTTCTTTTACAAATCCTTTTCAGGTACTGATTTGAAGTGAAAGTCGCTCAGTTGTGTCCAATTCTTTACAACCCCATGGGCTATACAGTCCATGGAATTCACCAGGTGAGAATACTGGAGTAGGTAGCTATTCCCTTCTCTAGGCAATCTTTCCAACTCAGGAATCAAACCCAGGTCTCCCACACTGCAGACGGATTCTTTACCCCGAGTCACCAGGGAAGCCCACTGATTTGAAACTCGTATTCAATTATATAAACTCAACTTCCATCTCAAGAAAAAGATAAAAGAGACACAAAGGAGACCAGAACAACTAAAGATTTTAAGATTTTTAACCAGGGTCTTATTATTCACTAAAAGTTATAAGATGTTTAAAATCAAACAGAACACATCTACACTTTAACTTGACTAATAAGGTTAGGTAATTTTTAATATGAAATATGCAGCTTTTAGCAAAAGTATAAGCTTAAAATAGTAGCTTATGTAAATTTCCCAGAGCAAAACCATGACCAGCTATTTCACCATCTATCTCACATAGAGAAGATTTTAAGTATATCTCCCCAAAAGCACAGTAACATAAATTAGACTCCCAGGTAAGAGTGACAATTCTTCCTGCCTGAAACTTTCTCTAAATTATATCTGCCTTCCAAAAATATTACAAAAAATTGCAGATCAGATTATTATTATCTATAACTGATAGATACAGACATACAAATGACATTTAAAAAGGAAAGTTCTTCAAAAGCTTCAACTTGTTTTCATAGTAAATTTCACTTTGAATATTAGTACTAGTAATTGATTTTAGCAATCATAGAGTTATAAACAGTTTCTGCTATTTAATGAAAGAAATGTCTCAGCTTTAGACTTTATTTATTAGCATTTAAAGTCCCTCCATAACCCTAGTAAGATCAGTTATGGCCTAATTAAATGAGAAAAATGGCCTGCCAAAGATTCTTTGTTCTTAAAATAAATACTGCATGTTTTCAGTTTTCCTGCAAATCATCAGAACCTATTTCAACTGAAGAGCACACTGGGCTTCAAGACTAAATTTACTTCATGCAATCCAAATAAAGTGTCTTTTGCCTGGAATTTTTACATTTTTTCATGGTGTACCAGCTACAAGTATCATCTTAAGAGGTTTCTGCTTTATTAACCATTTGAGAGTTTTTCATCTTTGAGTTGTACCAGTATGAAGGTAGCAGAGCCTATTCACAGTAGAAATATTCGCTGCTTAAAAATGAACACAAATTTAGGCCTACAACGTGTCTGTTATCAGTGCTGTGTTTGTGGTGAAACTCCATAGTTAGTACGTGTTCTAATTATATACTCATTGGAGAAGGAAATGGCAGCCCACTCCACTGTTCCTGCCTGGAGAATCCCAGGGACGGGGGAGCCTGGTGGGCTGCCATCTATGGGGTCGCACAGAATCGGACACGACTGAAGCGACTTAGCAGCAGCATATACATATAAATGAAAAACAAAAGGCTAAACATCCAGTGGCAAAAGATTGAGCTGCTGCACCAACCTGGCAAGAGTACTTCAAATGAATGATCGCTTCTCAAACCCTTTGGAATAACGATTGCATTCATCTGGCTTTTCCTCTCTGAGCCCCTGCTCACCACTTTCCTCTCCTTTCAGCTGTAATCTGGTCTGCCCTACTCTGGCCACACTGCAATGATCCCCTGTTGTACTGACGGACGGCGGGGGGCGGGTGGGTGTCGGGACGGACCGCTGGGGAATGCGGAAGAATGATGGTTAAGGTGAGACAACAAGATGACAGCCGCTTCTCCAATTTGGGAGCGAACCACGCGTCTTCCCTATTCTACCACTAGCTGGCGCCAGAGCTCTAAAGATATATAGATGCATTGCGTCATAGCTTGCTAATTAACAAAGACGTTTTCAAACTGACCAGAGCTTTCCCAGGAAAATAGGAAATGATTTTAACTGTGAAAAGCAGTAACATAGGAGCTGCGATTCCGATTAAAATAACCCAATTTTATGCCTCCAAGCTATTGTCTTCAAAAAAAGAGAGATGCCTCATTAAACAATTGGTGGGTTGCTTTTTTTTTTTTCCCCCCTTATCCAAACAATAAACAGAGGGGAAGTCTTTTCCTTTACAAACTATTCACTATACACATAAAACTGTAAAATTTTCCGGTTATATAATGCTCTGTTAATCTAAATAAAGTGGCTTTTTTTTTTTTTACTATGCCTTTAGTCTAAGAGAGAAATGTCTGATACATCAGGGTCACACACAGAAAGGGACTTTACAGCTTTAGCTCCTAATTAACTCCTACATCTTCCTCTCTTGTAACTAGCTTCAAATTTCCACTTCCTGGCTCCAAGAGACCAGCTTTCAGTTACCTCATCCTGTGCTTCCAGACACTTCCATGGCTGCAGATCTGTCAGGAGGAACTGATCAGCCATCTAAACACACAATTGCTCATTTTAGGAAAACCAGCCCCTGGACAAAAGAACAGGAAACAGTATATTTGTTTGGTTCAGGACAGAAACTATAGATATGCAAATAAGATACGCTGAGATGTAGCTCTGGGTGGGACAAGTACTTGGAAAATTCAAAATATACGCTGCCTTGGAAAATATTTTTTCATTTGGAATGTTTCATATTCATATATATTCATTTTTGCAATTAGAAAAATGACAGACACAACTTATTTTGGCAAGAGAAGTTGAATTCAGACAAAACTACAGTGAAATGATGCAATTTCAAAAAGATACATAGTTTGACTTGTAAACATTTTGAAAGTGAAAGTGAAGTTGCTCAGTCGTGTCCGACTCTTTGTGACCCCGTGGACTGTAGCCCACCAGGCTCCTCTGTCCATGGGATTCTCCAGGCAAGAATACCTGAGTGGGTTAGGTAATATTCATTCAGGGCTTCCCTGATAGCTCAGATGGTAAAGAATCTGCCTACAGTGCAGGAGACCTGGGTTTGATTCCTGGGTCAGGAAGATCCTCTAAAGAAGGGAATGGCAACCCACCCCAGTATTCTTGCCTGGAGAATTCCATGGACAGAGAAGCCTGGCAGGCTACAGTCCATTGGGTAGCAAAGAATTGGACATGAATGAGCAACTATCAATCACTCACTCTGTACTTTTAAGCGAGTCCTTCCCCAAATCAAACATATACCTGTGGCACCTCACAGGGCCACAGACATAAATCCTTTCCTGAGCCGAGTTTTCCCTTAAGATAGCAGTGAATCATCGACCTTTAGTCTCCCAATAAGGTTCCAGAAATGAAACAGGACAGAATGTGGTCTCTAACACCAACCAATATTTGTGCTAATGATGTTTTGGTTTTCCAGTTGAAATCTTCATGAATGTTTTTCAAAGGACACCTGGCTGACTTTGATGCAGAAGGGAACATTCAGAAGGTGAAAATAAACTTTGAGGGACATGTCAGAAATTCTGTATAGCATGGGACTTCTGTTTTGATTCAGTGGCAAAGACTCCAACTTCCCAATGCCAGAAGCTGGGATTTGATCCCTGGTCAGGGAACTAGATCCCACATGCCACAGCTAAAACCTGGCACAGCCAAATAAATAAATAAATATTTTCTTTTAATTCTGTATAGCAAACACAATGGAAGAAGTGTGTGTACAGTGTAATGGAGGATCAGATTTAATCCTTTATCACTAGTATCACTTTGCTGGGCCCATCCAAGAGGCATAATGACAAGGAAACTTAGTAACCATAATTTGAAATGCCCTGATCTTCATGCTAACTACAGTTATCTTTTGTTACTTACTGGCTTTAACCTATAGATGGACTGCGTTGGTTGCTACTGAAACCAGAAGGTTCCTCGCAAAAGCCTAGTGCAGGCCTGAGTTCGATGCACAGTTTAATTCATATTCCACTCAACATAACAATTTTATTTCCAGTGGAAATTGCTCATTTAATTGCACTGTAAGTTTTATGGGGTATGCCCCAGGCTGTGTTCTTTATGCTAGGCATTTCAGTATTTATGGGTAGAGCTATACCCAAAACTTCAAACATAAAGTAAAACCAGCAAAATATGCTTTCCTCTGGTTCCATAAATACTTTTCACCAGTTCCATTATTTTTTCCAATGAAATTAAATGAGTGTGTTAAACCCATAACTATACCTAGACTATTGCTTGGTATCTCTAGAGCTGGTTTTTGTCCTTCATATTCAAAATTGATACAGCTCTGCTTTCCTGCTAAAGAATAAGACTGAGAAAGAGCATGTATAGTCCATTCTGTGTATAGGCTAGCTCTCCAGTAACCACAAAAAAAAGACTTCCTCTGTCAATAGTCTATAGAATTTTTATCCCTGCAACTCACTTGATTTTTTTTAACGAAGTAGGCCTGTTTCTAGGTGACAGCTACATATAGTAAATAAACACTCTGAATTACAGAAGTAATGCATATGTTGCAGACTAGGACTGATCTAAAGAAAAAAGTATTTCATGTCAGCCTTCAGCTACAGATGGTTTCTGTGTTTGGGGACAGGGAAAGATAAGATAGACATATGATTTTACTTACAGCAGAACAGAACACATTACTAAACCTCTCAAATGCTAATGCGGTTCTATTGTGTTTTACTAAACCTATGATTGTTTTTCTCTATGACTATTATCTCACTGTATAAAATATATGAAAGCATGTTTCCAGGGAATTCCAGGGTTTCAGACAAACACTTCTTTTTTTTAGACAAAAAAGCCATCAGTGACTTTTCAGAACAGTTTCAGTGGAATGAAGCAAAACAGAAGCCTTATTATGGGGAGGTTCAGAAAAGGTGAACAGGAAGAGAATAAAGACAATAGCTATAAACAACCCATTTGTCTATGTATTTGGAAGGTATAGTAGGGTCAAGTGAAAATGATTACCAAGTTGAGGGAGGGAAGAACACATGTAGAGCAACTGGGAAAGATGTAGAGCTCCAGGTGTTAGGTCTGAATATAGGAAAAAGGCAGAACTGAGCAAGAATAGAGTTGTATTTTCAAAAAAATTGGAAACGTTTTCTAAACCAAGAAGGATCTAGAGATGACAACATAAACTGCAGGAGTGGCAATTCTAAGAGGTTTGTCGTCAGTGTACTAGATCTTAACAAGTCAAGGATGACTGTAAATGAGACGGGAGGAGGAGGTGTTTCTCCCAGAAAACCACAGGGAGAAAATGACCCTGCAAACCCTGCAGAGTACAAGGGGGATCTTCAGCAACAATCTCTCTTATTGATGTGATCATTCCCATATCAGTTGGGATTCAGAAAAGTTGAACGTAACTAAAAACCCCAAATAATAATGGCTTGAACAAAATAGAAACTGCAGTAGTCATTGGGACAGTTCACATACTCTGGTTCTTCTCCCTTTGGGGCACACAATAGGCTGGTACTTCTGTACCCTCTAAGATTAGGTATGGCAGCATGCCTTGCACTAGACGAAAAAATGATGTATGTGTTGTTTTCGGATGAAAGCTTTAAGAGTGTACAATTTACTACACCCCCTTTGCCCGTCTCAGCCACGGTGGAAGCGCTGATTGAGATGGAATGCTTCAGCCTGGGTCTCTGGTTACTACAATGAGTAGGTTCCTCCTGCTGACCAGCACTGGACAAGGTGATGTGATCAAGAAATAAACCTGTGTGGTATTAAGCCACAGACCAAATTTCTTTCTCTCAGAAACATCGGGGTGGGAGGGCCAGAACTGATGCAGTAATCCACAGTTTTAGGGACCTGAGCTCCTCTGTCTTGCTGCTCATGTGGGTGTGGCCTGAGCTCAGTTTCTAGGATTCCAAGAGGCAGGAAGCAGAAGCTCCTGGTAGCAGACTTCCTTCCACTGAGGTTGCTCTGGACAGAACCTGGTCACTCGGCTGACCCAAGAGCTGCAAGTGAAGGGGAAAGGCTGGATGAGGTTCAGCCCCAAAATGGACTGTTTCACTACATAAGAGGACACAGGGTGTTGCTGCTCTGCTCCCAACTCGCGAAACTCCTTTTGTAAGTGAAGGCCGATGATAGGATCGCTCTGCACACCTCTATCACCATTTTTTATAAAAGTGAAGACATAACTAGAATATAGATCAATATGGATGATGAGAGATTGTGTGTGTGCTCACTCAGTCATGTCCCACTTGGCAACCCCATGCACTCTAGCCTACCAGGCTCCTCTGTCCATGGGATTTCCCAGGCAAGAATACTTGAGTGGGTTGCCATTTCCTACTCCAGGGGATCATCCCAACCCAGGAATCGAACCTGTGTCTCATGTCTCCTGCATTGGTGGATTCTTTACCACTGTGCTACCTGGGAAGCTCAGTGAGAGACCGAGCCCACCTGAATTTGGTTTTTTGTTGGAGAGGGGGTTTTTCCCTCCCCTTCTGTTATTAAGAGACTCTGAAATGACAGTCCTCATTATAACCTTCAACAAGATTTGAAATGACACTATTTTAGTTACTTCCGTGCACTTGCTTACTTGGCTACTTTTAAAAAGACACACACACACACAAATCAAATTTATAGTATCTGTTGAGATATCTCACTAACAGTCCCAGAAATAAAAAATACAGGGATAGGGAATTTGGCTATACATTCATCGTTTCTTACAAAGACAGAACTAGAGAAAAATCAGTGAAGGTGATCAGTTTTAGCTTGGGGGAGTTGTTTTCCCACCGTGTCCGAGCTGGAGCTGGCAGCAGGAGTCGGTGCTGCCCTCTTTAATGGTGCACTGACCCAGCTCCCAAGACGGCCGCCAGAGAGACTCTGTGAAAGGGGTCCCTGCAGAACTGTATACATCACACTGCAGAAAGGGCTTGTTCTTTTCACAATGCACTCAGTTCAAAGCAAAGTGACAAGTTCTTTGTTGTTGTCATTTTAGTCTCATTTCTACGTTCACTTTTAGTCACCACTCCTTGCATTAAAAAAAAAAAAAGAAAGAAAATTATTTTCAAAAACGTTTCTTAAGCATTTTTGGTTTCCTGTGGTCATGTGTGGATGTGAGAGTTGGACTGTGAAGAAGGCTGAGCGCCGAAGAATTGACACTTTTGAACTGTGGTGTTGGAGCAGACTCTTGAGAGTCCCTTGGACTGCAAGGAGGTCCAACCAGTCCATTCTGAAGGAGATCAGCCCTGGGATTTCTTTGGAAGGAATGATGCTGAAGCTGAAACTCCAGTACTTTGGCCACCTCATGTGAAGAGTTGACTCATTGGAAAGACTGATGCTGGGAGTGACTGGGGGCAGGAGGAGAAGGGGGTGACAGAGGATGAGATGGCTGGATGGCATCACTGACTCGATGGACATGAGTCTGAGTGAACTCCGGGAGTTGGTGATTGACAGGGAGGCCTGGCGTGCTGCGATTCATGGGGTTGCAAAGAGTCAGACATGACTGAGTGACTGAACTGAACTGAACACCTAGTCCAAGCTTCCCAGGTGGTGCTATTGGTGCTCCTGCCAATGCAGGAGACATAAGAGACGAGGGTTTGTTCTTTGGGTGGGGAAGATCCCCTGGAGGAGGGCCTGGCAACCCACTCCAGTATTGTTGCCTGGAGAATTCCATGGACGGAGAAGATTGGCAGGCTGCAGTCTATAGGGTCGCAAAGAATCAGACACAGCTGAGGGACCAAGCACATACGCAGGCACGCACACCTAGGCCAGGAGGGAGCCTGACCCACAAAGTATTTATGGCTCAAAATGTAGAGAGAAGAAAGGCAGACCAGTGGGTGTACCACCATTTCTGTACCAAATGAAACATCAAAATACAAATCAAAGGGAACCTGAGGCAGACAGTGGCACAGGGTCATGCTGTCTTTTCGTTCTCCTTTCTTTGACCTCTGCTTCTTTTCCTACTTCCTTTTATTTACACAGTGAATATTGTCCATTTGCTGAGTTTCAGGCATGCCTGGGCATGTTTGTCAAGCTGACCTTGCTGCAGACTGATTTGCCTCTGGCCGTGGACTCAGACTGGATCTGCTACTTAAATTCAAACACATCCAGACAAGTCTGGCAGATTAGTAGGGGGAGGAGAAGGGGTTTGCGTGACATTCAGAAAAATCTCCCAACGAAAGAACTCATTCTCAGGGAAGAAAGAGAGCCTTATTTGTATGATACAAAGACTGATTTATTTTCCCCTTCCAAAAAATTTTTCTTGAAAAATTTTTCTTTACAACATCATATTAGTTTCAGGTATAAAACATAATGATTTGATTTATGTGTATGTTGGAAAATGATCAGTGCAATATCTAGTTAACATTCATCACTGCACATGGGTTCAGAATTGTTTTCCTGTGATAGGAACTTTTCAGATCTACACTCAGCAACTTTCAAAAATGGAGTTCAGTATTATTAACTATAGTCACTATTATATTTCATCTCCATGACTTACTTATTTTATAACTAGAAGTTTATACCTTTTGACCACTTTCACTCAAAATAATTCTTATGATTGCTTTTCAGTCCTGGGATATTAGGACACACGGCCAGAATCTATGTCTCTAATGGAATCATCACTGTTAGAAGCTCTAGTAGGTTTTGGTACCAGAACAAAAAAGCAGAACTGAAGGGTGTCTTTGTAAACTTTGGATTTGTTGTTGTTGTTGCTGTTTAGTAGTTGTGTCTGACTCTTTGCAACCGCATGGACTGCAGCATGCCAGGATTTCCTATCTTTACTATCTCCTGGAGCTTGCTCAAACTCATGTCCATTGAATCAGTAATGCCATCCAACCATCTCACCCTCTATCGCCCCCTTCTCCTGCCCTCAATCTTTCCTAGCATCAGGATCTTTTTCAATGAGTCAGCTCTTTACATCAGGTGGCTGAAGTATTGGAGCTTCAGCATTATATCCCCTGCATCAAACCTGGCTGAGGGACAGGCAGGGGCAGGTAACTGGAGTTGAAAACCAGAGAGCCACTCATGGAGGCTCCCATTGGAATGATGTCTGTGTGTGTGTGTTCAGTCGCTCTGTTGCTCTTTACAACTGCACAGACTGTAGCCCACCAGGCTCCTCTGACCATGGATATTCATGCCATTAACCAGGAGACCCAAATTACCCAACTCCTGCATCAGCCCAGCCACTCTCCCCACAGGTCCTGGGAAAGATATTCAGAAGCAATGGGAAATGAAAAAGCAAAGGTCCATGTGCCCAAAATCCCTAGGCAGAGCTCTCTGTTTAACAAGCCAAAACATGGTTTCGACCGAAAGGAAGTTCTATCCCTCCTCTTCCGCCCAACTTGCGTTTTGGCCTCTTTCATCCCTTGAGCCAGCTAGCCTCATGGGACCAGAGACCAAAGTAAAAATAGCCCCCAAAATGACCTGACATTTGACCTAAGAAAGCTTGAGAAAGGAGCCACAAGAAGAGAGAGGGTGGAGACCTGGGGAAAGTGATCTAATGCTTAAATCACCAACACTTGTGATAACATGATGGACCATATTAGTTCTCAAAGTACCATTTTAGGGAGCTACTTTAGCAAGCAGGAAAATGGAAAAAAAGTTAGGGAGTCAAAAGTAACGTGGGATAAATAAGCATGGTATTCCAATATATAACCCCTAAGGATCAGAAACGGTAACAAGAATTTAAATATTAACACTGTTCCATGGCATATAACGTGCAGAGGAATGGCATTTTTCTGGAACACATCCAGTTCTGTAATTACTTAACTGACTAATCCAATAAGCCTAAATTTACTAAACTCCAAGCCCACAACCAAGGGTTTTTCTTTTCTTTGATGTATCTTAAAACATCGTAAAGTACTTTAAACTGTCATTGTGCATGGATTTATTAGAAAGCTAATGGTATGTAATTCAACTGCTATAGTTTTAGAGACTAAGAAAATCAATGCCATCTCTTAAAACAAATACCCAAGTAAATAGTAAAATGATTCATAGTTCTTCCAATTATAGTATTCACTAGGTATGTTACTCAGAAAACTGAGGCATGGTTTTCAAGCTTCTCTGTGGCCATGAGACCATTTTCAAAAGCTCTGTTTTACACAAACATTTCCTATAATTCATTCTTTTTACAACATAAACAGATCTGTGACAGGGGTGTGCTAGTAAATATTTAACAAGGAACACTCCAAGAAAAACCGATTCGGAAATTTGCTGCTTTTTATAGGGCAAATGCTCACCACAGCCATCACTGAAGGGAGGCTTGGGAAGAAATGCACCTTATCTGTTCCTGTGAGCACCTCTACACCTTGGGGACCTCTGCAGCACTTCCAGCGTACATTCTCCTCCGCATCAATACCCCAAGGGTACCAGTCTGAAAACTAAAAGATAACTTTGTAACAGGGAAATTTTTTGACGAAACTATTTTGACGGTTATCTAAAATTACTAAATTGCTGCTTATCAATACTTCGAAATCCTATTTTCTTAGTCTTATCATGTGATTCAATGATGGAGCTTTGAAAATGCACAGTAGGAATTTAGTAACCACCAGCTGCCAACTCCCCATCTCTATTTAAATGACCTTTTGACCTTCATCCTACGACATTCCCAGTGTATATTTTACATACATTTTGTCTCAGATTTGGTGTTATGTGGAATTCTAAAAAGAGCACACAAGTTAATTCTGAAAAATCTGCTCTGAAAATTATAAATATCAAAGCACACAGACATCTAAGATCCACTTACCCTCCCTCTCCTTTTCCTTATCTCTTTCTCTGAAATTCCCTTTCATCTCTCCCGCCTATCCCTCCCTCTCCTTCACTATCTCACTTGGAAAGTTACAATAAATTTGGAGCCGGTCAGCCTGGTTGAAAGAGGAATTTGTACAGAATCCAGAGCATGTTCAATCCTTTACCACCACCACCCCCAGCCTTAGACTGAAGAGGCTTTCTGATCTGGGGGAGTCACATGCTAGTAAAGTAATGATCAAAATTCTCCGAGCCAGGCTTCAGCAATATGTGAACCATGAACTCCCTGACGTTCAAGCTGGTTTTAGAAAAGGCAGAGGAACCAGAGATCAAATTGCCAACATCTGCTGTATCAACGAAAAAGCAAGAGAGTTCCAGAAAAACATCTATTTCTGCTTTATTGACTATGCCAAAGCCTTTGACTGTGTGGATCACAATAAACTGTGGAAAATTCTGAAAGACATGGGAATACCAGACCACCTGACCTGCCTCTTGAGAAATCTGTATGCAGGTCAGGAGGCAACAGGTAGAACTGGACATGGAAAAACAGACTGGTTCCAAATAGGAAAAGGAGTACGTCAAGGCTGTATGTTGTCACCCTGCTTATTTAACTTCTATGCAGAGTACATCATGAGAAACGCTGGACTGGAAGAAACACAAGGTGGAATCAAGATTGCCAGGAGAAATATCAATAACCTCAGATATGCAGATGACACCATCCTTATGGCAGAAAGTGAAGAGGAGCTAAAAAGTCTCTTGATGAAAGTGAAAGAGGAGAGCGAAAAAGTTGGCCTAAAGCTCAACATTCAGAAAAGGAAGATCATGGCATCCGGTCCCATCACTTCATGGGAAATAGATGGGGAAACAGTGGAAACGGTGTCAGACTTTATTTTGGGGGGCTCCAGAATCACTGTAGATGGTGACTGCAGCCAGGAAATTAAAAGACGCTTACTCCTTGGAAGAAAAGTTATGACCAACCTAGATAGCATATTCAAAAGCAGAGACATTACTTTGCCGACTAAGGTCCGTCTAGTTAAGGCTATGGTTTTTCCTGTGGTCATGTATGGATGTGAGAGTTGGACTGTGAAGAAAGCTGAGCATCGAAGAATTGATGCTTTTGAACTGTGGTGTTGGAGAAGACTCTTGAGAGTCCCTTGGACTGCAAGGAGATCCAACCAGTCCTTTCTGAAGGAGATCAACCCTGGGATTTCTTTGGAAGGAATGATGCTAAAGCTGAAACTCCAGTACTTTGGCCACCTCATTTGAAGAGTTGACTCACTGGAAAAAACTGATGCTGGGAGGGATTGGAGTCAGGAGGAGAAGGGGATGACAGAGGATGAGATGGCTGGATGGCATCACGAACTCAATGAACGCGAGTCTGAGTGAACTCCGGGAGTTGGTGATGGACAGGGAGGCTTGGCATGCTGCGATTCATGGGGTCGCAAAGAGTCGGACACGACTGAGTGACTGAACTGAACTGAGAGAGAAGGCCAGAAGCAAATTACTCTCCTTTTAGTGTTTCAGCCTCAGACAGCCCAGCAACTCAGGGCAGTCAGGCCTAGTCACTTGACTGACAAACACCCTGATAGAGAATGCTGCCAGGGAGCATGACGGTCACCTGTGGATAAAGGATCGGGGGGAACTGATCAGGAATCCCTCTTTGGGGACTTCCCTGCCAGTCCAGTGGTTAGGACTCTGAACTTCCAGTGCAAGGAGTTCAGATTTGATCCCTGGTTGGGAACTTAAGATCCCACATGCCCAGTAACCAAAAAAAAGAAAGAAAGAAAGAAAGAAATCTCACAGTCGCCATTTCTTAGCAATATCCATGTTTTCTCCCTTCCTTTCATGAGTTTCCTTTCTTGTTAGCAGATAACCATTCAACTTTTTTTTCTTCTTTTTAGGGCTCTCTCTAGCCACCTTCTTTAATTTTTTTTTTTTTTTTTACATTTTTATCAGGGGACAAGAAATATTTCCCACATATGTTGGGAATCTGCAGTGAAATACTTAGAGCTTTTTCCTCAGGCAAATCAAGATAACAACAGAAGAAGAGGTGGACCTTAAAGAAGAATGAGCACTCAAGAATTGATTCTTTCAAACTGTGGTGACTGTGGTGCTAGAGAAGACTCTTGAGAGTCCCTTGGACTGCAAGCAGATCAAACCAGTCAATCCTAAGGAAATCAACCTTAAATATTCATTGGGGGGACTGGGACTAAAGCTGAAGCTCCAGTGCTTTGGCCACCTGATGCAAAGAGCCCACTCACTGGAAAAGACTCTGATGCTGGGAAAGACTGAAGACAGGAGGAGAAGGGGATGACAGAGGATGAAATGGCTGGATGGCATTGCTGACTCAATGGGCATGAGTTTGAGCAAATGCCAGGAGACAGTGAAGGGCAGGGAAGCCTGGTGTACCTCAGTTCATGGGGTCACAAAGAGTCGGACACAACATAGAGACCAAACAACAACAGAAAAAAGAGTGGACAGTGTCCAGAGTGAAGCACAGACAGGAGCCCAGAAGGTTGCCCTTCCCAGACTGCAGCCTGGCTGACAGGCTGAGCCTGCTCAGGATTCCACACAGGTTTAAGGAGCCCCCGCTATGCACTAGACACTTACTAGGTACAGAAGCTCTGGAAATCAGTTCTACCATCCAAGAGCCCCTGCTGCTGCTGCTGCCAAGTCGCTTCAGTCGTGTCCGACTCTGTGCGACCCCATGGATTGCAGCCCGCCAGGTTTTCTCCGTCCATGGGATTTTCCAGGCAAGAGTACTGGAGTGGGGTGCCATTGCCTTCTCCGCCAAGAGCCCCAGTTTGCCCTAATGTTAGTGTTTTGGTTGTTTTTTTGTGGAGGCAGGCAGCTAGGTAGTCTGTTCTCATTCCTGGCAATATTTAAATACCTTGCATAAAACCCACAGGGACTTATTTAAGACTTTGAGCAAAAGTCCACTGGGAATGACTGTGCCCTCTGCCCCAGGGAGAGTGAGGGAAGGAAGGTGGGGAAGGAGGCAGATGTGTCCTCTGGATCAAGATAGGTATATTAAGCTTGGGGAGAGGGGCTTGTGAAGAGCTGAAGACTTTCAAGAGAAACCATAAGAGAGGCCCGTGCTGCTGCTGTTTAGTGGCTAAATCATGTCTGACTCTTGCAACCCCAAGAACTGTAGCCTGCCAGGTTTCTCTGTCCATGGGATTCTCCAGGCAAGAATACTGGAGTGGGTTGCCACTTCACACTCCAGGGATCTTCCTGACACAAGGATAGAACCTGCATCTCTTGCTTGGTAGGCGGATTCTTTACCATTGCACCACCTGGGAAGTCTAACAAACACCAAGCGCCAACAAAAAATAATAATAATAATAAATAAATTTTTTAAAAAAGCAATGGAGTAAAGCAAGTCTTAAATTAGTACATATTATTTAAGCCAAAGATATTAAATGTTTTAGAAACTACCCCAGATAAAATCCTAGATAAGACTTGTTTTTAGGGGCCCCATTTTCTCTGTTTCAGTACCCCTCTCTACCAGAGATTCCGTTCTTTGGGCTTTTCCTCTGTGCAGAATCTCTTTACATTGCCCTATTCAGGCTTATCATTCCAACATTATTTCTGACAGTCTCACCTATAAACTTCCATTCTCACCAAAACCTTATTGTAGTCTGTTTCTTTACAGGTAAAGGAAAGCTGAGGTCTTTGCTCCTTTCTCCTAATTTCCTTTCTGGTTTTTGCCCCAACTAACTCTGAAGGGGAAGCATTATTAATGATTGATCTGAGCCCAAGACATCAAATTAGGCCAAGATTATCATTGGGCACATGAGTTTAAAAGTCATGTTCCCCTTCCTCTCTCTTTCCCATGAAACTACATCAATTGGGAGCCTGATTCAGGTTCCCAGCCACCTGTCTCTGATTATATTCTTTCATGTGGCCAATTAGATAATAAGATCTCACAGCAAGTTTGAGAACAGAAGTGTCACAACCTAAGAGTCTAATACTCCTTAAGTTTTATTAGACCCTTAACCAGTAGTCTCAAGGGAAGTACCTAAAGCAAAATTAATGCAAAAGAAAGGAAAAAGAGCTATATTTTAGGTGTGATCCTGTTTGGTCAGGAATGAAGTAGCCTAAGGAAAACTGGATAAAGACAAAAAAAGAAGGGGAGGAGTTAATCTGAAAGGTGCACCTTTTATGTTTTACCTAATAATAACAAGTCCTATATAGTCTAAGCTATGGTTTTTCCAGTAGTCATGTACAGATGTGAGAGTTGGACCATAGAAGGTTGACTGCTAAAGAATTGTTGCTTTCAAATTGCAATGCTAGAGAAGACTCTGGAGAGCTCCTTGGATTGCAAGGAGATCAAACCAGTCAATCCTAAAGGAAATCAACCCTGAATATTCATTGGAAGGACTGATATTGAAGCTGAAGTTCCAATACTTTGGCTACTTGATGCAAAGAGCTGACTCACTGGAAAAGACACGAATGCTGGGAAAGATTGAGGGCAGGAGGAGAAAGGGGAAACAAAGGATGAGATGTTTAGATAGCATTACTGACTCAGTGAACATGAATTTGAGCAAACTCTGGGACATAGAGAAGGACAGGGAAACCTGGTGTGCTGCAGTCCATAGGGTTGCAAAGAGGTGGACATGACTTAGTGACTGAACAATGAATAACAGCAACAAAAGTCCAATATTCACACATACAAAAATCTTTTTCTGTAAGAAAGGCTGAAAAGGTATCTGGTTAATGCTAGAGGTTTGTCCTGGGATGGACTGAATACCATACATGAAAGTAAAAGTTGCTCAGTCATGTCCAACTCTTTGAGACCCCATAGACTATCTTGTCCATGGAATTCTCCTGGCCGGAATACTGGAGTGGGGAGCTATTCCCTTCTCCGGAGGATCTTCCTAACCCAGGGATCAAACCCAGGGTCTCCCGCATTGCAGGCAGATTCTTTACCTGCTGAGCCACCAGAGAAACCCAAGAATACTGGAATGGGTAGACTATCCCTTAAATACTCTGATGAAATATGTTTAGCCTAGAAGATATGAATTAATAAACTGAAGGGAAATAAGCAGAGAGAATATTCTGTTACTGGAAGAACTTGGTAAAAGCACAATAGGAAAATGTGGGAGCATGGTTCTGGTCTCAGTTACATGGAACTCAGCTGAAAAACACTATTTGCAGGAATATACTTCTGGTTCTTTCATGAATATGCTTTTATTATTTTATAACTGCTGTGGAGATTTTTTTTTTTAAGATCAAGCAAAAGGGATAAGGAGTAAAAAATGCAGGTTTAACTTGGACTTTGCCCATGGTTAGTACCTAGACTTTGGTCAAATTACTCAACCTAAAATAAGGAGACAGCAATTTGACTGAGTTGGGAAGAAATGATAATAAATGGTTGTAAGGCACTCTTTTTACTAAATACCAAGGGGATCAAGATTTGTAGTTTTTGTTTTTATGATTAAATGTAAATTAAATGCTTAACTTCTTAATCTTGAAAACATAACATTTTCTCAGTAAAGGTTCCTGAGTCTTCCTAAGGCTGCTGTGCAGACAAACCCATTAAAAGGAAGGATACCTCTGAAAATACTAAGGTGTGGTTCCTATCAAAAAGGATTGTGGTATTTTATTTCAAGATAAATATTTAAAACATGTTCCTTGGGAGGAATATCCTTTAGATGCCTCAAAATCAACCCAACCAAACCATGCTGTTTACATCTTTCTTGATTTCTCCTAACCCCAATCTAATCTCTACAGTCTCAGGAATTGGTGGTGCTATCATAAAGTTTCTGCTTGCTAATGCGGGAGACCCAGGTTAAATTCCTGGGTCAGGAAGATCCCCTGAAGAAGAGAATGGCAACCCACTCCAGTAACCTTACCTGGAGAATTCTGTGGACAAAGAAGCCTGGTGGGCTACAATCCATGGGGTTGCAAAGAGTCACACATTGCTGCTGCTGCTAAGTCACTTCAATTGTGTCCAACTCTGTGCAACCCCAGAGATGGCAGCCCACCAGGCTCCCCCATCCCTGGAACTCTCCAGGCAAGAACACTGGAGTGGGTTGCCATTTCCTTCTCCAATGCATGAAAGTGAAGTCGCTCAGTCGTGTCCGACTCCTAGCGACCCCAAGGACTGCAGCCCACCAGGCTCCTCCGTCCATGGGATTCGCCAGGCAAGAGGACCGGAGTGGGGTGCCACTGCCTTCTCTGAGTCAGACATGACTGAATGACTAATACAACACTTTTCAGTCATCTACTCAATTGCAGAAACTTCGCCTTCTACCTCTTTAAGTCAGTTATTGACTCCTGTAAACTGTCTTTAAAGTTGCTTATTTTCCTTACACCCAACAACTCTGTCCCATCACTCCTCCTGCCAAACCTATCCTTCTCTGTCTTACTCACCCCTAATAACAGGATATACTCAGATGAAACAAAATAATAAATATATATTTATAAACCCCTTGAAACAGACGAAGAAAATTCAGATTTGATTCATCATTTGTCATCTACTAAAAATATACTGGATTTTATAAGAACTTTATACTATAAAAATTTCAAATATGTACAAAAGAGAAGAAATAATGGAGCTTCATGACCTACCAGCTATCTCATGATCTTCCTGTCTACTCCTCACCCAGTTTCTTTTCCCTAGAGTATTTGGAGCAAATTCCTTCATCATTTCAGTTTATCAGCGTATACGTCATACACTGAACTTTTGAAATTTCAGTTACACTCAGGAAAAGAGAGAAAGGAGTTAGCTGATAGTCGAGGAACACAATCTGTCTCCTTGACAAAGAGAATTTTTCATAAAGTCTTTACGAATATTTCTCAATTTTCTGTTTTTCCTCCCTTCATAAAATGTCTTTAAGTATCATAATTATACTCAATTATTTTAATTCAAGTAGGGCTTTTTATGCTGAATTGTGAGTTCTCAACTAATAAGCTGTCCTCAATTCAACTGAATTGAATTCTTGAATTTTACTCCCAGATCAACAAAAATTTATAGGACACATATTTGAATGTCTAGTTCAAGTAGACTAGACTGTCTTGTCAAAGAGTTCAATTCACTTATTCCCAGAATATGATTCAATATTACTCTAAAGTGAATTGCTACCTATTTTCACTTTTATGTAAACTATCCTATGAGTCTGACTATGCTGTTTAATATGTATTCATTTATTTACTCTTTGGCATCAAGGTTATCAAGAAAGTACCTTTCCATCAAAAATGTTTATTTTTATTAGTAGAATTTAATTGGCCCTTTTCAGAATTTATACCTGTTTGAAGACCCAGATTTGGAGTTTAAATTCAATGTCATTTTTTATTTTCTTGTTGTTCTTGTTTTAAGAAAATTGTTAAATCATGAATCTTTGTATATCACAGATTCCTGGGTCCCAGAGATGAGTTTAAGGGAGCCCATAACCCCCCAGGGATTCTGCTACCAAGAACACAGGAACAGTGAGTGCATAGCAGGTGCTATATGCAGTCTGCATGCTCGAAATGCTCGTGTCCTGGTCTCTGTCTCCCCTCTACCAAGTCAGATATTATCCATTCTTTAAAATGTGATTCAAGTTCCATCTCTATCATGAAACCTTCCTAGATACTTGGAACCTTTAATTATTTCCCTGTTTCTCTGAGTCAGTACTTGTGTATTATCTCCCTGACCTAACTATATAGGAGGATAGAGGACAGATAAGAGTTCTTCCCAGGTGGCTCAGTAGAATCTGCCTGCCAATGCAGGAGATGCGGGGGGAGACACAGCTTCCATCCCTGGGTCGGGAAGATCCCCTGGAGGAGGAAATGGCAACCCATTCCAGCATTCTTGCCTGGAAAATTCCGTAAACAGAGGAACCTGGTGGGCTACAGTCCATGGAGTCACAGAGTGCTGGACACGACCAAGTGACTGAGCACATACACACACAAACCCAGGGCAGCGAAAGTGAGAAAAAAGAGAGGCAAGACAAGAAAAATGGGAAGTTATGCATGGGAAGGCTGTGTGCCTAAACTTTGCCATAGGGTAGTCAGTTAATGAAAAGGAGGGAGGGTGACGATTGATCTGCCACACTCTCCTATTTCTATTGATCAAAATTCATCTTGAGTGAGTTAGCATCTAGCCTGTTGCAATGCACCATCCAGATTTTTTCGCAGCCATTTGGGAAACCAGACCCCATGCTCTTTAGTGTTTCATCCAATAACAAAAGTGGTAGAGGAGCCAGAAACTCCAGATGATTACCCCAGAAGCCAGGAAGAGCCAGCATAATGGACAAGTGACTGGTCAGCCCTAGGCAGTAGACTGCTGCAGTAGTCAGTGAGTAGTCAGTCACTGTGGTCATGACTAAGACAAAGCAATGAGCTCTGCAGGGGCAGATGGAATCTGAGGAGGTGCATAAGATGCCCCTGACATAATCCATCATAGGGATCAGCGGACAAGAAGACCATCTCCCATTTTCTCTAAGAAGTCTTTCCCTGCTTTCTCAGAAGCACATATGTTAATTACAGTAATCAAATGAAATGCCCCAGCTATAATTTTGCTTGTGTAGCACAAGGATCTTTGCTCACTTAAATAGAATAACATTCAGTTCAGTTCAGTTGCTCAGTCATGTCCGACGCTTTGTGACCCCATGAATCACAGCACGCCAGCCCTCCCTGTCCATTACCAGCTCCCGGAGTTCACTCAAACTCATGTCCATCGAGTCAGTGATGCCATCCAGCCATCTCATCCTCTGTCGTCCCCTTCTCCTTCCGCCTTCAATCCCTCCCAGCATCAGAGTCTTTTCCAATGAGTCAACTCTTCGTATGAGGTGGCCAAAGTATTGGAGTTTCAGCTTTGGCATCATTCCTTCCAAAGAACACCCAGGACTGATCTCCTTCAGAATGGACTGGTTGGATCTCCTTGCAGTCCAAGGGACTCTCTAGAGTCTTCAACACCACAGTTCAAAAGCATCAGTTCTTTAGTGCTCAGCTTTCTTCACAGTCCAACTCTCACATCCATACATGACCCCTGGAAAAACCATAGCCTTGACTAGACGGACCTTTGTTGGCAAAGTAACGTCTCTGCTTTTGAATATACTATCTAGGTTGGTCATAACTTTCCTTCCAAGGAGTAAGGGTCTTTTAATTTCATGGCTGCAGTCACCATCTACAGTGATTTGGGAGCCCAAAAAAATAAAGTCTGACAGTGTTTCCACTGTTTCCCGATCTATTTCCCATGAAGTGATGGGACCAGATGCCATGATCTTCGTTTTCTGAATGTTGAGCTTGAAGCCAACTTTTTCACTCTCCTCTTTCACTTTCATCAAGAGGCTTTTTAGTTCCTCTTCACTTTCTGCCATAAGGATGGTGTCATCTGCATATCTGAGGTTATTGATATTTCTCCTGGCAATCTTGATTCCAGCTTGTGCTTCATCCAGCCTGGCATTTCACATGATGTACTCTGCATAGAATTTAAATAAGCAGGGTGACAATATACAGCCTTAACATACTCCTTTTCCTATTTGGAACCAATCTGTTGTTCCATGTCCAGTTCTAACTGTTGCTTCCTGACCTGCATATAGGTTTCTCAAGAGGCAGGTCAGGTGGTCTGGTATTCCCATCCCTCAGAATTTTCCACAGTTTATTGTGATCCACACAGTCAAAGGCTTTGGCATAGTCAATAAAGCAGAAATAACATTATAGTCTGAGATAAAGAGGCATACCTTCTGGCCAGCTACATCATATAAGGGTGGGTAGTGGGAACTGGCTTCTCTGTTTTCCATGTAATATATGATATATATAAATACATCTATCCAGAGCATGGCCCAGAAAGAGGGTTGTTCCCAGAAAAAAAATCACAGAATTGCAAATCTTACTGTAAATAGTTGAGGGCAGTTAATAGGCCCTGCTCTGTTTGGGCCTGAAGAAGGCCTTCCCATAAGTTTCTAGGGGCAGTGTCACTGCTGCTGGTTGACTGAAGATGACATACTGACATTTGGGGGTGAGTGACTGCACATACTCCTGAGGAGAGATCAAAGTCTGTATCGTGCAGCAATTTTTGTTTTGTTATCCTATCATTTAATCTAGCCAAGGAATTGATTATTGACCTTCACTGTCATACTGCAGATTCTTTTCAGCAAAGAAGTATTAAAGCAGAATGGTGTGAAGAATTATGTGATAAGGAATAGTTAGAAATTACATGGTGAGGACTTCCCTGGTGGTACAGTGGATAAGAGTCTGCCTGCCAACTCAGGGGACATGGGTTCAATCCCTGGTCCAGGAAGATTCCACATGCTACAGAGCAACAAAGCCCATGCACTACAAATACTGAGCCTGCGCTCTATGCCCTGTGAGCCACAATTACCGAGCCCAAGTGCTGAACTACTGAAGCCCTACTACTGCCCCAAACCTGTGCTCTGCAGCAAGAGAAGCCACCGCAATGCAAAGCCTGTGCACAGAAATGAGGAGCAGCCCCCACTCACTACAACTAGAGAAAGCCCACATGCAGCAACGATGATCCAGTGCCACCATAAAGAAAGAAATGAAAAGAAATTACATGCTGAGAAGTTGCTTGGTGATAATTATAGCTTCACTTTAAAGTGTATATTGCACAATTCCTGTTTTGTTTCTCTTGCACACGAGGAAGTAGAGAGAATTTGAGGATTTAGCCAATTTCCCGGCCTAATTTCTCAGGGGGAGCCCTGGGAAGTAATTCATTCTTCTGGCATGATATAATATTGTACACTATTTTGACTACAGTTTTTGAGATTTTGCTTTTCAATTTGAGAGATTTATTGTATCTTGCAAGAAAGTAGCTAGTGGCTTATTTTAAACCCCTTAACTCACACATCTAATTAGATGAGTAAAACAGAATTAGCATCTAAATTTCACACCACTTTGGAGGAAAAATATCTTTACCAAAAGCTGATTCTGAGTCTTAAGAAATGAATTGCCTGTTAATTGAGAACCAAATGGAGAAAGTTTTGAAAGCACACACACACAAAAAAAAGCCAGTAAGGCTTCTATCAGGAGGAGAAAGCGGCTCTGGTACAGGTGGCCCACATGACCCTGCAGCAGAAGCTAAACCAACTCCACATGGAGAATTTTCACTATAAAACTGCTAATAGAAGAAGGAATTCAATATTATTATACCTTTAATGTTTTATGACATTTTGCTTGAAGTATACTGGGCCGGTCATGGCCTTTATTTCAAAAACTTGAAGCTTCCATGGGATGGCAGTTGCCTTCTTCCTGCACAGAGGTCCAGGGCTGCCTAAGCTAATACTATTGCACAGTTCACGTGGCAGGGCCAAGGAGAAAGACGGGTGAGCTGCCTACGGAGCGAGACGCTTCACGGCATACCCTGTTTCCAGTCAGATCTACTGTTCTCTTCCTGTCTAACTCTTACTGGCCACATGATCTCAGGCAGATTACTCAGCTTCTCCAACCTACCTACTCTCTAGTAGGTCTACCTAGAGAGATCTACTCTCTAAAATGGAGATAATAAACCTACTTATGGCCAATAAAAGGATTAATTGAAATAAGGCATGCAAGGACTGTTGGCAGCTAGTAGGCTCTTCTTTTTTTAATTTATTTTTAACTGGAGGATAATTGCTTTATAATGTTCTGTTAATTTCTGCCATTTATCAACATGAATCAGCCCTAGGTATACACATGTCTCCTTACTCTTGAACCTCCCTCTCACCTCCCACCCCATCCCACCCATCTAGGCTGTCAGCTATTAAGCTATATAAGTTTCCAGCCACCTTTGAGCTTTTAAATATAGGTAGAAATGAGAAACCACCCTGTTCCTACCTTGTTATCTTTATTGCCTAGAAATTTAAGCTCATGGTACAGGAAATGGCATGGAGTCTAAGGCTGAAATTGACTGAGAGCCAGGAATGGGGGAGATGGTTTTCTCCTACCTGAGAATTACTTAACTCTAGTGATACAAGTCGGAGAAGGCAATGGCACACCACTCCAGTACTCTTGCCTGGAAAATCCCATGGGCAGAGGAGCCTGGTAGGCTGCAGTCCTTGGGGTCGCCAAGAGTTGGACACGACTGAGCGACTTCACTTTCACTTTTCACTTTCGTGCATTGGAGAAGGAAATGGCAACCCACTCCAGTCTTCTTGCCTGGAGAATCCCAGGGACGGGGGAGCCTGGTGGACTGCCGTCTATGGGGTTGCACAGAGTCGGACGTGACTGAAGTGACTTAGCAGCAGCAGCAGTGATACAGGTTCCCAAAGAAATAAGCAGAGTTTTTTAAAATTTTAGATATCTATTGTTAATTTTTTTTTTTTTACTATTTAGGAATTTGACTTCATAAACACTTTTTAAAAACAATCTTTCTCCACACATTAAGGGATACTTCAATAACACCCTCAGACTTGGCTCATACTATCATGTAAAAAAAATGTGTTGGCTAGAATATGCTGTTCTTGGCAACTAAAAATAGCCTGGTGTCTGTCCTTTCCATCACCGTGCTAAAAGACTCTCTTCAGTTCTCAAAGGTGTGCCATCACTAAAACAGGAAGAAAACTGAAGTATTTAACATGGAACCCTAGCTTGAGGACTTCAGAACACACATTCCTTTTAGCTGAGATGGTGTCTTGTCCATCAGAGCACTGCAGTATTAAGGATTATATTGTAGAAATATGCTTCTTGTTATCAAAGAGCATGAAGAATGTTCAAAAATTACAGTAAGACTTAAGCAAGTTTTTCATATTTATCTACATAAAGATACTCAAAATCAATGATATGTTTAATATCTATGTATATTCAAGGCTCAGCTAATTATGGAGGTAAGAGAATCACCTAAAAGTAACTTTTATTTGCTGTAATAGAAACTATAAGCATAACCATCTTCTTATTTCAGATCCGTGAATAGTATGATTTGAGTAATACAAAGTAAAACAAAACTCTTTCATGTATAAATATCTGGTTAATAATTATAGTGTAAATGACTAAAGTTTAATCAATAAAATGAGGCCTCACTTGAGTTTCATTCCTTCTCCAAGAAATGCCTCATTTTACGTAGTCCCTGATTTTTCCTGTTCCTTTTTTGCCAACACTGCAGGATGTTCTATCAATAATCAGAAGAACAAAATATGGTATAAGTTAATACAAGAGTTGGAAATTTTTCTAATATTTTTCCAGACCTAATAGTCTAAATTCTGCTATTATAAAATTTCATAAATAATAGAGGAGAAAAATATCATAGCGACAATGAACTAATTGAAACACACCTAAGGTATAGAATCTTTTCTGAAATCCAATCAGGCAGTTCTTTTTGGGTGGGTTTGAATATACATGGAACTTCATTATTACAAAGTGAATTATAGTTAACACCAAAGAACTGAGGTCCCTAGAGAGTAAGTAATACACTCCTGGCTACATGTGAATCCAATGCAAATTTGTTTAAATCATCAAATATCAAGACAGAGAAACTTTCTGGTAAAGAATCTGCCTGTAATGCAGGAGACCTGGATTTGATCCCTGGGTTGGGAAGGTCCCCTGGAGAAGGGAAAATCTACCCACTCTAGTATTCTGGCCTGGAGAATTCCATGGACTATATAGTCCATGGCTCACAAAGAGTCAGACACGACTGAGTGACTTTCAATAACATTATTAACCTTTAGGTTGCTATGTCGAACACCAGAGACTGGTGGTTGAGGCTCAGAGCAGGTTGCCCCAAAATGTGACAATGTGGCATACTCGGCTTTTATATTTTTGGAGTTACTAATTTTCGGTACTTTATATATTTTGGTTCTTACTTTTGGCATGCAGGATCTTCATTGTGGCGTGTGGGATCTTTAACTGTGGCATGTGGGATCTAGTTCCCTGACCAGGGACCAAACCTAGGCCCTCTGCATTGAGAGCACAGAGTCTTAACCTCTGGACCACCGCATACTGGTTATGAATTAAAGTTAAGCGACAGCCAATACCAGAAGGACATCTTGACCCTCTGAAACAGATAATAAATCTCCCATGTGAAAGGTTCACTCCCTGCACCTGGAGGTAGAGAGACATCCTTATCACCAGAGACAGGGAATTCAGGCCAAGAAGCCTGTATAAACAAACCTTATATCTTCTTTACTAATTTACTACCCCAAGTGCAAACGGATTCTTCACTAATTAAACATTCAGCCTACATCTCTTTGCCTTGTCAATTCTTTTTTTTTTTTTCCTTGTCAATTCTTTACAAATTTATTGCTTCTTTATTGAATAAGTATAAAAGCTGCCTGTTTTTATACTTTTGGGGATCTTATTTCTATAAAACCTCCATACATACCCATTAATATTTTTTCCTCCTGTCAATCAGTCTTGTGTCAATTTAATTATTAGACCACCCAAAAAAACTCAAGAAAGGTAAGGCTGAGGCTAAAATCACTGGGAATACACCTCAGTGACTTTCTGTAGGGCTGGGTTGATCTATGACAGGAGGTCAGTAGGACTGACCAGCAGGACCAGTCCAGCAGGACTGGAAAGGACTTCATGGGCCACCCAAGCTCTTGGTTTACAAGGCTCTATGGTACAAGTTTACTGGAAACAATGAATAAGTACCTAGCCTGGTGTTAATTAACCCAAAGTGCTTCCTGAAAGCAGACTGGAGACCCAGGGAGACTGGGGGTCTGATTCAGTGGAGCAGTGAGCACCCACCGGAGATGTGATTACCAGCTCCCACCAGCTATACCATGTAACACTGTTTTATCTGTCAGTAAATAGCAAAACTCATTGTAGGAGAGTCAGTTTTTCACACTTTAGAAACTTGAGTTAGATTAGTTACCTGATACAATTCTAACTTTAATACTTATACCAGTATGTGCCCAGTTTGTCTCTGTTACTTATTATAAGGTCTAGACTAAGGAATGCGTAATTTCAAGATTGAGAAACCAAGGTCATTTTTTAGTCAAAAGGAGAAAACTTCAAAATTATTTCAAATTGGAGGATCAAAATTTGTGATAATTCTTCCTCAGATACATGGAATCAAATGTTCTGAACATGTTAGCACATTTTGTTAGCACATTTAATGCTAAATGATTTTTTTTAATTAGGTATATTTGAATCTTCCCTCCTCCCTTACTCCCAAATATTTTTATTGCTCTATTATTTTAAAACAATACTTTCTGCTTTTTATATTGTCTCATAACTAATTATGTTTTGGTAGGATGTCCCTTAAATCAGATAATATATGAATCATACGAAAAAAATAATTATAAATATTCTAACATAATGTGATTAAAATTTAAAGAAGTTTTTAATGAGTTATGGAAATAAAGTAATAAAAATTGAAGAAATCTGAAATAAACATTGAACAGATTTGGCTTTATTAGTATATCTAATAGATAGTGTTTAAAATACTCTAAATACAACTTTAAAAGATCATGGTAATATTTAGACTGAACAGAATTCACAGTTGGTTTTATAAGCATGAGGTAAACACACAGCATATACTTAGCACACTCTATGAATAAGTTACAGGATGTAAACAAGATCGAAGATGTAGTATTACTGTTGGTTCAAGACGGCAAGCCCTACCCAATGGAGACTGCCTGCATCTCGCAAAAAGCAAGCGAGAGAGATGAGACAGAGATAGCTGAAGGGTCCTTCTCCTTGGCCCCAATAGTTCTTTACATTCTCTTTTACTGTGTCAGATTCTTCTTAGTGGTCTTGCTTTGTTCTCTTACATCTACTCTCAAGAAGAATCTGAAATGCACTTTGCTATCTACTTGTAGTTTTATGGTTGTCGTAATTGCTGCAATGGACTGACCATAAGCATAGATTTGTTATATAAACAGCGGAATAACATTGCTTGGATTTAATATTGCTCAACTGTAAAAATAATTCATTGACTCAGCTTTCATCCCATTTGTCTGTCATTTTCTATGGCTTTAAGATTGTTTCCTTTGTATGAACTGATAGCAGAACTGAAAGTGTATTTATTCAATTGACTTGAAAGGATTATATAAGTTATCACCATCTACATCATGCTACATCAACATCTATGAAGAATCAATAAACACCTATTTTCTATGCCCAATCAGACTCCTTAGAGTTTCATTTTTTCAGCCATTTTCCATTTTGTCCTATGAGTTATATACTAACTTTTTTAGTTTTTTCTATATCATGTTTTAATTAATTTAATCCTTATTTTGAAACCTTGAAAAAAAACACAAAACAAGACTATTAGTAAGAAATCTGACATAATAGGAGACATGTTACTTAAAGCTGTAGGGAAAGTAGACAGAATCTCAAAAGTTTTTTTGGTTTTTTTTTTTTTGTAAGATACAGGCAAACAACTCCATTTGGTAGGACCAACCATACTGAACTTTATAACACAAAATTTATTTCTGGTCTTGTTTACATCCTGTCATCATAGAGTATGAGGCAGGTACATATTATTTTCTCTTTTCATGTTAAGAGTGTTGAAGTAACCTGATAGTAAGGGGTCATGTTAGGGTTCAAATCTGGATAGTCTGACTCATATGTGTCATAAATTGAAGGCCTGAGCAGAGTCTCCTCTGAAACTGAAGTCATTGGAAGTAACACATCTCAAAGGACACACCTTCACCTGCTGCTGCTCCCCAGAGACAGACCGCTCAGCAGGCCACAGGTTCACGTCCTGAATCGGAGGTTCTGGCGAAGGCCTTCCGACTCCCCTTATCCCTGTCTCCAGGCTCTTCAGGCAGCATGATGAACAGATATCCATCATGCTCCCTCCTGGGACTCATTTTCTGAAGGAAGAAGCCATTTTACACGTAGTGGTAAAGACAGGATAGGACCAGTCTTAGCCAAGATTATAAGATCAAGCATACCTCTCTGTTACATTTTCAGCTAGCAAGACCCATTTACAGCCTCTTGACACACTCAGAACTAACCTTCCTTCTCCTGACATTCAGTAACCCACCATGGGATTGCCCTTGGGCTGTCCAGAGCCCTCAGCTATGACCTTCTACTCAGTACTCCCCTCCAACTTAAAGTCTCATTCTTCAAACACCTCTCTTTCTGTGGTAGAAAGTGCTAATTATCCCAATACCTGAATGTCCCTCTTTCCATAATGCCAGAGCTCCCATCTTCTGGCCCTCTTGAAGTTAGTTATGGCCATGTGACTAAGTTTTGCCCATGGAATATGAACACACATTGTGTGTGAAACTTATGGGAGTATCCTGAAAAGAAAGTGATGTATCCTTCTTTCCCCCCTTTCTTCCTGCCTGCTGGCTGCAATGTAGATTTATTTTCTAACATGAAGCATAGAAATAGCTAGACAGAGCAGACTAAGTCTCAAGTCTCAGGGAATGCCATGCCAGACTTGAACTGACAATCCTGTAAACTAAAAAGACATTGGGAATATGATAAAGGAACAGAATTCTCCCTTGTCTACTCTTATCTGAAGTATTTTTGTTAACTTGTGGCAATCTTTAACCTAACTATTCCCCCTCTTTCTGGTACTGAGCAGCAAGACTTGTGGATTTGTTAACACAAACAGAAAAGTATCCTCTCTATACTCCAGAATTTTGAGCTGGTCCCTCCTGGTTTGGTGACTATTAAAGAAATATGGAAAAATCCTCTCTTAGGATAAAAATTTCAGCTTGCAAATCTACAGACAAGCATAATACTATTTTTGCTTTCAGAGGCTTTAAGAAGTGAATATCATGTTGCTTTTTCTTTATGTGTCCTTTCCATCTCAAACCCTCTCAGTTCTGCCAGCTAGATCAACACCTCTGCCAAGTAGAGCAAAGAATATGTCCTGAGAAAAGCAAAAGAGAAAGTAACAATAATGGTTTTCAAAATATCCCATTAAATTACCTGAAGAAAAACAGCTAATTCTTCTTGTGCTTCCTTAAGCCATTTCCTAATCTACATAGTCACCAAAGTTCATCTTTTTAAAATGACAGATAAATTCATAGAGACAAAAAATAGATTCGAGGTTACTAGGGCTGAGAGGAGAAGGAAGGGGGAGTCATTGTTTGGTAGGTACAGAGTTCTGCCTGCAGTAATAGAAACTTTTTGGAAATAGAGCAGTGATGTACACAGCATTGTGAACATAAGTAATGTCACTGACTTGTATTTTGAAAACAGTTAAAATGGCCTATTTTGTGTTATATATACTTTACCACAATAAACTAATAAATAAAATGCCATAAAAGTGTCATTAAGGGAGCAGAACGTCATCAGTTCAGTTCAGTTCAGTCGCTCAGTCATGTCCGACTCTTTGTGACCCCATGAACTGCAGCATGTCAGGCCTCCCTGTCCATCACCAATGCACAGAGCCTACTCAAACTCATGTCCATCACATTCGTGATGTCATCCAACCATCTGGTCCTCTGTTGTCCCCTTCTCCTCCCGCCTTCAATCTTTCCTAGCAACAGGGTCTTTTCAAATGAGTCAGTTTTTCCCATCAGGTGGCCAAAATATTGGCGTTTCAACTTCAGCATCAGTCCTTCCAATGAATATTTAGGACTGATTTCCTTTAGGATTGACTGATTGGATTTCCTTGCTGTCCAAGGGACTCTCAAAAGTCTTCTCCAACACCACAGTCCAAAAGTATCAATTCTTCAGTGCTCAGCTTTCTTTATAGTCCAACTCTCACATCCATACATAAGTACTGGAAAAACCATAGCCTTGATTAGATGGACCTTTGTTGGCAAAGTAATGTCTCTGCTTTGTATTATGCTGTCTAGGTTGGTTGTAGCTTTTCTTCCAAGGAGCAAAGCATCTTTTAATTTCATGGCTGCACTCACCATCTGCAGTAATTTTGGAGCCCCAAAAAAATAAAGTCTGCCACTGTTTGCATTGTCTCCCCATCTATTTGCCATGAAGTGATGGGACCAGATGCCATGATCTTAGTTTTCTGAAAGTTGAGCTTTAAGCCAACTTTTTCACTCTCCTCTCTTTCATCAAGAGGCTCTTTAGTTCTTCTTCACTTTCTGCCATAAGGGTGGTATCATCTGCATATCTGAGGTTACTGATATTTCTCCCAGCAATCTTGATTCCAGCTTGTGCTTCATCTAGCCTGGCATTTCACATGATGTACTCTGCATAAAGTTAAATAAGCAGGGTGACAATATACAGCCTTGACATACTCCTTTTCCTATTTGGAACCAGTCTATGGTTCCATGTCCAGTTCTAACTGTTGCCTCTTGACCTGCATACAGATTTCTCAGGAGGCAGGTCAGGTGGTCTGATATTTCCATCTCTTTAAGAATTTTCTGTCATGCCCACTCCTAAAGCCTCATTTGTCTCTTCCTACACTACTTCTTTTGTTTTCTAATTTTTATGTATGCTTTTGGAGGTTAAAGAATGTGTCTCAGACATGCTGCAGTGGAAACCAGCATGTTTTGTTTGCTTAGCTGAATAATTGCAAATAAAAGCACTTTTCTTAGTACATGGCTTCTTCCATTTACATTTAATAACATGGGGGCAGGAGAAGTGACTTAGCCACTCACACCAAGATTCCTTTTACAGAGAGGGACTTTATTTGAGCAGAGCCCTGAGATGAAAGAGAACCTGCGCTGAGAAAGGCACCATTCCAGCTACTCCAGTCAGCAAAGGAAGGAGAGGGAACATCTGAACTACATTTAAGCCTGTCAAACCTGCCCCGTTGGTTAATTTATGAAATATTTTCCTCTAAGATGTATATAATTTTACATAGTTGTAGGATTAGCAGAATCTAATCTCCTTCATATTTTTGTCTCCTGGAAAGACTTATCTCAATCAGGAGACCCAAAGCTCTTTATTTAGGAGAACTAAAGTATGTTTCATGATGGTGTCGACTATAAAATACAGTCACAACCTGAAAGTAAGAGTTATTTGGTGTGAATGTTTAGGACTCTGAGTCCGGGAGACAGCATCTCAAGAGCTTTGAGAAAACTGCTCCAAGGAGGCAGGAGAGGAAGTCAGGCTATAGACAAGTTTGCAACAAGGGGAGCAGGCAGTCTGAACAGCAAAGAACAGGTATCAAGCTAAGGAATTTAGCATTCTGTGTTTGGGAAGATGCGAGGCTCCAGGCTTGCTGAATTCATGCCTTTCACACGCACCACAGCTCTCTGGGGCCAATCCTGTTTACCTGGCTTCTGGCAGTCCCCCAGCTCCTCAGCAATCATGGACAGGGGGGTGGCAGCATCCACTGGATCACAGTTTGGGAGGCCCTCATTTACTTTTGGAGGCCAGAAATCACTCATGGCCGTGATATATTTTGTCTATTGATATGGCCGGAGATCTTTTCATTTTACAATGGTAAGCAAATGACAACTATATCCCAAGATATTAACTAAGGCAATGATGGTAGAAGGACCAGATAAACCAGAAGAAAGGGAAATATTAGGAATTTAAAAGCAACAAATAAAGTAAACATATTCTAAAATCTAAGTGTGGGTCTAAGCAAATAGAATGTAAAGAGGTTGGGGACTATTGAAAAGTAACTGCTAATCCTGAATGACTTTTCTATTCTTTAAGTATTCAGAGTCATTTAAATATCCTATCAACAGTGTCTTGAGCATTACTATATTCACAGCAACATGAAATTATTTGTCCTTGCTTCTACAAAGAGGGATATTTCGTAACTGCCACTCAGGGTAATTGAATCTTCTCTACCTTTTACATGTTTAGCACACATAAGTGACAAGTGATAAGACATAAGTGATAAGTGACAGGACTATAGCCAGGGCCAGAGATAGGTAGCAGGATGCTCAGAAGCTCAGTCGTGTCTGACTCTTTGTGACCCTATAGACTGAAGCCCACCAGGCTCCTCTGTCCATGGGCTTTTCCCAGCAAGAATACTGAAGTGGGTTGCCATGCCCTCCTCCAGGAGATCTTCCCGACCCAAGGACTGAACCTGCTTCTCCCAAGTCTCCTGAATTGCAGGCAGATTCTTTTCCTGCTGAGCCAATGGGGAATCCTTTTGATACTTACATGGAGTATAACCTTTAAAAATTGTGAATCACTATATTGCACATCTGTAACTTATACAATATGGTCATCAACCATACTTCAATAAAAAAGCAAAATAAATAAATAAATCGCCCCAATTTGGCATCTATGTCTTTTTTGTCATGCTCCCATTAGTCTTAAAGAGCTTACTCTCTCTCAACTACATTTGAATTTTATTAATCAAAGCAAACTCTATAATGGAATTTTAGCCAACAAGTGGAAAAGATTTGGGGAAGAGGAGAGGAAGTGGTCTCTTTGTAGCTAGACCTGTGGGATTATCCTTTAAGTCAGTCAGCCTAGGCTTATCTTGACCCAGGCAGTCTCCTCTTCCTTACACCAGAGCCCAAGATTCACCAAAAGCTCCACAGCTTTTCAGAATGTATTGGCAGTGAGAGGCCGAAATTACTATGTGAATGTTTTGCTTGTTTGTAAATTAAGGGAGAAGTGTCATGATAGTTGCAATTTCCATACAGATACATAAATAATAAAGACAAATGGTTACCAATTGTGGAACCTAGTTGCTGGGTATAAAGGTGAATCCTATAAAATTCTTTCAACTTCTCTGTATTTTAGGGTGGTTTTTTTTCTATAATAAAAAGATTGAGGGAAAGTAGCCCTGAGAAAAATTAAAGGTCTGTTGTAGTGAAAAGGAAAGAAAGTGAAAGTGATAGTCGCTCAGCCCTGCGTGACCCTGCGCCCCTGCCTGACAGTAAACTTAAGTGCCTTTGTTCAGCTCATGCCCACCTGTGAACAGAAGAGAGTAACACACCCCTTTCCAAAGGCTGGCCATTCCCTTGCAGATGTTTTGCAAGACAGAAGAACTTTTCACTTTACTTTCCCACTGCCTCTCCTGCTCTGTTCTTCTTTTGACTTCAGTTCCTCATTGCTTCTTTCTCTCTGATCTATAAAAGGACATGGCATCCAGGCCCCAATAAGATGGTTATTTTGAGGTGTTAGCCTGCCATCTTCTCAGTCAGCTGGCTTTCTGAATAAGGTCATTTTCCTTACCTCAACACCTCCTCTCTTGGATTCATTGGCCTGTCATGCAGTGAGCAGAGCAAGAAGCCTGGACTCGGTAACACTGTCAGTCAGTTTGGGAGTTAATTTCATTTCTTTCAGTCAGATGACTTTCTTACAATAACTAAGACCTACTATACTGACGACAACTCCCACCAAATTCCTTTTCTTAGTCTTATACTTTGTGTTATTTTCATTCTGTGTGTGCACTGACCTTTCTCAGCCACATAGAAGCCACATTGCTGCATGATGTTACAATTAAAATAAATCAGAATTAGGGTGGTAGGGGTAGAGATGGTATTGGCAAGGTGGAAAAATAAAGATAAAACTGAAGGCTGGCCAGTGATAGCTACCAAGATATCACAGTGAAAAATGCCAGATCCCAAATGCTACCTGGGGCACCCCCAGTCGCATGAAAGTAATGCTGTGCTGTGGAATCTGTCCACCAAAATTAAGTCCATTTCCTTTCTGGGGTTCCCATCTCCTTCCTCTCACTCCATCTGCCTAGTTCCTCCATTTGCCTAGAAGATGTTTTCTCAGTTTCTTAGGTTAATTGAAGATGTGGCACAGTCTTCTTATCTACTCTAAGCCCGACTGTCACCGGGGATAAATTCAATGTCCTTATCCAACTAACCTAACACTATAGCTTCACATTTCCCCAACCCCCTCACTCAAGAAGGCACCATCTCCTCTCCAATTCAGCTGCCCGCTTCCATGGACTTTGTCATCACAGAGGACTCCTCCACCTCTGATATATATCCCACCTGATCGCAACCTTTGATCCTTCTAGCTGTCTTGACCAGTTAGTTCCACACTTCTTTTTAATTTGATTGCTTAATTTTCTCCCAATCTGTCACAGTCTTCACCTCTTTTGTCTTGTCATTACCTCTGACCTCAACCACTCTTCAATCAATATTCTCAACTCCCTTGTTCCCCAGGGGCCTCCTATTCCACTCCTCAGTCTTGAACCAAACTGACTGGCTGATTGCTTTGTTCCTAGTCACAGTCTACTGAGACCTACTGGAAAAAATTATCCAGCTAAGGAGATTGAAGCCACCCCAGCTCAAACTGGGTTTCTGAAGGTCCTAAGGAGTTCTTTCACAACATCTGTACAGATTTCACTACCCTCTGTTGCAGGGAGGGGGACCCCTTCCAGGGCCCGAAAGTGGGCTCTTATCTAACACTCAGGAATGACTTGGCCAAGGAGACACATGTGCTGACAAACTGGGAATGGGCATCCGGACGGAGAGCAGTAGAGTAAGGGAACCCAGGAGAACTGCTCTGCCTCATGGCTCGCAGTCTCAGGTTTTATGGTGATAGGATTAGTTTCTGGGTTGTCTTTGGCCAATCATTCTGATTCAGAGTCCTTCCTGGTGGCGCACACATTGCTCAGCCAAGATGGATGCCAGTGAGAAGAATTCTGGGAGATGGTTGGACATGCGGTGTCAATTTTTGACCTTTCCTGAACTCTTCAGTTGGTGCTGGCTTATTAGTTCTGTGTTCCTTACCAGAACCTCCTGTCTTAAAACAACTTGTGAGAATGGTAGCTATGGTGCCTGGCCAGGGTGGGCAGCCTCTGTCAGTGGGCTTCCTCTAACAACTCCACCACCCTAACTATCTCAGCAGATAACCTTGCTTCTTACTCATGAGGGAGAGAACTGAGGCCACACTTCAACGTCCTGAAGTTCTGCCTACAGTCTTACTTGGTACTGTATCCATTCTTGAGTGGGACAACTGACTCCCTAGACTAGGCTAAGCCCTCCCTCTGTGTCCCAGAGCCCATCTGCTCCCTCCCCTAAGATCTCATTCCATCCATCAATTTTCTTTTCTCTTACATTTTCAAATGCTCTGTTCTGCTCCCTCCGCCTGTAAACACACTCAAGTCCCTGACTGGGACATAATCCATGTTCCATGTTCTGGATGAAAAGGCTTCTTATTGCAAAGAGGTTAATTTTCTTGAAACTTACAATTTTCTAGCACATTTTTGGGAATTTGTTTTGGGTGGGAAGCAGACAAAGTGATTCTAATGTTTATCTAGAAGACTAAATGGGAGGAAACAACTAAGAAAATATTTTAAAGTTAAAGATTTTGTTTATAGAGTCTGTCTTTATATTATTTTTCCTGCTAAATTGCTTGTACTTTACTTTATGTATTGAGGTTTTTAGCTGTGATCATGAAAGTCTTTGTGAAACTTGGTGCAGGTATAACGGAGTTGGGGCGAGGGCCATTCTCCTAGCCTGTCACCACCAAACCACAGCCCAGAGTGCACCCTCAGGGCTGGGGGTGGCCCCTCAGAGGACTGCAGTGCTCTGTGGATGATGTTCTCATGGAGGTGGCTGGCAGAAGAGGCAAGGCAAGGTGCCATGGTAAGGAAGATATGAGGCAGATTTATTTGAGACACTCCTTGGGGAATCTCTAAGATAACCTGACTTGGGAAGGGAATTGTCCCGCTGCTCTTTTCTCCCTTCAGCTCCAAAAACTACATAACCCTGTGTCCTTCTACCCACCAGGTTTCAGGTTCTCTGTCTGTCTTGGCTAAAATAAAGAACTCTTCAAATGAAAAGGTAGACTTAGAAAGGCTTCTGTAGGCCCTGGTGGTCTCTCACCCTTTCTTTCTGAAGGCACTTTAGCACCTGGGGCAGAGGGTGAGGCTCTTTATCCTCTGAGGAGTAAAGCCTCATTGTCTTGATGCTTCACTTTTCACCGGAAAGATATGTATGTATCCTTGCTCTATTCCTGGGGTGTATTAGTTGGGGCTGTCAACTAAAAAGATGAACAATGTGAGAGTTGCGAGTTAAGTTTTATCTGGTGCAAAATGAGGACTGCAGCCCAGGAGACAGCACCTCAGAAAGCTTTGAGAGAATGCTCCATAGAGGTTGTGGGGGAAGGTCAATATATAAGATTTTGGTGAAGGGGGAGTTCAGTGCAATCAAGCGCTTACTTCACAAGAGGTTTTCTGCTAGTCACAAGGAGCTGAGGGCATCGTGAAGAGATTTAGTGCTTTTCTAGATATGGAGTGATGCAAAGATCGGGATCATGGAACCAGTTCCTAAAAATATCTAACCGTCTAAAAACCTGTCCCATCAGTTTCTCTGGAGCATTGAGTGCCCCATTCTCCACCCTAAACTTCCTCAGAGGATGTTGAAGGTCAACAGCTGCAATAGCACAGGGTTCAATCTCCGCAGAGGCAGAGGGCAGATGCCCGAGATGTACTTGACAGGGCTCTTTTGCCCCAAGTAACAGAAACCCAAGCCAACTGTTTAAGAACAAAAAGAACATGGGCTGTCCTAACCGAAATGTTCTGGGCCAGATCCTGGCTTAAGCCTACCTGGATCAAGGCGTGTAAACAATGTCATCAGGACTTGGTCTTGTGCGTGTGGCCTATTGGCTCTGCTTCCCTCCACAGTTGGCTTCATTCATGAGCTGGCACTTTCCTCATGGTGACGTGAGGCGAAAAGAAACTACGGACTTTTGGAATTCCTCCCTTCATTTCGGCAGCCACACTGAAAAAGTCTCCAACTGTTTAAAGATTCAGATTTTAGACTCATTATTTCTATCTTTCAGTGTATTAACTCATTAATTCACCCTTGACTACTTTCTCTTACGTGCATGTTCAATCTGACAGGGAATCCTGTTGGCTCTACCATCAAAACATATCAGGAATTTAACCATTTCTCATCAGTTCAGTTCAGTTGCTCAGCTGGGTCTGACTCTTTGCAACCTCATGAACCGCAGCACTCCAGGCCTCCCTGTCCATCACCAACTCCCACAGTTTACCCAAACTCATGTCCATTGAGTCGGTGTTGCCATCCAGCCATCTCATCCTCTGTTGTCCCCTTCTCCTCCTGCCCTCAATCTTTCCCAGTATCAGAGTCTCTTCAAACGAGTCACCTCTTCGCATCAGGTGGCCAAAGTATTGGAGTTTCAGCTTCAACATCAGTCCTTCCAATGAACACCCAGGACTAATCTCCTTTAGGATGGCTGGTTGGATTTCCTTGCAGCCGAAGGGACTCTCAAGAGTCTTCTCCAACACCACAGTTCAAAAGCATCAATTCTGTGCTCAGCTTTCTTTATAGTCCAATTCTCACATCTATACATGACTACTGGAAAAACATAGCCTTGACTAGATGGACCTTTGTTGACAAAGTAATGTCTCTGCTTTTTAATATGCTGTCTAGGTTGGTCATAACTTTCCTTCCAAGGAGAAAGCGTCTTTTAATTTCACGGCTGCAGTCACCATCTGCAGTGATTTTGGAGGGCACCCCCAATACTTTGACCACCTTATGTGAAGAACTGACTCATTTTCTAATGAAAGAAAAATCTTTTCTAAGACCCTGATGCTGGGAAAGATTGAAGGCAGGAGGAGAATGGGATAACAGAGGATGAGATGGTTGGATGGCATCACTGACTCTATGGACAGGAGTTTGAACAAGCTCTGGGAGTTGGAGATGGACAGAGAAGCCTGGTGTGCTGCAGTCCATGGGGTCGCAAAGAGTCAGACACAACTGAGCAACTGAACCAAACATTGGTACTAGGGAAATTAATTTCATAGCTAGACAGTCATTTGTGACTTTGGAGAAAGAAATTCCATAGCCTGGGGCAGAAATTAGATTATGAACACATTAAAAAAGGAGTGGCTGATGGGGAAGTGGAGGTAGATCACAAAATGAAATATGAATAACTCATCCAAAAAAGACTGACAGCCTACTTCAGACAGAGTACTACACTAGGCATCAGGGCCAGCATCAGAGTCATACAAGGCCCTGTGTTTAGGGGGGTCCTGACTTGGTTTAATGCGCAGATGTCACTATCTTAAAATTGCTAATAATTTTTGAGCAAGAGGCTGTACATTTTCATTTTGCACTATGCCCACAAATTATGCTGTAGGTTCTGCAGAGCACTGCAGGGAACCCAAAATATTTCATTCATTGTTCAGTCAGTTATTTATTCAACAACAAATAAACGAATTCCTTACCATGAGCCATCCAGTCTCTGGAGACATGATGAAAAAGGTAGAGCAGGTGACAAATGGATGACAGAAAACCTTTTAACAAAATGTTGTTACTTCCAAGAATAATAAAATGTAAATATAGCTATTACATGACATTCTACCTCAGCTCCCTAGTTGTAGAGGCTATATGGCCCTGGTTAGTTTATTCAACTGCTTAAGTCCTAGTATACTCACCTAAAAAAATGACAATAATAATAGGGCACACTCCTAAGGTTGTTAGAGGAATTAAATGCATTCAGGAACATAAGATGCTTACAACAGTGCAAGTGCTCAGTAATGTGAGGGACTGATGAATTTCCAGCACCTAGTACAGAGGAGTTCAATAAATGACTGGTTTAGTAAGCAGGGGGTAAAAAGGAAATTTTAGATCAACCTGGACAGTTTTATATGTTCTTTATAAATGAAACAGATACGGCTATATGTGTGCTTGCTAAGTCACATTAGTTGTGTCTGACTCTCCGCTACCCTGTGGGCCACAGCCCGCAAGGCTCCTCTGTCTATTGAATTCTCCAGGGAAGAATACTGGAGTGGGTTGCCATGCCCTCCTCCAGGGGATCTTCCCAACCCAGGTCTCAAACCCACATCTCTTAGGTCTCCTGCACTGGCAGGTTGGTTCTTTACCTCTAGCGCCTCCTGGGAAGCCCATATGGCAATATATGTTGTTGTTTAGTCTCTAAGTCCTGTCCAACTCATTTGCATCCATAGCCTGCCAGGCTCCTCTGTCCAGGGCATTTCCTAGGTAAGAATACTGGAGTGGGTGGTCCATTTCCTTCTTCAGGGGATCTTCCTGACCCAGGGATAGAACCTGCATTTCCTGCATTGGCAGGCAGATTCTTTACCACTGAGCCACCTGGGAAGCCTAATCAAATCTTTGAAAGTTTAAGTGTTAGTTGCTCAGGTGTGTCCAGTTCTTTGCGACCCCTTGGACTGTAGCACACAAGGCTCCTCTGTCCATGGAATTCTCCAGGCAAGAATACTGGAGTGGGCTGCCAGTCCCTTCTCCAGGGGATTTTCCCAACCTAGGTCTCCTGCATTGCATGCAGATTCTTTACTATCTGAACCACCAGGAAAGGCCCTTAATCAAAGCTTTAAGTATATGTAAATATGTATATATGGCCATAGGGCTTCCCTGGTGACTCGGTGGTAAAGAATCCATTTGTCAGTGCAGGAGATGCTCGGGTCAGGAAGATCCCCTGGAGAAGTCCAATATTCTTGCCTGGAAAATTCCTTGGACAGAGGAGCCTGACAGGCTACAGTCCATGGGGTCACAAGCAGCTGGACACAACTGAGCATGCACACGGCTCAAAACTTTAATCAGGCCTAGAAGAAGATGTAAAAGAATATATATACTAAGTTATGTTGAATGTGGTCAAATCTGTGTAATAGGATTTGGGCAGAGAGATTTTTGTTTTGTGTTTTACTTCATATGCTCATTTAAAAACCAAGATTTCAGAAAAATAAAGCTTATTTTTAAAAATAAAAATTATTAGCATATTCTGAATATAGTGGCAGATAAGAAAGCTTATATTCTTCCTTTCTAAGCATTACCTTCCTTTTATCCAAGATATTTGCATTCAATTTCTCTGTCAGTTCTGACTCTGCCATATTTGCTCTTAGTTTTGGGGAAAAAAAAAATCAGCTCCTTGATCTGTAAAATAGCTTCCTCATTCATAAAATGAGGCACACAATACAGACAAAGTTTCCCAACTGGTGGACTTCAGTGTGCTGGTGTCCTGGACGTAGGTGAGGAACTGACCCCTCCTACAATGGGGCAGTTGAGGGGTCACGGGCTGCTGGAGCCCTTTGGGCTAGTACCGCTGGCCATGGGGAGCCTTGTTTGGGTCTCCTCAGGCACCTGTGCAGAGCAGTCTGAGGTATATGCCAAAGAAACAACCAACACTTACAGTTCTGTTTGCATGTGGCCAAGAAGATGCCTGCCACACTGGCATCTATCTGCCAAGCACCCCGCATGAATCAGGGATCTTGGAGCCAATGCAGGAGCCTCATGGGGCACAGCACACAGCCTCAGGGATAATCAGTTAGGGTATAAGAGAGGAGCCTTGGCAGAGTATGGTTTCTAACAGGCTCAGCTCCAGGCAATGCCTTTAGTATCCATCTGAACGTATATCTCCTTGCAGCAGTGCACTCTTTAAATAGTGCCCAGGCTAGCTCTTGACAATGCATACACGTTCTGAAAACTGGAGTTTCAGATATAAATATGTACTATTGGGGCTGAAATTCATTTTTATTATCATATGAAATTGCAATATTATATTTGTCAGTGGAAAAAGAGTTGTAAGAGTTGTTTTTCTTTACATATTATGATTGTATACTTTGTACAATTGTGTAACGTGATTTTAAATATTTTATGTGATCAGAGTCCCTCACTTATAATTACTATTCAGAATATGAGTTTATCACTAAAAGTCTAGATCAGTAAATTAATAAATCCATATTAACCATAAAACTTAATATAAACTATATTTACAGAAACAAATTCAAGTCAGCTATTTAAAAATGTGGAAAATTTTTATTTGAAAGTTTTATCCAAATTCAGTGCTTAATATATTATCTAATACACTGTTATTTTATCATTATTCAATTTAAAGAAAATGTTATAAATTTTTTTAACCATCATTCAGATGCCTCTAAATCTCTTCATTCATGTAACCGAATGTGCTGTACACAAAAAATTAGCATTTTCCTCTACGCGTTGTGATATGAAAGGCATTGAGCAGTTTGATAAAGATCATTTATAAAGTCAGTCTTCCAACCCATCGAACCCTAGGACACTAAATACACCCTCTCTCTCCCAAAGACATTTCAAAGACAACCAGGGCTACAAGGACAGAAAGCAGCCAAGTTTTGAGTCTGTCCAACAGGGTCAAGAACTCCAACAAGGATATTTGTACAAGACACCATGTGGCCCTGGAGTTGGAGGGGAAGCTTAGACAAAAGCGTAACAAATAGCTAATGTCTAAAAAAACACACGGAATCTGGATGAACAACTAAACTGGAAGAAATCCACAATTTACTCTAGGCCAAAAGACCTGAATAAGCAGACTGACATAGCATTTTCTTGGATGGAAATACTTAAGATCATATCACCCAACATTTTTCAAATTAATATGAAAATTTTATACAATTTAAAGAAAGAATAACACAAGTTATTGATCAGAAATAACTTGGTTAGAAAACACCATGCAAACATGCCAAAGTGAAGCCAAGGGGTCAGTCTTCTTGATAACCCTTGTAGTGTCTCATAGGTATTGAGGTGTGAATGCCATCTCCCTAAGGTCTTTAACTTCAAGTTTTTCTGCATACTCAGAACTGACCAAGTTATTCTTGACTATTTCATATATAGTCTTATGAAATAATCTTACTATTTGTATTCAAACTCACAAAGTTTTTATATATTAACAAGACACTAAGGGTACAAACTGAAAATGAAGTGAAGTCGCTCAGTAGTATCTGACTCTTTGTGATCCCATGGACTGTAGCCTACCAGGTTCCTCCGTCCCTGGGATTTTCCAGGCAAGAATACTGGAATGGGTTGCCATTTCCTTCTCCAGGAGCTCTTCCTGAATCCTGGTCTCCCGCACTGTAGGCAGATGCTTTACCATCTCAGCCACCAGGGAAGTCCATTGGTTGGTATAAACCCCCGAGAGGGTTTCTGCCATAAGCTGTATGACGTCACCACAGAACCACAGAGCAGGGCTCCTTACTTGCTTTGCACAGGGCGAGTCATTCATTTCACACAAGCGCACTATAGAGTTAGCAGAGTACTGCAGAAAACATGTATGCTAGGAGAACAAAGAACTAGAGCTCCATGCATCCTTACCTTGTCCTGAAGAATCCTGGAGGGGCCCCCAATATGAAAGGTTGCTGCTGAACTACAAAAGGGGCTGGGATTCTTGGCCTCCGAAACAGAAGAATTCAATCCCGGGCCAGTGACGAAGCTTGATCGCTCAGAGTTTTGTGTAATAAAGTTTTATAAAAAATATAAAAGAAGAAAACTTCTGACACAAACATCAGAAGAGGACAGAAAACTTTTCCAATATCTCAAGGACTACTGTTGGCTATCAGGAGTACCTGATAAACAGAATATGTAATAATTTGCTTGTGATAATAGAATCAGAGCAACCAGAGGAGGTTTGGAAGGTTGTTTCATCCAAGTTACATTAAGGCCTAGTGACTGGTTTCTGCCCCAGAACAGAGTACATTTAGTTCATGTCTCCCAAATCAAACACTGTTCCACTTGGGCAATGCTACATAAACACCAATAGATTGTTATTACTTGTGCCCCATTTCCCCCCAAACTCCCAAGCTGGTCATTCCCCATTGCTTAATAACCTGCGTTTCAAACAACTTAGAATATAACTGATTAGATTTCTAATCTTTCTAAGGAAGGGCATGGTCAGTTCTAAAGGAGATGTTCATATGGATTGCTGCATTAAAATATATGGCTTATCCTTAGTATGATAGGGAGACCTGTCAATCCTGGTCATTTTATCAGCACCTTTGCTTAAATAGGAGTCCACAGATTATTAATTTACAGCTGTCATGGGTGTTGGTGATCACTAAATCTTATCCCCATTTAAAAAAAAAAAACAAAAAACAAAAAACACACAACCACAAAACTAAAACTAGAGCTCAGTGAGGGCAAATGAGTTAGTCATTTGGTTGGCCAGGAAAGAATTAGACCGACTCTCTGATTTTTGTTTGTATACTCCACAAGTGAAAACAATTAGGTAAAAATCATTCTCCGAGTGTATCTTATAATCCTACTTTTAGCAATCTTGTAAATCATTATTTAAATCTGGCCCCTCAGCTCTTTGCACAGCAACTAGTAGTTTAAGAAAATAATGCCAACAAGTTTCTTGAGATGAGTGCGTACCTAATTAACTGACTTCGACGAACTGGAAAGGAAATGGCAACCCAGTCCAGTATTCTTGCCAGAATTCCATGGACAGAGGAGCCTGGCGGGCTACAGACGGCACATTTTTAACACTCTTTTAACACATTTTAACACTCTTTTTTAAAAGTTTTTTTAAAAGCTTTCCTCCCATTTTCAGTTTATTTAATCTTTCGGTCTCACCGCTAGGCATGTGGGTGGAATCTTAGTTCTCCAACCAGGGATGGATCCCCGCCTCCCCCGCTCCCTGCGGTGTAAGCACTAAGTCCTAACTACCAGACCGTCAGCGAAGTCACCCTCCACCAGTCTAGCTTCTGCTCTTTAAGGGTGAAATTCCACGGCGTCAACCGCGTTAGCTTTTCCAAGATGCCCATGATTCACGTGTGTTCGTGTGATATGGATTTTCTGTGCGGGCCCTCGCAGTGGGCGTGGCAGTCATTGACACCAGGCCTTGGCAATTGGAAACGTGCGAGGAGACGCCGAGGGGTGGAGAGAGCTTACAGCTCTAAATTACAAGAAGGAAAAACGTGGTTTTATTTAAGCAGGGGAATGAAATGAATTCGGTAATAGACCTAAAAGGCCCACGTGGGGGAGGGGAAAGGGGCGCGGGAAGAAAGGGAAACAGGCCTTTTTCTCCAGTGACGCGCGGTCACGAGGCGTTCTCCCGACGTGGGCGCATGCCATTGGCCAAACCCCAGGTGACGTCCTCGTAGCCGCCCGGGCGCGAACAGTGGCAAGGGCGGTGCCGCACTGGAAGTTGGCGAGGCGAGCGCGCTCCCGGGGCCTGCCACGCCTCCATCCTCTGCCCGCCAATCCACTCTTCTAGTCCCTCTTCGCGCCCAGGTGGCCACGCCCCTTCCTAATTCGTCCCACCCCCACCAGGCCGGTGGCGCGCGGAAAGTGCGTCACGTGACGGCTGGCTCCGCCTCTTCCTCTCGGTCCCATATTGAACTCGAGTTGGAAGAGGCGAGTCCGGTCTCAAAATGGAGGTAAAACCGCCGCCCGGTCGCCCCCAGCCCGACTCCGGCCGTCGCCGCCGCCGCCGGGGGGAGGAGGTATTAGGGGGAGAGCGGGGGGTTGCTGGGTAGTGGCCGGCAAGGTGGGGGGCCTGGCTCGGTGGGAGCGGGGAGGCCGGGTGGACCGGGTCGGCCGTCCCGCGCTCTGCGTGGAGACGGGCGCTGGGGGGGGGAGGGGAGCGGGCCTCGGAGCCCTCCTCGGGGCTTCTCGCCAGCCTTGCCGGCTCCCTGGGCTGCACAAATGGTCCCTGGGAGGCGCGGTGTGGCTGGGGAGACTTCGGGAGCGGAGCGGGCCCGCTGGCCGCGCGGCCTCGGATGCGAGGCCGAGGGCGGCATGGCGGGCCTCGGCGAGAGCGGTTGGGAGGAGGCGGTGGGGGAGGGGAGGGGACGAGCAGGCACATCCGGGCGAGCGAGCAGGCGGGCGGCGGCCACACTGACATTGATCCGCAGCCGCGTTACGAAATGGCGCATTGGCACGCAATGGCCGCCGCCTGGCTCCGCCGTGGGGGAGAGCGTGGGATTGGAAGGAAGAGGGAGGAGGCGGCCCAGCAGAGAATGCCGCAAATGGCCTCGAAGCTTGCGGCCTAGTGCTCTCGGTGATGTTCTCCCTACGCGTTTCTAGGCCTTAGCGATCTCTCAGTGGAGAATTTTATGTCTTGTTCTGTACGTTGCAGCACTCGGTTGAAAACAATTTTTTTTTCCCTGAAGTTTACTGTTTTAAAGTACTTCTTAAGCTGCCATTTTTGCTAAAGTACTTAGTGTTAACATGTAACTTCGCGCCATGTGGGTGAAGTATTCTATCTCGAAATTTTGAGTGTGGCTGTAAAATATGAATTTGAAAATTTTCTCATCTTCATTTTTTTAATGCTCTGATGGATAGGCTCTGGTTGTAGTTCCTTGGAAATTTGTTTTCCAGGCCTGCAACCAGAGTCGAATTTTTCATTTGAGAAAATTCCATGTGGGTTCTAGTTGTTTATCAACTTTGCGTTGTCGTCAATTAGATGCATTTAACTGAGCCTTGAAAAGGTGAATTAATGCTTTAGGCTATTAATCGTTTAACATTTTTTCCTAGTATGTGACAACCTCTTCATATTAAATGCCTTAGCGTCTCTACTTTTAGAAGACACAGGAAGACCTTAGAATGTAATGTATTTAAGCACTTTTGATGAACGATATCGTAATGCATATATGTATTAAGTGGCTGTTCGTGTAATGTATTAAAGACCTAGTTGAAATATAAAACAGTTCAGGCCATATGTTGATTTTCTGTAAATCTCAAATTTTTGTTTTGTTGGGCTCCTTTCTTGTCAAACTATATCGAATACTGTACTTAACGTAAGTCCAAAACTGGTGGTGTTTGACCTAGTAAAGTGTTGGTTATGATATTTTGGGTATGTGGTTGGAGTGCAAATAGGAAATTTTTATGTGGTAGATTTTTTTTCCCCCACAGGTTTTTTGGTGAGGGGGAATGCTGGTTTCCTCTTTCATTGAGAAATATTTATTTCAACATCTTTATTTGCTTGAAAGTGGTAAATTTCCCTTTAAGTTTGTCACTTGTAACATAAGTTGTGTTTCACGGTTTTGTGGTCTAAAATTAAATGCTTTGGGAGGTGTAGACTCAGGAGGGAAGTTAGGAAGAGAAATAGTATAGATAAAATAACTGAATTCACAACACTAATTTCTTAGAAAGTGGTTTCTCAGTAGCCACTTCAAAAATAATCTACCCTCAGGAATTTGTTGTTGTAGCTCAAAATTATGGGACTTCTGAATCTAGAATTCTCTTGGGCTTCAGTTTGGTTTTGAAGTGATGTTGACATTTCAGAGTTTGGTTATAGATTTTCTTGGTGTTTGGATTCCTTTAATCAATTGATGTGCATGATTCTACTCTAGTGTTTTAACTGGACAAAGTGATAATGGTACAGGAATTTGTTATTTGTAGGGGATTAAAAGTCTTTTGGATTTTTCTTTGCATTTAACTACTAAATGAAATAAAATGTATTGGTTTCTTTCCTCAGGGTCATGATCCCAAAGAACCAGAGCAGTTGAGAAAGCTGTTTATTGGTGGTTTGAGCTTTGAAACTACAGATGATAGCTTAAGAGAACATTTTGAGAAATGGGGCACACTTACAGATTGTGTGGTAAGTTATTAAAATACCAAAAAAGTTTCTCAAAAGAGGGCAGAGAACCTGTAGAGGTGTTTCAGTGCTTTAATTTTTTTATTTTGTAGGTGATGAGAGATCCCCAAACAAAACGTTCCAGGGGCTTTGGTTTTGTGACTTACTCTTGTGTTGAAGAAGTGGATGCCGCGATGTGTGCTCGACCGCACAAGGTTGATGGGCGTGTAGTGGAACCAAAGAGAGCTGTTTCTAGAGAGGTATTTTAATAATACCATGTTGTATGGTGTGAAATTGTAAAAATTTGAGGTTTTTTTACTTACATATTTTTTATTTATAGGATTCTGTAAAGCCTGGTGCCCATCTAACAGTGAAGAAAATTTTTGTTGGTGGTATTAAAGAAGATACAGAAGAATATAATTTGAGAGACTACTTTGAAAAGTATGGCAAGATTGAAACCATAGAAGTTATGGAAGACAGGCAGAGTGGGAAAAAGAGAGGATTTGCTTTTGTAACTTTTGATGATCATGATACAGTTGATAAAATTGTTGGTAAGTAGCACTTTGAATGGAAGAGCTTGAATGAGAAAGCAGAAATGGTTTGTTTGCTTTGTTTTAAACTTGCTAAATTGCTTATAAGTTTGTATTGTGTATAAAAAGCATAGAAAAGTGTATGGTTCAGTTTTCATGAAGTGGCTGCACGTGTAACCAGCATCTGGATCAAGTGATTCACATCCCAGAACACTCAACCCCACTCAGAAGTCACTACGATTTTGATGATGTTTTAATAAGTTGTATAGCAGTAAAGGATAACATACATTTGTGCTTTTACAAAAACATCAAATAACTTTTCTTTGTTTGTTTGATTAAAAAAATTTTAGTTCAGAAATACCACACTATTAATGGGCATAATTGTGAAGTGAAAAAGGCCCTTTCTAAACAAGAGATGCAGTCTGCTGGATCACAAAGAGGTGAGTAGTATCATATATGGATACGAAATAGACATAAGTTATGATGGTAAGTTTCTTAAAAATCTTTCTTGCCTGTGTTCAAGGTCGTGGAGGTGGATCTGGCAACTTTATGGGTCGTGGAGGAAACTTTGGAGGTGGTGGAGGTAACTTTGGCCGTGGTGGAAACTTCGGTGGAAGAGGTAGGATGTTATTTCTGAGAACATGTCTACCTAAAATTTGTTAGTAAATTGAATATACATTTAATTCACACCTTTTTTTTCTTTTTAAGGAGGCTATGGTGGTGGAGGTGGTGGCAGCAGAGGGAGTTATGGAGGAGGTGATGGTGGATATAATGGATTTGGAGGTGATGGTAAGTTTTGTAATGTTTTTCGACTTTATATTTTCTATATTTTTGTGTGACTTTACTATTAAAGTATGCTTCTAAGTTAATACTATAGACTACCAGACCTTTTTTCCCCTTAAGATTTAATGTTATCTTGTTCTTTTTGGCGAATGAGATTTATTGTACGGATAATTGAGGTGGAATTATTTTTCTCAGAGGAGATTGTTTACTCTGTATTTCTTAGATTTTTTAAAAAATGGAACAGTTTTTTAATATCAAAAGATTTAAGTTTTCATGTTAGTGGTTAATAGCCCAGATTGTAGCTGCTCCAAGTTTTAGTGTGTTAATTGGCCTGTTTTCCTGGGGCTTAAAAGCACAGTAAACTGGCATTCTATAACTTGACTGTACGTTTGTTTTTGTCTAAAAATTCAATTTGTTTTTCTAGGTGGCAACTATGGCGGTGGTCCTGGTTATAGTAGTAGAGGAGGTTATGGTGGTGGTGGACCAGGAGGATATGGAAACCAAGGTGGTGGATATGGTGGCGGTGGTGGAGGATATGATGGTTACAATGAAGGAGGAAATTTTGGAGGTGGTAGGCTTTCACTTGTTTTAAGTATTCAATATTGTTTTTATAGTTCACTACAGGCATTTTAGAAAAATGTTAAAACGAAATTTCACGTTTTATAATAGAAAATACTCAATGGAAAGTTAAACTGAATTTTCTTACATTGTTGCGATTTAGTAAATGTGCAAAATGTATTCACGTGTTCTCCATATTGAAATAGGACATTTAACAGTAATGTTTGTTGCCTGGATTTTTACTTTAGGCACTTTTAAGCTGGACAGATGGTAACTATAAATTGAATATGCAGACATGTTGAATAGGTGTTGTCAGGATTTAGGTGATTAGAAATACGTCAGTGGTGTTTCAGACTCATTACTCCATACTGCATGACACTTTAAAGAACTTTATTATGAGTGTTCAATTTCGGATTGTATTGCTGTATCAACAGGTTTTTCCTAATAGTCAATTTGAAATGCTTTTTATCAGTGACTTAGGTTATACTGTTTCAGCTACAGTGAATCTATCAGATTTTATGGTGTTTAGTGTTGTGAAGAGAATGTTCCAGAGTGTAGCATTTAATATGAAGACTGGTAGCTGTCTAGTCTCTTGAGCCAGTTTTCACTCTCTCTTCCTCTCCTGTGTATGTCTGAGATCTTTCTGGTGGAAAGAGTTTGATAGTTCTGTGAAATCTTAAAGGATTGTGTGTGTCAGGATGGTGCCGTGATTGTCAAAAGATAATGCAACGCATGTGTGTATTAAAGACTAACTTCTGTAGGTCAGCTACAAATAAAATCTTTGTAATTTCAGGTAACTATGGTGGTGGTGGAAACTATAATGATTTTGGAAATTATAGTGGACAACAGCAGTCAAATTATGGACCCATGAAAGGGGGTAGTTTTGGTGGAAGAAGCTCGGGCAGTCCCTATGGTGGTAAATAATATTTTTTTCCTAGTAAAATTCTATATTGCCATTTAAGTTAAAAATGTATGTATATTTCTTTATAATCTTTTTGTGTATTTCCAGGTGGTTATGGATCTGGTGGTGGAAGTGGTGGATATGGTAGCAGAAGGTTCTAAAAACTCAGAAGAAAAGGGTAGGTATCTTTTAAGTTTTTATAATGATGATAAAAGAATATGTGGAATTGTTCACTGAGTGTAATAATTTTTTTATCCTGTATTATTCAACAGGCTACAGTTCTTAGCAGGAGAGAGAGCGAGGAGTTGTCAGGAAAGCTGCAGGTTACTTTGAGACAGTCGTCCCAAATGCGTTAGAGGAACTGTAAAAATCTGCCACAGAAGGAACGATGATCCATAGTCAGAAAAGTTACTGCAGCTTAAACAGGAAACCCTTCTTGTTCAGGACTGTCATAGCCACAGTTTGCAAAAAGTGCAGCTATTGATTAATGCAATGTAGTGTCAATTAGATGTACATTCCTGAGGTCTTTTATCTGTTGTAGCTTTGTCTTTTTCTTTTTCTTTTCATTACATCAGGTATATTGCCCTGTAAATTGTGGTAGTGGTACCAGGAATAAAAAATTAAGGAATTTTTAACTTTTCAATATTTGTGTAGTTCAGTTTTTCTACATTTTAGTACAGAAACTTTAACAAAATGCAGTTTTGAAGGTGTTTCCTTGTGAGTTAACAAGTAAAGAAGATCATTGTTAATTACTATTTTGTATGAATTTTGCTAAAGTTAACTGTAAAGAAACACCTGCTGACTTGCAGTTTAAGGGGAATCTATTCTCCGCATCTCCAAACCATGACATGATGGCTCTGACATGTGGAGAGAATAGATATTTGTATGTTTGCAATGTGTGTTTTAGATAATAGAATTGGGTATTTAAATTAGCATATTTGTGAATTTAATAGCATTAAGATTTACCTTCAAATGAAAAATCTCAAAATTTCTATTTGGTTTTTGTGCATTTTCTTTCAAAATGTAATCATGATTTTAGTGTATTAGCTTTGCTGAGAGTCCTAGCTGTGTTTAGAACATCTCCATTCTACATTCACCTTGGTCACAAGTGAACTGCTGCCATAGTTTTATTTGGGTGTAAAGAATGTCTACTGCCCTCTGTTTAAATTCTGGGAAGGGGTAGTGAATGTTTCCCCTTTCCTCCTACCTTAGGAAACATTCTGAAAATGTCGAAAATACAAGACCACTAAGCCTGCTGTATCTGAGCAAATTAGTGGCTATCTTTTTTTTTCCTTTTTAAAGCACAAGAGGCCCGTAAATCTTCAGTTATTTTCCTTGGTTTAATATATATTTTTTTGATACAAGCTCTCAGAGCAAGGGAATAAAAATCATGCATTGTTGAACCATTAACTGGCTGGCATGCTTTCCTGTTTGTACCCTCTGCATTTTACTGGGTGAAAACCAAGGATAGTCTAGATGGAAATCATCCCAGATACTTAACTGCAGTAGACTTGCAGCACAGTTGCTTAGTACAAAAAAGCTTTTCACTTCCCCGAGACCTGAATTCAAATTTGAATAGTCAGCTTGTACTCACTTAAAATCCCAAAGAACACACTGTTACTCATGTGTATGCTTGAACCTAAATCATGTTGGTATGAGTTTACAATTTGTTTGGAAGATCCTTGTTGAGAAGAGTTTTAGATAAGGTCACATATATATATATATATAAATCAATGTCTACTGTTTTGCGCCAGCTAGTGTTTACAATTTCATTCAAGCCCTGAGTATGTGCCCTGTTGTTACTGTTTCTTTGGCAGTTGAACGTTGAATTCGAGATTCTTACTTTTGTTTTAAGAAGTAACTAAGCAAAACAAGCAATAAAGGGGGGATGGGGCGTGCTAGTGTTTGACTATGCTCTCGTTGCTCTAATTCTGTGCCTCTGTGCATTAATATTTGGATGCATGCCAGCATGGAAATTGGTCTTCACAGACACTGCAGTTTTTCAGAAAACACTCACAAACCAATAAATGTAACAGACAACATTCCATTTGTTAATGGACATATGTGAATAAGCAGTGTAGAAAATAGGCTAATTATCAGCAAATGGTTAAGTCTTTAACAACTTAAAAGTGTGGTTATATAAATGGACACTGTCAATGTTCATAACTTAAATCTGGGTACCTGGTCAAAATAATGCTTGGGAAACATTTTATTAAAATTAAGCTAAATTGTCTCAAGGTTTTTTTTTATTCATATAATAAAGGTTGAAGGAATGGGGGAGGTTAACATTTCCTGTTTCTATGTTTGTGAAATTGTTTTGACACAACCTTGACAGTATCCTTTAATGACATATGAGGTTAATTGTACTGTTAACAAAACTTTCTGTGTTCTGGAACTAGTTTAATAGTGAAAATACTGTCAGTAAGTTGATGTTTGCAACCTATAAGCAGGTGAAATCTGTGTATGTGACCTGTTTATAAGTTGTATTGTTAGCTTAGTTCTTGTGAACAGTGTGGAAAAGTTAAGCCATGAGGAGAGCGATTTAACCAGCTTTAAAGGACCTAAGAGGTGCTTTTTAAGCACGGTGTGGATCAAACGAGACTCACTAAGACAGGACTTCAGCAGCATTTTGAGTATGGACAAGTCAGCATAAATAAAGAATGACAAGGCAGCAGCAAGAGCTTCAACTACAGAGAAGTGAAGGCATAAAATACTATGGTGATAGTGAGCAACTTTCCAAAAGCTAGTTAAATCTGCTTATTACAACTGAAATATCGAAGAAGGTCTAGCGGGAAGGAGCTCTTCGCCTTTTGGAACACCAATGAGAGATAGTTGGCCACAGTCACTAGGTCTAGCATTTAGACCTGCGAGGAAGGGCAATAAGCATTAGGTAAGGTTTGAATTTGAATTTTTTCACTAATTAAAGAGTAATTTTTTGTAAAGCAAGGTAAGAGTAATTTTTTTGATTTGCAGGTTGAATGAGAACCCTACTTGCCTAAATGAGGAATGTCTTTCCTACCATCTTAAATACGAAGGTTTCTGGCTGGGTAAGGTTTGTAGCTCACAGTAAAGCCTGATGACACCATTTGTTTTCCCATAAATTTCTAGTACATATTTTAAAACTTAAGATACATTGGCAAAGTTGTTCAGCTGAAAGTTTTGTCTTGAGGAATCACATCCAGCACATTTTAAACAGTTTTAAGATTTTCTCTGCAAAAACCATGAGTGTTGATCTTGAGTCAGATATAAACAATTCACTGTTGGTGTCTTTACGATAAAGTCAATTTTTGGAAAGGGAGTGACCAGATTTTTTAAAGAATTTTTGTAACAAGCATGACTTGTAACAGAAGCATTACACTTCCAATCCTCATTCTAGGGGAAAAAAAACCCATCTGGAATGAACTTTCAAAACTGTCAGATCATAACAGATCTAAAAATGGTCTTCATTCAAGTGGCCTCATACATAAGTAAGTTCTCTTGCATATGACTTCAGGGAATTATTTGGACTAATAGGATAAACTCTTGATTCTTTTTTGGTTTTGTTGTTGACCTGTTAACCAGAAGTAGTAGGGCCCTACATAAACTAAATCTCCTTTCTAAAAGACAACCTTTCCCAAAAAATAGTTTAAAAATATTACTTCATTGCTACACAGTCAGATGCTAATTGTTCATAAGGGCTATTATTGCTGCCCCAAAAGGGCTTGTTAAAATTTGAGATTTGGTATTAATTCACTTTTTAAAATAACACTAGGGGAAGGGGACAGACGGTTAAAACTAGTTTCTAAATTATAAGTCAAGTTCTTGTAGTTAGTTTGCCATAGATTTATTTTCAGAGAATGGCTGGTTGGGTCTCTGACTAAATCAGGGCTGAGTTTCTACACATCATAGAAGTGTTAAATAAGGTAAATAGCCTTTTTAATTTCTTTACAACATGGTTTTTAATGATGCAAATTTCCTAAGATAATGAAACATTTTCTTTTTTAAAGGCAAGACATTGTTCTTTTCCAGTCCATCGATTTTATGAAATAAAGTGATTTTATTTAAATGTAGTTCCACTGTCATTTCTGAAAAATACGATGCTCTTAACTCACAACACCAGTAAACAAAGAAGTTATACAAGAGATGGTCAAGGCAAACTTTTTGTCAAAACTCCTAGGTTACAGTTTCCCACACTACATTTCTTTCTAAAGAGTCAATTTACACTTATGTCCTAAAGAAGAAAATTTGGTGAAAAGGACCATTTGTTGAACAGTTGGAATAAAATTGGTTTTAAGAGTTCTAATTATGTAAGTCACAATTTGAAATACTTCTAATGCCAGTATCTCTTGGAACTCCAATAATTGTCACAAAGTAGTGAGTAAGCATGCTAATGTGCAGGGGTAACATAAGGATTGTTAGCCTATATCAAATATTCAAGATTTCTTTTAGATCTCAATGTTTTACTCTGATTTATAAGACTTTTAAGAGGTGGTCTGTAATGGATTCAGATGTTTTATTTGTAGTATAATGAAATGTTTACAGAAAGAACTTTTTCATTAAAATATTTTTAGAAATGTGTGTGTGGTTTTGTCACTTCACAATGTTCACGTGACTTCAGTGGTGAATAGGTGGACATTACTAATAAGTGAAAAAGGAAACCTGGAATGAGCCTTCACATCAGTTAAAGGTGGTAAACATCACATGAGGAATATGTGTGGGAAATTTTACTGCCATTTAAGGATTTTGATAATTCAGGTGATTGGTGAGGAGTGAATCAACCTTTCTTGGAGACAAATTTTAGTTAATGTGAGTGAGCAATTCAGAAGAAAGGGGATTCCAGATGTTAGAAGGTACTCTATGGGTTTTTTATTTTTGGCTGTGCCAAGTCTTGTGTGGTGGGCATTCTTGAGTTGTGCTGAGTGGGTTTAGCTACTCTAGTGATAATGAGCACTTTTAATCTTGAGAAACAGGCTCTCAAGGGCTCAGTAGTTGTGGCACACAGGCTTAGTTTCTCTGGCATATGGGATCTTACTCAACCAGGGATCAAACCTGTGTCTCTCCTCCCATTACAGGGCAGATTCTTAACCACTGGACCACCAGGGAAGCCACAAGTATTTGGTTTCTTGACTTCGAGAAAGGCAATTGAGCATTTTTTCATTGAAGGGTTGGGAAAAGAACACTTATTTTAGGCTCTGCATTGATAGCTATTAACATGTGAAATGCTTTGTGAATTGACATAGTCTTGAGGATTTGGGGCTGTTAACAGGATTTTGATAAATTTTGCTTTTATTTAGTATTGCTTTCATAGAATAATGGCAGTGCTTTTATATTCTATGAAGCTGTAGGTTATAAATTGAGTTTAATGCTTGAGTAGTTAAGCTATTTTCTCAGAAGGAAAATGCAGAATGTTCAGTCAAGACAAATTGGACTCTCCCATGTACTGGAGTTAAAGTGGGATCCAGTCAAAACATTGGGTTGATTGGATTTGGAATTGAGTACGAAGTTCCAAGGGTTGGGGGGAAGGGTAAAGTAGTAGGTGTAAAATGCCAGTCTTGCTTACTGCTTTTTCAGTCAGGTAGGGGCAAGGGTGCATTAATCTGTGTCTGGCATGACACTGAAAGCTGCTTGGGAAATAACGGGTTTATCTGTACTGTTGTTTATTGGTAATGTGAATAATGTTACGTACAAGGATGTGGACAGCTTAATGAGAAATGGTAAGATTTCAGCACATCCATGTATATAGACATTAATAGTTCGGGCTTATCACAAGGATTACAGATTATCAGATGTTAGCTGTATCTGAAAAGTAGGATACATGTAATTTTCACTTAAAAATACATTGTTGAAAGTCCATTGTGCCAACAAATCTTGGGTTAACTGGATCAGAAGTGCTCTTGACAGGTTATTTGCATTTAACCTCAGTTGCCTTAACACCTTTTATTCATTAAGTATTGGAAAATATACAGTCAGTTTTCAAATAGTTTTGTGACCATGATCAAGTTATTAGTTTATATGCCATGCTCCCTTTGGCAGTTTGGTGATGGTAGCAGTCTGCATCAACTATGTAGAATTAAATCTTACTTTGAAAATGGTTATCAAGAATTAGTTTGACTCAGCAGTATGTGGTCTAGGCATCAAATAAGCCTAGTGCTGAGTTTAACCTTGGAAGTTGTGGATAAGTGGCATTTTAAAAGATACTTGGCAACAGTAATCTAGTGATCTAGTAAGTGAAGGTTAAATCTGAAAATAGATTTAAAGAGCTAAAGCTAGTACCTGTTCATGGTTCCTAAAGTATTTTTTTTAGAGGATGACAATGCTAATAGGTTTTCTCCTCCATGTAGAATCAAAGTTCTTGTCTAAATTATTCCCAGTCCTCAAGAGTGTTAAAAAGCTGGAATTGACCTAGTAAAGTCTTTGAGAATATTTTGTGTATGTTCTGAGACTTAGAAGAATGGGTATGTAAGTTTAAGGTACTTTGAGGGGCCACAACACAGGCTTCAGGAGAAATCTTGGAAGAATTCTATACAACAAATGGATTATCATGAAATTAAGATTTCTAATGGAATGCTTACTATACTTTGATGTGAAAGGCATTGGTACACATTTTGAAATTGGGAACTGAGTTTAAGGCTTAACAATCAGATAGCAAAGTTTAAAAATCTGAGGAGTTAGTGATAAATACATTTCAAATCTTGATCAAGAGATGAAATCTACTTTTAGTCATGGGTCACTTAGAATTTGTTAGATTTTAAAATTCTGGTTCTGTGTAATGCAGTATATATAGTACTTCAGAATAATAATTAGGTACTGAGGTGTGATTGGTTGTCTTAAAATATTTCCAAATATAACTCAAAGAATGAATGGGAGTGAAAGTATTTGCTGTCCTGCTAGTGGAGTGTTCGTGTGTGGGTGTGAGGGGGCGGGGCGGTGGTTAATAGATGCTAAAGTTAATTCCAGGTGCTCCAGATGGTGGCCACTGATAAGATTGTTGCCGTCACCCTCACCCAATATTTTATTTCAGGCTACTTTATTCTAAAGATGAGACTGTCTGGAGGTTGGGAAAGGGGTATCTTCTAGGGATCTTATCTCAGTGCCATTGTGGGAAGGAGTTTTTGGTCACATAGTAAGTTGCATCGACTTGTTTTGTAACCCCATGGACTATACCCCAGGAGGCTCCTGTATATAGGTATTCCCAGGCAAGGATACTGGAGTGGGTAGCCAGTCCCTTCTCCAGGGGATCTTCCTGACCCAGAGATTGAACCTGAGTGTCACATTGCAGGTGAATTCTTTACCATCTGGGCTGCCAGGGAAGTCCCCAGCAGAGTCTACATTTGAATGCCTAGCCTAGATTAAGCCTTAGTCGTTTTCCATCGCTGAACTTTCCTGTCGTCATCTGAGTCAGATTCTTACTAAGCTAATTCAACTAGTTCCTTTCTTTTGCTAATGTAGGGCCAAAGAAAGTATCATTTATAGAGTGCTTACTACTAGCTAGGCTCTGTATTTTTTGGAGTAACTCACTGCATATTTATCCCTGATGCACAGATGAGTGAGCAGTGTGCTTTGCCTCACTGGAAGTCATTCTTGGGAGATGGCAGCAGCCCAGGCAGCCTGGCTCTAGGGCATGCAGACCTGTCTTGCTCCCAACGGATTGACAGGGTTCTGAGTAACCTGCCTGTTGCGTGTGCTAAACATGCTGAACCCTCAGATGACTTGTCTTTTCCCACTTGAATTTAAACATGGCATGACTCAGACATTTGATTAGATGAAGTGATGAGTGCTGCGAATGGTGTCGTGTGGGTGGCCTGCAGATTCTCCAAGTTTTAAAGGGCTTTAATTTTGTATTTGCTATTTATATATTTAATCATGGAATGTATCCCAAAGTGGACTGATTTTCCCACCTAGACCTTTTAGCCAGTCTTAACCATGTCTGGGCAACTCTGTTCTTCCAGATGTTCAAGTATTTGAGTCGCTTTGACCCTGCATTCATTCTGCTGGAAAATCCTTTTAGCCCTACCTTAGAAACATGCAGAATCCACTGCCTTCTCACTGCTATCACCCCAGATGGAGCCACCATGCCCCACGCGAGCATTTCAGCCTCCCCATTGGTCTGCTCCGACCTTTCTTTACTCTTGAGACTATTACAGACATACAAGGCAGAGGAGACTTCCAACTCTTGATGTTACTCCTACTTAACACCTCCAGTAGTTCTCTAGGAGGCAAAAGCCAAGTTTATGAAGGCTTAAGGATCTGTGCTGTGTCCTATTTTACCAACCTACACTTTCTCCCATCCCACGTTCAGCCACATAGTTCCTCAAACAGGCCCCTAGCCTTACAACTTCCTGTGTCTAATACTCATTGCTAATAGAATGGTTCTCCCACACCTTCAGATACAAATAAAAGAACTGGTGTTTTCATGTCAAGATATATACAGCATGTTTCTTGGTTGAAATATACTTGCTGAAAAGAAAAATCTGATACACACTGGCCCCAATTTAGTGTGATGCTAGATATTGTCATGTAAGATTGTGAATGAACTTCAAGGAAATAATAGAACGGTCCTGATATTCCTTTATTAGTACCAGCTTTTCAACTAAATTGTCTTTTGCCAGAGCTAAACAATTTAATATTAAAAAAATGCCTTTTTTTTGTTCATATGGTATTTATAAAAAAGTACATAGTGGTTAGTCTTGCAACAATTTGCTTTTTAGCCAGATGTATCATATAAATCTATGAACGTAACAAATGAGATAAGAACAGTATAAATAAGGAGTTTTTGTAGTATTTACAGTATATAGAAACTAGCCCAAATGGTGGTCTAAGAAATTTTAAGTTTACAAAGTTAAACTACTGATTCAGCATACTGATAACTTATTTTAATGCTTTTTAAAGTTTTATATTTTCTACACTAGTTGAGTATAATTTTGCATAGAATTACTTATAAAGTATATATCTGCATTTCACATCACAGTAGGAGCTTTTTTAGTATAACAGTACAAAAAAACCCAAAATCACTATCAGAAAAGGCCAAAATCTAGTTTTTCTTAATATCTGGCCTCTTACTTTTGGGAACAAGGAATATATTGCCATCTCCTGTTTGCTGCAAGGAGTATTCACTTGGAGAGTAAGGCTTTCCATCTTCATCACGTAGCATGCTGAAGACTTCAAGATACAAGGTGCTGAGTTGTTTTTTCAGGAGATGGAGGCTTTTGTCATTTTCCCCTCTTTCTTTGAGCAATTTTTCTTTTTCATCTTTTAAGTGATCTAAATCTTGCTCCAGTTCCACTATATTTTCCAGTTTTCTTTTTCTGCAATTCTGAGCAGCCACTTTATTCTTACCCCTCCTACGTATATCTCTAATTAATGCAAGTTGAGCCTCGTTGAATTGCTCCTTGGACATCATTTCATTGAAGTCCTCAACTGGGAGGTTAATGATCTTTTCTACAGGGAATGGGATATGGAGAGCTTTTGCCCGTAGCTCATCTCTTGTGAGGTGAGCCTCCAAGCGGCTTGTATGTTTGTCTTTTGTGAATGGGGTTTTTCGATGACCAGGACTTACAGGCACTTCTTTCTTTGGTGCATTTTCACACTGGGAATCATGTGCTGCAGCGCTGTTCCCTTGTGATGATGACAAAGGTTGGACTGGGTCCCCAGAAGGCCACACTGACTGTGTTTTGGGACCCTTCTGTTTGACATTTCCAGGGGCACTATCTATCTCTTCCATTTCAGAATCACTGAAGCCAAGCAATGTGTCTCCATAGATAGAAGATTCCACTGAGTGGTCTGGTGATGCCATGCTTGGACTTGTTGTGTTCAGTGAAATGCCAGAGTCAGAATCATTGAATTCTGCTGTTGTGCTTTCAGGGTGGTTTTGATTGAAGGCTTTACAAAGTGACAGATCAGAGAGATCAATGGGCCCGTTTAGAAGTTCAGAGAGTGACTGGCTTAAAGTAGCAGAGGAGGGCATGCTGTTGCTGGTACTGGGCTCTGCTATAAAAGCAGAATAAAATTCATCACCAAAATCTGTATTTACTGTGGCAGTTGAATTTAATGAATTCACTGTCAACCGGCTGGAGTCTTCAGTGGAGAGGATGCTGTTGAAGGATGAATCCTCAAAAGCATTGAGAAAATGTGGGCTGCAGTTACCAACTTCTTTATCCAGTGAGGGCATTGATGAATAGAAATTATAACTGTCAATTTCTGTCAGTTTGGTTTCTGGACTTGGAACTGTACTAGTCTCAGCCAGCTTGTCATTTTGAATATTAAGACACTGTGTGGAAAAGAAGTTTATACTATGTAAATCAAGGTTAAGCTATTTTTAATAGTTGATAATCCGTATCTGATGGTTCTCTCCCCCCACCCCGATTTCTCACCAAGCTCCTCCAGAATTCAGAGATAATTCCCATTTCCAACAGATAGTTAACACCTGATCTGTCCTCAGGACATCCAGTCCGTTTAACTAAAAAGTTCACTGAAGTGAGCATGGTGCCCAGGCCATCCTGACTAATTTAAAAGCACCTTCCAATTCTTCTTGTAAGTAGGTGGCATATAAATAGTAAATAACTGGAATGACTAATTTAAGGGGACTGAATATAAAATAGCATCTTTGGTATTCATTACACTAGATCTTAGTTACCTGTAATTCTGGAATGGATAGTAGTTCCTCCCAAACTTGCTCAATGTCCTCCTGCATATCGTCTAAATCAGCAGTGGCTACCTGAACGAACAGAGTTTCAGGTGACTGAGCCTGAGAAGGAGCATTGAAGACTGGGCTCTCGATGTGGCTGGGAATATCGGGAACAGGTGATTGAAACGTGGCCGAAGAAACCTAAAATTGAGAAGGCGTTTGCATGTGAATCTGCCACCGGCAGTGGGTGGGTGCGCTCCAAGGCCAGCACAACATCTGAAGTTGGAATTGGCTGCAGTTCCCTATTTGTCATAACTGCTATTTCTATATGATCAAACCTTTTTTGTCTTGCCCAACTGACTCCAAGTTTACTCTTTAGCTTAACTGCTTTACCCTGTGCATTTGAAGGTAAACTTCAAAATGCCTAAGAACAATCTTTAGAATTGAATTTGTGTCTATGTAACACCTAGTACAGTGATTCAGAAAATAAATTGTTAAAATTGTTAACCGAACAAGTCTTGGTTTTACTACCCAGCTTGCTTTCTACTCAAAGAAATCTAAGTACCTGTAACAAATGAGTTATTTGCTTCCATGGTTTTGCTGATGCATGCATGCTTCTCGCTATGCAGGAGTAAACATTTTTGGTGGTTCTGCATTTATATGGGCAGAGGAAGGTTGGGTTTTTCCTCCAAATTGTTACCTATAGGCTGAGGTTTCTGTGATAAATAATTGCTCCTAAAGTGCTGTTTTATCTTTTTAATAGAGATTCATCAAGGCAGGGGTCCCCAACCTCTAGGACCTAATGCCTGATGATCTGAGGTAGAACTGATATAATAAACAAAGTGCACATAAATGTAATGCCCTTGAAATCATCTTGGAACCGTCCCCACCTCCCCAGTCCATGGAAAAATTGTCTTCCACAAAACTGGTCCCTGGTGCCATAAAGGCTGGGGACCACTGCACCAAAGGGGCTGACACAGGGTATGTTAGATTCAGTTGTGGAGACCGGCTGTTAACCAGATGTTAATACCTCATTGTCATCTACAAACAGGAATGTCTCTGCCAAAAGCTGCATGCAGTCATCGAAGTACAAATCATCTGCTTTGGGAATGTGGGCTACCTGCACAAAAGGGAAGGACACAGAAGAATAAAAAAATTGTTCAGTGTTCATAAAATGCTTACAATCTAGTTAATCAAATCTCTCTTCAGAAGTCAGTTTAGTAAAGAGCACAGAATCAAAGCAGACTCTGGTTTCAAATCGTGGCCCCCTCAATTTATTGCCCAGTTTCTGGGCAAGTTATTTAACCTCTTTGAGCTGCAGTTGCTCATCTGTAAAGTAGGATAATGGTATTTCATATAACTGTTGTGTTGATTAAAACAGTACTTGGCCCAGTACCATGAGTAATCCCTACTACAATAGTTCTGCTACTGTCCGTACTGTTGCAGCTGCTTGATCCAACAATTATCCATGCAATAACAATGTTTTTCACAGCTTATAAAGAGCTCTTCCCTGTAATATATATGTCCTAATTGTTACACTCTGAGGTGAGGTAAGTCAGGCATTGAACTCATCAGGGGGCTGAGGTTGGGAGGTTGACTTTTAATAAGGCCTTGAAGTAAAAGGCAAAGCTGGAACTCAGATTAACCCCTGGGTCCATGTTCTTTGGGTCCTGTCCCACACCTTCCCAAGAACTGAGTGCGCCATGTACCTGGGAGTAGTTGGCAGACCCACTGGCTTCTGATGCTGTGTGCTGTGCTGGCTGAATGGGGAGGAACTCGCCGGTCTCGTAGTTGGCAGACCCACTGGCTTCTGATGGTGTGTGCTGTGCTGGCTGAATGGGGAGGAACTCGCCGGTCTCTTCATCTAGTTGTAACTGAGCAAAAAAGGCTTTCTCTTGCTCCTTTTGGAGTTGTTCTTGTCTTTCCTTTTCAAGTTTTTTCTGTTTTTCCAGCTCATGCTCCTTCTGTCGTTGACTGAAGTCAAATACCTCTCGACTTACCCCGAGATCTATATCTTGCCTCCAAAGTATGTCAATCAAATCCATGTCCTATGTTTAACACAAAAAAGGATGGAGAGAGACTATGGTTAAAATGGTTTTAAAATAGTAGATAACACATAATTTATACCACTGCTGATAACAGGGGGTAGTTACAAATAAAATCTGAATGGGAACATAAATCCAGTGTTCTGGAAGGGCACAGTAATTGTATCTAGTGTCTGCATGTATTCATTTTTCTTAAAATCACCTTCAAACACAGCTATCCATTCTTATCATTTATTAGTTACTTGGATTATTAATGAATTGGGTGATGGTAGAGGTCACTAAAAGCAAAGTAACAGATGTTGCACGTTAATGTTCTTGAATCAAAAGAAACCCCACACTTGTTTAATGGAACAGAAAAATTAGAGCAAGCACCCTGAGCCAATGCTTTATCATGAGAAATGGAGTTTGAAGAACATGACTGAATATATGGAATTTCCTCCTAAACTTGCTTAGCAAATGCCAGTTTACAGAGGGGGAAAAAGCTGCAAGTTAAACTGTCAATCTTGCAGTTGTGAGAAACCACTTTTCTTTTGGTCTTTGCCTACAGTGGATTATCTTTTGCTTAGCATTTCTTGCTACATTTGTCTCTGTGGTTACTTATTAAAAACAATTTCCTCTTGGTCTTTAGCTCCTGAGGTATGACCACGTTGGTAAGGTCAAGTCCTAGGGACTGTTAATCTTGTGATGTGTGGTAAAGCAAGAGGCTGTCAGAAGAATTGTGAAAGGGGTAGTGCCCACTAGGCTCACTCCTGATAAGTAATCCTGTTAATAACACAAGCCAAAAAAACATGGCTCCAGGGAACAATGGAAGGTGATGCATTCTGACATAAGGGGAGAATCTTATAATGAGGAATTGGTTATTCTGATTTATATAACAAGCCTAGGCACATTTTCTAACTATAAATGTTAAAAACAATTTTTTTCTGATTTAAAATTTAAGTTTTTGTTAAATTCTGAATGGGGAATTTAAACATTTCTATTTCCTAGATCATTTACATTGAAAACAGTGAGAGGGAGGTTGGAAAAATCAAGACAGAAAGGGAATTGGGGCTGAAGGCCAGTATACTCAGTGTGCAAACATCGAGCTTTGGACGACGGCCGGCAGCACTGGGCTGCCCAGTGCATTTACAGCTCTATTATCTTCAGCCTCCAAAGGACAGGAACAACATGGTAGTTCCTTAGCTGAGCAGTCAGGCTATTTCACCCAACCAAGTACAAGCACAGATCACCCAACCTAGAGGCAGCCCAGCTAGCTGGATAGTAGAGGCCATCTCTAGCCTTGATTGAAAGTTGGCGTTTGAATCTTAAAAGCTATGAAATCCCACCCATGAGACAAGTTATCCTAGCTTTAAACAGTGTAACTTAAGAGTACAAAGCACACACAGCAGCTGCTGCTGCTAAGTCGCTTCAGTCATCTCTGACTGTGCAACCCCATGGACGGCAGCCCACAAGGCTTCCCCATCCCTGGGATTCTCCAGGCAAGAACACTGGAGTGGGTTGCCATTTCCTTCTCCAATGCATGAAAGTGAAGTCGCTCAGTCGTGCCCGACTAGCGACCCCATGGACTTCAGCCTACCAGGCTCCTCCGTCCATGGGATTTTCCAGGCAAAAGTACTGGAGTGGGGTGCCATTGCCTTCTCTGACACAACAGCAGCAGTATAGTTAAAGCAGTATCTGTAGCTCTTGAGAACTGGCTAGGGTATACCCGTTTTTTTAAGACAACATCTATTAAGATCTTTCTATATGTGCCAAGCATTGTTTTAAGTACTTCAGATATATACAAACCAAGTCTCAAAATCACATGAAGAAAACATGTATCCCTATTATACAGGTAAGTATACTGAGGCTTAAATACTCCTGGAAAGTGCCAGAACAGAGAGATGTTGGGGGCTTCCCACGTGGCACTAGTGGTAAGAACCCACCTGCCAGTGCAGGACATGTAAGAGACATGGATTCGATCCCTGAGTCAGGAAGATCCCCTGCAGGAGGGAATGGCAAGCCACTCCAGTGTTGCCTGGAGAATCCCATGGACAGAAGAGCTTGGTGGGCTACAGGCCATGGGGTTGCAAAGAGCTGGACACGACTGAGCCACTAACTCTTTTCACCTGGATTATGTTCCTGGCCACAAGCAACAAAATAGAAATCGTGGAGCATTCAGTCATATGTGACGTTTCTCAGGAGGCTGCCCACTAAAACATGAGAATAATTTCCACTTTAAAAATTGTTTTGAATTTTTAGTAGTGTCCATGTAGTGGACATGTCTACACAAAGGTCATGTGAAAGAGAGAGGCCCAAGGTATACAGAAACCTACACTAAAATTCTAATTAGGTTGGGCCATATCTTCTTGGGGAAATCTAAATACAGCTGTCTGGGCCATTCTCCAAACCGGAGCTAACAAGGTGCTAAGTAAGGAGATGGTTGGCATGTTCACTCCTACTAAAGGCTCGTACTAAAAATTAAAGAAATGTGTACTCATACAGTTTCAATTGAGCTCTATAGTTTTCTACCCTTCTCAAGAACAGAACATGGAAAGCTCATTGAACTCAGAAGATTCACAACAGAGAAACCCCAACACTTGTCTCTGCACCTGGGGGCCACGGACCACATCCCTCCCTCACCTTCCACAGCCTGTGGCTTCCTTGTTAAGAGGTCCCAGGATAAAAACCAGTATCCAGTTTTGGCTTTCCCACAAAAGAAAGCACTGAAGAATTTATTTTGGAAACACTTCACAAATATGATGAGTTCAAAGTATCCCTAGAACCCAGAACTATGGGCAGGAGGAAAACTTCTAATTTATTCTAAAACTATCAGTGGCAATCACACCAAGAGTTGATATAACTCTTCTTTCCCTTTCCCTGCTCTCCTCATCAGATGAGATGTCTTGAGTGGGTTCAGATAGTTAAGCTATAAATTATTCCATCCTATCCCTATAATACAGATTTTGGTGGATCAAATGAAATGTGAAGGAACTTTATAAATGTAAAGTATATGCAAGTACTGATATGCCTCCCAATGGGGATGAGTCCTGCTTGCTATAAGTGACACCAAACTCCAGGCCAAAGGAGAAGAATGAAGTTGCAGACCTAATCGGAGTGGGAGCCTTGAAACACCACTCGGTCTTGAAGCTACTTGGTTCCTTCTCAAAGAAGGTTGAAATTGACCACTGGGCATGTGCAATGGGTGTTGTATATTAAACAACACATTTATGTACCCAAGTAACACCCTCTCAATTGCTACTCAGTTTCTGATATGACTGCCCTTCAACGCACAGCTCCAAACCAATTCAGTGTTTTAAAACTCCCCATAACATAATTAGGCAAGGGCACCTTGATAGATCCTTTATCAACAAACCGGAAACATAAAACACAAAATGGCCAGTGACAACATCAAATTGCTCAATGCAGGCTGGGCAGTCTTAATGGAGATTATCACACACCAAAACAGGTTTCAAAGTGTTCTCAGAGGTTTTGCTCTGTATTTTTAAGTTTATATGTTTATTCTTGCCATGAGAGCTCTCATGAAAAACGTCTGCTTGAAAATAAAAGCTGAGTTGTAACCACTTTGAATTCCTAAAACAAATGTTCTGATCAAATTCAGAATGCAGCAACAAAGGGTTGCTTGTCATAGCCTTGATATATCATACATTGTGTTACTCAGATTTTCACCTGAGTTTCAGAAGAAAAAAAATCTGTGGGCATTTGTTATTGTTTGAAATATTCAAATATTTAAGCACAGCATAAGTTTGTCCCCACACATCTCACTGGCAGGGAGCCCTGCAGCCCCAGGACTGTAGTAAGCGGTCTTGAAGGAGCCCTGTGACTGGGCATGTGACTTACTCCACAGATGACCCATCTCTCTGCAAAGCTCTCAAACCATCTAAGGAGAAATTGTTGGGATGGTTCTTGCAACAAACAAGAGCATGACAATGGACGGGGTGGAAGGAAAATGGCCAAGGAAGAATGAAACTGGTCTTGCACACTTCACCCTGAGGCACTGAGGAAGCATAGCTGCCCTGCAACAGGGCAGAGAAGAAAGGTCTGGGGAGGAAGGGGGAATGTGTGGCTTTTCAACAGGCATCTCCTTAAGCTTTAAAGTGTTCCTGAGGGCGTTCGGCATGTTCTTGAGAGGAGTGTGGCACTGGGTGTAAGCCTTCACGTGCCACACTGTTGTTCTTTCGTGACCCCTGAGTTACCTTGCTAGCTTGGCTTCGACACAATAAGACAATGTATTAATACTAAGAAATGTTTGACTTGTTCATAGTAAATCACCATCTGGCCCAGTGGAAATAATCATAACTGGAAAACGTATATATATCATCGTTTGCCATCTGGGTAATCTGTTACTCGTTCTATGGGAAATCTGAAGTTGGACTATTAACTTGGACCACTTTAAAACAAACATCTTTGTTCCAGGATAAACAAAGAAGAAAACCCTTGAACATGAATCCCAGAATAATGTCTTTTGCAAGCTAATTTTAGTGCTCTGAATAAACTAGCATTTTATCATGCTCAGATGATTCCCTCCAAATCAGAAAAGATAAAGCAAAGGTATTATGAACTCCTAAATTAAAGCAACTCAGTAAGCTAAGGCTTTAGAAAAGTATCTAAAATGAAATGGTTTCTATCACATACATTCACATGTATAAATGAAACCAGTACCCCCAACTGTTTCCCTCTCTCCCTTCTCCCATCCTCTGTTCTGTCCAGAGGATGAAGGAAGGTGATTGGGGGGTGGGGGGGTTCCTTCTAAACATACGTTTCTCTAATAAAATGTTTTTTAAAAATTGCAAGGATAATTCTGTAAACAATAAAAACTGATCCTCACGTCCAGTCACACGGTGTGTTAAGACAATGTCCCAGGTGATTCCTTCTTAAAATCATGTAATTCCACTGAGAAAATAGTAAATCTTTTAAAGTTTTTTCTCCTGATATTGACAAATATTAACAACTAGCATTCAGAGTCTAAATTATACCCAGTAATACTTTTCTTTCAGATGTTTCAGTCTTTATATCACACCCAGATAGTTATATTATTAATCTAAAAGCCAAATCTGGTTTAATATTTTTTTCCATAGAAGCTGCACAAATATTTTGGGGCAAAACCGGATGGAACATGAATCACATCCTACCGTCCCTTAAGAACACAGGTCAAATCAACAGCTATAGGAAAGTACAAAAGCAAGTGAGGGTGCGCTCAAACCTGAAGAACTGATTAAACAATGTAAACGACCTCCTTGATTTACAAGGCTCTACCCTGCAGTATGGCGCCTTACCACTAAGGTAAAGTAACACCAAGCAGGTGTGTGTTTAAAATACATCTCACTGATGACTATTCTGTTTCATAATATTTATCTATTTACTTCTCTCCTGCTTCATTACAAGAAGATACACAAGACAAGGTCAGTAGTTCTCTCGGAATTCTAGAGAAGGCAGATGACTGGTTATTCTTTATAGTCTGCCCACTTTCAGGTACTCTTGATTCTACTGATCTGATTTGCCAATTTCTGAACATATTGCTACAATAATTGTGAAGTAGGTGGTTAAAAACAAAGGTTAAAAAAAAAAACCATTTATACAGAATCACAGAATGTTACAGGTGGAAGAGGCCTTACAGACACTGAGATCAAGTGTAAATGTCACTGGGTTAATTTCTGTGTAACTACAGCTCTATGTTACCACCAATCCAAGTTTTCCTTCTAGAGTAACCTTACTAAGGATTATTTCCCCAGTCTTCAGTAACTAGCAGTTTTTAACAGCATTAAAAAAAAATCTCAAACACACCAAAACATGAATTATTCAATGACTTAAAATCCTAGATCACAAATTTGCTATTCCCTGGGTTGCAGACACATCCTCCTACCCTTGTGTCTTTCACCTAGAAAATGGTCCCATTTCCTCACAGACCAGCTTATTACTGTGTACATTTTCATGTGCTGCTTCCTGCTCACAAGTTTCTCAGCAGTGACTCAATCTAAGAAACATGATCCAGCCAGTTTACTGGAACTTTCATCTATTACACTTGTCTGTACACTGCAAAGCATGATGCAAAGATAAAGCAAAGCCTGAAAGAGAATAGAGTAAGAATTTGGACTGTTTATTTTCCTAAGAGGCATATATGTGTTTGGCCACAAAGAAACCAGAAAGGACAGTTAATTTCCAAAACAGCAGGTGATCCCACTGCTACTGATTCCAAAAGTGAATCTGATTTTTCCATGGGAAGTTTCACACCTGGATGCCAGCAGAGTTAATTTCTGCTCGTTTGTGGTATTTTTGCAGGATGCCACTGTTGGGCCTCCGTAGAAGGCAACAGCAACCCACTGCAGTACTCTTGCCTGGAAAATCCCATGGACAGAGGAGCCTGGTAGGCTGCAGTCCATGGGGTCGTGAAGAGTGGGACACGACTGAGCTACTTCACTTTCACTTTTCACTTTCATGCTTTGGAGAAGGAAGTGGCAACCCACTCCAGTGTTCTTGCCGGGAGAATCCCAGGGACAGCGGAGCCTGGTGGGCTGCCGTCTATGGGGTCGCACAGAGTCGGACACGATTGAAGCAACTTAGCAGCAGCAGCTGTTGGGCCTCAAATGGCTTATGCAAGGGTAAGTCACTATGTTGAGTGGCTTCGTTTGATAAGCAAATTTCAGGACCCATTTTTTTCACCTCCATTTTTGAACAAGCCATGAAGGTATTCAGCTCTGGATGCTGCACTCCACACATGAAAGTAACTTTGTGAATTGGTCTGTTATAATGATTCTATAGGAAAACACACACACCCTTTCTTATCAACAGAACCACTCTAACTTCACTCAACATACATGCTGACACTAACCAAGTGTGAACTAACCAGGTCATCAGATACCCACCTTGGGGCCAAACAGCCCTGGTTGCTCAGTCTCCTGCCTCTGCCCCCCGCCCCAGCGAGGGAGGGCAGTGCCCCAGCACGCTCGAACCCCTGGAACTCTCAGCTACTCCTGCCACTTCTAAACCCCCTTAATGATCCTTCACCCTCTTTGGATCCTGCAATTGTAAACAAATTATTTATTTTAATCTTAAAGCTCCTTTTCAGGTTTAACTGCTTACAGTTAGCTCTGAAAGGTAAGAACTGGGCCAGGGATTCAGGCCTGCTGTTACTTGTGGCCAGCTCAAGATGTGCATGCCTGTGGAAGTGACAGTGATGAATCTTAGATGCGCATATATTGGAATGTACAGAGACTGTCTAAAATACTTAGCTTTTTTGGTACATCCTGTTAAAACAACATTACAAAGGGTGGAGGGGGGGTCTGTTTAATTATTTTTTAGTGTTAACTTTATTGAGTGTGAAATATTTCTCAAAATAATAAGCTACTAGTGGCTGAAATGTCACTTTACCAGAATGGTGATAATTATAATAAAGGTGGTAGTCAAGATTAATAAGATCAGTGTCCATAAATGGATCATTAATCCAGCAACCCATCGAATACACACACACAGCTCACCTCTCAGGGACCTGGAACTATGCTAGGTGCTGAGGACACAGAGGTCAACAGAGGACAGTCTCTGATCTCAGTTCAGAGACGTGAGGAGAAAAGCACGTAGGGGCCAAGACAGCACAGAGGAAGCGTCCCCAAACTGCAGAGACCTCGCAGAGGAGCCACAAAGCTCACCGCCACAGCGCATTGTATCCCACCCACTTAAGCAAGGGGTAATCTTAGCAAGGGTTTTCCAAACGTCTAGTCTGTATGAATACTGGAAATCAAAGGAGGTTTTGGAGGTGGAGAAGACAACCCATCTCCACTCACCCTGCCTTTCTGGTCTGCCCTCTTTGTGGCAGCAATCCCGCCCCAGCCCCCAGTTTCTCCCCAGCAGCTCAGATTCTCCAGCACAAGGAAAATTCTCAGACTTCCTCCTTGCATGTGGACTTCTCAGTCAGTATGACTCATCTCAGATGAGATGGGAATTGCTGCTAATGCCACACTGTCACGGAACGTGGTGACTGGAGGGGCCCAGAGGACGCACATAGCCCCTTTCATTTTCAAACAGGGAAACTGGTCTAACGGGTGAAATGACTCTCCTGAGATCAAAGGTCAAGGATTCCAAAACTACTATGGTCTACTTTCCTAATTTAACATCTAATTTTATGACTCCTGCCCAGTTATTTGGCAGAGGGGAGGAAAAGATACATTTTTGCATTGCTCTAATTTTTAAATTTGCACCTCTGGTCCCAGCTTGCCAGTCAGCAGATTCCTTGCAGCTTCATTCTCCGCTGGTGTTTGCAAAGCACTTCATGGTTTGCAGGAGTGGTCACTGCACAGCATGAGGCAGGTGGTTTATCTTCATCTATGGATGAGCACAATTAGGTTCTGGGTCTCCAGCATCCCTGCCCCAAAGTGCAAGTTGGCAAGTGGCAGAGCTAGAACCCCAGTCCAGATCTGATGTCCAGCCTGTGGGCGCTTCCCACCACGACAGGACAAAGGCTGCACACTGCTTCACCCCCATGCCCTCTGCCCGGTGGGATGCTAAGGCTGGAAGCCAGCTCACAGATGCTCAGACCCACCCGTCCTGACAACTAGGCAAATCCAGTCAACTGCACAAGCACAGCTTAGCATTTAAATCAACCTTCCCATAAAGCCAATATTCACCAGCCAGTACTTTCTCTGTATATCTTATCTGGGCTTTGTTACAATGGCCCAACTAAATTGCAAACTCCTTCAGGGCATGACAATGTCTTTTTTAATAGATGGCATCTGTATACAGGATACATTTAAAAGCTACAAAAGTAATCTCCCAGTTATCTTTTCCCAAGGCAACCATTGGCATCAGTTTTTTGTGTCCTTAGGAAGATATTCTAAACACACACCCACAGGCACATATTTCCCAGGTGGTGCTAGTGGTAAAGAATTTGCCCGCAATGAAGGAGACCTAGGTTCGATCCCTGGGTTGGGACGATCTCCGGGAGAAGGGGATGGCTACCCACTTCAGTATTCTTGCCTGGAGAACTCCACAGATAGAGGAGCCTGGTGGGCTACAGTCCATGGGTTGCAAAGAGTTGGACATGGCTTAGGGACTGACACATTTCACAGACACACACAGAAGTAGGATATAATCATAACATTCCACACTTAATCTAATTACTTAATCAGTCCCTCATTGGGCTTTTAAGTTATTCCTAATCTTTTGCTAGGGCAAATGATGCTACAATGGCTATCTTTGTACATAAGTCATTTCAACAATGTGTGAGGATTACCTGTGAGACAGATACTCAGAACTGCTGGTCAAGGAGTATATACATTTTAATTTATTATACAATGAGAAATGCCCATTTTCCCCACTCTTTGCCCCAATCATGTGTCCCTCACACCTTGCAGCACCTTGGCACATGGTATTCACCCAATAAATACATAGTAATTGTTGATATAAGGTCTCCTATATTTCACACTCAGTTCAAAATCAGCCCTCTCAATATTTTTAAAGATAAGACAATAAAATTAAGACTAGAGAGAATATACTGTACATAGTCAGTTGTCCAGCAAACATTTCTTTAATCACCAATCTATGGCCAGCCAAGGTAACCTTGGTTGGTGCCTTTGGAGCTGGTAAAACAAACTGCAGGGGCAAGAAACATAAAGGCCACAGTACACACAGGTAGAGGTGAGGCAGCCTCAGCAGGTGAAACAAGCAAAACTGGCAGCCTCAGTCCTTCTGCCAGACAAGGTGAATGCCCAAGAGAAAACCAAGTCAAATGAAAATGGAACTGCCATGCGATCCAGCAATCCATAGTTGGCTATACATCTGAAGAAAACAAAAACCATTTGAAATGATTTGAAAAGAAAGAGATGCACCCCGGTGTCCACCACAGCACTGTTTACAACAGCCAAGATCTGGAAACCACTAAAGTGTCCACGCGGAGATGAATGGACACAGAAGAGACGCTGTCAGTATACACAACGGAATACCCCTCAGCCAAAAAACGAGAAAATTCTGCCATCTGCAACAACATGGATGGACCTGGAAGGTATGCTTGGTGAAATAAGTCAAGTAGAGAAAGACAAATTCTGTTTCCACCTCTATATGGACTCTAAAAAATAAAACATACAACTGAATATAACAGAACACAGATACAGAGAACAAACCAATGGTTTCCAGTGAAAAGAGGGTTGGAAGGGAGGGGCAAGATAGGGGAAGAGGAGTAAGAGTTACAAACTACTAGTGGCATAAAATAAATAAGATACAGAGATGCAGTGTACAGCACAAGCAATATCATCAATATTTTATAATAACTTTAAATGGAGTATAAGCTATAAAAGAGAAAGCAAGTCCAACCAGGCTGACTGTATCTACTAGCTCTTTGAAGGCCAGGACAAGGTATTCTGTCTAGGGAAGTGTCTCTCAGAAACATGTAAGCTGGCTATTAAATTACACTGAACACACAAGTAACTAAGAAGAGCCGACAGTGAGCTTGCAAACAGAACACAGGCCAAACACCAAGTTTATAAATGAGTATCCCAAAGCCCAGAGATCCTAAATGGGTGACTGATGCTAGGTCTCATCTGACCGAGCTGAACCCAGGAAGGGTCATCTGGTCAACTCACAAAAATCAGATTTCAAACTAGACTTTCCAGTTGCAATTTCTAGTCCTTAAATTTCTGAAATGCTAGGAATTACTTTGAGAACAAGTGTACACACTGCTGTGTGGCATTTGATCCTGCAACCAAATGGAACCCTGGCCTACAGAAACGTGATCTGACCAAAGTTTGACCTGCATTTTTCTGCAGAGAACTTTCCTTTCCCTGCTCTTAATCTAAATCCTCGGTGGTGTCTAAAGGCTATGCCCATACGCAACACAATAGGACTAAAGGGCTTCCAGTTCTAACGCTGACTTCAGGCAGACCATCTCTGCTGCCAAGAGCAGGAAGTGCTTTAAATTAACACGGAAGCCTGAGAAGTCCCAAATCGTGGGGTCAAGGCCGTGGGCCCACTGAATGCACATTCCAAACTTGACTGATTCACCCACGGGCTCCCCAAGACCAAGGGTGACCCCAGAAATAGTCCTACATCTTCTTGGAGAAAGGAAGCCCTGCGAGACAGCAGCTCTTCCATTTGTAATGCTTTCAGAGCACAAACCACTTTCACTTGCATACTGTGTCAATTAATCCTCACACTGCTCTGTGTGAAGATTAGCGAGATGAAGAAATAGGTTCAGAAAAGTTAAATATCAAAGGTCATCTGACTGGTCAACTGCGTCTGTAGCGGAAGCAGCCCTCTCAAAACCTGATGGACAGACCTATGAATTAAATCACCATTTAGTGACTCATCATGCCTCCCTTTCCTCCTTGGTTCCTCAAAATAGACAAAAAATTCTGGTTTTCTCTAAGGGTGTTCATTTTAGTTCTTGGTGGCTTCTTCCTTAAGTCAGTTTTACCAATAAGCAAACAATACCGTAAAACGGGCCTCAACTTTAACCGAATGATCTCGGGCTAGCTACCTAAATAACAAACACATGAAGTCAAGCTCTCAGTCTTTTTCTCAAGGACAAAAGCTGTGGGTCTGGTTTAAAATCTCTGGTTTTGGGAAAAGAACTCCTTAGAAAATATGAGAGCCAGATGTATGGAGTTTTCCAAAGTAAAGTGCTTGCACGAAGTGTGGGAATTATTTGTACCTCATTACTACTGTTCCCCATGGATGTGTCATCATACTGCCCAACAAAAATTTACATGTCAAACATGGAATTGATCATCCTGTCCACGGGGGAGACAGTACAAAAATTCTCTCATTGCCTAAAATAATTGCTTTTTAAATCCTTCTATCTGGAACTAGTGAAGTTCTTTGCAGCCCTGACGTCCACAGCATGTTTCCAATGCCAAGGAAGCCCAGGACGCAAAGTAATAGGCTGTAAAGCACATTAAGTTCCACACCCATCCACGGTCAGGGCGTGCCATGCTGCAGTAACTTTGAACCTCAGTTTCTCCATCTGCAGAAGGACAGGGTTGGGTTAGGTGAGTCCAAAGATCCCTTCACCTAAACACCTCTGATTCCATAAAATAAAAAATGTAAGCCTGGAACCTAATTTTGAACTTCAGAACAAGCTAATTTCAGCAACCTGTAATAGATGCTCTAAGGCAGTACTTTCCAGTATAAATCTAAAGCAAGCCATATGTGTGATTTAAACAATTTTAGAGAAAAGGGAACATGTTAGTCACTCAGTCACATCGGACTCTGCGACTCCGTGGCCTAGAGCTCATGAGGCGCCTCTGTCCATGAAATTCTCCAGGCAAGAATACTGGAGTGGGTTACCATTCCCTTCTCCAGGGGACCTTCCCGACCCAAGATCAAACCCAGGTTTCTTAGACTGCAGGAGGGTTCTTTACTGTTGGAGTCGCCAGGGAAGCCCCATACGCTTTTAGTAGCCTTACCAAGAAAGAAAACAGTTAATTTGATTTAAACAATGTTATTTATTTCACCCAATATATCAAAACATCATTTTACTTTGTAATCAAAATATTTAAATTATTAATGAGGTATTACAAGTGACAGAAACACTCAATGAATGTAACAAAGATCAAATGACATGATCACATAAAATGTGGTCCCACCAAAATAGTTATGTTCAACAGAAAAATATCTTACCGTACTTCTGTTTTAAATTTTAAATCATAATTCATTAAAATCAAAAAATGCACCCTCTCAGTTACCCAAGTCCCATTTCAAGTGCTCAAAAATGACCAGTGGCAAGTGACAGGTCAGCTCAGGCACCTACAGGGTGGGGCCTCCGCATTTCTTCGCAGGGAATTCTAATGAACCAAACTCCTCTGTACTGCAGATTATTTCCTGAGAATACAATGGGAACAGTAACCCATCCAGAGGACACTAGGTAGTATTTATATTGCTAACCATTGTTTGCAAAAAGCTACTTCGTGACCAGAGAGTGCAAATCTGTGAGTTACTATCAGAGCTCATAATACTACACGATCACCTTGAGATCAAAGAGCAACTTGTGGTCCAGAGGCCACAGGGTTACCAGACTACTGCAAAGGTCATCCAGAAGAATGGGTAGAAATGAGGGGTTTAGGTAATAGTACTATTGTTGCCGTGAAAAGGGGGGAAAAAAAGGAGTTAGTTTTTTAATTTTCCTTTCCCAGAGAACATAGAAGATAAAGAGACCAGGGAGCAGGCCTGATCGTTTCTAGTTTTTTTGAACTGCTCCTAACTCTGCATGTCTGTAACTAAGTTTGCTTTCCTTCCCCCTGACTTTGCAGGAGCTACACTTCCGCACCTATTTTCCTTTGACTCTGTATGCTAAATACATCCTGCATCTGGTGTTTACCCTTAGGACACCTTTCTCTAGCAGTTACATATCAGAAAGAAGGCAGCGCCACCGATCTGCCAGACTCAATTACTGGGCTACTGACGCCAGCCTATGACTGTTTTTGACAAGTCATAACACCTTTGTTCCTCATCACCGACTCCTGACCGCGAGGCCTCATCTTATACAAGCCCCTGGACTCCTCATGGAGAGGGCCCAGTTCTTGGGGCATGAGCCTACTGTGTGCCCCTCTCTGCTGGCTGAGAATTAAAGCCGCCTTTCCATTTCCTCCAAACTCTCTCCGAACTTTTCAATCGGCTTTGGTGGACAAAGAAAGCCAAGGCTTTGGCCAGCAACGCTATCTGTTCCAGCCAAGGATATGAATTAGTCCTGAGTTTGGAAATTCCATTTCAACTGCTTCCAATGTATACATTTGAACATGCACAAAACCCACTGTTGTTGTCAACTGCCAGGCAGTAATTTGGGCCTCTTAAAAAGGAAATGATAATTAGTATATATGTCTCTTAAAATCAATACAGGAGTCTTTAACTTTCTTTAAGGTAAATCTTTTCAGTTAACTTGCTAAATAAATACGTCAGGACATCAGTTACCTCGTGAGCCTTCACATTAGGATTGAGAAGGAAGGATCACAGTGCCAGTACTCTACAGCTAGGTAAAGGCAAGCGTGACACAGTCTGATAACAGTGAGTGCATTTCTCGTGCACTTTCTACGTGTTCGGTACTTTCCAAGCACTCATCTCCATGACCTCACTTGTACTCAAACCAATTGGCAAGGAAGGTGGTATTATCATCTCCTTGTGGGGCAAGGAAACTGACGCACGGAGAGGTTAAGTGATCTTGCCTGAAGACCCGCCTCTAAGAACTCGTCACAGCGAGATCCACCCCCCATTTGTGCTACAGGATCACTCAGAGAACAGAGGCCCTTACTCAGCATACCCAAGGCCTCTTCAAGGAGGCTGCACACCGCCGTCCTGCTGGGGTGAACTATACAGGGAGCTCTGGGCTGTAAGGGAAAACCCAGACTAACACCTGTCCTCACAGAACTGTTTTCCATGTGAGGAAAAGGTATGTGAGTGCCCCTTAAAAATACAGGGGACATGTCAGGGGTGAAGCAGTAATGCTCCCAATACGTTCAACTGCTGCTGCATGGGTCAAATGAACATGGGCGGGGCTCAGCCGCTCAGTCAAGTCAGACCGAGACCCTTTAGACTGTAGCCCACCAGGCTCCTGTCCATGGGATGCGATTTCCCAGGCAAGAATACTGGAGTGGGTTTTCATTTTCTCCTCCAGGGGATCTTCCTGACCCAGGGATCGAACTCATGTCTCCTGCTTGGCAGGCGGTTTCTTTACCCGCTGAGCCATCAGGGAGGCCCAAATGAACATAAGAGGCATCTAAGTTTGAGGCTTCTGGGTCTAATCACTCTATGAAAAATAGAAGGTGAGCTCCAAACTTATTTATGTATCACCAATAAGCTTTTATTTACGATAAAAAATATCGTAAAAAGGATTACCCATCACATATGAACAAGGAAGGGCAGTAGGTCTCAACGTTTTCACCATGTTATCTCCCTCGTGGGTCTCATGGGCAGGTGTTTCCCTTGACCAATTCGCCTTTTTAAAGAGTTACTTGGCAGCAGTTACTACCAAAGATGTATTTTAACCTTTGAAGACTAAAAGATGGGTTGGGGCTGGGAAGAGGGCAAGGCCACAGGGGCCAGCTCAGTTCACAGCTGGGTTTTATTGCTTAGTTGCTAAGTTGTGTCTGACTCTTTGTGACCCTCTGGTCTATAGCCTGTCAGGCTCCTCTGTCCGTGGGATTTTCCAGGCAAGAGTACTGGAGTGGGTTGCTACGCCCTCTTCCAGGGGATCTTCCTGATCTAGGGATCGAACCCAAGCCTCCTGCATTGCAGTGGGATTCTTTACCACTGAGCCGCCAGGAAGCCCCACAGCTGGGTTTAACCTTCCACTTATGCACTCCTACCCCCCAACTCTTTCTGTCTGTACAACTTGCCTGTGGACACTGCTCCATTTCTAGGCTCAGAACCCCACAACCAGTGAAGGAGTGTGTCTGCGACGGAGTTCACAGAGACGGCTTATCAGTCCACATAAGCAGGACATCCAACCAACAGGCTAGAGGGCCCCACAGAGGAGACGGCAGCGTGGGCCCCTCTGTGTCCCTTGCTACAGACTGGTCTTCTGTCTCTGCAACAATCAGCCCTGACGTGAGACCAGAACAAGCCACAGGGGAATGAGACGCTTACAGCAAAGAATGACAAGGGGCGTGGATTCAGGGAAAGATTTTTTTTTCAAGTTGGGCCAAGGAAATCTCAGATCCCACACACTCAAATCCCCGATGAAGATGTATACTTATGGTAACAATCCTCAGAGCTGCCATGTCTATACTGTGGGCCAGATCTCATGCCCAGTTCTCATCTTAATTCTACACTGGACATAGACTCATCCACATCTAATGATGATGAAACTGAGGCAATCCCACTGAACTATCACTCAAGCTCTCTGGACCCTGGTTCTCTCCCTACAAATGAGGGATAAGGCTCTGTACCTCACAGGGTGGAGTAAGGAGTCCACAGGACAAAATTAGTATGTGAAGGCACACAGCACCTGGCTGGCGGTGGGAAGAGCCCCAGAAACTGCAGCTGCCTTCGCCAACATTGCAAGATGCCCACCTCTCTTAGATCAGGGGGGCACAGAAGCAAAGCCCATGGGAAAGAAAAGACAGGATATTGTCTGTGTTTTCATTCTTGGGTGAATACTGCTAATCCCTGGGGCTGGAAGGCAAGGATGACGCTCTTCCCTCTGAATGAAGATGGTGACAGCAAATGGATCGTGGGAAAGGGCAAGAAGAGAGAAACTCCCCCTCTGTGTCACCAGGGAAGAAAACAATCCATCCTAAAGGCAACCCGGCAACTTCTGATTCTTCAGTGGAGTGATGGATACGCTGGCGATGAGTTTCTGTTAAAACCCAGGAACTGCAGGGTGTGCAAACTTGAGCACAAATGGTTTCATGATGGAGCTAATGTTAAGAGAAAACTCGACTCCCTCCTTTAAAATGGGGGCATTAAAACATTTCTCCTTAAAAGGCTAACAAAGGAGGCCCAAACTGGAGTATTAATTACAGATCCTTAGTTCTGGGTTGATGCCAAGGCATCAGCATCTCTCCGCCCCTAACCTGCCCCAGCAGAGGCCATAATAAACTTCCTGTCCAGATCCAGCTCATGTGTCCTACCCTTTCCAAAACCTCTGGTGATTTCCAGATGCCTCATATACATTTGAAACACCACACTTGGGCACCGAAGGCCCTCTTCAGCCCGTTCATCTTTTTAGCCCTAGTGACCCAACACACTGACACAGGCCGGTTCATGCCTGCATGCTTCCTCTGGCTTCCAACTGCAGTTTGAACCAAAACAAATCCTACCGGCTTAAAAAAAGAACAAAAAAACAAACTAGATATACTGCTACTTCCTCCAGGATGTCCTCTGAGCATCTCAGTTGGAAGCGACATTTTCTCCTCTGTCCTTTCACCTACCACAGATTAAAAATATCAAGTTCCGGGAGGGCAGTAACAGACACGGTCTCACATTTGCTGAGCAGCTACTATTAAATAAGCACCGGGCATGGTGCCAGCCACCAGTTACAAAAATGACTGTGACACAATCCCTACCCTACAGGAGGTCATACCTTAATCAGGAGAGATAGAGATTAATTTATACTCATTAAGTATTGAGAGATGCCCTGCCCTAAAATCCAGGTGTACAAAGAACAAAGGGACTGATTAATTAGGAGGAGGGGCAGTTTGAGAAGCAAATGTCCTTCAAGGAGGACAATATATTTGCTACATTATCTTGGAAGATTAAAACAACTTCATGCCCTGAAAGTTCCCTAGGGCATGTTACCACCTAATAAATATTTGTGGAATGAGTAAGTTAGAGTTAGGCTTAGAATTCAGCATTTTCATTGTGTATCTAAGGTGTCTGGGGTTAAAGAATTACTTATGTTAACAAAGGTTTCATATTTAATATCACTTATGACCACAGCTACTAGTCGCAGAAAAATCAACTTCAAATTATTCTTTGGGTACTTGATTAAAAACAAAAATATTATGCCTCAAGAATCTGGAAAACACACTCCTTCAAGTTAACAATAAAACTGATTTTGAGAGAACAGATTACGAAAGGATTCGCCAATATGCATTAAGGAATTTTGTAACTTGGATAATATAACAATTAATTCAATATAAATGCTGATTAAGTGTATTTTCTTAGAGGACACTAAGCTGTTTTCCCTCAAGCTGATGGTCAGGAAAAGGATAAGAAAGTGGGCAACCTTGCCTCCCTCCCTATTCTGGCCTTTGTTTCTAAACCGTCAATCTATCACCACAATAGCTCAACCTCTTCAGCTCTTCTATAGCTTCCTTTACTATCTTCTCAAACTACTTCAAAAAGTACTGGGCAGAAAAGACAGTCAAGACCCAGAGAGATGGCATAGGACTTTTAATGTCACCTTGAAATTTTTAAAAACGTTTAGCTTATCTTTTAGGACCACTCCCCTGCAGCCATGGGCTGGAGAAAGGGTAAATATCAGTGGTAACCATCAATGGCTCAAATAAAACTGTTCTGTTTTAAAGGAGCTGGTACAGACACTGAATAAATAAAATATACTTGGTCCCTCTGGTTTCTAGAACTTTCATCACTTTCTGCATTCTCTCTAACCCCTTCCAGCTCAGAAAAGGAGGTGTGAACAGCCTGCCATCTGAGGAGGCAGTGGGCCTCCCTGCAAAGAACAAGGAATATCCTGAGGTTTCCTGAGAGCCGATGAATCTTTGTAAAGCAGCCCCTCATGCTTTAGCATCTAACAAAACACCCAGAATCATGAGACAAGGAAGGAAAGAAAGAAAAGAGGGACGGCAGTGATTACACTTTCTAAATCCCTGTCCTGCCAGCGAGAGTAGCATGGCCTCGGACAAGTTACCTTACCTCTTGGAATAGGTTTCCTTGTCTGTAAAAGGGTTAACAGCTGCCATCGACACAGATTTATCAAGACCAGGTTAAGAGAGAACGTGTCCAGGACCTAGTACAGTACTAACAGCTGTTCAGTAAATGTTCATTTTCTTCTCCTTTTCTTCCTCCTGAAACTGCCAGTTGCCTACATTCCGATGTCTTCAAACATCTAAAGGCGGGTTCTCTTTACGACATTGCAAGTGCATTGCGACTTGCAGACTTGAAGGGGGAAAGACTGTCCCCTCAGTCTCCATTATCATCTTGGCCAGCACCCACACCAGCACTGCAGCCTGAAGGCACAACATGTGGTTATCCAGTGAACTCTGGAAGCCCCAGCACAGGGCAAGCGCCACGCCCTGCGGCACGCAGGCTTCCCAGAGTCCCACGGGGCAGAGGAAAGGGGACCACATCCACCCATACCTCTCTGGAGAGAAAAGGCTTCATTTATCGGGAGCAAAGGAAGAGATGCGAGGTTCCCTCTGCTCTTAGATACTTTCCCTCTTTTCTGAACCTCCTCCCCCCAAGTTCAAGACCCAGAGGCCCAAGTCTTTCAGCAACACCAAAAACTTGTATATATAATCAATCCCGCCGTGGCATCTCGGAGGCACCTCATGGGGGGAGGGGCACAGAAACAGCAACGGTGGGATGCTTGTCGAGTCTGGGAACTGCCCGACTGGACCCTCCACCTGTGCGCTCTTGAGAGGAGTTTCTAAGGTTCCATTTTTTTGAGTTACTCTGTGGTCACACGTGCTGCGCTCCACTCACCAGAAGGAGTACACAGCACAAATGCGCTGTGGAAGTCAGAATACAGAAGGCACTGTGGTCTACGGGATGCCCATGCCACTTGCCCCTAAGCAGGCATGACAAGTGCCCCAAAGGCAAAGCACTAGATGATTTGGAGAGAAGTCCAAGGACTTTGATGGCAAAGAATGTTCCCATCCCGGCTCCAGTTCTTACCAGCTACGTGATTGCTTTGGTCATTTGCCAAATGGCAACCCACTCTAGTATTCTTGCCTGGAGAATTCCATGGACAGAAGAGCCTGGTGGGCTACAATCCACGGGGTCACAAAGAGTAGGACATGACTGACCAACTAACACTTTCCAGATCCCTTCCCCATCCTGCCCCTGCTCCGTCCCCAGGCTCCCTTCCCAACTACAATCTACCAAGGCTCTGGGAGAGGGAGAGAGGCTGAGGATGGGAGGCAGAGCCCCCTCTCCATGGTCCCAGCTCCTTGAATTCCGCCTGTTTTCTCTGCCCCTCCAGCCCCAGGACTGGCAGGTGGCTTCCTGAGGCTGGCTGTCTGGTTTCTCAGCTCACCTGTGTAATTAATTTCTTATATAAAATCCTTCTGCTTGAAATACTTGTGCTTTCTAGTTCTTAAACCAAGCTCTGGACTGCTTCTTAGCCTCTCCAAAGAATTTTGTCAACAACAACAAACCTACCTTAACAGGGTGGTCTAAAGAACTAAAGACAATGAGCGTAAACACAGCACAAGCGAATGTCCCAAATGCTTTTCCCTTTCCTCACATGAGGGACCCAAACACGAGGTGCACACTGAGGAGCAAATCAGAGTTACAGAAGAGACCAAAGAGCCGCATCCCTCCCGGGTTCATTACAAGGAATCTTAAACCTCTCCGCCTTTACTTCCAGAACCCTTTTCCAAGTGAAAGGTAACCTGGGATCTCCACTGCCCCAAGGATCCTCCCAAACATACAGCCTGGTAAAGAAGTTTCTAGCACATGGTGAAACCTGATCCCACAGTTTGGTTCTTACTCTCGGCCTGGTCTCAGCTTGGGAACCCAAGGAGGAAAAACATAGTTGCTGGGGGTAGGAGAGGAGCCAGGCGAACACTAAACACTGCCCCGGCTCTTGTCCTCCGGAGTTGGTTTCTCAATGGACGTTTCAATCACGTCTCATTGAGAAGCCCCAAGAATAAAATGATGTCTTCAAAACCTGACAGTTTTTCCTAGTGCAAGAAAAAAAATGACAGTTTTGATTTATGGTGGTTTTCATTGCCAGGATTGTAATGAATAAAATAATTTTGGAGGGGCTAGGTCAAAAAAATTCAGGGTCCTTCAATACTCTCAAGCCATAGTAGCAAGGCTCCCTTGCTCTAGGACTGTAAAACCAAGCAGCAAATCGCACATGTTCTTAAGCTGACCCTCCGACACTGGGACACACCTCTGTTCCTATTCTGTTCCCAGAAGGCCACAGAACCGGATCAATCCTTGCTCCCTGCTGTCTAATCCCTCAGAATTCCCTGGGGACAGGCTGGGCTCTGCCTGCACGGGTGAAGCGGAGCAGACAAAAGGCCGTCAAATCTGAAGTGAAGCAAATGTCTATACTGTTTCTCAGCAGGCCACCTCCATACACAGTTAACAGTGCCCGTGCCTCCCACACAAACACGAGGGGTGAAGTGGCATTACCCACCCTGAACATCGGCTCCATCCTGCAAAGGAGGGAAAGGGCATTTAACAGGAAGGATCACTCACTGAAATACAAGTCTGCACTGCATATAGCCTAAGTGTTAACACCAAAATTCTTCTGTTTTAAGGTATCAATACTTTAAACACATATGTATGTCATTCAGCACAAAATAAATGAAAGAGTGTACTGCTTTTTAAATCTTAAAGCAATAATAGGAGGGACATATTAAAAGAATTTCAAACTACTGATGACTAGAGTTAGAAAAGCAGACAGCTCTAAAAGGGAGACTGAATGTACCCCTCCAGTGGGTGATGGCCCGGGAAAGACTGGATATGGGCCGCACAAAAGAGAAGCCCAAAGACCGAAAGAAATGGGTGCCGGCTTGGAGCACCCACTCCCTGCTGGGCCTGTTCCCACGCTGTCACAAGGCAGGGCTGAGACATACCCTCGAGTGTGATGCACAACACACACACACACACACAACCTCACAAACAATTCAGAAGTTAGCCCTAGTTTCCAAATGTGTAAACCAGAAACCATCCAGGTAAGTACAAATGGTAGCCACTGTGGTCAGAATATAAAGTTGACTTTACGAAGCATATACAGAGAATCAAGAAGCTGAGTTGCTAAAAGTGGCCTTGTAGATTGAAGTTCTTGTTTTTGAATATTTATTTGGCCACACTGGGTCTTAGTTCTGAAACAGAGAAATCTTACAGCTGTAGCACGCAGAGTCTAGTTGCGGCAGGTGAGATCTAGCTCCCGGACCAGGGACTAGCCCCAGGCCCCCTGCACTGGGAGCTTGGAGCCTTTGCCTCTGGACTGCCAGGGGAGTCCCAGACTGAAGTTTTTGTCTTTTACTGGAGGAAGATAAGGAGGCCCAGGAATGCAGAGCTCGGAGCTTCGTGGGCGGAGGCAGTATTGCACCCCAGCTTCCAGGCTCTCCATTCTCCCCAGTGTCTCGCACTGGTCCTCACTGCCTTCTCTACATGATTCCCAAATAATCTACACTGCAGGTTATCAGTCACCACACTCCTGACCAAACAGAGGAATTCTACTAAAATTATCACCCAAATCTCCATGAGGGATTACAGAGTGCAAGTTATATTTACTGAATTTCAAACATTCACCAGGTGCCTTAAACACAGTTCTCAGATGTAGGTTATTAATCTTAAGGCTGTGAAGGTCAGTGATCAAACATAAAAACACTTCCTTTCATGAATTAAGCAACATCCTAACCAGATTTTCTAAATCCCTATAGGCATACCTTTCACGGGTACCAAGAACCGTGCCAACTCCTCCAGAACACTGGTTCTCAATCTACTTGCATGATGGAATTCCTTCAGAGGTTTGAAAAAGATACTAATGCCCCACCCACAGAGATTTTAATTTAACAAGACATATGGCCTGGGCATCAGCATTTTAAATACGGGTGGTGACTCTAACATATAGCACATTTTAAGAACCATATATTTTTGCTATCAGGAGCAAAAATATATATAAAGTAGAAACAACCCAAATGGCCATGAACTGAAGAGGGAACAAATAACATGTAGTGTATCCATATAATGGAATAGTATTCAGCAATAAAATGTACAAAGTCCTGATATACGATACAATACGGTCAAACTATGTAAACATGTTAAGTTAAAGAAGCCAGTCACACAGAACCGGCCAGGCTATGATTTCATTTCTATGAAATATCCAGGAGACAAATCCATAGAGATAAGAGTATAATGAGTGGTTACTAGGAACTAAGAGAGCTGAAGGGAAATGGGGGGTGAGTGCTAATGGGTCTGTTTCTTCCCGGGGTGATGAAAATGTTCTAAAATTGATGTGGTGATGGCTGTACTAGTCTGAATACACTCAGTCACCGAACTGTCCACTTTAAATGGGTGGACTGTATGGGGCTTACATCTCTTAAATCTATTTAAAGAAGAGACAAATATAAATTCTATGCCCAGCTCTCAAGGAACTTACAATCAAATTGTAGAGGGAAAGAACAGCTGCATATATAAGACAGGTATCGGAGATTTTAAAAAGTGATTGAGGAGAACTGCCTAATGCAGAAAATAAACTCTTAAGTTTGGAAGAAGGCTTCAAAGCCAAAATCATCCGACAGTTTTCTTTTATTACCCAATCATTCTTCTCTGATTTGAAGAAAAGCAACGGAGAGGCTGGATCTCACCAGTACGCTGTCGATGTCACAGGGCTGGGAGTCTCAATCATCGAAGTTTGTGAGAAAAAGCATGACTAACTTAGCACTGCCAGGGCATTTTTTTTAATCCTTCAGGATACAGGCTGTTGGGAATTCCCCGGTGGCCCGAGTGGTTAGGATTCAGGGCTTTCGCTGCTGGCCTGGGTTCACTCTCTGGGTCAGGGACGATCCCCACAAGCCATCCAGAGATCCAAAAACACCCGAACAACAATAACAACAGCAAAAGCAAGATACAGGCTGCTGCTGAATGATAGTGACTTTCAATTACCAGCAAGGTCTTTGAAGGATGGATTTGGTGCTCTAAGTATCTCTTATGTCCTGGCTTCGTCTTCACTTCTACCACAGTTTGGGCCAAATAAACTTACATGCTCACGCACAGAGAAAGATTTTATGAGGCTTTGAAGGTGTTGCAGGACATATGCCAGGAAGCTCAGCTTGGTGATCTGTGACGACCCAGGGGTGAGATGGGAGGGAGGTCCCGGAGGGAGGGCACATATGTCTACTTATAGCTGATTCGCACTGCGGTACAGCAGAAGCTAGCACAATACTGTAAAGCAATTACACTCCAATTTTTAAAACCGTGCTTCCAATCCTCAATGTTCCTAAAATTCTTCATAATAATAGTTAAAAAGTGTTTACTGTGGCAGGGGCTGACCCAGAGAAAACTCCAACTTCAGGCAAGATAAGATTTTGTTTAGCCATCTTGCTTTGTCTTGGCGGGGAAAGTTAGTATAAGAACACTTGTATTTTGCTAATACTTTTTGGGAATGTTATACACTTGAACGTATTTTTTGCACTCATTTCCAGAAAACATACCATTATCAATGAAAGAAGCCTTGGTCTGTATCTTAGAGCCCCTTTAATAAATGTCTGTTAGAGCATATTGAAAAGCAGCTGGTAACTACATTTTAAAACTCATAGAAATCGTTATTATCAGAATATAAACTCTGTTCTCCATTCTACAGTACACTTAAACATGCAGCCACTGGTGAGGGAAGCCGGCTGAATATTGCCTTTAGTACATTCATCCTTCTATACCCTGCTGGGTGGGCTTCCCTGGTGGCTCAGTGGTAAAGAATGTGCCTGCCAATGCAGGAGACAGGGGTTCGATCCCTCAATCAAGAAGATCCCCTGGAGAAGGAAACGGCAGCCCAGTTCAGTATTCTTGCCTGGGAAATGCCATGGAGAGAGGACCCTGCCGGGCTACAGTTCATGCGGTCACAAAGTCGGACACAACTTAGCAACTAAAGAACGAACAACCCTGCTGTGCAACAGCAGATTCCAGCAAACTTTCAGAAGTGGCTGGGCCAGGCTTTTAAATATGCTGGGAGTTGTCAGATTAATTTTTAGGCAAATTATCCACTGAATCTGGAAAAGCCTGAAGCATCCTTAACTCAGACAAACAAGACAATAATAATTCCGAGAACAACCTGTTTAAAGATAAAGTGAAGTCGCTCAGTCGTGTCCAACTCTTTGCAACCCAGTGGACTGTAGCCCACCAGGCTCCTTTGTCCATGGGATTCTCCAGACAAGAATACTGGAGTGGGTTGCCATTTCTTTCTCCAGTTTAAAGATAAGGACTAAGAAATAAAGTATTAAACTTTGAAATGTACTAGTCACAAAACCCCAAGAAGGCTTCAATTAGACAGATTTGAGCCCTTATGCCTGCTTCAGTTCAGAAATGCCGAAACAGGAGATGAGTGTTTAATTTGAACCAACAGGTTTCCACTAGTTGTTTTCAAGTCAAATTCTCCCCATTCTCTCCACTTTCCTTCAACCAGGTTTAACCCTGTCTGTCCCACTCTTCAGCATATTCACTACCAAACATCTTCACTACGAAACTTATTTTTGACCACTATTTCCAGATAAAAAGAACCAATGGAACAGGAGTATGTACCAACTAACAAGGCAAATAAAATTAAAGTCACCAGGAGCTAAGAGATTTGAAAAACAGTCCCTGAAAAATGTAAGGCAGAATCTCAGATACTGCTGAAATATCAGAAATTTTAAAAACTATTATTAAATTAAGAAATGGTCTTGCCTCTCTAAATCAAACCCCGCTAGGCCTCTTAGTCTTTCTGAAAAGTTTCAGGTTGTATTTACTTTCACTGTATTCAAGGTCGACCTCACCCCTCACAAACACACTTATTAAATTTCTTGGTAACTGGAAAAGGTGCAAAGATTAATCTTTTAAATTCCTACCTGTGCTTCTTGTAGTTTTTCTCGATTTGTCCATTTTTACAAGCGTAAGAGTTTCCTTCTGTTTAAAGTTAACTAGTCTTGGTCTACTTCGGAAGTGGGGTCCTTCTACCAGGGTTTGAATCCCACCTCTGCCACTCAATAGTTGAGTCACTTTAACCAGGACCCAGGACCCTGGCTGCTTTATGCCTCTTTCCTCACCTAGAAACTGGAGACAGTATTTTCTACACGGTGACTGTGAAATTATACATGTGAAGCAATTATCGTACCGCCTGGCACACAAGTAAGTGTCCAATAACTCATCTACGATTATCTGAGTGCCAAACTCCTGAATCCAAGAATATGCACTGACGAGTGAACCCCAGATGAAGGAAAAATCAAAGAAGAAATATTTACGCAAACCCCCCTTTAAATGTGTTCCGCCAGTAGAGAGGAAATTCCCCGGGGAAAAAAAAAGTGCTTCTAGCCCACAGAGGTTTCTTTTTCTCATGTAGCTCTGTAAGTAAAATTCGTGTATTTAGCTTTCAATTCTTCCTGATTATCCTAAAGAAAGTCAGATTTTGGGGTTTCCCCTCCCAGCACTGTTTATAAAAACCCAAGTTGACAAGAAAGAGTCCAAAATGGCCCATGCTACTTTTAATGCAGACTGATGTGAGTTACGTTTTTATCCTACTACAATCTTTCACAATCTCTCAAGAGGTTTTTTTCCAAATATCTAAAAAGTCAAGTTGTTCTTTGCTCAACCTTCTGGAGATGAGAGGGAGGCCTTATTTTTCTTTGGAAGTTACCTACCTAGTCCAAGATCAACTTCATTCCTCATATGCAAAAATACTTTCTCCAAGACAGCTTTGAAAAGGGTAGATGATTCCTTCCAGAAGCTAATGGAAATTCAGAATGTAAAACTCTACTGCTCTTCATCAACACCTCCTTTGCACAAAGGGGGAAGAACTTTTACCCCCGTACCACCTCCTGCCTGGTGTTTCTTTGACAAGAGGTTAGAATCCACTTATGACTCTGTCCAAATCTTCCTGGACTACAAAGATTTAATATGAATCTTAGTTACAGGCATGACATTAACTCTAAATTTTATTCCATTTTCTTTTATACTCTTCGCATATGCAAACTGAGGTCTGATTACAAAGGGTGGAAAGGGAGTTACCTTAACAAACATAATTGGAAAGTTCACATTTAAAAGAAAAAGCAGTAAAGATGTTTACCCACTTTTGTATATGGAATGGTAAATTATATAGTTAAGAAAGAAATAAAAACTTCAGTAATATACCCCTCTAGGCTACATTCCTGAATCTGGGAAAACTAGAGTCCATTAGCATCATATATCCTTTGGTCATATAGATTATTAAAGAAATGGCTATAGGGACTGAACAGCAGCTGAATCGGAAAGCACAATTTATTTCTTCATATCGTGGGGAGGAAGGAACACAGTCTTAATCACTACTGGGGGAAAGTTCAAGACAACAGCTTCCAAGGGAAAAAAAAGGCACAATCACTACATTGTCAATATATCAAAACCTTACTTCAGGATTAGTCTAAAGCTTGATGTTTAAGAGCTTAAATATATTTACCGTTCCTATTAGGTTACACATTTCCTTGAACTAAATATTTTTCCAAAAAACGCATTCACACGCACAAATTGGAAATAAAACTATCTACTCCTTTAAAAAGTCCCTACAAAATATACACAGAAACTTGTTCCCACATTTGCGACATTTACAGAACTTGTTAGCGAAGTTTTATGAGACACAGCTGTCCCACCCTCTGCCCTCTCAAAAGCAACATACTAGGAAAGCAATTGAGGCAAATTCTCAAACAGAAAAGGAAAACTACATAAAGCACCCAAAAGAGAAACAATGTATGAAAGCGCAACATTTAGTAACAGCCTAAAAACAACAGAAATGCTAATCTACACTCGAAATTCTTACCCTTGACAGCAGAGAACAGAATATCCTGCCTTACACATTTTGGAATTGCAATTCCGAAACGCTAAATCCAAAGACAAAGCCGCCCTAGGGAAAATAACAATTGCGCAACAGATCAACAGCTCCAACTTGTCCCTTGGCCCCGGCGCGGCAAGGTTTGCACGCTACAAAGCAGGAAAGGGCCCACTGAGGGCCGCCGTGACAGCCAACCGGCCACTGTCACGGCGCCGGGACGACGCTCGCGGCGTGCGCCACCGGGAAGCACAGCGCCGGGATCGAGAAGCCCCGGGGAGCTGGGGTGGGGTGGGGGGCGAAGGCCCGTCGGACTTCAGAGTCCACCGCCCCACCCGCCCTTGCCGGCGTATTGCTAGGGGCCGACTCAGAGTTCTAAGAGCCCGAACCCTTCCCTCGGGGCGAGGCGGCGCGCAGGGCAGGGTTCGATCGCCGTACGTCGGGGAAACCGAGTGCGCTGGGCGCTTGGTGACCTCCTCCTGCCCCCACCCTGGGAGCTGGGCATTTTCGCCAAGCGGCCTCAGGGCGATCGCAAGGCTGGAGTGATTGATCACTCTGCCTAAGAGAACCCTCAGCAGGGTAAGAGCGCCGCGGCTCGCGCCCGCGGAGGTCTTGAGCAGAGGAGCAGCGGCAGAGGAGGGGTTCCGGGTCCCAGCCCGGAGACCTCAGTTCCCCCGAGAGTGGCCCCGTGACTAGGCACATTTTTGCCGGCTCCGAGGCGGGGGAGCCGCGCAGCCCCGGAAGGGCCGGGCCGCGCCGGCTCAGACCGCCAGTGTCCGCCCTCTCCTACCCGGTTGCCTCCCGGCCGCTCAAACTCGGAGAGGGGGCCGGCCGCGGCTCCAGCATCTCGGCTCCGGCGACCGGGGACGCGGTTAGAGACGCACTTCGCCCCCACGCGCGCTGGCGTAGCCCCCCAACCCCAACCCTACCGCCCTCGGGGGCTGCGGGCGCGTTGTCAGTCACACCATTCCCCGCGCCCCCATACCCCTCGCAGCCCTTGGGGTCGCCACTCCCCTCCCCCGGCCCCAGCTCAAGCGCGGCGGCTCTGGTGTGTGCGCGGCAGCTGCAGTCCGCTCCGGCCACAGACGGGGAAAGAGGCCGATGCGGCTGTCCCTCCCGGGCCGCGGCTCCCTCGCGCCCCTGCTCCCGTCCTGGCACCACCTGCTGGGACGGCAGTCCCGGCGGGGGCAGCTCCAAGTCCATCATGCTGAGCTGGGGACGGTGCTTTGAGGCTCCCCGACGGCGGCCCTGTTCCGGCTGCCGAGGCTTGGAGCGGACACGGCGGTACTGGTGGCGGCGGCGGCTCCTGGGGGATCCTAGGAACTCGCTTCTCCCTGACTTGGCCGGAGTCGCCGATCGGGCTCTTGTCCCGCTCCGCCTCCCGCCCCGCGAGGGCGGGGCGAGAGCCCAAGGCCCTTCCTTCCCCAGCCAGCCGCCCGGGCCGACCTTCCGAAAATCCCCCACCCTCGCCGGGCTGACGCAAGAAGCTGGCCGTCCTGGGGCGGGAAAGAGTTGCGGGCGGGGGTCTCAGGGGCGGCTGCGGGCAGGCAGAGTGCCGGAGGAAGGCCCCCGAAGCTCGCCTGCCTCCGCTGTCAGTTTGCCCTTCTAGCGAATACGGCCATCGCTCCCCGCCCGTGGGATTGAGTTGTTTGCCGAAGGTCGCTGGGGTTCGGGTGCTTTGAAACAGTTTAAACAGTTGAAACAAACATGCTTGGAGACTCGGCAAAGGCGATGGTATCGGAGCTGCGCCTCCCTGCTTTGGATTTGCAGAACCTTGCCCGGCTTTCTCTCTCCCCACCGCCCGAGAGTGGCGCCAGCCCGGGGGGTGGGGGCCGGAAGCCGGGACCTGGGCCCAGCTCACGGCGAGCTGCCCTCTCGCTCCGGCTCAGCCAGTGAGACTGGCCCGGGGGAAGAGTGGACCGCGCGGGGAGCTCGTGCTCGGTCACCCTGATCGCCCTCCACTTACTCCCACGCCTTGCACTCTGGCCAGGCTTCAGTCCCCGAGGGCGAATGGAGAAGTCTCTTTGGATCGGAGAGTGGTCGAGCTTGCCCATCCGGAGCATTCTCTTCCCACCAGAGTGCACACGCCACACCATAGATGGCGATTTTTAACCCTGTTCGATATTACAAACGTGTCATAACCTCTAGAAGTTTTCACGTACTCAAGATACGATTTTAAAAACAAAAACGCAAAAAACAAGTTATAAAACTGTGTAGTATGGACCCGTTCTGTGAAAGCATGTACCTAGAAAAAAAAAAGTTCTTCAAAATATTACTAGTAATATTAATAGTTGCAGGACCTTGAATGATTTTTATCTCTTTGTTACTTTAAGTATGTTTTAAATCTACGATAAATGTGTATTATTCACTGCACCTTAAAAACAATTATTTAAAAAGTAGTCAGTGCCCAGAGCAAACTTCAAGTACTTGAAAACAGGAATATTGTGAAATCTTATGATTTAAAAAAGAATAGAGAAATGGTTTAGTTTTGTTTTCTCTTATGCAACAGCACTCTTTCTAGCTCTTTAACAAGCCTGATTTTCAGTTTATCACTTCTTCGAATTATGCAAAACCAGGTGGAGTAGACAGTGTCTGGCACTGGTTTTACTATTTCATTCAAAAACCTGACGCCAAAAAAAGAAAAAGAAAACCATAAAAGCCTGACTACAGCAGACCAACGCCCCCAAAGCTGCAAAGAACTTACTTTCTCTTGGTTGCGTAATTTGACCCTCCCAGGACTTACCTGTTGATTTATATGTTGGAATATTTCTTAAGGTAAGTGAAGCCTAAATTAATTGCCTGTAATTGAAGTAAGTTTCTTCAATTTGAATTAAACTTTCAGCTGTTAAGTGAGAAGGCTGCAAAATGATCTGCACACTAACAACAAGCTCAGGAGAAGTGATTTACAGTGAACCTGACATGGAATATGCAGAGACATTATGAAATGACATTTCTGTGTCAAAGAATGGCACCAGAGTATATTGCTAACAATTCAAGTTACTTATTAAAATTAGTACATGGAGAAGGTAGACAGAGAGCACAGGAGGCAGGCAATAACAAAGTCATATACGACATGATGGCTGCCCTCCAGCGGCTTATAAAATTTGGTATTTCCTTGTTGGGCAACAAATTTCCGTTGAGTTTAGACTGAATAAAATAAACTTTACTTTTGCAAAACTGCAATTACTGGGAGTATATTATTTCAGGCACCTGCAGAGTACATATTTTCAAAGGGAGGAGGACAATACAATAAGAGTCTGAACATGTTTAAGAAAAATTAAGGAAACAGCTAAAAAAAAGCTGTTTGGCATTAAATGGGGATTCAGCACAAGAGGAGGAAACCCCAGTCTCAGACCACCCACATCAAGGAGGTTGCTGGTCTTTGCAGAACTCTGATCCAAGATCATATCCATGTGAGAAACGAGGCCTTGCCCTCTAAACTTGAATGCAGTGCCATGAAGGCACAGATACTGTGCACTGAGAAGTTCCAGGATGCTGGGTTTTCTCTCCTGTCCTGTTGCCATGGGAGTTATTTTACTGACAGGCTCTCCTTGCTATTTTATTTTCCCACTCAATTGGCTTCACATGCTACTAACCTGTGTATGTTTCTGTTTATATCTGAGTTCTTTGCCATCCTTAGAAAGAGAACCCTCCGGGTACGCTTGAGATGCGTGACCAAGTTGTAATACTTAGTTCCAGAACTGTCGTAAAAAACAAGCATCGTCAGGTAAACCTTCCAAGCATGCAAAGTTTGGAAAATAGTGATGCAATGATCCCTTTATTTCACCTTCTCCGTGATCTAATCTGCCAAATTTGCAAGAACCAAGAAAGTACCTACTGTTTCCAAAGTCCTCCATCACCGTGAGGCTTCTTCCCTCTGCTTATTCCTTTTCACTGTACTCCATGTTTCACCAAGAAAGTATCCAAACTCCCTTGGCATTATTGTTAAAATTCTAAATTTGTACAGCCTCCAGCGGGAGCAGATCCAGTAGCCAGATTCCCCAGATGGCACTGAGTGAACTGCCCCTCCTGGCGTGTTGCTGTGCTTGTGTAGTCCCCTACATCGCATCAAGGCTGGCCCTGAGACTTGCTGTAACTTACACAAGGCCGGAAGTGACACTATGCCAAGTCTCCGCTAAGCTTTAAAAGGGCCTGACAGCTTTTAATTTCACAGTCTTAGAAGTCAGCCATCATATAAGAAGTCTGACTATCTTTGTGGGAAGAGAAGCTGTGGGGAAAAGCCCTGGGGATGGGACTTCAAGTGGAAAGAGCAGCTATGTGAACCAAGGCACCAGACATGTGAGTGAAGAAGCCAGACCAGCTCTTCTAGCCGCCCAGTTGAACCCCAGGAGACCTCAGCCCCAGCTGCTATGTGACTGCAACCATATATGAGAGACTCCAAGCAAGACCAGCAGAAGACTGCCTGGGTGAGCCCAGTCAGCCCAAAGAATTGTGAGAGATTGTAATAAATTGTTTTTAGCCACTACATTTTGGGGTGGTCTGTTTCATAGCAATAGATAACCAAACAGCATATATTGAATATCAAAGACAAGTTTTCTCCTGGCTGCTTTCTGTTTGTTAACAATTATTGGCGTCACATATAGGGATGGTACTTTGCAGTTTAATAAGAGTCTCAAACCCTCAGGAGCAATTGACCACCCTGTAAATGAAGAAGGCATTTTCCCTATGTTATACCCTCTTCACTGCTACATGCAAAGTAAATCACCTCATCACAGTATGTATCAGTATCACACCATTAGACAGATGATGGTGAGATATTCTCTTTATGCAAATACACTTAAGGAACACAGATATTCCATCAGTTAAGTAGATTGAGGTATATATGCATACAGAGATTTTGGCCCTAACATGACCTCATTTATCCCAGTTATGTAACATCCTTGCTGGGTATCTGCTGAGGGAATTTGAACTTCAGTAGCATCATGCCCAGTGGATAAACTTAACTTCAATACAGTAGTGTTCAGAATAATAGGTGTATTAGTTTAGAAACACACCCATAACATTGGTTCCTTGGTGAGCACACCTCACTGTGCAAGCTACTGATACAAAGAGTTGTATATTACCAAAGCCGGTTTTAACTCTTGTAGTTTCCTGCTCATAATAGAATGAGTGCCCTACAGGAACTGCAATGCAGTGTGTGAAGAGAAAAACCTGGAAGTTTAAAAGAGTGCTTTTGAATTATGTATGTTGATACCTACACAAAAATATATGCATAGGAAAAAAGACAAACATACACATTCTAAAATGTTATCCACAATTACTCTGATTAGGTTACAAATGCTTTTTATTTTTTCTCATTTTTGCCTGCCTGCATTTTCCTAAAAAAACATATATTACTTTTATAGTAATAAGCAGAAAAAAAAGTGGCATTGGGGTACAGAGGTAAAGGAGGAACCCTTGCTTTTCTCCCAAGACGCTGGGTCCATTTCATTTTCAAATTGAATTTTAACCACAAGATTTACAAATATTTCCATTCTGTGTTTACTAGAGAGGAGCCTGGAGAATTTGACCACATTTTTAGGTGTAGATGTAGTAAGGGTCTCAAGATCTGTTGCTCTTTCAATCTGCTGCTATATTTTCAGAGTTTCGCTCTGCAGAATAGGAGCCCCCGGATAAAGATGCATGTTAAGAGTACATAGAGAAGTGCAGGATCAAGTGATGGCAAAGCTGTTCATACATAACGTTGCTGCATGGGGAAATTAGAGTACAGAAAAACACACCTAGAGCTGTGACTGCAAGACTGGTTACCAAGTATTAATAATGGACTCTGAATGTCAGGTACTTCTCACTTTCATCTTTGTACTTTTCTGGATTGTTCAAAGATTTACAGTATGTGTTTTCAGAATTTGGGGGAGATCCACTAACCTGTTTGGACAAATAAAAGGCAAAATGCAATAATGTAAGAGCAGAGTATCCTCATGGACAGGCCTTGCAAAGTCTTTAACACTCAGAGGCTGGAATGTGAAAAAGGGAAGTAAGATTTGCCAACATACTTCTTTCTGGTGCAGACTCTCATTTTGACCTTTGAGTAATATTGAAATTAAAAGAACCCTTAGAGATACTCTGTCTCAAAGATGACAAGTATGTTTTACTTTGGTTGCTAACTCTAACTGATGAGTAGTGACTGCCTAAGATGTTTTGCTGAGAGGAATTCAGAAGCAGCTTCCTAATTTGGGAAGAAAAATTTCAGTGATTGACTAACAATGTCTGCCACGGGCACAGACAGATAGGTATATCAATATATGTCATGTGTTTTCCCTCCATGATCTAGTCCAGGTCTCTACTTTTACATTTGAAGAAATTGAAGGGATGAAGTGGTTACCAGTGAGCACAGAACTAGCTTTTGGCAGAGCCAGGAGTAGAAGAGCATTTATGTTCTTCCAGCAAGACGAACTGATTTGGACTTCTGAAGGCATATCTAGCACTGGACCAGAACTAAAGCCTCAGAGGCAAATGTTATTTACACGTCAGCACCTTATTTTTGGAAGAGGTTAATAACCTAGTTTATTAATAATTATTATTCCACATATTTTATAAACATTCCCTATAAATCATGACTATGTGATTAGTCCCCATATTATAAATGAAAAGACCACAAAACAATGAACTGAATTGCTCAAGGCCCAAGAAAATTATTTTATTTCAAACCGGCTGGACCTAAAGTCCAGAACTCCGGCCACTCTAGGTCAGATCTCTGCAGAGTCCCTTGGCTGGGCTGTATTTACTGAGAGTACCCACAGCAGAGGTCCCTGAAGATTACATTTTTCCACATTTCGTTTAATTAATTCCCCATAGGCTGAATGAGAAAGTATTTTTCACTAGAGAGAAAGCTTGCAAACAAATATGATAACAGGATTTCCACATGTAAGAACCTCAAAGTGAAGTGTAAGAAGAAACTAAATGAGCTATTTAGAACTTCATCCTCTCTGTGTAATGACACAGTTTTAATTTTTCTCTTTTAATGAAAAGGTCTAAGAACAAGGTGTACAATGTACTGACAAGACTGCAAGCTATTGTAACCCTTCCACTTTGTCCAACAAATTCAATTTCTCTGGTTGTATGCTTCTTAAAAAGCCTAACATGCAGGTAACTTTAATGTCAGTTTAGAGCTCTCTCTCCTCAAAAGATTCAGCTACTAGTTCATTACATTTTCTTTCTTCTGATGAAAAATAAATTATTTCAGTATTTGGAGTTTATAAACTTTCAAAAGCCTGTGATGGCAAATATACGAATTCACTTGCCTTTTTGAGTTTACACTATGGGCCATGCACTTTATATGGATTGTTTCATTTAATCCTTTCAGAAAACCAACGACATAGGTGTATTATTGTGCTCATGCTCAGTCCTGTCTGACTCTTCGATCCCATGGACTCTAGCCCACCAAGCTCCTTTGTCCACAGGCTTTTACAAGCAAGAATACTGGGAGTAGGTTGTCATTTCCTCCTCCAGGGGATCTTCTGCACCCAGGGATCCAACCTGTGTCTCCTGCTTTAGCAGGTGGATTCTTTACCACTGAGCCCCCTGAGAAGCCCATAGGTATATTACTACCCTCTTTAGAAATGAGGAAAATGAGGCTTAGAGAGGCTAGCTAATTTTATTTATTGTCAAACAGTTAGCAAGTAGCTGAGCAGGTCACTCTGGCTCTAAAGATTTTAAGCATGCAGATTTGCTGTCTGATGGATGTTTAAAAGAATGGCAAGGGTTAATTAGGGAACTCAGGAAAAAATGTTTTCTGAGATGTTTTGCCAAATATCCAGATAATTCACTCATTTAAAAAATAACAGTTGATGAAGGGTACCATGCTGTGGGTTAGAGGGAAGACCAAGATGAGTTAAGCTTGGATTCTACGCTCAACGTCCTTATAATCCAGTAATAAAACTTTCAATTGACCATAGCCAGTAAGTGGTGAATGCCACAAAAGGGTAGTCTATCCCACTTAATGGCAGAGGGTCACGGTTGATTCTTCCTTTTTAAGAAAAATTAGGACTTAGGCGCCTCCACTGCCGCCCAACAGTGACCGCCGCCACCCCTGCCCTGCTGCTGTCCCTGCCCGCCACTGCTGCAGCCTCGGGACCAGCTCTATGATTAGGCCACAGTGTTCAATGAGCAGATACACTCCTCAGTTCTGTGGTGTTCTCGGTCACACATGTAAGTTTCTGAAGGGCAGAGGAGATTACTGCAAGCACAGCATGACCTCTGTGCAGACAGGTGAACTGCAGAAATTCATTACTGCTCCACCACGAAGCCCTCAGAAGACTGGTTAACCTGGACACAGAAGTGTTGAGTTGAAATCCACAGAGCATTTTTTACAAGAGTTTTGACCTGGATGGGGTAGACCTCAGTACTCTTCCTTTCTGTTGCCTCACGATTACTGGATTGAAGAACTGCTGCTTCTTGTTAAGAGGTTCATTCATTCATTACTCCCAATTTCATACTCAAAGGCACTGAGAATTTCAAGTGGAGTATATTGAAGGTGACTCAGTTTCTTTGCATCATTTCTGTATTCAATTTTTTAAACTGTTTCATATCCCTATTGAGTTAACTAAATTAACATGGCTCGAATGAACCCCCAGCTCCTGTAGAAGTTACATACACATGAGATTTCTTATTACACACAACCCAACTGATGCGACCTTAAACAAATTTATAGAGGAACTTAAGAAGTTCCACAGTAGTAAGAGTATGTGAAGCAACTTAGGACACTACTCCTTGCGGAGAAAGAAGGCATCCGTGTTCTCAATTGGCCTTTTGATGATGGCGCACCACCATCTAACCAGATTGTTGATGACTGGTTACGTCTTGTGAAAATTAAGTTTCGTGAAGACCGTGGTTGTTGTATTGCTATTCATTGTGTTGCAGGCCTTGGCAGAGCTCCAGTGCTTGTCACCCTAGCACTAATTGAAGGTGGAATGAAATATGAAGATGCAGTACAGTTCATAAACCAAAAGTGGCGAGGAGCTTTTTAACAGCAAGCAACTTTTGAAGTATCGCCCTAAAATGCGGCTGCGCTTCAAAAACTCCATTGGGCATAGAAACAACTGTTGCTTGCGATAAAACCAGGGTGTGTGATGCCATTGCTTAGAAGTGGAACCTGAGACAGGATGGAATTTGTTGTACACAGTAGATAGACCGTTGGCTTGGTGAAGAAGTCTAATGAAGCTTCCATAGGAGTGTTGAAGAGCAGTTTTACCAGGCCACAAGCCTGGCAGAACTGCAGACTCTGTTCAGGTTATGATCAACCTATTTGGATACTAGTACAGAATTCATGCTGTTCAGCATTTAAAATGTGCTTATAATTTGTACCAGTTGACCTTTCCTGAAATCATGCAGTATTGAGTCATATCTTTAAATCTGTTTCCATGCCAGAATCTTATCAATATGTAAGAAATTTAGAAAGACTAGGTGCCAAAATACCCAGCACAATACTTATATATTTTTAGTATCATATAGAACAATCCCAGGAACTATGAACACTCTGGACCTTACGTGGTTTATTCCTTGCATCATTTCAAACACAGAAAGTAGGGCCTATGAGGTTTGCTCACAATATATTTACATCTCCCACACTCATACCAGTATACATCAGATTTGCTCCCTTTTTAATTAACCAAGTCTTACAGCGATTATTTAATATCTTTCTATAAATCTCATTTTGTGTTGTAGAAGGCCTCCATTTTGAAAATCTACATTGTGCAGAAACACATGTCTTTAATGTCTCCAGACAAAAGCCTTACAGTTCATTTTAATGTTTGCACTTTGGGGTGCAGCTTACAGGGAGATTGCCTTTGTCTTGTGCAGAACATGTAAAATATGCACTTTAATTTAGTAAGTATTTCTTAAAAGGTAGAAATACTTTGTTATTGTAACTAAAACAATTCTTAATCAAAATTTCTGAAATTCTTGTAATTTTTTCCACACTTACCTGAAGTTGTTTACCAACTTACTTTTGTTTGAAGTGTGATTCCCAGCCTCTCTTGCAAAAAAAAAAAAAAAAGTGGGTTTCTGCTAATGAATTAAGCAGACATTTAATATTTTATATACCTTTTGAGCTGTGTAACTTAATGTTTGGATACTTGACAATTTTATTTTATTTTGTAATTGATAAAACGTTGATGTGTATTAACGTTAGCTCAACCATTTATTTATACTGTCCAGGAACATGTGGTTATAGTACTGTGGAGAAATAAATTGTCCATGTTCACCAGCTTGTAAAAATCTAGTGCAAGAGCTTAAACATTAAATAAATGATGAAATGCAACAACAACAACAAAAAATCAACACAATGATTTTTTTGTAAGACAGTTTTATTGAGGTATAATCAACATGTAGTATGTAGCATAAATTTAAAGTATACAACTTGATAAGTTTTGATATATATATAGGTACATATATATATATATATATATATGAAGCCATCAACACAATTAAAATAATGAGTGTAAGTATTATCCCCCCAAATTTGCTCATGTCTCCTTTAATTCCCGCTTCTCTCTGTTCCCGCGTCCCATCTCTAGGCAACCAGTCATCTACTTTCTGCAACTATTAATTAGTTTGCATGTTCTAGAATATTATCAGTGGACTTGTCCAATGTGTACTCTTTTTAAATCTAGCTTACTTTGCTCTGCATAATTGAGGTTCATATATGTTGTTGCATGTATCCATAGCTAGTTCCTTTTTATTGTAGAGTAATATTCATTGTGAGGGTATACTTCTGTTTGTTTATCCACTCACATGTTGATAATATATTGGGTTGTTTGCATTTTTTAAGTTGTGAAACATGCATGTGTAAGTCTTTGTATGGATATACATTTCATTTCTTTTGGGTAGATACTTAGGAGTAGGATAGCTGGGTCATATGGTAGGAGCTTGGAGAAGGCAATGGCACCCCACTCCAGTACTCTTGCCTGGAAAATCCCATGGGCGGAGTAGCCTGGTAGGCTGCAGTCCATGGGGTTGCAAAGAGTTGGACATGACTGAGCGACTTCACTCTCACTTTTCTCTTTCATGCATTGGAGAAGGAAATGGCAACCCACTCCAGTGTTCCAGTGTTCTTGCCTGGAGAGTTCCAGGGACGGCAGAGCCTGGTGGGCTGCTGTCTATGGGGTCGCGCGGAGTCGGACACGACTGAAGCAACTTAGCAGCAGCAGCAGCACGGTAGGAGCATGATTTACTTTTATAAGAAATGCTAGAGCTTTTCCTAAGTGGAAGAGTTTCAGTTCCTCCATATCCCTTCCAAGATTACTTGATATTATTCATATATATTATAATTAATATTTAATACATAGTATATTTATATATGCACACATGTATATGTGACACATGTAATTATTAATAAATATGTGCATATGTATATACTTTTCATTGAATTCACATCTCCCAATGACTAAAGATGATGACCATCTTTTCATGGCACAGCAATTTTAATGTGTAATATAATGTTTTTTATATGTTGACTGAAAGGAAGGGATGCATCCCTACAATATACTTCATTATTAGAAACTTTACTGTTAGGTAAATCAAAGAGCTATGGTACGGAAATATCTTGAATGTTGATTTACATGACATATAAAATCCAGAAAATATAAAATAGGCACCTTAGTGAAAATTTGAGTTATTGAGAAAAAAAACTACAGAATACTAAGATTTTACTTTCAGCTGGTACCTCTGAATTTCTTCCACTCACCATGCATTGATGGACCCACTTGTGGTTCCTGCACCATACTGAGAAGCAAGAAGTATTATCTCTCTCTTTTTTTTCCTCTCCTTTTGAAACCCTGGTTGTTGCCAGGTACAATTTTAATCAAATTGGCTAAAATCATCTATTAACTACTCTTCTGAAAAGGCACTGCAATTTTATTGTTTTTTTAAATGGGGCCCTAAACACCAAATAAATAGACGTTTTGTGAAAATACTGATTTATAAAATAGAGGAAGTTTTTTCTGCACACTATAGAATTCTCCATAAAGGAACATTACAGAGACATTTCTTGTTAAAGTGTGCCCATTCTAGTATCTTGGGGAAGTAATTACTGTACAGTCAGCAGCAAAAAATAGGTCCTTTCAATTTCAATTGTCCACTCCAGGAAGAAGGTCACATAATACCAACATTTAATCTCCTAATAGTCTATTCAATTTAATAAAAAAAATCATTGGGTGTACTGTTCAAGGTGCCCCACGTGAGACTTGACTGAGCACATACTATGTATGAGGTTCTGCTTCCAGACACCTCACATGTTTTATTACTAATCTTTACAACACCATTTTATAGGTGATAAATCTGAGCACAATCTAGTATAGTAACTTGGCCAAGACACACAGTTCCATGATTCAGTAACTTGGCTAAGGTTCCACACCAGAGTTCAGGTGAAACCCTAGGAGTTTTTTTGTTTGTTTTGGTTTGGTTTTTTCGGCCACTCCACAAGGCGTGAGGGATCTTAGCTTCCCAATCAGGGATCGAAGCCCTGTCTCCTGCAGTGTAAGCACGGAATCCTAACCACTGGCCTATCAGGGGATTCCCTGAAATCCTAGATTTAATTCATTCCAAAACCTTTGTTTTTTTCACTAAGCCAAGCTAGTCCCAAGACACCAATTCTTTGTGAATAATTAAACTATGTAGGAACTCTGAGCTATCCTATCATTTTTGCCATGCACCTCATTTAACTTTGAAGGGTGAACCATAGTTTTATGCTATTGGGATATATTAAAGCCTTGCCATAATTTTCACACTGAAATTCAAGTAATATTGTCCATGTATTTGTTTTTCTTTCTTGATTGTTGTTTACCAACCCACTACTATTGATCTAAATGTATAAATACATAAAAAAGAAGGGCCCCTAGAAACCTGTATTTGATTGTTAGTGGCTCACAGGTGAATTTGAAGAATATTACTCTAAGGAATACAATTCAGATTTCACGGCCCAAGATCTTCAGAGCAAACTGCCAATCAATGTCAGATTTGATCATAGGACTTCATCAAAATTATCATTTTTCCTACAGATCACCTTTATGGTTTCAATGGTCTATACCCTGTTCTGAGTGAGTTATGCATTAATCACTTACTATAGTATGAATCTGTTACCTCTTAGAAAGCTTAATTTGAGAAGAGTAGGTATGAGGAAGAGATTGACATCAACATGGCTAACAGAAGAAAAGTCAGATACCTCTTAATAAATGTAATAATAATATAATATGAAAATATTACAAGATCGTTAAAGATATAGTAGGTTTCATATGGGCATTCAAAAGACGGAGAGAAGAGCAGTTCAAATAAATGAAAGATAAGGTTATAGGAAAGTTCAAGGATTAAAAGGTAAAAGGATATGAAGACATCCCTGGTGGTCCAGTGGTTAAGAATCCTTCCTATCCAGGGCATGTGAGTTCAATCCCTGGTGGGGGAACTAAGAGCCCACATGTTGCGGGACAACTAAGCCTGAACACCGCAACAAAGACCCAGTGCAGCCAAACACACAAACAAAAACAAGGTAAAGGAATATAACAGGAAAGGACTAACTTTATTTAAACATTGATCATTTTAATGCTGAGTATTATAATGACCGAAATTAACAGTGATGCGGTGTAATTTTATGGTCTTCAGACACTCAGAAGTACATTGTGTGTACTATTATAGAGTACTTTTTCTCAAGAAATTATATATAAAGCATCAGAGAATTTAAAAATCAAATAATATTGTGTACTTTTTTAAAAAAATGGAACTATAGTTGATATACAGTATATTACAGGTATACAATATAGTGATTCTCAATTTTTAAAGGTCATAGTCTATAAGTGAAAGTGTTAGTTACTCAGCTGTCTCCAACTCTTTGCAACCCCATGGACTGTAGCCCGCCAGGCTCCTCTGTCCATGGAATTCTCCAGGTAAGAATACTGGAGTGGGTCGCCATTCCCTTCTCCATAGGATCTTCCTGACCCAGGGATTGAACCTGGGTCTCCCGCAATGCAGGCAGATTCTTTGTCCTTTGAGGCACCAGTCCATAAATATAGCTATTATGGTTATAAAATATTGACTATATCCATAGTGTTGTACAATATACCTTGAAGCTTATTTTCTATATAATAGTTTGTACCTAAGCCCTTACCCCTATTTAGCCCCTCCCCATTCCCTGCCCCTGATGATAACTGGTAGTTTGTTCTCTATATCTGTGAGTCTGCTTCCTCTTTTGTTATATTCACTAGTTTGTTGTATTTCTCAGATTATACATAGCAGTGATATCATACAGTATTTTCCTTTCTCTGACTTATTTCACTTAGCATAATACCATCCAAGTCCATCCATGTTGCTGCGAATGACAAAACTTTCATCCTTTTTGTGGCTGAGTAGTATTCCATTGTGGGTATATGTGTGTGTGTGTGTGTGTACATATATTTAATATATATATTTCTTGTTGTTCAGTTGCTTACTGTTTGCCACCCAATGGCCGGCAGCACACCAGGATTCCCTGTCTTTCATTATCTCCTGGAGTTTGCTCAAACTCATGTCCATTGAGTTGGTGATACCATTCAACCATTTCATCCTCTGTTACGCCCTTCTCCTCCTGCCCTCAATCTTTCCCAGCATTAGGATCGTTTTTAATTAGTCAACTCTTTGCATCAGGTGGCCAAAGTACTGGGGCTTCAGCTTCAGCATCAGTTCTTCCGATGAATATTCAGGGCTGATTTCCTTTAAGATGGACTGGTTGGATCTTCTTGCTGTCCCAGTGACTCTCAAGAGTCTTCTCCAGCACCACAGGTTGAAAGCATCAATTCTTCAGTGCTCAGCCTTCTTTATGGTCCAACTTTCACATCCATACATGACTGGAAAAACCATAGCTTTGACTATATGGACATTTGTAGGCAAAGTGATGTCTCTGTTGTTTTAAATCTGTCTAGGTTCATCATAGCTTTTCTTCCAAGGAGCAAGTGTCTTTTAATTTCATGGCTGCAGTTAACATTCCCAGTGGTTTTGAAATCCAAGAAAATAGTCTGTCATTCTTTCCATTGTTTCTCCATCTATTTGCCATGAAGTTATGGGACTGGATGCCATATCTTAGTTTTATGAATGTTGAGTTTAACAGTCATATGCTCTGAAAGCATTAGTACTTGTAACGCTTTCTCTAGAATTTAAAAAATTCTCCTGGGTACTATGACAGAGGCAATATAAGCACAGATAGATCTGGGTTTACTTACTTAACTTGTTGTGTGATTCTGGGAAAGCTGATTTATCTTACTGAATCCGTTTTTCTCATCTGTGAAATGAAGGTTGTTGTGAAGTTAACTGGCATAATGTATATATTTAAAGTTACTTGTGAAGATGAAATGATAACCCTAAACCAAAAAATTAGGATGTGAAAAACACTGAAGTAATAATAGACCGCTGCCAATTTATAAACATAAACTATTAAGTTCTTTTCATAAATGTTTCATATTTGGGCATAATAAAAAAGAACTGGTCTGAACTTGGAAGACCTAGAGATTCTTCAAAATGAAAATAAAGGAGTTGGCTTAGATTTAAGCTCTTCAAGGGCTAGAGACTTTGCTATTTTGGTTTATCCCTAGTGTATTTTATTTAACTTGATATGGGAGACTCTTGATAAATATTTGCTAAATGAATGAATGATTGCATGAATAGACTTGTTGATTTCTAAATTTTCTTCCAACATCAAAGCACTGCTTTTACAACAAGATGACAGGAAAGACAGTACATTGTATGAGAGTATTTTGTAGAAAATATTTTGTTGTGTTTTATTGGAGCACATGAATTAAAAATATCAGCTGCTGGTTTGGCTAAGACCTTGGTATTTATATTGAAACAGGGGAGGCTGTATATGTCATTTTTGTACTTTTTTTTGTTAGATACTTGTAACATTTATTTTCTACTCATCATGGAATTTTCTGAGTCAAACGAACATGACCTTGAAGGAGACTCTGTAACACGCTGCTGCTGCTGGTGCTAAGTCGCTTGAGTCGTGTCTGACTCTGTGTGACCCCATAGACGGCAGCCCACCAGGCTCCCCCATCCCTGGGATTCTCCAGGCAAGAACACTGGAGTGTTCTGTAACATGAGCTTTGCTTTATTATAAGGGAATGTCAGATTCCAGTTATAAAATATTATAAATAATTTTTAATAATGGCAGTGAAAAATAAGGAATAATTCTTAGTGTTCCTTGCAACTCATTATGTTTGTAACTTAGGAGTCCTTGCTGGTTAAATTCTCTGGTACTACTGCCAAGAATTTGAAGACTGCATAAACATTTTCATTTGCTGAAATATTAATGTCTTAATTTCAAAACCACATAACACTTGGGTCAATAGCTAATGATCTCTACCATTCAATTTTACATTGCCCTTAACTCAGAAATATTTTCCAACCTCAATTCTACATATGGGATTGAACACGCTATGGAAAGCCAGTGGCTCACTATGAGGAGAGGAGATCAATATTGATCTTATCTACTTATATTTGGTATAAGCAGAGCTGGAACTGTCACAACTACATGATTTCAGGGACTCAAATAATCATGCTTTCCTTGCTTAGTACATGCTTTTAAAAGAACTTTCCTACCTGTTTCTCAGTGACTAAATTGTTGGCACTGGTTTTTCTCTGAGTGGTACGTGTAGGAGTAGGGGAAAGTTTACTTCCTACCTTTTGTATTTCTGAATTGTTTGATATTTTTAAGCAAGCACCGCATGCTCGGTTGCTTTAGTCATGTCCGACTCTCTGTGACACCATGGACGGTAGCCCGCCAGGCTCCTCTGTCCATGGGATTTCTCAGGCAAGAAAACTGGAGTGGGTTGCCATGCCCTCCTCCAGGGGATCTTCCCAACCCAGGGACTGAACCCACGTCTTTTGTGTCTCCTGCATTGGCAGGCAAATTTTTTACCACTGCGTCACCACAAGAAAGGCCTATTTACATATTAACATTTGAATAAGTAATATATACTCATAATTCAAATATTTAAAACTATAAATGTGAAAGTCTCTTCCTTTCCTATCTCCCATTCATTAGATCTCCTCCCCCTTTCTCCTCCGAATCTACTGTTACTGGTCTCTTGGATATTATTACACAGTAGCTTATGTATATATGTATATAAGCTTATACTTAAGTGTATTTTTTTCTTTTTATCACACAAAATGTAGTGGGTAATGGATACTGCTCTGTATCTTGCATTTTTCCTTAAATATATCTTGGAGGTTTTTCTGTATCAGTACAATATAGAGCACATCCTCATTATCTTTCTTATTTCTATCTTTTTATAGCTGTATAATTTTCCATTAATATGGTGTGCTTAATTGCTCAGTCGTGTCTGACTCTTTGTGACCCCATGGACTGTAGCCCACTAGGTTCCTCTGTCCATGGGGATTCTCCAGGCAAAAATTCTGGAGTGAGTGGCCATGCCCTCCTCCAGGGGATCTTCCCAACCCAGAGATCGAACCCAGGTCTACCGCATTGCAGGTGGATTCTTTACCATCTGAGCCACCAGGGAAGCCCAAGAAGCCTGGAGTAGGTAGCCTATCCCTTCTCCAGGAGCTCTTCCCGACCCAGAAACTGAACCAGGGTCTCCTGCATTGCAGGTGGATTCTTTACCAGCTGCTACCAGGAAGTCACTTAATATACTGAGTGCTAAGTTGCTTCAGCCAAGTCCGACTCTTTATGATCCCATGGATTGTAGCCCACCAGGCTCTTCTGTCCATGGGCTTTCCCAGGCAAAAATATTGGAGTGGGTTGCCATTTCCTTCTCCAGGAGAACTTCCTGACCCAGGGATTGAACTTGAGTCTCCTATATTGGCAGGTGGGCTCTTTACCACTAGTACCACTGGGTGGTCAAAAAGTTCATTCAGATTTTCCTACAACATCTTATGGAAAGAAAACTGAGCAAAATTTTTTGCCAACTCAAGATATGAATGCATCATGATTTATTTAACAGGTATTGTATTGATGGTCACTGGACTGTTTCTAATCTTGATATTACAAGTAATGCTTCAATTAATAACCTGTACCTACATTATTTTAGGTGTCAAATCTATTCATAAAATATATTCAGTTAGAAGGGATTGTTGAGTCCAAGGGTATATGTGCTTGTAAGACTGGTTGATCTTGCTAAATTAACCTCCATGGTCTTGTTACAATTTATAATCATACAAAGACAATCAGACTTAGATTTTTGAAAATCTGATATGTGAAAAATTATATATCAGCATAGCTTTAATTCACATTTATCTTATGTAAGAATTTGAATATCTTTTCATATACTTATGAACTTCTCTATGAGTTATGATATTGTGATTTATAATGAGAAATATATATTTGTTTTTCTGGCACAGAGCTCCTAAAACCTTTGGAATTCCCTAAGTGGTGATAGCAGTAAACATGTATCATGTTATGTTAACAAGACAACTTTTAGAAAGCACCTAAGATTGAGGGCTGGTTGACAGGGGAGCCAGTGATGTGATTAGAGGGCTGGAACTTGTTTCTCCATGTCCTGGGAGGGGAAAGGGGCTGGAGATCGAGTTCTATCACCAATGAAAAAGAATTTAGTCGATCATGTCCATGTAATGAAGTCTCCATACAAAACCAAAAGAAGAGATTCCGAGATCTTTTGGGACTGGTGACACATGGAGATTTAGGGAGAGTAGTGAGCCTGGAGAGGGCTAGGAAACTCCTCAACCTTTCCCCATACTTTATCTTATGCATCTCTTCCATCTGGCTGTTCCTGGGTTATCTTCTTTTACGGTAAACCAGTAATCCAATAAGTAATCCAATTTATCTGAATTCTGTAAGCTACTCTACCAAATGAATCAAATCTAAAGAGGGGAGCATTGGAAATTCCAATCTATAGCCCTTCTTTAGAAGCACAAGTGACAACTTGGACTTGCTACTGATCTCTGAAGTGGAAAATGGACCGTCTTGGATTAAACCCTTAACCAGCCAGATCTAATGTTACCTCTGGGTAGGTAGTGCCAGAACTGAGCTGAATTGTAGGACAGTCAGTTTGTTGATATAAGAATCTGCCCCCTGCACACACACAAACACACACACACTGGAATTGGTACCAGAACTCTTTAGTTATTTATTGATTTCCATTCCCCATGTTTCTATTGGGTCATCAATTTTTTTGTTCTTATTTATTTCTAGTAGTGCTCTGTATATAAGGGATATTAGTATTTTGTAATATGACTTGAAAATACTTTTTCCTGGTTTAATTATGGTGCTATATATATATATATATATATCCACACAGAATTTTTAAAAAATTTTTTACATAATTGAATTTATAAATTTTTAAATGGCTTCTGGATTTTGAGTCACATTTATAAAGAACTTCCAAGGTTATAAAGAAATTCTTTCACAGTTTTAGTAATTTTAGTATGATTTTTTTATACTGAAATATATGATTTCTTTACATTTTATTGTACAGTGTGAAGTATGGATCTAGTTTTATTCCAGATGACTATTCAGTTATACCAATACCATTTATTGAACAGTTGCTCTTTTTCCTGATGGTTTATCATATACTAATTCCTTTATCTATCTGGGTCTGTATCAGAACACTCTTGGGGCTTCTCAGATGGCACTTGTCGTAAAGAACCCACCTATCAAGGCAGGAGACATAAGAGACGTGGATTTGATCCTTGGATCAGGAAGATCCACTGGAGGAGGTCATGGCAACCCACTCCAGTATTCTTGCCTAGACCATCCCCATGGACAGAGGAGCCTGGTGGGCTACAGGCCATAGCGTCATGCAGGGTCGGACACTACTGAAGCAACTTAGCATGCAGGCACACAGAACACTCTCCTCTTTTCCATTCATCTGTATATTCGCTTATGGACTAGTCCCTCATTGTTTTAATTACTAAGGCTTTATAATGTGTTTTAATATCTGACCTTTTCTCACACACAGATGTACATATTTCTCTTCTTTTCAGAATTTTCCTGGTTATTCTACCCCTGTCTCCAATATAAATTTGAAGATTATTTTGTCAACTTCAAAAGGAAAAAAGATTGGCATTTTATTGGAATTGTGTTAAAATTTTAAAGTAGCTCTGAGATAAATAACACTGTAACAATTTTTTATTTTCCTATCCAGTTATATCTTCTACTTGTTCAAATCTTTTTTTTTTGGAGTCCCCCCTCTCCCTTTTTTTCCTTTTAAGTTTTCTACATATAGGTCTTGTGCATATTTGTTAAATTTATTTCTAAGTATTTTCTCTTTTTTGTTGCTATTTTAAATAATGTCCTTTATACTGCTATCTTCTAATAGGTTGTTGTTTGTATATGTGAGATCAGTTGGTTTCTATATATTAATTTTGCATCCTTCTAATATACTGAATTATCTTATTATTTATAATAGTTTTTATTGGGCTTATCAAGATAAAATCTTATCATCTGCACATAGCGAGTATTTTTTTTTCTTTCCCAGCTTTTTATATTTGAAGTCTTTACTTTGTCTATGATTGCTAGTATCTTATGGAAATTTTTAACTAATAATGGTTGTAGCAAGCACTTCTGTCTTATTCCTACCTCTAGCATTTCCCTATAAAGTAGAATGCTTATCTTGGGAATGACATAGATATATTCTATCATATTAATAAATATTCATCTCTTATTTCAAGCACTTTTTATCAAGTGGTTGAAATCATGAGCATTTTAATAAACCCTAACTACAAAAAAGCTATTCTTCTGACCATCTATCCTTCGACCTTCAATCTCCTGCTGATGTCTTCCTCTTGGCCAGTCCTAAAAGAAGACAGAAGGGGAGGGAGTCCTCAGGGTCAGCTTCCGAGACCACAGAGCAGGGCAGAGAAAAAGGATTGAGGTTAGGTCTAGAAGATCAGACAGGGTATATCCTGTACAGAAACCAATAGCGGATAACAAAACAGCCTCTCTCTTCATTAACTGAAGATGTCTATAGGTGGCTAAAGCAATTTTCTTGAAGCTAGTAGCATCATCTTTGCTTATTAAAAAAGTGAAAGGGGACTTCCCTTGTGGACCAGTGGCTAAACTCTGCGCTCCCAATGGAGGGGGCCTGGGTTTGATCCCTGGTCAGGGAACTAAGATCCCACATGCCACATGGCACAGCCTAAAACAAAAAGGGTGGGGGTCTCAGTCTTGGGCAATTTTACGTGGAAAGCTGCTGGTACTAACCTTTTCTAGATCTAACGTTAGCAAGCCCAAGGTCTGCATTTCATTGTCGGGACTCACTGAGTTTCTCTTTTTTCTTTTTTTCACATTTACTTTTAGGATTGAGCTTCTTGAATACAGTTCCCCCCTATATCTAGTACCTTATTTTTAAAACCTTGTCACTCCTTCCCCAGATCTAAAAATAATATTCTAGTGTGATGGGGATCAGATGGGTCAGTTGTCAGCACCGGAACCAGACACTGTATCTTCTGGGAAGGACCCAGCAGAACACGCCCTTTTATTACCGGCACCTTGGCCAGTCTCCAGGGCTATTCCGTTCAGGCCTACCTCAGATGCCCCACACATCAGCAGGCCTGGCATTGGGGGCAGCAATTTCACCTGACTGTGCCACATGATGCCCTCTCTGACAGACTGCTTCCCTTCTGCCAGACGTTTGGAGACTGTTCCAAACTCTGCAGCAATCCTGGCCTCCTACTGCACAGGCTGCGTGTTCAGGAGACTTCGTGGCTCAAATGGTTGCCAGATACTAGACAAGGCACCCAGTTAAATTTGAATTTCAGATAAACAGTGAATAATTTTTAGTATATCAGAAATATCACAAGGGACGTCCTTGTACTGAAAAATTATTCTCTGTTTATGTGAAATTGAGACTCAGCTGGGCGCCCTGCATTTTGCTCTACTAAATCTGGCAACTCTCATCACAGCTAAACCTCCACTTGTGCTTCCCCTCCTCCTCCAGCACTCTTGCCTGGAGAATCCCATGACAGAGGAGCCTGGGTGGGCTACAGTCCATGGGGTCACAAAGCGTCGGACAGGACTGAGCGACTTTCACTCACATCCTCACGTGCAGGGCTGAGCTGTGTGCCTGCAGAATAGAAAGCAGGAGGCCTGGTAAAGGAAAGAGCTAGCAAGCAACCAAGGGCTGGGGGCAAAATAGGCCAGGAGAAGTAAAACCAAGAAATATTTAAAAATTAGGGGCTTGACATTTAAGGGAAAAGTCCAAAGTTAGCCAAGAATAACTGCTTATTGCAGGATTCAAAACCTCTGAGTGACAAAACTTCTGAAAGAGGAAGCGGTGGCAGCACGGGGCACCCTGCTGACCCATCTCCCGTCCCTGAGCACTTCTGCATCCCACCCTCCAGCCAGCACACAGAGCAGAGACGAAACCCAGTGGCCCTCTCCCTGCAGGCGCTGTGCCCCGCGAGACTGAGGCTGACCCAGAGGCCCTCGCTATGAAGTCGGTAAACTGGACCGCAGCCTTATTTCCTGGGACTGACTCAACCCGGCCGGCCTTCCCAAATGCCGTGGCCCAGGAGGTTAAGAGTGCAGTCAGTCATGAGGCAGACACCTCCGTACCCCTCAGGGCTGCCTCCACGTGGTGTCCAAGCTCATGGCGGCCGGGGAGCCAGCCTGGGTTAGACTGAGCCCTGTGAGTCTGTGTTGGCAGTCATTACCCCCTGCCCCAGGGTTTTTGAGCTGGACCAGGCAACTGTGGAACCCTCGCTGTATGGCCCTGTGCACACCTGACTTGCCCAGAGAAGCTGAAGGGTTTGGGGCTTCCAAGTGAGTAGGGTGGCCCATCTCATCACAGTTTGTCCAGGACTTGCCCTGTTTAAGCACAGCAAGTCTCACACTCCAGGAAACCCCTCGGTCTGAGGCAAAATGTGGTCATTCTGCAGTCAAGACAGCCAAAGCGTGGGTACCTGTATATCAGTTACCATGGCTGCAAAAGGCTGGGGTCGGCCAATACAGCTTCTAATGTTTCCGTTGCATCTAATAGTCCATGATTCACCCTCAGGCTCCTGACCTTACCCATCAGCTCCAAACAAAAGTTACTTGATCCAAACCCTGAGTTCTTGTAATCTGAAGATAAGCTAGTCATCAGTGTGTTAACAGGAGGGCTTGAGCAGAATCTGACAACGGCTCAAGGAGGAAGGCATATGGTCGGAGCTGAGTGGTTCTAAAGGTGGGAGTTCAGCTTGGGAAATGGGATCTCCGGCTCTGTGCCATCCTGAGAGGAAGATATATTTAGGCAGGTAGTTTGGAGGCACTGGCCTGACAAGAGTTGGTCTGACAGGCTGATTGCAGCTTCACAGTAAGAACAATAGTCACAGGCAGGCCAGTCTGGTCTGTCTCCAGCTAACTTTCACACTACGACATGAATACAGTTAGTAGTTGAGACCGCAGACCAGAGAAGAAAGGCAATAGTCTACTGATTGACTGCTTTTGAATGCATCTGCTCAGAGCCCTGTTCTGCCATCTGAAATACAGATATGCAGCTATAATTTGGGGGGTAGGTAAGAGTTCAAACTCTGGGATCACAGCCCACTAACTAGGCAAATATTAGGCTGAATCATATGAAGTTGCTGATATTAGACCTTTTTTGATCTGCAAAAACAGGGATTCCATGTGGTTCAGGTAATAACTTGTTATCTCTTTTCCTCGTCTGTGAAATGCAGAGGCACCAACCTTGAGGGATTGCGGACAGAAGACAGGGAGGTGTTCAGACAGCCCCTGGCTCACACCCCCTTCCTAGTGATGTCCACTTCGTGGCTTCACCACCTCCACCTCTGCTACTACTGGTGAAAAAGCTTGCAAGGCCCGTCAGCTGAACCCCGGGAGACCCAGCCTGCTTCCAGGACACCGGACACCAACAAACCAAAGCAGACTGATCACTGAAGCTGAGTGTAAAACTTATTCTCATCCCAGGGTTCAGAAAGAAAAATAAGCTTCATACCACAGACTTCTCAGGTCTTTCCAAGAACTGAAGGTTTTGCTTTTTCTCTCACTACAGAACAATCAGTTCCAAAGCCTAGCAAAGGGCTTCCATGATGGGGTTTTGCTGTAATAAAACTGGGCCCCACCTTTAGCCTTACATCTGTGTTTACAGCAACCACAGAAGGCAGCCATCCTATTCAATTTAGTTATATACGCACATAACGCAGACATTGGGAAGTATATGCAAAACAAATGAAATAGTCTCATCATTATCAGAGTACAAAAAAAGTTACACTGAATTTCTTCTCTCAGTAACTAACAGGAAGCAATAAAAAGAGAGGAAACATAAAACATTTTGCTGTGGTATTATCCTCATAATTAAATAAAATTTATTAACTTAAGCAAATTCATTTGGCTTTTTATAGCTTCAGGAACCTAGAAAATAGCTTCCTTACATATAATGAGGAAGTGCATCCCTAGGTCTCTTAATATGTTCCTTCCCTATACCACTCCTGTGTTTTATCTGATTTTTTTTTTTTTTTCCGAGTTCATTCCCTTGATGTAAAGCAATCTCTTCACACAAGAATAAAGAACACTACAATCCTGAGGTCAAATGACAGCTGGGGGAGACTCTGGCTTCCAAAGCCAGCATTTCCCTACTGTCTTGATCCCATAGACACAAAATCACAAATCTAAAACACAAAACAACCTTGTGCCTGGCTTGGTTTAAATTCTCTCTCAAGCAGGCCTCTTAACTGTGAGAAAGTTCAAATTCTCAACATGTGTTAACAAAAGGTGTTCACACCAGAACACCTGGTTGTGCCCAATAATGGCTTTGCTCTGTGAATTAATTGTTTCTTGGTGACAAAGGCTGAGCTCTGGAACTTCTGGGTATGGCTTGGCAGGGTATTTTGGCTTGGCGTAGCTCTCTTAAGTGGGTAGAAAAGGCTTGGTCGGGCACCTGGTATTCTGTAGCCAGTAATTATACTACAATTGTTACTGTGCATCACCGAAACTTCAGCTTTTGACCAGAAGCCAAGTGTACTCTAAAACAAACATCTTTTGAAAGCCTCGTGTGTTTTGAAATGATTTTAAAATCCACTTTGCAAATAAGATTTGGTACAAGTCAGATTTTTTTTTTCAAATGATGCTTTGCTTTCAGGCAGCATTTCTTTGCCTGCCAGTTGATCTGACTTTTGCAGCTCTTACAAGTGATCCTTCCACTTAAGTCATCTTCATGCTTCCTTTCGCTTCATCATACTGGACATACTGTGCAGTGAAATGTCCTCCCGAGAGGAGGACAGATTTACTCTAGGGTGCGTGCTCATAACTGAGGTAGGGGAAGTGAAGTGATAAACATTTAAACACACAGAGAAACGCATCACCTTTTCCACACTTAGAAGGCTAGAGAATCATCTAGACAACCCAGCTGTAGGTCTTACTCTGAGAAGACCAGGTCCTCAATTCTTAAGTGAAAACTTGATCACTAAGATCGCTGGATCAATCTTTTGAGGGTGGATTCGTAGGGGATGAGGTAGAGGAAGGGAAATGGTACATTTAAAGACCAGTCGGGCAGGAAGGGGTTTAACCTGCTAGTTCCCAAATGTAACAGCTTTCATCAGTGCCTCTTCCCCTCACTGTTAGTTTCAGGAAAATGACACAGAGACTTCACCTCACAAGGACCTGGTGAAGTTACACGTGATACACATGTGATAGTGAAGTGGTTTCTTTCTTGGTATTCCCCTGTCCCCACCTCATGGCTTGGACAGCAGGCCCTTTGTTTCATTGCCTCAAGGTAAGAGCATGATGTGACAGCATTAAAAAGCAAAATAAGGATGGAAAACTTCTCTGAGTTATGCTTTGTGTTATAAAAGCCCTCAGAGGACTGGAGAGGATCAGGCGTGCAGCCAAAGTGATTCAGAAGAAAAAGGCCTGGGGAGAGTGGGGTTTCTCTGGAAGATGAGAAACACTTCCCTTCGCTGGGTGGGAGGAGAGATGGATGAAAAGTGAGACGGCAAAGGCCTGGTGGGTCCTTCCCTCCTCCCTTCCCCTCTTTCCTCAGAAAGGCACAAGCCTGGGGAGATATCAGCTATGGGGTGTGGGCTTACAAAGCTTCCCAGATCCTGGAGTGACCCCAAAGTAGCAGGGAGCTGCTGGGCATGCATGAGCTGTGTGGACAGGAAGGAGGCGCAGATGCTTCTTTATTAGTAGGGAGACTAGCAGGAACTGTAGCTGACTTGAGGAGCAAATAGATCCCCCAGTACCTTGGCACTAACCCCTGCACCCCGTCACGTCCCAACCCAAACCTAGACACGCCTTCAAAGATGGAGAGATACTAAAATGATGGGACTCATTGCTGACACCTTCCAAGAGAGAGCAGGGGCTTAAAGAATAAATTAGGCTGATTTATAGTAAAATTAAAATGTATTTTCTGCCCACTTAATCCTGTGCCTCATCTAGTGTGAGCTGCTGGGGTAGATGGGATGGTGTAGAGGAGAGACTGCTGACCTGAGAGCGAGCTCTGTCCCCGGTGTTGTTCAGTCCCTCAGTCGTATCTAACCCTTTGCGACCACGTGGACTGTAGCATGCCAGGCTTCCCTGTCCTTCACTATCTCCTGGAGCTTACTCAAACTCATGTCCATTGAGTTGACGATGCCATCCAACCATTTCATCCTCTGTCACCCTCTTCCCCTTCTGTCCTCAAGTAGTATATACTTTGGACAAGTCATGTGACTATTCTGGCTCTTGAGGTCCTCAGTCTATAAAACATGTATAATAACACCTGTCCTGACCACTCACAGTGCCATTGTGAGAAACAGGATGCTGCCCAGAGGTGTCATAGCATACAGTGCCAAGCAAGGAGGCAGACTAAATGGTATCACGTGCAAAGCACAATTAGAAGAAAAATAGTATATAACCCAACTTGGAGAAACTTGCAGGAAAGACTGGCTAGATAGTCATCAATTTCATCTTCTCTTTCTGGCACACAAAAGACAATGTTTCCCGGCTGCCCTGAAGTTAGGATGGGACCCTGTGGTTGGATTCTGCCAGTAGGATGTGACAGAAGTCGTGGCCAGTGCTTGTAGACCTAGTGACAATCTTTAACGCACTCTCTTCTCCCTTGGGGGCAACTGTTGAGGCCAAATGTCAAAGCTGATGGGTTTTTAAGATGAAAGGACGTTTAGCATTCTAACCAGGAGGACCCAGGAGATGCTCTTGGATCCAGACAAGGAGGAAATCTGTCCTATAGGGAGCACAGCTGTTATAAAACATCTCAAAGCAGTAGGTTTTATTTGTTTGCTTATTGTTATCTCCATTCTCCAAACACTCCTAGCATGCACACATTTGCAGCTTAACTTAACTTTGGTGACTTTGGTGCTCAAGTCACCAAAGCAGGAGGTACTATTAACTGTACTCAGAGACTAAAATTTCACTGCAGCCCTGGAGAATGTCCCACAGTAGACAGTGGGACAGTGATACTTTCCCCAGAAACCACACTCTCTTTGTCCAGGGCTGACAAGAGAGCCCCGTTATCTTGGAAGGTCCTGGGCTCCAAATTTCCTCTGTCTCAGGCCTGACTGCCACCTCCTTTTTTGATAAGGCTTTCTTCTAATGCCTTTTACCAGTGGGAAGGATCTTTAGGGAGGGCTGGGTCCTTCATTCCTTAACAAAGACTATAATCCTTTGGACCAGTTAGTTGGCTTTGACCCATGTCAGAAAATTCTGCCCAGTGGGCATGTAGACTTGGGCCATTGGTCACACAGGGTGAATGAGGAACCATGAATACAATGGGAAATTAGTCAGCATAATTGAAGGAAATCTCAAAGCTCCTGTCCTATTGAAGGGAGGTAAGTGCAGCTGTATCATCATCTTTGAATAAATGGTACTGATCTTCAGAAAAAGAAAGCATTAATACACTTTTTCTAGGTATTATTGTTATTATTACTGATCAACTATGAATTGGTAACCTGAAGAGTAAAGATACTTTGCATGCGTGCGAGCTAAGTCACTTCAGTTGTGTTGGACTCTGCGACGCTTTGGACCATAGCCCGCCAGGCCCCTCTGTCCTGGGATTCTCCCTGCAAGAATACTGGAGAGGGTTGCCATGCCCTCCTCCAGGAGATCTTCCCAACCCAGGGATCAAACCCGCATCTCTTATGTCTCCTGCTTTGGCAGGCACAATAGTGGCATCTGGGAAGCCCCAAAGATATTTTAACTGTTTTTAATTTTTGCTTTCTATAATAAACACTTAAAAAAATAATATGCACTTCTTGTGGTAAATTTGTTAAATACAGAAAGGTATACGAAATGTTTTAATAACATCTCTCAGCATCTGCCTTGGGATATAGTGAGTTATGTACATGTCTATCTCCTTCCAACACTGTATATTTCTTGAGGGAAGAAATCATAGATAGCATTTCTTCATCTTTGTGTAACCCATAACATCTCATCCCAGGGCCTTTAATCTCATACAATACAATAAATGTTTGTAGAATGAGTGTCATTCAATGAATTTGGGTAAATTGGTGTTCTCACTTACTTTTGTAGACCAGAGTTTCCACAGTTGTAAACAAAATAAAAAAGAAAATCCAGAGATAAACCCAGACACCTATGGTCTCCTAGTCTATGACAAAGGAGGCAAGAATACACAATGGAGAAAAAAACAGTCTTTTCAATAAATGGTGCTCGGAAAACTGGACAGCTACATGTAAAAGAATGAAATTACAACACTCCCTAAGACCATACACAAAAATAAACTCAAACTGGATTAAAGACCTAAATGTAAGACTGGACACTATAAACTCTTAGAGGAAAACATAAGAACAACACTCTTTGGCATAAATCACAGCAAGAGCTTTTTTGACCCATTTCCAAGAGTATGAAAATGAAAGCAAAAATAAACAATTGGGACCTAATTAAGCTTTAAAGATTTTGCATAGCAAAGGAAACCATATACAAGATGAAAAGACAGCCCTCAGAATGAGAGAAGAGATTTACAAATGAAACAACAAAGGATTAATCTCCAAAATAATAGAAACAGCTTGTGCAGCTCAGTGTCAAAAACCCAACAACCCAATCAAATAATGACCAGAAGACCTAAACAAGTATTCCTTCAAGGGAGACATACAGATAGCCAAGAGGCACATGAAAAGATGCTCAACTCACTAGTTATTGGGCTTCCCTGATGGTTCAGAGGGTAAAGCATCTGCCTACAATGTGGGAGACCCGGCTTGGATCCCTGGGTCGGGAAGATCCCCTGGGAGAAGGCAATGGCAACCCACTCCAGTACTCTTGCCTGGAAAATTCCATGGACAGAGAAGCCTGGTAGGCTACAGTCCATGGGGTCACAAAGAGTTGGACATGACTGAGCGACTTCACTTTCACTGTTGAGCATCTTTTCATGTGCCTCTTGGCTATCTGTATGTCTCCCTTGAAGAAATACCTGTTTAGGTCTTCTGCTCATTATTTGATTGGGTTTTTTGTTTTTTGACACTGAGCTACACAAGCTGTTTCTATTATTTTGGAGATTAATCCTTTGTTGTTTCACTAGTTATTAGAGAAATGCAAATCAAAACTACAATGAGGTATCACTTCACACCAGTCAGAATGGCCATCATCAAGAAAGCAACAAACAATAAATGCTGCAGAGGGTGAAGAGAAAAGGGAACCCTCCTACACTGGTGGTGGGAATATAAGTTGATACAGCCACTATGGAGAACAGTATGGAGGTTCCTTAAAACACTAAAAATAGAAGTACTATCATGACCCAGCAATCCCACTACTGGGTATACACCCTGAGAAAACCATAATTCAAAAAGACACGTGCACCCCAATGCTCACTGCAGCACTATTTACAACAGCCAACACATAGAAGCAACCTAAATGTCCATCAACGGATGAATGAATAAAGAAAATGTGGTGCATATATACAGTGGAATATTACCCAGCTGTTAAAAAGAGTGAAACTGGGTCATTTGTAGAGATGTGGGTGGGCCTAAGAGACTGTCATACAGAGTGATGTAAGTTAGAAAGATAAAAATATATATTGTATACTTATACATGTGGAATCTGGAAAAATGGTACAGATGAACCTATTTGCAGGGCAGGAATAGAGACAGTCATAGAGAACAGATGTGTGGACATGGGGTGGGGATGGGTACACGCGGGAGATTGGGGCTGACATATATACACTGCTGCTGCTGCTGCTGCTGCTAAGTCACTTCAGTCGTGTCTGACTCTGTGCGACTCCATAGACGGCAGCCCACCAGGCTCCCCCATCCCTGGGATTCTCCAGGCAAGAACACTGGAGTGGGCTGCCATTTCCTTCTCCAATGCATGAAAGTGAAAAGTACTACCATGTGTAAAATAGGTAGCTAGTGGGAAGCTGCTGTGTATCACAGGGAGCTCAGCTCAGTACTCTGCAGAGACCTAGAGAGATAGGATTTGAGAAGGGGTGGGAGAAAGTTCCAAGAGGGAGGGGATTTCTGTATACATGTAGCTGATTCACTTCTTTGCACAGCAGAAACTAACACAATATTATAAAGCAACTATGTGTATGCGTGTGTATGTTAGCTGCTCAGTCGTGTCTGACTCTTTGTGAGCCCAAGGACTGTAGCCCACCAGGCTCTTCTGTCTGTGGAATTCTCCAGGTAAGAATACTGGAGTGGGTTGCCATTATTTTCTCCAGGGGATTTTCCTGACCCAGGGATTTAAAAATAAAAAGATACATGTAATAAAGACTATCTACACCCAGGTGGTGTATGACTGTGGTTTCTGAAGTCAGACAGACAAGGTCTGTAATCCATCTCTGATCTCACTGTGTCCCCAGGCAAGTTATTTCAATGCTCTGAGTCTCTTGTTTGATGGACTGACCTCATTCCTGGACTCAAGCTGATGGAATGATCACTACTTGAAACATTGATGCCTGGAGGTGTCCCAGTTTTAGCACTGAAAATCCAACTCCTTGGAAAACTCCTCAATCTCAGGCAACCAGGAAGGCTGGTCATCCTACAGAGAAGGAGGACAAATCTCACACTGGCTCTTAAAACTTTTGTGTAGAAGCAAAATGCAAAACTTCTGCTTCAGTGAGGCAATCAAGTCACATGGCCATAGAGAACTCTGAGGGGTAGAGTAGTGCCATTCTACTGTATTCTGGGGAGGAAACCTGGAAATATTTACTTGCCAGCTCTAATGACCACCACGCCTGCTTCACCCTTCTCACCCCCACTGGGGTTTCCAGTCTGCTTAGAGTGACATTCAGCTCTAGCACCTGTCTTAGCACAGTTATTGTCAATGGATTCTCCCTCCCGACACTTCACTCCAAGAACAGCAGTTGGTAGTAAGGTGGGCCGTGGATGTCAAAGACAGAATCGGCTTCTCCTTCAGTGACATCCATTCATTCATTTACTGATTAGTGGATCCACTGACTAGACAAATGCTGATTGGACCCCTATTTTGTCAGAGATGTGCTATGTGATATGATGTGATCTTCAGTACAGAATATTTAAGCCCCAGACACTGTGCCATCTACAGATCTCATTTTCTCTATTAAATTATTTTGCAGATAATATAATATTTTCTCTCCTGCTTCTTCTCAATGTTCACGGAATTTGTAGGCTTAAACTAAGTCACACTACTAAAGTGCTCAACCTGATAAGCTCATACCTGCTTAGACAAGGAGCATTGCTCATCCATGGTTCTGCCTCCTGGCTTAGGTGCAGGGAAGGGGACAGGACTTAAAATTGGGACATTGTGACACTCTTACATATGTGTTAGTCCCTGCAGCTTGATTTCATGCTGTCAGTGGGCCATTCGTCATTCCCAGACGCAAATGGCTGTTACCAAAGGTCTAGGTCAATCGCCTGGGGAGCACTGAGACACTTGTGCCCAGGCCTCATCCAAAAGCAATTAAATCAGAATCTCCAAGGTGAGGTGAGATTCAGACACTGATATTTTTAGTGTTTAATATTTAAATGTTTAATGTTTCCCAGGCAAAGACACTGGCCTAGGACCACAGTTCTAAAATTTAAACACATATCAGAATCACCTGGAAGACTTATTAAACCATATCCACTGGGTTCCCCTCACAGAATTTGTGATTCAGTTGGTCTGTGGTGTGGCCTGAGAATCTGTATTTCTAACAAGTTCCCAGATGATAATGATGCTGCCACTTGGAGACAACATTTTGTGAACCGCTGGTCTAGGAGACCCTCAGCATTCGGAATAGCCTAATGGAATGGCGATGGGCTAGTGGCAGGGAGGCCTTTTCTAGATGTTTGTTACCTCTGGAGGATGCAGTTGGGTTGGATCTGTGAGGAATCTCTATAAGAAAGAGGTGAAATAGCAGGGCCTGGTAGACAATTGTGAGGTGTAAGTGAAATAAGGTATTGTACCAAGCCCTTAGTTTGAAAGTGGCCACAAGGAAGCACTCAAGCAACGCTAACCTGCAGTGCTAAACCATCGCTCCCCAGAAACCCAGGGGTGAACTGGAACATTGGAGGAGGGTCTGAAACCTCCATGCCTCCCACAAGTCTTTCTTCCTTTCTTACTCCATCTCTTTAAAAATATTTTTTGAAAAGGCAATACACACTTATGATTTGAAATACAGAGTTGTGCAAAAGGATGAGAAGTAATTTTGCCTCTCCCAGATCTCCAATTCTCCTGTTCTGCCCATCAGAGATAAGCACTAGTTCAACTTTCTTTTATATACCTCTAGAGGCATCTTTTTTGTAGACAAAACTATGTCAGTGTGTGTGTCCATCTCTTTTTAAAAAGTATTAATGATAGCATGCTATACACACTGTTTCTACAGTCTTTTTTAAATATACATACTCATGCAAACTTTTTTTACTTAAGACTGTATCTTGGGGATGGTGGTGGTGATTTAGTCACTCAGTCTCGTCCAACTCTTGCAACCCCATGGACTGTAGCCTGCCAGGTTCCTCTCTCCGTGGGATTCTCCAGGCAAGAATACTGAAGTAGGTTGCCATTTCCTTCTCCAGGGGATATTCCCGATCCAGGAACCAACCTGAGTCTGCTGAATTGTAGGCAGATTCTTTATTGACTCAGCCATGAGGGAAGCCCTATTTTGGGGCTAGTTTCATGTTCAGTTCAGTTCAGTTCAGTTCAGTCACTCAGTCGTGTCCGACTCTTTGCGACCCCATGAATCGCACGCAGCAAGCCAAGCCTCCCTGTCCATCACCAACTCCTGAAGTTCACATGAAATATAAATCTATAATATAAATCTGCATTATTCTTTTTCATGAGACTGTGTCATCCCACTGCAACTATGTACTGTAAATTACTTAACCAGTTTTCTATAAATGGACGTTTAGTTGTCTTTTTTTTTTTTTTTTTTTTGCCATCATAATCATTCAAACAGCCAGTCAAACAGATCTATCAGATAAGTTCATTAGGGCAAAATTTTGAGATCAAGAGTATATCCAATTTTCCTTTCAATCCAAACTGCCAAACTCCCTGGGAATATCCAAGAGCTGGCTTAGCAGCAAAAGTTCTGCTGTCAGGCTGTGCGTGTTCAGTCACTGGCTTAGACACTTACTCCTTATGTAACCTGGGGCAAATGACTCTACACCCCCGTGCCTCCGTTTCCTCATTCCCAGAACTATGAGGGGAGCAGTTCTTCCCTCACAGGGCTGTTACAAGGACTAAACGAGAGAATAGCTGTGAAATAGCACAACAAAGCAAGTTCTTGGTAACTCTGACACAAAACAGAAGATAAAAAGTCAGAGCAGGGACTTCCCTGGTGGTGCAGTGGATAAAAATCCGCCTGGGGACACATGTTCAATCCCTGATCTGGGAAGATTCCACATGCCTCGGAGCACCATGAGCCATAGCTGCCGAGCCTGTGAACTGCAGCTACTGAGGCCCGTGTGCCTAGAGCCTTTGGTCCACAACAAGAAAGCCACTGCAATGAGAAACCTGTGCACCGCAAGGAAGAGTAGCCCCTGCTTGCTGCAACTAGAGAAAGCACTAGAGCAACTAGAGCGAGCAACAAAGACCCACTGCGGCCAAAAATAAAATTTTTTTTTGAAAAGTCAGAACAAGACAAGTAGAGTCCCTGAGACAATGATGCGTAACACAGATTACCCCATTTTGGTTGGGCTTCTGCTTCTACGGGGCACCAGAAGTTCCCAATGAGCCCACATTTGGTGCACAAGTAGGTTGCACTGATGGGACTTGTGTTAGAGGGTGTGGCATGCCTAGTGGGTCAGGGCAATGTCACAGGAACTATGTGATTTCCCTGAGGATCAGGCCCCTGCCATTGCTTTGGGTCCTGTCACAGCAGCTAACACAGACAAAGTGCTGGGTTCCAAAACTAGAGCTTCCAAAGGAATGATGTGCCAAGAGTGAGATTTAATGCTGACGACAGGTGTAGGAGGCTTACTTGAGGAAACCGACCCTGCAGGAAGTGAAGCGACTTGTTTAAGATTACGCAAAAAGAATGATGCAGGTGGAGCCGGCATAGTAGAAAGCATTGTCTTTCAATTGTGCGCAACAGTCCTCTCGCCCCCTTGCCTGGTTCTCATTTAAGGCATGGTGTTGGCCATGTAAAAAAAAATGGTGATAGCAACGATGCCTGTGACAATAGCAGTTAACTAACATGAATTGAATCCTGTGGGCGAGGTGCTGTGCTAAGCACTTTATATGGATTATTTTGTATAATTTACTCAGCCATAGGGTTGAGTGTGCACTCTGTGCCAGTTGCTCTTCTAAGCACTTTATATATTCAGATTCACATCATTGTCAGGACAATCTCCTGAGGTAGGTACTAATCCTATCTCCATTTTACAGATGATGAACTGAAGGAGAGAGAGATTAGTTAACCTCCAAAAAGCTAGTGAATGGTGGAGTCGCTGTTCTGACCCACATATTCTGGGGCTTTTTTGCTTGTTTTTTAAAACTTCTGGTGCAGGAGGTTATATTAATTGCACTCCTTAATCTATAGTTTGCTCTCCTCATCGGTCTCTCTAATGGCCCTCTCTGGTTTTATCAATCAGTCAGTCAATGCTCTCATTTCGTTTGGGCCTCTTCCCACCCTCCTCCCTTTTCTTAGAAGCAACCATTCTACTATACTTAATATATACCTTGTTTCTGTGAGTTGTTGCAAAATCTTTCTTGTAACACAGGTTGTGCTATGTCATGTGCAGCTTCTTATTTACTCTTTTAAGGGCAGTAAGGAGAAGGCAATGGCACCCCACTCCAGTGCTCTTGCCTGGACAATCCCATGGACGGAGGAGCCTGGTGGGCTGCAGTCCATGGGGCCGCGAAGAGTCGGACACGACTGAGCAATTTCACTTTGACTTTTCACTTTCATGCAATGGAGAAGGAAATGGCAACCCACTCCAGTGTTCTTGCCTAGAGAATCCCAGGGACGAGGGAGCCTGGTGGGCTGCCGTCTATGGGGTCGCACAGAGTCGGACACGACTGAAGCGATTTAGCAGCAAGGGCAGTAAAAGCTTGTGCCATCATTGTGTAAGATCGCTGCCACTAGAGGCTGCCCCAAATGCTTGAACTGCCATACTAGAAAAGTTAACTTAGACTCTGCTCTCTCTGGGCTTCCCTCGTAGCTCAGTTGGTAAAGAATCTGCCTGCAGTGCAGGAGACCAGGGTTTGATTCCTGGGTCTGGAAGATCCCCTGGAGGAAGGCATGGCAACCCACTCCAGTATTCTTGTCTGGAGAATCCCATGGACAGAGGAGCCTGGCAGGCTACAGTCCATGGGGTCGGAAGAGTCAGACATGACTTAGCAACTAAACCACCACCACCACTGCCGCTCTCTCTGCTGATAAGCATGAGCCAGTAAGTGAGTCTGAGAGCATGGAAATCCTGTAGTCTCCGTTCCATTTCCAGCTAACACATTTAGGTTACTATAGTTACAACAGATCTGGGAAGGTCAGCAGGATGAAAGGATAAACCAGAGATGGATGGATGTCCAAAAGTTGGTTAGGAGTCTGACCTCCCTTACCTTCAACAGTTCCCCTATTTGGGAGGTCATCCCAAATAACAACAGACCATATAAACATGATGGGCTTGCCATAAACACTGGCTTAGGGCAAGTCCCTTAGCCTTGCACTTCCAACAAGATTATCACCCCAAGTCTCTGCAGAGGACTGGGTCCATCTACACTACAGCTTTAGTAAACCACCTAATTCACATATCCAAGCCAATTCCCGATGGAAAAAAAAGTGCTATTCTAAAGGTAGAGGTGTAATTAAATGTGTTCAAACCAATAGTTATCCCAAATTCAGACTCATTTGCGGTAAAAAGCATTTCCACCATTCCCCATTGTTCAAAAATTCCACTTGCATCTCTGCCACGCTGACCAGATCCCATCTCTCTCCTCCTCCCCCTACCTACACCACTTTCTTTCTCGTCATCAGGCCTTTCACTGGTTGAATTGTGTCCCCTCAAAGAGAAATGGTAAAGTCTTAACCCGTAGTACCCCTGAATGTGTCCTTATCCATAAACAGGGTCATTGCGGGAGTAACCAATTAAGATAAGGCCATTAATCCAACATGACTGGTGCTCTTACAAGAAGAAGGCCATGCCAACACACAGAGAAACATGGAGAACACCATGTGAAAATGGAGGCAGAGATTGGAGAGCTGTATCGACAGCTAAGAACACTTAGGAATGTCAACCATCACCGGAAGCTAGGAAAGAGGCACACAGTCCTTAGAAGGAACCAACCTTGCAAACACCTTGACTTCTAACCTCCAGAACTGGAGGAGCATTCATTTCTTATTGTCTTAAACCACCCAGCTTGTGGTACTTAGTTATGGAAGCCCTATAAAACCAACCCTGGAAAGCCCTTTCTAAGCCTGCAATCCATAGGGAGACATTCCAGCAAAGCTTTGGCCAGCACTCCTGGTTCCATCATTCCTACCTTCCCACTGCAGCCAATCCTGCTGGTCTCAACTCTAGCTGGGACATACTATCTAATTTTTTAGCTCCTATCCACAGTTGTTAAGGTGATAGTATAGTTTAATGAATTGCTTCTGTTGCAGAGTCATTCTCTCCCTTTTCCCAATATAAGCCCCAAGGATTCACCCTTGAGGGTCTTTTGACCCTCTTTCTACTCTCTCTTGGTAACTTAATTCAGTCTCCGGTTTCTCCATCTAGTGGTATAACGTCACAGGTCATCTGAAAATCTTCCCAGTTCTGAGCTTTTCTCTCAAGGTCTACATCTCTAGTTGCCTCCTGGACATCACTATCCAATCGTCTCACTGCTTTAAATTCCATATGTCAATGAATGAACTCACTGAGGCTCTCCCCCGAGACCTGCGAGGTCCTTACTTTTATCTTCCCACTCACCCAAGCCAGAGAGCCCCTCCTCGCCTTCCATACATAACACAAGTCAAACTCAGTGAATTTTAACCAGCCAATACCTTGTATCTGCAAGGGATGTGACCAAAATATATATAAGGCATTAGTGCTACTCTTGGCTACTGCTCCATAGTTCTTGCAGCTTTTATTGATCCTCTGTGTGGTATTCACAGCTCATGATTTTTTTTTTGGCTGAACCTCTGTGGTATCCAATAGGTCATGACTTCAGGCTCACAATTTTTTAGTTGGTCACTTTCTTCATTCATTTTCTGGCATTCCAGTCTTATCTCCGTTTACTTAGTGGTTAATGGCTACAAACATGCATTTCAGAGTTTTGAAACAGTATGACATGATAGACTACCGTGACTATTGTTAGTAGGATAATTCCCAATGTCTGGAGTGTACCTCAGAGCCATAATTCCCAAGACTAAACCAGTGAAAATCAAGTAACTCAAAGAAAGGACAGGATGAAGGAGTCACCCTTTCAGCCAACTGGCTTGCTTAGTGTTTGTATGTAAATGAGTTTCAACTTCCCCAGAAGTGTTAATTCAGGTGCAGCAGGTGGTACTGGCCACAGAACAGATACCTCCTTGTCCAGCTAAAAGATAAACAAAGGCTATCCTGTTATCAAGAGCAACTTCAGAAAGAAAGTCTAAGGACTGTTGTTGGGGAGCTATTTCTTTAGCAGTAGACTCCACAATACTTTCAAGAGTTAAGGAGAGATTCCTGATCATGGCCTCATTTACATCTACTCTTTAACTAAGGTAGTAGGGACCTGCCAAAGGAAGAGAATTCTGAATCACAAAAAATGCCTCGTAGGTCCTTTCTAACTTGAGAATGTAAAATTCAGGGGAGTTGACTGGTGAGGTGTCTCAGTTTAATTGTGGACAGTCAGAGGCATGGTTAGATAACCTCGGGCTTCCCAGGTGGCTCAGTGGTAAAGAATCCACCCGCTAATGTAGGGGACTCTCTCGCTTTTTCCATGATCCAGTGGATGTTGGCAATTTGATCTCTGGTTCCTTTGCCTTTTCTAAAACCAGCCTGAACATCAGGAAGTTCACGGTTCACGTATTGCTGAAGCCTGGCTTGCAGAATTTTGAGCATTACTTTACCAGCATGTCAGATGAGCGCAATTGTGTGGTAGTTTGAGCATTCTTTGGCATTGCCTTTCTTTGTGATTGGAATGAAAACGGACCGTTTCCCGTCCTGTGGCCACTGCTGAGTTTTCCAAATTTGCTGGCATATTGAATGCAGCACTTTCACAGCATCATCTTTCAGGATTTGAAATAGCTCAACTGGAATTCCATCACCTCCACTAGCTTTGTTCATAGTGATGCTTTCTAAGGCCCACTTGACTTCACATTCCAGGATGTCTGGCTCTAGATGAGTGATCACACCATCGTGATTATCTGGGTCGTGAAGATCTTTCTTGTACAGTTCTTCTGTGTATTCTTGCCACCTCTTCTTAATATCTTCTGCTTCTGTTAGGTCCATACCATTTCTGTCCTTTATTGAGCCCATCTTTGCACGAAATGTTCCCTTGGTATCTCTAATTTTCTTGAAGAGATCTCTAGTCTTTCCCATTCTGTTGTTTTCCTCTATTTCTTTGCACTGATCGCTGAAGAAGGCTTTCTTATCTCTTCTTGCTATTCTTTGGAACTCTGCATTCAGATGCTTATATCTTTCCTTTTCTCCTTCGCTTTTCGCTTCTCTTCTTTTCACAGCTATTTCTAAGGCCTCCCCAGACAGCCATTTTGCTTTTTTGCATTTCTTTCCCATGGGGATGGTCTTGATCCCTGTCTCCTGTACAATGTCACGAACCTCCGTCCATGGTTCATCAGGCACTCTGTCTGTCATATCTAGTCCCTTAAATCTATTTCTCACTTCCACTGTATAATCATAAGGGATTTGATTTAGGTCATACCTGAATGGTCTAGTGGTTTTCCGTACTTTCTTCAATTTAAGTCTGAATTTGGCACTAAGGAGTTCATGATCTGAGCCACAGTCAGCTCCTGGTCTTGTTTTTGCTGACTCTATAGAGCTTCTCCATCTTTGGCTGCAAAGAATATAATCAATCTGATTTTGGTGTTGACCATCTGGTGATGTCCATGTGTAGAGTCTTCTCTTGTGTTGTTGGAAGAGGGTGTTTGCTATGACCAGTGCGTTCTCTTGGCAGAACTCTATTAGCCTTTGCCCTGCTTCATTCCACATTCCAAGGCCAAATTTGCCTGTTATTCCAGGTGTTTCTTGACTTCCTACTTTTGCACTGCAGTCCCTTATAATGAAAAGGACATCTTTTTTGGGTGTTAGTTCTAAAAGGTCTTGTAGGTCTTCATAGAACTGTTCAACTTCAGCTTCTTCAGTGTTACTGGTTGGGGCATAGACTTGGGTTACTGTGATTTTGAATGGTTTGCCTTGGAAAACCAAGAGACCATTCTGTCGTTTTTGAGATTGCATCCAAGTACTGCATTTCGGACTCTTTTGTTGACCATGATGGCTACTCCATGTCTTCTAAGGGATTCCTGCCCACAGTAGTAGATAAAATGGTCATCTGAGTTAAATTCACCCATTCCAGTCCATTTCAGTTCGCTGATTCCTAGACTGTCGACGTTCACTCTTGCCATCTCCTATTTGACCACTTCCTATTTGCCTTGACTCATGGACCTGACATTCCAGGTTCCTATGCAATATTGCTCTTTATAGCATTGGGCCTTGCTTCTATCACCAGTCACATCCACAGCTGGGTATTGTTTTTGCTTTGGCTCCATCCCTTCATTCTTTCTGGAGTTATTTCTCCACTGATCTCCAGTAGCATATTGGGCACCTACTGACCTGGGGAGTTTCTCTTTCAGTATCCTATCATTTTGCCTTTTCATACTGTTCATGGGGTTCTCAAGGCAATCTGAAATAAAAGTGGTTCCAAATTCTCTATACCCTTCTTAGCCATGGCCTAGGAGATGCGGACAACTGTGTTGTCTTTCCAGGCAAACACCAGCACAAGGAAAAGAAGAAGAAAGAGTTTAATGTTAAGGCATGAAATCTTGCTCAAGCACCTTGAGAGGAATCAAGCTACTGCTATGCTGGCTACCTCTCTTCCCAGTCAATCTGACTTAAAGATCTCACAGCTGAAGACTTCTTCAGCAGTGCCTTCCTAAGGTTCAAATCCCTGAAGTCTGGCTATAGTTAGGAAGATCTGGTATAACCTCTTCCAAGGAGATTCAAGAGCATTCTATATCCTCAGTGATTCCAAATTACAAAAGGGGAAGAAAATTGGAAATGTAGCAAGATACTTGAGGTAACTACAAGAGTTTAGAATCCAGACTAGTTGATATGCCTAAAGACAGTTAACAGAACTAGAATCTAATAGCTACATCTAATAGTTACAAACATAATTTTTCTCTCTACAATTTCCCCCATTAAAAACAGATAATCACAGTAAAACTAATTTGTTTGCATTAAACTTGGCCTGTAAGTGCAGTGAAAACAATGACTGACCATATAAGCTTTGGTCAAATCTGAGTCCATGTATATCTCTCTCAAATATGACATTGCAGTCAAGACCTTGGTAATATAGCCAATGTTTCCAATTGTGTCCTGTTACCAGGAGAACAGATTCATACTGAACTTATGCAAATAACTAACTCTATTGCCGAGGAAGAATACTCAAGGATTTTCTAACTATGGAAGGGATCAGATAGGGAGAAAAAGTAAATGCTTCATCTGTGTTTACAAAGGTATCTTTTACCAAATTGCTGCATGTCATGTTCAGATGAAGAGGAAAGGTTTCCTTATATTTGGGAAAATGAAATGTTAAGGAATCAATGTTTCAAACAAAAAGTCATAAAACATTATAGTCATCTTCCTCAGTTCATTCAGTTCCACGTAATTAACACTTGTTTTGCTTGAATCCAGTTTTTCCATTAGTTCTGGAGTTCTCACTCAGTTCAGTTTTATGATCTTCAAGTTAGTGGAAACCTGTACTTGTCAAAATCCTTTTCATGAATCTCCTTTAAGATGAAGCACTTTTGCAAGAACATTTTTGCAAAAGCATCACAGTAAAACCATAACTCTGTACATGATGAAGGACTTCAAAAAGGGCATGGTTAAAAATCATTTTAAAAAAAGATAAAAAGATCTGATGAGAATTCATTACAATGTTACTGACAAGGAAATTCAGTTATTTCTGTGACATATACATTTTAAGATACAACTGTGACTGATTACATTAGACCAGAACTTAGATTTCCAGGAATTTGGCTCAATTTCAGGAACACATATAAACATATAGAAATACAATATCAAGAACGTTTAATATTACTTCTTATTTGACAATGCTTCCTATGTAATTGGGCTTACCTGATGGCTCAGACAGTAAAGAAACTGTCTGCAATGCAGGAGACCCAGGTTTAATCCCTTGGTAGGGAAGATCCCCTGGAGAAGGAACTGGTAACCCACTCCAATATTCTTGCCTGGAAAACCCCATGGACAGAGGAATCTGGTGAGCTACAGTCCATGGGGTCGCAAAGAGCTGGACACAACTGAATGACTAACACTTTCACTCTCCCATGTAATTAAACATATCAAATAAGCCTAATTAGTTTAACTTATGGAGGTCACAGGGCTTTCCTGGTAGCTCATCTGGTAAAGAATCCACCTGCAGTGCCCCTGGTTTGATTCCTGGGTTGGGAAGTTGCCCTGGAGAAGGGATAGGCTACCTACTCCAGTACTCTTGGGCCTCCCTGGAGACTCAGACGGTAAAGAATGTGCCTGCAATGCAGGAGACCTGGGTTTGGTCACTGCGTTGGAAAGAGCCCCTGGAGGAGGGCATGGCAGCCCACTCCAGAATTCTTGCCTGGGGAATCCCCATGGACAGAGGAGCCTGGTTGGCTACAGTCCATGGGGTCACAAAGAGTGGGAACAACTGGGCCACTGTGCACAGCACAGCACAGGGTCACAAAGAGTCCCAGAGACCCCCTCCCCGGGAAATCCTAAAGTTAGTTATAAATCAAAACACTTTATTTAGAATTTGACTTGGGGAAGTTTATAAACAAATATAAAAAGATTTTAAAACAATCGGTCATAAAAGGATCATAGGTCACTATGATGAAATAAGCCATTTTACCATAGCGACAAAGACTTTGAAGGCAAATACAAGAGGGTACATAGTTCTGAGCAAAACTTTGCTTTTTTAATAGCAAGAAGACTAGGTTTACTCAAGTAATCAAAGACCTGATAAAAACAACACAGGAAATTATTTTGATAAAACATAGAATCTTTGTTTTCTAGGCAGACCACTTAAAAGGTAAAGAAACAGTTTTGTTTACAATGTCTTACTAAGAGCAGACTAACAATCCCAAACAACTTGTCCTTTCAACAGTGAGAAAACCAAAGTTTACTATTGTGCCAGCTTACGTTTGATCTTAAAACTCCTTGACTTAAATAAATTCATTTTGATCTTAGCCAGCCTGACCACATGTAAAATTCTTTTCCCAAGATTCTTTTTCCACAAACCTACAATTTGTCCTGTGTTTTTTTCTCTTTCCCATTATGAAATAACTAGTCTCTAATCAGGACAAAGTTCCTTTCTTTTCCCTCAACATAAATGCACCTCCATTCCTTAAACCTTCTTTTATAGAAAACATGTTTCCTACTTTACTTGCATATGAAGATATTTCCCTTATTATCTTTAGTAGCTTTTATTGTTATCATTCAACTGCTAAGTCATGTCTGACTCTTTGCAACCCTATGGACTGCAGCACTCCAGGCTCCTCTGTCCTACACTGTCTCTCAGAGTTGGCTCAGACTTATGTCCATTGAATTGGTGATGCTATCTAACTATCTCATCCTCTGCCACTTTCTTCTCCTTTTGCTTTCAATCTTTCCTAGCATCAAGGTCTTTTCCACTGAGTTGGCTCTTTGTGTCAGGTGGCCAAAGTATTGGAGCTTCAACTTCAGCATCAGTCCTTTCAGTGAATATTCAGGGTTGATTTCCTTTAGGATTGACTGGTTTGATCTCCTTGCTTGTCTGAGGGACTCCGAAGAGTCTTCTCCAGCACCACAGTTTGAAAGCATCAATTCTTTGGGTCTCAACTTTCTTTATTGTCCAACTCCCATGTCTGTACATAACTACTGGAAAAACCATAGCTTTGACTATATGGACATTTGTTGGCAAAGTGATGTGGCTGTTTTTTAATATGCTGTCTAGGTTTGTCATAGCTTTTCTTCCAAGGAGCAAGTGTCTTATCTACAGTGATTTTGGAGCTCAAGAAAATAAAATCTGTCACTAGTAGCTTTAATTGTATATATAGGCTTCCCAGGTGGTGCTAGTGGTAAAGAACCCGCCTGCCAATGCAGGAGACATAAGAGATGCAGGTTCAATCTCTGGGTCGGGAAGATCCCCTGGAAGAGGGCACGGCAAACCATTCCAGTACTCTTGCCTGTAGAATCCCACGGACAGAGGAGTCTGGCAGGCTGCAGTCCTTAGGGTTGTGCTGAAGCGATTTAGCACACACACACACACACACACACAAATTGTGAACTGTTATATTAGCATTCTGTGCTTTGACAAATTTATGGATACTTTTTTATGATTTCTAGAAACATATGCTTTCTCACAGTAAATTTTTCATTGTGATATGAAACGTGTTTACTAATAAATCCAAGTATTTTTAGTTCTTCTGGGAAAGGAAGCAAAAGTAAAATGGCCTGTGTTTAGTAATTAATGTTTCAGTATTTTATATCATTTGGGAATGATCTAGGTACACAATGACTGTCCATCATTTAATTCAATTTAGCAGAACTTTAAGGTTTCAGTAAACCAAAAGGTTTGTGGAAACTAGTTTAAAAGTTCACCTAAAAACTTTTATCCTGTTTATATCTATTAAATTCACTTATTTTCAGTAATTATGTTTAGACTACCCACAAAAATTTCATGAGACATTAGACAAAGTCAGCTATCATCCCAAGTTATTTTTCTCGCTGACAGATTGTGTAAGAAAGACTACATGAAATTATTTGACCACGAAATCCGGGTATAGAATTGGCCAAAAAGTTCCACCTTTAATGGAATAAAGTATGTCTGCATTATTTTAATGCTGAAGACATATCTATTTTAATTAACCCAACAAACTTGAACTAATTTTTATTTACCAAAGATTATCTCAGATCATGTGAACTTGAAAAGCATTTGGGTTAGTTTCCATCATATTTTTGAGCGTTTAGGATTTCTTAATTCATATAAGTGCTTAATTCTCTTCAAGCCAAGTACAGTGCTTTTACAAATTAATTTTGGTTCTACCATCCAAAGATAGAAAATACTACACATTTATTATACACATACACAAACATATAAACAGATGAAAACAGAGATCTTATAGCTTCTGTTTTAAAATTACTGCCATGAAACACTAGAAGACAGAACTTACTAGTTATAAAAGCAGTTGGATCAATGTTTTCCAGTAGATGAAATAAGCTAAGCTTATCTGTTCAGATGGCGAGAGCTATTTACTAATATTTGTGGAGAAGACATGTAAAAGATTTTTCATTTGTCTAAGTTCAAAATGACCACCTCTTCCACTTTTTTTTTGTTGTCTGTTTGTTTTCATGAGAATTACTTCCCTGAAGTTGCTATCTTAAAGAAATGCTCTAAGAGTTCCTGGAGCATTTCTGGTTTTGCCAAGATTCGTAAGAAAATGACAGTTGTTTTGAACTCCTAAAGGAATTGGGTTTCAACTTAAATGACATCATAGGTTGCTCCACCCATTTTTAGAAGGTTTCTCTTCTACTTTGTGTACACAGTTTCATTTTAGCTTAGTGGAGGAGGCCTAGAAAAATTCCTATCAGGGTCTGAATGTCAGCTTTCAGCCTGGCCAATTTCTGACCACAGAGCTACTTAAAAATCCTTCTGAATGTCTTATCCGTTTTCAGCCAGGACAAACAGTAAATACTTCTAGAAGTGCTGAACAACTCCTTTGTTATCTCCAAAGAAAATGCGAAAGACATTTTATTTTTCTCTTTATTGGGCACTGTAGACATATCTGGGAGAGCTGACTCTGGTTAGAATTCTCACCCTTAGCTTGATTGTATGTCTTTTCAGGACCACATCTGCAGGCTCTGAGAGGGGTTTAAAGTAGAGAGTGTAGCTTCAGTATCTAAAAGAATTTGGCAAGGTTTTCCATTAATTTTAGTTTTCCTTGGCTGTTTAAGGGAATAACGTAATAGTTTACCAGAAAAGCCCTCGGAGTCTCATCAACTCTGGGAGGAACTCATACAGGGACCCTCCTTTGAGGGTCGATATAAGGACATTCATATCTACAAATCAGCTGAATATTATGCAGAGGCTTGTTTGAGGGCATTTTCTTTTCCAGAGTCCCAGTTGCTTACCACTGAGACATCTAGCCATGAGTTAGCATTTTAATGATGGACTCCAAAAAGACTGTGATGTAGGGGCCCAGGCATTATTTCAGGTGACTGACCTTGGAGCCCTTATGACTTTAAAACCAACAGCTTGGTGGATTTTTGTTTACAATCTTGTTCCAAAGTCCTTTTAAAGTGTTCAGCTACAGTGGTCAAACAGGTAGCCTCCCATCCCATTTTTTTGTTTGTTTGTTTTGGTCTTTTTATTAATCTACTAACTTCTAGGACATAAACTATTTACAAATAGTGTAGCTAGAGCAGGTTGGGTGACTTCATCTCTTGAATGAAACCCAGAAACCTGTAGGAGGAGAGCTTCCAGATGAGCTCTAAAGTCAGCCACAGACTCATCTTTTTTTTTTTTGGTTGCATGTTTGAATAATAGAGCAGGGAAGACTCTAGGATTGGCTCTCAAAAGATCAGTTTCTACTTTGAGAGCATTTTCTGCTCCACTGGAGACCACGCTGAAGATTGAGGATCTCAAGTTATCATCCTCAGGGGTTTGCATTTTGCGTCCTTCATTTTTGTGCTTCATCAGACTCTACCAGCATATGCACAGGCTGATCAAGATCTGTCAGACCAGGGTCATAGGCTCTATAGGACTCTAAATTCTTCAAGACTTTTGAAGTGTGTTTTTTTTTTTTAATATTCTCTCTGGGTTTAGGAAATTCTTTAAGTACGGCCCTTGATTCAGTCTTTGACTAAGATGTGAAAGATACATGAGAAGGATTGCCTACAACCCTGGGCAGTTTTATTTTAACCTGCTTAATAACCTCTTCAGAATGGAAAGGCTGGGGGTGGGGTTGGGGTGGCTCAAGAGGGAGGGGATATATGACTCACACTGTTGTACAGCATTAACCAACACAACACTGTAAAACAATTATCCTCAAAAAAAAAAAAAAAAAGAATGGAAAGGCAGTTCAGGATAGAGAATTAGTGGAATGCGAATATTCAGGTAAATGAAGGTAGAAAAAAAAAAAAAGGAGCAGTAGGAGCCATGTTACACATACTATCTTTTATTTTAGGACCTCTTGTGTCTTTTATTTTTTATTGGCCTTTCCTATGCATCTTTCAATGAAGCTACTTTGGAATCGTGCAGGCTTTTGGAGGGCCCTGCATACCAGTTAAAATAAGTATCTCATTTTGTTTAATTTGGGAATCCTAGCTTTCAAGTGTATTCTTAAATGAATGATCTTATCTAACTGGAACATTCTCCATTATGGCCACTGGAATCCTAGCTTGTTTTTGGTAAGATTTTGCCATTTTTGTAAATATCTACAGCTTCCAGGTCCATAGTTCTTAGCCGTGAGATAAGCAGGTGTGCTGAAAGGTGGTGTGCTTAATGCTTTAGAATTTGAGTTAGTAATTAACTTTTAATTTTATTATTTTTAAAAAATAATTATTACTTTATTTATTTACGTATTTACTGAGCTAGATTTTGGAGTCAAAATAATACTAAAAAGGGATGTGCCGCTTAGGAGAAAATTGTATGGTGTTTTACGGTGTACTTCATTGCATGACAATGTTCTTGAGGTTGGCTGGTGACCTAGTGTCTGTCTACCCAGTCTGTGGTGAACTTATTCTCAAACAGGAGGCTTAGAGTTTGGTGAGAAGTGCTCTAACAGCCTTTAAGTGTTCAATCCATGCTCACCAATTATTGTGGCTTTTCTGCTTTCAAAATCTTTATCAGCAATAGCCTTTCATATAAAACAAAACAAATGTGTGCCCCTTAATGTACCAAGCAGTAACCAAAGAAATGTTACCGCAGATGGGCCAGCAGAAGGCCCTGTGCACACAGCCAGCCATTCTCAACGTGGAGCTGGGTTGGGAAGAGAATTGAAACAAAAGACCTCAAAGAATGGGCATTGCAAAGTGATTTCAAAGAAATGGGAAACTGCAAATTAAACTGCCAACAGTTCCCAGCGTGGAATGTGGTCACAGAACCAAGGGCTAAGACTCCCACACAAATGAGTTGAAAACTGAACCAAGGCCGAGGGGTTAGTTCTGGGTGGAACTATCTTCTAGCTTAAACTGACCTGCCCCGGACTGGAAAGTCTATTAAATCAGGAGTTTTATCCAAAGAAAGTGAAAGCAACCAAGAGGAACTTACCAGTGACCTTCAAAAATGACGAAGAAGATAGAAAACTCAGTGGGTTTTTGGAGTACCATGCCTCTGTCCCTGTTGTTCCTGAAGCCATTGGAAGTTCACTTCAGATCCCACTGCTGCCACCAAATCTGTTAAAAGACAAAATTCAACTGAGTAAGTTTTATAGGTCTTACTGACTTTGTTCAATGATCCATGAATTGGTAGCATCCTATGTAGCATATATAAAGGTGCTATACACAATGAAGGGCTTTTATAAGCAGAAGTGGGCACAACAAGGAAAGATCAGATTACCTTATCTTTCTCTTAGAGGATGGAAGGGGTCTCTAAGGCAGATTACCTCACTAGTGCTGACCAGGAAATTCCAGACTGAACAGTTTAGACTATATTCCTGGGGGAGGTTGAGACTGCAATTAGGTTATATATTAAGTCTTGATCTGTGACATGGCTTAACACAAGTGATTCCATTTGGGGTCTTTTTTTTTTTTTCACACTAACAGTGCGTGTTTTGCTCTGCCCTGCATGGCACCCCACTCCAGTACTCTTGCCTGGAAAATCCCATGGATGGAGGAGTCTGGTAGGCTGCAGTCCATGGGGTTGCTAAGAGTCGGATACGACTCAGTGACTTCACTTTCACTTTTCACTTTCATGCATTGGAGAAGGAGATGGCAACTCACTCCAGTATTCCTGCCTGGAGAATCCCAGGGATGGAGGAGCCTGGTGGGCTGCCATCTATGGGGTCGCACAGAGTCAGACACGACTGGGGCGACTTAGCAGCAGCAGCAGCCCTTCTAAGAAGTTGCTGCCTTAGCTCCTGAGTTTTCATAGCTCTTTACATAGACCTCTCTTATGACACTGAACATTTCCTTTGTGTATTAAAGTTACTGGTATCAGTAACAACAAACATCCTTTATTATAAACTTAATGCATTGTTTTATATTGCTAATTCCATTTTATATTCCTAATTTATTTTATCCCCATTTTACGGGTTAAGAAACTGAAACATGAAGAGGTTAAATAATTTATGCAAGAATATGTACATGGTGGAGTCAGGGTTCAAATGAATAAAGCCAAGAGCCCATACTTCTAACCACTACTACACAAGACAGTATTGTGGTTAGACTGGGAGCTTCTGGGTGGAAAAATCTTTCTATGCTCCATCTTTGCACCTCCCAAAGTACCTAATGACATTCATTGCCCTTTAAAGATGCTCAGTAAAAAGAAGCACACATTTGGTCAAATATCACTTTCCTCTCATCAGAAGGTGGATGAATTAGTGACTGGTACATGGTGTTTAATGCAAACACTGAAATCTCATTTCCCCACTGTTCCTCTTCCCTGTTTCTCCTTCTCCTTTTCTTCCCACAGACTGTCGAGAAGGCAATATTGTCGGGAAGGGCAGAGGGGCTTCTTTCCACTCTAAGGAGAGTTTAGAAAGTCCCCACTTTCCTGGGGACTGGACACTCCTGAGTAACATGAAGGCAGCAGCCCTTTTTAGCTGGCAAATGCTCTACAGTTTGCAACCTCAGATCATTCCAGAGAATGAATCTTTTGAAATAAACACAGAGGAATGGGATCTTTTATTATCTCCAGATGGGACTATGCAGCCTTGGAAGCTGTAGAAATAGTTCTGTTATGCCTGGATCATGCTTCTCTTATCTTCCAAAAGGAAATAAAGTTCCTTTCACTGAGGAGTCGTAAATTGTGTTATTTAAAAAGTCAGCTTGGATTAAATTCTGAGGATTGACCCCCTCACTCCCACACCTAATCCATATTTTTCTGGTTTACATTTTATTTAAATTAACATCCCTCTCCTCCATTTAAAATAAGATATTAGGTTGAGTTGAAAATACACACACACAGGTAAAATTGTCATTTTTGAGTTGTTATCACAGATTTAGATGTTATTTTGTAAAACAAGAATGAAATCTGAAAGTGGAATGTCCTTTAGCGTATACTAGGAAGGGAATAGGTTAAAGCGTATCTGTAGTATTTTTATTTCTCATTCTGTTAGTGGTAGCCAGCAGGGCAGCTTCCACATAGAAGATGCCCAATAAGCATTTATCCAATGAACTGCATACTTAGAATTTGGGGTTACAAAATAGAAAATGTAATTTCAAAATTGATGATGCCACCTATTGGCAAAGATAAAATGTAAAACAACACTTTCATAATAAGTTACATCCTGTCTCCCAGTCATTTGTTATTTATCCCCACAGAGATTATAAGAATAATTGAGGAGCTGGAAGGAATAGCTTGCTTGGTCCATGCAGACATGAAGCCCACTTTAGCTGCTCTCCGTTGTTCAGTTGCTCAGTTGTGTCTGACTCTTTGCAACCCCATGGACTGCAGCATGCCAGGCTTCCCTGTCCTTTACCATCTCCTGGAGCTTGCTCTCTACTGGAGTTGCACTCTACTAGGTGCCTATTAAGTGCACAATAATTTGGAAGATGTTAGGGAAGTGAAGACGTAGCCCTATCTTCAAGGAGCATCTTATCTAGTTGGATAGAGAAGATCTATTTCTAGGGAGTAGTCAACAAATACAACACCAAACAATAAATAGCCTGACATTAAAATGCATGATGGGGAAACAGTGGAAACAGTGACAGACTTTATTTTGGGGGCTCCAAAATCACTGCAGATGGTGACTGCAGCCATGAAATTCAAAGACGCTTACTCCTTGGAAGGAAAGTTATGACCAACCTAGGTAGCATATTGAAAAGCAGGGATATTACTTTGTCAACAAAGGCCCATCTAGTCAAAGCTATGGTTTTTCCAGTGGTTATGTATGGATGTGAGAGTTGGACTATAAAGAAAGTATTGATGCTTTTGAACTGTGGTGTTAGAGAAGACTCTTGAGAGTCCCTTGGACAGCAAGGAGATCAAACCAGTCCATCCTAAAGGAAATCAGTCCTGAATATTCATTGGAAGGACTGGTGCTGAAGCTAAAACTCCAATAGTTTGGCCACCTGATGTGAAGAACTGACTTATTTGAAAAGACCCTGATGTTGGGAAAGATTAAAGGTGGGAGGAGAAGGGGACAACAGAGGATGAGATGGCTGGATGGCATCACCAACTCAGTGGATATGAGTTTGAGTAAACTTTGGGAGTTGGTGATGGACAGGGAGGCCTGATGTGCTGCAGTCCCTGGGGTCACAAAGAGTTGGACACGACTGAGCGACTGAACTGAGAACTCATGATGTTCATTCCATGTATGTGGCTATATTTTACTTATTACATACTGGCTGTGGCACCAGTAGTAAAGAACCCGCCTTCCAGTGCAGGAGATGTTAGAGACATGGGTTCGATCCCTGGGTCAGGAAGATCCTGGGGAGAACATGGCAACCCACTCCAGTATTCTTGCCTGGAGAATACCATGGACAGAGGAATCTGGAGGGCTACAATCCGTAAGTTTGTAAAGAGTTGGACATATCTGAAGCAACTTAGCACAGCATAGCACAAACATATTTTGGGTACTCACAGGGCAGGAATAAGTCTGTTTTGCTTACTACTTACCTCAGAACTAGCACTTCAATTAGAAGGCAATTGATAAACACTATTGAATAATTGAATAATTTAGTACTCATGTATCTTAGAGAATATTTTAAATCCTGACTGGCAAAACAGATCAGAAAACACATGTGAACACAGGAAGTCATATGGAGGAAGTGGGGTTTGAGTTCTGGAAACTCCCTCAAGGGATTTATAACCTAACACAGATGAAGCCATCAGTGCAGGGAGATCTCTTGTAAGCTTGGATTTGCGTTTAAACTGGAGATTTTTGTGGTTTGCTGTACCAACCCACACTTTTTCCTCAGTCAATGACTGAGTTTTTGCTCAATCCTGATGAAGTCCAAAAGCAAAAAAAAAAAAAAAAAATGAAGGCAGACAGTGGGTAGTTGAAAACTGCAAACATACATTTTACCCCTGATGTCTGTGGGCAGGTAATCTAGAAAGGTTTTTCCTTTCTCCCTTTCCCTACCCAGCTATGTGCTTCAAAGTATTCCTATAGCACTTGGCAACATGTATAAAGAATCTTAAAATGGCCGTATCTTTTGATCTAGTATTTCTTCTAAGAAAGTATGCTAAGGAAATAATCAGGAATGCGAGCAGTGCTTCCTGGTACAAAGGGAAATCATTCTATACTCAACATGGAAGCAGTCAAGTTTTGCTACAGATTTAAGATAATTCTCATACAATATTAAAAAGTATGGCACAAAATGTGTGCATGTAGGTTATCCCTGACTAGGAAAATTACAAGTTGTTTTGATTTTACTCTAGTGTAAGAAAGTCTTTGAAATTTAGTGGATGGAATTTAGCTCATCAATTCTGGTTACTTCTGCTTTCATTGTCTTTGACTAGACTATTTTCCAATTCAGTAGAGAAAGAGGGTTAACATGTAACATGAAAATGTTTCCTATCCATAGCTATATAAATGATTCCTATTAATACTATGTAAATAAATTTTGCTGGTAGATAATATGTGTGTGTTCAGTCTCTCAGCTGTGTTGACTCTTTGTGACCTTCATGGGGTGTAGCCGCCAGGCTTCTTTGTCCACAGTATTTTCCAAGCAAGAATACTGGCGTGGGTCACCATTTTCTACTTCAGGGGATCTTCCCAACTCATGGACCAAACCCGTGTCTCATGTGTCTCCTGCATTGGCAAGCAGATTCCTTACCACTAGCACCACCTGGGAAGCCCATATAAACTTGTGTCCATCGGCAGACGAATGGATAAGAAAGCTGTGATACATATATGCAATGGAATATTATTCAGCCATTAAAAAGAATGCATTTTAATCAGTTTTAATGAGGTGGATGAAACTGGAGCCTGTTATACACAGTAAAGTAAGTCAGAAAGAAAAACACCAATACAGTATATTAATGTATATATATGGAATTTAGAAAGATGGTAATGATGATCCTATATGCAAGACAGCAGAAGAGACACAGATGTAAAGAACAGACTCTTGGATTCTGTGGGAGAAGGCAAAGTGTGGGATGATTTGAGGGTATAACATTGAAACACGTATATTATCATATGTGAAACAGATCGACAGTCCAGGTTTGATGCATGAGACAGGGTGCTCAGAGCTGGTGCACTGGGATGACCCAGAGGCATGGGATGGGGAGGGAGGTGGGAGGGGGGTTCAGGGTGGGGAACACGTGTACACCCATGGCTGATTCATGTCAATGTACGGCAAAGCCACTACAATATTGTAAAGTAATTAGCCTCCAATTAAAATAAATAATTTAAAAATCTCTGTAAATCAAATTCATTTGAACTGTCTATAATATCTTACTGTTTCTTCACTAATTAATGAGTTAAATAAAATCTTTAATGTGTGTTAATTTGATATTTACATAAGTCACAATTTTATCTTTTTTGAAAGCTATCCCCTAACACTATATATTTCCTGTAGTCTAGATATTTTTGAAATTAACATGTGTTGCCAAATTTTTAGTAAACTTTAAATGTAAGTACATTATGCATGCATACAAAATTTAACCATGTATGTTTTAATCAACTATGCATACATACATAAATTTATAGCCCAACTAATTCTCACAAAATCAATACACCTATGTAACCAGTCTTCAGATCAAGGGATGGAATACTATTATTACCCCAGAAGTTGCTCTTATGCCTCCCTCCTAGTCACTAATACTTCCCCACCAAAACAGACCTGACTTATAACATCAGAGATTCATTTTGTCTGTTTAACTTTTGGCTACACCATGTGGCTTGTAGGATCTTATTTCCCTGACCGGGAATTGAACCTGGGACCCCAGAAGTGAGAGCGCTGAGTCCTAACCACTGGACTGCCAGGGAATTCCCTATTTAACTTTATGTAGATAAAAATCACACGGTGTGTACGCATTTGGCCTGGCTTCCTTTACACGTCACCATGTTCATAAGATTCATCCCTGTCGTTGCATAAAATTTTAGTTCCTTCATTCTCACTGCTGCGTAGTTCCCTTATGTGAATAGATTACAGTTTATCTATGGGCTTTCAGATTGTTTGGGGCTATTAGAAATAGTGTTGTCGTGACTGTGTTTGTGCATATTTTTTGGTGAAAAAGTTTCTGCCAGTTACCACATGTATTAATCTAAAATCTGAAAAAATAAACCTAAACTACATGACAGAATCAGTTTCCCTTTTTTCTCTACAAACCATTCCATCAAGATAAAATTCTTCCGATTACCAAACTCTTTTAACATGTAAATATATTCCAGAAGAGTTAATCCCCATTTATGCCTTCTTGTGACATTTCTATAATCTGATACTGAGATCAGCAGCTCATTGAGAAGTGTCCACTGGCACTGGGGGGTGTGAGGAGAGCTGGCAGGAGGGAAAGGGAGAGGGAGGTTTGGGTCTGATAGAAGGCAGTGGGCGCTGGACCAGGGAGAAGAAGCAGGAGCTGCGGGATGGAGTGACTTCTCCACCCACTCAAGGTCTTGGCTGCTTCCCTTTGAAGAGAACCACTACAATAATTGTTAACATGATTTATTTGTTTGAAATAGTTTACAGTTGGCAACACGCTTTTATATTTATTACCTCATTTGATCTTGCTCTCACAAGAAGGTTGGTATTTTCATTACTGTTCTTGTTGGCGGGTTACAGTCGATAGGGTTGTGAAGAGTTGGATACAACTGAAGCAACTTAGCACACTTGTTTTATTTTATTTTTTTTTAAATTTTTTTTGGGGGGATTCCAAATTTATTTATTTATTTTTAAGATTTTTATTTTTACTTTATTTTACTTTACAATACTGTATTGGTTTTGCTACAATACTGTATTGGTTTTGCCACTTGTTTTAATAACAGATACTTAAAGCTTAAAATTGGATCCCATGGTTAGACTGGAGAGGCCAGGCTCTATAATCTATGCACGTCTAGTTTATGCTGTCCAGGTCAATTTGGTACCCTCCATTCACTCCCTGTGTACTTCCCTGGTAGCTTAGTCAGTAAAGAATCTGCCTGCAATGCAGGAGATCCGGGTTCAATTCCTGGGTTGGGAAGATCCCCTGGAGAAGGAAATGGCAACCCACTTCAGTATTCTTGCCTGGAAAAGCCTATGGACAGAGGAGCCTAGTGGGCTACAGCCAATGGGATTACAAGAGTCGGACACGACTTGGTGATTAAACCACCACTCATTCAGTTCCCATCTTGGCAGTAGGGAAGGAAGGAGGAATTAAAAAGAAGAAAGAGCAGAAAATATGTCTTCACCATCTGTGAAGCACATCAGCAGACTTGCTGGTCAGATGGCAGGGGAGGAGGCTGTGGTGCAGGCCTCGGGTGGATGGTCAGGTGGAATGGGATTCACCTGAAAACTCCTGACAGCTGCTCTCCTGTGTCCTTGGCTTCAGTGCCCTGAGAAAGGGATTAAGTCTGATCTGTGCCAGCCCTGTCAGTGGGCTCATCTAACTTGACCAGCCTATTGTTGTTGACAGCCTCCAGGTGTGCATTTTCTTAGAGATGGATCTAAGGCACGAAAAATGCAATTCTCATTGCCAAGGTATTAATTTAACAAGTGAACAAGTTACAGAATGCTGAAGGGAAACATAAAGATGTCTCCAGGCTTCCCACTGGGCTCATCAGGAACTGCTTCTCTGCCATTTCCCACACTCAACAGCCCAACAATTCTGCCGTAGATAGGGTGTGTTTTAGTCTTTTTTCTTTCTTAATACATGTTTGAAATCTTATTCTTATACCTTAGGACTCAGCACTGTACACCCAAAGAGTACCTATCATTGAATTTGCAGATTAAACAAAGAGTATGATTCCCATTTTAAATCTATAAAACTAAAGGATCCCAGGAGATTAACATAAAGGAGTCAACCATTGTTCTGCATGATACACTAAGGTATTAACCCTGAACTGCTAACATGTAATTAGGTATCTATTCAAGCACCTATCCTCCATAGAGAACCCACGATCTTGTGAAATCTCACTTCCCACACATGAGAACCATTAAATGCAACCTGGCCAGGCTACCAGTTTGGGGCTTATTTCCACAAGGCTAGCCCTTCCGGGAGAGCAGGAAGCTCTCAGCTGCTTCTTATTCTCTGCCTTTTAAGTAACCAAAGGATTTGGTCATTCCACAGGCCTCTGAGATAAATGCTTGATTATCCTTTCAGGAGTTCGAAGTTGTTCTCCAGGGACAGCCCAAACTTGATTACTCAATGTTTGCAGCCAGAAACACAGATTAATCATCAGCATGTGAGTTCCTTTTTTACGCTATCTGAAGTTTCTTGGATGGCGTTTTAATTTATATAATAAAGTGGTAACCTAGTTAATGTTCCTTCTACAAATGGCATTTTCTAAGTGTATTTCAAATTCTGATTTTTTTTTTTTTTTTTACTGATGAATATATATTTGAGTTTCTTAAAATTTCATGAAGCACTTTACAAAAGAAAAACAACCAAGCCGCTGGTTATGAATAGCATTTGACACAGACTGGGATTGTGTGATTTTGGCAGGGTGAAAACTTATGATGCCATGGCATCTGATCCCTCAAAAGTGCTCCATTTGGGGCAGCAGGAGGAAATGAGATGGGTCTCAAGAGAGTCATGAAATCTGGTTGCCTTTGTAAAAGACAGCAGCTCCTGGGGGCCCACCAGCCAGGTGAAGGTAGAGTGAGGGCCACACATTCTGTTAGAATTTTTTTAAAATACAGTTTTCTTATTACGAAAGGAACACTTCCTCTCATTTCAACTAGAAAATCTGACTAAAGAGAGAGGGGAAGAGAACAAAAAATACCTTAATACCACTAGTCATTGATTACTAATGTCTGCACTGTCTTTCCCTAGGTTGGGGAATTAACTTCTAAATCTAGGGAGAAATGAGAATTATCCTTGAAAATACCTTCGATTACTCAGTGCCAGAATAGAATATTGCTTCCTCAGTTGATCCCTTATGAAGCTGTTGTGTTAATAAGCCATGTTATTTAAGTCTCAAAAAGCAAATAAAAACAAGAGGATCTATCTGTTAACACTAGAATAATATTCACTGTGGCCAGATACTACAAATATGAAAAGTACATGGGACCGGAAATGTATCAAATTTACATCAAAATTATCCCTTTTGGATTAACCTCAGGTTAAGTTCAAGCTCAGTTAAAGGCAGGTCAGGAGGAAATCATCACATCGCTTAAAACATCCTCTCTTTCTCACCACCACCCTCCAACGGCATGCCTCTCCTTCCCTTTCCCTCTTGCCTTTCTTCTTCCCCTTTTGCCTTCTTCCTTTACCAAATTTAGGTGAATCCTCTTCAAGCTAAACGCAAAATGTTGTGATGCTACTTATTAACACATTTGTACCTTTCCTGCAATAACTTTTATTTTTTTAATTAATTTTTTAAGGTAAGAAGTGCACAACACTTTGGAAGTGGGTTGATTTAGAAACACACTGTGCAGACAGAGTGTGGGGCATCTCAGCCCTTCTAAAGGTACAAAAATACATACATACTAATTAAAATTCAAGTAGTATAGAAAGTATAAGATAAAAAGTAAAAATCTTCTCTTTCCATTCTCTTGTCTCCTTCCTCAGCTTTCTTTCCACTTGAAAAGAGGTAGGTGAGACCCAGAGCTGGGCTGAGGGTAAGAGCAGGGGGCGTTTCTTTTTGCACATTTACACACTGTCTTTTGTAGTGTATCTGGTTTAAAATCATTTTAGTGGGATGTGGGGAGCAAGAGGAGATCAAATAAATGTGTTCAGTCTACCATTTGGAGTCAGAAGCCCTTTAAGGGCTTTTAAAACCACACTTACTTTCACACATGTATTCATTTTACAAAATTGAAATCTGTTGGTTGGTCACCTTTGTCCTTAATACACTTTAGAATCTTATCATATGAATAAATGTTTATCTATGACATTACTTTAAATATAAATAGTATACTTTATATGGAGGTATTTATTTAACTAAATTCATTGTTGGCTGCCTTAGGTTGCTTTTACTATTTCTGTATGGTGAACATAGCTTAGATGATCTGCTCAGTAACTCCATCTTTGCATACATGCTTAATTACTTCCTAAGGATAGACAAAATTCTAAAATTGAAATTGTTCACCAAAAGATATGTGCATTTTTGAGTGTATGGGACACTTGCTGTTCTTACATTTTAACTGTGTAGTCTAGGAATTAACAATGAATTTAGCTTGTTTTCTAGGGTGGAACACTACTTCAAACTGCTTTCATGTCAAGATCTGCCTCACCTTCCTACCTGGGAGTTCCCAGCATCAGACTTATGGGGGTGGAAGCATAATCCCCTCCTTCTATAAACTGCAGTGAGTCACTATCAGCTTTCCTTTCTCCACCCTTACTGAGTCCCTACATATCCCTGCCTTTTTTTTTTAAGAGGTGGAATCCAGCCTAAGGGATACATTGGAGTGGAATTAACAAAACAGCATCTGTCCTAGGTCATTCTTTTTTTTTTTTTTGTCCTAGGTCATTCTTGCTTCCAGATTAGCTCCCTTAAATAGAGCGATCTTAAGATAAGCTATTATTAATATCTTAAGAGGTAACTTTAAAAATCTTAACCAATGTAACAAAGTAAAAAATCTATACAAGTCTTTGAAACTATTATTGATAAAAATGGTTACTATTTTTTGAAAAGTAATGACATGTACTTGCGATGGACAGTTACTTTGTCAGTAAGATTAAGGTGGATACTCTGACATTTGGGTAGATTTCCTAGCTGATTTGTGTTCCTTTCCATTTGAACACTAGATGGCTTTCATGGAACTTTTTGGAACATGAAGAAAACTCAGCCTCTGGTCATGCACACACAGATATACCTCACTACCTATCCACATTCGTCTTCCTGTTTGCTTGCTATTGCTATTATCATACCACCAAAGTCCAGCAGTGGTTTTAAAATGTGTAATGTGGTCATTACGACTTGTCAGGGCACTTTCTAGGTTAAAAAATGAAACATAAAAAATGAATTTTCAAAATCTCTAGTGGCACATACTACTTTAAACACAAAGCACTTTCACACATCTGATATGATCTTATAATTCTCCTATTAAACAGTTTTAAGGCCCCATCTCACAAATAACAAAATTGAGATGGATGGAATTTAAAAAATGGCTCAAGATAAAGCTTTGGGGTTATCACCCATGCCAATCCTCTCTCATTCTTTGCAGGTGTTATGCCCAGGGATTTCATCCTACTGAAACTGCTCCTAATCTAAGGACTAAGCAATGAGATCACTGTCTGCATTAGGGATTTTATGCTTCTTCTTATGAAGCCCTGACATTCTGCTTTCTCTATCAGAAATCTTGGACCGTTTGATCAGGCTCCTGTACCATGACTTCGTGATGAGATGGGGAAAACGGTGTCAATTTACTTTTCTCTAGGGCTAAAATCATGGTCATAGAAATCTAGGAGGAGATGTACTAGTAAAACTAGCTTTCATGGTAGGTCATCTTACATTCAGCTAATTTGGGATTAATTTTCAGGAGATTTCAGATAAATAAAGGTAATTAGAAATCTGCAAAACACTGCTGTAAAGTCTTAAATGATCCTTATCAGAGGGATCTGTTTTCCAGATGCATTAATTTGCTCAAGTTGAGAACTGGCATCATAACAGAGACATCTACCTCAAAGAGAAAATAAACACCAGAAGTTCCACTTAAAATAGTCAGGTTTATAAGTTAAAGTACCCAAGAAATGCAAAGAATGCAACATGGTTAATAATCAAGGAGCATAGCCAGATTAGTTTCCAAAATTGTTTTTTGGGGGACATGTACATATTTTCCCATAAAACCTTTCATTTAGTGATTAGGTATTATCAGGTTCATACACAAAACCTATCAAAACTATATTGAGTCTAAAACTGCATTTCAATTTCCCAAGATTCCATCCTTATCCTAATCCCCATGGAAGCCTGAGTGAACACTGGGAAACTGCAATTTAAGACCCACTGAACCCTGAGAGACTGTGGGTGGAGGTGGGCCCTTCAGGGTTCAGTAGTAGAGTCAATGTATGCTACTTCTGGGGGAGGAAAAAGCCATCAGACACAACAATGGCTGTTCATATATTTTGCTCCAGATACATTTTGTTGTTCCAAGGATCACCCTGTAATTTCTCGAGCAGGATCTTACGGGGAGAAGTCTGGTTGTGGGGAGCTTGTTTCAAAACTTCCTTTGTATAACACCTTACATCAGATCGAGATATCAGTTGTTCTACCTGAAGAAAAAAATGCCAGGGGTGGTTGTTCCTGGAAGTGGGGAGAGAAAGGGTGATGAACCCCACTTAGGAGAACTCACTTTTTCCTCAAGCCTTTTAGTTATTTTTTCTAGTTTTACTGAGATATAGTGACATACATCTGCACAAGTTTAAGGTGTTTAGCATGATAGTTTGACTTACATATGTTGTGACATGATCACTGCAATAAGTTTAGTCAGCATGCATCATTGCATATAGATACAATCAAAGGAAAAAGAAAAAAAAATTTTTTTTCCCTTGTGATGAGAACTCTTGGGATTTACTCTTATTAACGATTTTCCTATATATCATACAGCAATGTCAACTGTAACCATCATGTTGTACATTATTTATTTATCTTATAACTGAAAGTTAGTTCTTTTTGACTACTTTCCTTAAATTTCTCCTCCCTTAGCCCAAACCCCTCTGAAAACCACGTCTGATTTCTTTTGCTATGAGTTTTTTTTTTTTTTTAAAGATTCTATATACAAGTGAGATCATACAGTTGTGTCTCTCTCTTTCACATATATCACTCAGCACAGTGCCTTCAAGGTCCATCCATGTTACTGAAAATGGCAGGGTTTCTTCTTTTTTATGGCTGAATATACATAGTGGAGTATTATATATCTCAAATTTCTTTATCCATTCATCCACTGATGGACCCTGACATTGTTTCCAAGCCCTCAAGCCTTTTAGAGCAATGTCTCATACTTACCTGCACTTTCTTAAATTGAGAAACCAAACTACAAATCTTTCAAAGTATTCTAACATTCACATTTACTCACCAAGTCTAACCTTGGATTTCTTTTCACTTGTCTGAAAGCAGATCAATTCTTGCTGTAACTTTTGAAAAAGAACACAGTGCTCTTGCAACAGTGATGACCTTCCAAGAGGCAAGATAAGGAGAAGAAGCAAAGCAACTGCCCAAGATGGACTGTGGCCATTAGGGAGGTGTGGAATCTGGAAAATCGCTATCACAGAAAGTCATACTGAAAAAGGTTCAGGAAAATCCAGTTTGGCGCTCCATGTTTTACAGTGTAAAAACTTGCCTAGGTTAACAGGATTAGATATGGTCTCTTGGCACTCAGCTTCATTTTCACCGACTTCTATAGATATCCCATCCCCCCTGCACAGTATTATAGGAATTGGAAGGCTCAAAACTATATTTCCTCCTTTTCATCATGAACAAAAATCAGTATCAGATGAATTATCAATTGCAATGTCAACAGTAAAGCAAGCTTTCACAAGAAGACATAGGAGAAAACATTTATGACCTTGGAGTCAGCAGTCTTAAACCAGATGCTCACAATATAAATGGACCATAAAGGAAAATCTCTGATAAACTGAACTACATCAAAATTATGAACATCTTCATCAAAAGATATTATTAAAGGAGTGAAAAAAAAACAAGCCACAGAGAGGCAAAAGGTGTTCCTGATACATATACCAAGCAAACAGTGGTAAAGAATTAGCCTGCCAATGCAAGGAACACAGGTTCGATCCCTTGGTCGGGAACATCCCCCGGAGAAGGAAATGGCAATCCATGCCAGTATTCGTGCCTGGAAAATCCCATGAACAGAGGGTCTTGGTGGGCTACAATCCATAGGGTCACAAAAATGTCAGACAAGACTTACCAACTCAACAATAACAACAGTATCCAACAAAAGACTCGTATTCAGAATAGTGGTGGCGGTGGTTTAGTTACTAAGTCATGTCTGACTCATGTGACCCCATGGACTGTAGCCCTTCAGGGTATGGAATTTTCCAGGTAAGAATACTGCAGTAGGTTGCCATCTCCTTCTCCACATACTCAGAATAAAGAACCATAAGGAACAAGAAAAATCAGATAAGCTAATAGAAAATTGGGTGAGAGAGTTGGACAGGCACTTCATGGAAGAGAATATTCAAGTGGCCAACAAACATACAAAATGGTGCTTTACTTGTTAGACATCAAGGTAAATAAAAATTAAAACCACAGTAGGATTTCAATATATTGCATTAGTCTTTCAACAGAATGGCTCAAATGTAAAAGATGGAAGATATGAATTTTGATAAGGATGAGGCACTTTCATTACTTTGGAAAATTGTCTGCCAATATCCACTTGAGCTAAGCGTGTGCATTTCCTATAACCCAGAAATTTCACTTTTTAAAAGAATTTATTTATTTTAATTGGAGGATAATTAGTTTACAATATTGTGCTCAGTTCAGTCGCTCAGTTGTGTCTGACTCTTCACAACCCCATGAATTGCAGCATGCCAGGCCTCCCTGTCCATTACCAACTCCGACAGTTTACTCAAACTCGTGTCCATTGAGTCGGTGATGCCATCCAGCCATCTCATCCTCTGTCATCCCCTTCTTCTCCTGCCCCCAATCCCTCCCAGCATCAGAGTCTTTTCCAATGAGTCAACTCTTCATGTGAGGTGGCCAAAGTATTGGAGTTTCAGCTTTAGCATCATTCCTTCCAAAGAAATCCCAGGACTGATCTCCTTAAGGATGGACTGGTTGGATCTCCTTGCAGTCCAAGGGACTCTCAAGAGCCTTCTCCAACACCACAGTTCAAAAGCATCAATTCTTCGGTGTTCAGCTTTCTTCACAGTTCAACTCTCACATCCATACATGACCGCTGGAAAAACCATAGCCTTGACTAGATGGACCTTTGTTGGCAAAGGAATTTCTCTGCTTTTGAATGTGCTATCTAGGTTGGTCATAACTTTCCTTCCAAGGAGGAAGCGTCTTTTAATTTCATGGCTGCAGTCACCATCTACAGTGATTCTGGAGCCCCCAAAATAAGTCTGACACTGTTTCCCCATCTATTTCCCAAGAAGTGATGGGACCAGATGCCATGATCTTCGTTTTCTGAATGTTGAGATTTAAGCCAACTTTTTCACTCTCCTCTTTCATTTTCATCAAGAGGCTCTTTAGTTCCTCATCACTTTCTGCCATAAGGGTGGTGTCATCTGCATATCTGAGGTTATTGATATTTCTCCCGGCAATCTTGATTCCAGCTTGTGCTTCTTCCAGCCCAGTGTTTCTCATGATGTACTCTGCATCGAAGTTAAATAAGCAGGGTGACAATATACAGCCTTGACGTACTCCTTTTCCTATTTGGAACCAGTCTGTTGTTCCACGCCCAGTTCTAACTGTTGCTTCCTGACCTGCATATAGGTTTCTCAAGAGGCAGGTCAGGTGTTCTGGTATTCCCTTCTCTTTCAGAATTTTCCACAGTTTATTGTGATCCACACAGTCAAGATTTTGCCATATACCAGCATGAATTGGCCACAGATATACATGTGCCACCCCCAGTCCTGAACCCTGCTCCCACCTCCCTCCCCACTCTATCCCTCTGGGTTCTTCCTGGTTGACTTTGGGTGCCCTGCTTCATGCATCGAATTTGCACTGGATTTACATATGGCAGTATATGTGTCAATGCTATTCTCTCAAATCATCCCACCTTTGCCTTCTTCCACTGAGTCCAAAAGTCTTTCTTTGCACCTGTGTCTCCTTTCCCACTCCACATGTAAGATTGTTGTTACCATCTTTCTGAATTCCATATATATGTATTAATATACAATATTTGTCTATCTTTTTCTGACTTACTTCACTCTGTATAATAGGCGTCAGTTTCATCCACCTCATTAGAGCTGACTCAAATGTGTTCCTTTTTATAGCTGAGTAATATTCCATTGTGTATATGCACCGCAACTTCCTTATCCATTCATCTACCCATGGACATCTAGGTTGCTTCCATGTCCTAGCTGTTGTAAAGAGTGCTGCAATGAACATTGGGGTATCTGTGTCTCTTTCAATTCTGGTTTCCTCGGGGTGTATGCAGAAATTCCATTCTTTTAAATGTAGCTGAAATGCATACATGTTATTTTCATAGCAGCACTATTTGTAATAAACAAACTGGAAACAATCCAAATGTCCATCTGCAATAGAATACATAGATTTTGTTATATTCATCCAGTGCAATAACATACAGCAATACATGGATAAATCTCACAAAAATACTGACGGAGAAGATCCAGTCATAAAAGAGTACGTAGTTTATCATTCCAGTATGTATAAGATCAAAAATAGGCAGAATTGTTCTATCATGTTAGAAACAATCCTTCAAGGGGGACAATGACTAGAAAGGAACATAAGGGGTACTTCTAGGTGCTAGAAATTTCCATCTCCCAATCTGGGTGCTGATTACATGGGAATGTTCACCTAGGAAAGTTCATCAAGCTGACTGATCGTGATTTGTGCATTTTTCTATGTGTATGTTACACTTCAATAAATACTGACTTACAGTTTAAAAACATTATAGTTTAATATAAACTAGATTTTGCCAAGCAGACACCATGAAGTGAGATTTGGAAGGTAAAGGAAGATGGATGCCATTTTCCCTACCTGTTAGTTTCCCATCCAAGGTGTTAGTGTTCATAAGATATTAGAAATAATTTTCAATGGCTCGACTTTTTCTGCCTCAGCACTGCCGCCACCTCCACTGGTGAGAAGTGGCTGTGGTGCTGGCAGTGGTCTCCATAGCTTTCTGACCTCTAGGCTGTTGCTGTGTGGTCTGGCCTGAAGTTCGAGGACAGACCTCCTGACAGTTTTGTGATCATATTTAATTCTTCGTATTCAATACATAGAGCAGTGTCTGCACAGAACCCCAGTCAATATATCAGCTATTACTACAACTGATGGGCAATGTAGTTAGGATTGGTTTTAAGTCTTTGGGAAAAAAAAATTATCATTGGCAATCTTACTACCTAGGATCATCATTCTCGTGAGAAAGTCTGCTTTAGAGCTACCTAAATCTATTCTATTGCACTGCAAAGCCATTTACTTCAGAGGATTCCTGGTTTCAGGTGTCATTCAAAAATGATTCTTAAGGCATCCTTTGTTCTCTCTTCACAAGCGACATAATGCCAGTTCTTTGAAATTTTCTTTACATGCTCTGCAGCTCTTCCTGGTTGTGGATGTTTGAGTAAAGTATTCATGTAAGGACTGCCTATACTAGTAGGATTCACTGCCCTTTTCTTTTTGTCACACTCCCAGGCTCACACTTGCTTATCTAACCAAAGCCTTACACTGCTGACTCAAGCTTAGTTTATGGTCCAAGCCCAGAATTATGTTATTATTAGCCAAAATACCCATGGATTGGGGCAGAATTGCAGAAGATTGAAAAACAAAACTTTTCAGCCATAAGTAAGAGTTTTTACCTGGCCCTCCCAAACACGACAATATCTAATACAACAGCTTATAACAATGAGAATCAGAAGCCTAAAGAGAAATGAGCTAACAAGCATAGAGGAATTATTGAATAGTGGAATTGTACAGTAGGAAGAGATTTAGAAATAGTCTGTATAAGCCAGGAAATGAAGTTCAGATCTGCACCCAGGCTTCCAGTCAGAGCTTATTCTGAGTACTCTTGTTCCTCAAGGTGTGGTCCTCAGACCAGCAGCAACTGCACCTGGGAACCTGGGAGGTGGGAGGGGGTTTCATGTTTGGGAACGCATGTACACCCATGGTGGACTCATGTCAATGTATGGCAAAACCAATACAGTATTGTAAAGTAAAATAAAGTAAAAATAATAATAATGAAAATAATAATAATAAAATAATAATAATAAATAAAAAAGAAAAAAGAAAAAAAGAAATGCAGAAGCTCCCATAATGTCAGAATCAGCATTTTAACAATGCCGCCCCCCCCACCCACCAAGTGATCTGTATAGATATTAAAATTTGAGGAGATATAGGCAAAGGCCTTTTCATACTGTTCATGGGGTTCTCAAGGCAAGAATACTGAAGTGGTTTGCCATTCCCTTCTCCAGTGAACCACATTCTGTCAGTATGAAAAGGCAAAATGATAGGATACTGAAAGAGAAACTCCCTGGGTCGGTAGGTGCCCAATATGCTACTGGAGATCAGTGGAGAAATAACTCCAGAAAAAATGAAGGGATGGAGCCAAAGCAAAAACAATACCCAGTTGTGGATGTGACTGGTGATAGAAGCAAGGTCCAATGCTGTAAAGAGCAATATTGCATAAGAACCTGGAATGTCAGGTCCATGAATCAAGGCAAATTGGAAGTGGTCAAATAGGAGATGGCAAGAGTGAACGTCGACATTCTAGGAATCAGCGAACTAAAATGGACTGGAATGGGTGAATTTAACTCAGATGACCATTATATCTACTACTGTGGGCAGGAATCCCTTAGAAGACATGGAGTAGCCATCATGGTCAACAAAAGAGTCCGAAATGCAGTACTTGGATGCAATCTCAAAAACGACAGAATGGTCTCTTGGTTTTCCAAGGCAAACCATTCAATATCACAGTAATCCAAGCCTATGCCCCAACCAGTAACACTGAAGAAGCTGAAGTTGAACAGTTCTATGAAGACCTCCAAGACCTTTTAGAACCAACACCCCAAAAAGATGTCCTTTTCATTATAGCGGACTGGAATGCAAAAGTAGGAAGTCAAGAAACACTTGGAATAACAGGCAAATTTGGCCTTGGAATGTGGAATGAAGCAGGGCAAAGGCTAATAGAGTTCTGCCAAGAGAACACACTGGTCATAGCAAACACCCTCTTCCAACAACACAAGAGAAGACTCTACACATGGACATCACCAGATGGTCAACACCGATATCAGATTGATTATATTCTTTGCAGCCAAAGATGGAGAAGCTCTATAGAGTCAGCAAAAACAAGACCAGGAGCTGACTGTGGCTCAGATCATGAACTCCTTAGTGCCAAATTCAGACTTACATTGAAGAAAATAGGGGAAATCATCACTAGACCATTCAGGTATGACCTAAATCAAGTCCCTTATGATTATACAGTGGAAGTGAGAAATAGATTTAAGGGATTAGATCTGATAGACAGAGTGCCTGATGAACCATGGACGGAGGTTCGTGACATTGTACAGGAGGCAGGGATCAAGACCATCCCCATGGAAAAGAAATGCAGAAAAGCAAAATGGCTGTCTGAGGAGGCCTCACAAACAGCTGTGAAAAGAAGAGAAGTGAAAAGCAAAGGAGAAAAGGAAAGATATAAGCATCTGAATGCAGAGTTCCAAAGAATAGCAAGGAGAGATAAGAAAGCCTTCCTTAGCGATCAAAGCAAAGAAATAGAGGAAAACAACAGAATGGGAAAGACTAGAGATCTCTTCAAGAAAATTAGGGATACCAAGAGAACAGTGCATGCAAAGATGGGCTCAATAAAGAACAGAAATGGTATGGACCTAACAGAAGCAGAAGATATTAAGAAGAGGTGGCAAGAATACACAGGAGAACTGTACAAAAGAGAGCTTCACAACCAAGATAATCACGATGGTGTGATCATTCACCTAGAGCCAGACATCCTGGAATGCGAAGTCAAGTGGGCCTTAGAAAGCATCACTACAAACAAAGCTAGTGGAGGTGATGGAATTCCAGTTGAGCTATTTCAAATCCTGAAAGATGATGCTGTGAAAGTGCTGCATTCAATATGCCAGCAAGTTTGGAAAACTCAGCAGTGGCCACAGGACTGGAAAAGGTCAGTTTTCATTCCAATCGCAAAGAAAGGCAATGCCAAAGAATGCTCAAGCTACCGCACAATTGCACTCATCTCACATGCTAGTAAAGTAATGCTCAAAATTCTCCAAGCTAGGCTTCAGCAGTACATGAACCGTGAACTTCCAGATGTTCAAGCTGGTTTTAGAAAAGGCAGAGGAACCAGAGATCAAATTGCCAACATCCACTGGATCATGGAAAAAGCAAGAGAGTTCCAGAAAACATCTATTTCTGCTTTATTGACTATGCCAAAGCCTTTGACTGTGTGGATCACAATAAACTGTGGAAAATTCTCCAAGAGATGGGAATACCAGACCACCTGACCTATCTCTTGAGAAGCCTGTATGCAGGTCAGGAAGCAACAGTTAGAACTGGGCATGGAACAACAGACTGGTTCCAAATAGGAAAAGGAGTATGTCAAGGCTGTATAGTGTCACCCTGCTTATTTAACTTCTATGCAGAGTACATCATGAGAAACGCTGGGCTGGAAGAAGCACAAGCTGGAGTTAAGATTGCCGGGAGAAATATCAATAACCTCAGATATGCAGATGACACCACCCTTATGGCAGAAAGTGATGAGGAACTAAAGAGCCTCTTGATGAAAATGAAAGAGGAGAGTGAAAAAGTTGGCTTAAAGCTCAACATTCAGAAAACGAAGATCATGGCATCTGGTCCCATCACTTCTTGGGAAATAGATGGGGAAACAGTGTCAGACTTATTTTTTGGGGCTCCCAAATCACTGCAGATGGTGACTGCAGCCATGAAATTAAAAGATGCTTACTCCTTGGAAGGAAAGTTATGACCAACTGAGACAGCATATTAAAAAGTAAAGACATTACTTTGCCAACAAAGGTCTGTGTAGTCAAGGCTATGGTTTTTCCAGCAGTCATGTATGTGAAGAAAGCTGAGTGCTGAAGAATTGATGCTTTTGAACTGTGGTGTTGAAGAAGACTCTTGAGAGTCCCTTGGACTGCAAGGAGATCCAACCAGTCCATTCTGAAGGAGATCAGTCCTGGGTATTCTTTGGAAGGAATGATGCTGAAGCTGAAACTCCAATACTTTGGCCACCTCACATGAAGAGTTGACTCATTGGAAAACACCCTGATGCTGGGAGCGATTGGGGGCAGGAGGAGAAGGGGACGACAGAGGATGAGATGGCTGGATGGCATCACTGACTTGATGGACATGAGTTTGAGTGCACTCCGGGAGTTGCTGATGGACAGGGAGGCCTGGCGTGCTGCAATTCATGGGTTGCAAAGAGTCACACTTGACTGAGTGACTGAACTGAACTGAACTGAACTGAGGCAAAGGCACCACAGGCTCTTGTGCTTCTGTTTAAAATCTTGCCTAAATTATATTGCATAGAAAAACCTGAAATCTTTTGGACAAGACTTGTGTTATTATAGGTCTTTGTCTAATAGATTATTTGAATAGCTGGATTAAAGGAAAAGACAAGCTTTCTCTAATGATTTCTGAAAAAAAAAAAAAATAGAGGGCATCTGTTTGAGTTGTGCTAGTTTTTAATGTACCCATGCAGATTTTAATCTGCTAGAGAAATTAATAGCCTATTTGGTAGTAGCATGTCCTGCAAAAATAAGTGCTATAAAATGGAAGTATTTAAATGGATATTTAGATTATGCAGTCCTTGGTGATTTAGTTTTCAATTACACAAAGGTAATTACACTAGATCCACCTCATTCACCCTTCCGTGAGAAAATGCTGTAGTGTTGTAATAAGCAATGCTGTCGGGCAATGAGTGATCTCCACTCCTTGTTGGCTAGGACCTGGAGTCATTCGTGTTAAGCAGTTTAGGGTGTATGCTAGGAATATAAATGACGGAGACACCCTTTGTGACCCTTCTCACAAAGGAAGCCTCGTCACTATTAAGGGTTCATGTGAGGCCACAGGCCCAGCCTCTCAGATTGGGGAGGGTTCACATGGCCCACAGATTTGGCTTGTGAGACAAGAGTGGGACTGTGGCAAAGGAGAGCTCCACAGCTGGGCTCTTCCTATGACTCTGGTTCTCAAAGTTCTCATGCTTCCAGGGTGCCAGTCATGCTTTATTTCTTGATCTGGGTGTTGGTTTCATGAGTGTTTTCATTTATGAGCTTTCACTTATAAAAAATATATACTTTCCTGTGTGTATGATACACTGCAATAAAAATTCAAAAGTAGAGAAAGTTGGAGCTGCATAAGAGCAGATTTCTATCCTATCTCTTTCCTATTCAGATGCAGGTGATCTATGTTCCTTACTTTGGGAAACACTGCCCAGAGCAATCCAGGGGCTACAGTCAGGGAAAATTGATGACCAAGCTTCATTTATCCAACGTATAGACGTGGACAAGTAAAATCAAACAAGTTATAATGCCCAGTTCAGGATGTAATATAAACACATTCTTCTGGTCTTCATATCACACTTGGGAGGACAATATTATCTCCATTGTATAGAAAAGGCAAAAGGTACCCATAGAGTAGGCTGAGCCAAGAGGCCATGTGAGGTCTATAAGACCAAAGTCTATCTTACCACTGCTTGACCACTTGAAAGGGTAAATAAGTCACAAGGACAGCCTGAGGGAGTGGGAGTGATAGAGAAAGGGCACCGACTTCTTTGCCAAGGTAGCAGACAGTCATTGAGGGCAGACTGAAGATAGGAACCTCTGGTCTTTTCAGAGTCTTCTGGTAAGTATTATAAATGGCATTTTCTCAGAGTTAACACCTTAAGGCCACACCCAAGGGATCTCTGATTACCTGGAGGAGGTCCTATACATGTCCCAAACAACTTGGCTGAACACCAGAAATACTTTGGGAAGATTTTAAACATACAGATTCCCTTTTCTACCCTAGAGACTCAGTTTCAGTACATTTGGGGTGAGGCCCAAAAGCTGTTTAAACCAGTCCAGGTAATTCTGAAGATCAGCTGGGCTTGGGAACCACTAGTGTAGTCATGCTGACCAGATAAAAAGTCGGGCTTGAGCTGACCTTGGTAGCAGTTCATCCACAACTCGAACAGGGGAAAGCAAAGGGCCCATTATGGTTGTCCTCAAACTAAATAAATCAAACGAAATATCAGGTCAAGAAACAAAGTGGAATGAAAGGAAACTTGCTATCAGGAGATGGAAAAATGTGGCTAGTTTAGGCCTGCAAATAAAAGGTCTGCACTGATGTGTCCCACGTATTAACACTCAACTAGAGTTCATCCCCCTGGCCTGCTCACAAGGAGAGCATCTAAGGATTCTAAACATTTCTTCATTTTTCCTCTTTAAAAAATTGAGGACTTCCCTGGTAGTCCATTGGTTAAGAATCCACATGGCAACGCAGTGGACACAGGTTCCAGCCCTGCTCTGGGAACATTTCCTATGCCTCTGGGCAACTAAGCCTGTGCAGCACAGCTACTAAACCACGCACCATGCTGCTGAGGCCTGAGCACCCCGGAGCCCGTGCTCTGCAACGAGAGAAGCCCAGGGACGGCCGCGGTGACGCGCAGCCCTGCTTCACAGCCAGAGAGCTCGAGTGCTGCAACAAACACCCAGGGCAGCCAAAGATAAACAAAGTTATTAAAAAATCGAGATAGAACCGGCACATAACACTATATTGGTTTTTAATATTGTTAGCTTTTTAAAAAGTGTTGTACAAAGAGAGTATACAAACTTCCATTAGTTGTGGGGATGTAAAAGGTACAGCATGGTGACGACAGGTAATATTAGGAAAAAACATGAACTGTAAAGCAGTTTAATATCTGACCTCAATATGAAATACTTGGTCTAGGCTGTTTTTACTTCGGAAGTTTAAAAATTTTGAACAGAGCAAAATCAGACTTTCTTTGCAAAATTTTAGGAGACTGTTACAAAGGTAACAAGATCCAAGGGCACCTTCCCCCACCACAATGACCTGAACTGTTTTATTCTATATTTAAAATATGACCTTGAAGAACCTAGACTTCTATTTGACCTCAATGCTCAGTGGTGAAAGTACAGAGGTGATTTTGTTCAATCAAGAACTTCCCTATCTCATCTGTCAACCAGAATAAATAGCTAAAACTGATAAGTTGATAAAGAGCTTTTTTTTTTAATTGGAGAATTAATAACTTACTGTAAAGTAGAATTTAATTACTGGACCTTGCTAACAACTGACATATGAATTAATTACCTTAAATCACTGCCAAGTTTAATTCCCATTCAAGTTTAAAGGAACACATCACAGCACTCAAACCTAGAGGAAATATTTATGATGTAAATGATAGAACACAATTAAATCTATTATTCATTAGTATGAATGGGAACAAAATACAGTAAACAATAAAATAAACCTAGATAGGATTTAGGAAAACCATCTCAACTCAAAACATGTTCTCATCTTAAATCCTTGTCTCATTTGAGGAAACAAGCCTTGTTCCTCATTTATGAGATTAGAGACTCATGTTTTATTTCTTTCCATGTGTGGAAGTGGGGTGACGAGATCTTTTAGCCAAGAAACACATTCTGGGCCCAAACATTAGACAGATGACTGATCTCATAAATTTTATTAAAAAGTTACTCTTCTGGATAAAAGAAAAAATGAGGACAGAAGGGGGAAATTAGAACACAGACTTAACAATTAAGATGATCCTTTGTGTGATCTCAGTTCACCAGTTTATTTAGCTTTCTGTTACCCTGATGCTGGGAAAGATTGAAGGCAAAAGGAGAAGGGGACAGCAGAGGATGAGATGGTTAGAAAGCATCACCAACTGAACAGACAGGAATTTGAGTGAACTCCAAGAGATAGTGGAGGGCAGAGGAGCCTGGTGCACTGCAGCCCGTGGGGTTGCAAAGAGTTGTATACAACTTAACGACTGTGAGCTCAGTCACTTCAGTCGCGTCTGACTCTTTGTGAGCCCATGGACTGTAGCCCACCAGGCCCCTCTGTCCATGGGATTCTTCAGGCAGGAATACTGGAGTTGATTGCCATACTCTTATCCAAGGGCTCTTCCTGACCCAGGGATCAAACCCTCCTCTTCTCTCTTAAGTCTGCTGCCTTGGCAGGTGGGTTCTTACCACTAGCGCCACCTGGGAAGCCCCACTTAGTGACTGAACAACAACAATTCCTGTCTGGGCAAAATACCTCTAACAGGAAAGAATGCTTTCAGCTGCAAATATAATTTTTTTTAAGTTTTTAAATTATTTACTTTGGGTGTGCGGGGTCTTTGTTGCTGCAGGGGGCTTTCCTCTAGTTGCGGTGAGCAGGGACTCCTCTGCAGCTGCGTGCTCAGGCCTCTCACTGTGGTGGCTTCCCTTGCTGTGGAGCAGCAGCTCCAGGGCACTCAGGGTGCAGTAGCTGCGTGTCTCTGCATGAATCCTACATTAGCAGGGAGACTCTTTACCACTGAGCCACCAGGGAAGCCCTATTCTGAAATTTTTGATTTAAATGTGTCACAGTAACCTGAGATGCAACCTATTACTTATCCTTTTAGCAAAGAAACTATAGATATTAGAAAAAAAAAAGTATTTTAAAAACTCTTATACCCTCACACTATGGTCTAGTTGTTTTTTTGTTTGTTTGTTTTTATGGTCAGTTGGTTTTTGACAAGGGTTCCAAGATAATAAATGAGGAAAGAATAGTCTTTTCAACAAAACATTTGGGACAACTCGTTAGCACATGCAAAAGGATATAATTAGACCTTTACCTAATACAACAATTAGCTCCATCAAAGCAAAGAAATGTAAGAGCTGAAATGTAAGAGCTAAACCTATAAAGTTTAGAAGAAAATATATAAGCATAAATATGTGACTTTAGTCAGTGACTGGTTAGATATTAACACCAGAAGCAGAAGCAACGAAAGAAAACAGGTATATTTGACTTCATCAAAATTAAAACCTTTGTGTTTCAAAGGACACCAGTAAAAAACTTGTAGAAGGTGAGGAAAGATTTGCAAATTAGACATCTGGCATGAGATCTGTATCTAGAATACATTAAAAAAATTACAACTCTACAATAAAAAGACAACCCAGTTTAAGAATGGGCAAAAGATCTGAATGCACATTTCTCTAAAGAAGCTACACAAATGGCTGATAAACATATGAAAAGATCCATAACATCGTTAGCCTTCAGGAAAAGGGCAATCGTAATCATGATGGTTTCCTTCATATCCACTAGGATGACTGGCATACCAAAGACAGATAATAACGACTGTTGGTGAGGGACTGGAGAAAATTGAACTTTCATACATTGCTGATGTAACTGTAAAATGGTGCAGCCATTTAGGAAAACAGTCTGGTTTTCTCAAAAGGCTAGACAAAGGGCTACCCTGTGACCCAGCAATTCCCTTTTTAGGTATACAACCCAAAGTAAATGAAATCGCATGTCCACAAGAAAACTTGTATAGAAATGTTCATAGCAGCACTATTTGTAACATCTAGAAAGTAGAAAGAGCTCAAATTCCATCAACTGAAAAATGAATAAATGAAGTATGTTATATCCATACAATGGAATATTATTCAGCAATAAAAGAAAGCTGATACACACTGAAACACAAATGAACCTCGAAAACATTAAGCAAAGTAAAAAATGCCAGTCACAAAGGACCACATATTGTATGATTTTGTTTATAGTAATGTTTCTGCAATAGACAAATCTATAGATAGGAAATAGATAGTGGTTGCCTAGGGCTGGGGCAGGGATGTTGGAGGAAAATTGGGAGTAACTGCTAATAGGTACAGGGTTTCTTCTGGGTGTGATGAAATTTCTCTAAAATTGACTGTGGTGATGAATGCACATACCAGTTAATATACTAAAAATCACTGAATTTCACACTTTAAATGGGTGAACTGTCAGATATATGAACTATGTCTCAGCAAAGCTGCTTATTTTTTATAGAAGCAGGAGAGAATTTGTCACATCCAAATAAAAGCATTTAACTAAGACTCTGCATGATTTTGCTTTCTCTTTCTCTGCCAAGGCAATCTTAGAAGCATGTATTGATAGGAAAGAGCTATAAAATCAAAGCAGCTTAAATATGGAGCCAACACATGAAAGGAAATTGTTCTAGAGATTCACCCAGACCCACAGCTGACTCTGAGTAAAAGAGAAATAAAATTTTGTGTTTTTTAAAAAATCACACTTCATTTGGATATAGTGTTAAAAGAAGATTTAGAGATAGTTCATCTAGCCCAGGGTTTTTCAACTCCTTAGTACTGAAATTTTGGATAGGATAATTCTTAGTTGGGTGTTGGCCAGGGCCAGGGCGAGGGGAGGGTGCTGTCCTATACATTGTAGGATACTTAGCAGGATTCCTGGCTGCCTCAGTTGTGAATATCTTTAGACCTTGTCACATGTCCTTGGGTGAGGGCACAAAATCCCCACTTCCCCTGCCTGCGGAGAACAAGTGACTTACTCTAACATTTCCAAAAGAGTGTTCCTTAGAATATTAATTTCACCCACTGCTGCAAAAGAAAAGGGTTACACGGTTTAGCAAGTGTGGAAAACAGAAAGCTAAATGAATTCTCTCACCCCTTCTGCTCCTCCTCACACATTTTATAGTGAGAAGATGTAAAACAGTGTCTTGTGTCACTTAAGCAATGACTTAATCGTAGTTTTGAGTTAAGAACTTGGGTCTTCTCAAGCCGAGATCAATGCTCTTTTGACTCTTTTTGAAACCAAGTCTCCCAAATTCTTGAACTGATATCCTCCAAATAAAGCTTTGAGATTTGTTGACTGGTTGTAAACTACTGGAAGGTCCAAGCACAGGCTCTCCCAAGAGGTCACATTCCATTCTGAGAGTCAAGATGTGGAGTGCGAGTGGAATGAGAACAGTAGGCCCTGTGAGGCAATCCAGAGGTCACTTCCCCTCCCTTCTCTTAAAGACCAAACATTTTCAGCTTTACCTGATTCTCTTCCTTTAATTAAGACCTGATCATGAAGGAAAGAAGATACAAGGCATGGATTTGCAGGACAGGTCTCAAATTTAGCATTAGTCAGATTGAATATAACAGTAGGCATCTGGAACATATGAAAAAGATATAATAAACAACATCTTCAAAAGCAGAAGGGATATATACCAAAGATATATTCTGATATTTATGGTGAAAGTAGCTCAGTTGTGTCCAACTCTTTGGGACCCTATAGACTATACAGTCCATAGAATTCTCCCTGCCAGAATACTGGAGTGGGTAGCCATTCCCTTCTCTGGGGGATCTTCCCAACCCAAGGATCAAACCCAGGTCTACCACATTGCAGAAAGATTCTTTATCAGCTGAGCCACAAGGGAAGCCCAGTGTTTATTGGATGGGGATTATACTCAAGGCCAAGCTATGTACCTTGAATGATCCAGTAGGATAGAAACGTTCACAGATTCTTTCAGGAAATTCAGCTTAAATACAGACATTAGTAAAACAGGGGAACACACTCTATCAAGTGACAAAAAATGATATCAAAAATTAGGGGAGAGCTTAGGTTGCCAAAACTTTTTAGAAACCCCGAGAGGATTTTAAATGGATGTCTGTTTTTCACCATCTTGGGATAAAATTTGGACCTAACTGTATGTCAAATAGACTTAAAATAATAATTCTGAAGAGCTATTCTGTACAACTGGCAAATAAAACACTGCAGGAGCCAGGACTGGCCCTGACATTTGTGAGACCAAGGGAGAGTGCAGAACAGAGGTCTGCATCTTGTGTCTAAGGACTTGCCAGGCGGCTCAGTGGTAAAGAATCTGCCTGCCAATACAGGAGAGGCAGGAGACATGCTTTCAATTCCTGAGTCAGGAGGATCCCCTGGAGATAGAAATGACAACCCACTTCAGTATCCTTGCCTGGAAAATCCTATGGACACAGGAGTCTGGGACTACAGTCAATAGAGGTCACAGAAAGTTAGACATGACTGAGCAACTGAACTCATACAAATCCCATGTCTAACTGTGGAAATGGTACAAATAAAATATGTTTTGTTTTTTTAACTTAGTAACTTTAGCTCCCTCATGATCTCAAGACCAAGTTTGAATGGTTGATTCTTGAACCCCTTGGAGTCCTGAGGTAGGACATGGAGGCGTGGGGTGAGCTGGGTCCCAGGCTGAGGCTGCCGCTCCTCTTGTCCCATCCCTGGCTCTGACGGAGAAGGGCCTCTCCTGCAGGAGCGTGGATACCCTGGCCCACACATCCACGCTGTGTGTACCTCCCCTGGGGACCTTCAGGCTGAGGAGCGAGTGTACTAGTGGCATGGTCTGCCCTTGAGAGGATGGGACTGGGGAGGAAGTATAGGCTGGCCTGGAAAGTGAGCCTGATGTTTGGGCAGGGAATTCCGGGATGGTTCAAGGTACCCAGAGTCTGGTCTAGAGGCAGTGGTCCCCAATCTTTTTGGCACCAGGGATCAGTTCGTGGAAGACAATTCACAGATTGGGGTGGGAAGGGATGGTTTTGGGATGATTCAAGTGCATTACTTTTATTGTGAGCTTTATTTTAATTACTATTACGTCAGCTCCACCTCAGATCATTGGGCATTAGATCCTGGTGGTTGGGGACCCCTGGTCTAGAGAGAATCAATGTGGGTTCTGAGTGGGTGCATCCTCTTGGCCCCAGTCTCCTCATCCAGTGGTGAGGGGCACAGCCAGGGAAGGTTAGAACAGAGCCCTTTAAAAGCTGAAAGGCTCTATCAGCAGGATCCTGAAACATTCTGGAATGTGATAATTAGTCTGAGACACAGAATCCGGCACATACTTCAGGCCTGCTTTAGCAGGAGGAGGGAGGCCAGATCAAGCTTGTCCAGACAGGAGAGATGGATCATGCCTCACTTGCCCTGGAGGGTTCACAGAAGCTTATTGATTCCTGGCAAAGCAGAACAGCCCAGGCTGGAAGAGTCTGCCAAATCTGAATGCTAGTTTAGTTAATGATTTAAAGGGGCATTCACCTTTTTAATTTATCTGGAGACTGGACTGGAAGATTCTGATGTGATTTTTATCAGGGCCATTGAACTTTCTGTTTGTCCTCTTCATTGTGACCCCTGCTAACTCATCCACCACTGTTCTCACGGCACCAAGGACCCATCAGCCCTGCTGTCTTCTTCTCAGCTTGTTACCAGTGTTGATAGTTTCAGGAATCATCTTCATAAGTGCCCTTTACCCTTTGGTCCTCCATTCAGTCCTATTTTTTGTACTCCCCACCCAAAGTGAAATCTACCATGTACTTTCTATTTCTGCTCTAAAACAGAAGATGTTGCTGGGGAAAACTGAGAAATCAGATCCAAGACAATGTCAACCGACTGTTTCCGCTGAGCCCTTGCTACCAAGAGGCAATTGTCTGATTTCTCAGTCAAGATAGGTGCTTTCCCACTGTATTTTCTTGATCTTTCCTACAATCCCACTTCCTGTGTATCACTCTCATCTTGCATGATGGAAGAGATCAAGATTTTACAATGTCAGCCTCCTCTTTCTGCTGCTTCTCTGCTGAGAAATATTGAAACAAGGTATTTCCTTTTCTCCTTCCCTCTCATCTCAGAGGAAGAAGGTAACCCTCTCTTCTCTAGGTCTGTTTCCTTCTTGAGTCCCAGAGTCCACGGATTCACATGGGGCCTCTTCTCTGTTCTACATCTGTTTCTCAGTATGCCAGCTTTCTTACTTACTCTTCACTACATCAAAGCATCCCATGCCTCGGCTCCTCTTCCACCATCCCCCCTCCCCAGTCTATCGGTGCCTTTCTGGCTCACTTTTATCACTACTAAGCCATTGTTCATCACCTTGAGCATTTATTCTATAGCATAATCCATCCCTTTGCCCCTTGTCTTTCTGCCCCAGCAGATCATCCCAGAAAATTCCAAGTCTTGGATCAGTCTACCACCAATTTTCTCAGCTCTTACTTGATAATCCAAACTATTAAAGAAAATCACGCAGTGATGTGGACTAGCACCAGCTGCAACTTTGGTCTCTTACTTCGGTCACACTCGCAAGAGGCAGGAATTCTAGCTGTCCTCCCTCGTTTAAGCCTCTCTCCTACTTCTCTTGGTGATAAATCTAATCTTTGGCATTCTCATTTCTACCCTTTCACTCATTATCTCCCTATTTGCCAATCATTTCCTTCCTTCCTCTTTCTTTCATATTCATTAATACCTTGGATGTGCCTTATATTCTTCTTTCTTCTCTCTCCTACCCCAGTCTAACCAGTAACCACATCCGGTTGATCTTCCCTCTAAAACATTTCCTAAACTCATCCTCTCCTCTTTATTTTGTCATTTTCCTTAATTCAGGCTTTCACTGTCTCTACCTGGCCTTTTTGAACTGTCTCCTAAATGGCATTCACTGATTCTAGCCGTATCTCTCTCCAATTCCTAGTGAATAGTCTTCTCAGAGGGATAGTTTCTTAGGGAAAGGAAGGGTGGGTTGGGGTGGGGGAGGAAGGAAGACTCAAAGGAGAGAGAGAGACCCAAAGTGTGGAAGCCAAAGAAGGACACTGAAGGGAGAATAGAAATGCTTGCATTTAAACCCTCTCTTCTGTCTCTTGATAAAAATTTCAGTCAGACCTATGTTGCTTACCTCTTCTTGGTGGAGTTGACTTGCTTGTAGAGAAATATAATCAAGTACTGAGTCCTGCCGTAAGGCAAAGACTGTACACATGAAGCCAGCTAACATCTGGCCTGTGTGTTCAATTATTCTTCATTCATTCACTTATTTCTTACTTAACAAATATTTACAGAGCTCCTACCACATGTCAGGCACATGCTGGAAGGTGATCCAGACAGACAATTTTGCCTTAAAAGAATTTATAGTCTAGTGGGAGAGAAGACAAATAAACTAAGATGTGGTAAGGGCAATGCCATGAGAAGTTTATGGGAGTGCTTGGAAGGGACACATCAAAGCCAAGGGTGGGAGGGAGTCTAAGGGGACTTCCCGAGGGAGCTGGCATTTAACTGGAGATCACGGGAATGTACAGGTATTAGCCAGGTGTAGGGAAAGGATGGAGAAAATCTAGGAAGGTGAAGAAAGTTCAGAGCCAAAAGAGGGATGGTGAGCCCAAGGAACTGAAAGAAGAGGGACAATTGTGGAAAATAAGGTAGTATAGGTAAACTGGGACAGATCTTAACTTGTAAGTCAAGTTTAAAAGTTTACACTGTATCCTAAAGGTAATGGGAAGCTACAGACGGTCTTTTAGTGGGTGAATGACTTGATCAGATTTATGATTTTGAGAGAACATGTGACAGGATGATATGTGAAGTATTAATGGAATGTACTTTATCTGTTCATCTCTCTCCTTGGGCTCTGAGCTACCAACCTGCACCCTGCCAGCTCACCAAGACACACACAGACACACATGCACACACACTCCATCAGACTTCTTTGTTAGTAGAGTGAAAAGCACACTGATTACTGAGGAGGCAGTCTACTGCTGAGAGAGACCTAGACTGTGCTACATAATTCAAAGGGTTCTGCACTTTAACTCAGAGATTAAACTAATGCGATTAAACAATTCACACAAATGCATAAATGTGAATTGATTTTTTTTTTCCCCTTCTGTGCTGGAAGGGGAGAAGAAATGACCTGACCTGGAAAGGGGATATGATGGACCAAAGGAAGAAATGTTCCTGGATTGCTCTTTGGGGTTGCAGGAGTCTGGCTGCCCCTTTGAGAGGTGAAGCTACATGGGAGGTGGATGTGCATGCCAGCCTGTCACCACCATCAGAGCCAGCAGGGTCCAAGACCTAGAGGAGACACCGGGCCTTGCCGTGTGAAGAGGTCAGATAATGGCAGTGTTGGCAGCGGGCTGGTGCTAGCATGAGGATCAACCCCAGAAGAGAGGAAATGGGTAGTTCTCACTCCATTGCCATATGCAACCAATCAGACATAAACCACCATCCCCTTCTCCACTTCCCTTGGGTAGTCAGCCCAAGGAGACTCCTGAGTAATGGGCAGGAAGAAGGGAAAGAAAGTCTGAAATAAGTCTAAACTGAAATACTTGAAAAATCTCAGATTTTATCAAATACTGAATCTACTTGAGAGAATCTAGATTAAGTTGTCTGCCAGGAAGAAGGCTGACGGTTCAGATTCCAATATTAAATTTACTCTAGGAAACAATGTTTTGTTTTTGCATACTTTGTATCTTTGAAATTCCTTGCTTATAACAATCACATGTTTACTATGTGGGGAATGATCTGAGAGGAAGAACAGAAACAGAGAGACTTCCCTGGCCATCCAGTAGCTAAGACTTTGCCTTCCAATGCAAGGAGTGTGAGTTCAATCCCTGGTCAGGGAGCTAAGATTTGACATGCCTCATGGCCAAAAAAAGCAGAACATAAACAACAGAGGCAATAAATTCAATAAAATTTAAAATGGTCCACAAAAAGAAAAAACAAAGAAAGAGAGACCGGGGTTAGGTGAGATGTGATGGTGGTAGAGAGGAAGGAGATAAGTAAAATGATAAGAGAAACAGAATCAAGAGCTCATGGTAAAGCAGATGGATAAGAGAGACTCTAGAAAGAAAGCAGTCAGTGGGGAGGGAGGTGGGAGGGGGTTCATGTTTGGGAACGCCTGTAAGAATTAAAGATTTTAAAATTAAAAAATAAAAAACTCAAAAAAAAAAAAAAAAGAAAGAAAGAAAGCAGTCAGGAACCAAACACAAATTTCAGTGAGCACACAGTAGTTCTTGCCACTCAAAAGGGAAATCGAAGGGATACCAGTTTGAGGAGGAAATTAGTTCAAAGTGTGGAAAATTCTTAAAGGGATGGGAATACCAGACGACTTTACCTGCTTCTTGAGAAATCTGTATGCAGGTCAAGAAGCAACAGTTAGAACTGGACATGGAACAACAGACTGGTTCCAAATCAGGAAAGGAGTATGTCAAGGCTGTATACTGTCACCCTGCTTATTTAACTTAGATGCAGAGTACAGCATAAGAAATGCTGGACTGGATGAAGCACAAACTGAAATCAAGATTGCCGGGAGAAACATCAATAACCTCAGATATGCAGATGATACCACCCTTATGGCAGAAAGGGAAGAATTAAAGAGCCTCTTGATGAAAGTGAAAGTGGAGAGTGAAAAAGTTGGCTTAAAGCTCAACATTTAGAAAAGTAAGATCATGGCATCTGTTCCCATCACTTCATAACCAATAGATGGGGAAACAGTGGAAACAGTGGCTGACTTTATTTTTCTGGGCTCCTAAATCACTGCAGATGGTGATTGCAACCATGAAATCAAAAGATGCTTACTCCTTGGAAGAAAAGTTATGACCAATCTAGATAGCATATTCAAAAGCAGAGACATTACCTTGCCAGCAAATGTCCTTCTAGTCAAAGCTTTGGTTTTTCCAGTGGTCATGTATGGATGTGAGAATTGGACTAGAAAGAAAGCTGAGTGCCAAGGAATTGATGCTTTTGAACCGTGGTGTTGGAGAAGGCTCTTGAGAGTCCTTTGGACAGCAAGGAGATTCAACCAGTCCATCCTAATTTGAAATCAGTCCTGAATATTCATTGGAAGGACTGATGCTGAAGCTGAAACTCCAATACTCTGGCCACCTGATGCAAAGAACTAACTCATTTGAAAAGATCCTGAAGCTGGACAAGATTAAAGGCAGGAGGAAAAGGGGACAACAAAGGATGAGATGGTTGGATGGCATCAGCAACTCAATGGACATGAGTTTGAGTATGCTCCGGGAGTTGGTGATGGACAGGGAAGCCTGGTGTGCTACAGTCCATGGGGTTGCAAAGAATTGGACACGACTGAGCAACTAAACTGAACTGAACTGAAGATGCCTGAAGGGGCTTCCCTGGTGGTCCAATGGCTAAGACTCTGCACTTCCAGTGCAGGGTGTTAGGCGGCTAGGTTCGACCCCTGGAGAGGGAACTAGATCCCCCATGCTGCAACTAAGACTTGGCATGTGTAAAGATCCCACTTGTCATGATGAAGACTGAAGATCCTGCCTGCTGCAACTAAGACCAGGTGCAACCAACCAAATAAATAAGTAAATATTAAAAAAAAAAAAGTGAGTAGAGACAACTTCTATAAGAAGTTTAGCTGGCAAGAGGAAGACGGGGCTGTGGGTGGAGAAGAATGTGGCTTTGTTTTAACCTGAGAAATGTGGAGCCAGTACAGAGGAAGAGGCAGACTATAAAGATAGGAGTGAGAAAGAATAACTCAGAGTGAGGTCACTGCGATGTCAGGAGGAGACGGAATCCAGAGCACAGGTCAAGAGACTGGCCTTAAGATGGGCGAGGAGAACCTCTTTTATAGTAAGGGGTAAGATGGGTAAAAATGCAAGTAATGTATAGGTTGTCATGGAAAACTGAGGCTGCTCACACCTCATAACTTTTATTTCCCCTTCCCTTAGTGAGTGGAAAATAAAATCACAGAGAAGGCAGAGAGGGCAGGCATGGAGGTTTGGAGAGAGAGGAGAATTCTTGAAATATCCCCTCTGGGGACTCAGAAAGCTTATGCAGACAAGAGGAATGTGACAGGACCCCGGGCCACAATGAAGGCCTTCTTAATGTTGCCGACCATGAGCGTCCATGTGACCATGTGGCTTTCTCCAGCAGTGTCCAGCAGCTCAGGTAAAAGAATGGTCAAAGCAGACAACTGGATTTGAGGTATGTGTTCTAAGTCTTGTCAGGCAGATGAAACAGAAGTGTAACGCTGCAATGGATTTGAGGACTCTGGTCAAAGGCTTATGTATGCAGTATGGAATCCTTCCCGGGTGAGAAGGAAAAGGAGACAGAAAGATGATAAATAAGGAGACAGAAGAAAACAGAAAGATTATCACTTTGGACAACTGATAAAGTGAAAATAAGCAAGTGAGAAGTGTTGGAGGAATAGAAAGTTGTGGGTTCAGAGGTGCTATGGTTTTTTTTCTTCTTTCTTTGTTTTGTTCACTCTGCCACATGGCTCAGGGGATCTCAGTTTCCCAGCCAGGGATCAAGCTTAGGCCACAGCCGTGAAAGTTCAGGTCCCAACTACTGGATTGCCAGAGTATTCCCAGCGCTGTGGTTTCTTGATGACGAAGTCTGAGTGACCATGGGACTGAGAGATTGAAGCAGAATGGAAAAGGTAACTGGAGATGGAATCAAGGAACTGAGAGGTCAAGAAAATCTCACAGACATACCAAACGGGCCAGCTTGTTGGCAGAATTTGGAATGAAAAGGAATACTCTGGGCCTGGTGCCAGTAACTTCCATAAATAAAGGGCAAGACCAGGCGGTCAGCAGATGACGGCCGGAGGAGAGAGTGTGACATAATGGCTACGGTGCCTGGGCCTCAGAGGGCGCAGAACGAACACCATGGAAATGGTGGTGTATGGCAGAAAGAACCTGGCCTGGCAGCTTCCACTTGCCAGCGCTGCAGAGAAAGCAGTGTGTCTGGGGGGAAAACCAGGTTTCTCAGGGGAGAGGCTGGGGGTATCAGGGGCTTTGTTGACAATGGAATGGGATTCCTGGGGTCACAGAGGGAAAACGTAGGAGAAGACGGAGAAGTGGGACCTGAGTAGGGTATGAGGATGAGCGTTCCTACGAGGATAACTCATTGGAAGGGCCTCTCTCGGCGTATATCAGGGATATCAGGGGCCTGAGGGATGGTGGTCCGGCAGCTGCCTTGAGGCAGGAGCAGTCAGAGTCAGGCCTCTCAGGAGTCAGCCTTCTCCTGGGTGTGTCACACCTCAGGAAGAAACGAGCTGGCTGTTGACTCCAGGAAAAGGTTATAGTTGAGGGCTGCTGATCGGCAGGATGGGGTGACACTGTATGACCCTGGGGACATATGTAAGCTGGTGGCTGCGTGATTCTCAACATCCCAGCTTCCTTCATTCCCTCATATCCTGCACTATCTCAGTGCCTCTCTGCCTGTTCACTTTAGGGCTTGCTTTTGTTTCTAAACTTAGAGCCCAGGGAAAAACATTCAGCAACCTCAGAGCACCAGGAGATGTTTTAGAAAAAACACCCTGAGTCATCATAGGATTAACTAATTTCAACCAAGGAATATCAAAGGGTCCTCCTTCAAGGAAAGATGCAGTGTTTAGTTTCCTACTACTTTTGTTTTCAGTTAAAGAGAGAGAGAGAGAGAAAATTTATAAAGGACTCTGATCACTGCAAATTGATTTTTTCTTAAATATGAACCTCGGTCCACTTGGCCTCAGGTTGGTTTACTTACACACCATATTTATTTTCACTCTCCATGGTGAGATTTTTTGTTTGCTTAAAAGTCACAGGTCACATTTTAGAGTCTGTCCAGTTCATGACAGAAGAACAATTTAGTATTCTTTGAAGTTCAGCAATACGTGAACTGTGAACTTCCTGATGTTCAAGCTGGTTTTAGAAAAGGCAGAGGAACCAGAGATCAAATTGCCAACATCTGCTTGATCATTGAAAAAGCAAGAGAGTTCCAGAATAATATCTATTTCTGCTTTGTTGACTATGCCAAAGCCTCTGACTGTGTGGATCACAATAAACTGTGGAAAATTCTCCAAGAGATGGGAATACCAGACCACCTGACCTGCCTCTCGAGAAATCTGTATGCAGTTCAGGAAGCAACAGTAAGAACTGGACATGGAACAACAGACTGGTTCCAAAATAGGAAAAGGAGTATGTCAAGGCTGTATATTGTCACCCTGCTTATTTAACTTCTATGCAGAGTACATCATGAGAAACACTGGACTGGAAGAAACACAAGCTGGAATCAAGATTGTTGGGAGAAATAATAACCTCAGATATGCAGATGACACCACTCTTATGGCAGAAAGTGAAGAGGAACTAAAAAGCCTCTTGATGAAAGTGAAAGTGGAGAGTGAAAAAGTTGGCTTAAAGTTCAACATTCAGGAAACGAAGATCATGGCATCTGGACCCATCACTTCATGGCAAATAGATGGGGAAACAATGGAAACAGTGACAGACTTTATTTTTGGGGGGGCTCCAAAATCACTGCAGATGGTGATTGCAGCCATGAAGTTAAAAGACGCTTGCTCCTTGGAAGAAAAGCTATGACCAACCTAATTCAGTTCAGTTCAGTTCAGTTGCTCAGTCAAGTCCAACTCTTTGTGACCCCATGAACCGCAGCACACCAGGCCTCCCTGTCCAACACCAACTCCTAGAGTTTACACAAACTCATGTCCATTGAGTTGGTGATGCCATCCAATCATCTCATCCTCTGTCATCCCCCTTCTCCTCCTGCCTTCAATCTTTCCCAACATCAGGGTCTTTCAAATGAGTCAGCTCTTCACATCAGGTAGCCAAAATATTGGAGTTTCAGCTTCAACACCAGTCCTTCCAATGAACACCCAGGACTGATTTCCTATCTGATGGACTGGTTGGATCTCCTTGCAGTCCAAGGGACTCTCAAGAGTCTTCTCCAACACTACAGTTTAAAAGCATCAAGTTTTCAGCACTCAGCTTTCTTTATAGTCCAACTCTCACAATCATACATGACTACTGGAAAAACCATAGCCTTGACTAGACGGAAAACTCAGCCGTGGCCACAGGACTGGAAAAGGTCAGTTTTCATTCCAATCCCAAAGAAAGGCAATGCCAAAGAATGCTCAAACTACCGCACAATTGCAGTCATCTCACATGTTAGTAAAGTAATGCTCAAAATTCTCCAAGACAGGCTTCAGCAATACGTGAATCATGAACTTCCAGATATTCAAGCTGGTTTTAGAAAAGGCAGAGAAACTAGAGATCAAATTGCCAACATTCGCTGGATCATTGAAAAAGCAAGGGAGTTCCAGAAAAACATCTATTTCTGCTTTATTGACTATGCCAAAGCCTTTGACTGTGTGGATCACAATAAACTGTAGAAAATTCTGAAAGAGATGGGAATAACAGACCACCTGACCTGACTCTTGAGAAGATCATGGCATCTGGTCCTGTCACTTCATGGTAAATAGATGGGGAAACAGTGGAAACAGTGACTGACTTTATTTTGGGGGGGGGGGGGCTCCAAAATCACTGCAGATGGTGATTTCAGCCATGAAATTAAAAGACACTTACTCCTTGGCAGGAAAGTTATGACCAACTTAGACAGCATTTTAGAAAGCAGAGACATTACTTTGCCAACAAAGGTCCTTCTAGTCAAAGGTATGATTTTTCCAGTAGTCTCACATCCAGTATGGATGTGAGAGTTGGACCATATATAAGGCTGAGTGCCAAAGAATTGATGATTTTGAACTGTGGTGTTGGAGAAGACTCTTGACAGTCCTTTGGACTGCAAGGAGATCCAACTAGTCCATTCTAAAGGAAATCAGTCTGACTATTAATTGGAAGGACTGACGCTGAAGCTGAGGCTCCAATACTTTGGTCACCTGATGTGAAGAGCTGACTCATTAGAAAAGACCCTGATGCTGGGAAAAATTGAAGGCAGGAGGAGAAGGGGATGACTGAGGATGAGATGGTTGGATGGCATCAACAACTCAATGAACATGAGTTTGAGTATGCTCCAGGAGTTGGTGATGGACAGGGAGGCCCAGTGTGCTGCAGTCCGTAGGGTCGCAAAGAGTCGGACACGACTGAGCAACTGAACAGAACTGAAGTGGCTTGGAGTTGGCTTGTATCAGATGCCCAGGGTAATTTTATACGCTTACATAGTAGGATGCATGACCTGCATGATGGAGCAACATGGATGATGTTATCTTTAAGATACAGAGAACAACCAGAATGGGAGAGACACTGCTCGGCAGTCAGTTTTCTCACTCACTGATAACAGTTTGTTATGCATTCTTTCCATCCTCAAGCAAGAGAGTTCCAGAAAAACATCTATGTCTGCTTTATTGACTATGCCAAAGCCTTTGACTGTGTGGATCACAATAAACTGTGGAAAATTCTCCAAGAGATGGGAATACCAGACCACCTGACCTGCCTCTCGAGAAATCTGTATGCAGTTCAGGAAGCAACAGTTAGAACTGGACATGGAACAACAGACTGGTTCCAAATAGGAAAAGGAGTACGTCAAGGCTGTATATTGTCACCCTGCTTATTTAACTTCTATGCAGAGTACATCATGAGAAATGCTGGGCTGGAAGAAGCACAAGCTGGAATCAAGATTGCTGGGAGAAATATCAATAACCTCAGATATGCAGATGACACCACCCTTATGGCAGAAAGTGAAGAGGAACTAAAAAGCCTCTTGATGAAAGTGAAAGTGGAGAGTGAAAAAGTTGGCTTAAATCTCAACATTCAGAAAACGAAGATCACGGCATCTGGACCCATCACTTCATGGGAAATAGATGGGGAAACAGTGGCTGACTTTATTTTTCTGGGCTCCTAAATCACTGCAGATGGTGATTGCAGCCATGAAATTAAAAGACGCTTCCTCCTTGGAAGGAAAGTTATGACCAACCTATATTAAAAGCAGACACATTACTTTGCCAACAAAGTGCTGTCTAGTCAAGGCTATGGTTTTTCCAGTGGTCATGTATGGTTGTGAGAATTGGACTATAAAGAAAGCTGAGTGCTGAAAAATTGATGCTTTTGAACTGTGGTGTTGGAGAAGACTCTTGAGAGTCCCCTGGACTGCAAGGAGATCCAACCAGTCCATCTGATAGGAAATCAGTCCTGGGTGTTCATTGGAAGGACTGATGTTGAGGCTGAAACTCCAGTACTCATTTGAAAAGACCCTGATGCTGGGAAAGATTGAAGGCAGGAAGAGAAGGGGACGATAGGGGATGAGATGGTTGGATGGCATCACCGACTCAATGGACATGAGTTTGTGTAAACTCTGGGAGTTGGTGCTGGACAGGGAGTAGTGCTGTAGTTCATGGGGTCGCAAAGAGTTGGATATGACTGAGTGACTGAACTGAACTGGACTGGACACTGTATGCTGATTTGTAGAGATCTAAGAAACATCAGGGAATTTTTTTGGTGATAATTTTATGTTTTTTTATGATAAATTTATGTCTCGCCCCCCTATCCTTCCCAGATACAAAACAGAAAATAGATACCTATTATTGGTTTTTATGGCAGGCATTCCTGTGGAATCATTTCCTGGATTCAAACTGAACTCATCTTACATAAATAAATGTAACACATTTCATTAAATGTGTTAACTTTGTGGGACCTCTGAAGTGGTGTAACTTTTACATAGGTAAGATGTTGCTGGAAATACTCATATTCTCAGTCCTGCTAGATTTGGAGATAAAATGGCAGCCTTTTGTGGGGGGTTGGGGGAGGGGTCGGTATGTTAACAACATAAAGCGGTCTCCTTTGAAGACTGAGAGGCAGTTTCCTGAAGTCAGTGTGTTCTACAGAAGCTACCAGTTCTGAAGGATGTTTACAGGTGAAACACTGGTCAAATAAATGTGCAGAATGCTAGGTAAAACCATTTTAAGCAGTTTTCTTTATTAAAGCCAGGACTTCTAATAGTCTTCAATTTGCCAATGTGCTTTGTGAACTTGTAAGAGAGGAAACTGCTGAGTTAAAATTCCCAAACTCATTTGCTCTTGAAACCCTGGTCTGGTCATGCTAAGCCACTTCAGTCCTCGGACTCTTTGCAACCCTATGGACTGTAGCCTGACGGGCTCCTCTGTCCTCGGGATTCTCCAGGCAGGAACACTGGAGTGGGTTGCCATGCCCTCCTCCAGGGGATCCTCCTGACCCAGGGATCGCACCTGCAGCTCCTGCATTGCCGGCAGATTCTTTACCAATAAGCCACCAGGGAAACCCTGAGCTTTTCATAGGACCAGTGTTACGTGGAGTAAGCTTAGGAAATAATACATCAGGGAAGGGAAGCTGGCCTGCTGCATGCAACCCATATGCATTCATAATAGTCCTCCATCCCTCTAGAAGGACTATTACAGGAATGGAATTTGATAATTGCTATATGCATGCAACAGAGTAAGTGTACCTATAACGTAGGCCAGATTTTCTCTCTCAGCTTACTTATAAATAGGAAATAAGATGTGGTCTTTATACTCAGCACTCATTTAGCATGCTCTATATCTTTGCAAGGTACTGGTGGTTCAGATGGTAAAGAATCTGCCTGTAATCCGGGAGACCTGGGTTCAATCCCTTGGATGGGAAGATCCCCTGGAGAAGGGGTTTTCTTCATAGCTCAATCAGTAAAGAATCTGCCTGCAGTGCAGGAGACCTGGGTTCAATTCCTGGGTTGGGAAGATCCCCTGGAGAAGGAAATGGCAACGCACTCCAGTATTCTTGCCTGGAGAATCCCATGGGTAGAGGAGGCTGGCAGGCTACAGTCCATGGGGCTGCAAGAGTTGGACATGACTGAGCAACTAAGCCACCACCACCACCACCCACTCCAGCATTCTTGCCTGGAGAATTCCATAGACAGAGGAGCCTGGCAGGCTACAGTCTATGGTGTCACAAAGAGTTGGACATGACTGAGTGACTTTCACTGTCTTTTTTCACATCTTTGCAAGGTACAGGGAGAACAGTGAAAGTAAAACATGATTCCCGCCTTTCTAAACCATTAAACAGGTGCAGTGATAAGTTTAGATACAATGTATGTTTGATGAAGGTGAAAGAGGAGAGTGAAAAAGTTGGCTTAAAGCTCAACATTCAGAAAACTAAGATCATGGCATCCGGTCCCATCACTTCAGGGCAAATAGATGGGAAAACAGTGGAAACAGTGGCTGACTATTTTTCTGGGCTCCCAAATCACTGCAGATGGTGACTGCAGCCATGAAATTAAAAGACGCTTCCTCCTTGGAAGGAAAGTTATGACCAACCTAGACAGCATATTGAAAAGCAGAGACATTACTTTGTCAACAAAGATCCATCTAGTCAAGGCTATGGTTTTTCCAGTGGTCATGTATGGATGTGAGAGTTGGACTATAAAGAAAGCTTAGTGCTGAAAAATTGATGCTTTTGAACTGTGGTGTTGGAGAAGACTCTTGAGAGTCCCTTGGACTGCAAGGAGATCCAACCAGTCCATCTGATAGGAAATCAGTCCTGAATATTCATTGGAAGGACTGATGCTGAAGCGGAAACTCCAGTACTTTGGCCACCTCATGAGAAGAGGTGACTCATTTGATAAGACCCTGATGCTGGGAAAGACTGAGGGCAGGAGGAGAAGGGGACGACAGAGGATGAGATGGTTGGATGGCATCCCCGACTCAATGGACATGGGTTTCGGTGAACTCCAGGCATCGGTGATGGACAGGGAGGCCTGGAGTGCTGTGGTTCATGGGGTTGCAAAGAGTCAGACACGACTGAGCAACTGAACTGAACTGAACTGATGAAAAGATCCCTTAAACAATAATTATATTAGTTTTATTCATCATAACTTAAATAATAAGCTTTGCTCCTCTGGAACAAGGCCATGTTCATCCATGGAAGAAAACTGCCTTAAAGAAATGCTTTTGTAGTAGCATCCATTGTTGGAGGATTTTACCTTTTTTTTTTTTTAATTAAAATGTCAATGATCATGAATATCTTCTATATTAATCCTGGAAAATGACATTCTTTGTGAAACTGTGTGAATTATAAAGATGTTTCTCTTTTGATTTTTTAATCTGCACTTCAGGAAAAAGAATATATAATTCATGCTTTTGACTCAAGAAGTAATGTCTCTATTTATAAATTAATAAGGATAATGACAAAAATCATCCCTCACAAAGGATACATACTATTTTCATTTTATAGAAGCAACTGGGGCCTAGAGAAGTGAATCAGTTTGTCTGGTAGTTATAAATGGTGGAACTGGGTTTCAATTCCAGTTCTGTCTGATTCCAGACCTTTATTATTCATTTCCCTTACGGTGGGGACAGAGTAATCTTAGAAAATATTTGCGTACTACCTGATTTCCATAATATCAAAATAAGACTTGCCAAAGTGAAATGGGGAAATCGGTTCTCCTGGGATTTAGAGAATTACCCATGTGCGCGCACACACACACAGGTGACTGTGAGCTCTATGAGAGCAGAAACCATGGGACCATATCTGCTTTCTTTTTTTACACTAATCCAGTGTTTAGTATATGCCCTGCATGTAGGTCCTCAATAACGATATGTTCAATCAAGTATATCCCAATGATCATGTTTGTGATTAGGTTGTGGGCACACTTAAACATCTTCAATAGGCTATTGCCATTTTTTTTTTTTTTGGCAATAGAATTCAATTATAAATCTATAAAGTCTTTTCTCTTAATGAAATGGTCTGAACCTGGTCAAGGTCATTTTCTACATTTGCAAATGTATTTTCCAGGCCAGGTTCAAGAATTAATCACATTGTGAGTCAACTTGTGGATGATTGAGAACCTTTGCTTACACAGTTGTTTGGTCATTTTGCAGATTCATTCCCTGAAATGTGTTAAAAGAAACTAGCCTTGAAAGAAAACTTGAAGGCAAAGACTATTTTGTATGTTTGTACTCTTAGCACCCTGCTTCATAATAGGTGCATGGTACATGTTGAAAAAGAAGGAAGAAAGAAAGAAAGGGAGGGGCAAGGAAGAGAAATGAGAGTTAAGAATCTTGGACTTTAGCCTTAGGTTGGTTATGTAAATTTGGACCAATCATTTATTTTTTGTTCCTCAGTTTCCTTATCTGGAGCTAGGGATGTCGACCTACTTGATCACAAAGCCCCCTCCAGGTTCTAAATGCCTGTGCAAGAGCTGGGGTCATTCTTGGTATAAACGAGACCATGTTTCTTTGTGTCCACTAGGGGGTACTGTAGTATTAGTACAGTGGCCACTGTCTTCAAATTTATTCAATTCTGATTTTGTTTTCCTTAATTTACTCCTCTGAAAAGCATTCCTTACTTTTAATTTTCAAACTCAGATTTATACTACAAAGTATAAGATTTAATTCTATAGTGGAAGCTGGATAAACATAACAAGAATTTAGCTCAATGGTTAATACAGCTTAGTAGAGAATCAGAATCACAGAACTATTTGCATAATAAAGTTATAAGATGTTAAGATTTTAGTTGGACAAAAAGACGGACTTGACATTCTTTTAAAGGAAAACAAGATGGAACAAATTCCATCTACCCTAACAACAAAAACATAAATTTAAGAAATGTGTCAAATCTATATGCAGACAACTATATAACTAACCAAGAGAATAAAAGAAGGCTTAAATAGAGGGGTATACCATGTTCTTGGATAAGAAGAATCAACATTGTAAACTTTAAAATTATTCCCTCAAAGTATTAACAAATATGATAAAATTCCAATCAAAATTCTAATCACATATTCTTAGAATCTTGATAAAAGAGTTCTGAAATTCACCAAGAAAAATGAAGCTAAGAAGAACCAAGCAAAAAATTTTTAATCTTTTCAGAGGGAAGGGAATTTGAGTTATCAGACTTTAAAAGAAATATAAAATGACTGAAATTGAAACAATATCATAGTAGCAACAGACCACTAACAGACCAGTAAAATAAAATATGAAGTCCAGAAATAAACGTAAGTATGGTGGCCTCGATGTGTGTATGCACGGGAGTATGTTTGGATATGTATGCATATTACCTCGGAGAAGGCAATGGCACCCCACTCCAGTACTCTCGCCTGGAAAATCCCACGGGCGGAGGAGCCTGGTGGGCTGCAGTCCATGGGGTCTCGAAGAGTCGGACACGACTGAGCGACTTCACTTTCACTTATCACTTTCATGCACTGGAGAAGGAAATGGCAACCCACTCCATTGTTCTTGCCTAGAGAATCCCAGGGACGGGGGAGCCTGGTGGGCTGCCGTCTATGGGGTCACACAGAGTCGGACACGACTGAAGCGACTTAGCAGCAGCGGCGTATTACCTAGCATATGATGATGCAGGGCAGATCTTCCTTCTTCTAAACGTCAAGGGCATCAGCATTTAACTGAAGTTTATCCAGTGAGATTCTGCCATTGAATCCAGAGGGAGTGATACAGAGACTGTGGTGATGTCAACAACCCGGGAGAAGAGAATGCCTGGTGGTATCAGTGTCACTAGCTACCTCGCCTGAGCTATCTGTTGCTTGAGCTTGGTTTTTAACCTTATCTTGGGAGCTACCTAGCATCCTTCCAACAAATTTCAGTCTGTTTAAGCTACCTAGCATTGGCAGTTTGCAGTTGTGACTCCTGACATGTATAGAAGTTAATGAGGAGTTGATTATAGACAGTAGAGTCTTATGGAAACGAGGAAGCTATAATTATCCAGATTCACTATGTTTTCTTAAAGTCTTTATTGAATCTGTTACAATGTTGCTTCTGTTGTTTATGTTTTGATTGTCTGGATGTGAGGCGTGTGGGATTACAGCTCCCTGACCAGGGACTGAAACTGCTTGGAAGGCAAAGTCTTAATCACTGGACCACCAGGGAAGTCCTGGAGACTCATTATCCTTGAAGATAATAAAAACCCAATTAATATTCAGAGATGGGATACTGGAAGCCCATGGCCTGTTACAGTGAAACAGCTAAAGAAACTAATGCCTCTTAACATTAGGACTATGGTGGGCATCGAGGGCAAGCTCCTGGAGGACCTGTCATTGCCATAGAACAAGATGAAGGGTATGAAGAATCAAGAGCTGTGTGCTGAGGTTGGCTGCTTCAGTTGATGAGATCAACAGGAAGAAATCTCTAGATTCTCATTTTAAAACATGAACTGAAACCCAAACTGTGAAATTGTTAAAGGAAACTCTTTTAGCCCCAGGACTGAGATAGCTATAAACCAGCATTTGATTTTGTTGATTGCTGACTTGCAAACCAGTTAAATTCACCTCCTTATTTGGGGTCTTACACGAACATATGTTGAGATGCTAATCCAGATAGAGTTACAGTTACAGAGATCAAGATGGTGGAGAAGGAGGATGTGGCCCTCACCTCCCATCAATGAACACATCAAAAACACATCCATGTGTGGAGTAATTATCACTGAAAACCAACTGGAGACTGGCAGAAAGACTTATACAACCACAGCTGTAAAAAAAGATCCACACGAGTCAGGTAGGAAAGGAAGAGAAGTGACCAGGTCAGGATCTGTAACTCTAGGAGGGGACACGGAAGAGGACAGGAGTATCATGGGTTCAGAGATCCTTCTACAAGAGTGAGTGGTTTGAACCACATATTAAGTACCCTAGCGCTGAAGCCCAGCACTGGGAAGATGAGTCCCTTTAGCTGGTTTGAACCAGGGGGACTAACAGGAGGGCAGTAAGAAACCTAGACTCCACTAGTGAGAAGCCACACAAACTTGCTTACTCTTGGGAAGGTGGAGGAAACAGATAGAAACTTTCTGGAATTCTGGCTGATTTCCCGTGACTGCCCCAGCATATGCCGCAAGCCTATGCCAAGCACGCAGCCTGGGTCCTCTAGCTCCAGTCCAGCTCCCCACTAGGCGAAGATTGCCACTGCCAAGGAGCCTGTGCAGCTGCGGGGAACAGAGCCGGCTCAGACCTGGCACTGCTGCTGAATGAGATGATGGTGCCATTACTGTCACTCACAGAGTCAGCAGATTGGGAGCCATCTGAAACTCTTGATTGGTGTGTCAAGACTGTCCCAGTTCACGTTCTGGCCCACATCAAGCACCCACACTGTCCCCTCTTGTTCTGGGGCATCTCCCCTCCAGAGGGAAGGTTGCCATTGCCATTGCCAAGGAGAGGGTACACAGGTGGGGACAGAGTCAACTTAAACCTGGCACGCATCTGAACTGGGTATGGAAAGCCATTGCTGGCACTCACAGAGACAGCATTTTAGGAGTAGTCTGGACCTCACTGCCTGGTGACTGGCATCACCCGACAAGCACCTCAGCCTATACTGGGCACCAGCGCCAGCTCCTCTTGCTTCAGTGCTGCTCTCCTTTGGGGCAAAGGCGACTGTGCTGGAAGGGGTGAGAGCTCACACTCAGAGCGGACAGAACCAGTTCAGACGTTAACCTCGGGGCTTCTGCACAGCACCTTGGGACCTGCTATGAACAGCTATATGCCCATAAACTGGACACCCTAGAAGAAACGATAGATTTGTCGAAAAATACAGTCTTCAAATACTGAATCAGGAGAAAATAGATAATCTGAACAGTCTGATCACTAGTAGTGAAATTGAATCAGTAACCAAAAATTTCCATCAAACAGAAGTCCAGGACTGGTTGGCTTCACCAGGGAATTCTACTCAATATATAATGAAGAGCTAATATTTATCCTTCTCAAACTCTAAAAAAAATGAAGAGGAAGGAACATTCCTAAATTTATTCCATGAGGCTGCCATTATTATCCTGATACCAAAACCAAGATAATGCAAAAAAAAGAAAGTTACAGGACAATATCTTTGATGAATATAGATGCAAAATCCTCAACAAAATAATAGCAAACCAAATTCAACAATATATTAAGAAGGACCATACACTATGATCAAGTGGGATTTATTCCAGGGAAGCAAGGATGCTTCAGTATCTGCAAATCAATCAAATGTGATACACCACATTAACAAAAGGAAGGATACAAATTATACTATCATTTCAATAGATGCAGAAAAATCATCTGACAAAATTTAGCATCCATTCATGATAAAAACTCTCATCACTTCAGTCGTGTCCGACTCTGTGTGACCCCATAGACAGCAGCCCACCAGGCTCCGCCATCCCTGGGATTCTCCAGGCAAGAACACTGGAGTGGGTTGCCATCACCTTCTCTGATAGAGGGAACATATCTCAACATAATTAAGACCATACAAGAGAAACTCATAGCTAACATCATACTTAACAGTGAAAAGCTGAAGCTTTTTCTCTAAAATCAGGAACAAGACAAAAATGCCTATTTTTACCACTTCTATTGAATATATTATTAGAAGTACTAATCACAGGAATCAGACAAGAAAAAATAAAAGGCATCCAAATTGGAAGAGAAGAAGTAAAGCTGTCATTATTTGCAGATGACATGATACTGTATACAGAAAAGCCTAACATCTCCACCAAAAAACTATTGGAACCAATAAGTGAATTCAGTAAAGTTGCAGGATACAAGATCCATATACAGAAATCTTGACTTTTCTATACACTAATAATGAATTATCACAAACAGAAAGAAAGAAATCCCATTTAAAATCATATCAAGAAAGATAAATACCTAGGTATGTGAAAGGACCTTTAGGTATGGGCCAGAAGATGCAAATACCATATCATATTTTATATATTGTTGAAGAGTGGAGATGATTAAATTCCCTGGTTATAATATTTAATTAGTTTGGGGGTTTACACTGAAGATTAATTTATAAAACAAACAAACCTGATCCTGCAGTGGTTGATTCTGGTGGAGTGTGTGTATGTGCGGCAAAAATTCCACCTATTTCCATCTCTCTCTTCCCTTACAAATCCCTAGGTGACTCAGAGTATGATTAAAGCTACTAATGTCATTCAACCTCATTTTAGAGATGAGACAATGTTCAAAGAATTGACTTGACCTGTTGCAAGCCATCCTGTTAATGGCATAGCCAGGATGAAAACTCATGTCGGTCTCTTAAGCTAGCGCCCTGTCCAGAACAGCATATTACTTCTGAAAGTGGGAATAAATGCCATTTAATGGCAATTCTACTCTTCCTTGTTATCTAATCCAAAACTCATAATGCCACAAAAGTGACACCATTTTCTATTTTTCAAAATGTGGAAAAGAGAGGTGAAGGATAGACACTAGAATAAAAATTTTAAATATTTGAATGCATCTTTACAATCTGCATCATAAAAACATTTTCCCCTCAGACTTGGAATGGCCTTCTAGTTATAGGCGGTAAACACTGTGTTAAGAATGTTGTATTCATTGTGTAATTTAAGGGGAAGGCAGCGTAAGTCTCTAAAAAATGTTACTGTCTCCAGCTGCGATTTTTATCTAAGGCTGCATTGTCCACATGAGGCTTTTGAGCACTTGAAATCTGGCTATTCTAAAGTAAGATGTGTTGTAAGTATAAAATACACATTAGACTTTGAAGATAGTATGAAAAAATAATGTAACATATTTCATCAGAAATTTTAAAATATTGACTATATGTTAACGTAATAACATTCTGGAAAATTTTAGTTAAATAAAACATTATTAAAATTAATTTCACATTTTTAAAAACTCTTTTCATAGTATGGCTAACAGAAAGTGTACAATTACATTTGTAGTTTGTTTGTATTTTCCTGATTCAGTGCTGATGTAAGAAAACTAAATCAAATTGAAAGGAATTTGGCCAAAGTTCCCTGCAGCTCATTAGAACTGTTAAAAATTTAAAGACATCAATTATTTCACAAGTCTATAAGCTGCTGAACTTTTACTTGTGACAAAACCACCATCCACAAATTGGGATTTTGCATTTTTCAGAAAACACTGGAATGGCAGTAAGGATGGCAGGACTGTCTAATTCTGCTTTTAACACAGAACAAGTTACATTGACAGCATTTGGTAATTTTGCTTTGGAAATCAGGTGGACAAGAGCAATTTAAATCCCTGGGGAAAGTACAGTAAAAAGGGGCCTATAGTTAGTTGCTTCGAATATGGAAAGCTTTATTTTGAAAATATGAGTCTTATATCACTTTATCATATTCTTTCCAATTTTATCTCATTATAAAATTTTAATTTCTCTACAATGACATTGAGCTGATGATATTCTTTTTGATACATAAAATTTTAGGTTGGTTATGATTACTCTTTTAACAATATTCATGAAATCAAACCAATAAAGAAATAAAATATATATATTAGCTATCTGGTATATACAACATATTATATTAGACCAATACACACCAGCATGACAAAACCATAATTTGAATTAGCTTTGGCAAAATTAGAAATTATTGGCTTATGGATTGCAAGAAAGTGTTAAAAAAAGACCAGCCTAAGAGATGGGTAGGGCTGTAGCCGGGCCTTAGGCACAGACTGCAGGAACTCTGCTACCATCACAATTCCTTTTGACAGATGGCTCAGCTCCCCTCTGCAAGTCACCTACATCTGTTCTCACTGCAGAGAGGATTTCCCCACAAAGTATGAAACAAGGATAATAACAGTTCTTTGGGTCAGTGTTCTTTAACAACCATGTAGCTTACTTTCTTTCTTGATTCCAGCTTGAAAAATTCAGAGGAAAGCCTCTGATAGTGCCGCGTTAGGCCAGATGCCTACCCCTGAACCCCGCAGGTGTGGCCAGGGGAGTGGGGTCATACAAGCAAGGAAAGTTCTGCCTACAACCACATGGACAGTAGAGAGGGACGGGAACACCAGTTCTTAGGAAAGAGAGCTTTGGGGGAAGGCAGTATCACAGACAATCACTCTAGTAATTATTAAAAATAATTTTAATGATATTAAATAAAAACATCAGAAAATTGTGTAATCAATTATATTTAACTTCAATTTTAATTACTAATTGATCCAGGCCTGCTAACACGATAGCTGGTGCCACTATAATAGATTTGTGTGGCCTACAAATTTCTGCTCATACTTTGCTTATTCTACCTAAGGTTTTCTTGCTCATTTTGTTTTGTCTAATGATAATCGCTCAGTTGTGTGCAACTTTTTGCAACCCCATAGACTGTAGCCTACCAGGCCCCTCTGTCTATGGGATTTTCCAGGCAATAGTACTGGAGTGGATTGCCATTTCCTTCTCCAGCGGATCTTCCCGACCCAGGGATCAAACCCAGGTCTCCAGCACTGTAGACAGATGCTTTACCGTCTGAGCCACCAGGGAAGTCCATAATGATAACTGGTTCCAAATATTGTTAATTTAATTTCCTAATAGCCATAACTCATATTTCTGTATTTGCTTAATTTATTGGCCAGAACGTCAAGAATTATATAAAATAATCATTTGTATAACTGTGAAATTTTTGGATAACTGTATAAATAAAACCTAGCAGGGTAAGGAAGTAGGAAAAGGGTATCTGTCTAGGTTTCTGTTGAAGCTAGATAAGAACTCAACAATAGAAAGGCTTATAAAACAAGCTTATAACAGGGGCTTATAACAGAGTATGGCATTCCCAGTTTTTAAAATATTGGAGCAATGGTAAATGGGTTGGTGAACTGGGGCTGCCCTGAGATACTACGCTTCCTCCTCGTCTCCACAGTTAAACACCTAAAATTGTTAGATCATGGCATAGAGGGGTTGATTGGTTCTGTTAGGTAGTTAGAATAGGAAAAAGGCATCCAGAATAGCGGTGGCTAAAAGACAAAGAAGGGAAAAAGCTCACGAAAAATAGGACAAAGGAAAGTCCAAGGACCAGAGTGAGAACCTCAGGTAAAACAAACAGCCTTCCTGGCTAGCCCAATTTACACAGGTCAGGCTCAGGAGGAGGAGAAAAAATGTATGAAAAGAGGAGCCAAAATTGGGCCTCTGGCTTCTCTTCTCTTCACTTCTTTTGGGTCTGACTGCCCTCACACCTTGAGGATGTATTTTCCTTTGCTTGCCAAACAAAACTGAGCTGTAACATCAATCTGTCCGTCACTTCAAATTTTTCTTGCAGTAAGACAGAACTGAGGAAATTACAGTTCCAACTGGTTAGTATTTTGAGTATCAGTGACATTAATGCAACAATTTATGTAATTTGATTCCTAGTGGGATACACCCTTAGGACCATCTTTGATCTCTGAATTGTCAGTAAATATTTTGTAAGTATTAAAGTACCCTAAAAGAAGAAACCAAGATTTTGAGCAAAAAGAAAAGAAATACAACTACAAAACCAAAGAAGTAAAACTCTGTACTTTTAAGTTTGTATTGACAATATGAGTGTGAACTTGTAATGCATTTTTATCTTTAAACTTCTATTTCCCAGTTCTAGTCACTGAAAAGGCCCAGAAACAGTGAACAACCTCAGAAAAATAAATACTATGCCAGCCTAGAAAAGACTGAGGAACCAGCTTGAAAAGGTTCCCACAGTTTGAGAATCAGTAAGAATAACTGCAATTGATTAAACACATCAGGTGTGTTAAAAATCCATGAAATCACAATAACATTTTTAAAAGAATTTCATTGGTCACCTTTGGAGGATGATGGTAAACCAACTCATTAGTCCGAAAATTGGTAAGTAAAGGGTAAGAATCAAGCATTTAGCCTGCCTTTCTCTTATGAGCTTTACCTTCTGGGAGTTAAATAATTGAGGTCAGGGAAATTATTGAAATAGATATTATAGAAATAGTGAAGATAATAAATGAAGAAGAAAAATAGAATATCACTATTTTGCAAACCCCTAGTGGAAATAGCAATTACCATTGAGGACTGTTAGCATAAAAAGAAAGACACTAGACATCACTATCTCCTGATGGAATAGCTTATTACAACTTATGAAATATTTTTGTAAAAAGAAAAGGAATCAAACATGAATCAGATCAAACCTCTAGATCTAACTAGAAGCTTGTAGGTGATTAAAAAGAACAGAAAAACATGTTAACTGATGCCATAGGAATGCAATCAAATCCAGATGTGAAAAACACTTTAGGACGAATGACCACAGCTGACACTCACAGCCTGATGGGAATAATTTTTAGGCTTTCTCCCCTAAGCTAAAGTGAAACTATGTACTTTAGAAGAAAGCACAGAGGAAAGAAGCAATTGGAAAAAATATAGTCAGAAGGGCAGGTCAGTCTCTATCATTCAGGCTGAGACCCAGTTCTTTGGAAAACCAGAAACAACTGTCTTTGCCTTGGAAATCACTACAGGGCCAGAGGTGTGTCTCTAGAAAGTGGTTCAAAGTTCACCTGTCCTTTTGGCAAAACCCAAACCTCTCTTTGAGTCCCTTTGGTGGCTCAGGCGGTAAAGAATCTACTTGCAGTGCAGGAGATCTGGGTTCCATCCCTGGATCAGGAAGACTGAGAGACTAACAGTTTCACTTTCAAACCTCCCTTATTCATCTCAAACTGTTTATAGTTACTAGGATACAAAATTGTGCCTTTGTGATATAGACTTTCTACCCGCATCATCTTTAGGGCCTAAGAGCCATTCTTTGAAATGCAAACTTTAGGGAGCTGTTTCAAAACAAAATTTGAATCCAACCATTCTTTAATAAACTAGTGAGTTTTGTACTACCGTACCTCTCTTACAAATTTTCTAAAAATGAGAGCTATAAGATCTCCACATCTGTCCATATGTTTGTGTGTGTCTGTATATATATGTTGTAGATGTGTGATATTTTTCTACCATCAGATGGCATTGTAAACAGACAGGGTATGGGATCCCCAGAGAAAGAGAACCAACCATGGATATCTTGACATAAGAGAAACCATTCTGTGGCTTAAAGACTTAAACATAAGGCATGACCCCATAATACTCCCAGAAGCAAACATAGGAAAAACATTCTCTGACATAAATTAAACCAGTGTTTCCTGAGGTCAGTCTCTCAAGGCAATACAGATAAAAGCAAAAATATACAAATGGAACCTAATCAAGCTTACAAGCTTTTTGCATAGCAAAGGAAACCATAACAAACAAATAGACAACTTACGGAACTGCAGAAAATATTTGCAAGCGATACAACCTACAAGGGTTTAACTTCCAAAATCTATAAACAGCTTATACAACTCAACAATAAAAAAAAACAAACAACCCTATCAAAAAATGGGCAGAAGAACTAAGTAGACATTTCTCCAGAGAAGACAGATGGCAAACAGGCGCGCGAAAAGATGCTTAACATCGTTATTCAGTTCAGTTCAGTTGCTCAGTCGTGTCCGACTTTTTGCGACCCCATGAACTGCAGCACGCCAGGCCTCCCTGTCCATCACCAACTCCCGGAGTTCACTCAGACTCACGTCCATCGAGTCAGTGATGCCATCCAGCCATCTCATCCTCTGTCGTCCCCTTCTCCTCCTGCCCCCAATCCCTCCCAGCATCAGAGTCTTTTCCAATGAGTCAACTCTTCGCATGAGGTGGCCAAAGTACTGTAGTTTCAGGTTTAGAATCATTCCCTCCAAAGAAATCCCAGGACTGATCTCCTTCAAAATGGACTGGTGGGATCTGCTTGCAGTCCAAGGGACTCTCAAGAGTCTTCTCCAACACCACAGTTCAAAAGCATCAATTCTTTGGTGCTCAGCTTTCTTCACAGTCCAACTCTCACATCCATACATGACCACTGGAAAAACCATAGCCCTGACTAGAAGGACCTTTGTTGGCAACGTGTCTCTGCTTTTAAATATGCCTATATGCAGGTCAGGAAGCAACAGTTAGAACTGGACATGGAACAACAGACTGGTTCCAAATAGGAAAAGGAGTACGTCAAGGGTGTATATTGTCACCCTGCTTATTTAACTTATATGTAGAAAACATCATGAGAAACGCTGGGCTGGAAGAAGCACAAGCTGGAATCAAGTTTGCCGGGAGAAATATCAATAACCTCAGATATGCAGATGACACCACCCTTATGGCAGAAAGTGAAGAGGAACTAAAAAGCCTCTTGATGAAAGTGAAAGTGGAGAGTGAAAAAATTGGCTTAAAGCTCAACATTCAGAAAACTAAGATCATGGCATCTGGTCCCATCACTTCATGGGAAATAGATGGGGAAACAGTGGAAACAGTGTCAGACTTTAGTTTTTGGGGTTCCAAAATCACTGCAGATGGTGATTGCAGCCATGAAATTAAAAGATGCTTACTCCTTGGAAGAAAAGTTATGACCAACCTAGATAGCACATTTAAAAACATCGCTATTACAGAAATGCAAATCAAAACTACACTGAGGTACCACTTCACACAGGCCAGAATGGCCATCATTTAAAAAAAGTCTACAAAATAACAAATGCTGCAGAGGGTGTCGAGAAAAGGGAACCTTCCAATACTGTTGGTGGGAATATAAATTGGTGCAGTCAGTATGGAAAGCAGTATGGAGGTTTATCAAGAAAACTAAAACTAGAGATGCCATATTACTCAGCAATCCCACTCCTGGGCATGTATCCAGACAAAACTGTAATTCAAAAGAAACATGTACTTGTACGTTCACAGCAGCACTATTCATAACAACCAAGACATGAAAGCAACCTAAAAGTCCATCAACAGTGAATGGATAAAGAAGATATGATACATACATACAATGGAATACTATTCAGCCCATAAAAAAGCATGAAATAATACCATTTGCAACAACATAGATGGAACTAGAGATTATCATACTAAGTAAAGTAATTCAGAAAGAAAAAAACAAACACCACATAATATCACATATGTGAGATCTAAAACACAGTGATACAAATGAACTTATCTATAAAAAAGAAATAGACTCACAGACACTGAGAACAGACTTGTGGTTGCCAAGGGAGAGGGTAGGTGGGGGAGGGATGGAGTGAGAGTCTTGAGTTAGTAGATGCAGACTGTTATACAGAGAATGGATAAACAACAAGGTTCTTCTGTATAGCACAGGGACCTATACTCACTATCCTGTGATAAACCATAATGAAAAAGAATATAAAAAAAGAATGTGTAGATACATGTATAACTGAATCACTTTCCTGTACAGCATCAACTATACTTCACTTAAAAATGTTGGGAGGGAGCACCTCCCTGGTGGCTCAGTGGTAAAGAATCTACTTGCTAATCTAATGCTCTGGAGCCCGGAAACCACAGCTACTGAGACCACACACCCTAGAGCTTGTGCTTCGCAACAAGAAAAACCACTGCAGTGAGAAGCCTGTGCACTGCGACTAGAGAATAGCCTGTGCAGCAAGACAAGACCCAGCACAGCTAAATAATTAAAATTATATATATGTATATACGTGGCTTAAAAATCTCATCTACAAATGTTAGTAAAAAAGGCTTTTTTGTCTTGTTAGTTACTCAGTTGTATCTGACTTTTTGTGACCCCACTGACTGTAGCCTGCCAGGCTCCTCTGTCCATGGGATTTCCCAGGCAAGAATACTGGAGTGGGTTGCCAGTTCCTCCTCCAGGGGTTCTCAGCCCAGGGGATTGAGCCTGCGTCTCCTGCTATGTTCACAGCAGTACTATTCACAATAACCAAGACATGAAAGCAACCTAAAAGCCCATCAGCAGATGAATGGATGAAGAAGATGTGGTATATATATAAACGGAATACTATTCAGCCATAAAAAGAATGAATACATATTTAAGGGAAGCCACCATTTTGGCTTATGCCATTTTGTGATCTAAGCCTAGCCACAATGTTTGCAGTTGAAGTGGGTCTCAGTAATTGATGATCTTATGGGAAATGAGGGAATGCAGGAACAAAGGAAAAGCACTCAAGAAACAATAGTACAGTGATGAAAGAGGTCTAGCTCCTCCACAAGGGATATAGATAACAATCTGATACGCATCTTTGAGTTCTGTAGGAACTAAGGGTCCAGTCCAGGTGGAGGACAGAATGATGGTGTTGAACTTTTCTTTAACATTCATGACTTCAGTCAACTAAATCTGGGACTGTGTCAACCTTTGCCCTAATTTTATGCTGAATTATCCTCTGTTTCATCCTCTTCATGAATGTGCATATACCCTTCACTTAAAACTTCCCCAATTTTGCTCTGTAGGGAGATGCCACTTTGGGAAAGATCCCAGTCTTCCCTTTACTTGTTGCAAGTAATAGATTCTTCATTCTTCTGATCTTCGACTTGGTTATCTTTTAGCTCAACACCCACCAAGAGGCAAATCCAGTTTTGGGGTAACAAAATTTTACCCAATTAATTTTGCTACCGAAATTAATTTTAAAAGAGCTATGTTAAATTGTTTTAGAATTAAACACATAAACTAAGTATTCCTGCACACATTTCAATCTTCTCAGCAACCCATCCTTGAACTATTACTATAAAAACTCCTCACCAGTTCCCCCCAGGTTGGGACCCACAGTTGTTTGGGGCAGGAGGTCACTGTGTCCCTCTTTGACTGACAAAGAAATAAAGCTATTCTTTTATGCTTCACCTGAAACTCTATCTCCGAGATTCAGTTTGGCACTGGTCACAGAGGCTGAGTTTTCAGCACCAAATTTACCCTTACTACAAAATTTGCTAGCAAAGAAAATGTGGCATGACAAAATTTTCATATCACAATTGTTGAAAACAAATACATTAAATAAGTATAATAATTCTGTTTTATTGTAGGTATACTTAAAAAGAGCTTCCAAATTCATTTGGTAACTTGAAACTTTAGAGGTTTGCTAAGTTAAAGGATGTAAATTTATTGAATAACTAGATCATTTCCAAATAAGATAAAATATTTTTCATTAATTATTGAACATAGGTTTATCTCCTTCTGACTTCTTATTACAAGGGAACTAAAAGAAAAATTTGTGTTTGTTAGTTAGCAAGTCTTGTGCTTTGAAAAATAGTATAAGAAACACATGTTATGGAAATTATAAAAAATATTTATTAGCCTGCCAATTCACAAAAATGCTAATGTAAAAGTTCATAATTGCTTACTTAGTTTTCATTAAAAATTAAAGTTTCTAAGATTAAAAATTCTAGTTACTATATGTAATTAAAGTTACTAAATATAATAAGGGAAACAATTCTGCATGCAAGGAAAACGAAATGCACTTTTGGGTAAGAAAATTTATGAAGTAAGGAGATGCATTTTTATTAAGGGAAAACAAAGTGTCCTAAAATATAGCCAGTATTCCAGAATGAAAGAGAGGAAAATAAAGGACAAGCTCTGGACATAGAAAATTATAAAAGTTTTACAAAAAATAAATTGCGGGAAAGGAATTTTGTGTATGTTTGTGCTGGATAAGATTGAATGGATTTATTATAAGGATTTCAGAAATAAGGTTTAACATCAATATAGTATTTATGTAAAACTAAAACCTAATTTCTTTTTTTTTTAAATTTATTCATTTATTTTAATTGGAGGCTAATTACAATTTTGTGGTGGGTTTTGCCATACATTGACATGAATCGGCCACAGGTGTACATGTGCCCCCCAGTCCTGAATCCTCCTCCCCCCTCCCTCCCCATCCCATTCCTCTGAGTTGTCCCAGGACACTGGCTTTGTGTGCCCTGTTTCATGCCTCGAACTTGGACTGGTGATCTATTTCTCATATGGTAATATACATGTTTCGATGCTATTCTCTCAAATCATCCCACCCTTGCCTTCTCTCAGAGTCCAAAAGTCTGTTCTTTACATCTGTGTCTCTTTTGCTGTCTCATGTATGGGGTTGTTATCATCTTTCTAAATTCCAAATACATGTGTTAATATACTGTATTGGTGTTTTTCTTTCTGACTTACTTCACTCTGTACAATAGGCTCCAATTTCATCCACCTCACTAGAACTGATTCAAATGCATTCTTTTTAATAGCTGAGTAATATTCCATTGTGTGTATGTACCACAGCTTTCTTATCCATTCGTCTGCTGATGGACATCTAGGTTGCTTCCATGTCCTGGCTATTGTAAACAGTGCTGGGACAAACACTGGGGTACATGTGTCTTTTTCAATTCTGGTTTCCTTGGTGTGTATGCCTAGCAGTGGGATTCCTGGGTCGTATGATAGTTCTATTTCCAGCTTTTTAAGGAATCTCCACACTGTTCTCCATAGAGGCTGTACTAGTTTGCATTCCCACCAACAGTGTAAGAGGATTCCTTTGCTTGCAGACTTTTTGATAGCAGCCATTCTGACCAGCGTGAGATGGTACCTCACTGCAGCTTTGATTTGCATTTCTCTGATAATGAGTGATGTTGAGTAAAACCTTATTTCTTTCTGCCCAAAAAATGAAAATTTTTTTGTCTACTGGTCTGCTCCTGATAAGATTTTATGAAAACTTTTTGCCTAGAAAGCAGAGACTTTAGGTCTTACCAACTGTGCTTCACACTATCTCCATCAGGTCTTTGATTGCTTAAAATAGAATCTTATTAATATTACAAGAATTGAGTTTTACTTACAACTATAAAGAATCCATCTGCCAATGGGGGAGGTGCAGTTTCAATCCCTGGGTCAAGAAGATCACTTGGAGAAGGAAATGGCAACCCACTCCAGTATTCTTGCCTGGGAAATCCCATGAACAGAGGACCCTGACCAGGCTACAGTCCATGGGGTCACAAAAGAGTTGGAAATGAAGAGTCTTATACAAGAATTTATAGAACCCTAATGCAGAAACTGATGGCTTCATAAATTTCTAACAAAAGATGAAGAGTCACAAGAATTAATTACACAGGAATGAATAAACTGATGAAGATGATTATAATTCTTTATGAGTTTTTTGTTTGAAACATTACTGATTTTTTACAAAATGTTTTGACTTTTCAGATATAAGGAAATCATTGTCTCTTTTATCTAAATCTATCAGCAATTTGTAAGATGCATTTGTGAACACAGATGAGCCTTTTTTTTTTCTTCTCTCAACTTGAGCCCTTCAGGATTCAGAAACTCTCATTAAGTATTATTATTTTCATGGCAATTTAGCCATCTGCACAAGTTCAATGGGAATCTATTCTACTTGCAGCAGAAGACATTTGGAAACTGGTTATATTACCAAGGGCTTCCCAGGTGGCTCAGACAGTAAAGAATCTGCCTGAAATGCAGGAGACCCAGCTTTGATCCCTCGGTGGGTAAGATCCACTGGAGAAGGAAATGGCAACCCACTCCAGTATTCTTGCCTGGAGAATCCCGTGGACAGAGGAGCCTGGTGGGCTACCGTCCATGGGCTTGCAAAGAGTTGGACAGGACTGAGCGACTATATTACCAAGGAACACCATATTTGAGAAAGTCATGCATAGTCTCACATTTGATCAGATAGCTTTAAGGAACTAGAGACTGACTTTATGGAGCCAATAAAGCCCCTTAAACAACAACAAAAACAAACACCTGATATGTTGCTTACAGGGTTCCCAACAACCTTAATGAAGTAATGAAGGTCACTTCCTAGCAGGTATAAGAAACCTTAGGATTATTTAGGTGACCTTGAGAAGAAAGAAATTACTCAAATCTATAAGTATTGCAAACAAGCCTGATAGCATGTTCTTGGTTTGGTTTTTTTAGCCTTAGGAGGCGTTTATAAGTTCAATGTGAGATTCATTAAAACTTTCCAACAACGGAGATGAAATGAGCCTATAAGGGCATTTGTTTACCAAATGTTTGTTTTTCTATTTCTCTGTCAATTTTCTTCCTCCCCTCTGAAGTCCCAAACCCCTACCTACCCTCTTCTCCTTTCCTTAGATGACATATAAGCCTCAATTGTCTAACTTGTCCCGGGGTCTCATTTTTCTCATGGGGCCCCCATACATAAGTAATTGCATTTGATTTTCCCTTCTTAATCTGTCTCATTTCAATTTAATTCTTAAACCATTCAGAAAAGCCTAGAAAGGGTAGAGGGAATTTTTTTCGTCCCCCAACAGAATCAACAATTCAGCATGTTTGATTTATCAGCAGACTTTTTTTTCCTTCTTCTTTTTTTTTTTTTTTTTTTTTTGAGATATCAGTTTCATGCCCCTGGCATTTTTAACTTCTTATGTGAATCGCTGATGGAGGAAGAGCAGTGAGGTTTTAAACATACACTATACCCTTATATATGAAGCCAAAACTCCAATACTTTGGCCACCTGATAGGAAGAGTTGACTCATTGGAAAAGACCCTGATGTTGGGAAAGATTGAAGGCAGGAGGAGAAGGGGATGACAGGGGATGAGATGGTTGGATGGCATCACCGACTCGATGGACATGAATTTGAGCAAGCTCTGGGAGCTGGTGATGGACAGGAAAGCCTGGTGTGCTGCAGTCCATGGGGGCGCAAAGAGTCAGACATGACTGAGCGACTGAACTGATACCCTTATATGAATTTATTGGCATTACTTAGTTTGTGTATACATGTATATTTAAAGTTATTTGTTTATTTATTCCTTCTCTGTGTGGGTCTTGGTTGCTGTGCAAGCTTGTCTCTAGTTGAGGTATGCATGTTTCTTGGCAGTGGCTCCTCTTACTGCAGAGACAGGCTCTAGGGATGCGCGCCTCAGTAGTTGTGGCTCCTGGGCTCTAGAGCGCAGGCTCGACAGTTGTGGTGCGTGGGCTTAGCTGCTCCACAGCATGTGGGATCTTCCCAGATCAGGATCGAACCCATGTTTTCTGCACTGGCCACCAGGGAAGTCTGTGTATATTTTTATAAGCCTCTCCATTCTTCTTCCAGAATTTTGGAAAACTTTCACAGGAAGGGAGAAGAGGCCAGGGTGTTTCTATTCTCTGTACTTCTTCATGGAAATAGGAGACAATGCATGCTAAGTCACTTCAGTCGTGTCCACCTCTTTGTGAAGCCCTGGACTGTACCCACCACGTTCCTCTGTCCATGGGCTTCTCCAGGCAAGAATACTGGAGTAGGTTGCCATGCCTTCCTCCAGGGGATCTTCCCGACCCAGGTATCAAGCCCTGGATCTGATAGGACTAAAGGACTTTGCTCTAGTCACTCTGGCACTGTATCTATGGGGGAAAAAAAAATCTAATTTAATGAGTGTTTAACATTGTGTTAGATGCTGAGATATAAAGATGATTCAGATAATATATCAGTGCAATCTGTGTCTGGAGAGAGTTTAGGTTAGATAGCTGAGTATCAACAACTGTTATAGAAAGCCAAAACAAATGCCAAATGGGTAAAAGCAAAATGCTTTGGCAAGAGGAGAGAAACTCTAAGAACAGGCAGGCTTTCAGAGGGAAAGTGGGTGGCATGCGTTTAGGCCCTGAAGGACATTACTTCAGCTGACGAGAAAAAGGATGGGAGACATGTCACACGAAACTGTCGGTGGTTTCAGTTTATAAAGGAAATGGGTAAGGATATTGTGTATTCTGAAAACACTGGTGTGGCTGTAACTGCCAGCTGCAGATCTACTCAAGAGTTTCTTCTCATCTTTTGGAAACAAAGTGTAAAAGCATAGAGGACAAGAAATAATCAAGCCAGATCAAAGTGAAAAGAATAGCAGTACAGGATACAATGAGAACAGGATGGCCTCTCTATGCTGCAGGCACCAGTGCGTCAGGGAAGTGGCCGTGTGGTCTTTAGAAGACAGGTATTGCCACTCAACACATATTTAACAACTTCGCCCCCTACCGCCACTGCTTTGTGCTGGGCATGGTGATAGATGCTGGCGGATAAAGCAGTGGACAAGGCAGCCATGGTCCTTTAAGCAATAACTAACTATATAATCACAATGGTAATAAGCAGTGTGAAAGAGAAGTGTGAGATGCTAGGGGAACTTCTGACAGGGACCCTGGCTTAGTCTGGCGCATTAGGTAAACTGACCCTCAACAAGTGATATTTGAGTTGAGCTTTGAAGGAAAAGCAGGGGTGCCGGGTCTGGGGTTAGGATTGAAGGCAGAAGTAACAAGGCTGGGGGTAGCACCAGGGTAGGTGGCTCACAAAGAGTGAAAAGGCTGAGCGAAAGCCTCTTCATGCGTGACCCTGTAGGCCTTATTCATAATTTGGGTCATTACCCTTGCATGCCAGGAAGCAACACATTGTCATTCTGAGGGCACAATGGAGAAAGGATCAAAGTGAGACAAATATAGGTGTGGAAAGGCCAGTCAGCAGGCTACAGGCCTGCCTAGAGTCTGGGCAAAGAAATGAGGGTGACTTGCACTAGGGTGGAGACGGTGGGACTGGAGAGAGTCCAGAAGAAAGGCTGGGAGTGGGAGGGCACACTTTGAAGAGAGCCTGGGTTCACAAGATCACATGTGCGCCTACATGCGCGTGTTCCATAGCAGCGAGAGGGGTCAGATCATCGCTGTAAGCAGGAACTGGATGTTATAGTAACAATTCTGCAGAGTTTTAGTTATACTCTCTTTTCCTTCATGCCAGAATCTCCACATCCCCAAGCCAGGAGCAAAGTCAGACCAGAACGTCAAGAATCAGTCATCCTTTTCCTAATCCGCATACACAGAAACTTGTCAAGATCTGGCTTGTGGGTTACACCCTCAGCTTCCACACTCCCTTTCTAGAACCTCAACTCTAAACAAAGATTACAGGGAAGGATGCTAGGACGCTGTAAGGGGAATGAGGAAATCGGTAATCAGCTAGAAAGAAAAGGAAGATGAGTAAATATGAGTTAACTGTACCGAGTCAGAAAAATATATTAGACAAGTTCCCCAGGCCTTCCTGTTTCGGGTGACAATAAAATCACTCTTTAGTCTGAAGCTGTTAACTGCTGTAACAACACTTATTACTAGGGCTTGAGGCTTTCAGTCACTCAGTTAATATTTGTTGAATTGAAGCATAACAAAGTTAAAACAGGTTGTCCCAAGATCCTGAGGGCTATAGATTCTCAGCATAATTTAGTCTCCAACTCCTGTGCTTTCATTTTGGAAAGGAGAAAGAAATAGGGAACAGATAGGGGCTTGGATACTGCTGTGGAAAGAGGAAATTTGTGGCCTATGAAGTAAGTTCCGGGCCAAGAGTTCTAGTAGTAACTGGTTGACCCTTGAAACATCTGTCTTGGTTTTGTTTTAAAGTAAGGGGATAATTTAGCATGGGCTCCAAGTGTAATTTTTAGTCTAATGTTGTATGGGCAATAAAGCCCAAAATCTTATATAGATCTGGGTGGAGAAAGAAGAGAGAACAAATCAGTTACTGAAGGCAACTACGGAGGCTTCTCTGCTCTGTTTCAATTTTATTTATTTATTTATTTTAAAATTAATTTTTATTGGAGTATAGTTGATTTAAAATGTTGTGTTAGTTTCAGGTGTAGAACAAAGTGAGTCAATTATACATATATACATCCACTCATTTTCAGTTTCTTTTCCCATATAGGACATTACAGAGTATTGAGTAGAGTTCCCAGTGCTATACAGTAAGTTCTTATTGGTTATATATTGTCTTACTTAGTAAAGTAAAATAGAGAAAGAAAATATCATATATGATAATGCTTATATTTGGAATCTTCCAGAAATATTGACCATAATAAGTGGCCCTTTCTAATATTCTTTTTTTCCCCTTTTTTTTGTATTCTGCTCATTTCTCTTATTTTTTTTTAATTTTTATTTTTACTTTATTTTACTTTACAATACTGTATTGGTTTTGCCATACATTGACATGAATTTCAATTTTAAATTAAGACAGGATCCAAATGTGTATTCTTCTCTCTGGGCTTCTAAGTAGGAAGTGATTCTTGTCATCTGTTTTTATTCACACCAGCAGCTATTATTGTCTAAAAGAAATATTCTCCATTCGCTAAGGTCCTCAGTTTCCCCGTAACTTTCTTTACAACATAGGAAGCCCTGCAGCCTTGCCAAAGCCTTGGTTTCATTTAAGATTCTTCAGCCCAGCCTCCTAGGACCCTTACCTAGGGTAGCTAAGCCTCAGGTTTCCTTTCCAGGACCCTTAACCTTTCATAGCTAAGGAAAAAGTTATTTTTTAAACCCTAGAAATAAATATAACTTTATAACCTCTAATGAATTCAATTATCTCCCTGCGACAATGAGGGTAGATATGGCGAGGCTGCCTGGGATCTCTATGCCTATTTACTCTTTGCAAACAGTGACCTCTGCAGCTTGTGGAGCTCACTGTCTTTGGTGCTACAAGTCACAGGTAACAGACCCTGCCAAGCTTAATTGTTCCAAAAGGCGTAGGGGCAATGGCCGGACTCCCTTAATGTTTTAATCAGGATAGAAATTAAAGACTGGTGGTAACATCCTATCAAAATTTATCTGAAATACTGATGGACAAGCTTTTTCTTTATCTTGTGCAAATAGAAACTCATATCACAGCAGTGAGCAAGCATATTCTCAAAAAGGAATTTTTGACAAAGAGCCTTTAGATACAACATAATTATCAATGAACAAAATGTCAACAAAGAGCCTTTAGACACTATAATTCTTCCTCATAACAGATAGTCAAGCTACTTCCTCAAAGGGCCACAAAGTTCATGCTTAAGAACCACAGACAGCAGTCACAGTCTCTTAATTCCATTGGTCAGAAAAAATTGTGATTTAAGGCAATCTTTGGTCATAGATCTTTTCAAGGTATCCTGTTACAAGGGTCAACATAGAAATATAAAAAACTTCCAGGAGACACAAATTTAAGAAAATTTTTAAAAAGCATTGGGTCGGCATTATTTGGATCCCCCTCAGGGACTGGCTCAGGCCTATCTGGGTCTAGCTGAACTGCAATATACTAGCTTGTCCTGTGTTTCTCTAATAGGGTTTCCGTGGCAGTCCTGTGGATGTTCTTGCTTCTCATTTACCGCTGCCTTTGCCTGGCAACCAATGTAATTAGAATTAACCTGAAGTTCTGAAGACATTCACTTTATTTGGATGACGTTCCCTTGTCAGGTTCAGAATAGGGTATTTGGCACCTAACAGCTTCCAAAAAGAATCACTTAGAGCTGTTCTGTCTCAAATGATACCCACTAGCCACATGAGGTTATTTAAATGTAAATTAATAAAAATTAAAAATTCAGTTTCTGAATCTCAAGTGCCATATTTCAAGCATTCAATAACCACACTGGGCCAATGGCTACTTATTAGACAGTACAATTCTACAGCATTGCCATCATCATAGAAGTTCTGATGGAAAACACTGATTTAGAAGAGTCATTTATTTATAAAAATATCAATTACCAATTCAATTTCTAATTCATTTAAATTGAGACATCTCCCTAAATTCTTTCAGCCTCACTGCAAAAGGAGAAAAAGAGTGACCAGTCTTCTTTCTACCTCTTGAAAAAAATATTTGATATTATATTTCTTTTAAGGCTTGTCATAATTGGGTAGTCTTTCTATAAGCTGTTAAAAAGTTAACACTATGTTTAAATGCAGCTTCAAGTGGGGCTGGGTGAAGAAAAGGTCCTTATTAGTGAATTTGGAGGACTGATCATATGAAAGACATAATCCACATTGTTCCCGAATTTGAAAGACTCTTGGACAAAGCCTTTCCATATTTGGCATAAATTTAGGGAAGTGAAGAAGGTCCTTCTGTCTTGCCTCTAAATATACCTTCTCCACCTACTCATTGATATAGGAAATTCCTTCAACAGAAAGAAAAACCTCTTATTAAGCAATTACATATAAAGATTTAGTACAAATATCCTTGGAAGAAACATGCTAAGTTGTAAATGACTCATATCTACCACTTTCCAATAAGTTTTCATAGGAAATGAAAATTTCAGGTTGCTGAATTCCTAGACTGAGGTGGAACTGAGGAGAGAAGGATCAGAGGAGACAGGTTTGGAATAAAGGTAGATTTTTACTACCCTATTTTGTGAAAGCTTGGCCTTTGATATTTAGGGAATATGTAATAACAATTAAATTGACAAAATATTTAGCTCTGGTTTCCATTTGCTTAGAAAGTAGGGTTCCTCTAGACTCTCAATAAATTTACTGATTGTTCTTAGGGTAAGAATGGTCAGAATTGGTTTAGGCTGGGATTTTAAAGATATGCTTGACTTTTGGGGATGCTATATTACAGAATTTCAGAGCCTGAGGAACTTTGAGGAGCATCTGGTCCATTCCACTAAATTGAGAATTTGCAAACTATTTTCCTTTAAATTTCAGGGGTGCATGTGAGGGATATAGTGAAAATTTACCTGAATTTCATTCAAAGTTGCAAACTGCACTAGATTAAAAGCTTCCTGCCTGCTGTCTCCAGTCTGCAGCATACGGCAAAACACCTTACAAAGTTTCCAGAACTGCTGAGCTACAAGGCCTGACTTTAAAGATGAAGGAAATGAAGGCTAGAGAAGGAAAATGCTTTTCCCAGGACCACAGAGTGAGGTAACTGTCAGACAGGACTAGGACAGAACTTCTGTGTGCTCTTTCCACTGCACTCTGCTGATTTCTCACAACTGCCTTCTTTCTTGAATACTTGGTTCTGGAGGCTGGTACAGCTTCCCACAGTTCAACTACATGCCATTATTGTTTCTCCTCTATTTTTGTGTTTTTTATTCATTTCTTGTCCATCAGTGCTGAAAGCATCAAATGGAAGTATTTTTCTTGTACTAAGCAAAGACAGTCTAGCATTAAAGGAAAACAAAAAACACACTAGGAAGAAATTATATAAGAAAAAACTATCAGCACATTTTTCTGGCTATGCCTTATTTTTCTTGGTACATTTCAATTTTTCTACAATAAGCATTAATTAAATTTATGGCAAAATCAATACAATATTATAAATTAAAATAAAGTAAAATTTTAAAAATATATTAAAAATTTCTCATAATTACTTTATAATCAGGAAAGAACACTACACACACACACACACACACACACACACACACACACACACATATATAAATGGGTTTCCCAGGTGGTTCAGTGGTAAAGAATGCCAATGCAGGAGCTGCAGGTTCAATTCCTGGAAGACCCTTTGAAGGAGGAAATGGCAATGAACTTCAGTTTTCTTACCTGGAGAATCCCATGGACAGAGGTGCCTGGAGGGCTGCAGTGCATAGTGTCGCAAAGAATCAGACACAAGTGAGCATCTGAGCATGCACAAACATATTTATATATAAACCACCTCTTTCTCACCCTATTTCCACTGTATGAAAGGATCCTGCCTTCATTTAAATAGAGTGGAGCAGTGGGCTCCTATGAAGCAAGGTGAGGGGTACATTAATTATTCTCCGGATATTTGGGACAATAAAGGAGAACACTTATTTGTGCCACCTCATTTTGCATATTTTCAGCTGCTAACTGAAATGACTGCTAATCTTTCAGCTGAAACCAGCTCAGTCCCCTTTTTATTTTTTTCCAAGTGTTTTAGTTCTCTATAAAGGGTAGCTTTACTTCATTCTTACCAATCTATTAATTTTCATATATAGAGAGTGTCTTTTTGCTCACTTACATGATTTAAGCTAAGAAAAATGTGTAAATTATTAATCCCAGGGGTAGATTTTTTTACTTCACTCGACAGATAAAAGGTTATTAATTTAACTTTCTTAATAGCGTACCTAATCCTTTTATCATAACACACAAAAAGGAGAAGTATAAGCCTTTTGTATGTGAGAAACAAGAAAAATGCAACTGTAAACATTTTTCCCCCAAGCTGGGTCTCATGCAAGATAGGGGCTCACACTCAGCCAGATTGTTTCCTTGCTTCAGAAACTATTAATGATGTGAGTGTGTGTGTGTGTTTGTGAGAGACAGAGAGAAGGAATGGGATCTTTTTCCTCTATGAGTCAGCCTGGATATATATTTTTTAAGTCGTTTTTCAGATCCACCACCACCACCACCACCAAAAAAACCTATGAAATCTCAGAAAACTTAAACTCTGAGTTTCTTCCAAACAGAGGAAATACGGAAAATTTTAATCTTTCAATACCTATTTGATGCATACGTTTCTCTCCCCTCTTGCCCTTTTCTGAACCCCAACTACCCTCACCATATCAGTTCTATGCTGCTAATCAAAATAAGAAATCCATCAACAGCATCTGCTTTGTTACTTTTCAGCTTTGCCCAAATATTAGCAATTAAAGTCCCAAGAAGCTGTGCCAATTGCTCACTGACATTTTAAAATCTAATAGATAGGTAATACATATTGTAAAACACACATTTGCCCCACGAGTTTGAGCAAGCTTCAGGCGTTGGTGATGGACAGGGAAGCCTGCCGTGCTGCAGTCCATGGAGTCACAAAGAGTCGGACCCAACTGAGTGACTTAACTGATTTCATTTAGAGTCTGAAAAAATGCAACCATAAACATTTTTCACCAAACTGGGTCTCTGGCAAGATAGGGACTCACACTGAGCCAGATTATTTCCCTTGTTCATTTAAAAGATTTTTATTTCTTACCATCAAAACTGCCCTCTTTGGTATCTCTTTCTTCAGGGGCCATGTGGAAGACCAGGACGTACCCAAAACACAATAGATTGGTAGGTCATGACTTCAAAGACCTCTTATGGAAAAATCCCTTCTGAAAACCACGTTTAAGTAACTCTGATTACTAAGAGGCCAAAGAAAGGCCTTCCTTCTCATTCTCCCTATTTCTCTGGCTTCTCTTTGCCCCTTTCTCTCCGCCTGCTCTGTCTTCCATCTTTCTTCTCTCTCTTCTTCCTCCTCATCCTTTCCCTCCCCAGTCCCTCCTTTTCTTTTTACCACTTTTTCTCCCTGTCTTTCTCCTTGCCCATTACTGAACTTAGTGATGTACCAGATGGATGGGCCTTTTAATACTCATTAAGATCCTAGTTCACAACCCTTGGGGATTATGCCATGAGACTGTGTGAAAATAAATTCTTTCTCAAGGTTTGTGCTCAAGGATAAGTGCTAATGTAAGATAAAGACGCCTAACCAGCAAAGGATGGCATCACCGACTTGATGGACATGAGTTTGAGCTAGCTCTGGGAGTTGGTGATGGACAGGGAAGCCTGGTGTGCTGCAGTCCATGGGGTCGCAAAGAGTCGGACACGACTGAGTGACCAAACTGAACTGAACCAGCAATGTGTTATAGTGCACACTTTGCAGATGTGACTGAGGGGGCTTTTATCTAGTCTGACTTCCAAGGACTATTCCTGAAGCATTCTTGGTGGTTGCTGCCACACATCTGAATTTAAAGTTGCAAGCTCAAGATTTGGTCAGAACAAACAGACAGGTTTGGAACTTATTACAAAACAGTGAAATTATTTTTTTACAAATTTGTTACTTTTACGTTTCTTTACATTTAAAATAGACTTTCAGGGTCAAGAGGGATATGTGGGGCAGTGTGTCAGTGAGACTGGGAGAGCATTGTATGTCAAATACAAAGACAGTAGTAGAAGACATCATGTAAAAAAGAAAATAGCATTGGTGCCAAGCGACTTCCCCAATCATCTTGCCCTAGCCATCGAGCGCGGAATACTTTTGCTCCGATTCCCTGCAAGGCTAGGTCAAGGCAACCTTGAGAAAAACGTGAACTTTGCCTTTGCAATTGCTTCAGGTGCTACTTCCCTGTGTATAACTTTAAACCTTCCATATACCCCTTATGCAATCTCTTATTCACTTTAAAGGGCCATGTCAGTGACTCTACCCGACTCCATGTCCTACAAGTAACCAAGGTTCTTTATTTCCTCTTCCATCTTGGTCTCATTGCCAGAGAACTCTGCTCTGGTGCTTGGAGTATCATTCTATTACTCTGATCATAATTAGGAGGCCATATTATCTTTCTATTATTTTTTATGATGAAATTAGGATGTGTTTGTGATACTTTTTCACTGTCTCTGTGAGCCAGCAACTTGTGTGAAATCTTGAACTATTACCTTTAGGTGATAACACCCAAGCCCAGATATTCCCATGTGGTGAAACTCTGTGGCTGCTGCTGTTGCCGCTGCTGCTAAGCCGATTCAGTTGTGTCCGACTCTGTACGACCCCATAGACGGCAGCCCACCAGGCTCCCCCGTCCCTGGGATTCTCCAGGCAAGAACACTGGAGTGGGTTGCCATTTCCTTCTCCAATGCATGAAAGTAAAAAGTGAAAGTGAAGTCGCTCAGTCGTGCCCGACTCTCAGAGACCCCACGGACTGAAGCCTACCAGGCTCCTCTGTCCATGGGATTTTCCAGGCAAGAGTACTGGGGTGGGGTGCCATTGCCTTCTCCAGGTGAAACTCTAGGCATCTCAAAATCAACACATCTGAAAACTGAATGTACAGTTTTCCCCCAAGCTTGCTCTTCGTTTTGTGCTATGTCAATTCATTTCTTGATGGACTAGGCTTGAAATTTGCTCAGTTTTATACAGCAAGATCTAGTTTAAATTTTCCCAGTGCCCTCAGATATCTCTAGTTTCCTCCATCAGAGCAAATCCTTCTGTACCCTGTCAGCCTTTGGTTCATATCTATAGGAGAGAAACCACCGTCGTGGCACAGCAGGTGGGGGTGGGGTGTCACAAACCACAGGAACTGAAGTCTAATACAGCATGCGTCTCAGCTTTAGCATCACTTGCTGACATGACCCTTCTTCACAGCTATTTCAATGGGTGTCCCATTCCTCATCTCCCTTACCTTGCCACTACTCTGGCTCACTCTCAAGAAATAGCCATGTCTTCTACTTAATTCTGAAAAGTTGAGAACATTGAAGGGAGAATTTCCTTCCTAGAAAGTTTTCCTTAGGCAAGAGACTCCCTTTTTTTTTAACCTGACTTTACATCCTGACTCTACTACATGACAAGATACTACTCTCTTTCCACATTGCAGTTTCTTCATCTGCAAAGTTGGGATAACACTAGTGCTTATGCTGAAGGGTTATTGTAAGAATTAAATGAGGTAATTTATGTAAGCCACTTACATTCGACACAGAGTAGGTCCTCAAAGAATATTAATGTTATTAATAACTTTTTCTTTCAGCCTGTCTTTTTTGCCCAGTAGAAAAGGTAGCTCTTTTATGTAGTGGCTAATGCAGCCTCATCTGTGATTCCCTCCTTCTCCATTTCTCAGTTATCTAGCCTTACCAAGCACCTTTCACTCCAATTCCCCTGTATCTTAACCTTTCCTACTTGGCTTTTTTCCCTTAGCATATAAAAGGGTTCAAATTTCCTCACTGTAAAATAACCCTCCTTCAACATTCTTAGGAGAAGGCAATGGCACCCCACTCCAGTACTCTTGCCTGGAAAATCCCATGGATGGAGGAGCCTGGTAGGCTGCAGTCCATGGGGTCGCTAAGAGTCGGACACAACTGAGTGACCTCACTTTCACTTTTCACTTTTATGCATTGGAGAAGGAAATGGCAACCCACTCCAGTGTTCTTGCCTGGAGAATCCCAGGGACGGGGGAGCCTGGTGGGCTGCTGACTATGGGGTCGCACAGAGTCGGACACGACTGAAGCGACTTAGCAGCAGCAGAAGCAGCAACATTCTTATTCTCTTCCTGTATTAATCCCAACCCTTTACAGCCAAATTTCTCAGAAGTCTAATCTACACTTACTCTCCTTCCGCGCAGCCCCAGGCCACTGTAACCCCCTTCCGTCCAACATTCCCTTGATGACAGTCTTGCCAAGGTCCCTAGTAAACACTTGATTGCTGAACCCAGGGGACACTCTCATGTCTTCATGTAGGCTCTGATGTTTCTGGTCAACTCTCCCTTGAAACTCTCTCCTCTCCCTCTGCCCCTGGTTCTCCACGTTGTTTAGGGATATCTCCACATCTCCGGCCAGTTCATCTTGACCTCCCTGTGGGCCACGCTGCACTTCAGTGTTGGTATTCTCCTTATCCTTGGCCCCAGTCCTCTGTTTGTCTTCAGTCCCTCGTGACCTTACCCATTCAGGAGGTTTCAATCACCACTTCTCTCTCAATAACTGGGGAATCTGTATTTCATGCCTGGGGTTTCCCACAGGTTTCTTTAGACAGTTAGTGTGCTAATAGGCTTTGTGACGGACTCTTTGGGAAAGGAAGTGACAGGGGCCAGGGTTTCCCACATTTATTTGACCATAGCATCTTGTTTGTTTTTTCATGGAGAATTTTTCAGGACTAGTGAGCTGGGAAACACAATTTGGACAATGAAGTTCCACTCCTTACTACTCCCAGTCTAATTTAGTTTTGTTTCCTCTGGCTGCCCCAAAGCACCCACCCACACATACTTAAATTCCAAGTCCTCAGAACACTGACGCTCCTACAAGTTCCTTCAAGGTAAAGATTACATCTCTTGCAAGTGCAAGGTACTTGGTATACAGAGATTGCTTGGTAATATCTGATGAGTGAATGACTACAGAAAGGTATGGGAACCAGCCTCTTTCTAGCATAGCACAGAATATTCTATGGCACATTTAAAGTGTTAATAATGGGCTAGGATTTGACCATAAGGGTTGATCTTGAACAAGTCTTATGTGAGGGCTACAGCAGCTGAATGAAAAAAAAAAACAAAACAAAACATGAAACACACTCTCCTCAAGGAAGATAAAATGAATTCAAATGAAATCACCTGGGAATACTTAATTAAGCATTGAGCTATATGTAAGTACTATGGGTACCCTGAGGTTACCATGGTCTGGAGTAGTCAGATTTACTACAGGGTAATAAAATGGTACTTGACTAAGACTATTCTGGCAAAAATGTATGTAAGAAATTTTCAAAAGTGGGAACCTGGAGAAGTTAGGTTGGTCAGGAGTCAGGAGATGTGGCCTGGCATAGGCCATGGCAGTAAGAATAGTGAGGAAAAGGCAATTCCTTTTCTGGTGTAAGTTGGTGATGGTTGCGATAGAAGGGGAAGGACAGCAGATAAATCAAGGAGAGCTTTCAGGTTTCTTTAGTAGAGAACAGTGGTAGCACCAGTCAATTTGAAAAAATTAGTTATTAATGGGCTTCTCGGGTGGCTCAGTGGTAAAGAACCCGCCTTGCCAATGCAGGAGACTCAGGTTCTATCCCTGGGTCAGGAAGATCCCCTGGGGAAGGCAATGGCGACCCACTCCAGTATTCTTGCCTGGGAAATCATATGGACAGAGGAGACCACTGGGCTACAGTTCATGGGGCTGCAAAAGAGTCAGACATGACTTGGTGACAAAAGGACAATAACAGTTATTAGCGGTGCCACCAGTATAAACTCTTGGAAGCTGCAACTCTAAAACATATTGGGAAGACTGTGAACTAATCACCTTGTGAGTTATAGACTTTGATTGGAAATTTAAAGAATATATCCAACAGGAGAGCTGATATCATTGACTTGAGAAGGCCTGTATTGCTGGTGATAATGACTAATAACTTGCATAAATTTCAGGCTAGGTTTGGTAAAAATGTTATGCATGACAGACTATGAAAACAGTAACTAGAAGTTCATGATTTCACATGAATGAGGACTAATTCATTTTGCAGTCTACTAATCCTGCTATTCTACAGCAAGTCCTCTTTTCCCCCAGCCAAGGGAAAGATAATAGAACAAAACATGTCTTTGACTGTACATGTCTTCAAAATATTTGGTATTTCCATGATAATGCAAATCAACACTTAACAGAACTACTTGAGTAAATTACCATAAGGAAACAAAATCAATATGCTTTAAAACCCAGACACAGTTTAAAAGTGATGTAAGTGAGAGCTGGTTTTGCTATAAACTTGGGCATTAAAAGCCCTGAGTTGGACCTTATTAACTCTCTGTCTGACTTTGTGCTCTTCATCTAAACTTCTTTATCATCATTTGCTGAACACCCCCAGGATGCTTACAGCCACCCACAACATGCCAAAGACGCAGTCCTAGAAGGTCACTTTCTAAACAAATGGATAAATGCACAAAGATGATTCTTTTCTTTTTCTGGATAAAAAAGCTGAAAGAGGATAATGAGGATTATTCATGGGATTTAGGGTAGGAGATAATCTGTCCATTTCATAAAAACATGAAACTTTTTCTGAACCCCCCTCTGTTTATAATGCTGTTGTTAATTCAACTTGAATATCAAAGACATAGCTGCTAATCCTGTCCCTCCCCATATATAACTCTATCCCAGCAAAATCATCCTCTCAAGTAAGAAACACAGGAATACATTTGGAAGGATTATGATTCTGCGTTGAGATACTATTAAATGCCTTTCTTTTCTTTTTACAATATTTTTCTAAACCTGCACCTCTCCCTTCATTGTAACTAAGAAATGGACTCCTTGGTTCTTCTATACTACCATTTGTTGAATGTTTCAATATTATCTTGAACTCTTCTTCTTTCACCCAGGAAATGAACAATCTCACAGACCTTGGTCACCCATCTCGATTATGGCTTCCATGTACAAAAACACGGCATTTATATGCATACATGTGAGTCTGTGTGTGTGCAATAACTTTTCAGGTTTGTCTATCAGGCTCAGTTCTGCCTGACTTAACCTTACAGCTAAGAAAAAAATTTTCATTACATAGATTTAGACTTTAGTATCATCTTCAAATGTTAAAAATATGCTTCCATGACTGTCATTTAGGACATCTGTAATTTAAATTTTGGACTGACAGCTTTGGCCAACCATTCACAAAATGACTGATCAATGATCATAGTCCTTTGGACACTGGCCTTGGCTATTCATATCTTGAGCACTTGCTCTGTAGGACCTTATAATTAAAGCCAGTGCATCCCAAAGAGATATAAATAGGTGTTAGGGGGAAAACCATTCTGTGGGTAAACATTCTATTACAAAGAATTTTCAGATCCTTTATAAGCTAATAGGTAATGTGACTTCAATGGGGCAGAGTTATAGTGGGAAATATTTTCCAAATTTATGATGGAAGAACCACAGAAATGTGCCCTGTACCCAGAACTGCTGCTGCTGCTAAGTCGCTTCAGTTGGGTCTGACTCTGTGCGACCCCATAGATGGCAGCCCACCAGGTTGCCATTTCCTTCTCCAATGCATGAAAGTGAAAAGTGAAAGTGAAGTTGCTCAGTCGTGTCCGACTCTTAGCGACCCCATGGACTGCAGCCTACCAGGCTCCTCCATCCATGGGATTTTCCAGGTAAGAATACTGGAGTGGGATGCCATTGCCTTCTCCACCCAGAAGCTCTAGCACCATACATCATTTATGCTGGAGAACACCGGATTAGTTAATTTCCAAAGTGGCAGATTCCTGCAATCCATATTCTTCTTTTCTCTCCTTCCCAAGGGAAAATTGCAGAATATCCCATTTTTTGGAAAGTGCCCAGTTGAACTTTGGGGTTAGACCAACTCTAGATAGAGTATCTGGAGAAGACAGTGGCACCCTACTCCAGTACTCTTGCCTGGAAAATCCCATGGATGGAGGAGCCTGGTAGGCTGCAGTCTATGGGGTCGCTAAGAGTCAGACACGACTGAGTGACTTCACTTTCACTTTCATGCACTGGAGAAGGAAATGGCAACCCACTCCAGTATTCTAGCCTGGAGAATCCCAGGGTCAGAGGAGCCTGGTGGGCTGCCATCTATGGGGTCGCACAGAGTCAGACATGACTGAAGTGACTTAGCAGCAGCAGCAGCAGCAGATAGAGTATCAGAAACAGATGTACAGCTACCAACCTGGTCACCAAACAAGTTCTAGGGTAGAATGTAAGAATCCTGACCTTAAATGTAAACAGTTCCTCCTATCATGTTACATTTGTTTTTGGTATGTGTGTGTGAGAGAGAAAGAGAGAGTATGTGTATGTACATACTTTACAACTGTACTAAAACATCAAATTAAAAAATATTTTATATTTAATTTCCCATTTATTACTCTAGATACCCCAACATTCCAGTTCAAGGCTAAAGCATAAGTTTTACCTAAACCAATAAGCAATTAATTATTAAGTCATAGAATGAGAAATGGAATGTGAAACAAAGTGAAAGTTTCATTAGTTTTTCTCCAATCATATTAAATATTTGTGGGCATTTTAATTGTGACTTGAAGTAGACTTACCTGTTATTTTTTCCTTATGTGGATTGTCTGCTATTATATTATAAATGTGTTTAGTATCGATTCTAAGAAACCATATTAACCATATTAATTAACCATATAACCATATTAATCTGGGCCAGGGATTGGTACTTTCCTAAAGAACTAATAATATTATTTTATTGATTTGTTTTAGTTCCCTGGTGGCTCAGACGGTTAAGCGTCTGTCTACAATGCAGGAGACCTGGGTTCGATCCCTGGGTCGGGAAGATCCCCTGGAGGAGGAAATGGCAACCCACTCCAGTATTCTTGCCTGGAAAATCCCAAGGACAGAGGAGCCTGGTAGGCTACAGTCCATGGGGTCACAAAGAGTCGGACACGACTGAGTGACGTGACTTCACTTCACTTCACTTCACTTTAGTATTTTTGATCTCTGGTCCCTCTGCCTTTTCTAAAACCAGCTTGAACATCTGGAAGTTCGCGGTTCACGTAGTGCTGAAGCCTGGCTTGGAGAATTTTGAGTATCACTTTACTAGCGTGTGAGATGAGCGCAATTGTGCAGTAGTTTGAGCATTCTTTGGCATTGCCTTTCTATGGGATTGGAATGAAAACTGACCTTTTGCAGTCCTGTGGCCACTGCTGAGTTTTCCAAATTTGCTGGCATATTGAGTGCAGCACTTTCACAGCATCATCTTTTAGGATTTAAAATAGCTCAGTTGGAATTCTATCACCTCCACTAGCTTCGTTTGTAGTGATGCTTCCTAAGGCCCACTTGTCTTTGTACTCCAAGATCATGGTATGAGTGATCACACCATGAAAGTGTGGTAGGAAACCCTAAACCACTATTTTTAAAAACTACTGGTGCTAGAAATCAATATGTAAGTGTGGATATAGAGATGAATACAGAGAAAGAGACTGAAGTATAACTTTAATTTGGTATATATAAACCTAGGTCTAAGGATAGTTAGGACTGTCAGTTTATAAAGTTTCTCATGTTTTCTTCAAGATTTCTAGTTGTGAATATGGTCATTATTTTCTTCCCTTGCTGAGATTTTAAGTTAAGGGCAAAACCCACTGCTGTATTTTCTCTCCCTTCCATCATTATTCTTTGGTTGGGATTGTTAAGACTAAGAACAAAAAGCCAGGCTAGAACACTTGTGCCAAGACAGACTGAAGTCCACCAGGAATGCAGCTATAAACTAGGAACTGATCTTTGGCAGAGGCATCCATAACCCTATTTGGGAATGTATATAATGTGAAATTTGCTCAGTTGTGTCTGACTCTGCGACCCCATTGACTATACAGTCCATGGAATTCTCCAGGCCAGAATACTAGAGTGGGTAGCCTTTCCCTTCTCTAAGGGCTCTTCCCAACCCAGGGATCAAACTCAGGTCTCCCGCATTGCAGGCGAATTCTTTACCAGCTGAGCCACAAAGAAAGGTGGTGATAAAAAGACTTTAACAGAACTTGCCATTGGTGTTCCCTTCAGTTTTGAAGGAAGATAAAATCAGCAATCCTCTAGATTTCTTCATAGGGTAGTTTGCTTTTGTACATGGGAATTTATAGCATTGTTACTGCTGCTAAGTTGCTTCAGTCGTCTCCGACTCTGTGCTACCCCAGAGACGGCAGCCCACCAGGCTCCCCCGTCCCTGGGATTCTCCAGGCAAGAACACTGGAGTGGGTTGCCATTTCCTTCTCCAATGCATGAGAGTGAAAAGTGAAAGTGAAGTCGCTCAGTCGTTAGCAGCTCCATGCACTTCAGTCTACCAGGCTCCTCCGTCCATGGGATTTTCCAGGCAAGAGTACTGGAGTGGGGTGCCACTGCCTTCTCCGAAACCTATACCTACTATCTTGCAAATCTCATATGTCTCCAGTTTTCCTCGTCTTGCTTCCTAGAACTGACTCCAGCCATGTAAAACCAATCAAATTACGTGGCTCGCCACAAAAGGGCTACTACCTACGGTGTGTCTGAGCCAGCGCTAGCTTCATCATGTTGTCATTTAGTCTCTAAGTTGTGTCTGATTGTTGCGACCCCAGGAACTGTAGCCTGCCAGGCTCCTCCATGAGATTTCTCAGGCAAGAATGCTGGAGTGAGTTGCCATTTCCTTCTCCAATTATATAGCATTAGGTATCTTGAAAGTTTTAAATAACTGGAAGTTATCATTTGGCTCCCTCTTTGGTAATATAACCATCCTGGATGGATTAGGGTCCAAATATATTTCACTTAAAGACAACCTCTGCAAGTCCATTTTTATATATCTTATCTCTAATATTTAAGGGTATTTCTATCTTCCATGTAGTAGCCAGCCTCCAATATGGTCCTCAGTGATCCTTGTCTCCTGTGTTTCCTCTTTCACTTAGTACTAGCGGTGGTCTGTCTGACCAACTGAAGGAGGCAGAAATGATGGTGCGTTACTTGCAACAGTTAGAATTGGACATGGAACCACAGACTGGTTCCAAATCAGGAAAGGAACACATCAAGGCTGTATATTGTCACCTTGCTTATTTAACTTATATACAGAATACTACTACTACTAAGTCACTTCAGTCGTATCCGACTCTGTGCAACCCCATAGGCGGCAGCCCACCAGGCTCCCCCGTCCCTGGGATTCTCAAGGCAAGAACGCTGGAGTGGGTTGCCATTTCCTTCTCCAATGCATGAAAGTGAAGAGCGAAAGGGAAGTTGTTTCAGTCTTACACAGAATACAGCTTCAGTTTATACAGAATAAACCTTGCGAAATGCTGGGCTGGATGAAGCACAAGCTGGAATCAAGATTGCTTGGAGAAACATCAATAACCTCAGATATGCAGATGACACCATCCTTATGGCAGAATGTGAAAAGGAACTAAAGAGCCTCTCGATGAAAGTGAAAAAGGAGAGTGAAAGGCTGGCTTAAAACTCAGCCTTCAAAAAATGAAGATGATGGCATCCGGTCTCATCACTTCATGACAAATAGATGGGGAAACAGTGGAAACAGTGACAGACTTTATTCTCTTGGGCTCCAAAATCACTGCAGATGGTGACTGCAGCCATGAAATTAAAAAACACTTGCTCCTTGGAAGAAAAGCTATGACCAACCTAGAAAGCATATTAAAAAGCAGAGACATAACATTGCTGACAAAGGTCTGTATAGTCAGAGTCATGGTTTTTCCAGTAGTCACAAATGGATGTGAGAGCTGGACCATAAAGAAGGCTGAGAGCCAAAGAATTGATGCTTTTGAACTGTGGTATTGGAGAAGACTCTTGAGAGTCCCTGGGACTGGAAGATCAAACCAGTCAATTCTAAAGGAAATCAATCCTGAATATTCATTGGAAGGACTGATGCTGAAGCTAAAGCTCCAATACTTTGGACACCTGATGTGAAGGGCTGACTCATTAGAAAAGACCCTGATGCTGGGAAAGACTGATGGCAGGAGGAGAAGTGAATGACAGAGGATGAGATGGTTGGATGGCATTTCAATGGACATGAGTTTGAGCAAGCTCCGGGAGATGGTGAAGGACAGGGAAGCCTGGCATGCTGCAGTCCATGGGGTCGCAACAAAGTTGGACCTGACTGAGCAACTAAACAATTCTCATCTTATTTGATATTTGAATACTGGGAAAGGTTATGCATGCTAAAATATTTTCCCCCTTTTCCTTCACACTACTATCCTGTCTAGATTTTTTGCAATCAGCATTGACTATATTTGAAATCGTAATTTAAGAGATAAATTAAAAAATTTAAATATAAAGTTTTAATTATGGAAAATTTGAAACATATACAGAAATAGGGAGTATATATGTGCCATCACCCAGCTTTAACATGACCAATTTTGTCTGACCTATTCTCCAAACACCTAATGTCTCCTTTGCTTATCATCTGCATTGGGTTATTTGGATGCAAATTGAAGACATTGTCTTCTCCCACTGATATGTCTTCTCCCATAAGACAAGGTAGTTTTAATAATCTTATTTCAAATCTGGGAAGCAGAAGTTTACCTGTTGTTCTCACGGATTGGTTTTAAAGAAAATGTTATTTAGCAGAAATATGTTTTTATTGTAGGCAAGTTGCATAACTGGTCATCATCCTGCACTATATTATTTATTCAAAGGTATAAGGTATTAATAAAACTTAATTTTTACACATTTTTGTGGGGATTTCACATATTCATATGCTGAATTCTACATTTATGCAATTTTTTTCTCTGACATTTTATGATCTGCTGGGAAGCTGGAAGATGTGTAGTTTAGTTATAATAAACAAACTCCTTCAGTGATGGAGTTTCAGAAAACTATAGTTAGAACTTGGGATGGTACTTACCCTGACTTCAATGTACTTGTAGCTAAGGCACAAAAGGTAGGCCAGTGCATAGTCAACGAAGGATAATTTTACTGACCCCTAGTGCTTTATAAGAAACACTCAGAACTAGCATGAGAAGTGGCCCGTTCACTCAAATATCTTCCACTCCCTTTTGAAGAACCCTGGCTGCAGTAGGGCCTAGACCTCTTCTTGATTATTATTGCATCTAGTGTCCTGTTTTTCTGGCTGGTGCACTGCTTCCCTGGGGAGGCGTCTTGACGTTCACCCCTCTACGAGCCTCCTGCCTGCTCTCTGGAGAATCATCCTATGACCCTACTCTATATAGACAACGTCTGCTTCTAACCTGAATTGTGATTAAATGGATGGGTTTAAAATTTGGTTATGGCTCACCACAAAAATAGTGTTAGAACTGACTATAATTAAAATTCCAGTTATGTGAATTTCAACTCTGTCCTCCTCCTACCACATACAACCAAATCAGAATATTACTTTGGATCCAGTAGGTTTGGCTTTTTTTTTTTTTTTTAAAAGAAATGAATGTGCTGTTAGTACTGGTATTTGAATGCCTTTGAAACAGAAATGAAAAGTTGTCTGACACTTTAAACACACAACTATTTTCCAGACAAGTTTAAAGTAAGCTGGATCAAGGATCTATTTTGAAGACTGTCTTTAAAGAGGGTCAGACAATGTCTTTAAAGAGCATATTTTAGAAAAGGACCCCTTTAACAGAATTAGTTGGCTTCCATTTAGACCATCTTCGCATTCCTGCCTTGCCGTCTGGCTGTCGGTTGTTCTATACAGGCCGCTACTTTGGGATGTGTTTCCTGCTTTGTCTTCCTCTATGCGGACCTCCTGGCATTAGCCTTGGCTGTCTTCCCGTGACTTTGTCTCTTGGCTCATGGATCAATTTTATTGCTCATTTCATGACCCTGAAGACTTTATTTCTTCACCTTTCTCTAGTCCTGCATTATACTGACCCTTGTAGAAAAAACAGAAGAGAAAGAGGTTTAAAAGAAAGAAAAAATAAGAAGGAGGGGTGTTAAAAATAAGGAAAAAGGGTAAGAAGAACATGAAAAAGCTACCATATATCTTGCATGAAAAAGTAATTTAATAAGTTAACATTTAAAAAGTAGATTGCAAAACCAGATATTGCTACTTTAAATGGTAGCTATAGGGCTACAGTAGAAACACTGCCTTGGTGGTTAATGTTGTTGTTTAGTTGCTAAGTTGTGTCTGCCTCTTTGCGATCCCATGAACTGTGGCTTAACAGGCTCCTCTGTCCATGTAATTTCCCAGGCAAGAATACTGGAGTGGGTTGCCATTTCCTTCTCCAGGGGATCTTCCCAACCCAGAGATCAAACCTGCCTCTGCTGCTTGACAGGTGGACTCTTTACTACTGCTCCACCCAGGAAACTCATTGGTGGTTAATAGATAATTTTAAAAACCCAATTCAGGGACTTTCTTGGTGGTTCAGTGGGTGAGATTCTGCACCTACACTTCAGGGGATCATGGGTTTGATCCTGGGTCTGGGAACTAAGATCATATCCCGCATGGTATGAACAAAACAAAACAAACACAAATCACCTAGTTCAAAGTAGCTTATATACTTCCTCAGGCTTCGATATGTGATTGTTGGGGTAGTGAGAAGCAGTGCCACGGTTCAGCTGGACTAAGGAGAAAATTTGATTCTATGTAAAAGGATAATGACAGAGTGACCGTTAGAGGTGTGTGTACTCCAAATACACTCACAGGAGCTTCTCATACTATAATCCTATAACCCAAATCAGTAGTGTCCCCTTTCAGAAGTCAGTTCTTTCAAAAAAAAAAAAATAATGGGAAATGGTGAGTAGAGATTATGCCACCTGGGAGGGTTAAGCAGCAAATTACTTCCTCATTAAATTTTCCTGAATATGGAGTAGGAATTCCTAAAAGCGTCTGCTGTCCTAAAGCAGATTTGCCAGAGCTGAGTCTAGGACCCTGGAGATTTATGCTACAATATCCTCAAACCTGGCTGTCTCTGGTGCTCTGGAAGAGTCTCAGTGAATTCAAAGACACTCCTTTCCCTACTCCCCAAAGAATACTTTTGAACTATGGGAAAACAAAACAAAACAAAACAATTCTGATGGGAATGAATTAGCACGGAAAAGACTTGCCTTTGAGAATATCACTTGTTCCTGGGTGCTCCATCATTGTTGGCCACACACATGAAAGCACTGATGAGGAGGGCTAAGAAACCTGGAGATACAAAAAGTTCAAATGCTAGGATTAGTGAATAAAGAGTTTTGCCAAGCTATCATCTCCACAGCATTAAAAAACGACCCTTGGGAACATCCTTTAAACTCTTTACCACTGATTTAAATGCACCAATATAAATAATATTGTAAGACTAACATAGGAGTGAGCCTGATTTTATAAGACAGCTTAAGCTATCATGTTACAACACACAAGTCACACTAAATTTAGATACCTCATTTATAAGAATTAAGTTTCTATTCATATGTGAATTGGATTTGGAAATCTGATTTTAAAGTGCAGGAATCACTTTCAAATGTGACTGTATGAAATTTAAAACTACGTATTTCATATAGAATGTATCAAAACGTGAAATTATTCTTTAAATATTTTTAACACCTTTGGTTTATGAATAGTGGGCATTTCATACTACTTTGTGGCAAGAGTGGTAACCACTTTTAGCATTCAGTTGTTTAGAGCTTACCCAGCAAATGTTTTAGTATGTATCTACAGAAATACTTTAGAGTAGCCATTCTTAAATGCAATCTGGGAATCTTTGTTGGGTCTTCCAAACCCTTTCAGGGAGTGATCAAGGTCAAAACTATTTTCAAAACAGACTAAGGCATTATTTATCTTTTTCACTCTGATTCTCTCATAGGTGTAACATGGAGGTTTTCGGTAGTTGCATGGCATGTGATATTTCAACTGACTGATTTCAGAAGCAGATATGAGAATTAAACTGTCTTCTATTAAGCAAAACATCAGTTTGAGAAAATGTAAAGGAAAGCCATTTTTCTCATGTTCCCCCCAAATATAGTTATTTTTAGTAAAATATTTTACTTATATAAATATGTATTGGTTGATCATCATTATTTTAAAAATAAATTGTAAAGAATTATTTTAAATATTTAAAAATTTTAATTTATTATATGGTATAGGTAGTTATGTAGGTAGATATAAACATAAACAAAAGCTCTCTGTTGGGGGGGCTCTCGATTTTTAAGATTTATAAAGAAGTCTTAGAGTCCAAAGAGCTTACGTTTACCTAAAAGCAAAACTTTAAATGTTTACTGGCTTAAAGTACTAACTGATAAATAGCAAATCTTGATTTTAATCTGTTCTAAAGAAAATAATTTTTTAAAAGTAATTTTTGACTTTGGTTTTCAAAATCCTTGCATATTTATCATTTTGCAATAAATCTGACAGGTAGGCAGGTCAGAACTGATTCTTATCTAAAGAAACAGAAGAAATCAAGAAACAGAGTTTTAGACTGAAGAGTAAGTTAGTAGCAGAGCAGCTATAGAACATAAAGAACATAAGGTTTATAGAACATACAGTACTTTCAACTCTAACGGGATAATTTGGCTAACTAACGCATTTCCTCCTCCTTTCCCTATATGGGGTGACTGTGACATGGAAAATACTAAAATGATATTGCGGCAGAACATAGCCTGCAGCCACTATCCCATTAAACATCTTCATTCTCAGGCTAACTCAGTGCCCTTTACTGGAACAGACAGCCAAGCACGGGTAAATGCTTTCCTGTCATTCAAAAACGTTGCTAACTCCTATAGACTTTTTTGTAGGAGTTTTTTTTTGTCTTCATCATTTGCTGGTAGAGCTTCTTTTTATAACTAGGGACAGCTTCGCAGGTATACCTGATAGGCGACTTCGTCTGAGAATGAATTCCAGAGTACTGGTCTTCCCTGATTGTCATGCTAATTCTCTGCTCAAGAACTTAAAATAACTTCCACCAGATCAATGTTCACTCTTCTGCTAAGTTTTCAATGCTCCTCAGATTTGGCTTCACAGTTCTCATTCAACCTCATTTCTTTTCCCTCTAGTGTGCATTATCTTATGTAGGAGGGCTGTCATCCTTATACCAACCTCACTCTCACTTCCATAATAGCAGTTGGAGTTTACTATATTCTCGCTCATTAATCTTTTAATACCCCTGGGAAGTTGTTATTACTATCCCAACTTTATAGACAAGGAGCTGAGCCCAAAGATATTAATATGACAAGCTTGAGACAACACATCTTTCTGATCAATGGTGGAGCCAATATTCAAACCTATGTCTGTCTGGGAATGAGGGTAATGCTGTTAGCCATTACACCATATATATCAGTAAATGAATTAAATTTAAATAGGTTAAATGATCCAAGATTTTGTGCTAAAACTTTCTAAAGAAAACAACTAAACGCTATTTACTAGAGACACATCTAAAACATATGAATACAAAAAGATTGTAAGTCATAGGATAAGGCCACCCCCCTACTCTCCACACTCACATACAAACTGCCATAGGTAAACTTTAAGACAAAAATCATTATTAGAAAGCAAGAGGGATATTTGATAATTACAAAAGGTTTAAATCATCAAGAAAATATAATAATTTTGACATTTAATATACAGGTTCAAAGTATTGAAAGCAAAGATTAGCAGTAGAAAGAAAAAGAGATAAATCCGTAACGATAGTGGGAGATCTTAACATACTTCAATAACTGATAAAGTAAGTAAACAAAATATCAGTTGGGATATAAAACAATACAATATATAAAACAATACATGAGCTTGAATACCTGAATACAAAACAATACTTGAACAATACAATCATTAGATCAAATTTGTATCTGAGGAACACTGTACTCCTAAACAAGAGAGAATACAAATCATTCTTTTCAAATACACGTGGAAACTATTTGGAACTGAATAATCATGAAAATAATGTTATCAAAACTTGAAGTTAATTGCTTATAGGGAAATTTATAGCTCTAAATGTAAATATCAGAATAGAAATACAACAAAAGGCTGAGAAACCAATGAGCTAAGCATTCATTTTAAAAAATTAGGAAAAAAACTGGAAGATAGGAAATAATATTAGCAGAAATTAATTTAAAAAACATACATATAATTGGATCAACAAAGTCAAAATTCGGTCTTTTAAAAAAGTAATAGAATTGCTAAATGTCTGGTAAGTTGATTTAAAAATAGAGAGATAGCAAAATAACCAGTACTGGGAATAAAAAAGTAGGACATTAACAAAGATTCTATAGACATTAAGTGATAATAGAAGATACTATGAAAAACTTTATGTCATTAAATTTGAAAATGTAAATGAAGCAGACAATGTGCTAAAAAAACTGTTAAAAAGCGAAGCAAGCAGATACAGAAAATCTGAGTAGCATTAAACTATTTAGTCTTTTAATAAAAAGACCTTCCCATAAAGAAAAATCTAGGTTCAGATTGTTTCTTTGGTGAATTGTAGCAAACATTTAAGGAAGAAATAATGATCAGTCTTACACAAACTCTTCTTGAGCCTAGAAAACAAAGAAGTACTCACTAGCTTGTTTCATGAGACCAGCAAAATCTGACATGTTTCTATTAAAAGAAGGAAAATAACAGACCAACCTTACTTGTAAACATAACACAAAATATTAAACAAAAATTTAATATATTCAATGATGTATAAAAAGGCCAGTATGTCATGATCAGGTTGGGTTCATGCCAGCATTGCAAGGTTGGCTGAAGAGTGGCAAACCAATCCATGTAATTTACCACACGAACAGAACAAAAGAGAAAAATCCTATGATCATCTCAACAGGTACAGAAAAAAATCTGATAAGACTCATTTCCAATCATGATAAAAACTCTCAGCAAGAGAGTTAGGATTAGAAGGGGAATTCCTTAATCTGCTCAAAGGTTTGTTAAAAAACAAAATGAAACAAAAACTCAGCAACCCTGTTGAAACACTGGTGAAGTGTTGAAAGATTTCCCTTTGAAATCAGGAACAAGATAAATGTGCCACTACCACAACTTCTCTTGAACATTGTACTGGAGGTTCTAGCCAGTTGACTAAAACAAGAAAAAGAAGGATGGAAAGGAAAAATCAACTGTAACTATTTACAAATTATATGATTCTATGTAGAAGATGGAAAAAAATAAAGAGTAGCTAAGCCAGTGTGATACTGGCATAAGGTAGATAAACAGACCGATGGAACATAATACAGAGCCTAGAAACAGACTAATGTTATGTCAACAGTTGATTTATGACAGAGGTGGGAATGTAGAACAAGGTATTTTCAACAAGTAGTGCTGAAACAACTGAATACTCATACTGGGAAAAAAAAAAAGAAACCCAATCTCCATACCATAAGTAAAAATCAATTCCAGGTAACCTGTTATTATAAATGTGAATGGAAAAACTCTAAGGCTTCTAGAAAGTAATACAGGAGATCGATCTTTATTGTTGTCCTTTAGTCACTAAGTCAAGTCTGACTCTTATGACTCCATGGACTGTAGCCTACCAGACTTCTCTGTCCATGGGATTTCCCAGGCAAAAATACTGGAGTGGGTTGCCATTTCCTTCTCCAGGGGATCTTCCTGACCCAGGGATTGAACCTGTATCTTCCATGCTGCAGGTAGATTCTTTACCACCGAGTCACTGGGGAAGCCCAACAGTATATAATTGTATACCAGAGTTTATTCTACAATTAGTAGAGTTGTTTCCAGTTTGGGACTGTTTTGGGTAAGATTGCTATAAAATGTCTCTAGGTGGACATGTAGATGAATTTCTATAACGTACTCATCTAAGAGTGGAATTTCTAAGTCCTCAAGTATGCATATATTTAATAGATAATAAAATGCCAGGCTTTTCCAAAAGTATTATGAAAAGTGAAAGGGTTCATTGCTCATTCGTGTCCTGCTCTCTGTGACACCATGGACTGCAGCCCTGCCAGACTCCTCTGTCCATGGGATTTTCCAGGCAAGAATACTGGAGTAGGTAGCCATTCCCTTCTCCAGGGGATATTCCCAACCCAGGATCAAACCTGGGTCTTCTGCATTACAGGCAGATTCTTCACTACTGTGCCACCAGGGAAGCCAAAGGAATCGTATAAAATCTATTCTAGCAGCTTAGGAGAGTTCCCATATGAGAGTTCTGACGTGTTATTGTCAGTCTATTTAGTTTTAAATGAATAAATATGGCAAGTATCCTATGAAGCTGGAATAGATTTTGTACAATCCCTTTGGAAAAGTCTAGTATTTCATTATCTATTAAACGTATGCATATTTGATGACCTAGAAATTCCACTCTTAGATGGGTATGTTACAGAAATTCATCTATATGTCCACCTAGAGACATGCAAGAATATTTATAGCAGCCATATCCACAACAAAAAACAAACTGGAAACAACCCCATTAATTGTAGAAAAAACCCTGGTATACACATTCAATGGGATACTATACAGCAAGGAAAATGAATGTATTGCAACTACATGCAACAATATGAATGAATCTCATAATGTTGAGTGAATGAAAGCAGACACAAAAGAACATACTATATCATACTATTCATATAAATGGAAAGAAACAGGAAACATATGCATGCTTTATCGACAAACATAAAAAACCAAGGAAATGTGTATCATAAAACTCAGGACAGTGGTTACCTTTGACAGGTAGAGAGTGTGAACTGATTGGGAGAGGGCATAAGAGGGACTTCTGGGGTGCTGGCAACCCTCTATTTTTCAATCTAGATGGAAGTTACATGGGTTTTTGATCTATGATAAATTATACTTTGGTTTACTTTTTCTCATTTCCTAATAAAAATGTATACAATTCAAGAATTCCTTCACTTGAGTATCACTAATCAACTCTGAAGATAAGCAATGAAAGTCAGTGCAATAAAGAAATTTGGTGCATGTTTCAGGAGTTAATTTCACCTTTTTGTGCTTCATATTAGAAGAGATGTTGTAAACGCAAATAAAGGACACACTCCATGGGGATCTAGGTTATTAATGGCCACATGTTCCAGGACTCAAAAGGAATAAGTTTGTGGAGATGGCCCTGCTGAATGTGATTATCACTGAGGTTTTGCCTTTGGAGGGAATCTCAATGGACCATTGTTGTTCAGTCACTCAGTCGTTTCTGACTCTTTGTGACCCCGTGGACTGCAACATGCCATGCTTCCCTGTCCACTATCTCTGAGTTTGCTCAAACTCAATGGACCATGCCTCATGTGAAATATCTGTTTCTCTTAGGAAGGATGAAATAAGTAACAAGGCACTCTGCTTGAGCTTTGCTCTTGTAAGGAGAGGGGTTAGGAAATCCTTCACCGATGTAACCTACATCACACTTATTTCACTTAATAGTATCACAGTTTCTTCCCCACATATATCCCAATTCCTAACTAGCTAATTTTACCATGTAGATGAAGCATAGGCTTAAATGCTTTTGTATCTCATAGCACATGAATTAGTTATGTTATAGGCTCTCACCAAGTGTTTTTACTGCCTACATGTGTTTCATTACTGTGCACATATTTGAAATATATATAATCAGTTTTTCTAATGCTATAATAGTTTACACCAAAACTATAATTTTGGTTTATATCAATTTTCCATCACCAGGAGGTAAGGTTTTTTTATTGTTGATATTGGCAAAATTTATAAATTTTGTCTCCTGAGAGTTGGCAAGAAGCATGTTCAACTTCAACATGGAAAAGACTGTGGTAGTCAGTTAACTACATTTACATTTAAGGCATGACAATTAGTATTAGATTGAGCTCTCTGGGACTCAAGCAAAAATTAATAGACCTGTGCTATTCCAAAAAGATTCTGAGGGAGTTGTTGCTTATACAGCATTCTGGCAAGAAATCTAAGACTTTTGGAGAAGGATATGGCAACCCACTCCAGTACTCTTGCCTGGAAAATCCCATGGATGGAGGAGCCTGGCGAGCTACTGTCCACAGGGTCACAAAGAGTCGGACACAACTGAGTGACTTCACTTTCACTAAGACTTTTTCGTGACTGCAAGCAAACATGCTACTTGGTGTTTCAATACTGTTCTAGAAACATCTAGAAGGGTGTGAGAAGCTCAAAGACTAGAGTTGCTGAATTCTCAAATATAAGGAGTCTTTTTCCTTAGATCATTCACAGCAATTTACTCCTGCTGCCCCTAGTCTATCTCAAAGAGACAGTGGTTAGAAGCAGCAGCTAAACAGGAGTGGGACTCAGTGATTCTGTAGCTAGACTGGATGTTTAATGCTGAACTCTCTCTTTAAAATTTGGTGATCAGGCATACACATCAAGTCCTCTTCACTGTTTACCTGAATTTTCTCCAAATAATTAAATGGTTCTTTCGTATTGGTCAAATAACTTCTGGAATATCTTAACTCTTTTGCAGAAGACTGTGTTAGCAAGAAGGTGGGTATTCAGAAAGGAGGTGAACTCATTGGACTCAGAAAGCTTATGGTAACGCCTTCTCTTACCATTCCCAAGACTTACTTTTAAATTGCACCTTATGCGGAAAGGAACTCTTAATTTCTGATGGTTGAGGTCTGCAAGGTGGCTTATAAAAGTCTATCTGGTTAACCGGCTGAAAACGGTTGTGGAGCACAGTCCTACTGACACAACTCCAATTTCACGAAGTGCCACTCTCCAGAAATGAAGCCACTTTGTAGATGACTGAGACGTCTTGAGAACAGTTGTTGGGTAATTTCAGCTTTGGGTTTCCCAGGTGACTCAGTGGTAAAGAATCCGCCTGCAAATGCAGGAGATGCAGGGTTGATCCCTGTGTCAGGAAGATCCTCTGGAGAAGGAAATGGCAATTCACTACGCATTTTCGCCTGGGAAATCCCATGGACAGCGGAGCCTGGAGGGCTACAGTCCACGGAGCTGCAAAAGAGTTGGACAGGAGTTTAGCGACCAAACAATAACAGTTTTATCTCTAGCACCAGAAAACTTTGGCACTATTAGGAAAATGAAGAAAAAGAAGGGCGCAACACCCAGTAACCACAGAAAGAGAACCTAGGTTGCAACTCAGCATTAGTGTTTACTAGGTGCACGCCTTTGGGCAACTTAAGTGTCTCCGAGTCTGTTTTCTCATTTCAGTTTTTTCAAAGCTTACTTACCTGAGATCTAGCATTGCGCACAGTGCCAGGCTCGAAGTAGGTGATGAGAAAATGATAGGAATTTGCTTTGATGGTTATAGGCAACCAATCAGTTCTGAGTTACTTTTAGTGACCCCCGCAGCGAAGGAGAGCAGAGGTGGGCCCAGGAAATGATGGCCTTGGTTCGCTCGTCAGGTCCCCAGATGGTCCGAGGCGTCTGGTCCTGAGAGCTACTCTGGAGGCTCAGGCCTCACCCGAGAAGACCACCCAGCGCACTAGGTCACCTCGGGGAGCGTTTGCGGTTTGGCTCCAGTTATCTAGCACGATTCAGGCCGGACCAGTCCCGGGATGGCTCGAACTCACCTGCTTGACAGGTGTCAGCGGCCTGGGGCGTGACCGTGGAGGCGGGCGGCCGCGGTGGGCGGGAGCTGAGAATAAGTAGCTCCAGGCGCATGGCACCAGCCGCCCAGTCGCCGCGGTGGCTGCCGGGATGCGCCGCAGCGAATGGTCGCGCCGGGCGCCGCTCTGAGTGACCTTTCACCCGAGCCCAGCGGCCCCGGGCGGCGGCACAAGGCGGAAGCCATGGCGGAGGCGGCGGCTGCGGCGGGCGGGACGGCCGCGGGCGCGGGCGCGGGCTCCGGGTCCGCAGCGGACCGGGACCGGGATCCGGAGCGAGACCGCGCCGGGCGGAGGCTGCGGGTTCTTTCAGGCCATCTGCTGGGCCGGCCTCAGGAAGCTCTGAGTACCAATGATTGCAAAGCGCGGAGAACCGCGGCGACCGCCACGGCGGCGCCCACTGCCACTCCCGCCGCGCAGGAGTCGGGCACCATCCCCAAGAAGCGGTGAGTGATGTCTCTGTTGAGCCAGCCTCTGGTGAGGGACCAGGCCGGGCCTGTGCTGCGGGAGGGCACGGGGGAGGTGGGAAGGGAGGTGACACGGGAGGGGGGAAGGCATTCCGGTCCCTGAAAGTGCGGACCATCTCTTTTAAGAGAGCGTAGATGACAAGCAGGATGAAATGGGTTTGGGTCACTATTTGAGAGTAATAAACCCGAAGAACTCTTACTGGGGAAGGCTTTCAGGGGACCTTTTTTCTTGGATTCATAATGCCAGAAATTCATTGTCTGTCTTGAATTAATACTTAGGAAGCCAGCGTCTTCGAATACATACAAGGGGCTTAATTATGATCCTCCAAGGAAATTTAAGTTTGTACCAAATGATATCTCTTCAAATTCGCTCTAGCTTGGGTGTGAGTTGGCGGTTCCTGGAAGAAGATGCTGCTGCTGGTTTCTGGGGTGGATTTCTGCCTGCTTAGGGGCATGATCTTTGAGGGAGGAGGAAATCCAGGGATGGGAAGAAGCAATAAATAGAAGACACTGCTAGTGACTTAGGGTGTAGGTGGTAGCTACTGAGCTCTGGTGTAACCAAAAGCTGAAAGATCCTTGTTTATGGGTGAGGTTGTTTGTAAGATATCTTAAGACTTTTTGGAGGACTGTTAAGCTCTGATGCAAGCCACTAGGAAAAGCTGTTATTTGAGATATGGCTTTGTCAGCGCGGTAAACTTTGAAAGTGAAAAAAAAGTTGTTAATGTTTAATGTGTCCTTTCAATGTCAGAGATTGTGCTAGATCTAATTTCTTTTACTCCTCTCCAAACTGTGAGGTAGGTGCAGTTATCTTTCATTTTATAGATGAAGGAATAAACAAGATTTAGAAGCCTGCTCTAGGCTTGGCAGGTTCACTGTGTGGCAGGTTAGTTTTCGAAATCTGGCCAAGTTGACTTTAGGGCCAAATTCTTAAACTGTACTGTTTCTGATGAATTCATCCATTAATTCAGTATTCATTAGTCCTACTACATAGTCACTGTACTAAGAATGTAGAGATTTTAAAATGCAGTATTTACTCCCTAGGAACTGATAACCTAAGAAGATAAAGTTATAATACAGTATGATAAGAAAGTTAGCTGATAACCATAGCAAATAGTCACTTAACCCAGTTTTGGGTATTTATTTATTAGGGCAAAGGCTTTCCAGGGTAGGGATTGCCTGAGTAAATCTCGAAGGTTGTTCTGGAAGTAACCTGCTAATGGAGAAAAGCATTCTTAGTGAAAAAGCTGTATTCATAGGTAAAGCAGTGAGAGGTTGAACTGCTAAGAGTTAAGTGTTGCAGGAAGAGGTGAGAATAGCTTGGGATGAGGAGCGGATAGGCTGGTCTTGTTTACAAGATTTTATGTACAGTAAAATATGATTACATTTACCTTTAGAAAGGTCACACTAGGGATTGAGTTGAAGGTTTAAGCAGTTGAGCATATGGTTTTGGGGAACATAGATTAGAGTTTGAATTTGCACTCCACAGTTCCAGCTGCATGACCTTGGGCAAGTTACTTAGCCTCTCTCAGAGCTTTAGACCCCTCATCTGTGAAAATGAGGACAGTAAGTCCTGCTTTGCATTGTTGCTGTGAGAATTGAATAATGTAAAGTTATCAAGTGCTTAGTGCAATGCTGATTTCATAACCCTTCAACAAATGGGAGATGCAGTTTTGATTGAGTCCAAGAGATTTAAAAGAATAAACCATTTATTTAGAAGACTAATATCCCAATGAGAAATGCTGTGATTCTGAACTCGGGCATAATGCTGGGAGTGGGCAATCTATTTGAAAAAGTATTAGGCAAATTTTCCATAACTTGATTACTGAGTGGTGAGGAAGGAAGGAATCAAGGATCACATTCTGGCCTCTGGCTTCATTTGAAGTTATATTAGCTGGGATTGGATTTAAAACTTTAAAGTTCTCTAACGGTTTAATGTACATTTATGTCCATTCTTTTGTGTGCATGTGTGAGATTGTACATTTATATGCAGGTTCATACTCTTGAACTAAGTAGAGAGGGCAAGTATTCCTTAAAGTTGGACTTAGGGCCTTTATTTACAGCATTCAGAGAAAAATAGTAATGTTTGGAAGGCACAATGGGGTAATGGATGAGGCTTCCCGCAGCTGAGGGTGACTGGTCTGGGAGGCCTTCTGTAGTTGCTCCGTGGACTGAAGGCCCAGCTGCGTGTAATCTATGCCATTAACGGCCCTGGTGTTTCCTTCAGGATTAGATGTGGTAAAATCCAATCGTGTACAACTATGTTAAAGTTTGAATAGTAGGTGAGGGAACACAAAACTTGTATTACATGAACTGTCGTATCAAAAGCTCCTTCACAAGAGTGATCTGCTTAATGTGTTTTTCATGGGGACCCAGGTGTCCCTTCTGGGTTGGAGAAGGCAAGGCACCCCACTCCGGTACTCTTGCCTGGAAAATCCCATGAACGGAGGAACCTGGTAGGCTGAGGTCCATGGGGTTGCTAAGAGTCGACTGAGTGACTTCACTTTCACTCTTTACTTTGGTGCATTGGAGAAGGAAATGGCAACCCACTCAAGTGTTCTTGCCTGGAGAATCCCAGGGACGGGGGAGCCGGTGGGCTGCCGTCTATGGGGTCACACAGAGTCGGACACGACTGAAGCGACTTGGCAGTAGCAGCAGGTGTCCCTTCTACTTCCTACTGCTTAGTTGGATCTCAGTTTACCAGCACCAGAGCAGAGCCAAAAGGGAAGGCAAGTGATGGAGCAGGAAGGAGCCAGTGTGTATTTCTAGTGAAGTGTAAATGTGACTGTATATCATTATTTTGGAAGGATTTGGTCATGTATGTTATTTGTATAACTCCCTTTCTTTTATTACCTGGGATGATGTCATTGGTTGAAATTCTTTTATTTCATGGCTGGTTATCATCTTGGAATTGGAGGAGTAACTTCTTGAAATTTCATGGTTTTGTTCCTCTTACAGGGTAGTCATGTATATGTCAATGTACTTAACATTTATAGGGTAGTTGCTTTATGATAGATGTTGTCTTAGGTACTGAAAGTAAAGAGAGAATAGTCCTTGGCCTCAAGAAATTCAGTCTAGCAAGGGAGGCGCACATTCCAGCACATTTTGAGTAGAGCCAGGGTAGATACAGACGTGGCACAGAGGAAAGAGAGTGATGTATTCTGTCTAGGGCCTCAGAAGAAGCTTTCTGAAGATGACTTTAAAATATCGACGACAGTGTGGCAGGTTGTTTTGGCGGTGAGGAGCGCTGGTATTCCAGACAGAAGTCATAGCATATGGCAAAGCAGGAGGGTGGGAAAGTGCACCTTGTATTTAGGTAATTAGAAATTCAGTATTGGTAGAGGTGGGAGTAAGTTAAAAGAGGAGGGCTTGAGCCGGTCATGGAGGCCTTTGGCCTGTAGGTCATTAGTCCTTTCATTCTTTCACTCATACATGTGTGAATGTTTGAGTGCTTACTATGCAGCCTAGAACAGTGAACAAAAACTCTACCCTTGTAGACTTACATTCTATTTGGAATGGAGATAGTGTAACAGACAAGTAATACAGTACGTCAGATCATCATGTGACGTATAATGAAAAGAAAAAAAGCAGCGCAGGCGGCGTGGTGATGGAGAGCCCTTAAAGGAATTGAGCTCTCTGAGAAGGGATGTGACCAGATTGGATTTGGGTTGGAGAGCAATCACTGCAGCTGCAAGGTTAAGAATGGATTGGGGAAGGATGAGGATGGATGTGGGAAGATCCATTCAAGGAGACTGTCAAAGCAAATTCAGTTCAGTTCAGTTCAGTTCAGTTCAGTCGCTCAGTCATGTCCGACTCTTTGCGACCCCATGAATCGCATCACGCCAGGCCTCCCTGTCCATCACCATCTCCCGGAGTTCACTCAGACTCACATCCATCGAGTCCGTGATGCCATCCAGCCATCTCATCCTCTGTCGTCCCCTTCTCCTCCTGCCCCCAATCTGTCCCAGCATCAGTCTTTTCCAATGAGGTGGCCAAAGTACTGGAGCTTCAGCTTTAGCATCATTCCTTCCAAAGAAATCCCAGGGCTGATCTCCTTCAGAATGGACTGGTTGGATCTCCTTGCAGTCCAGGGGACTCTCAAGAGTCTTCTTCAACACCACAGTTCAAAAGCATCAATTCTTTGGCACTCAGCCTTCTTCACAGTCCAACTCTCACATCCATACATGACCACTGGAAAAACCATAGCCTTGACTAGATGGACCTTAGTCGGCAAAGTAACGTCTCTACTTTTGAATATACTATCTAGGTTGGTCATAACTTTTCTTCCAAGGAGTAAGCGTCTTTTGATTTCCTGGCTGCAGTTACCATCTGCAGTGATTTTGAAGCCCCCCAAAATAAAGTCTGACACTGTTTCCACTGTTTCCCCATCTATTTCCTATGAAGTGATGGGACCGGATGCCATGATCTTCATTTTCTGAATGTTGAGCTTTAAGCCAACTTTTTGCTCTCCTCTTTCACGTTCATCAAGAGGCTTTTTAGCTCCTCTTCACTTTCTGCCATAAGGGTGGTGTCATCTGCATATCTGAGGTTATTGATTTTTCTCCTGACAATCTTGATTCCAGCTTGTGTTTCTTCTAGTCCAGCGTTTCTCATGATATACTCTGCATCTAAGTTAAATAAGCAGGGTGACAATATACAGCCTTGACGTACTCCTTTTCCTGTTTGGAACCAGTCTGTTGTTCCATGTCCAATTCTAACTGTTGCTTCCTGACCTGCATACAGATTTCTCAAGAGGCAGGTTAGGTGGTCTGGAATTCCCATCTCGCCGGGGTCCAGCCCCCGCAGGATCCAGGGAAACCCGAAGGAGAAATGGCATCGGCGATTGCGATTAATATATATAGAGAGAGATAGATAAGAATGTTGTAGATAAGAAAATAGAGGAGAGAAAGAGGCTGATATTCCTTGGTTTACATAGAGAACCAATAAAACTTCAAAACAAGAAGTTTGCCCTGTTCACGGAGGCCACAGGTGCCCTCCCGGTCTCTTGAGGGAGTGAAGACGCAGAACGTCTTCCCGTTCAGGTCTTAGAAACCCGGGCAGATAAGTGAATGCAGGGAGCCCCCATGCCCCAAGGGATCAGCCTGAAAAAGATAGGGAGAAGGAGAGAGAGAGAGAGAGAGAGAGAAAGAAAGAAAGAAAGAAGAAAAAACACGGGGTGACCAAGCTTCTGCAAGGCCCAAAAGCTTTATTTTTCAAAAGGTACTTATATACCTTGCCTTATACATAGAGGGAAATGAAAGATGCAAGGTCATACAGAGTCAGCCCAAACATTCCAGCAGTTTTGCCCTTATTGAAACCAGGATTTTTCTGCATACCTTTCCCACAAGAGATGTTGTGTACAGTATCTTCTGGCCTTGGAGGCCTGTGAACATTTTATGACCCTCTTTTGATAAAGGCTGTTCAACCAGAAAACTTATTTTCCCTCAAAGTGTTTTTTCTTCGTATTTCTAATCTATGTTAGCCTCAGAAAATGCCAAACAGAGTTATGTTTTTCACAGAGCAATGGTGCAGTGAGTTACAAGAAAGAACCAAGTAGCTCAAAAGTGTGATATGGTTAAATTCAAGGCTACACTTGTTTTTCTAGCATTCTCACTATGTTAACTAATGCACTCCCAGGTGCACAGTGGATAAGAGATATGGGAACTTAGCAACAAGCATTGGCCCAATAATGAAATCCTACATCAGCACTAGCACTACTCTAATAACTTTTAACTCTTTCAAAGGCTCTATGTTTTAGGCTTTCCATGCTTCTCACAGTTGGGAGGCTGTAAATAATTGTATACATAGCTGCAGGAGTCAGGATAACCTGCGAAGCAAGCTAGAATGTTAATAGAGGGGGTTTGGTGTGAAATATTCCTCTCATGTCCAGGAGACTGATTAGCTATAGCCCTACGTTGATTTTCTCCAGAGAAAGATGGTCAGGGTTAGCCCCCTGTTAATGTCAGAGGAGTTGGGGAAAGTCATGAAACAGTAAAACAGACAGATTCTGGTTTTGGGGTACATGCTCGAGAAAGCCTAGGGAGCCCCTCGAGTTCTGAAGCCTTGCTTAACAGTTCTCTTCCACATGACCCTGTCATGGCTGGGATCTCCCATGGTGGCTCCCGGCACCATCTCTTTCAGAATTTTCCACAGTTGATTGTGATCCAACAGTCAAAGGCTTTGGCATAGTCAATAAAGCAGAAATAGATGTTTTTAAAGCAAATTACGGGAGAAATAATGAAGGATTAATTCAAGATGATTGCAGTGAGAACAGAGAAGCAGATGGATTTGCATTTTGAAAGCTGGTGCATTAGTTGGTATTTAAAACCTGTTGCACTTGTCACATGGTCTCTTATGAGTAGATTTTAATTTCTTCTATCCAAGAACATATATCTTCTCTATTTGAAGTTGTGGAGTAGAGTTTTGAGGATGATGGTTTACTTTTGGACTTCTGTTTTCCTGTGAGTGCCTCATTACTCCATGAACAGTTTCTTTCTGCACTTGGTTCTGAATGCAGTTTTAGGTTCCTAAAAATCATAGTAAATGTCAGCCAAATATATGACGTTTTTATGCCTTGGCTTTGATTTTTTTTTCCAAATTTCTAAAAGTTACTATAGCGCTATGAAAAAGGAGGAAAAGAACCCTTGTTCACATCTGTCCCTCCATTACCAATAACCACTTCCTCAGTTGTAATTTTGACTCCGGCCTCTTTGCGGTTTGCATTAGTCAAAACTGTTCTGTGGCAATTTTTATAGCAGTTGTAAACTCTTATAGTTCAGATCAAAAGAATATCTGATTAAGAAAGCTGTTAATTATGTAATTTACTTGCTCATAGTGTCATTTATATACACCATTCTTTAAAAAATAGTGTATTATTTAACATCTACAAGAACCTTGGTAGATATTTTCCAGAAGGAAAGATGTGAGTTAACTTCTTGTACATATTTCCCAGAAGGGCATCTTGAAGCTTGTAAGGGCTGATGCATTTCTGTAACAAGGTTATTTGCACAAGTGACCTGACTTAAAATTTACTGTCATTTGACAAACTTAGAGCTTATTTTAGTAGTTATGCTGAATGAAATATTTAGCCTACTTTGAGTTCCTAACTAGGAATTCTAGTAGTAGTAGTAATAGAAGTTTTAATTTGCTTAAGTCCTAATGTACTGGGTATCCTGCTGAGGCGTGTACATTATCTCATTTAATTTTCACAATAGCTCTGAAAAGGAGGTGATACTATCTGTATGTTACAAATGAAGAAGGAGAGACTTAGAGTAGTTGACTTGTCTAAAGTCACACAACTACAAAATAAAAGAGACAGCAATTCAACTCTGCTCTGTCTTACTCCACAGGCTGCGTTTCTCACCTGTGCAGTATTACTGCACTGACGTTGTGCTCTAGGGGGAAGCTACCTACTTGGTAATCATCAAGTTATTTTCTTTGTCATCTAAGTTTCAAATCTTTTGTGATTGAATAGATCATGATCATATACAGTGTCATAATTAAGAGAGCATTAGTTTATATTAGTTTATATTGTATTATATAAATTAGTTTATATTGTATTGTTTTATATATTTTTATATATTATAAAATATAAATTTCATTTTTATCCTATCAAAGTGAAATTCATAATTTAAGAAAATGTGATACATTGTTTAAAAACATAGACCAACCTGTTTCCTTTTGCAAGTGAATTTTATTGTTTGACTTGGGAAAGAAGATGATGTCCAGGATAAAAGAGAAAGGAGGACTGTGGATGACCCCAGATTGGAGGAGAAAGGAGAAGAGAAGAAGTAATAGTGGATTTACTGCCTGGGTGTAAATTAACTATCTTTGGACTATAAGCGACTGTGTGTATGTGTGTTAGTCGCTCAGTCATGTCTGACTCTTTGCGACCCTATGACTGTAGCCCTCCAGCCTCTTCTGTTCATGGGATTCTCCAAGCAAGGATACTGGAGTGGGTTGCCATTTCCTTCTCCTCTATAAGTGAATAAGAAACCCTGAATACTTAACCTCCATGGTTATTTGGTATGATACTTCTCTTAGATTGGAAGTATCATTTTGAGATAGACCCCATCTTCTGTAAATAGACTTCCTCTTATGTCAGGAAGTTTCTACTGTAGAGCTATCACTTCCGGCCACTTAATAAACATATCTAGTAGTAAATTTGGAGAAGGCAGTGGCACCCCCTCCAGTGCTCTTGCCTGGAGACTCCCATGGACGGAGGAGCATGGTAGGCTGAGGTCCGTGGGGTCGTGAAGAGTCGGACACGGCTGAGCGAGTTCACTCTCACTTTTCACTTTCATGCATTGGAGAAGGCAGTGGCACCCACTCCAGTGCTCTTGCCTGCAGACTCCCATGGACGGAGGAGCCTGGTGGGCTGAGGTCCGTGGGGTTGCTAAGAGTCGGACACCACTGAGCGAGTTCACTTTCACTTTTCACTTTCATGCACTGGAGAAGGAAATGGCAACCCACTCCAGGTTCTTGCCTGGAGAATCCCAGGAACGGGGGAGCCTGGTGGGCTGCTGTCTATGGGGTCGCACAGAGTCAGACACGACTGAAGCGACTTAGCAGCAGCAGCAGCAGTAGTAAATTAAGTGATCTTCTTTTAGGCTGCAGAAAAATGGAGTTCTGTCGTAGTCAGATGAGATACTTCATGGAATGCTTTAAAAGCAAATGCTAAGCAACTCCTTTTGCTTTTATTTTCTTACTCTTGAAATAAGATATTAATAATAAACTAATCTTTATCAGATTGGTATGTTGGTTTCAAATCCAAACCAAACCAAAGGATTCTGAGTAGAGTTTACTCTATTTGTTGAGCTTTGGAGTAATATTTAGGTATACCTCTGTCCCTCATCTGAGTTCAGAATGAATTGAGAAGTAAGATTCAGAACATAGACAGATGGCTTGAAAATGTCCGCTTTATTACCAGTAAAGCTGGTGGCAGCATATGGCTTAGGTCAGGGCTGCCTAACATTTGCCCTTCGTTAGTTGTGCTCAGTCATAGGTCACGCTGGACCACGGAAGGGCAGAGCCAGCTCTGGTAAGCCTCGTACAGGGCACTGAAAGACTCGAGCATAACCTCTCCCTAGCGGATGTATTGCAGAGGCAGAGAAAGGGCTGACCCTAGGTTCCTACTGCCTCTTTTCAGAAGCAACTGACCGCAAAAGTCATTCTTCCCATGAGAAAGAGTGAATATATGAGGGCTAGGGAGAGGACAGGACTGTTACCTTTCTGAAGTTCCTCCACATTGGAAGCTGGAGGCTGGAGAATAGAGATTTTGCTAGAATGTTTTTGGAGAAATTGAGAGAAAGGGCTGAAAACTTTTTGGTAAATAAAAGTCTTCCACCTGCATCATTTGCTTGTTATCCCCATTGCCTCCTGAATATGTTATCATGTCCTTGGTAGGGCAGTTTGGGTTCTCCGGAAGGATCTGTCTAAATCAGCCTTTCCAGGCTATCTTTTATTTCCTGATACCTACTGTGTATTCTAGCTGCATACCAGAATTATTGCTGTTCCCCAAATGTGGTCTTCCCTTTCCCTTTTGTTTCTTTGATATGTTAATGTGTCTCCAAGTATAGTATAAATAGCACTGATGGTTCTGAGATAATTTGGGGGTGGTATAAACTTATTTTATTACCTGTACCCCAGAAGCCTTCTTCATGTTCGTTTCCAGTGCCACCTACCCCCCAGGATAACCACTACCTTGACTTTTAACACAGTGGCTTGGATTTGCTTGTTTTGGACTTAATGAAGTATTAATAATATAATGGAATCACATATGTACTGCTTTCTGTCTGGCTTTTTCCTTTAATATATTCATACACGTTGATGCTTCTGCTTGTATTTTGTTCATCTTCATTACTGAATAGTATTTCACTGAGTGGATATTTGCTCTGTTATTGATGGAGTGCTTGCTACTTTTAGGTTTGAGTGGTTATTTATTTATAATACTTTACAATATGGAGTACAAGTAAAACTAGTTTTTATTCCTGTTACTATATAAAAATAGGCTAAAGTAATTAAAATAGTATTTAATATATTCAATTTTCTTAAGTACATCAATTGTCTGTGGTAATAAACAAAATGAGCCTAGGTACTAAATCATGCTTAAGGTGAGGTAAGGTAAGGTGAAGTCGCTCAGTCGTGTCCGACTCTTTGCGACCCCATGGACTGTAACCTACTAGGCTTCTCCGTCCATGGGATTCTCCAGGCAAGAATACTGGACTGGATTGCCATTTCCTTCTCCAGGGGATCTTCCTGACCCAGGGATTGAACCTGGGTCTCCCGCATTGGAGGCAGACGCTTTAACCTCTGAGCCACCAGGGAAACAAATTGAATTTGTAAACACAGTGACCTTAAAGTCTTTGCAGTGTTCAAATAAACTTAATTATGAACTTAAAAGATTTCCACTTAAAACTGTAAGTCTAAGTCTGTGACTCAGTTACAGATTTTAAATTTGTTACAAGTCAGTCATTCTTACAGGCTCAGTTCAGTTCAGTTTAGTCGCTCAGTCGTGTCCGACTCTTTGCGACCCATGAATCGCAGCACGCCAGGCCTCCCTGTCCATCACCAACTCCCGGAGTTCACTCAGACTCACGTCCATCGAGTCTGTGATGCCATCCAGCCATCTCATCCTCTGTCATCCCCTTCTCCTCCTGCCCCCAATCCCTCCCAGCATCAGAGTCTTTTCCAATGAGTCAACTCTTTGCATGAGGTGGCCAAAGTACTGGAGCTTCAGCTTTAGCATCATTCCTTCCAAAGAAATCCCAAGGCTGATCTTCAGAATGGACCGGTTGGATCTCCTTGCAGGCTAGGTGCTGTTAAATTTTGTAACTATGTAAAAGATCGGTTTTTGTTCAGCTTTCTTACAATTATTAACATCTGACTTTGATTCTCTTAAGCATCCCTGTATTACTTCTAGGTCTCTCTGTAGTTGAAGTATGCTTACTGGTTTCAAATAGGAAAAGGTGTACGTCAAGGCTGTATATTGTCACCCTGCTTATTTAACTTAGATGCAGAGTATATCATGAGAAACGCTGGACTAGAAGAAACACAAGCTGGAATCAAGATTGCCGGGAGAAATACCAATAACCTCAGATATGCAGATGACACCACCCTTATGGCAGAAAGTGAAGAGGAGCTAAAAAGCCTCTTGATGAAAGTGAAAGAGGAGAGTGAAAAAGTTGGCTTAAAGCTCAACATTCAGAAAATGAAGATCATGGCATCTGGTCCCATCACTTCATGGGAAATAGATGGGGAAACAGTGGAAACAATGTCAGACTTTATTTTTGGGGCTCCAAAATCACTGCAGATGGTGACTGCAGCTATGAAATTAAAAGATGCTTACTCCTTGGAAGAAAAGTTATGACCAACGTAGGGATAACCAATCCTTTCTGAAGGAGATCAGCCCTGGGATTTCTCTGGAAGGACTGATGCTAAAGCTGAAACTCCAGTACTTTGGCCACCTCATGCGAAGAGTTGACTCATTGGAAAAGACTTTGATGCTGGGAGGGATTGGGGGCAGGAGGAGAAGGGGACGACTGAGGATGAGATGGCTGGATGGCATCACGGACTCGATGGACGTGAGTCTGAGTGAACTCCGGGAGTTGGTGATGGACAGGGAGCCCTGGCGTGCTACAGTTCACGTGGTCACAAAGAGTCAGACACGACTGAGCAACTGAACTGAACTGAACTACTCATTAAGGAAAGCTGTTGCAGTTCTAAGTACCTGCAGTCACTTTTGAGAAGGGAGTGTTGCTTCTTGAGTGAGATCATCTTCATGCTGACTAAGAAACATACTGTATTGTATATAATATTTGGCCTTGCCAGTCTATCTCAAGTTACTAACCAGATATTTGGGCCAGGATGGTGACCAGGTTCTTGGTAATAACTGTACTGGGACTCTCCAAACTATTTATACTTGCCATGTCAGCCACCTCATGCCATCAAGTGGGGAGTATTCGTATATCTCAGGATCTTGTAACCAAGTAATAGAAATTATTTAATTTTTATATTCACAGTTTACGACTCCCACTCAGATTGATTATGCGGTTGCATTTTGAATTTCTTCTGAAGATGTTTGAACTTTCTAGCATCAGGGATATTAAAATGACACCCACTTGAATTCTATTCTGTTGTCAACTGGAATTTTGTAAATTACTCTCCACTAGAGCTTTCTGTGACGGTGTGGATGCTCTGTGGTCTGCACTCTTCAGTGTGGTAGCCACTCAGCACATGTGGCCATTGAGCACTTGAGATGCAGCTAACGTGACTGAGGAGCCAAGTTTTAAATTTCTTATACTTTTAATTCATTTAAATTTAAATAGGCACATATAGCTAGTGATACATTAGCACAGCTATATTTTGAAACTTAACTCATTACCTGTCCTTTCTTGTTCCCAGATGAAGTTACTGTTCTGAGTTCTCCTATTTCTCTAAGCGTTAGCCTTAGTCTTGAACTTCTTCCCATCCCCCCCCCCCGACTTTTAAAAATTGAAGGATGATTGATTGAACAATGTTACGTTAGCTTCAGGTGTACAACATAGTGATTTGGTCTTTTCATACGTTGCAAAACATTCCACCACGGTGCGCCTGCTTCCTTGTTGCCGTCGTTGTTGGCTGGCCACTAAGTCATGTGCGACTCTTTGGGACCCCATGGACTGTAGCCCGCCAGGCTCCTCTGACCATGAGATTTCCCAGGCAAGAATACTGATGTGGGTGGTCATTTCCTTCTCCAGGGGATCTTCCAGACCCAGGGATCGAACTATTGTCTCCTGCATAGGCAGGTGGATTCTTTGCTACTGAGCCACCAGGGAAGCCCTCTGTTACCATGGAAAGTTATTACAATATCATTGACTTATAATCGTTAACTGTACCTGACATCTCTATAACTTATTTCTTTTTATAACTGGAAGTTTGCACTTCTTAATCTCCCTCACCTACTTCGCTTATCTCCCCAACCCCCTTCCCCTTGGCAGCCATTACCAGTTAGTTCTCTGTATGAATGAGTCTCATTTTTTTCTGTTTTATGTTTGTTCATTTGTTTTATTTTTAGATCCCACATATAAGTGAAATCATACAGTATTTGTCTTTCTCAGTCTGACTTATTTCACATAGCATAATTCCCTGTAGGTTCATCCATGTTGTCACAAATGGCAAGACTTCATTCCTTTTTTAATGGCCAAATATGCCAGTAATAGTCCATTGCACGTATGCCATGCATTTTCCTTTCTTCTTCTTCGTATTTTATTTCCTTATTGGTTGTATCGTGTCTTGGTTTCAGCACACTGGCTCTTTGTTGTGGCGCCCGGACTCCCTGTTTGTGGTGCGTGGGCCCAGTGGTTGGGGCACTCGGACCCTGGAGCGCCCTGGAGCGCGCAGGCTCAGTAGTTGCAGGGCGTGGTCTTAGTTGCTCAGGGGCGTGTGGGATCTTAGTTCCGCAACCAGCGATTGAACCCACCCACATCCCCACCATCAAAAGGCGGCTTCTTAACCAGTGGACCACCAGGGAAGTCCTCATATATTTTATCACCTCTTCATCTATTGGTGGACACTTCCATACCTTGGGTTTTGTAGATAATGCTACAGGGAGACCCGCTGGAGAAGGACACGCAGTCCGCTCCAGTATTCTTGCCTGGAGAATCCCATGGACAGAGGAGTATGGTGGCTACAGTCTAGGGTGTCACAAAGGAGTCAAAGACAACTTAGTGACTAAACAACAACAGCAATGTACTTATTACCATTTTGTCAGTTGTTTTGGGGGTGTTTTTGGTAGTTTGTTTTTCCTTTCTTTTTGCTCTCCTGTCTTGTGACTTGATGATTGTCTTTAGTGTTACTTCAGATTCCTTTCTCTTGTGTGTGTGTATCTATTACAGGTTTTTGGTTTGAGGTTCCTGTGAGATCCATTCATGTTTTTGGTTGTACTGGGTCTTTGTTGCAGCGCGGGCTCCTCACTGTGCTGTGCAGGCTTCCCTAGTCGCTGCTCACAGGCTTTTCTAGTCGGTGCACTCAGCCTCTCTGCTTAGGGCACAGGGCCTCAGTAGTTGTGGCACGTGGGCTCTGAAGTGTGCATGGTCAGCAGTTACCCTGGGCTTCTCTGGGTGTGGTGCATGGGCCTAGGTACCCTGGGGCATGTGGAATCTTAGTTCCCCAACAAGAGATTGAACCTACGCCCTCTTCTTAGAAGGCACATTCTTAATCACTGGACCACCAGGGAAATCCCCCATGAGACACATATATAGCAATCATTTATACTTGGTGATTTTTAAGTTGCTGGTCTCTGAATTTCAGATGTATTTTAACAGTTCTGCGATTTTACCGCTTCCCCCATTGTTAATTTTGATATCATATGTTAACATTCTTTTTGTGGATACACACTTATTGTAGATACAGATGACTTTTGCTGCTTTTGTCTTTTAACCTTCTGGTTAGCTTTATAAGTGGTTGCTCTACTATCTTTTATATCCATTTGTATAATTGCCTTTACCAATGAGGTTTTTCCTTTTACATTGAGTACTTTTCTTTTTTTTTCCTGGCCATGCCACATGGCATGCAGGATCTTAGTTCCCCAGCCAGGAGTTGAGCCTACCACCTTGCAGTGGAAACATAGAATCTTAACTGCTGGACTGCCAGGCCCAGTGCTTTTCATATTTCTAGTTGTGGCCTTTAATTTTCTGCGTAGAGAAGTTCCTTTAACATTTCTTACAAAGATGGGTTCATGGTGCTAAACTTGTACCTCTTTGCTTGTTTGTAAAATTATTAGTAGTCTCTCTTTCAAATCTGAATGAAAGGTTTTTCAGGGAGAGTATTCTTGGTCTAGATTTTCTCCTTCTATCGCTTTAAATATGTGTCATACCACTGCCTTCTAGCCTGTAGAGTTTTTACTGAAAAGTCAGCTGATAGGTTTATGGGAGTTCCTCTGTCCGTAACTTATTGCTTTCCTCTTGCTGTTTTTTTTTTTTTTTTTAATTCTCTCTTCTTTAGTTTTAATTTTTGCCATTTTAACTACAGTGTGTCTTGGCATAGTCGTTTTTGGTTTGATCGTGTTTGGGACTGTCTGCGTTTCCTAAACCTGAATGTTTGTTTCCTGTCCCAGGTTAGGAAAGTTTTGAATATATTCTGTGCCCCTTTCTGTCTTCAGAGACAGCTGTAATGAGATGTTAGTACCCTTGATATTGTTCTACAGAGCTCTTAAATAAACTGCACCTTTTTTTTAAAAAAAAATTCTTTTCTCTTCTTTCTGTTCAGCTTGGGTGATTTCCACTGGTCTGTCTTCTAGTTTGTTGATCTGTTCCTCTGTATTGATTCTAGTGTGCTTTAAAATTTTAGTTATTGTGTGTTTTTATTTCTGGTTCTTTGTTTTCTCTTTGTTAAACTTCTCACTGTGCTCATTCTTCTAAGTTTGTTGAGCATTTATATGATCATTACCTTGAACCTTATTGAGTAGATTGCTTATCTCCACTTGTTTTAGTTCTTCTGGGATTTCGACTTGTTACTTTGTTTGAACATAGTCTCCGTTTCCTTTTTCTGCCTCATTCCTGTGTGGCCGGCTGTGTATTGGCTTGGGAAGTCCTGGAGCTGGTGCCTATCTACTGGTTGATAAGTAAGCCCCAAGTGCCAGTATGCTAGAGGGAGGAATCCAGAAGGGTGCTTTGAAGCGCTGTTGTTTTCATGGTAGAATGAGCTTGTCGAAGTACTTCACCAGTGTCTGTCCCCAGGGCAAGTCCCGGTTGGCTCCTGCCTCTCCCAGGAAGCTTGCCAAGATTAGCAAGCAGGCCTAACCCAAGTCTCCTTTCAAATTTCTGCCTGTGTGCTGGCACTAAGAGTGTGTGAGATTTTGCATGCACCCTCGAGAGTGGAGTCTGTTCCTACAGCCCTCCAGCTGTCCTATGTGCAAGTCCCACTGGCTTTCAAACCCAGCCATCCTGGGGACTCGTTTTCCCGGTGCCGGACCCCAGGCTGGGAGGTCCAATGTGGGCCTCAGACCCCTCAGTGCTTGAGGAGAACCTCTCCGTGGATTCCATTGTCCTTCTGATTGTGGATTGCCTGTCTGGGCTTGTGGCCCTTGAGTATAAAATGCCTCTGCCCCGCTTACCTATCTTATGGTTCCTTCTTTATATCCACAGTTATAGGAAGCCGTTTCTGCATCATAGATAGTTGCTCTGTAGATAGTTGTAATTTTGGTTTTCCTGTGGGAGAAGATTAGCTCAGGGTCTTCCTACTCTGCCGTCTTGGCCATGCCACTCTTTTCACTCTTTTAGGATTAAACTGTCTTTTGAATTAATTTATTCAAATTAATAATTCTATGGTTCCTCTGCTGCTTTTGTACACGTTTATCTCATCTGATCCTCACAATCACACATTTTATAGATTAGTAACTGAAGCTCATAGACACTTGCCAGAAAATAGTCACTTGTTAGCTAGTAAGAGCAGAGCTTAGATTTGAGTCCAGATCTTTTCTCTCGAATCTAGAGCTTTTTTCGTGATTCTGTACTGATACTACCAAGTTGTGCTCATTTTTTCTTCACAATCTTCCTCACACTCATTTTGCACATTAAGCAAGTATTTATCAGTCACTTGTGTTCTAGGTCCTTGGGCTGCATCAGTCAACAAAATGGACAAAAATTTTTGCCCTCATGAAGTTTACACTTTAATGAGTGAAATGGGTAATCATTATGTTTAGTTAAACTATGAATTCTTATAGAAGATAAGTGCTGTGGAAAAAAGAAAAAAATGGAGCAGAGTTAGGAGGTAGGGTTCAGATTTTAATAGGATGTTATTGGAGGACATGGCATTTGAACGGATATTTGAAGATGACAGAATTTAACTGTGTTCATATCTAGTCAGATGAGCATCCCAGGCTGAAGAGTAGTGTGTGCAGACACCCTAAGGGGAGGTGCGCACGTGCCCCACTGGGAGAGTACACTGAGACCAGTGCAGCTACAGTCACGTCACGAGCAACATCCTGCCGCCAACCGCTCCTTAAAGTCTGTACCTTTAAAATCTCGACTTCTCGTTTTCCCGTCTCTTTTGTTTTAGGCAAGGTCTCTTCCTCCCAGTATATTTTCTGACTTCCACATCTCATACCATTCTCTGGAAAACCTTTGTGTATTTGACACTAGGCTTCAGGATCATTGTTTTGGGGATCTTTTCTTTTTGTTTTTGAGAATTGAGGAAAAGGCACACTGGGTTTGTTACCTCTTCCCCATGATTTCTCATATGAACAGTAACTCTAAAAAAATACTGTTACGCAATGTATCAGTATCATGCAATGTAACATGTAGTCCTGGAATGCCGGGGTCCAGCCCCGGTGGATCCAGGGTAATTCGAAGCGGGGACAATGTGGCAAGGAGAAGCCTATTTATTTAGAAACATAAAAAGAAGTTAGGAAGAAATAGTGTAGTAGGAAAATTTAGTGGAGAAAAGATCCTGAATAACTTGGTTTACAGGGAAAGCCAATAAAACTTCAGGACAAGAAGTTTGCACCATCTACGTTGGGCCACTGGCACCTGTTTGAATAGTGGAGGTTGCCCTGCCTTGGGCTCCCTCTCTCACGGATCTTAGAAGCCAGGGCAAGTAAGTAGACATGGCGAGCCTCCACGCCCCAGATGGGAATTCAGCCAGAAAATAGAGTAAGAAAAGAAGACATGGGGGAAACCAGTCTTTCCAGTGACTGGCCCCTCCTCTATTGTCCAGAAAGGCCTTTTATACCTTTTTTTGTACATAGAGATTAATGAATAATATAAAATTATGCAGCATCAGCGGCCCTGACTCTTATAGAGACCAGGCTTTCTCTATGCATACCTAGTTGTATACACAAGTCTTAGGTGATTTACATCATCTTCTGGCCAGAAGGCCAGTTAACATTTTACAGCCCTCTTCTGATAAGGGTTTGTCAACCAGAAGACTTACTTGCCTTAACAGTGTTGTTCTTCCCAAAGTCTGGTGCCACTCCCAGAAAGCACTAAGTAAAGTTACATTCTTACATAGCAAGGATGCAACAGTTTACAACAATGAAAGAAGTACGGAGATTTATAACAGAGAGAAAGTTAATTAACTCAAAAGTCTAGTGTTGCTAACATCGAAACTACTATATTCCTATTTCTGCATCCCGATTACATACATTGATTAATATCCTCCAGGTGCCTAAAAGATAAAGAATATGGAGGCCTGGCAGCAGTCATTGACTCAGCAGTGAAACTCGTTGCCAATATGATTTTTAGCTTTTTAGAAAAGGCTCCGTATCTTTAAGATGCTTTAAGCTTCGTGCCTCTCGCGGTTGGGGGCCTGTAAGCAATTCACAAGTTTGTAAAAGTCCCCAACTGTTAGGCAAGTTAGAGAGCCATCAAAGGGGTTTGAGCTGAAACATCCTTTTCATATGCAGGAGACTAATTGGACCTCTAAGTTAACGTTTTCCAGAGAAAGGTGGTGGTGTGTGGAAAGCACAGTACAATAGGGCAGGCAGACTCTGGTTTTGGGGGGTAGATGTTCAGAAAAACCCAGGGGGAACCCCTGAAGCCTGACTCGCCTTGCCCATCAGGCCTCTCTGCATGACCTTGTCATGGGTGGGATCTCCCGTGCTGGCTCCCGGCACTGGAGCTTTTACTTTGACCAAAAATGAAGAATTGGACATTATTTGAATCCTAGGAGAATGACTGCTGTCATGTTTGAGCTGTTTCAATCTTATAATTTAAGAAAGCAACTTTCTAGAAATTCAGATAAAAAGAAATTATATGGTTTGTCCTGGGTTGCTAAGGAGAAACCGAAATATGACCCTAGCAAGCCTAGGAACCTTTTCTTAACTCTGGTTCTCTGAGGTCATGAGGAGGGACAGAGATGTGAGGCAACTGGCTTAGATGTGCAAATTTAAACTGCCTATTGTTATCAGTAGATACTGTATGAAAAAAAGTGAAAGTGTTAGTCGCTTAGTCCATACTTACTCAGTTAGCTCATACTTACTGTTTGTGCAAATCCCTCTATATGGGGAGATACACTTTAAGGATTATACTGTCAGCAGTTTCCTTTTTCTCCCAACATATTATTTTGAAAAAATTTAAACATACTGCGAAGTTGAAATCATAGCTTGATAGTTAAGGAGTGTTGGAGTCAGAAGACCAAGATTTAAGTCCTCATTGTGAAGTGTCCTGTTTATGTGTTCGTGGAAAACTTACTGACTCTCAGCCTGTTTTCTCATGACTTAAGTAGAGATAATAACACCTACATCATTGGGTTGAGGTGAGAGGGAAATGAAATAATCATTGGGAAAGTTTAGCTTTACAGCATTATGCAGTACTGTTACTACTGAAGTGAACTGTACAGAAAGGAGTCATAGGACCTTGTGCTGAAGTAGTTTCTGAAGGTGGAAGCACAGCAAGCGGTAGGAAGTCCTCAGTGGAGATCATGGCATTTCAATAGCAAGAGCAGAATTCTGATAAATGTCACTTTATGCATTAGAGGTGGAAACAGTGACACTTTATTTTCTGGGCTCCAAAATCACTGCAGATGGTGACTGCAGCCATGAAATTAAAAGACAACTGCTCCTTGGAAGAAAAGCTATGACCAGCCTAGACAACATATAAAAAGCAGAGACATTACTTTGCCGACAAAGGTCCGTCTAGTCAAAGCTATGGTTTTTCCGGTGGTCATGTATGGATGAGAGAGTTGGAGTATAAAGAAAGCTGAGCACCAGAGAATTGATGCTTTTGAACTGTGGTGTTGGAGAAGACTCTTGAGAGTCCCCCGAACTGCAAGGAGATCCAGCCCGTCCATCCTAAAGGAAATTAGTTCTGAATATTCATTGGAAGGACTGATGCTGAAGCTGAAACTCCAATCCTTTGGCCACCTGATGTGAAGAGCTGACTCATTTGAAAAGACCCTGATGCTGGGAAAGTTTGAAGGCAGGAGGAGAAGGGGATGACAGAATGAGATGGTTGGATGGCATTACCAACACAAAAGGACATGAGTTTGAGTGAACTCTGGGAATTGGTGATGGAAAGGGAAGCCTGGCGTGCTGCAAGTCCATGGAGTCACAAAGAGTAGGACACAACTGAGCGATGGAACTGACTGATGCATTAGAGAGGAAAGGAAGAAGCCGAAGAGTAGAGAGCATCAGCAGTTTCTCATGCTACATGGGAAGCTGCTGGTCAGTGGCCTGCTCATGTTGGTCACCCTTGTGCTCTTTCTCACTTCGCAGCTCTTTTCCATTGCTCTTAGGAGTCGTGGCCCACTGCTGCTTCTACTTGGTATGTGGCCTTGGAATATATTGGAATGTAAACGAAGGTATTATTATCCTGAAGAAAAATTATCTGATAAATCATTGTCTTAATTTTTATGCTTTGTAACCGTTTTAATATGTATTAACTAGGAAAATTTCCATAAGAGATCAACTTTGCAGAATTTGGATCAGTAAATATTGTCTCTGTATAGCTTTCATTCCCCCTTCCAGCATAACCCATTATAAAACTTGGGTATAAATCTGTCCACCTCCTCTGTCCTGTAACCAAATCTCCGTTTCCTGTTCTCCCTTCTCCTGTCTTCCACAGAGGGAGTGCCCCCACTTTGTCCTCTTGCTGCCTTCAGTTCAGTTCAGTTCAGTCACTCAGTCGTGTCCGACTCTGCGACCCCATGAATTGCAGCACGCCAGGCCTCCCTGTCCATCACCAACTCCCGGAGTTCACTCAGACTCACGTCCATCGAGTCAGTGATGCCATCCAGCCATCTCATCCTCTGTCGTCCCCTTCTCCTGCCCCCAATCCCTCCCTAGCATCAGAGTCTTTTCCATTGAATCAACTCTTCACATCAGGTGGCCAAAGTACTGGAGTTTCAGCTTTAGCATCATTCCTTCCAAAGAAATCCCAGAGCTGATCTCCTTCAGAATGGACTGGTTGGATCTCCTTGCAGTCGAAGGGACTCTCAAGAGTCTTCTCCAAGACCACAGTTCAAAAGCATCAATTCTTTGGTGCTCTGCCTTCTTCACAGTCCAACTCTCACATCCATACATGGCTACTGGAAAAACCATAGCCTTGACTAGATGGACCTTAGTCGGCAAAGTAATGTCTCTGCTTTTGAATATGCTGTCGAGGTTGGTCATAACTTTTCTTCCAAGGAGTAAGCGTCTTTTAATTTCATGGCTGCAATCACCATCTGCAGTGATTTTGGAGCCCCCCAAAATAAAGTCTGACACTGTTTCCACTATTTCCCCATCTATTTCCCATGAAGTGATGGGACCAGATGCCATGATCTTTGTTTTCTGAATGTTGAGCTTTAAGCCAACTTTTTCACTCTCCTCTTTCACTTTCATCAAGAGGCTTTTAGCTCCTCTTCACTTTCTGCCATAAGGGTGGTGTCATCTGCATATCTGAAGTTATTGATATTTCTCACAGCAATCTTGATTCCAGCTTGTGTTTCTTCCAGTCCAGAGTTTCTCATGATGTACTCTGCATATAAGTTAAATAAGCAGAGTGACAATATACAACCCCTATTTTGTTACAAAACTCTTCTCAGGTCAGTCCTCTCCTATAATGCAGTGAGTTAAAGGTTTTTCTCTTTTGCTCCTTTCCTTCAATTCCAGTCTCTTCTGATTTTGATAGTTTGGGTGAGAGCAGCTTGGTTTTTAAATCATTTGTATTATTACTGGCTATATTCCCCACACTGTACTTTTCACCTGTGACTCATTTATTTTGTAGCTAGAAGTCTGTACCTCTTAATCTCCCTCACTTGTTTCTCATCCCTCCATCCATCTCCCCTCTGACAACCACCTGTTTGTTCTCTGTACGCATGACTCTGTTGCTGTGAGTTTGTTCATTTGTTTAGTCTTTTAGATTCCCACATATAAGAGAACTCATACAGTATTTGTCTTTCTCTGACTTATTTCACCTAAGATAATACCCTCTAGGTCTGTACATGTTGTTGCAGATAGCAAGATTCCGTTCTATTTTGTGGCTGAATTATATTCCATTATGTGTATGTCAGACATGTCTCTTTAGGTGTTGGCTACAATTTTGGCTATTGTAAACAATAATGCATTGAAACATATCTTTTTTCAAAACAGAGTTTTGTTTCTTTGGGTGAATCCTTAGGAGTAGAATTCCAGGGGCATATGGTAATTCTGTCTTTACTTTTTTGAGGAGCTTCCACACTGTTTTCCATGGTGGCCGCACCCTGTATATCCCTACCAGCAGTGTCCGCTGCCGCTGCTAAGTCACGTCAGTCGTGTCCGACTCTGTGTGACCCCGCAGATGGCAGCCCACCAGGCTGCCCTGTCCCTGGGATTCTCCAGGCAAGAACACTGCATGAGGGTTCCCTTTTCTCCGCGTCAGGACTCTGATTTTAAAATGAACACCCAAGGTAATATTTATATTCCCAAGAAGTTTGAGAACCTCTGTGGTTGTGATTGGGTCCAGATTTTAGTATTTCCTTTTCTCTCCCCTAAACTTTGTGGTGTTCATTTTTTTTTTTTCTTGTGGGTTTGCCAGAAGCAAAGATAACAATCCCAACTACTTGTCGTTTAAAGTAGAAGGGGCTGCTGCTTATTATTGTTACTATTTTAAGTTAAAAAATAAAACAACTTGTTACAGCTAGAATACCACGTATATCAAGCAGATGTGGACTCCGGTCTTGGCCTTTTTAGGGTCTTGTCAAGGTATTGAGTTGTCCCCTGGAGGACAGCTAAGAAAGGAAACTCAGAGGCTTGGTTTTCATGGTAAAATGACGTACAGATTTTTAGAGACATTCATACTGTCTTGTTTGGTTTTATAGTTTTTGCAAAAATGAAAGGCTGTAGCATAAATGGCCTTTGGTCCCTTACAGGCTGGTCAGTATAAAAAGCTTGTGATAAAGTTCCTCTTCTATTTTCCGCCAAACTGGAGAGAGCAATGAAAGTTAAGTGACATTTTCCTAGCTCAGTGTAGACAAATTCTGGAATTGATTACCTAAATTGCCACATTGATTAGATCACAAGTGGACAGTGGATAAACCAAATTTGAAGTATAGTTCAGGGAGCACACATAGTCAAGGGAAGTATATCTTTGTTCTTTGTCTTTTGCTGAGACAATTTCCTGATACAGATTTGGGCTATTTTCCTCAGTTACATAGACCGATACATGGAGAGTGAACAGTGGAATGATTGTGCCTTTCCAGGTCTTCAGATAGCAAGTTTGCGTGTGTGTGTGTGTACTGCTGCTCCTGCTAATGAGTCGCTTCAATCGTGTCCTGACTCTGTGGCCCTACGGACTGTAGCCCACGAGGCTCCTCTGTCAATGGGATTCTCTAGGCAAGAGTACTGGAGTGGGTTGCCAGGCCCTCCTCCACCCTAGCACAAAATACTTGGAATATATACTACCATAGGTATGAATGACTGATACTCTGTGTTTCCATTTTCAGTGTGGAAATTGAAACAATTCAAACAGCATTGAAACAATTCAATTCAAACAATAATGAATTTCCAGTTGGTAGAATATGGTAGGGTACAAGTGTGGGGGTAAGGAAACATACCCAAGGAGACTGCAATGAGTAATGAGTCCAGGTTGTCCTCTCGAGGGGTGACGCTGGCCTTACTTTATTTACCCCAGGCATCTTTGTGCCTCTAAAGATTTCCCCCACACCTGAATATTCCTTTTTCCTCCATTCATTAATTTATATCGAGTATAATAGGAATTGGACATTAGGGACATAACTTTTAGCCTTTGAATTCAGGTCTTAAAAAGTTTCTTTACAGTACCAGAGTCTTGCAAGCTATAAAGAGTTGACTGTAGGAAATTAAATATGTATTTGATTTGCTATGTATTTGATGCTGACTCATTGGTAATGGAATTCTGTCATTTAAAAAGAAACCAGCAATTTGCAGAGATTGCTGAGTAAACCAGCAGTGGGCTTTATAATGAACCATCATGGAATTTCTGTATGTATGTCAAAGAAAGGATTGTTTTCTTGGAACATAGAGAACTGCACTGAGACTCAAAGGGTTGAGCTGTGTATTTGCGTCAGGTTCAGAGTTGTGCTAATCACACTTTTTAGTTCATGGCGTTTGCCTGTGAACAAATGTGAGGACTCTTATTTTTATTTCCTCAGTCTCTGATTTCTAATCCCATCTCCCCTTTCCAAATGTACCCTTGAATATTCTTAATTATGTGTATATGTGTTTTATAAAATATGTAGCATTATTTAGTGTATTTTTAATTTGCCTAAATGGTGTAATGCTATAGATCATATTGTTTCCCCTTTTGCATTCACTACTGTTAAAAAAAAACCTTCATATTTCTGTATCTGTTGAGTGTATCTGTCTACCTCTCTGCTTCTGATTGCTGCCTAGTATCAGGTTGGCCAAAAGGTTCGTTCAGGTTTTTCCGTTAGTGTCTTACAGGAAAAACCAAACAGACTTGCTGGCCTACTCAGTATCTCAGGGCATTTCCTTCCTACTCATTCATTTTGCCAGTGGTTGCCTCCAGCTATTCTTACGAGTAATGCTCTGGAGACTATATCACACAAGATTCCTGATGGAACTGTGTGTGAATTCCTGCCCAAAGTATACCTGGGAGTTGTAGAGCTGAGCCATGGAAATGACACTACATACGAAAAGTTAGCACCCCATTGCTCTGTGGAGTGGTTTGCCAGTAATGCTTACTGGTTCCTCTTTTCCATGCTCTTGCTGACAACTTCCTGTGTCCAAAATCTTATGTATAATCCCATTTACACAGTCACACAGGCTAAAGTTAGAAAACTGATTTATTACATGGAAGGGCCAGATTTTTATTACGGCAGGTAGTTTTAATTTAGGGGATATTGTCGGAAGACTGAAATTCATATTGAAGTTCAAAGGGTTGCATGGTAATATCCAGGCTTTGCAAGGAGAATGCACTGTAATCTTACTGATCTGTTCAGAAACCTGACCTTCTTAGGGTCCCAGAATTAATTGGACTTAGATAGTTTGACTTGTGTTAACTTCCTTCACTAGTGACCAAAAGTTGAAGTGCCAGTAGATAACTCACGATGAAAAAATTGTCAAGCCCCCTGGCCACTTCAGTAGGCCAGTTTTTCTCTGTAGGATATAAAAGTATAGTTAGAAGAGTTAATGAGTTTTATATGAGGGCAAGAGGAAATATTCTGTGATTCAGATATTTGACAGTGTTAGGCTTTCAAAGCCTGATGGCATTTATCTTCTTTTTTTTTTTTTAAGTTAAATTTTTTTAACAGTCTTAGAACTGGGAGATTTGTAGCAGTGTAAATTAAGTGGTGGTTATGTATGTCTTCTATTTGATTTTTTCTGTTCTTTTTTGTGGGGACTTTCCTGGTGGCTCAGCGGTAAAGAATCCTCCTGCCAATGCAGCAGCCCTGGGTTCGATCCCTGGGTGAGGTAGGTCCCCTGGAGAAAGAAATGGCAACCCACTCCAGTGTTCTTGCCTGGGAAATCCCATGGACAGAGGAGCTGGGGGTCTACAGTCCATGAGGTCACAAAGAATCGATATGACCTAGCAAATTAACAATCCTTTTTTGTAAAGGGGCTTTCTTTTTGTAGTACATAAATTGTTACACTTATAGCTAAGCTACTGCTGCTGCTAAGTCGCTTCAGTCGTGTCCGACTCTTAGGATTCTCAGGCTAGAATACTGGAGTGGGTTGCCATTTCCTTCTCCATATAGCTAAGCTACTTAGATTAATAACTATTTGAAAGGGTGGAGAAGGAAATGGCAACCCATCCAGTATTCTAGCCTGGAGAATCCTAGGGTCAGAGGAGCCTGGTGGGCTGCCATCTGCGGGGTCGCACAGAGTCGGACACGACTGACGCGACTTAGCAGCCGCAGCAGCATTTGAAAGGGGATTAGATGCACTCTTAGATCGAGACAGTAAGCATTGTAAATAGTTGTATGGGCGTTTTGCTATTGAATTTTTAGAAATAATTTTGTAGGACTTGTAGACTAAATATTAACATGATTTTAAATGTGTTTTAAATCATAAACATTTTAAATTAAATTTACAAGTAAATGGTGTCCTGCAGATTTCTCCTCTCTTTAGGCCTTTATATTTTTAATGGGACCTCAGCTTCAAATTTTTTTAAATAAAAGCTACTAGGAATAAAAAATAAAGGTTACAGATAATCATTACCTACACCGAATATAGATCTGTGTAAAGTAGGAATATTCACCAACCAATTGTATCATGTACTGAACTTGCATGAATGAAATAACTTCAGATTTTTATTAAAAAAAAGAGAAACTAGTAGGAATATGTTTCACTTATAGGTTTTTTTGGTAGCATATCTTTTCAGGGAAATATTTATTAAATCTTGGTATCTTTCTCAACACTTACTTTTTACTTCACTTTCATCATTTTCTTTAGATTATTTGGGTTTTAAAATAATAAAACACATTACCAGATAAGGATTTTAACTAGTACTAAAAAAACCCTTGAAAGATTAAAAAAATTTTTTAAACTTCTTAATATTATAATATATGTGGAATTAATTTGAATTTAACTGATCCTGAGCTTGGTTAGCTAGAAATTCAGCATTGGGGCTTAAGTTTCATACTTTAGTTTTTATTTTCCAAAAACTGAGATCATACGATCTTTTTCAATCACTAATAGGGAAATAGTAATCTGACTGTTACTATTAATCTATGTTTATATAGAGACTTAAAAATGAAAACTTCCCATTTTGAGAATGAAGAAGGAATTGTATGGTTTTGACAAAGATAATGCTAACCCTAAATTTCAGTTTAAAATTTTGCAAAAACAGCACTAGGAAATGCAGACCACTGAGTAAGTATAGCATGGGCGAATACTGCCACCTTGTGTATGTGTGATGGTATTTTAATGTCTCCTTTTCTTTTGTTATGCCAGCTAACACGAGGAGCTTTTTCACTGTTCGATACCGTGGTCAGATGTGTGTGTTTGTGCTCAGTCATCTTCGACTGTGTGCGACCCCGTGAACTGTAGCCCCCCAGCCTTATCTGTCCATGCAGTTTTCCAGGCAAGAATATTGAAGTGGGTTGCCATTTCCTCCTCCAGGGGATCTTCTCAACCCAGGGATCAAACCCTCATTTCTGACATCTTTTGCATTGGCAGGCAGATTTTTTACCACTGCGCCCCCTGGGAAGCACTATGGTCCAGTATATCAACGTGTAAAACATTGGCTTTGTGTGGGGGTCTGTGTGTGTGTAGTAAAATCGATCCAGCTTTTCTTCGCAGAAGAGGGAGGTCTTATATTTTGAAGACATTAAATTTGTAGTTAGCTGTAAAAATTGGCAAGTCTGAGAGATCAGTCTGATTAATTGATCTCTGTGGTTAGTTGAGAATTGAATTCTTTTATTTGAATCTTATGGAAAATTGAAGATTCTTTGATCATTCTCCATTTCAGTTTTTTAGTGCTTTGGAGTCATTATTCTGAATGGCAGAATTCATTATCCAGTAGATAAAGAGAGTATAAGTCATTGGGTGTACTAATACAACCAGATTCCTTGATTTTTAAAAAATGTTTTCCTTTAGATCAAATGCAGAAGAATGACTATAATAATAACAGGTAATAGTATTTAGAAGAATGTTAATGTGACGAAGAAGAGGTTCCTTTAAACCATTTTGGTTACCTGAGAGCATGACTTAGTAGTTTTCAAATATTACATGCCTGAAGAGGAAGAATGACAAGACTGAGAGTTCACTTCCAGTTAACTTAGCTGTGTAATCATGAGCTCTTCTCTGGGCACGCATTATTTTTAAATTTATTTTTTTATTGAAGGATAATTGCTCTACAGAATTTTGCTGTTTTCTGTCAAACCTCAAGATGAATCAGCCATAGGCATGCATTTATCCCCTCCCTTTTGAACCCCCCTCCCATCTCCCGCCCCATGCCACCCCTCTAGATTGATACAGAGCCCCTGTTTGAGTTTCCCAAGCCATAAAGCAAATTCCCGTTGGCTATTTAACATATGGTAATGTAAGTTTCTACGTTACTCTTTCCATATATCTCACCCTCTCCCCATATCCATAAATCTGTTTCTCCATTGCTGCCTGGTAAATAAGTTCTTCAGTACCATTTTTCTAGATTCCATAATTTGCATTAGAATATGATATTTATCTTTTCTTTCTGACTCTCTTCACTCTGTATAATAGGTTCTAGGTTCATCAACCTCATCAGAACAGAATCAAATGCAGTCCTTTTTATGGCTGAATAATATTCCATTGTGTTTCTATACCACGGCTTCTTTATCCATTCATCTGTCAGTGGACATCTAGGTTGCCTGCATGTTCCAGCTATTGGATATAGTGCTGCAATGAACAATGGGATACATGTGTCTTTTTCAGTTTTGGTTTCCTCAGGGTACATGCCTAGGAGTGGGATTGCTGGGTCATGTGGTGGTTTTATTCCTAATTTTTAAAGGAATCTCCATACTGTCTTCCATAGTGGCTTTACCAGTTTACATTCCCATCAACAGTGCAAGAGCGTTCCCTTTCCTCCACACCCTCTCCAGCATTTATTGTTTGTGGATTTTTTAATGAGGGCCATTCTGACCATTGTGAGGTGATATCCCATTGTACTTTTGATTTGCATTTCTCTAATAATGAGCGATCTTGAGCATCTTTTCATGTGTTAGGCAGCCATCTGTATGTCTTTGAAAAAAGGTCTAAGTCTTTACCCCACTTTTTGATTGGGTTGTTTGTTTTCCTGGCATTGAGTTGTATGAGCTGCTTGTATATTTTGGAAATTAATCCTTTGTCGGTTATTCATTTGCTTTTATTTTCTCCCATTCTGAGGGCTGTCTTTTCAGGTTGCTTATAGTTTCCTTTGCTGTGCAAAAGCTTTTCAGTTTAATCAGGTCCCATTTGTTTACTTTTGATTTTATTTCTGTTACTCTAGGAGGTGGGTCATTCAGGATCTTGCTTTGATTTATGTCTTCAAGTATTCTGCCTGTGTTCTTCTGAAGAGTTTTATAGTTTCTGGTCTCACATTTAGATCTTTAATCCATTTTCAGTTTATCTTTGTGTTTGGTGTTAGAACATGTTCTAATTTCATTCCTTTACATGTAGCTGTCCAGTTTTCCCAGCATCATTTATTGAAGAGGCTGTCTTTGCCTCATTGTATATTCTTGCCTCCTTTGTTAAAAATAAGGTACCCAGAGGTGCATGGGTTCATTTCTGGGCTTTCTATCTTGTTCCATTGGTCTATATTTCTGTTTTTGTGCCAGTACCATACTCTCTTGATGACTGTAGCTTTGTAGTATAATCTGAAGTCAGGCAGCTTGATTCCTCTAGCTCCATTCTTCTTTCTCAAGACTGCTTTGGCTATTCGGGGTTTTTTGTGTTTCCATATGAATTGTGAAAATTTTTGTTCTAGTTCTGTGAAATATGCCATTGGTAATTTGATAGGGATCACCTTGATTCTGTAGATTGCTTTTGGTAGTATAGTCATTTTCACAACATTGATTCTTCCTACCCAGGAACATGGCATATTTCTACATCTGTTTATGTCATCTTTGATTTCTTTCATTAGTGTCTTATAATTTTCTGTGTACAGTTCTTTTGTCTCCTTAGGTAAGTTTATTCCTAGATATTTCTTTTTGTTGCAATGGTGAATGGGATTGATTGCTTAATTTCTTTTTCTGATTTTTCATTGTTACTATATAGAAATGCAAGTGATTTCTGTGTATTGATTTTGTATCCCACAACTTTGCTAAATTCACTGATTAGCTCTAGTAATTTTCTGATACTATCTTTAGGGTTTTCTATGTACAGTATCATGTCATCTACAAACAGTGAGAATTTTACTTCTACTTTCCTGATATGGATTCCTTTTATTTCTTTTTCTTCTCTGATTGCTGTAGCTAGGACTTCCAGAACTGTGTTGAATAATGGTGGTAAAAGTGGACGCCCTTGTCTTGTTCCTGATCTTAGGGGGAATGCTTTCAGTTTTTCACCATTGAGAATAATGTTTGCTGTAGGCTTATCATATGGAGCCTTTACTATGTTGAGGTAGGTTCCTTCTATGCCCATTTTTTAAAGAATTTTAATGATAAATGGGTGCTAAATTTTGTCAAAGGCTTTTTCTACATCTAATGAGATGATCATATAGTTTTTATCTTTCAATTTGTTAATATAGTGTATCATGTTGCTTGATTTGCATATATTGAGAATCCTTGCAGTCCTGGAGTAAACCCAGCTTGATCATGGTGTATGAGCTTTCTGATGAGTTGCTGAATTCTGTTTGGTAAAATTTTGTTGAGGATTTTTGCATGTATGTTCATCAGTGATGTTGGCCTATAGTTTTCTTTTTTTGTGTTGTCTTTGTCTGATTTTGATATCAGGGTGATGGCGGCCTCGTAGAATGAGTTTGGAAGTGTTCCTTTCTCTGCAATTTTTTGAAAGAGTTTTAGAAGGATAGGCATTCAGTTCAGTTCACTAGCTCAGCTGTGTCTGACTCTCTGTAACCCCATGAATCGCAGCATGCCAGACCTCCTTGTCCATCACCAACCCCTGGAGTTTACCAGAACGCATGTCCATCGACTTGGTGATGCCATCCAGCCATCTCATCCTCTATCGTCCCCTTCTCCTCCTGCCCCCAGCCCCTCCCAGGATCAGGGTCTTTTCCACTGAGTCAGCTCTTTGCATGAGGTGGCCAACGTATTGGAGTTTCAGCCTCAGCATCAGTCCTTTGAATGAACACCCAGGACTGCTCTCCTTTAGGATTGGCTGGTTAGATCTCCTTACATTCCAAGGGACTCTCAAGAGTCTTCTCCAACACCACAGTTCAAAAGCATCAATGCTTTGGTGCTCAGCTTTCTTCACAGTACAACTCTCACAACCATGCATGACCACTGGAAAAACCATAGCCTTGACTAGATGGACCTTTGTTGGCAAAGGAATGTCTCTGCTTTTAAATATGCTGTCTAGGTTGGTCATAACTTTTCTTCCAAGGAGTGAGAGTCTTTTAATTTCATGGCTGCAGTCACCATCTGCAGTGATTTTGGAGCCCCCAGAAAAGAAGTCTGACACTGTTTCCACTGTTTCCCATCTATTTCCCATGAAGTGATGGGACCAGATGCCATAATCTTAGTTTACTGAAAGTTGAGCATTAACCCAACTTTTTCACTCTCCTCTTTCACTTTCATCAAGAGGCTCTTTAGTTCCTTTTGACTTTCTGCCATAAGGGTGGTATCATCTGCATATCTGAGGTTATTGATATTTCTCCTGGCAATCTTGATTCCAGCTTGTGCTTCTTCCAGCCTAGCATTTCTCATGATGTACTCTGCATATAAGTTAAATAAGCAGGGTGACAATATACAGCCCTGACATACTCCTTTTACTATTTGGAACCAGTCTGTTGTTCCATGTCCAGTTCTAACTGTTGCTTCCTTCCTGACCTGCATACAGGTTTCTCAAGAGGCAGATCAGGCGGTCTGGTATTCCCATCTCTTTCAGAATTTTCCACAGTTTATTGTGATCCACAATAGGATCCAGTAGGCTTTGACATAGTCAATAAAGCAGAAAAAGATGTTTTTTAGCTCTCTCTAAATGTTTGATTTAGGTCATACCTCAATGGTCTAGCGGTTTTCCCTACTTTCTTCAATTTAAGTCTGAATTTGGTAATAAGTAGTTCATGATCTGAGCCACAGTCAGCTCCTGGTCTTATTTTTGTTGACTGTATAGAGCTTCTCCATCTTTGGCTGCAAAGAATATAATCAGTCTGATTTTGGTGTTGACCATCTGGTGATATCCAGGTGTAGAGTCTTCTCTTGTGTTGTTGGAAGAGGGTGTTTGCTATGACCAGTGCATTTTCTTGGGAAAACTCTGTTAGTCTTTGACCTGCTTCATTCTGTATTCCAAGGCCAAATTTGCCTGATATTCCAGGTGTTTCTTGACTTCTTACTTTTGCCTTCCAGTCTCCTATATTTATTGACTATGCCAAAGCCTTTGACTGTGTGGATCACAATAAACTGTGGAAAATTCTGAAAGAGATGGGAATACCAGACCACCTGACCTGCCTCTTGAGAAACCTGTGTGCAGGTCAGGAAGCAACAGTTAGAACTGGACATGGAACAACAGACTGGTTCCAAATAGGAAAAGGAGTACGTCAGGGCTATATATTGTCACCCTGCTTATTTAACTTATATGCAGAGTACATCATGAGAAACACTGGACTTGAAGAAGCACAAGCTGGAATCAAGATTGCCGGGAGAAATATCAATAACCTCAGATATGCAGATGATACCACCCTTATGGCAGAAAGTGAAGAGGAACTAAAGAGCCTCTTGATGAAAGTGAAAGAGGAGAGTGAAAAAGTTGGGTTAATGCTCAACATTCAGAAAATGAAGATCATGGTATCCGGTCCCATCACTTCATGTCAAATAGATGGGCAAACAGTGGAAACAGTGTCAGACTTTATTTTTGGGGGCTCCAAAATCACTGCAGATGGTGATTGCAGCCATGAAATTAAAAGACGCTTACTCCTTGGAAGAAAAGTTATGACCAACCTAGACAGCATATTCAAAAGCAGAGACATTACTTTGCCGACTAAGGTCCGTCTAGTCAAGGCCATGGTTTTCCATTGGTCATGTATGGATGTGAGAGTTGGACTGTGAAGAAGGCAGAGCGCCGAAGAATTGATGCTTTTGAACTGTGGTGTTGGAGAAGACTCTTGAGAGTCCCTTCGACTGCAAGGAGATCAACCCTGGGATTTCTTTGGAGGGAATGATGCTAAAGCTAAAACTCCAGTACTTTGGTCACCTGATGTGAAGAGTTGACTCATTGGAAAAGACTCTGATGCTCGGAGTGATTGGGGGCAGGGGGAGAAGGGGACAACAGAGGATGAGATGGCTGGATGGCATCACCGACTCGATGGGCGTGAGACTGAGTGAACTCTGGGAGTTGGTGATGGACAGGGAGGCCTGGCGTGCTGCAATTCATGGGGTCGGAAAAGAGTCGGACATGACTGAGCCACTGAACTGAACTGAAATGTTTGATAGAATTCTCCTGTGAAGCCATCTGGTCCTGGGCTTTTGGTTTTTGGGAGATTTTTGATCACAGCTTCAATTTTAGTACTTGTAATTAGGTTGTTCATAATTTCTGTTTCTTCCTGCTTCAGTCTTGAACTTTTCTAAGTTCAAGTTCTAACTTCTCTAAGAGTGAACTTTTCTAAGAATCTGTCCGTTTCTTCCAGGTTATCCATTTTAATGCCATATAGTTGTTCATAATAGTCTCTTATAACCCTTTGTATTTCTGCATTGTCCGTTGTAACCTCCCCTTTTTCATTTCTAATTTTGTTGATTTGATTCTTCTCTCTTTTTTTCTTGTGAGTCTGGCTAAAGGCTTGTCAATTTTGTTTATCTCCTCAAAGAACCAGCTTTTAGTTTTATTGATTTTTACTATTGTTTCTTTCATTTTTTTTTCATTTATTTCTGCTCAAATCTTTATAATTTCTTTCCTTCTACTAATTTTGGGGTTTTTTGTTCTTCTTTTCCAGTTGTTTTAGGTGTAAAGTTAGGTTGTCTATTTGATGTTTTTCTTGTTTCTTGAGGTAGGTCATTTGTTTCTAGAAATTTTTTGATTTCCCTTTTGATCTCTTCAGTAACCTGTTGGTTATTTAGAAATGTGTTGTTTAATCTTCATGTGCTTGTGTTTCTTACAGTTTTTTTCTTGTAATATCTAGTTGCCTAGTGTTGTGGTCAGAGAAGATGCTTGATATGATTTCAGTTTTCTTAAATTTACTAAAGCTTGATTTGTGACCCAGGATATTGTCTATCCTGGAGTATGTTCCATGGGGCTCACATTTCTTTATCTGAAAAATAGGCAGTTGAACTCGATAGTTTCTAAGGACCTTTTTGGTTTTCGAATTCTATGACTATGTAAAGTTTTACTTTAATTTTTAAAATGTTAATACTGTAATGCCCTTCAGTGTTCTCATTACATTCTTCTATATAAGAAGTTAAAGTTTAAGGTAATCACATAGTTGTGTGTGTCTTAGGAAATATTAATCATTTGAAAGGACATATATGTAAAAGTTTAAAACCAGAAGCCTAGGAAATTTGCCTACTTTTTATTTAACATGTGGGATACTTTAAAAATAATAGAAGATTGGTTTTGAGCTAACATAGATTTTAATTATATAGTATTTAAGCAGCATAGGCTTGCTTTTTTTTTTTTTTTTAAGGCACAAATGCATTACAAATGCCTTTATTTCAACTTCTGGGAAGCCTCCAAAAATTGGTATGAATATGGTAGGCCTGAGTGACTTTACTTTCACTTTTCACTTGCATACATTGGAGAAGGAAATGGCAGCCCACTCCAGTGTTCTTACTTGGAGAATCCCAGGGACGGGGGAGCCTGGTGGGCTGCTGTCTATGGGGTCGCACAGAGTTGGACACAACTAAAGTGACTTAGCAGCAGCAGCATATCATAGGTAGAATTTCTGATTAAAATGAAAAAAGAGAAAAAGGTACCTTAGCCTGTAGTTGAAAGCTTGGAAGTTCTTTAGGATATTACACAACTGAAAATTTCAGTTCCAGAATCTTGAGTATGTCTTCATTTTTCAGTATACCTCAGCAGATATTTCCTGCTTACCTCAATTCGTTTTTCTTGTGAAATGTTAAGAGTGAACACATGTAATCACATTTAGCTTTTTACTTTGAGGCCATCTGGGGATAATTTTTTTAAATTCTAAGTATAATTTTTAAGGAAAATGATGTTCATTGTTAAGCTGTGTAAACATGCCAAATCCATCATCTGTAGTGAAATAATTTCCCATGGCTAGTGATTGTAATATCAAGGCAAAATGACTATATTGCTCTTTTTGCATTTATTTTGTGTAATAGCAAACTACTATTTTATAGCGTGCAGATTTCCTGGCAAATGTTTAAATTCACTAATAAAATAATCATTTCATATATAAAAATTCATGCATACATTATAAAATATTAAGTAAAGATATTAGCTAAAATCTCCATATTATTCTCTTATGGAAATATAAAAATACTGGCTAAGTTATATTCATAAAAGTGAAGAGAATGCAATCATTAAAAAAGGCAAAGTGGATGATTACCTAATCTGTTTTTACGTTGTATAAATTTAAGGAAACGAGTGTGTGTTAGTCGTATGACAGTAGTCATGAGATCTTTCTGTAGAGATTTTTTTCCAGAAGCTCTCTTGCAAAATCTCTCTCTACAGTGGGGTAGAGTTGTGAAATAAGAAGAAAATACTAAGTGGTAGTTTATAACAGGCATAGCTGCAAATCTAATATCTGGATTTGATACTGTTTAAGATGTTTTTGAAAAACAAAACATACATTTTTGAACAGTTTGTTTTTGTATAGTGACTATAGTTTTTATTGATAGCAGTTATAATTTTAAAAATAGCATTCCTAGCTTTTCTTAATTTTGTGTTTAGATAGGACTTTCATTACACTATTAATGACTGTCTTTGGTTCAGTTGTATTGTGTTAGCATTCTACTTGTTTGAAAAGCCTTTGAGTCAGGAAAAGAATTATGATTATAATAAAAGGTTTGCTTGTCAGCTGTCATTTTCTTCCTTGAAAATTATGGAAAATTAGGATACTCTTTCATAGTACATCTTTATTTTGAAATTAAAAAAAAATTGAAGTAAAACTGACATGTTAACATTGTACTGGTTTTAGGTGTACACCTTAGTGTTTCAGTATTTGTGTGTATTCTGTATTTATCACCATAATAAATCTAGTTAACATTCATCACCACACAGATTTTTTTCCTGTGATATATTTTGAAATTTTAATGAGGCAAGTAACTTTTTTCATAGAGAAGAGTTTTCTTCAGCTATTTTCATCATAGACTGCATTACTGAATTTGCAATAAGAAGATTCGCCATTAGTTTATTTCAGTGACCCGAGTATACTACAGTACCATGCTAAAATATATATTAAATGCTGATACAGTACTTCATTGTGGTTGCTTATTGTGTTCTACATGGGTCCAGGCCTGTCTAATTCTTTTGTAATGTGCAAAGTTGGATGGGTGAGTCATTGATTTTGATGAAAATGACTTTGTAAATTGGTATTTTTTATTGTAACAGAAGATTAATAATTGTGATTTTTCTAATTTATGCAGAAATTTGTTTCCTCTTCAGTTGAAATTTGAATGGGAAATGACATAATAGGCCATTATATAATGCAAACTCAATAACATGTACAAAATGAAGTGTATGTGTACTCTTAAAAATTTTTTTCCATTGTTCTTCTTTCTTCCTTTTTCCTTATTATGCATTAAATTTAGTGGCTGTAGCTCTTTAGGAAGCAGGTGCTGCCCATCAGTGATTCTATATTTAGAAATATTCATGCACTGACATTTTTAATATATTTGTTTTATTTAAGGCAACATAATATTAGTAGAATAAGGTCTTCTATTAAATGATTGTGAAAGTTAATAGTCAATGATGCACTGTTCAGTTTTGAGATGTTTAGCATAGATCTCATATATTTTTCTGCTTATTAGGCAAGAAGTTATGAAATGGAATGGATGGGGATATAATGATTCCAAGTTCATCTTCAATAAGAAAGGACAAATTGAGTTGACTGGGAAAAGGTAACTTTGGTTTATTCTCTGTTTTGTTCCTTTTATTTATCTTTGTATGAAAAATTTTAAACATAAATAACAAATATAACATTAAATAATAGACATATATAAAAGTAGAGAAGATAATATAATGGTTTCTCCCTAGATTTAACAGTGACTAATATTTTGTAATAAATGCTTTTCTTTTTCTTTTGTGTATCAAATTCTGACATTGTCATGTCCCTTCTAAATATTTGTATATATATCCCTTAAAGGGACCTGGTAAAACCAATTATCAACATAACTCAGTTGGTAAAGAATCTGCCTGCAATGCAGGAGACCTGAGTTCGATTCCTGGGTTGGGAAGATCCTCTGGAGAAGAAAATGGCAATCCACTCCAGTATTCTTGCCTGGAAAATCCCATGGACAGAGGCACCTGCTAGGCTACAGTCCATGGGTTTGCAAAGAGTCAGATACGACTTAGCGTTTAAACCACCACCATTATCATACTCCTCAATGTAACAGAAATTTTATAATATCTGGTTATCCATTTCACATTCCTTTTCTCTAATTGTCTCAAAAGTGTCATTTTATAGGTATTTTGAATCAGGATCTAAAGATCGAGTGTTTTATATTTTCAGTAGAAAATGTCTAATACAGTAGAAACTTGTCATGTAGAGATGGCTTTACAAAATCTTCAGTGGGTAAAAAGTGAATCTTGTCAACTTAGAAAAACCAACTTCCTCTCTTCTCAGATATTACCTTCATTTCTCTGTCTCTGAGTGTTGAAGGCATAGCATCTTTGCTCTGTGTGAGGGGCAGATAGGCACTTTGTGCCCAGCACCACTGAGAGCATAAACCTACTGTCTTCTGTGGAGTAGTGTGGCTTTGTAGTGGTTTATGTTAGCAGTGTATGTATGTTAAGTGAATGATTAATCACAGAAAGTGTCACAACTATTTATACCTTACTGTATGAACCCTTATACCCATGGTTTAGAATCTGGCTTTTATTTTGGGTGTTCTGACACTTGACTTGCTGGTTTTTCCAGAAAGGATCAGATTGTGGATGGCTAACATATGTGTAACACTCATAAGATATTAGAAAAAAATTAGAGCCCTGGTGTATTCATTTATGATTAGATTATTTCTTTTTCGGGCTGTAGAACACTTGTTATTGCCCTTTCTGATATTAAGATATGTAGAAAGCAAAATTTGTAATTTATATATTATTTGGAGAGCATAAATTCAAAACAGAGGGAATTCAGTCGTCATGAGAGAAATTTTTGGTCAGTTTGTAGTAGAATTAGAGAATTCTTCTGTTGACTTTGGATTTTGAAAGAGTGCTGCTGCCCTTCCAACCAGAATGCATTCCATAAAGGCTTCATTTCTTTTGCACTCTTGACTCCTGAGTCCAAGTCCAGTGAGGGAGAAGGGAGGAAAACAAGAGTACATCTGACTGGCAGAGCCTGCACAGGTAACCTTGGCTTCTCACTGAGTTACCCACTATCCAAAGGGTAATTCTGTGAACATGAAGATGGGACTTAAATGCTGTATGGTTAAATATGTGCTACATAAATTATTTAATACCTAAAACCAAATAACTGAATAATACTCAATTCCCATTTTGGTGCACCATTACTTTAGCACAGACAGGATTGAACTGAATCATAGCTTTCTCTAGTCTAGTCTCCTAGGGATAATGGTTAATTTTTTTTTAAATTAGAAAACACTTACAAATGTTCTTTAAGATAACAATAGCTATTTATTGAGTTCTTACTGAGTTATCCTAAAATAACCCTAAGTGGGTGGTGATGTATTCTTAGAAATAATTAGGAGATTTAGGATGAGGGAGGTTAAACACCTTACTTGAGGTCACCTGTGCAGTAGGAAATTGTGATTAAAACTCAAGTGCTTTTAAGGTTCATTCTTGTGCTGTTTCTTGTGCTAATAAGATATCATACTATCCATTGTATTGATTTTATTCTCTTTCCAGTCTCTGGAATCAATTTACAGGAGCCTTCTACACTCTATACACTGCTACAGTCGAGTTAGTCATATTGTAAAAAGATATTCTATGACTAAAGTTCCTGTTGTTCCAGAGGAGGGTAAAGGGCAGACGCATAAGAAGGTTGTGATATACTTAAAAGAGAAAATGAAATTTCTGACTGGAAAGGTTGAGTATCAACTGTATCAATTCACCATTTTGTATTAATAATATTACATTGTAAGGCCAGTTTTTAAAATTCTTTATGAAGACTTTTATTCTGGCATTGTAGTGGACTGACCCTTTGCCTTCTACAAGTAAGTGAAGTCGCTCAGTCGTATCCAACTCTTTGCGACCCCATGGACTGTAGCCTACCAGGCTCTCTGTCCATGGAATTTTCCAGGCAAGAGTACTGGAGTGGGTTGCCTTCTATAACCAGATAGAAAACATGGATAAAATACCACAAGAAAGAAAGAAAACAGAGCTGGAAAGGAAGAAAAGGAAATCCATAGGTGCCAGAAACTGAGTGACTCCCAATGAAAATTTATAGGATTCCCCTGTTTCTGATCCAAAGAACATTAAAAAGGTAGAAAAATTTTATGAGTAATGTGGTTGGCTGTCTGTATATATTTTGGGGAGGTTAACTTTGGTATTTCAAACCCAGCCATTAATTTAGAGGCAATTATAAGCTTTCATAGATGTCAGGGGAAAATAAGATTTTCCCTGAACACAATCTATTCTTTGAACAGATTTGTAATTTGACATTTTATAATCTTGTAGATTTATAATCTTGCCATTCTTATTCTTGCCAGAAATAGATGAATTAAGTCCTCCTAAGTTTAAGCAGCAGAAGGCAATACTTGAGAGCTAATGCTATAGATTTCTTTAAACTAAAAATTCTGAAAGATGTCATTATTCTTTGACTTTAAAGGTGGTTATACATTAATTGGAACTTTCAAAGCATAAGTTAATGATTAAATAGAGAGAATTTGTTTGGGTTTCCTGCACTTTGTATTTTCAGTAGCATAATTTTTAAAGTTTTATTTCATTATAAAAAGCTTTAAAATTGGTTAGCAGTTGCGGAACTCTAGGTCTCAGGATAGATGGTTGCGTCTGCTAATATTCTGCTGCTTCTGTGCACTGCCCCAGAGTGAGAGTTACTTTGTATTTAGTCACATTAAATCTTTTTTTCCCTAAAGCATGAACATTTATATTTAATTTACATTTTGACAATTTGCACATAAATAGCAATTTAAACCAGTATGTAAACATAAGATAGTTTGTTCTAGCAAAGTAAAAAGCCAATAACTTTGATCAGTTTTAACTTTGAGTAGAAGAAAAAAGAAAACACAACACTGTTGATTGTGGGCTCAATATTCACATGTGAGAGGCCTCAGAGGGAAAGTCAAATGGTAGAGAGAATTATGAAGTCTCAAACCACTGTAGTCACGTTAAATTTTGATGTGCACTTCCTTCTTGGATATTTATGTCCACAGAGTTTTCTTTCCATTATAGAATGATTTCATTGGTCTTGAAAGTTTGCTCTGGTTCTGTATCTTCTATAATATAGTCTACTTGGATCTTAAGAAAAGGTGGTAAATTGATCTCACCTTATGTTTTACAACAAAAACCATTTCTTAAAGTTTTCAAACCAATTTTCAGTCATGGTAAAGATCTATTCTGAATGCAGAGTTTCAAAGAATAGCAAAGAGAGATAAGAAAGCCTTCCCAAGTGATCAATGCAAAGAAATAGAGAAAATAATAGAATGGGGAAGACTAGAGATCTCTTCAAGAGAATTAGAGATACCACGGGAATATTTCGTGCAAAGATGGGTACAATAAAGGACAGAAATGGTATGGACCTAACAGAAGCAGAAGATATTAAGAAGAGGTGGCAAGAATACACAGAAGAACTATACCAAAAAGATAATGACCCAGATAACCATGTTGGTGTGATCACTCACCTAGAGCCAGATATCCTGGAGTGCAAAATCAAGTGGACCTTAGGAAACATGACTACGAATAATGCTAGTGGAGGTAATGGAGTTTCAGCTGAACTATTTCAGATCCTAAAAGATGATGCTTTTGAAGTGCTGCACTCAGTATGCCAGCAAATTTGGAAAACTCAGCAGTCGCCACAGAACTGGAAAAGGTCAGTTTTCATTCCAATCCCAAAGAAAGGCAATGCCAAAGAATGCTCAAACTACCACACAATTGCACTCATCTTACATGCTAGCAAAGTAATGCTCAAAATTCTCCAAGTTAGGCTTCAACAATATGTGAACTGAGAACTTCCAGATGTTCAAGCTGTATTTAGAAAAGGCAGAGGAACCAGAGATCAAGTTGCCAACATCTGTTGGATCATAGAAAAAGCAAGAGAGTTAGAAAAACATCTACTTCTGCTTCATTGACTACACTAAAGCCTTTGACTATGTGGATCATAACAAACTGTGGAAAATTCTTAAAGAGATGGGAATATCAGATCACCTTGCCCACTTCCTGAGAAACCTGTATGAAGGTCAAGAATCAACAGTTAGAACCAGACATGGAACAACGGACTGGTTCCAAATTGAGAAAGGAGTCTGTCAAGGCTGTATATTGTCACCTTGTGTATTTAACTTATATGTAGAGTGCATCATGTGAAATGCCAATCTGGATGAAGCACAAGCTGGAATCAAGATTGCCAGGAGAAATATTAATAACTTCAGATATGCAGATGACACCACCTTTATGGCAGAAAGTGAAGAGGTACTGAATAAAGAGCTTCTTGATGAAGGTGAAAGAGGAGAGTGAAAAAGCTGGCTTAAAACTAAACATCCAAAAAACGAAGATCATGGTATCTAGTCCCATTACTTCATGGCAGATAGATGGGGAAACAATGGAAACAGTGACAGGCTTTATTCTCTTGGGCTCTAAAATCACTGCAGATGGTGACTGCAGCCATGAAATTATAAGATGCCTGCTCCTTGGAAGAAAAGCTATGACCAACCTAGATAGCATATTAAAAAGCAGAGACATTACTTTGCTGAAAAAGATCTGTATAGTTAAAGCTATGGATTTTCCAGTAGTCATGTATGGATGTGAGAGTTGAACTATAAAGAAGGCTGAACACTGAAGAATTGATGCTTTTGAACTGTGGTGTTGGAGAAGACTCTTGAGAGTCCCTTGGATTGCAAGGAGATCCAACCAGTCCATCCTAAAGGGAATTAATCCTGAATATTCATTGGAAGGACTGACGCTGAAGCTGAGACTCCAATACTTAAGCCACGTGATGCGAAGAACTGACTCATTTAAAGACCCTGATGCTGGGAAAGATTAAAGGCAGGAGGATAAGGAGAAAACAGAGGATGAGAAGGTTGGATGGCATCACCAACTGGATGGACATGAATTTTAGCAAGATCCAGGAGTTGGTGATTGACAGGGGAGCCTGGCGTGCTGCAGTCCATGGGGTCACAAAAAGTTGGACATGACTGAGCGACTGAACTGAACTGAACCTCTTAAGTTATGTAACATCTGTGCCTTAATGTCTTTTTTTTACAAAATGGAATAATATCAACTTCATAACATTATCATAAGTTAATATACATAACAAACTTAGAACAATATCTGGCACATGATAATACTTGTTTATTAAAATGAAAATTTGACCATTTTAAAATAAACATTTTGAAATTTGGTTTGTTCCGAGGGTTATTTATTACCTCTTTATAACACATTGGAATATTATTGTTTGCATATCAACCTTCTTTACTACCCTAATCCTAACCCCAACCACTAACACCTAAACCTAAACCTAACCCTGAGATTGGATGGTGGATATTTATCTCTTTATTTCTAGCACTTAATATTTTGCCATCTCTGATGAATATTTCTAAAACTGAAAAGGTCCCCCTCTAAGCAGTTGAGTTTTCTGCATCAGTCTCACATATATACAGTTTAGGACTTCTTGTGTATATGAAATAATGTTCGTGATTCATATAAACTTATTTAAATAGAATTTGGGTTGGAAGATAAGAGGAAACAAAACTTGAGTAGCAGACCTACTTTTTTTCATATTGTTCCTGCTCTGTAGAGTTCTTTTGTGTGTTTTAAATGTTTTGTAGCACTTTTTATGAAATACAAGCACCTTGCAAATCCGGTTTATTTACTAATCCCTGTTCTTTTTATGCTTGTCACATCATGATATGATTTATAGTTCTATCACTTCATCATATAGTATTATAATTTTTTAAAGTGATACACATTTTAAAGAAACCAAGAAGAATAGTTATATTTGCTCAGATGTTTACTCTTTGAGTCATTGCTTATTCCATTGTGAAGACAGTGCATTCAGTGTGAACTCGCCTTCAGCCTGTACAGGTTCCTCTGGCATTGCTTATAGCGTAGGTGTGCTGGCTCTTCCTTCTCTTAGTTTTCATCTGAAGAGCTCTTTGTTTTACTTTTGTTCTTGAAGGATACCTTTTACCAGATATACAATTCTAAGTTGGCATTCTTTTCCTTTCAGCACTTGAAAAATGTTGTTCAGTAGTTTTCTGGACTTTCTTTCTTTTTTTTTTTTTTTCTGGACTTTCTAATGAGAAGTCAGTCATAACTTTGTTATTACATTATGTGTAGTATGTCATTTTTCTCTAGATGCTTTTAAAATGTCTTTCTCTTTTTCGCTTTGTTTTTTAAGTTGCAATTTGACTGTCACATGCCTCTGCATTTATCTTCTAGAGTTCTCTGGCTTTCTTTAATTTCTAAACTTACATCTTTCATCAGATTTGGAAACTTTCTGTTATTATTTCTTCAAATACTTTTTTAAAAAATTCCTTTTCCTCTTGTTCTTGGGTCTGCATTTATATGTATGTTAGTGTTTTTCTGTTGTTCCACAGGTCCTTGCAGCTCTGTTTATTTTTTTCTATTTTCTTTGTTGTTTAGATTATATATGTTTTATTGCTCTGACTGTAAGTTCACTGACATCTCTGGTCTGTTTTTGAGTTCCTCCAATGAATTTTTATTTCAATTTTAATTATAGAATTTCTGTTTTTAAAAATAATTTCTATCTCTGCTGAGATTTATTTTCTCTTATTCACTGGTAACATATTTTCCCTTTTGTCCTTTAGTGTGGTTATAGCTGTTTTCAAGGGAGAAGGAAATGGCATCCCACTCCAGTACTCTTGCCTGGAAAATCCCAGGGATGGAGGAGCCTGGTAGGCTGCCGTCTGGGGTCGCCAAGAGTTGGACACGACTGAGCGTCTTAGCAGCAGCAGCTGTTTTCAAATCCTTGTGTGCTATTTCCAATATTTTGGATCATCTTGGGGTTTCTTATTGATTGCCTTTTCTCTTAATTATGGATAACAATTTGTTGGTTGTTTATGTCTAATAATTTTGAAGTGTATCTTGGACATTGATACTGATGTGTTGAGGAAAGTCTGTATTCTGTTACATTTGTCTGAAAAGGCTGTTTTGTTGTTTTTAAACCAAGCAATTAACTTGACTTACCTCAGGTTTACTTCTGTGATGGTGAGCAGCTGAATTTTATATTCAGTTCTTTTAAGCTTAACTGGGCTGCTTCGAGTCTGCTCCATACACTTGTTATTCGAGGTCAGCCAGACATTTGGACAGAGTTTATATACAAGTCTCTCTCTAACTACTCCTGGATTTGCGTGATTTTTCTGTGCTCTTCCCAGATGCTGTGTTCACTGCAAACACCATCCAATGGCTCTTTAAGCCAGGGATACTATAGGGTTTTTGCATTCTTGAATTCTTTATTCTTTCTGTGGTACTCTGTGTGCTGGAGCTTTCCCTTTTAGCTGAAACCTGCTGAAACTGGAAACTTATATGTGGTGCTGTTTTCTTCTTACCCCCTATTTTTGCCTATCATTGGACTATCTATACTGTCCTCAAATAATTAGGTTTTTGTTTTTTTTTTTTTTTTGTCCAGAGCTTATCATTATATGTGGGAGGGTTGGTTTGATAGCAACTACTTGACCTCTGCTAGAAACAGAATCTAAGGTTTGAATTTACATGAAGATACTTTGCTCTAATGTTTTACTTCTTTTTACCTTAGGTACCCTCTGAGTGGCATGTCATTGCCAACTTTTAGAGAGTGGATCCAGAATACCCTTGGAGTAAATGTGGAGCATAAAACTACCTCTAAAGTAAGTGAATAAAAACAATTAATAATATTCTTAATTGAGCATGTATGTATGTGTGGTTAATGCCACATTAATTAAACTTATCTTTATAATTTGTTACAGTTGCTTTAATATATTTGTCCTTTTTGGTAGTTTGATTGGCCTTGTTAGAGTTTCTAGGGGTGTTTTTCGTTTGTTTGTTTTTTAGCATCACAGATGTAGAGCCTAATCTCAACATTTATCTTGAGATTTATCTCAAACTTTTAAGCTCTGTGAACCTCAGTTACCTTAATAGGAGAAATGAGAGTCATAAGTGTCAGTTCTGTGTGTCACAAGTAGTAGTGAAGTTGAAATGAATTAAGTTTGTGAGAGCACTTAATTACCAAAATATAAGTTGCTGTTATTTTTACATTTTGTAATGAACTGACAGTAATCTAGGATTTACATAGAATAATTTAAAATAAAAATGTAATGTTATATTATTATCAAAACATTTAAAATATTTAAAGGTTAAAAATATAATTTTGATTTTAAGATATGAGTGATAGAAAATTTTAGTTTGCTCTTGTATCACTTTTCTGAAAGGGGGGTTAAAAACCTTTAAACTGTATTAAGCTAATGAAATAGCATTTCTTTATATAATTATAATGTTTATTATTTATTACTTACTATGGTATAGTATTCTGTATATCCCTTTGTGTATAACTTCCATAAGTGCAGAGGCTATGATTTATACTATATTATCCACTATATTCAACATATTATTAAGGACTGTAGATATTTAGTGAGTGCTTATTTTGTTTATTTATAAGTCCACAGTTACATTTTATTCTTCTACTTAATTAGACTAAACATCTAATTCCTACCTCTCCCAAAGCAAATTCTTTTAACCTTTCTTTAAAAAAATCTCTTCTACTTCCTTAATTTTTTCTGTGGTTTTTTTTTTTTTTTTTGCGGCAAGGAATGCGACTTTATTAAGAGAGCTGGCTGGCTGAGAAGATGGCAGACTAATGTCTCAAAATAACCATCTTCTCTTTCTGTGTTTTGACTATTTGTTTTACTTTTTTTTTTTTGTCACTGATACCATCTATGTATCATATCCAGAAAATTTACCAGTTTTACATGCACTTCTTTTTTTCTGGTTTAAGCCATTTCAGGTTTCAGGAACGTAACAAAATTAGTAATCTGTATGTTTTAGCAAGATTCTTTTGGTCATTTCTTTCCACTATAGGTTAATTCCATGAGGTCAGTTTTTTGGGTTTAACTCACTGCTGTATCACCAGGGCCCTATAGCACATGTGCAAGAAATATTTATTATATAACTGAATATTGAATATAGAACATTAATAAGATATTTAAGGCTATGTAAGTATTTTTCTTTACATATTCTTATATTTTAGTTTTTCCAAATACTATACCATAGCTTTTTTAACATAACAGATTTGATTTGGTTAGCCAACTTTTCCTATATGCTGCTGCTGCTGCTAAGTCGCTTCAGTCGTGTCTGACTCTGCAACCCCAGAGATGGCAGCCTACCAGGCTCCCCCGTCCCTGGGATTCTCCAGGCAAGAACAGTGGAGTGGGTTGCCATTTCCTTCCCCAATGCATGAAAGTGAAAAGTGAAAGTGAAGTTGCCCAGTTGTGTCCGTTTCTTAGCAATCCCATGGACTGCAGCCTACCAGGCTCCTCCATCCCTGGGATTTTCCAGGCAACAGTACTAGAGTGGGGTGCCATTGCCTTCTCCATCCTATATGGTAGGCATGATAATAGGTGCTTTTCACAAAAATTACCACATTTAACTCTCCTTCCTTATGGCAGTTGTATACATTTGATGGTGATAATCTCATTTAACAGTTGAAGAAACCAAGGCTCAAAGAAGTTGGGTGAGCCAGTGTCACATAGCTTTAAAGTTGAATACTTGTTAGTTGAAATTAAGTATCAAGTTTATGTTGTGAGTTTTAAAGCAGGCCTATAAAAATGGGTTTACTTCTTATTGGGAGGCTTTTTGCTGCTCATTCTGAAATGGTAAATTTTATCTACAGATGAAATGTAGATAATGCAGAAGTTAACTATCTATATCCCAGTCTCTCTAGTTTAAAATTGAAGATTTCAGACTTTTCTATCTTCTTAATTGTAATCTTTATTTTTATTATATTTATTTGTTTTTGACCACACCATGTGGCATAGGGGATCTTACTTATTAGCCCTCTGATCAAGGATTGAACCTATGCCCCCTGCAGTGAGAGCATGGAGTCTTAACCACTGGACTGCCGGGGAAGTCTCCTTAATTGTTGACTTTAGAAATAATGAAAAGATAGGATATAGAAGCAAAAGAGAAAACATAAGGCTGTTATAACTTATGTTACAGAATGTAGTTTTTAAGACCATTTGTAATTGGTTACTGTCACAGAGTTGGTTTCCATATGTATTATTTATTATTTTTCTATGCTTCTGTCCTAGTTCAGATGTTTAAAAAAAAAAATTCATGTTTTATAGTCACTTCTCTGTAACATTTAAAATTTTTATTTTTTAGAAATAAGTAAAAAAAAAACAATTTTATTTTCTAGGCATCCTTAAATCCTAGTGATACACCTCCTTCTATTGTAAGTGAAGATTTTCTTCATGACCTTAAAGAAACTAATATTTCATATTCACAAGAAGCAGATGATCGAGTATTTAGAGCTCATGGTAAGCAACTTCATATAAATCCTATTTAGTTTTAAGTTTAAAATTTCCTTTAAGATATTTTTACATTTTCTTTTTTAAATCACAAAACAGGTCATTGTCTTCATGAGATATTTTTGCTCAGGGAAGGAATATTTCAGAGAATTCCTGACATAGTTTTATGGCCAAGTAAGTGCCTGTTTTTCTTTGTGTTATTAATTTAGTATTGTTAAACTTTAAGTAAATTTAGTATTGGAAATAGGTACTTTTAAACATATGAGCTGTAAAAAATATAGATAGCTATATTTTTAGAGTTTCAGTTCAGTTCAGTTCAACTGACTCTTTGCCACCCCATGAATTGCAGCGTGCCATGCCTCCCTGTCCATCACCAACTCCCGGAGTTTACCCAAACTCAAGTGCATGGAGTCGGTGATGCCATCCAGCCATCTCATCCTCTGTCATCCCCTTCTCCTCCTGCCCGCAGTCCCTCCCAGCATCAGGGTCTTTTCCAATGAGTCAACTCTTCGCATGAGGTGGCCAAAGTATTGGAGTTTCAGCCTCAGCATCAGTCCTTCCAATGAACACCTAGAACTGATCTCCTTTAGGATGGAATGGTTGGATCTCCTTGCAGTCCAAGGGACTCTCAAGAGTCTTCTCCAACACCACAGTTCAAAGGCATCAATTCTTCAGTGCTCAGCTTTCTTCACAGTCCAACTCTCACATCCATACATGACCACTGGAAAAACCATAGCCTTGACTAGATGGACCTTAGTTGGCAAAGTAATGTCTCTGCTTTTGAATATGCTGTCTAGGTTGGTCATAACTTTTCTTCCAAGGAGTGAGAGTCTTTTAATTTCATGGCTGCAGTCACCATCTGCAATGATTTTGGAGCCCCCCAAAATTAAGTCTTGACACTGTTTCCACTATTTCCCATGGAGTGATGGGACCAGATGCCATGATCTTCATTTTCTGAATGTTGAGCTTTAAGCCAACTTTTTCACTCTCCTCTTTCACTTTCATCAAGAGGCTCTTTAGTTCTTCTTCACTTTCTGCCATAAGGGTGGTGTCATCTGCATATCTGAGGTTATTGATATTTCTCCTGACAATCTTGATTCCAGCTTGTGGTTCATCCAGCCCAGCGTTTCTCATGATGTACTCTGCGTATAAGTTAAATAAGCAGGGTGACAATATACAGCCTTGACATATTCCTTTTCCTATTTGGAACCAGTCTGGTGTTCCATGTCCAGTTCTAACTGTTGCTTCCTGAACTGCATAAAGGTTTCTCAAGAGGCAGGTCAGGTGGTCTGGTATTCCCATCTCTTGGAGAATTTTCCACAGTTTCCTGTGATCCACACAGTCAAAGGCTTTGGCATAGTCAATAGAGCAGAAATAGATGTTTTTCTGGAACTCTCTTGCTTTTTCCATGATCCAGCAGATGTTGGCAATTTGATCTCTGGTTCCTCTGCCTTTTCTAAATACAGCTTGAACATCAGGAAGTTCACGGTTCATGTATTGCTGAAGCCTGACTTGGAGAATTTTGAGCATTAGTTTACTAGCATGTGAGATGAGTACAATTGTGCAGTAGTTTGAGCATTCTTTGGCATTGCCTTTCTTTGGGATTGGAATGAAAACTGACCTTTTCCAGTCCTGTGGCCACTGCTGAGTTTTAGAGTTCACTGCAGGTCATATAATTCTTAATATGATCATCCTGAATGGTTTTAATGATTAATTTTGTTGTTGATGACTAAATCTTCATTTAATATGTATATATCCTTTTAAGAAGTCAGTAGAAAAATATATTTTTGGCTAATTTGAAAGCTTAATAAAATTATTATCGATCAATGATATATTCAGATGCATAGAAACTTTTATTAAGATAATTGATTACTGCAAACTGATGAGTACTTTGTTGATATCAACTTGTGGGGTAAAAATTAATGGTGTTCAAATAATGAAGCAAGTTGTTTAATATAGGTATTGTCTTTGATATAAATAATTAAATTTTGAGAAAATAATTTTATTTAGGGATATGACTTGAGATGGAAGGTGGATGAGCTTTCTGCTGTTATTTAGCTCTTACTGATGACTAGGCCCTGTATTTATATGTATAATCTTTATATCCATCTCTTGTAGAAGAAATTTTAAAGCAGAGTAAGTATATTGCGTCTTACTGTCCATAATCACCTTGTAAGAAGTTCTGCTAATCTTCTTTTCCATTTTTCTCTTCAGATTCCATAAAAGGAATATATAGAGTATTTTATTTTTTGAAAAATTACCTCATATATGAACTTTTAGTTCTTAGATGTGATCTTTTTCCTTTTCAGGGAGTATCTGAGGGAAAAGTCCTGCTTTAATTCTGTGATAGGAAGGAGGTTGACATACACAGGAAGAAAATGATCTGTTTGAGTAGTGTATTGGTGCCTAAATCAAAGTTTTGTTCTGTTGACTCTTTCAGTATAAGAACTTCTTGGGAAGTTTCCAAGAAGTTTGTTTCGCAACATGTTGTCATTTCACTGAGGTCTTTGTTAAACTTTAATGTAAATTTCCATTGGGTAATAAGGTTCAAATTTTTCTCTGCAAGAAGGCAAGTTTTGAGACAGTAAGGCAATTTGAGACAATGTGGTATTCCCTACAGTGGAGGTGAGTTTCTCATCTTGCAGTTTGAATATCTATGTACTATGTATGTGTGTATGCTGTGTAGATATTTAAACTGCAAAATGTATAAAATTATTTAAAAATGAAAAGTTAAAGATAAAAAATAGTTTTAGAATAGTGATTTAATGTGTTCATGAGTGAATAAATGAAGAAGTTTATTACACTTTAGACCCTTGTATTGCAATATTACCCAGAGTTTTTTCATGTTCGGGATTAATTTATTTTCCCTTTTTTCAACAGCATGTCATGATGATGTAGTTAAGATTGTGAATCTAGCGTGCAAATATAACCTTTGTATCATACCAATTGGTGGTAGGTATTGTGCCTTTTGAATTTTATTGTGATGTAAAGTTGTTCTATTTTAAATATTTGTGCATTCCCACTGAAAATAAGTATTCTTATAGTTATGATATGGTTATCCTGAAAAATTGGCTTATGCTGCTCATTTCTGTTCTCAGTAGATCTACCTAAACCGTTTGAGATATGATTTACCCTAGTTTGTGGCTTCTTTCCCATATGGATTCTAACTGAAGCTCTGACTTACTGCCTAAATAAGAAAATGTGCCTTCTTTAGTAATTACTTTCTAACCTTTATCTTAATGGAGAGAATATTATTTTTTCAAAGACTAGCTATACCCAACATAAATCTTTGAGGAGGGATATGCATATGTAAAAGATCAACCAGGACAGTGATGACCAAATGAATAGTATCTTTTAATACTTAAAATTAACATTATTTTACATTTTAAAGCAAATTTAATCTCTCTTGATCATCCATCAACCATATTGTTTTAACAACTTCCACAAGCCAAAGGAGGTTGCCTTCACTGACTGAATTGGCATTAATGGAATGGAAATGGGACCCCTACACATCATAAGTTCCAGACACCTTCTTCAGCTGGTACTTCCTGTTGAATTCCTGTACAAAAGCATTACAGTGCCACTTTTAATGAAATAGTTTTCTGATTTCAAATGACTTTGACAAGAAATAGTGGTCACTGGTCATAGCCATGTTCTTAATATTATCATACCTTGAAAAATTAAGTTGAACCTTGTAGGTAAACACCCCCTATAATTCTTACCTGTGTCAAGGTGACTTCCATGTGTATTCTGTCCAAAACATATGAAAGTACCTATTAAAGATTTATTCTGATATATGATTATACAGATCTGGTTAAGAATTGAGAATACTATATTGTTCTATACTGTTATCAAGAAAGCATTTTTCCTTTGACAACAAATGTTAAGGAATATATTCTAATTTGTTGAGGTCTTTTTGTATGGAAATATAAGACAGTATTTTAAACGATAATTGAATCTCATAAATATAATAGAAAGGAGATAATGGTGTCTCTAGTTGTATAGAATGGGTATTTTTTTCTTTTATGCTGTCTCTCCACAGTAATCATTAGCTTAGAACTTCTCTAATTATGTTTTTGGAGTTCCACAAATTGTTAGGGGCTTCACTTGAGTGTGCCCAAGGGATGGAGCCATGTCCCATTGCTTTCAGCTCCATAATATTTCTTCATTTTGGCACGCACCATAAAATAAAGGTGAGTTTACTTTTAGTGTGTTAGTATTTGCCAATTACATTTTGCAAAGTAGAAATAGGTATTTTTCCTAGTGGGCCTATTTGTATACTTTGTATTAGGGATTTGCCCTAGATATGTAGCTAAAAAATAATATTTAAGCATAGTTATTGTCTTCTATTTTGGCAGGAGGAACAAGTGTTTCATATGGCCTGATGTGTCCTGCAGATGAGACAAGAACAATTATTTCTTTAGACACTTCACAAATGGTATATGATAACATAAGATGTGTTTGAAGATAGTGTTTGGGTTTAAAAGTTTTCTTTATGGCTCAATCTTAGTTGTTTTTTAAAAAGTATATTGTCCATTTTGTTTAAAATTCTTTTCCTCATTTTATCTTTGTTTTCAGATCTCTAAAAGCTAAGGTCACTCTTAGTCATATACCTTGATGAATTCTACCAAATTAACATATGAAATTGATAATTTGAAAAGCATGAATTGAAATTGTGATACAATAGATGACCTGATTTGTATTATTAAAAAACAAATAATATTAGTCAATGTTAATTCGAGTCATCAAAACTTAATTGTTTCCCAAATTTTTACTAATGCTATTGCACTTTGCTTTTGGAAGGACAGAGGGGCTACTTAAGATTAAAATTAGGAAAGTGAAGTGAAGTCACTCAGTCGTGTCCGACTCTTTGCAACCCCATGGACTGTAGCCTACAAGGCTCTTCCGTCCATGGGATTTTCCAGGCAAGAATACTGGAGTGGATTGCCATTTAAAGGAACTATTAATTTTAGGATTATTTCTTGAAATTTTGGTTCATTATGGTCTGAGTTGGCCCTTGTGCTACTTAAGTTGAGAGAATAACATTTCTAGTCCCTAAATAATTATTTACATTTGTCATATTGACTTTATCTTTTTTCCTCTACTGTTTTTAAAGCAAATCTTGATGGCATACTACTTTATACCAAGTATTTCTGTGTATTTCTTTTAAAAAGGACTTTTTCTTACTATGTTATCACTTCTGAGAAAATTAAAAGTAAATCCTTATGTCATTTAGTATCCAGTCCATGTTCGTTTTCCAGTTATCTCAAAACTGTCTTTATTTTATAATTCATTGTATGAAGAGGGATTCAGACAAGGCCCACGTTAGCTTTTGGTGGTGGTTTCTTTTAGTCTCATTTAATCTGAGACCTTCCTCCTCCTTTTATGAGTGTCTATGTTTTAAACCAACTCCTGTGCAGTATACTGCCTGTGTTACTAACTCTGTGATGTTGTATAGTCAGGGACAAGTGGCGCTTTCTAGTGTGGGTACTGCTACTTAATTTCTGTCTTGTCACTTGATGCTTAGAGTTAGGAAGTTGTGTTTCCTGAGAAAGTGTCTGTTCATGGAGATGAGACTTTTTCTTCTTTTGCAACAGAATCGTATCCTCTGGGTTGATGAAAACAATCTGACAGCTCATGTAGAGGCTGGCATAACAGGACAAGAATTGGAAAGACAGGTATGTTACTTAAGATTTTCAAAACTGCTGTGTGCCTCCTCTATGAAAAAAGTACCTTTCACAGTATATTCGCTGACTCAGATTTTTCAGTTTTTGTTGTGGATCAGGTATTGATCTGGATGCTGTGAACTCCATAGTGAATAAGACACCCATCTCTTAACTTTGGAAAGCTTATGTTATGACAGAAAATTAGGTAAACAGACAATATAACTCAATGAGAATTGCTAGAAGGCAGCTAAATATGGGCTGTTCAGTTCAGTTCAGTCACTCATTCATGTCTGACTCTTTGCAACCCCATGAATCACAGCACGCAAGACCTCCCTGTCCATCACCATCTCCCGGAGTTCACCCAAACTCACGTCCATCGAGTCGGTGATGCCATCCAGCCATCCCATCCTCTGTCGTCTCCTTTTCCTCCTGCCCTCAATCCCTCCCAGCATCAGGGTCTTTTCCAATGAGTCAACTCTTTGCATGAGGTGGCCAAAGTACTGGCTTTCAGCTTTAGCATCAATCCTTCCAATGAACACTGAGGATGATCTCCTTTAGGATGGGCTGGTTGGATCTCCTTGCAGTCCAAGGGACTCTCAAGAGTCTTCTCCAACACCACAGTTCAAAAGCATCAATTCTTCGGTGCTCAGCTTTCTTCACAGTCCAACTCTCATCCATACATGACCACAGGAAAAACCATAGCCTTGACTAGACGGACCTTTGTTGGCAAAGTAATGTCTCTGCTTTTAAATATGCTGTCTAGGTTGGTCATAACTTTGCTTCCAAGGAGTAAGCGTCTTTTAATTTCATGGCTGCAGTCACCATCTGCAGTGATTTTGGAGCCCCCAGAAATGAAGTCTGACACTGTTTCCACTGTTTGCCCATCTATTTCCCATGAAGTGATGGGACCAGATGTCATGATCTTCGTTGGCTTTAAGCCAACTTTTTCACTCTCCTCTTTCACTTACATTAAGAGGCTTTTTAGTCCTTCTTCACTTTCTGCCATAAGGGTGGTGTCCTTTGCATATCTGAGGTTATTGATATTTCTCCCGGCAATCTTGATTCCAGCTTGTGCTTCCTCCAGCCCAGCGTTTCTCATGATGTACTCTGCATATAAGTTAAATAAGCAGGGTGACAATATACAACCTTGATGTCCTCCTTTTCCTATTTGGAACCAGTCTGTTGTTCCATGTCCAGTTCTGACTGTTAAGGCTCATCAAATGAGGTTCAAAGGGGAGTTGGAGACGGTATCATAGAGAGCTTGGCATTTAAAATGAAACTTCAGGGTAAATCAGAGTGAGAAGGAAATATGGGGATGGAGAGAACAATCCAGTCAGAGGAAGCATGTGTGGAAGCTTTATAGGCAGCTGTTTCTTGAGGGGGTCTGCAGGTAGCTGAGTATGGCTGAGACCTAGGCTGTGTGTAACGGAGAATACACATTCTTTGTGCTTGTATTCTGGATGAGTATACATATAGTTGGGCTTCCCTTGTGGTTCTGCTGGTAAAGAATCTCCCTACAATGCAGGAGACCTGGGTTTGATCCCTGGGTTGGAAAGATCCCCTGGAGAAGGGAAAGGCTACCTACTCCAATATTTGGGACTGGAGAATTCCATGGACTATACAGTCCATGGGGTCGGAAAGAGTCAGACACGACTGAGTGACTTTCACTTTCTTTCATACATTTAGTAGTGGTAGAGGATGAAGCCAGGTCAATACGAAGAGGTTAGATCATAAAGTTTGAACTTTGCCTTTGTACTTAGATAGTTCTTGTATACTACTGTGTGGAGGATGGATGGACACATAAAGGCAGATAAAGTGGCTGCTGCAGTAATTTGGGCAAGGGCTGATAGTGACTTGAAATAAAGTAGTAAAAATGGAGCAAAATAGAGTAAATTGGACATAGAATTTTCAGAAATTAATAAATTTGATCAGTTGGTTGGTATTTGCTATTCATTTAAATTTTCAGTGACTAATTTTACTGAAAACTGCTTATGTCATGAATAAGTGAAACTGTTAGAGTCCTTATATACTTTTGGGATCCTAATGAATTTTAGGAAACTTGAGGTTCTCTTCATGGAGTCTAGGCAGGTCATTATTAAAATGTATTGGTTCCTTCAGCCCTTTAAAATATGGTCAAGATAATTGTAACTCAGCTTTTGCAAACAAAATTTAAAAAGTCCAATTTGCTAACTATGAACTGAATGTTTTGTTCAGTTTGGATTACAGAGACCCCCTCCTTAACGGAACATAGCAATGTGACATGCTTGTTGATCTCTTTATTGTCTTTTCCCTCATTTCATGGTAAAGACTTGAAGGCAGTTGGTGGGTGTATGTGTGCGCGTGCTGTCTTTCAGTCGTGTTTGACTCTTTGCGACCCTATCGACTGTAGCCTGCCAGGCTCCTCTCTCCATGGGATTATCCCAGTAAGAATACTGGAGTGGGTTGTCCAGTGATCAATTATGGATGAAAGGCTTTGAAAAAAAGTATTAAACTTTTATCTTTCTTTTTTTAAATTTAATGCACTAAGGTACAGAGAACTAGATAAAATTGAACGTATTCATTGAGGCATTAAAGATCTTCAGTAAGTCAAGGTTTTATAAATTCAAGGTAATTAGATTTGTTAATTATTATACTTTATAATTAACTTCATGGGTTGAATAATAGCATTTAATGAAAAATGTAAAAAGACCTGTTTAGTCTTCTGTTGCTCTGAGAGGCATTATCAACACAGCAGGTTTTTTTTAACAAAGGATGGCCTTTCATGTCTATAATTTTATATCCTTTATTTCAGCATTTGATATAGTATTTTAACCTTTCCAAGATTTTTTGTAAAGGTTAGAATTAAAATTCAAGGAACATATTTCCTTGAAATTTAAATGACATTTTACTAGACTAGGAACTTTTAATATTTTACTTACTAGTTCATTTCCTTAAATGCCAACACAGAACATTTCTTTTTGCCTCTGGTAGACTTTAAAATAGTTTCTACAGCTGTATTGATCCTCGTTCAGGTTCTTCCTCACTTATGCTTCTGTATCCTTCAGTTTCTTCTTCAGCTGAGGTAACTGACTGAAAACTTGCTGCTTTTTCATTCTAAAAGTTTTTAAATGACACAAATATAGTAGGTGGGTAGCGCAGATTTTCATCTTTTTAACTTGTAAATTACATTGATTTTAATATGTGTGAAATTTAAGGGAGGTCACTAAATGTCAGTTATGGATTTTGGGAATTTGTTTCTATGTTTATTAACTCTTTGGCTACTTAATTTTACTAGTTAGTAGTCTAGGGATATATGACTTATGATTTTCCCCACCTCTGGATGCATTTCTCTATGCCTCAATTTCTTTATAAAATGGAAATAATGATTCCTGTTTCATAAAGTTTTTGTTGAGATGAAATAAGTTAATAATGTAAAGTGCTTAGAACTTTTATTTATTTCACTAATTTTTACTGAGTACTGTTTGCTTCATTCAAGGATAGCTGATTTTAAATATTCCTTCTGTATGCCAGACTCCAATATTTATATCACCTCAGACTTTCTTGAATTCTAGACTTGCATATCCACTTGCTTAGTTGATATCTCTACTTGTATATGTAATAGACATTTTAAACTCAAAATTTTAAAAATTGAATTTAAGTTTTCCCTCCTCAATTTGCTTATTCTATGGCCTTCTCAATCCCAGTTGGTGATAGTTTAATTCTTTGGGCAGCTTGAGCTAAAATCTTGAGTCGTTTTCTTTTATTTTGTTTTATAACAGTTTCATTGAGATATACTTGTCACACAGTAAATTGCAGTGGTTTAAAATGTGCAACTTGATGAGATTTGGTATATGACTACAAGCATGAAACCATTACTGCAGTCAAGATGTAGAACACACGCGCCAGCCAACCCCAAAAGTTTCCTTTTGGCCTCTTTATATTTCTCTCCATCTCATCTTTACTATATCCCTGTCAGTCTCTGATATGCTTTTTGTCACTGTAGGTTTATTTAAATATCCTATAATTTTGTTAAAATCAAAGCACATATCCTATTTTTTTTCCAGGGGTGGGGTGTAAAAACCTCAATAGAACTGTTTAAATTTTTTAAAGTAAGAAATAAAGGCATACAGATTGGAAAGGAAGAAGAAAAATTGTCCTCATTCACAAAGGACATGATTATCTGTGTAGTAAATCTAATGGGAGCTAAAACTTTTAGAGCTAGTTAGTAAATTTAGTAAGATTGCTAGATTTAAAAGCTATATACACAAATCAGTTTTATTTCTGTATACTAATAAAAAATCAGAAATTGGAAAATTTTAAAATACCACTTATATTATAAAATATATATATAATACTTAGGAAAAATCTATTAAAAATATGAAATACTGGGACTTCTCTGGTGGTCCAGTGATTTAAACTCCATGCTCGCAATACAGGGAGCTGGGATTCGATCCCTGGTCACAGAAGTAGATTCCACATGCTGCAGTGAAGATCTGAAGACCTGGCATGATGCAGCTAAGACCCAGAGTGGTCAAATAGATACATTAAACATTTTTTAAAAGATATGAAATACTTGAATACTAAAAACCACAAGACCCAGCTGAGAGAAATAAACAGACCTAAAATAAACCTAAAGCTATACCATGTTCATGGGTCAGAAGATTTCAGTATTATTATTGGTTCTCCCCAAATTGATGTCTAGAATTGATGCAATCCCAATCAAAATCCCAAGAGACTTTTTTTTTTTTAAGAAATTGATAAGGTGATTATAAATTCCATATGAAAATACTAAGAACCTAGAACAGAAAATAGAGTGTTTTATATTAGGAGTGGATTTTGGATTTTGTCAAATGCTTTTTATATTTCTTGAAGTGGAGGATGAGGTGATTTCAGGCCTTTCTTTTTTTTTAATATATAATTTAAAATTTTTATTTTATTTATTTATTTTTGACTTTGTTGGGTCTTTGTTGCTTTGCATGAGCTTTCTCTGGTTAGTGGCAAGCGGGATACTGTTTGTCAGGGTGTGCCAGCTTCTCATCGTGGTGACTTTTCCTGTTGCAGAGCAAAGGCTCCAGGCATGTGGGCTTCAGTAGTTTCAGCACACAGTCTCAGTAGTTGCAGCTCGCGGGCCCTAGAGCATAGCGAACTTAAGTAGTTGCAGCACATGGGTTTTGTAGTTGTGACTCAGTTCCGAAGCATGGGCTCAGTAGTTGTGGCGCTTGGGCTTAATTGCCTCATGGCATATAGAATCTTCCCAAACCAGAGATGGAACCTGTGTCCCCTGCATTGGCAGGCAGCTTCTTATCCACTGTGCCACCAGAGAAGCCTGAGGCCTTTCTTCTTAATATAGGTTTTATAGTACTATAAATTTCTCCCAACTACTGCTTTAGTGGTGTTCCACAAATTTTGATATGTCTTCTCATTTTCATTCATTTCAAAATATTGTCTACTTCCCTTTTGATTTTTTTTCTTTGACCCGTAGGTACTTACATGTTGTTGTTTAGTTTGCAATTTTGGGGGGATTTTTTTTCAAACATCTTTCTGTTACTGATTTCTCTGTTAATTCTCTTGTGTTCAGAAAACATTCTTTATATGACCTAAAGCATATCAAATTAATTGATATTTGTTTTATGGCCTACAACATGGTCTACCTTGTAAGTATACCATGGACACTTGAAAAGAATTTGTCTTCTGCTGCTGTTGGTTGGAGTAGTCTATAAAGTCAAATTGATTTATAGTGTTGTTTAGGTCTTCTGTATTAAAAACTTTTTCTTTTGTTTACTTGTTATATCAATTATTGACAGAAGGAAATTTTAACTTCCAGTTATTACTGTAGATCTATTTTTTCTTGCAGTTCTATCAGTTTCACTTCATATATTTTAAAGCTTTGTTATTGGGAGAATAAATGCTTGGGATTGTTATAGCTTTGTTATTATGAAATTACTTTCCTTCTTTCTGATGGCATTTTTTGCTCTGAAGTCTACTTTATCTGATGTTAAAACAGCCATTCCTGTTTTCACTGTTGCTGGCATGGTATATATTTTTCCTTTTTCCATTTTTAAACTTTTTACTAATTTATATTTTTATATTTACAGTGCTTTTCTTATAAGTAGCTAACAGTTGCTTTTTCCTTTTTATCTAACCTGACAGTCTCTGTCTTTTAATTGCAGTGGTTAGACCATTTCCTGTCATTGTGGTTTGTTGATATGGTTCAGTTGAAGTCTGTCATCTTGCCATTTGTTTTTTATCTTACCTACCTGTTTTTTCTCCTTTTCCACTTTTTACTGCCTTTTTTTGGATTGAGTTTTGTATAATGATACCATTTTATCTTTTTTGTTATTTTAAGGATTGTTTCAGGTTTTATCGTATATATCTTTAACTTAAAACAGTCTACTTTCAGGTGGTAATATAATATTTAGCATTTAGCATAAAACACATGAAATATTATGTTTCTTATCTCTATGCCATTGTCACGTGTTCTACTTTGATAATTTTATAATTTTTACCGAAATAGTAAGTCATCACCTAAAGATATTTAAACAATAAGAAATCATCTTTTATATTTACCCATCTAGTTGTTTTGTTTTTTGTCGCTTAGTCATGTCCAACTCTTGCAAACCCGTGGACTGTCAGGCTGCTCTGTCCATGGGTTTTCCTAGGCAACTCATTGGAGTTAGTTGCCATTTCCTTTTCCAGGGGATCTTCTCAATCCAGGGATCAAACCCACATCTCCTTCATTAGCAGGCGGGTTCTTTACCACTGAGCCACCAGGGAAGTCCCTAGTTACCCTTTATGATGCCTTTAATTCAGTCTGGTGATATTTTCTTTCTGCTTGAAGAGCTTGTTTTAAATATTTATATCTTTAGTGTGGGTCTGCTGTTGATGAATTTTTCTACATTTGTCTGAAAATATCTTTGTTTCATTTTTTTTAAATAGTCTATTTTTTTTAGAGCAATTTTAGGTTTAAAACAAAATTGAGAGGGAGGTACAGAGATTTCCTATATGCCTGTGCATGCATGCCTAGCCTCCCCCAATATCAACATCACTCACAAGAATGGTAGATTTCTTTTTTTTGAATTTATTTATAAATTCTCAGAATTTATTCATGTTGTAACTGGAAGTTTGTACCTTTTGACCAATATTGTCGCATTTCCCCCACCCTTTCATCCCATGATAACCACCAGTCCGTGCTCTGTTTCTTTGAGTTCAGCTTTTTTAGATTCCCCATACAAATGATACAATGACATCCTACATTGGCACATCATCATTACGGAAAGTCCTTAGTTTATTTTAGGGTTCTCTCATGGTGCTGTTCATTTGTGGGTTTGGACAAATGTTTAAATAATTGTTGCTGCTGCTGCTGCTAAGTCGCTTGAGTCGTGTCCGACTCTATGCGACCCCGTAGATGGCAGCTTACCAGGCTCCTCTGTCCTTGGGATTCTCCAGGCAAGAACGCTGGAGTGGGTTGCCATTTCCTTCTCCAGTGCATGAAAGAGAAAAGTGAAAGTGAAGTCGCTCAGTTGAGTACCCATCATTATAATGTCACTCAGAGTATTTTCACTTCCCTGCATTCTCTGTACTCTCCCTATTTATTTTCCACCCCCAACCCCTCGCCTCTGGCAACCATTGGTCTTTTTTTAAAAAAAAAATTTATTTAGTTCTTTGGCTGTGCCGGGGCTCAGTTGTAGCACGTGGGGTGTTCAGTATTCATTTGTGAAGCCTTGTGGCTTCTTTAGTTGCGGCATGTGAACTCTTGGATGCAGCATGTGGAATTAGTTCCCTGACCAGGAATCGAACCCACCCGCCCTGCGTTGGGAGCCCAGAGTCTTAGCCACCTGGGAAGTCGTCCACTGATTTTCTTGTTTCTGTAGTTTTGCCTTTTCCAGAATGTCATACAGTTGGAATCATAGAATATGTGGCCTTTTCAGATTGGCTTCTTTCACTTAGTAATATACGTTTCCTCCATGTCTTTTCGTGGCTTGATAGCTTTTTTCTTCTCAGCAGTAAATAATATTCAGTTATTTGAATGTTCCATAGTTTATCCATTCACCTACTGAAAGAGATCTCATTGCTTCCAAGTTTTGGCACTGATAAATAAAGCTGCTTTAAACATTGTGTGCAGGTTTTTATGAGGACATAAGTTTTCAACTCCTTGACTAAATAGATGGAGTATGATTGCTAGAGTATATTTAGTTTTGTAAGAAATTGTCAGTCTTCCAAAGTAGCTGTACCATTTTGCAGTCCCACCAGCACGGAGAGTTTCTGCTGCCACATATCCTCTCCAGCATCTGGTATTGTCAGTATTCTGGTTTTGGGCCATTCATTTGGAGGTGTAGTAGTATCTTGTTGTTTTAATTGTTATTTCTCTGATGACATATGATGTGGAACATCTTTTCATATGATTATTTGCTATTTTCAGTGAAATGTCTGTTAAGATCTTTGGTCTATTGTTTAATTGGATTTTTTCTTGTTTAGTTTCAAGAGTTCTGTGTGTGTGTGTGTGTTTGTGTATTTTTTACCTTCAGAAAAGTTGAAAGACAGTAGTCTTTTGAGAGTAAATAATATGGAGTAGGAACTGGTATCCCACTCCAGTGTTCTTACATAAAATATTCCATGGGTAGAGGAGACTGGCAGGCTACAGTCTATGGAGTCACATAGAGTCAAGACATGACTGAGCACAGCACAGTATGAATATAGATTGTTGGGATATGAATAAAGATTGTTGGGGAGTTAGGGAAGTATATTGGTCTGATGATCTCGATTTTAATGTTCAGTTTTGTATTTAAGCTACTTATTTATGAGTGGTTATTTACCTCTTAAAATTAAATAAACATATTGAATGTTTAGTGAAAGATTCCATTATTTAGTAATGTCTTTTTAAATCTTGTTTTCCAGCAACAGAATTAGACATGATAAATAATTTGCATTGCTTATCTGCAGAAGCTAACAAATTATATTTAGTCTACTCGACTTTCAAATTTTGGATTATAACTTGCATATGATACTTAAATACACAGTTGTAAACACAACTGACATATTCTACATCTCTGCATGGCTTACTTGAAAAACAGAAGCAGTTGCTTAATTGGATGACTATCAAAATGGTCAACACAGATTGATGGGCTTGAGTGCAGTAGACAGTGGGTATGCAGATGGTGGTGTCTGTACCGTTCGACATGAGATGGCTGAGCCTTTAAAATGATTTTAGTGGAATGGCTTTGGTGTTGTTGCAGTAAAGGGCATCCATTCAACCTCAGGTGCTGTGCAGATGGCAAAGCCAAGCTAATATAGAAAAATGAGAAACAAGTGACTATTTAATGTACAGGAATGCATGATCTGCATCACAAATAAATGATGGTATTACATGTAGGAAACCTAGCCAGATGGCTGTACATTAAAACACATGACTCCTTGAGAGATTTAAGTACAGGCAATTTGCTCAGATTTTCTGCAGGCCTGCTGCAGATTATATTAGGATAGGGAAAATAAGAGATTAAGTGCTTTATTTGTTGAAAGTGTTCAGGTGAAGCTGGCACTTATTTAAGTATAATCTGATGTCTATAGGTGTTTAAATTGTCTCTTTGTTGGAACAAGAAGTAAGAAGGGTAGTTGTCTTTTAAATGAAAGAATGTAAGGAGTATGATTGCCTGGTGAGCCTGTGGAAAATACAGCTGCCTCTTGGTTCATAGTTTTCAGTTTTGCGAAGTTTTCCACTAGGAAAAAGCTAAAAATATTTTTGGACAAGTATGATAAAAGTATTTCTTTATCTATTTAGGTTTTAATGAGTCCAGATAGCAAAGACACATGGAAATTCTAATGTGGAAAGAGTTAATGTGTTGAGTGCTGTGGAAAATGGGGCCATTTTCACTGGTAAAATATTACATTTTTGTTTTTCAGCTTAAAGAAAGTGGTTATTGTACAGGTCATGAACCAGATTCCCTGGAATTCAGCACTGTGGGAGGATGGGTATCTACTCGAGCATCAGGCATGAAGAAGAATATTTATGGCAATATTGAGGACTTGGTAAATTTTTTCTAGTTACTATATAATAATTGATTGGCCGATAGATTTTATTATAAAGTTGTTAAGCCATTAAAAATTGAGTTGAAGAGTCCCCTCAAAAGTATACCTCTTTTGATTATAATAACATTGACTATGCATTATAATCCAAACAGTTAAAAGACACAACTGTGGTCATTTAAGAGTGCTTCTTTTTGAGTGAATAATACCTAAGCTTTGTAGATGTTTTATCTGACTTATAAATACATATAAATTTTATTTTGCAAGACTTAGAGCCTTAGTCTTCAACTCTACCAAGATTTTAGTCTATTTAATTAGGTGGTCTGTCATTACTATTCTTTGGCCTTATGAGACATTATACTTATTTTTCTGAAAGAAAGTTTCTGTGTAGAATTAAAGAGCCCAGTGGAAAATGTTCTAGTTAGTGTAATGTTTTATGTACACATCACTTTGTTTTCACTGACCTGGTGTTATTGCTCTTGAGAGTTAGTGTGATAGGCATCCTAGCTAGGAATTCCGTATCATTTGTTCCATTTGTAGTTTTTACAGTGATTAATTTTGTGTCCTTGTGCAAATTGTTTCACCTTTCTAAACTTCAATTTCCTACAGTATAAAATAGAATGATGTTATTTGTTGTATAGAATTGCTATGAGAAATAAAGGACATAAAATGAAAACTCGTAGTGGAATCCCTGGCATGTAATAGGTACTTCATTCATGTTAGTTCCCTTTATCGTCAATATTTTGAAAACAATTTGAAAGATAATTTTTGAGACTATTAATGTGGTGTTCCTAACATTATTCTTAGAGCTGTTTAGCTTTGTTTTTCAACTCTAGCATTATAATTGGAGAAGGCAATGGCACCCCACTCCAGTACTCTTGCCTAGAAAATCCCATGGACGGAGGAGCCTGGAAGGCTCAAGTCCATGGGGTCGCTAGGAGTTGGACACGACTGAGCGACTTCACTTTCACTTTCATGCATTGGAGAAGGAAATGGCAACCCACTCCAGTGTTCTTGCCTGGAGAATCCCAGGGACGGGGGAGCCTGGCGGGCTGCCATCTCTGGGCTCGCACAGAGTCAGACACGACTGAAGGGACTTAGCAGCAGCAGCATTACAGAATTTTTATCATGCCTGTGTTGATAGAAATATCAAATTATTGATAAAATATATTGGTTCTTTGTAGTTAACACCCAACAATTTACGACTTTGTCTCTATAATGAACACTTTAAAAATATTTACATTATCTTTTTTTAATTGAAGATATTTTAGAAATCACATTTTGCAATTAAGATAACAAATTCAGTTTCAGAGGAGAGAATTTGATCCTTTTGCTATTAAATTATTAAAAGCTTTATCAAAGTTAAGCATATTTGATAGACTGCTACCTTTAGTACTGCTAAAGCATGTAATTTATTTTAATCCTTTTTACAGTTACTTAAGGGCCACAGATTATAAGTACACATCTTAATATACTTATTTACATGTTTATATCTAGTTTTAATTATAAAAAAGCATCATACTGTGTTTCATCTGCTCTTTAAACTATATTATCAATACATTACCATGTATATGAGCATAGATTTGTATCACTAGTTTTAAAAACTGCATATAATTCTTTCATTGATAATTTGTGATTTAGTAAAGTAATTCCCTATAAAAAATATTTTAAGTTATTTTTTATTTAAAAATTATGGTAATAAATAAAGGGAAAAATATCCTTTGTAGTAATTTCTTTAGCATACATCTTTGATCATTTTCTTTGGGTAAGTTCCTAGAGTTTGAATTGTTGGATCAAGCATGTTTTTATGTCTTTGGACCCTTATAGTCAAGTTGCTCTTTAGAAATCTTGTGCCATTTGACATTCTTACTAGCGCTATGAGAATGTTTATTTTACTAGACCTTTTATTTATGTTTTGTCATATAATTTTATATTTCCTTGTTAGTAAATGTAAACTTTTAAAATTTAAAAGTTGTCCTATTGGCAGTTTTCCTTTTTATTTTGTAAATTGTTTATCCTTTGTTCATTTCCTTCAATAATACATACTCTATTTTTATTTATCCATCAAAAACCATCAACCCAAGAATGTGTTGGGTTTTACCTAACCATTTCTGAGTCAGATCTGAGGAACATTTTTTGATTGACCCTCTCCCGACAATGTTTTTCTCACATGTGTGAGAGACATGTTTCACACATATCTCTCCTCCTCTTTTTAACTTAGTCACAGCTCCCTCTTCATCCCAATTTTGATATGATCAGAATGAATACTTCATTCTTTTCTACTGTGTGGGTAAAGTAGATAAGTTGAAGGTGGGAATAAGATAAGAATAAATCTTTTCTTAGAATTCTAAGCATGTAAATAATGCTTGACATGCATAATGGTGCTTCATAAATGTTAAATGAGTGAAAGAATGAACCCATTAAAATATGATCATTGCATATTTTTCCTGTTCTTTAGTTCTTTACCACATGGATAACCCTAGAGTAACTTTGGTTTAAAGAAATTGTTTTTCAGTTTTTACGACTGTTATTGGTTTAGGAATATTCACAATCTTAGAATATTTTTTCCCTCTTTTAAAGTTGTATAAAATTTATTTTTAGTCTAAAAATTACTGAAAGGTATTAGAATTCTGAAGGGAATCACCGTTTATCTTAAACCAATATTTTAAAAATAGTTTTATATAAATATATAGGGTGTGTGTACCCACACAAACAACATTCACTGACAGACATCTAGAATTTACATCATGCATTGTATTAAACAGGTGGTTCATATAAAAATGGTAACACCTAGAGGTATAATAGAAAAAAGCTGTCAAGGACCTCGAATGTCAACAGGCCCTGATATCCATCACTTCATCATGGGATCTGAAGGTAAATATAACTGCAAATTTATTATGAAAAAATACAGGTTAGTGATTCAACTTTGTAAAAATTTGTGATATTGTGATATCAGATTTTTGAAAGAAAGACATGTTTTGTATATTAAAAGAATGGTGTTTTTTTAAGTTTTATTACTTTAATTTAGTACTTCATAAATTTTTATTATGAGAACATCTTATTAAACTTTCTCCTGCATTTTGCTTTTTTATGGTTTTAGAGCCAGCTTAGTTCTTTTGGTGTTATTTTATTTTTCTTTTAGAAATATATTTTTCTTTTTGAATCAATTTTAGCAGGAGTAGTTGTTAGGGTTTAAAATGGTTTGTTTAATATTTTACGGTGTGATATTTTCTAATCTCTGAATTATCAAGAAGAAGGGTTTAATAGAGTATTATCTTATTGTCTTTTGTCTTTCTATAATTTTGTCTTTTGTTATTTGCTACTTGGTGTTTTAAGAAGTGGAATTTAAAATTCGCATCTTTTCAAGCTTCTTGGTCTTTTATTTTTATTTTTGCTTAAGTCATGTCCTTTGCTTGGTTACTTAATACTAGGTAGGTTAGAATATAGTTTTTCATTTTATGCAAAACAGTTAATTTCTGTATCTATCAGAAAAAGAACCAAAAACTAACCTTCCTTCTGGTTTGCAAACTGTTATGTAGGCACTATGAATTTTATGGGTAAGGTGAAGCTAGGCATATTCTTCAGTTTTAGAATGGTAGAAGGGGATAGTTATCCTTTAAGTTTAGAGAAATAAAGTGTTTCTACATTACCAGAGGAACTCATTAGTAATGTCAGAAGGTAGTACAAGTTGTCAAAAAGATTTTCAAAACATATAGCTATATATGGATAAAAGAGCACTTATAATAAGCATTTTTAGGGCATAATTCTAACTTTTGATGGTAACATCAAGGAAAAAATTACAAATTATGTGTCTTAGTAATGTACTGAAATCACCTATTAAGTTATGATGACCAGTGGTAATAGCCTAGATATTTTTCATGATAATTAGTGACAAACTTTTGTCAAGGTATTTCACCAATTTACTCTCTTACTCTTTTTCTAGTGAATAGGTCAGTGTACTGTTTGATGGAAAAACAGAACTGCAGTTTTGATGAGAAAAACAAAATGTTAAATTCCTTTAAAATAACAGAGTTCTCTAAAAGTATAATCTTGGGACTTCTCATATTAAGGTATCATCTAAGAGTTAACTGAGAAAATATAACTTTCTCCCATTGAATATCAAATTGAATAATAGGTATTAAAACTGATAATTATTAGTTTTACTGTTGGTATATAGATAGTTGGAGTCAACCCTATAAATTATCTTTTCAAGTAACCACATCAGACATTTTTTTCTCCCATCAATTAGCATTTAAAAATTTCTGATTGCTAGGTACTGTGCTGAAACACTCAAGGATACAAGTAATAATTGACCATTATTAATAGAATAAGATAAATTCTATGATAGACATAAACAGAAGAGAAATACAGACAAAGATCATGTAGGTGCATGCTTAGGCAGATTTCCTTTGAGGGGTCATGCCTAAAATGGTCTTTCAAGGGTGATAAGGAGGAAATAATTTTAGACAGTTGCAGGAATAGGTGGGGAGGGAATTGCCCTGCAGAGAGAACTGCATGTGAGTAGATTTACAAGTGAGAAAATGGAACATAAGATTTAATTGTAGGGTGAAGTGGACTGTAAATTGGGGTGGAGTGGTAGGGATTACAGGGTGGCTGAAGAGATAATCTAGTCTTTTATCCCTTTTAAAATAGTTTGAACTTTATCTAAAACACTGGGCTGCCTCATACCTCAATAGTAAATTATTGTATGAATTTAAGGAGAGCAAACTTATTATAATAAACTGTATATCTTTGCTTACTTTTTAAAAAGCATATGTACTAGGGTACATTACTGTATTTAAGTGAGATTTTATTATAAAGATCCATGCAGAATGCCATACTGATTTAAGAGCATGAACCGTGAAATCTTTCAGACTTGGATTTTAGTCCTGGTTTCACCACTTATATTTCTGTGACTGTGTAAATTAGGTGATTCTCTATGCCCAATGTCCTCAGCTCTATGGGATAATAAAAGTACTCATAAGCCTTTTGGGAGGGTCAGATGAGATTATGCCACACAGTTTATAAGCAGATAGTAAGTACTCAGAAAATGTTAAATTTATTACTGTTGTGGCTGTTCATTATTTTTGCATCAGTGATCTTTGTAAGTATATTTGTGGTTCCTGGTCACCATTTCTGTGTATATGTGAATATAGAGTCATCTTACTCTAGGCCAGGAGACAGCTTGATTGAGAAGGTAAACTTCTGTGAAATCATATTCTTTAACAATACTGTTTTTTCTGCTATTTTGAACTATGTAATAACCTCCTGCCTTAAGTTTGAATCATACACTTTTCCTTGAGCTTTAGAAAGCATTTTCTTTTGCTGTAGTTAAATCCTTTGATGACAGCCTTGAAAGCATTATGTTTATGTTAGTTGCTCAGTTGTATCCGACTCTTTGCGACCCCATGGACTGTGGCCTGCCAGGCTCCTCTGTCCATGGAACTCTCCAAGCAGGAATTCTGGATTGGATTGTCATTCCCTTCTCCAGATCTTCCCAACCCAGGGATCAAAACCAGTCTCCTACATTGCAGGCAGATTCCTTGCAGTCTGAGCCGTGAGGGAAGTCATTTGATGACAACCTTGAATGCATTACTACTATAAACAACCTATTTCCCCCCATCCTACTAAGTTCCACATGGGACTAACCAAGTTAAGGTTAATGTTTTTGTCTTGTTTTGTGTTATGAATTTTTCATAATGATTTTTTGGATAAGCAGCTTCCTCCCATTTTATATATTACATAATTGATCAATATAATTAAAAATATAATAAAGCATTTGAAATGTTTTTTATTCTTTTCCTATATATGGAATTTACTAGTAATTTATAATGACTTGCTCTTTTATTTGAAAAATGGCTTAAAAGCACATTTTTATTTTTTAACTCATTGCCCACCCTTGTTTTAGTCTTTGCTCTAAAATGAAATGGATGAAATGCTTTCTGTCGGTCCTTCTGTGTCACTTTACTTCATCTTTTGTTAGATAAAGCTCATCTTTTAGTAGATTTCCTCAGGAAAGGCACGTTTGTATATCCTGTGAGTTCTGGAATGTTCTGAACTATTTTGTATGGCCTTGATACTTGCAAGGCAGCTTGAGTGACTTCCATGGGTCACGCATTCTTTCCTTGTTTAAATACTATACCACGGTTGCTTTGGTTTTCTGTTCTGTTTTGAGGAATCTGATGCCAATTCTCTTGCCATTTTTGCCTGGAGGCACTGAGAATGGTTTTTTTTTTTTTTTTTTTCCATTAAAGTTTATTTTACTTTTGCTCTGGTATCCAGGGGACCCTTTCTGTGTGTATATGCTGGTCTTCTTTTATTTCTGTAAGGTTTTTTGGGGACTGTAGTGTTGAGTAGTAGGATTTTGGAGCACATTTCCCCCTTCCCTGCACTGTTTTGATTTTTCTTTTGCAGGGATACCAATTATATGTTTGTCTATTTGCTTGTTTGCCATTTCAGCCATGATTTCTCAAACTGTTTCCCTCAACTTCTTTCTTAATATCATTTGCATTCACTTGATTATTTTCTTGCTTTTCTTCAATGCCCTCTGTTTTCATTTGAATCTATTGTTTCTCCTCCTTGTAACCAAGTCTTCATTTTTGTTGTTGTTCTGTTTCTTCCCTGAGTTTGGTCATCTTTCATTTCATTTCTTCTTGTTTTCTGTCCATTCATGTTTTTAGTGTTTATATTTCTATTTTTTTAAAAATTTTTTAAGTTTTTTATTTTTTAAATTTTAAAATCTTTAATTCTTACATGCATTCCCAAACATGAACCCCCCTCCCGTGTTTATATTTCTAATTCAAGTTTTTTTTTTCATATCCTCAAATGCTTGTTTGACAATATTGAATTGAGTTTGAAAAGTTGTGTTATGGTTTTGTCCAGGATCATTGTTTGTTTTGTCGGGCACGGTGGGGGGGTGCTTTTCATCAGTGGAAAAGCTTTTATTTGCATTTTCTGACCTTCTGTAGTAGTTTTATTTGGATTTGGTTTCCTTTTTTTCTGTTTCTGTTTACTGCTTGGAAAGGGTTCCTAGTTTGAGTGTTCTGTCCTGTCACTTATACTCTCTTTTGTGCTGTTTGCTTCATGAATGGTGGCGTTTTTGGTGGGGGGAGCCATGATATGTCTTGTGTTTTTTATTTCTTTCAGATCTTTAATTTTTCTCCTAATTTTAGTCTTTCTCTTCACTACCTTGTCTCCAAGGAGTACTACACTACTCTAGGTTGATGCTTCATTGAAAATACTTCCCCTACTTCTCCAAGGGTATCAGTTCTGATTCCATCTTCAAACCCCTCCAGGGTTATGGAGAGCCGGGGTTATGGATTAGATTACCAAGATATATATATAGTATTTCGGGTTTATTGTTGCACTTTTTCTTCCTGGGGTTGATTTTGTGTCTGCCTCCTTTAAGTCCTCTGCTGCTTTTATTGTTTCTCAAGGAGTCTTAAAGAGTCTTTCTTAAGGAGTCTTTCTTGAGTCTTCTAGCCCTCCTCAACTACCACTACTTACCCCTTACTTTCTACTTGTAGCAGCTGGAAGATTGTAAAAGGTCTATTGGAATTTTTGCTTTTTATCTATACTTACGAATAATTTGAAGGTCATAGTATATTTTGTCTCCTTTTAATCCTAAAGTGTCTGTCCTGTGTGGTTTTCTTTGTTTTCCTTATTGATTTTCATGTTGATGGTGGGGAGGAGTAGATTCAGAATCAAATGACTACCATTTTTCTCAGTCCTGAAGTCATCTGAAGGTATATTTTCAAATTATGAAAGATTTTATTTACTTCAAGCAAATACTCGCATTTTTATTAGATAGTAGTTGAAGCTTTCAGTTTTCTTAAGAACATTATATTTGAAACAGTAAAGCAGGAAATTCTTAAAATTTACAGTAGCATATTTTTATTGAAAAAAAAAGTGAATGACGTCTATGATGTCACTTTGCTATGGAGTTGTTTACAATTATATAAAGTGGGTATAAAATATTAGTATAATGTGCAAATAATCAAGTGATAGATAATCTTAAATAGTTTTATATCACTCCACTGACATAAAATTCCCAGAGCAAAAGAATCAATAAATAATAAAGCTCAATAAAATAATCAATAAGCCTAACAGAAATGAGCCTTTTGATGAAGTGAATTTATATATAAACTTTTATGATTGGATTAATTTGAATATAGATCTGTGTGGAAGAACTGCCCTGAGTCAGAGTGCATTTGGGACTTGGATGGAGTTTTCTTTTAAAGTGGGGACCCCCTCAACCCCCACCTCCTGCTGCAGAACTCATAGCTAAATAGTTGCACAGACATGCCTTGGTCATTTCATTAATCTTGCAACAGTGCAAAGTCTCATTTTACTAATTTTTATTTTTTAGCCTTAGTGTTACAGTGGGTTTTACTGCTTTAGAGTACCTACTATACATACTAGGCAATACGGCTGTACAGAAATTTAGGGCATGGTCACTCCTTACCTAATACCTTAGAATTTTGATGTAAAATTAGAATTTTAAAGAAAGTTTGCTAATGTTTTATATGTGTGTGTGTAAACTTTTTGAGTAAGAAATTACATGTACATAGCTCCTTGATTAAAAAAGTAATTCTGAAGTTTCCTTTGTTTTATTGAGATAGAATTTACACACTTTACCCGTTTAAATTTTACAAAATTTACCCATTTAAAATGTATCCCTTAGAAGGGATAGTTCCTAGGGTTAGTGTTTGAGATTTTCTCTGAGCTTAGGAGAGGTTCTTCCCACTGTTCCCCCTGGTTTCACTGAACAGTAATTGACATGTATCACTGTATAAGTTTAAAGTGCACAGCATGATGGTTTGATTTACATGTACTGTGAAATGATTACCATAGTAGGTTTAGTTAACATCCATCATCCCATATAGATACAATAAAAAGAAAAGGGGGAAAAAAACCTTGTCCTGGTGATAACTCTGAGGATCTACTTTCTTAACAACTTTCCAGCAGTGTTAGCTGTGGTCCTTATGTTGTACATTACATCCCTGATACTTATTTATCTTATAACTGGAACTTTGTATCTTTTGACCACTTCAATTCTTCCTTCCTCTGCCCTTGGTAACCATAAATCTCACATCTTTTTCTATAAGTTTGCTGTATGTTTATTGTTTATTTTTATTAGATTCCACATAAAAGTGAGCTCATATCTATGTTTAATTCAGGTACTAAACAGGCCAATCTTGCAGAGCTGTTGTGATTTACAAATCAAAATAGGTTTGTATTTGCTGTCTGAGTAGGAAATCATTTGTATGTGTGACAAGCATAATGTGGTATAATCTAGTTTACTTTTTGTGGATTCATAGTAGTTTTTAATCTTGTATTACGTATTGATATTTTAGGTATATTATAAATTTATTGGAATCATTGTTTTTGTGATATTTTTAACATTTCTAGTGTTATAATTAAGTTCTACAATTTCAGATTTCCCTTTTGTTTGTTTAATGATTCTCAGAGAATTTACTTAATACTATTAGGAATAATTTATATCATTTGTACATTAGAAAGCACTGATTTGAAAAGCTTGGCTTTTTGAATACATTATTTTTAACCATGGTTCTTCAAATATTTTAGCATAGATGTTTAAGTCATATAGTTCCATTTAACTTGTTTTTTTCCTCTCTGATTTGACCTCCACTCCTCTGTGTGATAGAGAAAAGGACATCTGTTTCATTAATGGTCCTCTTGTGCTAGCTATTTATGATAACTGATAACTCTTTTGTCTCTGAAATATTTGGGTTTTTGTTTGTTTCTTCTTAGGACATCTGAATACTGTGTTTGTCTTTTCTTTTTATGAATTCTTAGGAAAAAAAGGCAAAGTGTGATAGTGTAATTTCTTCTGTTATCTTAAATGACATAGAAAATGTCATCTTAAATTCTCAAATTAGGTTCTTTTTGCCCCACTAAATTGTCATAATAAAAATAGGCTCAAATATCAAAATATACCTTCGTTTGAATGCATATGAGGTATGCAGACCTGTTGCTTTTAACATTAAAAAAAAAATTTTTAACAGGTTGTTATACTTTAAAAACTATTTAAAATTAACCTTCTTGGAGAAAGGGTGCCTTAAAATGTTTTAAAATATTTATACATAACTAAGAAAAATGTATTCCAAGACCTCTTTTAAGAAATTATAAAGTTTGCTTAGTTGTTTTTCTAGGAAGACTTGAGTAGCCATTATTCCCCACATAGAATAGATTAAATAGATTTAAATATGAGTAATAGAATAAATTATTAGAATAAATAGATAAAATAATTTGAAATATGATTTAGAAAATTGGCATGTGATATATTGGATATTCCCCCTTCTTTTTCAGGAACTCTTGGTGTGATAACAGAAGCTACAATAAAAATCAGACCAATTCCTGAATACCAAAAGTATGGCTCAGTAGCTTTCCCTAATTTTGAACAAGGAGTAGCCTGTTTAAGAGAAATTGCAAAACAGGTAAAAACAAAAACAAAACCCCACTCATATACATTTATATTTTATAAATTCTATTGCACAATTGACTTTGATATGTCACATATAGTCTTCATGTTTAGTGGTGTTATATTTGTGGTTTTTTACCCAGTTCTGTATGGAAAGGTGATGTTGTAAAATCATTCCTTTCAGTTCAGTTGCTATTTCTTTCAGTAATTATACACCTATTTCTTTATGTAAAGAATGCTATTTGATTTTAAGCCAAGGTAAGGTATGTACCTGGGTTGACAGCTTCAAATGATTCTGCCTTTTATTGAATATTTTCTCAGGTTATTTTTGGGTAAGATATTTTGTGATTAATTGAAGTAATATTGCATTTTTCTTAAATTAAGATATTTATTGAAATTAAAATAAATGGCTGAATATCAATGGCCCCAAAATATAGTAATTAAATATAAGTAATTAAACTGCATCAGTTCTTAGAATGTACTGCTGCTAGGCCTTACTTGTTTATAATATTACCTAAGCTGTATCTTAAATTAAGTAACATAGTATAGTATATAGGAATATAACATATTTAGATATAAGCTAAGAATAATTCCCACTTTCTCCTTTTTTGAAAAAAGGAATATATTGTCAAGGAATATATTGTTTTAAAAAGAGTAAATGATGCCAAGTAATTTTATTTCTGTGTTTAGTTGTGTGTATTATTTTGGAAATTCTTGCATTTCTTTAGATATTTGGTTAATGGTTTGAGCTATAATGATTTGTGAAAAAATCTAATTTCAACATTTCCTAGCAGGGAGAAGGTCCAGCCTCTTCTTGCTTTCTCTGAACTCATATAATTCTTTAATACTTCCCATCAGCTATACCCACTTGAATTTTGAGTGCAAGGGAGCTCTCATGTGAGAGAGAGAGAGAGATATATATATAGGTCAGCTTCCTGGCATCCAGCATAGGTTGGAGGGAGGATCTGATGAGGACAAGGGGTAGTATCTGGCAAGTGCTCCATATTCATTGTGGACTTCATATGGTACTGGGCCTTACCTTCCTATCATCCCAAGAGAACCAAACCACTATTAATGTTTAAAAGAAGTAAAATAAGTTAAGAAATGTTATATTTCCCCACATATTTGCCATTGCCACTGTTCTTTTTCCATTCACTCAATCATGCCTTCTAAGACAGTCATTCTTGGAATTTCCCACTTTAAAAAGTCCAACAGTGTGATCACCTAATCTAACAGTTGACTTGGGTAATTTTTATAATCCCAGGTAGCTTCAGTTGCTTGTCGTTGGATTTCTTCTTCTCTCATCAAGATTTAGCCATAGGCCGCTTGATGTTGGTTATCTTACCCTTAGGTGAAAGGAGAGTTTTAAAAGTGTGTACTCTTGGGGTGAACATTCTTGAACTTGTAGTGGGTTACTTTGGTGATGTTAACGCAGAGGTGAATGTTGTTGAAATACTTACATAAGAGCTCCTAATTCATTCAGACTTCAAGGATATTATGTTGTGGTCAGAGAGCTAAAATATGTAAATATTATGCTATGTTTACTAAAATAATGAGATGGCAATAATATTTATTATAAGTGAAATTATCGAGTAGAGGAGTGGAAACAAGTTTAAGAATAAATATTTGAGCACTGAGCAGTAAAGTTCTATGTTGTGATAACTTGTCGCTAAAACCTTCCATCACTTAAAGGCCAAGGCCATCTTTAAATTTAAGATACCCCAGGTATTAAGATGGAGAAGGCAATGGCACCCCCCTCCAGTACTCTTGCCTGGAAAATCCCATGGACAGAGGAGCCTGGTAGGCTGCAGTCCATGGGGTCGCTAGGAGTCGGACATGAATGAGCGACTTCACTTTCAGTTTTCACTTTCATGCATTGGAGAAGGAAATGGCAACCCACTCCACTGTTCTTGCCTGGAGAATCACAGGGACGGGGGAGCCTGGTGGGCTGCCATCTGTGGGGTCTCACAGAGTCGGACATGACTGAAGCGACTCAGCAGCAGCAGGTATTAAGAAGCAAAAGAAGTACTTAAAGAGCCTTATGGTTTTTTTGCTTGTGAATTCATACCTAGAAGAATAGGAATCTAGGAGGTTTTTTTTTTTTTTTCTTTATTTTTAAGAAAAGAACCATAAATTCACCATTTAAAATCAAAATAAAATAAAATGTTTTCCATAAATAGATTATATTTTCTGATTAATTTCAAATCTTCCTTAGTGAGATTTTTTTGATTCTAATTTTTTACTTTGTACGATAGTTTATTCTTTGTGTTAAGTACTTTTATTTATATTTACTTTTCATCTTAGTCAAGCTTGACTATATCCTCTCCAAGAAGAGCTTTATTATTAAAGATACAGTTTATATTGTCTCTCTCATTCAGATTTTCAGTGATAACGTTTTTAACTGACCATTGTTGCCTGTTGCCTCCATTTTTTTTTAGTAAAGTAACTATGAATGCCAAATTAGATTTTTAAAAATAATTATAGAATTTATGAAATTAGTCGAATTTGTTTGTGTTTTCAATAAAAGATTTTAATGAGGTTACACTCCATCTATGTTGGCCAGCTCCACCCCTCACAATGTCTCCACTCTGCAGAACACAGATTTAATAGACTTGAAGTGTTCTTGTATGATCTTTGGAATACAAGTAGATATATTTTATGCTTGAATGCTCTATTGCTTTTCCATATTACAAATACTCAAATGTAATTCTGTCTTAGGTTTCATTAATGAGAAATGGTGTACAAATTTGTCAAATTCCTGAACTTTTAATTTCACTAAAATTGGAAGTTAATTAAACATAAATAGTTGGTGCCACTTGATGCAGTTTTTGTTATAATTTAATATGCTCCTGATAGAAAGTAACAGATAAGAGCCATTTGGGCTAATAAAAGGCAGGTGGTGAGGTTTTTCTTCATCAAAAGCAGAGACACTACTTTGCCAACTAAGGTCTGTCTAGTCAAGGCTATGGTTTATCCTGTGGTCATGTATGGATGTGAGAGTTGGACTGTGAAGAAGGCTGAATGCCAAAGAATTGACGCTTTTGAACTGTGGTGTTGGAGAAGACTCTTGAGAGTCCCTTGGACTGCAAGGAGATCCAACCAGTCCATTCTGAAGGAGATCAGCCCTGGGATTTCTTTGGAAGAAATGATGCTAAAGCTGAAACTCCAGTACTTCAGCCACCTCATGCAAAGAGTTGACTCATTGGAAAAGACTCTGATGCTGGGAGGGATTAGGGGCAGGAGGAGAAGGGAACAACAGAGGATGAGATGGCTGGATGGCATCACTGACTCGATGGACGTGAGTCTGAGTGAACTCCGGGAGATGGTGATGGACAGGGAGGCCTGGCGTGCTGCGATTTTTGGGATCGCAAAGAGTAGGACATGACTGAGCGACTGAACTGAACTGAGTAAGTCAATAAAAATTGCTCTTAAAAAAAAATTGCTTGGATATTCACAATATGACCATAATCTAAATTCACTACAGAAAACTATATTGGATATATGTATATATATCTATCTCGGGATAAATAAAGGTGATGGTTGATTGAAATGTTCTTTCCACTCTAAAGTTTTAATAATTTTGTTCTGTATAATTAGTAATAGCAATTTTTAGAGACAAAAATACTATGTAACTGGATAGCTTGCCTTACTTGAAACTGATTGAAAAGCCTAGATAGATATTTCATTCTCAAATATTGCTCTTATGAATGAAACATTGGCTGAAAGTAGTCAGTGGGATTTGGAGATACTCCACTATTTGGGGAACCTGCATTTTTACTCTTGTTATACTGCACATATAGAGGGACATTGATATCTATCTGCCTTTCCTGGAAATAAGTAAATGTATTATGGTTTACACACATTTTATATTAGTTTATAGAGTATGCGAACTGCATGTGTCAAGAATAGTACTGTATGCTGTCCTGCCTTGTAGCAGTATTTTCACACAGAAAAAGTGAGAAAATTATCAGCTTTTGGCACTAGTCGTTGTTCAGTTTGTGATTGGAAAGTTCAGTTGATAGCAAGAGAACTAAGATCCATTAAAATAGATGGTACATGGTTTACGATTGTGCCAAATTCTTGATTGAATAATGACTTGGCTGCTTGTAATTCCTCACTGTCATTTCATAGCATTTCCATTTCTGCACTGTTTGCAGACGCAAGTTGCATTTGAAATGGGAAACTATTTTGGATGAAATTCTTTTGGGAAGGAGTGGACATGATTGTTCACAAATAGCAAAGTGGGCTCTGTGTATATTTTTTATCACATGAATTAAGCAACTTTATACTGGCAGCAGAAGGATTCTATTAAGGTCGGCTCATCTGATCTTTGTCCATGGGAGGAATTGCCCTCTTGCAGTACTTGAGTGCCTTGTGAGAAGCTAGAAAGGAAGAGTTAGTGTAAGATTAATGTGATTCTGCCTCATAAGTGGCAGCCCAGTAGAATCTCCAGCTTTACTCAGTAGATGGGTAAGTGGCTTTTACGATTTTCTCAGAGAGTAGATTTCTACAGTAGCCTCTCAAGGGGGGAAAGTTGTGTTTTTTAATCAGAATATTAGTGTCATGTAATATTGTTTTAAAATGACAGGGTTTTTTTTTTTTTTTTTTTTTTTTCAAGATGTGAAGGGAACACTGAGTGTTGAAACAAGTTCAAAAGCAGTTTTTAAAGTTTGGGGTCTTCGCCTCCATCCCCTGCCAGTAAAATCTTAAGCATACCTCATGGTATTGAGAGAGGACCAATTCGTTTCATTATGAGGAAACATTGTGTATGTGTGCATTGATTAGTACGAATTCGTCTGAAAACTGTATTTCTCAGTATCAGAACTAGGTTTTTAGAATTACAGATTAAAAGGCAGCTTTTTTTTTTTTTTTCCTTTTGAGGATGAGTGGCATTTTCTACCTACCATCACTTTTATTTTAAACAATTTTAAACTGATAGTATTTTTTATAATGAATTTATACTGTAATTTCATAAGATATGCATCCTTCTTTTCTAACACTTCAGACTGTTAAATTCTGAATTGTTCCGTTTTCAACTTGATTTATCCTGTAGGAGTTCAGATAAATTGAAAGGTGTTAGGTTCAGCACTTAACACTGTAAAACATTTAAAGCTTATTTATATTCAGTGATAATTCTTGGAAGATAGTTACATATAGAAAATGAGATTGTTACTTTAAATCGTTTTTTTGATGTCATGTTTTTGTCCTTCTGAAGCAGAGCGAATAACCTAGCAAAATGCTTGGTTAACTGGAGTCTTTGCTGTGTGATCCAGCAAAATGTATCAAACTTGAGGATAGTTATGAGACATGCTGTAATCACTACACTGTTGCTAAACTGCAAATGTAAAGTTACCAAAATCTGTATGCAGGTCAGGAAGCAACAGTTAGAACTGGACATGGAACAACAGACTGGTTCCAAATAGGAAAAGGAGTGCGTCAGGGCTGTATATTGTCACCTGCTTATTTAACTTAGATGCAGAGTACATCATGAGAAACGCTGGACTGGAAGAAACACAAGTTAGAATCAGGATTGCTGGGAGAAATATCAATAACCTCAGATATGCAGATGACACCACCCTTATGGCAGAAAGTAAAGAGGAACTGAAAAGCCTCTTGATGAAAGTGAAAGAGGAGAGTGAAAAAGTTGGCTTAAAGCTCAAGATTCAGAAAACGAAGATCATGGCATCCAGTCCCATCACTTCATGGGAAATAGATGGGGAAACAGTGGAAACAGTGTCAGACTTTTCTTTTTTGGGGCTCCAAAATCACTGTAGATGGTGACTGCAGCCATGAAATTAAAAGATGCTTACTCCTTGGAAGGAAAGTTATTACCAACCTAGATAGCATATTCAAAAGCAGACATTACTTTGCTGACTAAGGTCCGTCTAGTCAAGGCTATGGTTTTTCCAGTGGTCATGTATGGATGTGAGAGTTGGACTGTGAAGAAGGCTGAGCACCAAAGAATTGATGTTTTTGAACTGTGGTGTTGGAGAAGACTCTTGAGAGTCCCTTCGACTGCAAGGAGAACCAACCAGTCCAATGCTAAAGCTGAAACTCCAGTGCTTTGGCCACCTCATGCGAAGAGTTGACTCATTGGAAAAGACTCTGATGCTGGGAGGGATTGGGGGCAGTAGGAGAAGGGGACGACAGAGGATGAGATGGCTGGATGGCATCACCAACTCGATGGACGTGAGTCTGAGTGAACTCTGGGAGTTGGTGATGGACAGGGAGGCCTGGTGTGCTGCAGTTCATGGGGTCGCAAAGAGTCGGACATGACTGAGCGACTGAACTGAACTGAACTGAGGAGACTGTTTGGCATTAACTTTTGGCCTTTCCCTTAATTAAGTGGAAGGAAATATCTATCTTGCAGAAATATCTATCTATTATGTATTTGTTTCATTCTTTAAAACCAGGAGATAATTCTCTTGTTAAAAGAGTTGTTGTTTACAATGTAGACTCCTGTCTGTAAGCCTGTATATCATTTCTGACAGGACTAACCAGTTTACCAGTAGCCTTAAATATTGTTTGGTTTCATCTGTGGTGTCAATTCTGATACATTAGTCAGAGGAAGAGATAATTTTGTCTACATTTTAAGCTTTTATGCCTAGGAATTTGTATTTAAGAGAATTCTCTTCTTTATATATCCTTGTTTGAACTTACAAAAATTACTGTATAGATTATGTTGATGTGAAGTCAGTTCAGTCATATCCGACTTTGTGACCCATGGACTGTAGCCCGCCAGGTTCCTCTGTCCATGGGATTCTTCAGGCAAGAATACTGGAGTGGATTGCCGTTTCCTTTTCCAGGGAATCTTCCCAATATATTATTTAAGTTGATATTAATTATTTTATTGTGAGTTTTTCTCTGAGAGAGTATGCTTTTAACTTTATTTCTGACACAGTACAGTTGACATTATGTAAATTAAACACACATAGTTCCTGTCTTGTAATAGTCACCAAAGGTAAAATTTTCTGTATTTGATAAAATTTTCTGTGCTTTAATTTTTCTGTAACTGTGTTCAAGGGGTTTGGTATTGAAGCATTAACTTCTGACATAGTGTGGATTAGTAGACTATCTCCAGAATAGTTTTAAGGCTCAGGAACTTGGGCCATTCTAGAGTCTATACTGGGCTTCCCTGGTGTCTCAGAGGTTAAAGCGTCTGCCTGCAATGCAGGAGACCTGGGTTCAGTCCCTGGGTTGGGAAGATCCCCTTGAGAAAGAAACGGCAACCCACTCCCTTATTCTTGCCTGGAGAATCCCATGGACGGAGGAGCCTGGAGGGCTACAGTCCACGGGGTCACAAAGAGTCAGACATGACTGAGCGACTTTACTTTCACTTTCAGAGCCTATACTGAACGTTTGATTTACTCCTTGGAGGAAAAAACCTTTTCAGTTCAAAGGATTCATTTTTTAACCTAGATACCAGTGCTTTATTTTATAGTTTATGAAGTTAGAAGAAATCATGTAGACAAATGAAGCTTGTTAATACTGAATATCTTTAGCTGGTAACTAGTAAACTAAGATACCTCTTCTAACAGAATGTCTCATCTGAACTGCAAGTTCTGTTTTTCCCTGTGACAAGGAAGAAATGTGACTTAGTTCCTTGAAAACAAAATCTGCAGAAAACTTTTGATGTATTTCTTATAGGGACTATTTTTCAGAAAAAATGGTTAGATTGAGAAGAAAGAAAGTGTAGTCGCTCAGTCGTGTCTGACTCTTCACGACCCCATGGGTTGTTGCCTACCAGGCTCCTCAGTCCACGGAATTCTCCAGGCAAAAGTACTGGAGTGCGTTGCCATTTCCTTCTCCAAAGATTGAGAAAGAGTTTGCTTTTTAAGTTGTCGGGAATTCTGTTAAATAAGATGAGAGTGGTTGTTTTTTTTGTTTTTCAAGTTATATATTTAAGTAAATTCCTGGTTGTAGCATCATTAAAGGGAAGAAGTTGCCAGCACCTGGACTTAGTCAGTCTTATACCCATGCTTTGAAGTCAGGTAATTTATTTCTTCTTTGCTTATGTACAACAAAGATATTGATATTTCTTTGTTAGTCCATACTGGGTTTCCTGTATCTTTTTAGACTGTTTACTAAGTATAAAATACAGATCAGGTGTCATAGACGTGAGTTTGAGCAAACTCCAGGAGATAGTGAAGGACAGGGAAGCCTGGCATGCTGCATGCAGTCTAGGGGGTCACAAAGAGCTGGACACAACTTAGCGACTGAACAAAACAACAACAGGTGTCATGAGAGATTTTAGTCAGAGCACATTTATCATAATGAAAACAAAATCAGCTATTTCATTAACTCCACTCAAAGTAATCAGTTTTTATTTGAGTGTTCCTTAAATGCCCTGAATGTATCATTCAGTTCAGTTCAGTCGCTCAGTTGTGTCCGACTCTTTGCGACCCCATGAATCGCGGCATGCCAAGCCTCCCTGTCCATCACCAACTCCCGGCGTTCACTCAGACTCACGTCCATCAGGTCAGTGATGCCATCCAGCCATCTCACTCTCTGTCGTCCCCTTCTCCTCCTGCCCCTAATCCCTACCAGCATCAGAATCTTTTCCAATGAGTCCACTCTTTGCATGAGGTGGCCAAAGTCCTGGAGTTTCAGCTTTAGCATCATTCCTTCCAAAGAAATCCCAGGGCTGCCCATCATTAAAGTTACTTGGTGAAAATATTCCCTCTCAGGTTAGTTCTGATCACCTACCACCAGGGGTCACTTTAACTCAAGGACCCCTTTTCTTCTTTCCTGTCTATGGAATATTCTAGCAGAGTGTAATTGAACAGCATGAGTATGAACTTAGAGCTCAAATTCTCAGAATTTATGATGTCTTTAACTTTTAAAGGAGATATTTTGAGTTTTTCTCAACTTACCAAAGTAGCTGTATAGCGATTGAAACAAACCAGTCTTAACTACAGATATAGTAACTCAACTTGCATGTTGTTCTTTAAGAATAGTAATACTGTTTTGCTCTTTTGAGTACAGGGACTTCTATTTAATTAGGATATCATGGTTTAAAATGTTTTAATTTAAAATTCTAAGAAACTTTTCTTCCTTTGTAGTTTTAGAATAGTGATTTACAAATTATCAATTGCCAGAGAATCTAAAGTAGTCTTGCTGTTTTAATCTGAGTGTCTCTGCTTTTGAGAATTTACTTGTGACAATAACTGAAAAACTCTATTTACTGACTTTTAAAAAATTTACCACTGTTAAAACATGAGATTTAATAAAGCTATTGGTTTGATTTTGATAATTAAAAAAAAACCTTGAATTTAGTATTTATTATCTGTATTCAAAAAGCTTTCTTTAGCTTTTTATTCTTTTGGATAGTATTAGTCTGCATTGGAGAAGGAAATGGCAGCCCACTCCAGTGTTCTTGCCTGGAGAATCCCAGGGACGGGAGAGCCTGGTGGGCTGCCGTCTATGGGCTCGTACAGAGTCGGACATGACTGAAGCGACGCAGCAGCAGCAGCAGCAGTCTGTAACCATTCACTTTGCTTCAGTATGAATAGGAACAGTGGATTACTGACTAGTTTATATGACTCAGCTGTCAAGTGAAAATCACGTTTAGTATAATTGAATACCATTGCTGTATGTAGCGAGTACCCTGAAGCAAGTTTCGTACTATTTTTTCCAACTTTTTAATTTGAAAATTTTAAGCATACAGAAACTTTGAAAGAGTAGTGCAGTGATCGCTTGTATATTCATCTAGTATATGCAAAAATTACTAACTTTTTGCTCTGTTTTATATACTTGTGTATTTTTCCCTGACCATTTGAAATTAAGTTGCATTATGACATTTGGCTTCTAAATACTTTAGCATGTCTTCTGAAAATAAAGGTGTTCTTTTGTCATGTCTAAGAAAATCAGCAGTAATTTTTTCCTTGTATTTTTTATTTTTTAATTTCTATATAATTTTTTAATTTCTATATAATTTTTAAATTATAGCTATTACAAAGCATTGACTATATTTCCCATGTTGTACAGTGCAGCCTTGAACGTATCTTACCCAGTAGCTTGTGCCTCCCACTTCTCCACCTCTGTTTCACCTCCTCCCAGCTGATAACCACTAATTTGTTCTCTATTATGAATCCAGCAGTAATTTCTTAATCCCATCTAGTATTAATTCAATAGTCAATTATTCCAGTTGTCCCCAAAGTGTATTTTGTGATTAGTCTTTTCAAACTAAGATTTCATCAAGGCCTGCATATCATAGTTTAGTTGTTTGAGATTGAATTCCACTAGAAGTTTACTATAAATGTAATATATTAATCCTTTTTTCATTTTCTGATACATGTGTGCCTGTGTGGGGTGTTTTCATTAATAATACCTGCTATAGATACAGGTGGAATAGAATCTGGGTGGCAGTAAGAGGTAGAACAGGTCATTGGTAGGAATTTAAAAGTTTTTTTTTCTAATAAAACTGAGTTCTTTTTTACATTTTACTGGTGTGCTTAAGCCCAAACATATAAATATGTATGTTAAATAATATTCTGTTTCTTTTATGAAGAAAAGAAATTTTGTCTCTCAGGCTTTGTATGTTTTATTCAAAGTTGATGTGCCTGTTTTAATAAAAAACATTTCAGGAAAATTGATTTTCCTTCAGTAGTTAAACTGGTAATGTTTTCGGAAGCGTTAACTCAACTACAAAGATACCTTTATACCAAGATTTGAAAGTACTCAGATTGTAGATTTTTATTTTATAAATATTATACTTTTAACAACACTACAAAATAGCAAATAAATGGGTTTTCATGTAATTTTTGTTTCAAATATGACTTTAAAGCTCTGTGTGTGAAAGTGTGTGTACCTGTGATTTTTTATTTTTTGAGGCTGTGTGGTTTATTTGAAATATTATTCATCTAGCAGTCAGAATATCTTGGTCCTAGTTCTGCCTTACTCTTTTACAATCATCTAACCTCAGGCAAGTCTTTAATCCCTGTGGTTCTTGTGTTCTCATCTGTAAAATGGGGGTAATACAAGTTCTGCTACTTTGACAAGGTTATTTCTTGTTTCTTATATCAAATAAAGACATGAAAGTGGCTTGTACACAATAGGATTCTATAAAATGTAAGGCAATAGGTTATTGTTCTGCTAAGTATATAAAAGTACCTGGTATTGTTCGTTAGATTTGGCAGTGACTTTTTAAAAATATAGATTGTATTATCCCTTTATTACCAAGGGTGAGTAAATAAATTATGTGTGTGTGCATTCTCAATCATGTCCAACTCTTTGAGACCCATGGACTGTAGATTACCAGGCTCCTCAGTCCATTGGATTTTCCAGGCAAGAATACTGGAGTTGGTTGCCATTTCCTCCTCCAGGAGATCTTCCCAACCCAGGGATCAAACCTGCATCTCCTATTTCTCCTGCATTGCTGGCAAATTCTTTACTGCTTGAGCCGTAGGGGAAGTCTCATGCGTTGGTAGGCAGATTCTTCACCATCTGAGCCACCGGGGAAGTCCAAATAAATTATACAATGTCCAAAATAAGAATCTAACCATTTTGTTGGGTAAAATAAAATATATATTATGAATGGTTTTATAACATTAAGTATTTGTTCAGGTAAAAGCACATAATAGCAAAAATGTCATAGCACAGTTAATGTATAAATATTTTGTTCTTTCGAGTGATTCTCATAAATTTTAACATTGTGTTAATACAAATTTATTGATAAATGTTATTCAGGAGATAAATGTTTAAAAACTCTGTCAGTCAAAATTCTGTGGTCTGAGAGCAGCTTCATTTAAATAATTTTTTAAAACATGTATCTATTTGTTTGTCTGCACTGGGTCTTAGATGTGGCATACAGGACCTAGTTCCCTGACCAGGGATCAAACCCAGGCCCCAGGCATTGGGAGCATGGAGTCTTAGCCAGTGGACTACCAGGGAAGTCCCTGAAAGCAGCTTCTTGGTGGAAGTTTAACTATGTTAAAAAGTTGCATAGAATATAAAAATCAAGTTTAGAGTGAAGCTCACTTTAATTCTGTGGGAAAACTAGCTAATTTAAACCTTGTTAATGTTTGTATGGTAACGTAGCATCACAGAATTTATATGAATATTTCCTTTGTCATTTCTCTTTCCTGCAGCTTTCACTGTGTGTCTAGATTAACATAACACTGGTGTAGATATCTTAGATACATAATATTATGCTTCAGATTTTGTTGCTGTTCTCATCCAGGTAACTTTGTAAGAATTCTGGACATTGATAGTTTTTCTATTTAAAATGAATAGGAACAAGTCCTAGAGTTATCTATGAAGACATCACAGTTAAATTTTTAAAGTAGTTTGCCTCACATAAACACCGCCATCTTCCTCATTTTAACAGAGTATATGAGTCTAATGACACATTATAGTTCATAAATGGCGTAATACTCTAGGCTTGATTTTAGTCTTATAAATTTTCTACTTTGTTTTAAAATAATCTACTCTGAAGCCTAATTCTTCTGTTAGGTATAGCTGTTTCCGCAGGTCTTTGCTCAGCATTTAGCAGATGTTGCAAATAAAGATCTGGCAACGTATGTATGTATGTATGCACTATATACATAGATTTCTCCTCTCCACATGTTTTATGGAAGCATTTAATGTTTTATTTGTTGTCATAAAATTATAGAAAAAGTTAAGATTTTTTCCCCATATGTATCCTTAGGAATTAAGCTCTTGATCTCAAATACAAAAAGGTGACTTTCATTTTCTAACTGTTTAGGTTCTTTGTCATATTAACTTCGTATCACATTTTTTTCTTTTTAAAACAGAGATGTGCTCCTGCATCTATTCGCCTAATGGACAACCAGCAGTTTCAGTTTGGTGAGTAAGAAGTGGTGCTTTTAAAATCTGCTCACTAAGCCACAAAAATTTATGAAACACCAGTTATGTGCCAGAAGGAAGACTGAGTGCGGAGCTGGAAAAATAAGTGTCATAGCTCCTAGTCTTCAGGAAGCTCTCAGTCTAATGAGGACAGATAATTATATAAATGAATTAGTGCAGGAGTATTAGATGATATGAAAGAAGGCTGCACTGAATACCTTGGGGTGCAGATGAAGTAGGTTGATGCTACTTGATTTTGCATAAGATTGGGGCAGAGAGTGGGGAAAATCTTCTTGAAGGAGTCATGCTTAAATCTTAAAAGGTGAATAGAAGTTTGCCTGAGACCATCTCTTCTTTCTTACCAAATTTTTGTTCACTTGTCAGCTAAAAATATGATATCATAAACCTCAGTGCTGTGTTTGAACTTCAGATCATTCTGTGTGACTCACAAAGAGGCTAATGTGAGCGTGGCTACAGGAGATAAAGCTGAATGGGTAGACCAGGGCTTTGCAGGATAGATTTGGGTTTTCTTTTGTCCACAGAGGGAAATCTTTATAGAGGGATTAGAATAAATCAGCTTTACATCTTAGAAAGCTCATTCTGTTAGCATTATGCAGAATGGATTAGAATGGTGCAAGCATGGAGGAGGAGTTTAAAGGTTTAAAGAGGCAAATATTGAGGGCTGAGCCTTGTTTAAGGCGGTAGCAATGGAGATGGAAAGTAAGGGACAGATTTTCCAAGGAACAGTTTGCCAACTGGATGTGGAACGTTAAATAAAGGGAAGCATTTAGGGCAACTCCTGATGTCTGACTGATTGATTAATTGGATGCATTGAATAATAGTCTAGAAGAAGAAATGATGATTTTGGGGGAAAGACATTACAATGGGTTGTGTTTAAGGTGCCCATGGGATATTTGGGTGGAGAATTCAGTAACAGTTAACCATGTTTCTCTTTCTTCCTATTTTGCTTGAAGTCTTAAACTTTCTAACTTATCTTACCAATTTTAGTTTTATTGCTTTTGAGTCTTTCTGTATGCTGAAATTTATTTTTTTAATCTAATGTAGTTTATTTATACAATTTATTTATTTATGAAATTTAGTTTGGGATTTAAGTGTATAGAATTTAACTACCCTCAAAATAGTCCCAGAATGATTGCTCAATAATAATTACTAGAGGCTGTTAGGCAGGTTTTTGTTTGGTCTAAGAGTAGCTTAAAGTTTTATTTAGGGAAGAATGATTATTGTAATTATATAGAAATTGAACTAAGGAATTCAGATTGATAACATATAAAATATTTGTTTTAAAATCACAAGTCACAGCTTTCATTCTTTTTTCTATAAATTGGAGGATAATTGCTTTACAATATTGTATTGGTTCTGCCATGTAGCAGCATGAGTCAGCCATAGGTATACGTATATCCCCTTTCCTAAGTCACAACTTTCAATTCTTTAAGTAAATTTCTTTCAGAATAACTGTACTACTGATAAAAGTTTAAGATAACTGTGTCCTATAAATGATGAAATTTAATATAATAATTAAATGAAAACTAAGCCACCTGTGTGTCTGGCTTGCATTCAGAGACCTAGGTATTAAGAGAACCATGTGTCTGTCTGATTGATAAGACTGTATTATCCATTTATATGCTAGTATTGTAGTAAACTGTTTTGAACATTGACTGTAGTAAAATTAATTATGTGGCCAGATTTTATTTATAAACTGAGACCTATCAGTTCAGTTCAGTTCAGTCGCTCAGCCGTGTTCGACTATTTGCGACCCCATGAATCGCAGCATGCTAGGCCTCCCTGTCCATCACCTACTCCCGGAGTTCACTCAAACTCACGTCCATCGAGTCAGTGATGCCATCCAGCCATCTCATCCTCTGTCATCCCATTTTCCTCCTGTCCCCAATCCCTCCCAGCATCAGAGTCTTTTCCAATGAGTCAGCTCTTCACATAAGGTGGCCAAAGTACTGGAGTTTCAGCTTTAGCATCATTCCTTCCAAAGAATACCCAAGGGTGATCTCCTTCAGAATGGACTGGTTGGATCTCCTTGCAGTCCAAGGGACTCTCAAGAGTCTTCTCCAACACCACAGTTCAAAAGCATCAATTCTTTGGCGCTCAGCTTTCTTCACAGTCCAGCTCTCACAACCATACATGACCACTGGAAAAACCATAGCCTTGACTAGATGGCCCTTTGTTGACAAAGTAATGTCTCGCTTTTGAAAATGCTATCTAGGTTGGTCATAACTTTCCTTCCAAGGAGTAAGCGTCTTTTAATTTCATGGCTGCAATCACCATCTGCAGTGATTTTGGAGCCCAAAAAATAAAGTCTGACACTGTTTCCACTGTTTCCCCATCTATTTCCCATGAAATGATGGGACCAGATGCCATGATCTTCATTTTCTGAATGTTGAGCTTTAAGCCAACTTTTTCACTCTCCTCTTTCACTTTCATCAAGAGGCTTCTTAGTTCCTCTTCACTTTCTGCCATAAGGGTGGTGTCATCTGCATATCTGAGATTGTTAACAGAGCACAAACCTTACTATTAATTGTTAATATTTTTATTATCACCCGTTCTCCTGACATGACTCAATATATTGAAATGATGTTTTCAGTATATTGAAATGATACATATCGAGTACCCTGAAATTATCTACAAATTTTCCCTGTGAACTAACATTTGTCACATTTAGGAGCTGTTTCTTGTTCGTTTATATGTGTCCTGTATCTATCACATAACAGGCACTTACATGTTGATTGACTTAATCATCAAATTAGCCAAAGAAGGTAAACAAATCTTGACTAGCATATAGTGTAGTGCTAAGCGCATTATTGGGGCTTCCCTGGTGGCTCGCTGGTAAAGAACCTGCCAGCCATTGTAGGAGGCGTAAGAGACGCAGGTTCCATCCCTGGTTTAGGAAGATCCCTGGAGGAGGAAATGGCAACCCCCTCCAGTATTCTTGCCTAGAGAATCTCATGGATAGGAGCCTGGCAGGCTGCAGTCTACAGGGTCACACAGAGTCGGACATGGTTGAAGTGTCTTTGCACATACACACACACACGCAAACACATTATCAAGGACTTCTCTGGTGGCTCAGATGGTAAAGAATCAGCCCTCAATGCAGGAGACCCCTGGTTCTTTCCCTGGGTCAATCTTGAGTCAGGAAGATCCCTAGAGAAGGGAATGGCAACCCATTTCAGTATTCTTGCCTGGAGAATTCCATGGACAGAGGAGCCTGGTGGGCTGCAGTCCGTGGGGTCATAAAGAGTTAGACATGACTGAGTGACTTAACACTTTCACTTTCACTAAGCACATTATCCGTAGCACACAACCATCCCTCAAAGCTGTATTTCCAATTTATAAACAATTCAAAAGCTAAATATTTTGAGTATAGTCCACAAGTTACATGTGGTAGAGCTAGGATTGAACCCAAATCTGTCTGACTCCAAAGCCCGTGACTTTTTCTGATGCTTCAGAGCACTTCTTTGAAACAGGGATTTATTGAATCCTTTAAAACTATTTAACTAACACTGTAACAATAACAAAATTCACTAATCAAAATTGTCCAGCTAGTAAATTTAGCAACTAGTTCATTTATTTACATAAAATAGCTGGAATATATTTAGGATATAATTAATTTGATAGGCAAAATTAATTTAAGTGAAAGATAATATCCTCTTAATTAATAGTAATACTTGGCCCACTTAAAAGTTAGTATCACTTTTATAATAATTATGCTTCAAAGCTATCATGTCAATTCATTGTTAGAGATATATGGGACTAATTCATATTAGTGTTAATGAATAGAAGTTACGCATTTAAGTTGCAGTGTGATAAGATGAGCATATACCCTTAAGGATTATTCTATACCAGAGTAGTAATGTTTGGAATCTTCATACATTATGTAAAGGTATGTGGACCAGAAGTCTTGTATTAGGAGGAGATACACATGCTCACACATTTATATATTCATTTCCAGTTGCTGTTAAAGTAGGATAAATTTCACTTGGGACACATTTTGTTGATATCATTTAACTTTATACATGCTAGAAATGGTATCTATTAAAAGTGCTGATTATACTAGAGAATATCTCTGGTAGGTTACAATAAAAGAAAAATCCCCAAACAAACCTCTTGTGATCCAGTATCTCAAAAAGATTGCTAGGTTGATCTGTATCTAATCTGCCCTTCATTTTTTGTTTTTTGCTTTGTTCAATTACAGCATTAATATATAATTCTTAGCTTCTGGTTAAGACTTATGTTACTTGGTCTCTTATGTAATATAAATTCTTATTATAACGTATAAGAATGTAAGAAGTATTACAGGTTCAGACTCTCACTTTAAAAAAATTAGATGAATGGGAAAACAAAGATAGCAAGTGATAGCTTTTCCTTCAGAAATCTCTCTCCACCTCTCCCTTTTTTTCCTTCAAAAAAGATAGTTTGTTGTTTACACTTATTTTAAAAGAAGGTATCCACATTTTAAAAATAAACAAAATCCCAGAATCTTAAAGCCTTTTTTTAAAAGTAAACTTTTAAATTGGAAATAATTTTAGATTTACTAGAGGCTTTAAAATTCTTTATAAAAATTTTATGTGAATGGTATGCCAAATTTTTCTGAATTGAGCTCATAGTGCCAAGGCCAGATGCGTGACTCTTAAATGTAACTGTCACGGGAGTTAAGAAGTTGCTACTTTGAAAACAATGAGAAAACAGTAAAAGACTTTCACTCGATTAAGCTTATTCCGGAGGCAACGATGTTCATTTAACAGACTCTGAGACACCATTTATGTTTTGGGGGGAATTTTAGCTCTCTGGGTGTAATTAAGGAAACAACTACTAGTTATATGCAAGAATTCTGGATGAATTAAGAATTAATTAGGAAACAACCTTAAACTTGGCACCGACTCCATATTTGGTTATAGTTCTGAATGGTTTCTGCATGATTGAAAAAAAACAAAAGTAGCACTAGCCACTATTGGGTGTTCCTAATGAAATAAAAATTAATGAAGTGATTTTACTATGTATAAACTATACCATTGAAAGATAAACTATGTGTAGTATTAAGTACATGTAGTATTTGAGTTCTAAAAAACCCAAGAAGGAGTTTGGTAAACAAAAAGTTCTTTGTGACTTCTGAAGGAAATGACACAGATAAAAGATGTAGATCTCAATATCAATGTTGTATATATATCATAGGGAAATTTTAAAACCTCAAGTCATGAAAACGTTCACTTTCTTTTAGGATGCTAAGTTAAAGTAGCCTCTTGCTGTTATGAAAAACAGATAAATTAATTTGCTATTAATTTAAAATATGAACTTTTTTCTTATTAGGTCATGCACTTAAACCTCAGGTTTCCTCTATTTTTACATCATTTTTGGATGGATTAAAAAAGTTTTATATTACAAAGGTAAGGGTTTTTTTTAATGCTTAGGGTATTGATTAATTTTGTTTCTTACATTCTCTTCCTTGCACACACCTGTTATGCTTTTCCATGTTGCTGTGTGCATTTCATAATTGTTCTTTTTTATGTTGTAATAAATATTTAATCAAGCAACTCAATTACACGTTCAATTTCAGGAAATATAAAATCTTTCTCAGATTTGAACTTCCTGAAAATAACATTGCATTGAATATTTTATGCATACAGTGTTTTTTACAGTTTGAATTTTTTCCTTCACAGTATATATCTAGAAGTGAACTAAAAGGAGCAGTTCTTTTAAACTTCTGACCAGTGGCAGCGCACATGTGCCATTTTTTGGTTGCATCCTTGCACATGTGGAATTTTTTTCTTTTGTTTTAAATTTAGTAAATCCAGAGGGAAGATAGTACTTTATTTTAGTTGCTGTTTCTTGAAACTCCAGTGAAACTGACCATATCCCTGTATTTCCTAGACATAATTTCTTTTGTGAATTAGTTGAATATGGTTATTTTGCTAGGGGTAGCAGATTTTTGGAGTTTTTGTTTGTTTAAGGGGGAGATGGCTTAATGCTTTGCTGTGTGTCTTTTGAATAATGAAATTATTAGATGCCTTTTTCATAAATGTTATAATTAGTTTTTCCAGTCAGATGACGTCTTTTTAATAAGGTTTCTTTTTATTTTTTGGTGCAAAATTTTCTAATTTTTATCTTTCTTGTGATTGTTTCATGACTCTTAAGCTTAGAAAAAGCCTGCCTTCCTTCAGAATTATGATAAAGGCCATTTCCTTCTCTCTCTCACATTTTTATATTAGGAATTTTAAGAAATATTATCTTTATTAGTGTTTGAACTTACTTCAATTTTATGGTGTGAGATAACTAAATTAACCATCATCTCCTACTCCCTTGATTGTTAACTAGTTGTTATAACACCATTAACTAACCTATCCCTGGTTTTCTTATGTTGGTTTGCCATGTCTAAGACATTTTATTACATGCTTATCTAAGAAAATGACATTCTAATGTATTAGATCCTTTTTAATGAGTTTTTGTTCTTGAAAAATTAAGGGAATTTAATTTTGTAGATCTAATTTTCCCTCTTATTTTTCAGAATTTTCCTTGTTATCACCATTATCTACCTGTTCATAATCCTAGAAAAATTTTAGAAACTCTTCATAATTTTAGAAAGCTTATTGATATTTTTTATTAACATTGCAGCAGCAGCAGTTTATATATTTATGCAAGAGCTGACTGATTTATAATGCTTAGTTTATGTGCTTGAGAATGTATGCTTCTCTCACCTTTTTAGACGTGTTTTCCTAACAAAGTTATTTGTTTCCTGTTAAGATTATTCTTAGATATTTTGTATTTTTAATTGAAGATATAAGATCTCCTTTGAAAATATTACTTAGAAGTTATTGGTGGTATTTAAGGATGCTGTTGGTTTTTTACTTCCCTGCCACCAAATGTCCTCAATATAATAATACTTTATTATGTTCTATTATTTTGGTAGTTTTATTTGATTCTTTGGGGCAGTTATAATTCTTGCAAGTTATTTCTTGTATTTCCTTACCAAAATATCATTGTAATTGACACCTCGGCATACTTTGAAATGAAGCGGTTTTCCATAGTACTATTCTATTGTGATAACCTAAATAGGTACATTAAGCGTTCTTTTTGATTGACTTTTAAAATTCCAAAGCTCAAATTTTGAAGAGCTGGTATGTTTGAGCTGAGATCAGAAGAAAAAAAGAGCAAAATGTATTTTGATTTATTGTTTTGTAGGCTGAAACTTATCACTAATAATAACATTCTTTTGTAGTTTAAAGGATTTGATCCAAATCAGCTAAGTGTCGCTACATTACTGTTTGAGGGGGACCGTGAGAAGGTTCTTCAGCATGAAAAACAAGTGTATGACATCGCTGCAAAATTTGGGTATGGCTTTAAGTTCATAATGCCAAGAGAAAGTTAAACTGAAATTCTGGTATCTCCAAGCAGTTGTTAATGTACTCTTTTAAATATTAAATTTGTGTTCATAAATGACAGTCAACTGAAAATATTGTGTTGGTTTGTAGGAAGCTAAATTGGTATGTTGCTCTGACCATTCTAATCTTATACATGACATAGTGAATCTTTTATTGTATTTTCTCAGTAATGATAATTTTATAACTGTTTGTTGTGCTAAGTGAAGTAGAAAAAAGCTCAGTCATGTTGCTATTTAGTGGTAATAGTATATGTATAAAACATGCTATGTTTTTAAAAGGAAATTGTGTTTAATCAAAACTGTTTGATAAATTATCTGTACTCCACCCCCTGTCACTTACTGTTTTGTGCTAGTATAAAGAAATAGAAAACATTTCACATTTATAACCAACTGAATAATGATTGGGTGGTTTCTGTCTGTCTGTTTGATGGATTATAAGATTGATGGATGAGAACTATAGTGAAAACGCCATTTATCAGGATTACATTTCCTTCCTTTCATTTTTAAGTGCATAATAAACTGACAGTTTTCTGGAAACCAGTCCTTTTTTTGTTCTTCCTAATTTCAGAGGTTGAAATATATCATATACATTATCTTTAATCTGGGTTCTATGTAAATATTTACTTTTATCTCCCCCCCCTTTTTTTTTTGCTGTTCTTTATGAGAAAAAATGAACACTTAATTTGGAGCCATGTATCTTAGAATGCTCCGCTTTAATGTGCTTTCCTCATATATAATATTCAGTCCTTTGTCTTTAAGGTTTTCTGAACTTAGTATTAAAGTGTAGCGTTCTTAAGAGAAAAAGATCTCGGGCTTAATTTTTAGTGTACCTTTGAATTGTGCTTGATTATTGCAAAATTATCTTTTAGTTTTATTTTTGCCCTCTTCTAAAATTGGCTAGTGGAATTATACTTTTTTTAGTAAAAGCTGAAATTCATTAATCTTTCACTTTTTCTTCTCCTTAGTACTTTTTGGGAACTATTAATGTTTTAACCAAATTAGTTAAGAGTACTATAAAGACTCATTTAATGATTGGGTGGCTTGGATATCAGGCTAATTCTGAAATTTTTTTTGAGATGTACATGTACATATTTTTTAGTTTTCAAGTTATGTTGAGTACGTATGCAATTTGATTTGAAAACTTTTTTTCTTAAAACTCATGATATTAGTGAAAAACAATTAAGAGTCAAATGAAAACCTTTTATATCTAAATCAAATATTATATATCTACTTAGCCTTAGATATTAGACATTGAAACTTAAAAAAATTATTTCTTTATATGTTTAAATATTTATTTGGGATTTCAAAAAATTTCCAGAGTCATTTGTAGGGAAATGGATGCCTTAGTGTTTTACTCACTGTTTGTAAGGTTAAATTTGCTTACGTTCACCTTGCTACTTCCCACCCCCACCTCTGTGCACACACACACAAACTGCACTTTGTAGAATCTATAATTCTAGTCTCAGTTCAGAGTAGCCAGCAAATCCTTACTAGTTACATGGCACATTTCCTGTTAGACTAGGTATAGGATGGTGACAAAAGACCTTTTTGTCCTCATGCACACATAATTTTTATAGGGCATGACCTGCCTCTTGGGGCATCACCATTGATGTCTGGTATATACTAAATGCTTGATTAAATATTTGCTGGAAGGATTAATGAATCCAGAATACTTTATTTTCCCCTGCCATCTTTTATACTGCTTTATTTATGCCTGATTACTATGTTGCCCTTAAAACAGTGTGTTTTAATCGTTAAGTATTTATCTAAACCATTTTGTCAGTTTTATTTAATTTGAACTACCAGCTGTGGTGAACTGGCTTTCCATGTAATGCCAGTACTGTTTTTCTCATATAACATCAGCCATTTACAAGTCACAAGAGTGACTCTTAAGATGATTCAGCTCTCTTTAGATACTGATAGTGAGACCCAGAACTATTGATTTAATTCCAGCAATTTGTTTATACTGAAAAAAAATTTGTATCAAATTCATCCATTAAGAATAGATTATAGTAAATGAGATATCTATTTAAAGCAATGGTAAAGGCAGTGTGGTTTTTTCGTTACTATCATTTGTGACTTCTTAATTATCTTTTATGATTAGTTTTGTAGTACCCTTTCATCTGGTGCCCTTCATGTGGATGAAGAAGTCTGTATTGAACAACTCTCTGCTATCTCTAGGCAGATGACTTAGGGCTCTTCTGATTTTTTGATACTTTTATCTTCATGTGGTTTTCTAGAAGAAGTCCTGGTTTTTCCCTAGTTTTCTCTAGGCACTAGTTCTTTGTTTCAGCCACTGAAGATTCAAGGATATTTTTATTTAAGATGCTACCCTGCCAACTCTTATTTCTCAATCATTTCTCCCACATGATTAGCTGAAGGAAAGCATCACTAAGTTTCTCTCTAATGAAGTTTTCATAAGTTAGTTTAGCTTATGTATTTTATTTTGAATTCAGTTCAGTCTCTCAGTCGTGTCTGACTCTTAGCGACCCCATGAATCGCAGCACGCCAGGCCTCCCTGTCCATCACCAACTCCCGGAGTTCACTCAAACTCACGTCCATCAAGTCGGTGATTGTTATCCAGCCATCTCATCCTCTGTCGTCCCCTTCTCCTCCTGCCCACAATCTGTCCCAGCATCAGAGTCTTTTCCAATGAGTCAACTCTTCGCATGAGGTGGCCAAAGTATTGGAGTTTCACCTTTAACATCAGTCCTTCCAAAGAACACCCAGGACTGATCTCCTTTAGAATGGACTGGTTGGATCTCTTTGCAGTCCAAGGGACTCTCAAGAGTCTTCTCCAACACCACAGTTCAAAAGCATCAGTTCTTCGGCACTCAGCTTTCTTCACAGTCCAACTCTCACATCCATACATGACCACTGGAAAACCGTAGCCTTGACTAGATGGACCTTTGTTGGCAAAGTAATGTCTCTGCTTTTGAATATGCTATCTAGGTTGGTTATAACTTTCCTTCCAAGGAGTAAGCGTCTTTTAATTTCATGGCTGCAGTCACCATCTGCAGTGATTCTGGAGCCCCCAAAAATAAAGTTTGACACTGTTTGAATTAGGGCATTGTTAATCTGTACTTTGTTTTCTGTTCTTTTGTTTTATCCTCTGTTTCCACCACAGTCTAGAACGTTTTTGTATATTATCTTAGCAGTTTACCTTTTTGTCTTCCACTCCCACCCAAACACTGTTAAATACTTTTGAACACATATGATCCAACAGAATATAATAGCAAATGTTGAATAATCGTACTCTTGGTTGTTTATCCATGTTTGCTGGTAACATATTTTAAATTCTCTAAGAACTAAGCAGAATAAACACTGCCTGTCACCAACTGTGACAGATGTGTTGACATTTAGCATAGGTCTTAAGGTAATATATTACTATTTTTAAAGGGTTATACTTTAAGTGTTACTTTTAAAGTGCTTAAGTTGTTTGATGTAATTTAACGTGAGTGATTAGGTTCACCAGATGGCTCTTTTATGTAAAAAAATTGTCTCACTCCTATTTCAATAGTCTTCCTAGTCCTTCTTCATGAAACAGCTTTAAATTTAAGAACCTTGTTAATTGATATTTAAAATTTGTGGTAGAGGTGTAAGAAGTAGGGGATGGATAACATAAGGCAGTTGAAATTAAGTATAGTTTTTTGAAATGGCTGCAAAAGTGGCAAGTTACAAACATTTAATCTAAGCCCTGCTATGGTTTACATATTGTATCTTAAAGTAATTCTGGCTGGTAAGATACTCTATCTTATAGTAATTCTGAAAACCTTTAAAAAAAAAATAGAGCTTCCAAAAAGCTAAATTTGTAGGGAAACCTGTGATTCAGAAAAGCAAAGCCAGAGCAGCTTTTCTTTGCAAGGGTTTATGAATTTAGAATGGACATCTAGTTTTTTCCTGTTTTAGATTTTTTTTTTAAAGCATATTTCTGTAGTTTGTTGTACTAGATTCCAAGTGAAACAGATTCTTTTTTCCCTTTGTCAGATTTAGAAGAGGATCTAAAGAAAAATAGCTTTGACCTGGGGCTGCAAAGTTGAACCTTTCTCATCTTGATATATATGGATGCTATATTTTATATCAGTAGGCCAGATATTAAAATGATAGACAGGTCTGCTAAATGTTTATACCTGTTACTTCTCACCAAGTACTCAGAATGCAGCTTCTCAAAGATTCCGAGCAGTAGTCTCTTGCACCGTTTCCTAGTCTTCACTCTCCTTTACATGAACTGTGTCTGTTTCTTCTATCAATAGGGTTTTTCCTCTCTTGGAGTCAGTGTCTGACTCCAGTTCATATCTACCTGAGGTATGGGTTCGTCTGTTTTTTTTTTTTTTAATTTGTCATGATTTTATTAAATGTGTATACATTTTGAATATTGTTTATCCTGTTATTTTCCCCACAATTTTGATAACTTCATGATATTTTAAGTATGCTTATTGTTTAAAAAATGAACAGAGAAAATTGCAGAGAAAAAGTAGTAATCACTTAAAAATCTGCTCTTTAATGGTCACCATCATTTTCATTTCAATGAGTGAATTTCCAAGGAGCACTTAATCTTTCTCTTTGCCAGTGATTTTTGTTGTTGAAACTTATCATGTAGTAAGTTTACAAATGTATTGGTATCTACTTCTGTATTTCTTTTGATCCTGGTTACATAGGCTGCACTGTTCAAGTGTTAGTTGCTCAGTCATGTCCAACTCTTTGCAACTCCATGGACTGTAGCCTGCCAGGCTCCTCCATCCGTGGGGTTTCCCAGCCAAGAGTACTGGAGTTGGTTGCCTTTTCCTTCTTTGGGTTCATCTGTTTTTTTCCAAGCACTTGCCACAGCTGACTAGTTTCCTTTTTGTTTTGGAACTTTATTTGACTGCCTACCCCAACCTCGTATCCATACACATCTAACCCAGAACTGTCTTCTGTTTCTCCTTACTTTTCAATCTCAGCTGCCTGATGTGAATTGTTTTCCTTGCTCCTTAACATTCTATTAACAAACACCTCCCCTTCATTTCATTATACCTTGTTCCCATGTAGTTCTAGACTAGAGGTGTTCCTATTAAGTCTTTACTGCTCCTTCTGGATGATACTAATTTATGTGTATTCAGCTATAATACTGGCATATCTGATCTAGCCAATATGTCCTAGCTTGAAATTGCCTTACAGTATTTCCTCAGGAGAAGTGGGTTTGATCCCTAGGTTGGGAAGATCTCCTGGAGGCATATGTGCTTAATTGCTCAGTCATGTCGGACTCTTTATGAACCCATGGACTGTAGCCCTCCAGGTTCCTCTGTCCATGGGATTCTCCAGGCAAGAATGCTGGAGTGGGTTGCCATTTCCTTCTCGAGGGGATCTTCCTGACCCAGGGGTCGAACCCAGGTCTCCTACATTGCAGGCAGATTCTTTACCATCTGAGCTACTACACTGGCGCTTTTGCCTGGAGAATTCCATAGACAGATGAGCCAGGCAGGCTACAATCCATAGGGTCACAAAAGTCAGACTTGACTGAAGCCACTTAGCATGCATGCACGCCTGCGCATTTGTATAGAACAAAGGTACATATATGCATTGTATTATTTACGTACTGCCTACTGCCGATGTCAGGCAAAACACTGAAGGGGAGAAAGGATTTAACTGTAAGGCGTGAATTGAATTCATAAGAGAAATGAGAAGAGGCTCAAAACCAGAGTCTTAAGCAATACCTCAGTTAAGGGCTCAGCATCCTGAGACCAAGAAGGTGCAGTTAGTGTATTGAGAGTGGAAGTCGCTTCAGTCGCATCTGACTCTTGGCGACCCCATGGACTGTGTAGCCTGCCAGGCTCCTCTGTCCATGGAATTCTCCAGGCAAGAATACTGGAATGGGTAGCCATTCCTTCTCCAGGGGATCTTCCCAACCCAGGGATCGAACCCAGGTCTCCTGCATTGCAGGTGGATTCTTGATCATCTGAGTCATCAGGGAATCTCCTAGTGTATTAAGAAGAGAGACGTGAAAGTTAACCCTCCGTCATGGCCCAAGAAGGCCACAAGAAAAGATATTTTTCCATTCATTTTTATTGAGGGATTTTTAGTGGGTGCTTTGAGAATTTGGGGTAAGTTTTATTTAATTGACTAAAACTACTTAAATTTTAATTTCTGCCTAGTGGTGGAAAAAAGCAAAATCAAAGACTCTGTATTGAAGGTAGTGGAAATCAGTCATTCCTAGTCTTTTAAAATTAGAATGACTTTTAAAAAATAGAATGCTTGGACTGAAATATACATTATATGGGATTAATTCTAACTAGATCACCAAATACATCCTCTATGTATAAAATTACTTTCCAGTTGAAATGGATATGTTCATACATTTGGTCTTGTACCTATCTGTATGATGCTTCATAAATTTTAATATATCTGTATAAGTATGTTTTGTCTGTCTTTTAAATGATAAGTCCCATAAAGTAAACACCATGTCTAGTATTCCAGATGCTATATGCTCAAGTATTCAAGAAACTTCTTGGTGTTAGAAGATAGTAGTCCATCGCGAGTCTTTATATATGAATAAGACTATGATACATGAATATACAGATTAGAATATGAGTAAAATAGGAGTATTTTAAGTATCTTGTCCTTGTGAAGATTATTTAAGCTTATTTCTCATGGCTGAGTCTCTGTTCTTTTTACAGTCTGAATAGAATTGGTTGAGTTTGTATCACTCAGGTTTACTAGTTTGGTGGCTATAAAAGTTTAAAATTAATTACCAAACTAAACATTAAAAATTCTTTTGTCCAAGCCTGTTCTCTTGATAGCACATTTATACCTTTATGATAAATGAGATTGAAATTAAAGTGAGATGTAATCTGTGTTAATCTTATAAGCAGTTATCTTGAGGTATTGATCAGTTTGGTTAGTATTATCTATTTTTAATAGTTCATCTGAAATATATTCAGTTTGTTCTTTAATTCCAGGGGATTGGCAGCTGGGGAAGATAATGGACAGAGAGGTTATTTGTTGACCTATGTCATTGCATACATTCGAGTAAGTTATCTCATATTTCCCTTGTCATTTTATGTTGCAAACAATACATTTTCTTAAGTGAATAAAATTTTCTTTATTTTCTTAAATTTTAACCTATTGTAATTTAACATGAGTCTATGATTTTTCTACTTAATAAAGTTTTCTTTCATACCTTTGCCCTTCTGCGGTAGCTTAGACTCTTTCCAGTTTTGATATTAGAACAGAATTATACTCTGGGTAAAAAATTTAGTATTATAAGTTACTTATTATATAAGCAATATATTTTATATGCTATAAAACATATTTTCCTAGCTGAGATGGGTCCAGATGTTTTATCAGTTTAGTCACTGCAAAGAGAAACACTCTATTCTTGAGTTTATTTTTTAAGAAAAGTTGATTTGAAGAAGATATCTTTTCCTTTCTCTAATCCCCTCTGCCTGTGACTTCCCTGTCTCCTTGCTCCTTTGTTCCTAATGATCACTTTTTGGTATTGGTCAGTTCGCTATTTATTTAGGCCACTAAAATCTATCCTGCTAGTGTTCTCTGCGTGCACACAGGCAGTTCCTGGGTAGAGACTGCATTCATTAGAGAAAGATTTGAGTGCCTACCATGTTGCAGGCACTTCACCTGGTGCCAAGGGCACAGAGGAAAACAAGACAAAGTTTCTGTCCTCCTGGAGGTTGTATCCCGGACTTGGGACCACTTTCCCATACTTTTTTGAGGTAGATTGTAAAGAGTCCAGAAGGTTAAATTAGAAACACGAAGTACTAACAGTGAACAAGAAATACTACTAATATTATGGACTTCTGCATCTGTTATAATTCCTTGATTTTTGTGTATATGTCTTAACAGGATTTGGGTTTGGAATACTATGTATTAGGAGAATCTTTTGAGACTTCTGCTCCTTGGGACAGGTAAAATGAAACAAAATGCCTGATATTATTAAAATATGCTATACAAGTTGCTGAACTAATTTATCTTTGTGTGTGAATATGTAAACTTCTAAAATTTTGTAAAGAAGCATTGAAAGAAGGTAATCACTTTTATTTAAATTAGTGTCTTCATCAGAATGTCACATTTGCAAGCCATTAAAAAAATTTTAGATTTGCCCATGCCCCATAGAAGGATGGTATTACTGAAACTTACATTTTAAAGAATTTTATTGAACACTAAATGTCATTGTGTGGTTTGACTTAGCTTCGATTTAAATTCTTAAATGGTTAATGTGCTTAAATGTTCTCTAGAAAGTCTCCCCAAAATACAGCCTCCTATTGTACTGTATCATTTAGCTTTTGATATTTGTATGTGTACTATTAAGCAAGATCTTAGCTTAAATTTAAGTGATTTCTGAAAGAAATCCAATTTTAAGAAACTGTATAATTTGTTTTAAAATTACATACATGTATACATACAAATATTGGTTAGGGAAATATAGTAAAAGCTGATTAGGAAATGTGAAATGGTTTTATTAAAAATAGACCTGTGAGTTAACTCATTCAGTAATAGGAAATTCTTGAAATTGTTAGTACATTTTTATTCTAGGTACATTTTACTTTTTCTTTATAAAATTTACTATTTTAAATCTGTAATAAAGCATATAAGATCCAACAGATCCCACTGAACGCACCTGTTAGGTGTTACCTACCTTAACATCTTTGTTCGACCTTAACCTCATTTTTTTCCCTCCCCCAGAAAACTTTTTACTTTTCCGCATTGTCTTCATCTACTGTGAGTTTTGACTTCAGTGTATTGATGCTAATACTCCATGCACCATAAGATAGTAATCAAATTTAGAGTATCAGTCTGTTAAATTCATAGCATTCAGTTTTGGATGCTAAATTTTAATGGGGGAATAAATCTTATAAATAAAAAGAATTATCACCTCATCCACATCTGACACTTTTGAACAGCAGATATAGTTTGGGAGCTGTTCATAGTTGTCTCAGAGACCACTTTAGTCTTTAATAGTTTTCCTTACTGGGGAAAATGGGTTAGTGTAGTATTACTTCTTCAGTATTATGAATTTCCCTGTCATCAATTCCTGCTAACTGATGATTTCCCTTTTGTCTTTAAACTCTTCCAACTGTGGAAACTGATCATGCACTCTCTCTTCATTTTTCTTTATCCTTTCCTTGTATATTCTGACATATTTTTTTCAACTCACTATTACCTGTTTTATACAGGGCTACATACTTGATTAGTTTTCATTTAAAACAATATCTTCAGCTAAAGTATTAATAAATAAAACTAAGGGAAAGCAGCTATATTCCTGACTTAAGATTTACTTGTTACCATTTAGTAACTTGCTTTCTCTTAAACCTTTAGCTAGGTAAAGACCATATTTAGCAGCAGACCATGGGATCGGAGTCTTCAGCCCTCACACATCATTAGATTGGCCTTTTCGTTCATAAATCTCTTAAGAGATTATTGGTCTTACTAGTTTTTATGTGTTCCTCGTGGCCTTAGCACAGTGACTGCACCTGTTAGATGCTCAGTGTGTATTCTGTATCAAGTCCTGTGAATGAACTCTGGAATAGTGTAAGAATGTAGTCTATAAAAATAGCTGCTTAAGAGATCCAGGTTGGAGATTAGAAGATTTTAGAGATACTAGCTTGAGATTTGCGATTAAAACCACAGGAGCAGATACACTTTCAGGTAAATGAATGAAGGAAGAAAGAAGGCCTGAGAAAGAACTCCAGGGAACCCCAACATTGAAGGGATACAAACAAAGGATTCATTTAGTCATCCAAATAAGAGTTAACAAAGGAAATTAAGGAATACAGTCTAGAAGATGTGGAGGAAAGTCAGTGCTGTGAGAGGAGCCAAGGGAAATTTTTTTCAATGAAGAAATGGTCAGTAGTGTTAAATTAGCTAGTCAGGTAAGAATTTAAAAGTATACAGTTATGTTTACCTCATATATAGTGATTGGTCCAAATGGACTGTATTGACCTTTGCATGAGCTTTGTGAGAATTATACAAATAATTTCTAGAAAGTATTTTATTCAAGTAGTACATAAATTCCATTTTCTAGAGTCATAATAAAGAATTTATTACCTTTATAAATTTGTAATGCACATTAACTCCTATAGATACTAAGATTAAGCAGATTTTATTTATCTGCCTTAAGCAGAATAAAGCAGAATTTAACTTCAATGTTGTTTTGTAAAGTCAGAATTTATAGAATTTTTAGACACTATATTTATAAAACTGACATGCTAATAAAACACTACAACCTTTTTCATATTTATTTTATTTATTCTTCATTCTTATTGGAAGTATAGGTAACGTTTGGTCATCTTTTCTATTCTAAGGACCAAGGTTTAAAACACAGAATCATCATCAATATGTAGCCACGATATTTATTGGAGAGTAAAATGCCTTATGTATACTTTGAGTCTTATTTTCCAGATGAAACAAAATATATGGTTATAAAAATATGTTACAACTCACATTAGAAAATAGAGTAATATTGTTAAATATTGCCAGTCTTCCCTCCCCTTTAAGAATTTGTCTTGCTTTTCTGTTTTCACTGACTTCTAATATTAAATAATCTGGCATAACTGTACACATAGTTTGTATCCAGTAAGTCTTTGTTGAGCTGGATTTTAGCCTAGTGCTTGAAAATAATCTATTGAACATTTGGTATAGTAGTGTGATTACTAATGAAATTCTTTTTAAATTGAGGAAGACTTCTTAGACATGGGTATGGATTGTGTGTGTGTGAGGGGGGTGTGTTCACGTGCGTGTGCACGCACATGGTCAGTCATGTTAGACCCTTTGTGACCTCACGTACTGTAGCCCATCAGGCTCCTATGTCCATGGAATTTTCCAGGCAAGAATACTGGAATGGGTTGCCATTTCCTCCTCTAGGGGATTTTCCCAGCCGAGGGATCGAACCCATGTCTCTTGCATTGGCAGGCGGATTCTTTACCACTAGCACCAATTGGGGTATTCCTATAACCCAGAATTGAATTATCATTAATATTTTCTTAGAACTTTTAAAAAAGTTTTTAAAACCTTACAGTTAAATTTATTTCAAAATTGGACTTTCCTTAGCGTAGGAAAGTTATCTTCAGGAGACCTGAGTATACCCCTCTGACTTCTGTCTTTCCTGTGACAAAAAGGGCAAGGGCTTTGCTCCCTTAAATTTTTGAATGGAAGGCTCAGTTTGAATACTCATGACTCTTGTTCATTCTTGAAGGAATAAACGTAAAAGTTTAAGAGAATTTCTGACTTGAAGTATGCTGATAAACCAGTAATTATTAGAATTTTTGAAACATGTGAAAACTTAATATTGAACTCCATTCTTGTTTTCTAGGGTTGTAGATCTCTGTAGAAATGTAAAAGAAAGAATAACAAGGGAATGCAAAGAGAAAGGTGTTCAGTTTGCTCCTCTTTCTACATGCAGGTGAGTTTTTTTCTTGTTCTTATACTTCTTATTCTGAAAAACTTTTTAAAATTAATGGAAAAGTGTAATTTGTGAGCTGAGGAAAAGCTTCGGTCTGTTCCACTTAGCAGGCTTTCCTAAACTTCACTTGCCATGTTAGTGACTTATTAGGACTGTACAGCTAAACTAGGATTTTTACAGTGGTTCTAAGCCCAACAAAAGTAGAACACCCTTCCACAAGTGAGCCTTCTGCCCTGTCTGGACAGCACCATGATAGAGAGTCAAATGTCTGAACTCCTGGACCTCTTCATTCACTGAAACTATAAATTTCATAGGTAGTCAAGAAACTGTAAATTACAGACATATTCAATATAGCTCTTTCTTTAGTAGAGAAAAAGCATTTTAACCGCTTTGTCAGTTGTTGATTAAATCACTGGGTATGGAATATAGGAATGAGAGGAGCCAGAAGATCCAAATGAAGATTAACTCGTTGCTTTCTAATGGATCTTTCTGTGATAAGGGAAATGTTCTGTATCTGTCCTATCCAGTATGGTAGCCACAAGCCTCGTGTGGCTGTTGCGCTGTTGCAGTGTGGCTGGTATGACTGTGGACCTGAATTTTAAACTTCATTAATTCAAATAATTTAAATTTACAGTACCACATATGGCTAATGTCTTCCACATGGGACAGTTATGATCCATATTGGATCACAGTTAACTAATAATCTTGTCCTCTTAGTTAAATAGCAGCAGACCCAAAGGATGTTTTCTTGATAAGGGGCACTTTGTGTCCAGTCTTTTAATACTAATTTTCTCTGTGAACTCACAGAATAAGAGGCCTGACTGTCTAGTCTGTCAAGCCACATATTTATAAAACTGAGAACAAATCGGACCCACTAATCCAAAAGTCATTTATTAATAGTAAAGCTTAAAGCATTTAAAATAATAGGGTGTATTCTTGTCAAATTGAGGATTTTTTATTCTTTTGTTATGTCAAGCCTAAGCTTAACAGATATCCTTTCTTCCTTCTTCTGCCCTTCTTCCCTGTTCAGCATCTCTTGAGATCTCCCCTTCCATCATGAGACTACCATTGTGATAAACTACTACTTACTGAAAGTGACTGGGAAGTAACATATTCTGTCTTTAGGACACCTTCTGTAACAACACTTAAATCTAGGTTCTTTAAAGGGTACTCATAAGGCCTAAGGATCTTCATTATGTATTGTACTGCAAGTGGATATAATTGTTATATATATTCTGAATTGATCATATGTCATTTATTATGTGGAGAAGGCAGTGGCTCCCCACTCCAGTACTCTTGCCTGGAAAATCCCATGGACAGAGGAGCCTGGTGGGCTGCAGTCCATGGGGTTGCTAAGTCGGACACGACTGAGCAACTTCACTTTCACTTTTCACTTTCATGCATTGGAGAAGGAAATGGCAACCCACTCCAGTGTTCTTGCCTGGAGAATCCCAGGGATGGTGGGAGCCTGGTGGGCTGCCGTCTGTGGGGTCACACAGAGTCAGACATGACTGAAGCGACTTAGCAGCAGCAGCAGCAGCATTTATTATGTGGCTGTTTTTTTAAGGATTTTCTGATAAAAGCCTAATGCTTTAGCTTCTATGATTATCTTACAAAACCAAAGTTTAGAATGTGCAAAGTCTAAGTTAATTGAGTATTTTGCTAAATAGCAGTTTTAGATATAGTTTTAATAGCACATACTTGATTAAACTAACATTTAAGTAGAGTTTAATTTTACTTGAGTTTGATTTGGGCTGATTAACAGTGGCTAAGGAGATTATTCTGTGTTGAGTGTAAATGCTTAAATGTGTGAGATGAACTTTTTAAATCATTTTTTAAAAAGCTATTCTGAAATTAATTTAAAATAGTTATAGATTTCATTGAAATCAAAGATTCTGAGGAAAAGAACTCAGCTGTAGCATGCATTTACTGATTTTACTTCATTTATGTCTTTTAAAAATTATTTTGTGTAAAATCGATTTAGCATTGCATATTTTTTAAACTCAAAATGGATTAAAGATCTAAATGTAAGATCAGAAACTATAAAACTCCTAGAGGAGAACATAGGCAAAACACTCTCAGACATAAATCACAGCAGGATCCTCTATGATCCACCTCCCAGAATGCTGGAAATAAAAGCAAAAATAAACAAATGGGATCTAATTAAAATTAAAAGCTTCTGCACACAAGCAAGGTGAAGCAACTGACAAACAACTAATCTCAAAATATACAAGCAACTTCTGCAGCTCAACTCCAGAAAATAAAACCCTATCAAAAAATGGGCCAAAGAACTAAAATAGACATTTCTCCAAAGAAGACATATGGAGAACAGTGTGGAGATTCCTTAAAAATTGCAAATAGAACTACCTTATGACCCAGCAATCCCACTTCGGAGTATTACTCAGCCGTTAAAAGAATTCATTTGAATCAGTTCTGATGAGATGGATGAAACTGGAGTGAAGTAATACAGTATAGTAACTCAGCATTCTAACACTATGGGGATTCATAATGCATGTCTGACCAAATTTTGTGGGAAGAAATTACTAGCCAGTGAGTCTAACATAAGTATAGTACTTCGGAAAGTACATAGCGCACTTTTTTTTTAGAAATTAAAGAATAATGTAACAACTTTGGCAACAACACTATCTCTGTTCAGATGATTTTGGAAGACATTAGTATTTAAGTGTCTTAAGTGATAGAAGTGAGCTGTTAATAGGTTTTAGTTCTAAGTCATTTTCTGAAATGGTCCCAAATTAAGGTTTTTCAAAAAATGTTGTCATTTCTACTTTGTTTGAGATACAGATCAATCAAGCTTTACTATAATTTTAGAAGCCTACCTCTCTAGTGAAAACTGAATTATGTAATATAGATGTTGGGTTTGTGGGAAGGTGGCAGTGTTCTACTAATATTAATTATATTTTCTGTGTATTGATGTTGATGATTCTCATGTGAGTGATACATATTTTCTAACTGCTGCAAACTCATTTCCTTCTATAGTCTTTAAACATGGTCATCTGTAGTGGTGGTGCCCTTGTAGTTAGCATAGTTCTCCAGTTTGTCTTAAACTTTGTAAATCTGGTACTCAAAATGTAAACATTCAAAAGATCTTTTTTATGGGTGTGAATTAACACTAGAAGAAAAACACAGCTGGCAAATTGACAGTAGCATTGTTAAACAGTACATTTCTTCTGTTCTCAGGCACCTAACATTTGGCCTAAAAGGCCATTAAAATTCTAGATTAGATTCTATTTGTATTGTGTAGTAAAAAAGAGTATTTCCTCTATATTTGCTCCTTCTGTTGAATTAAGTTCTTTGTGGGAACCTCTGTAAATTGCTTTCAGAGATCTGACTGTGATTACCTTAGCTCCCTTTTAAATGCTTCACCTAATTGCATTTGCAAAGCCCAAATATATATCATGTATATGATTTATTAATCTAACATTCTTGATATCTTTTGCAAACACACATACAGCATCCTCACATATGGGACCTAGAGTGTAAACCCTCCAGAGGCACTGTCTTAAGGCTTTGTGTCATTCAGTTTGTTTTCAAAGTCAATACTAATTTATTAATGTGAACTTGGTGAAGATGCTGTATTTTACCTAATCATTTTTGGTATTTGAACATTTTTCTTGTTTTCTAGTTTTAAGTTCTCATATTTATTTCTCTTAACTTTGAGGAAGTTCAGAAGGCTTTTAAGGGATCACCAAGTTCCATGATGTCTGTTTTGGAGCTGTCTTTAACTGCAATATACTTTGTAAAAAAAAAAAAAAAAATCCTTTCTGAGGAAGTGGAATTTTTGTTTATTTCAGGCCAATTGGAGAAATATTTACATCATCTTAAAATTTTAAAACTTTTTGGGATGATAGTACAGACTTACCAAAAAAGTTATGAAAATAGTACAGATAGTTCATCGGTATCCTTTATCTAGCAAGTCTGTTTTCCTTCCATGGAGTAGGAGGGTAGGTTGAGAATGAGGTTGTGAATTAAGCAAATCATTCAGACGATACTGCCTTTAAGTTTGTAGATACTGAATCTGATCTCACTCAAAGCCTTTGGGGATTTCTGTCTGTTTGTTTTTTAGGGTGACACAGACTTACGATGCAGGCGCATGTATCTATTTCTACTTTGCCTTTAACTACAGGGGAATCAGTGACCCACTGACTGTGTTTGAACAAACCGAGGTAATTTTGTGTACATGAATATAGCTCTTATATTCTTTTATTAATTTAAATAAACTTTACTGTCAACTTATGGATTTTAGTTTGACTCTCTTTAATAACTTGTGGTTTACCTTGGTGATAGCACATAGAAATGAAAAACATAATTTTTGCACTGGATTGAATGCTGAATTAGAAGTCTAAAGTGTATATTCCCTACACATACTGTAATCAGTATTCTAAAATTAACATTCTGTGGTCTGTGATTCTTTCATTATTACTTATATAATACCTAATTAAATTAAATGATAAAGACTGTGAAAGTGAAGTCACTCAGTTGTGTCCGACTCTTTGGGACTCCGTGGACTGCAGCTTACCAGGCTTCTCTGTCTGGGATTTTCCAGGCAAGAATACTGGAGCGGGTTGCCATTTCCTTCTCCAGGAGATCTTCCCAATCCAGGGACTGAACCCAGATTTCCTGCATTGTACTGTCTGAGCTACCAGGGAAGTCCAGTGAAGACTATAGGGATCATTGATATCACTCTGGCAGCCCACCCAGCTCTAGATGGTGACTGCTCTAAAACTGAGCAGTTTTAGAGGTCAGCAGCCCTAAAACTCCTGGTCGATGTTGCTATAATTTCAGTTTATATTTTAATTGATTTTAATTTAAAAATTAAAGTTATATGTTGGGCTTTGAGGTTCATTTGCTAGCAGTTTCTATTACATTTCTAAAATGTAGAAGCCTCAAGCTTCTAATTGTTTTCAAGCCTTCTGTTTGAAAATCAAGGTTTCTCATGACAAGAAAGCCTAGAGTGGAAGAAGCAGACTAGAGTATGGAGGAAGTGGGAGGAGACTGGGCTTGTTAAACCTCAGGTGTCGCCACGTTAACTGTATCCTGCCTGCCAAAGACAGTACCACAAGATGATTTTCAGTGGCACACTTTTAGACCCAAACCACAGGCAGGGTTTGGTTGGCTCCCTCTGAGGCCTCATTTTTAAAAACCGAAACAAAAAACAGCTTTTCTGAGGTATAATTGAAATATAGTAAACAGCCTGTGAAGTGTACAATTCCACGGGTTTTGACATATGTATGCACCTATGAAATCACCCCAATCAAAATAATGAGCATATCCAGCATCCTCAAAAGTTCGAATCCTCTCCTATCCCTTTAGCCTTTTTGTGTCTTCGTGTTGCCCTCTGGCTACTCAGAGTCCACTTCCCCATAGTGTTAATACTATAGAAGTGAAAGTATTCCTTCTTTCCCAAGCCAAACAGTCATTCTCTAAGTGCTCCTGGTTTCAAGTAATTATTGCTTTACTTAAAATAACTTGTTAGAAGATACAGTCTCTTAGAGTAGGGCGAGCGTAGGTATGATTCATTTGAAAACCCCTAAATCCTAAGTGATGAGGGTTCTTATATGTTGCTTCGCAATGAGATGTCCGTCCTGAAGGGAGGGCCGCCTCTACTGTGGCCTGACTCTGAGGGCTTATACACATCCAGGTGATTCTGAGAGGTACAAGGCACTCACTGTAGGGATTTTAACCTCATATCTGCTACACATTCATGAGTAATTGAGTGTAATTCCAGTTACTGTAACCCTTTTTTCACCCTGTACTTCAGCCATTCTGTATTTTGCTTTAAGTCTTTATCTTTCTAACCTTCCTGCTTTATAAGGAGACTAGTTAGAGCCTAACATGTTAGGAGGATAAAACAAGGGCCCGTGCGCTGCTGCCCCCCCCGCCCCCCCACCTCCCCACACACACATTTAGATATCCAGAAGCCTGACAAGTTATTTGTCCCAAAGCAAGGACTTCCCAGGTGGTGCTAGTGGTAAAAAATCCACCTACCAGTGCAGGAGACACGGAGGTATGAGTTCCATCCCTGGGTCGGGAAGATCCCCTGGAGGAGGACATGGCAGCCCACTCCAGTGTTCTTGCGTAGAGAAGCCTATGGACAGAGGAGCCTGGTGGCTACAGTCCATGGGTCTCAAAGAGCCGGAGGCAGCTGAGCCAGAGCACACACTGACCTAACAGATGTTCTCCATCAGAGTTTATCATTAATCCCTGATAGTTTTGTAAGTAATCTTGAGTCTGTGTACACTGTATGATATTAGGTGAGTAATTTAACCACCTAAGCTTTGTTTTCTTTATCTGTGAAATAGGAATAAAAGTAATTATTCCATATGGCTTTAGTGAAAATAAATGAATTATTGCAGGTAAATTGCTTTTTACTTTTCTGGACATACCATAAGCAGTCAATAAATGTTTGTTGGTATCATGAGATGTTTACTTCAGAGTAGGACCCGACTCCTTACAAAACTTCTTAAAATTGTTTTTAATCATTTAGTGCTGCTGAATTCATCATTTTGCCCCTTTTTCTTTTCTAGAATCTTAAAGTAACAATTGTAGAATTTGTGACTGTTCACTAGAAAAAAACTTATAAAGCTAGGCTGCATATTTTAGTTGCTTTTTAAAATACAGTTAGCCTAATAGAAAAGACTCTTGGGAGCCTCTTGGACTGCAAGGAGATCCAACCAGTCCATTCTAAAGGAGATCAGTCCTGGGTGTTCATTGGAAGGACTGATGCTAAAGCTGAAACTCCAATACTTTGGCCACCTCTTGTGAAGAGCTGACTCATTGGAAAAGACCCTGATGCTGGGAGGGATTGGGGGCAGGAGGAAAAGGGGACGACAGAGGATGAGATGGCTGGATGGCATCACCGACTTGATCCACATGAGTTTGGGTGAACTCAGGAAGTTGGTGATGGACAGGGAGGCCTGGCGTGCTGCAATTCATGGGGTCACAAACAGTCAGACACGACTGAGCGACTGAACTGAACTGAATAGAAAAGAAAATTAGACTTCCCGTTTATTATTTAACCCAGAACGTTTGTGCTTCCTTTGAGAGTTGAGTCTTACTCTTTCACTTCAAAATGATCTATTTGTTGTTTTGTTTCCAAATACAGGCAGCTGCTAGAGAAGAAATCCTCGCTAATGGAGGGAGCCTGTCACATCACCATGGAGGTATTCTTTTTTGGGGGTAGAATTTCTAATATTCCTACTGCTTAAAATATTTGGTTTGATAAAATGCTGGGACTATGAGGAATTTGATAGCACTAGAGATCTCATCTTGGAAGTTTTTGTGTCTGTCACTGAGGTCACCTGTGTTATGGTAGTAACCAGCTGAAGCTTGATTTGACAAGCCTGTCTGTGTAACAGAACCTGGTCATTCTTCTGAGTTCTTAGGAACTTCATGTTGCCCAAGATAGCCCAGCCAGCCTGGAATGTATCTGACCATTATAGCCAAAGTTCTTAAAGGGGAAAGAAACCTACATAACTGTTTCTCAGCCACTGTTGGAATGTAGCTGAAAGTCAGTTGTACCATATATTGAAGAGCTGTTCTGCCACTCAAAATTCAGCAGATTAATCAAGACAGGATATGAAAAAAATCTTTTTTCAATATTTTAATGCTGTTATAGTATTCCTCTTTGATCATTATAATATGAAGTTACTGGAGAGTTGATCATATCACCAATAAAAATTATGATATGTCTATGTTACTAGCAGTGTTTCTAATATATAAGTTGGTGCCTAGAAAAATAGGTATGTGTAGTTTTTTAGGGAAGTGCATGAAGGTAAATGACCACTGATTTGAAAAATTCAACTCCTACTCTGGGTTCTCCATATCCCTCTTTTCCTGTTTGATTTGTCCATCATGCATTTAGCATTATCTAACATTATAGTTAGCTATCTCCTTCTACTGGAAAGTAGGATCCTCAGTAGGGACTTCTGTTTCATTCCTCCCAGCACCAGAATAGTATTGGCCCCAGCCAGCTCTCCATACATGTGTGTAAGAAGATTGAAAGAATTTTGGTAGAAAACAGTGAGCTGTGGAAAATCTGTATTCAGCCAGGCCTGCAGAAGATTGCTACTGTGGATGAATGAAGTAGAAAAATAGTTCCCAGCATCACTGTATCGATTTACTCTATTATATTCCCCCTACTTTTTCTTACTCTTCACAAATAAATTTCTAACTTAGCTGACTGATAAGCATTAAAGTGAATGAATTGTTTTTTCCCTTCTCTTCCTATTTATTACCTTTTGATGGAGATTCTAATGAATATTAGAATGATGAAAATGAAGAAGGGAAGAAACTGGATATTAGAAACCTCTTAAATGGAATTAAAAGCTTTTGACTAATCTAAAGGTCTAAACCTAATTTTGGAAATGTAAACATGAGGTATTTCATAAAGGTGCTTAGATTTTTTTTTGTGCCTTTTTTCAAAATGTTCAGAAAGTATATACAGTACCTAAATTTTTTAAATATTTTATTTTAGGATGCCTCTATATTACTACTATGTAAGGAGATTACATAGTAATTTTACATAGTATCATGAAGTAATATGTTCTTAATTCTAAATTGATTGGATAGAGAGAGGAAGTAAAATAATTTAACTATAATTACTTATGTAAAGAAAAACATTTTTTTCCTTTCCAGAGCCAATTTTGCCTTTTGGTAGATGTCAGCAGTCAACAAGTGTGCTTTTTCCTTTGGGATAAGAAACTGTAGGATCCTTGTTTGTGATAGTAAATATGAGAGAGGTGTAATTCTACAAGAGGGTAAAAATAGCCAAATCTTATACTGAATAGAAAGAAATAGAGGCTTAATTGTTAGATAATCAGGTTAGATGAACTAATTTCCTTCATTGTGAGAGGATGGTCTCTGTTTACTCAAGTTTTACAGTGTGATAAATTCTACAGAAGTTAGAAGTGACCAAATGAGCTGCAACATTGTAGAGGAAAACCAAACCAATGGTTTTTCTCTCTCGCCAGTGACACTTTATGCCTTTAGGATCTGTGAGGATATTCAGGTCCAGCCAGTGGTGTCTCTGTCTGAAATGCTGAAAGCCTAATATGGTGGAATGGCTGTCAGTGCTTACCCAGATACCCCCTAGACGCTGAGAGTTTCTTAGTAGGCTTTAACAGAACCTATGTAAACATACTTCAAATAATGTATGTGCAAAGGTGTCATTACAGAAAAAGAAAATACACACAAATTTAAAATAGTAAAGAGTTAAATAATTCTAGTACAAATTTATTTGAGACAGACTTTATTATTTGTCTAAAGCTATGGTTAATAATTGTTTTATTATTAATTTATTATATTTATTGTTAATTTATTATTGATAATCTATTATTTAGTCAATGAACACAAATAGAAATTAATTTAAAAATAGTTGGAAAGATGTAAATGTTAACTAACCAAAAGATCATGATCATTCAATTCTTGATTCCAGAGCAAAAAATATAAATAGCTCCTGGCATATTTTTGATACCAGATATGCCTAATGCTTTTTAACATTGTTGTATAATATGCTTTCCACATTATAAATATTACTTGTCCACGAGACAGTAGGATTTCAAAGAATGGTAGTCCTTCTCTTGAAGGATCTTACAGTTCCATAAAGTAAAATATGATAGCATTTCAAAAGGCCACTGATCAAAACTAGTAGGATTATGATATCATCATATTTTAACCAAGATAAGAGTCCCCCTCTTCTTTGAAAAGCACTTAGAAGATGACTTTAACAAACATGTGAATGCTGTAGATGTTAAAACGTCAAAGAGGAGGGAGACAAAATAGGGAAAGGAATTAACGTTTATAAAGCATTTGCTAGGCTCTCTGCTTGACAGTCTCCTTTAATCCTGTTCAGAATGCTGTAGAATAGATACTGTTCTTGTCTTTCAGATGAAGAAATATTAAGGCTCTGAATGTACAGTAGCTTACACCAAAGTATGAGCAATAGTTGTTAGAATTTGAATTTGAACTCAGGGCCTCCTATGTCAGTGTCCTTGTCCTCTGACTTAAGAACCCAAAATAGTGAAAATAGATCAAAAGCTAAAAAAATTTAAATCGAACGCCTTTGAAAAGAGGCACATGATTTTAAAAGTATGTGAGAAGAAATACGAAACATCACTGTTTCTCTTTTAAAATAAAATAATAGCTCTGTTTAATTTTGACCCTAAGTTGAGTTGCTTGTCCTGCTTTAGATGTTAAAACAGAAATGAATTAATATTTTAATTTCCTTATCATAAATATTTCATTGTTTTCTAAGTTCTTGCACATAAGTCAGTTTGACTTTCTGGTTGTTTTTGTAATTCCTGACTATAGGTTTCTAGCGTTGTCAGTAGCAGGTAATAAAACAAATGCAGGTCAGATCATGTTACAATAAAGCTCCCGTATAATTTATGTGCATTTTCAGGTTCTAGGTTTATAAGCCTTTATTTGTTGAAGACGCCAAGGTCAATGAAATAGTTTAATTATAGAAAGTATTATCTTGAACTTGAATGTAGCAAGGTTTGATTGCATATTAATTTATCGAGAGGTTCTGCTTCATTTAAATAAGGAATCTTTTATTTCTGTCTCATTTCTCTTTTTTTTTTTTCCATACAGTCAGAAATATGACTGTGTGGAACAAATGCTAAACCACTTTGATTCCTCTGTGGCTTAGAAAAAGAAACTAAGTAAGCCTGAACACAGAATATCTTTCACGTGTCCAGGTGAAAAGATGCTTTTCCTTTGCTAGCTTGCCTTTTTCTATACTATTTAAACACAGGCTTGCTCCAGAGTTCAGCCCAGAGCCAGTTTCTTCCTCCGTGTGCCCCTCATTCCCTCAGTGATTACTTTAGTCCCAGGACTGAAAACACTGTCCTTATGCTGATGACTCCCAATACCAGAAAGGCGTCACCAAAACCACCCTCATTAAATCACTATTTTTTTCCTTCTGGGACAGCTGCAGTAGGCTCTTTACTGGTCTGTCTACCTCTATGCCTGTTGCTCTGCTGATATTTCTCTTGCTGCCCGGCTAATCTTTTTAAAACTCAGTGTCTTCTTCTCATATTCAAAATAAAACCCAGTGTCTGTATTGGGTTCTTCAAGGGTATACATTGTGTGTTTATCTCTGTCTCTTCATCTCTTCCTTTTCCCCTATAGCAGTAGTGGCTTTCTTGCTGTTTCTCAGACCTGTCAACCCGCTTCCTCTTAAAAGTCTTTTGCGATTTGTTCCATCTCTTTCTGATGGTCTTTCTCTTGTGCCCCCTCCCCCAGATATTTGCATGGTTCACTTTCCCCATCATTTAGATCTCTGATAAAAATGTCACTTTCTTAGAGGCATCTTCCCTATTCTCTTGTATAGTTTATGCATTTCCCATTTGAGTAAGTTCAATGGGGTTACTGACTGTATCTTGTCTGTCACTGTGTTCCCCAGCCCCTAGAAAAGTGCCTGACTATTCTACATAGAAGTAGGTAATCAATGAATATGTTATGTGACCAGTTAAGTGTCAAGCACTCAGAGAATTTTGGGCAGTTTTGCAGATTCTCAAACATCTGAATTTTTCATTAACATGAATGGCATTAATCTCCTTGCTAATTTAGCTTCAAATGCTTAATAAGCAGGCCTTATTTGAATATAGGGTCATGCTTAATCACGGAAAGGCTCAGTTTATTCTGTAACATTATTTCTGAGAATGTATATTAGCAGAGTCAGTTATTTAGTGGAAAAGTAGGGTAAAATAATATGCATTGCTGTATAACTGCCCAACCAGCCATTTTAGTTTCCTTTCTTAGATGCATTATGTATGTAAGATTCCATTTAAACTTCGTCTTAAAGCAAACATAAGTTTGAAAGGCTTACAGACAGAGGAGAAAGAACATAGACTTCAGAATCAAATCTGTATTTGACTTTTGGCTCTGTACTTAGCTAGCTGTATCACCTCAGAGAAATAAATTTTCTGAACTGCAGTTTTCTCATCTGCAAAATCGGATAGTACCTACGTCAGATTATTATAAGACTTAAGTGTGATAATGTATGTAAACATCAAAGTGTCTTGCATATATAGTAGGTGCTTAAAAAACAATAAGCCTCTTAAAAACATAAAAGAAGTAGACAGCACCAAGTCAAACTCTGGTTTGTATACTTAAACCTCTACTGTAACCATTGAAAAAAGGATCACAGTTTGAAAAAGACCCTTATCAAGGAATAAGATTGAACAGTTATTTTAACATTTTCATCTATAACCTGTGATTAGTCTTACTCTATAGGAGGTTCTGTTACCATCTGTATGAAAGCAGTAAATTTTCTTCACACTGTTGACTGCAAAATTTGCTATAAAAATGTCTATTTTCATAAATGCTTCTGTGCTTAATCATCTAATTTGTACATTTCAAATATCCCATGCTATTCAGTGTAGTTTCCTAGTTTCATTTCAAGCAGAAATCTTTCCATATAAATTTTAGAGTGGGTTTAATTATCCTTCTAAAGTTAATCAATAATAGAGTTCTTAAAAGATCGCCTTTTACATATGTGGAAAAGGTTTTCCTTAATATGTATCTTGAACTTAAAACTCAAGGCAGCCTCATAGTAGCATCTTTAGTTACTGACCTTCAGGCAGTGTCTTGACATTCTTAGTAGCATTTTTGAGTTCAAGAGTAGAAGGGCCGGGGGTTGGGAGAATATTGATGCAATTTCTCTTAGAGAGTTTGGCCTGTAATTGTGATTAATAACAGTCGCTTTCACTATCTGGAAACAGACAGGCTGGTTTGTCTGCCTACAATCATGCTGTGATAAATGGAGCTATTTTAACTCTGGTTTTGTGTATCAAAGAAAACAGATGTAGTCTGGAACTGGAGGCTATAGGAAATACAAAGCCTGCTTAACTTAATCTTCATAGCGCTTGTTTTTGTAACTGACGAGCTGGTCAGTTTAAACAACAGCGGTTATGTCAGCCATATATTTAATTTCAATTTATGACTTAAGTTTTTAAGTTGTTCATTTGCTAAAATTATACCTAAGTCCTTATCAGGAAACAAAAAAAAATCTTGATTAAATATAACTAGTCTTAGTTTAAATATTGATGTCTTTACCTAACCAAACTTACTTCCTATTATTCCGACAGTAATTATGGGGTAGCTGCTCATAGCAGTTTTTGTGGTCTTGACATAATCCAGTAGTGTCAGAAACTTTAAAAGTAAGGAGACTACTCAAAGTAATGAGCAAAAGATCAGCTTTGTTAAAAACCTATACTGTGAAATAAAAGACATGCAGATTAACAAGGTGATTATCACTATTTATAGATGACATGATTGTCTTTGTAGAAAATGCAAAAAAATATATACAGAAACAAGATCAGCAAGATTGCAGAATATAAGAGCCCACACCAAGATCAGTTCCATTTTTGTATATTAACAACAGGCATATAGAAACTGCGATTTAGAATGTAGTATCATTTACATTTGCTCCAAAGAAGGCATTTAAATCTAATAAAATATGTACATGCTTATGCATAAATCTAATAATATATATACTGGTCTATGTTCTGAAAATTACAGAATGCTGATGAAAAAATTAAAGGCCTAAACAAATGGAGAGATATGTTCATGGACTGGTACAACACTGGACATGGTATAAGCATGTCAGTTCTCCCTAGAGTGATCTACCTATTTAATACAATTCCTATCAAAAGTTTGGAAATATTTTTAGTAAATATGGAAGAGATTATTCTAAAATTTATATGTTAAGATAAAGGAAATAAGTAGCTGAAAAAAGAACAGCAAGGTCATGGGAATCAATTTATCAGATTTCAAGACTTATAATAATATAGTCATCAAGACTGTGGTATTGGAGGAGTATTGATCCATAGAACAAAATAGAGAACTGAGAAATAGACCCACATGAATGTGTCCAACCAGTTTTGACAAAGATATAAAGCAACCAGTGAAGGAACTATATAGCTTTTTCAACAAATAGTGCTGGAACAATTGGATGGAAATTCATAGGTTAAAAAAAAAAGCCTTGACCTGAACCTCACACTTTATACTAAAATTGACTCAACATAGATAATAGACTTAAATGTAAAACATAAAATAACAAAACTTCTAGAAGAAACAAAAAGCAAGAGAAAATATTCAAGATCTAAAGTTCGGCAGAGAGTTCTTAGACTGTTCACGAAAAGTACAGTCCATTAAAGGAAAATTTGATAAATTGGATATTGTCAAAATTAAAAATGATTGCTCTGTGAAGGACTCTGTTAAGTGGATGAAAAGTTAGGCTTTTCATATGTGCAAACCATATAGCCAACAAAAGATCTATGTCTATAAAATATAAAGAACTCTCAAAACTCAATAGTAAAATGCAAACAGTTCAATTAGAAAATGGGCAGAAGACATGAAGAATCATTTCCCTGAAGAGGATGCACAGATGACAGATAATTACATGAATAGATGTTCAATATCAGTAACCATTGTTGTTGTTTAGTTGCTAAATCATGTCCAACTCTTTGCAACCCCATGGAATAGAGCCTGACAGGCTTCTCCTGTCTGTGGAATTTTCCAGGCAAGAATACTACAATGGGTTGCCATTTCCTTCTTCAGGGAATCTTCTGACCCAAGGACCAAACCCATCTCCTGCATTGGCAGACGAATTCTTTACCACTGAGCCGCCAGGGAAACAATAACTATTATGGAAATGCAAATTAAAACCACAAGAGAAACCACTGTACACTGATCAGAAAGCTAAAATTAGAAACTAGTGGCAGTGTCACATGCTGGCAAGGATGTAAAGAAACTAGATAAATCATGCGTTACTGTTTGGAATGTAGGGTAGTAACATCATTACATAAAAACAGTTTGCAGTTTCTTATACAGCTCAAACTTGTAACGACCATTCAACCCAACAGTTATGCTCTTGGATGCTTATACCACAGAATTGAAGACTTAGGTTCATGCATAAACCTGTACATGTACATTTACAGCAGATTTACTCATGGTAGTCCCAAACTCGAATCAGCTCAGATGTCCTTCACGATTAAATGGCTAATCAAACTATGGTACGTGTGTACCATGGAATGCTACTCAGCAGTAAGAGAAAATGAGCCATAAACACATGCAGCAACTTGGCTGACTCTCCAGGAACTTACCCTACCTGAAAAAAGCCAGTCCCCCCAGATTGGATGCTGTGTGATAGTATTTCTAAAACATTTTTGAAATAGTGAAATTAGAGAAATACAGAACACATCAGTGGTTTCCATGAGTTGCTGTAGGGCAGGGGTGACTATAAATAGGCAACACAGGGCTCCTTGTGGGGATGGAAATGTTCTGGATCTCGACTATATCAGTGTCAATATGCTGGTTGTGATTTTGGTCTTTTGATAGCTATTGGATGAATATAGCCTTTCCAGTATCAAATCTTTATCAGATTACCATAAGATAGCATAAGTTTGTTTTGCTCTTTCTTTCTTGTGATTTGCTTTTTCTCACAAAACTTGAAAGTTGAATATAATATTTTTCCACTGAAGCAGTGTTGTAAATAGTGAGATTCTAAGACCAGACTTAGATTAAAAGCCAATGTAATTCATGATGTAGTTGAACATTTAACTACTTAACTATTTCAACTATGTCACAGTACAGACAGATTTGAGAGCTGACAAAGTCTATTGTAAGAATGTATTGATCCTTACATCTTCCTCCCCATGCAAGCTACAGAGGCTCAGTCGCAGATAGAGGGCAGGGACAACATCGTGTTTGCCACCTCTTACCTTGTGCTGTATATATACCTGTAGTAGCTTCCAGCTTCAGATGTATTTTTTCAGCCACTAGGAAGGAATAGGTAGCTTGGATAATAACCAATTCTCTTTGGACCTCTAAAGAGAACACTCTGTCCCTTGCACTTTTATGACCAAGATTCTCTTCAGTGGGCTTCCCTGGTGGTTCAGAAGGTAAAGAATCTGCCTGCAATGCAGGAGACCTGGGTTCAATCCCTGGGTTGGGAAGATCCCCTGGAGGAGGCCGTGGCAACCCAGTCCAGTATTCTTGCCTGGAGAATTCCCATGGACAGAGGAACCTGGCGGGCTATAGTCTGTGGGATCGCTAAGAGTCGGACACGACTGAGCGACTAAATACAGCACAGAGCATAGTACTCTTTTAAGTACTAGATGTTAGCTAGTCTCAGAATACCTCTACTATATTATCATATTGTTATAGACTCATTAGCTTTTCGTAGCTATTTTTTCAGGTGATTAGCAATGAATCCTAATAGGTATTTTCAAATGTAAGATCTGTTAAAAGTGACTTTGCTGCTGCTGCTAAGTCGCTTCAGTTGTGTCCGACTCTGTGCGACCCCAAAGATGGCAGCGCACTAGGCTCCCCATCCCTGGGATTCTCTAGGCAAGAACACTGGAGTGGGTTGCCATTTCCCTCTCCAATGCATGAACGTGAAAAGTGAAAGAGAAGTTGCTCAGTCATGTCCGACTCTTAGTGACCCCATGGACTGCAGCCCACCAGGCTCCTCCGTCCATGGGATTTTCCAGGCAAAAGTGCTGGAGTGGGGTGCCATTGCCTTCTCTGAAAAATGTCTATAGACATTGCTAAATGTCCCTTGGGTTGCAAAATTGTTTCTGTTGAGAACTGTTGATATAGTGCAAAGGCTCCTAGAGATTTGAAGGAAGAGAGTGAGGTTCTGTGACATTCCTTCTCCTGTCTTAGCTAACATAGAGGAACTCCTGAGTATATCTAAGAAATAATGTCAGAATGTAGAGAATGCAAGGCAGATAAAATCAAAGGAAAGTAAAGAAATCCAGATTGGATATTTGCATCCCTACTCTTTATCTAAAATGGCTTATAGGTAACTGTGGTTCACTATAGTTTAACTGACATTTTTTTTTTAAATTCTTACTGTGTGGATACGTTGTATTATGGAAAGTGAAAGTGTTAGTCCTTCAGTTGTGTCTGACTCTGCCACCCCATGGACTGTAGCCCACCAGGCTCCTCTATCCATGGAATTCTCCAGGTAAAAGTACTGGAGTCCCTTCTCCAGGGGATCTTTCTGACTCAGGGATCGAAGCTGGGCCTTCCACATTGCAAGCAGATTCTTCACTGTCTCAGCCACCAGAGAAGCCCTGTATTACGGAACAGGACTACAAAAATGAATAAAACATGACCCTTCAAGGAACATGTGATGTTTTCTGTCCTTTTCTGCCCTTATCATGTTATTTGGTCTGCTTACTTGCTTTCAGCTCGGTTGTATAGGCATTAATTGCCACTTGGTTTAAATTTTGAGCTTGTCAATCCATCTTCTGGGGACACAGCAGAATTAACACTTGATTGTGTTCTGAAGACAGATTGAATCCAGCTCTTGTATTCTGCTATCATCTTAGTCATTCAGATTTTCTTGTTTCATAATCTCTAAAGACCTATTCAAGGATCTGTAAGATCTTAGAGCTGCTGTAGAAACTGCACAGATAAAACCTTAGCATAGAGAAAAATGACATTTAAAAATATTTAACAAGAAAAGAATCTTATACCAGATTTTTTAATTGCTTTGTTAAAAGTCCATGGTATCTATGAATTTTTCATCTTAATATTAGAAGTGTCATTAGTAGTAGAAAATAAATCAGATGACTTTAATAAAGAAACCAAACATGACTTTAAGTATCCACTAAACATTAAATCAGAGACATTAGTTTGCCAACAAAGGTCCGTCTAGTCAAGGCTATGGTTTTTCCTGTGGTCATGTATGGATGTGAGAGCTGGACTGTGAAGAAAGCTGAGCGCCAAAGAATCGATGCTTTTGAACTGTGGTGTTGGAGAAGACTCTTGAGAGTCCCTTGGACTGCAAGGAGTTCCAACCAGTCCATTCTGAAGGAGATCAGCCCTGGGGTTTCTTTGGAAGGAATGATGCTAAAGCTAAAACTCCAGTACTCTGGCCACCTGATGCGAAGAGTTGACTCATTGGAAAAGACTCTGATGCTGGGAGGGATTGGGGGCAGGAGGAGAAGGGGACGACCAAGGATGAGATGGCTGGATGGCATCACTGACTCGATGGACGCGAGTCTGAGTGAACTCCGGGAGTTGGTGATGGACAGGGAGGCCTGGCGTGCTGTGATTCATGGGTCGCAAAGAGTCGGACACAACTGAGCAACTGAACTGAACTGAACTGAAACATTAAATCAGGGCTTCCCAGGTGGCTCAGTGGTAGAGAATCCACCTGCCATTGCAGGAGATGCAGGTTCTGTCTTTGGGTTGGGAATCTCCCTGGAGGAGGAAATGGTAACCCATTTCTAACTGAAGAGCCCATTTCATCATTTTTCTTGCCTGAAAAATCCCATGGACAGAGGATCCTGGTGGGCTACAGTCCAGAGGAACTTGGTAGGCTACAGTCCATGGGGTTACAAAGAGTCAGACATGACTGAGCATAGCATTAAATTAGAATTGTGGATAGTCATAGTCTTATCTCATGTGTCTTTAAAAGCTGGATGTTAGTATCCCTCAGTTGGAGATCTGTTACTTACTTTCAACATGTACCAAAATCCAACACACACACACACACACACACAGGAATGCCTTATAGTACAAGCAAATGGACAGCTAAGTCCTCTTTTCTACCCCACATCACTGCCTCCCAAAGAAATATCCTCATCATCAAATCACCAGATTCTCCAAAGAGCCGGAAGTTTCTTGGGGCCAGAACCTCATCTGACAAGGGATCGGTGTCCCTTTAGCACTAGTTTCTTACATAATCCACTAGTAGATTAGTTGAATTAATGAAATCTTATACAAAGTCAGTGCTTAGATCACTCATACAAGCAGCTAAATCTAGAGGTTCTTCTTTAAATGACCTATAGAATAGTGTTAAAAAGATGCTTAAACCAGAGCTTTCAAAATACAGTTGTTAAAATAATGGTTAGGTACTTTTAACTTTGGCTAAATTCTGATTCTAGGCTTTGGCTTCAGTAATCTTCTAAAAGTCCAGCCCGTTTCATAATTTAAAACATAAGTGTATAATAGATCTTTTCAACCTTATAATCAACTCCATAATTCAAAAGTTTTTAATTTGGCTGAAAAGAATTCTGGCTAGCAGACACTAGATGTGTCCCTTTTAAGATGAGATTATTTGGTAGTTTCTGCTAATTCTTTAGTCCCTTCCAAATAATTTTTGGTGGCTAGACTGGCCACAGTGTCCACATATTCCACACAGGACTCCCATTACCTGTCTCCCTTGTATACAGGTCAGTTCATTCTTTTCTGTTGATTTCCACATAAAGTGTATTCCTTCTTGGAGCTATTAGCATCCAGAGGGGACTGTTTCGCCTATGATTTCAAAGATCATCCCCCAAAGCTTCTATTTTCTCTGTTCCAAAAGTATAATTTTTAATATGTACTGTATATTGTGGAAAAAACACAAAATATTTATTTTATTCTGTCTGTATGAGAAATTCTAAAACAGTGAACTCCACTCTTAAGCAAATTTCCTCCCGTTATTTTTCTGTAATGTTTATTATTTGGCTGGCTTATGATTTTTGTGTCTTTAAAAATATATTTAAGACTCTTCAATACCTGACTTGAGCATTCTGAACGTTGAAAAAATGTGAATTGTGGCATGCAGGGTCTTTTTCTTATGTTGGGAAATGGTGGGCGTGGCTTTTTCTAGCTCTGCTGTTGGCTCTCAAGCTAGGTTTATACTTCTAGAGAATCAGAAGTCAAAGGGATGTATCTGAGTCAGTAGTCATGAATACCCCCACACATCAGATAATCTTGGTCTAGAAAGAGGAATAAACTTCATGTAGTATGAATGTACACAGGCCTTTTCATGGATAGCTATTCATACAGGAAATGTTGAAATAGTCTTGACTGTCTGTTATTTGCTGTTTTCATTCATCCATTCTCCCCTTTAGGTATGGCATGTTGCATAAAGGACAGAGTGTTGTTTCTACCTTTTCTGAAAATGAGTCTGTAAATGTTTAAGTAGCTACTGTATAGTTATGCACACACAATGTGTTACATATGTCCAGATCAGTCTAACTAGCTAATTTCTAAAATTCCTAGCAATGAAAATAAAATGGCATTATTATTGCTGTTGTTTAGCTCTAAAAAAATAAAAGTCTTCTACTTTCAAGTGTGATCTCCCCTTTGGGATTAGGGCCTTTGATGTTTCATTGTTGTGTTTTAATTTATTAATTCATCTGAGGCAGCCAGAGAAGAAGGTTCTCTAGAATTTTATGAAGACTATTTCCAATAATCTCTTTACCATAAATGCTCATTAATAATTTCTGCTTAAGCTCTATTTTCCATTTGTACATTTATCCTGTAGTGTAGTTGACTTAAATTGTTAAGCAAAACCAAAAAGATTTCTCATCCCTTAAATTGCATAAATTGTGATTTCTCACTTCAGTATAAATTTTCTTACCACTAACAGAAGAAGCTCACAGACCTCTGCCATCAGATCATCAGGGGGTTAAATTCTTTTATCAGATATGTTTATGAGGGGCCACAGCCATGCTGCCTGTACTGCCTTTCTTTCTTTCTTTCTTTCTTTTTTTTTTTTTTTACTTTCTAGTTCACTAATCAAATGTATGTTAGATTGATTATTGTAAAAGTATAAACCATAGAAAATTTGACAAGATAGATGTGTAAATTATCCTTCTGACAGAACTAATGATGCACTCCAAGCACCTTCTGTTTTCCAGCGCTTGGTGAGTGACTTCATTAAATATGCAATGGCTGTTGGGTGGCTTCTCAGACGATGGTTCAGTTCCTTGTGGAATTGCATTATTACTAGAGGTGTAAAGCCAGGCAGACAAGCTAGCTGTTGGGCATCCTGCTGAGGTTCTAATGTGCTCCATCTTGTTGGAGCAGTTGTTTGCAGTCTTTTCAGGACAATTACATCCATAACCACAGGACACATTCAGTGAAACTATATTACAGATAACAGTGGAGACTGGCATTGACTGCTTTTCACCCCACTCTCCTGAGTTGCTTCAGTGTCGGTGGCTTAAAATAATGACACTTTTACCACTCACAGAGTAGGTTTATTTTCTTTTTAATACCCTGGAGCAAATCTAGAAATAACTGATTTGTAACTTTAAGTGTTAAAATCATCGGATATTTGAGGTGAAAAGATCTTGTAGATTCTAATCCCTTTGCAGATGAGCAAACTCAGGCTGAGGCATTGTGATGAGTTCTCAGGGAGACAGTAGGGGGACCTGGTAGGACATCTTTCAGGTGGCAGAGATTGCATGAGTAGAAATTTGTATGTTCAGCTTCTGATTTTAAAACTCTTTTAAACAGAATTTTTCTTTTGAATTTAAGATTTTTTTCTCCTGCTGTAGAGCATTTTCCCTCATCTTAATACCAGCAGTACTTTTTTATTTCCAGAAGCCAAGCAGAATATTTTGCTTTCTGAGAATGTCATGGTATTTATTATTTTAATGACAATTGATTGTTTCCTGGGAAACTAGACAGAAAAGATGGTTTGATTTGAGCTTAAAATGGTATTTAAGATTTCCAAAAGGCAGATACTATGTTGTATCACTGCATCCTGATAAATGGGAGTGCATTTTAGAATGACAGGCTGAATGTTTTAATGAAAGAAGCTTTCCCATTTTAGTTTGCCAATTAAATCATTGTTGATGACTTAGATCATTAATGAACATTTGTGGAAAATGACCATTTGAATTCAATTATTGCAATAATACATTTGACAAGTACTGACCACAAATAATTCTAGCCATAAATAAGGTTTATCCATTTTTCCACGGATAAGTCAACATCTTGCTTTGCCTTTTAATGCCACAGCAAGTTGATGTTTCAGAATTCTTTTATAGATTAAGTACATATCCTTTCTTACAAAAGTTCTACTTAGAAAAGATTATGTTTTTCATTGAATGCCTTCTAAAGTATAATTTATGCTGCTGTTATATTCGTTAGTCTCAGAATAAATTAGCAGGACTTAGAAAACAAGAAGGGAAACATATAGTATGTAAAATCTGATAATTATATTTAAGATGGTTTTTGATTTATTCAGTGTATTTGATTTATTCAGTGACTAAAAAAACTCTAATTCTGGAAAAACAACAGGAAGAAAAATAACCATTATTTGAACATGCAAATTTATTATAAAGTCACATGGAAAGAAAATGCAAATGGAAAGCTTCATAACCAGATTTTTTTTCTTAAGCCCAAAGTTCAGATTTTTTCAATTTTTTAAACGATTTTGTCCTTCTCAGAATATTTTATGGATATATATATCTTGTCATTTTTGCTCTAGTATACCCCCCCCAAAAAAATCATCTGGATGTGTTTTCTTTAGTTAATTTTATTTTCTCTGAAACTTTGGCATGTTTTGGTAAAGACCAGAGGTGGGTTCTTTTGAAACGCATGTTTTTCTCATTTTGTTATTTGTAAAATGGGCCATAATCTCAGTCCAAGCTTCCTCCATCTCCATTTTATAGTCTGCAGAGAAAGGAGATACTGTGGAGCACAGGCTTCCCCTGGGAATACATTGGGCTTAATGAGCTTGATAGTCTGGTGGGCTCAATAAATCAAATAAAGCAAAACATTTCTCATTTTTGAATAAAAGCATTTATCACACAGTGTTTGTTCATTCATGGTCGCAAGATTGATTGGTTTCCAGCATCATAGTGTATATTGAAGCATTTTTGATTTTGTTTTTTCAGTGGGCAAGTTACGGAAGCAGTGGCTAAAGGAAAGTATCTCTGATGTCGGCTTTGGGATGCTGAAGTCTGTCAAGGAATATGTGGACCCCAATAACATCTTTGGAAACAGAAACCTTTTATAAATCCATTACTATTGCTAAGAAAAATGTCACTTTTATTTTAAGTCTTTAACTATGGTTATACCAGTAATCAAATATATCATGGACTTTATTTCAGCTGCATTTGTTTGTTGGTTTAAAATAAGTTTGTTTCATTCTGTGGTTTGTTTTGTTTCTGCATCTATGGATTGACAGATGGTATTCCTAAATCTCTCTCATTGTAGGTGCATTAGTTTACAGCCAACTGGTTGTCATTTCAAATTTCAGTCAGGCAGCACAAGGCTGGCTCCCAGTTGTTATTTCAGAGGAGGATGCTGCCAGCTGTTTTGTATTGATGTTTCTTCTTGGGGAACAAAGGCAGATTTTGGTGTCATCTATTGTTTCTCTAGCCCCCTTTTTAAAAGAATTTTTCTGGGAAGCAGCTATGTAGGGAAGGATTCCCCTGAGCAGTTATATACATGTATGTTTTTTTAAGAGAGCGTTACTAGTGTGAGTAGGCCATTAAGGGAGAATACCCATGGAAGAGTATAGGCACCCTCTTACTTAGGATGCCTCTAGTTCTGTAACATGCTTGGCCTACATTTTTATTTGAAATTAGTATCCAGTTATGAAACCTTAAATCATTAGGATGATTTATTCTGTCAGGGGACATCTTTTGTTCTCCATATTTCTGTTTCTGCTGAGGTATGAGTTGAATTTGTATCACTGAGATAACGCATGGTTATATCCTAATCCATTCTTTATATGTTTTATAAGGAAGGCCGATGTCTCATTCATTGTATGTGAAGAAAAGGTTTACCATGAAAGGAATGCCTCTATTCAGTTTAGAGTACTGATGTTTCTCATTTCGCATTCTTGTTGCTGAGATGCAGAAGAAGCTGCAACAGGAGCAGAAGAGGAAGACTCCGTACACTGAGTGTCTCCAGTTCAAAGAATTGTTTGGCTAAAGAAACGCAGTCATCATTCAGCTACTGAAATACGAAAACCTCAATAGTTTCAATGAGAAAAAACTTTTTGTAAAAACATTAGCCCAAACAACATGAAAAATTTCCATATAAAAGTAAAGTTTCAATTTAGTTTTTAATAATGGTTTAATGCCTTTTTTGAATTACTGGTTTAACCTAAATTTTTAAAACAGTAGTTATTAATACATGTGCCATAATAAAATGTTTGAAATATCATATTTCTTAAATAATAGAACATTAACCACATATAGCAAACATTTTTACATTCAAACCTACATATTAAAATAAATAGTTACTTTGAATCACTGTTAAGGTTCATGATTCACATTTTGGGATGGATTCTTTTATTAATGCAATACCTAACTTTTGATAATTTTTTTAAAATTAATATTTGATCAGCTAATGTAAGTCAAAATGCAGACAGTCCTTTAAAAGGACACGCTGTCTGTTTATGTAGCAACAGCTCCAAAGTATTTTTGGGCAGTTTGATACCTTTTATATCTGAAGTAGCCTTAACCAGAAAAGTGAAAATCTAAAATTGACAAAGTGATATTTTTAAGACTTCAAAATGATAAATAATTTTTAACAAAATTGGCCTCAAACTAATAAACTTAAAATCTGTAAGCAAATAAAATTGAACTGTTAGTTTAACAAAAACAAAATATTTATTTATTAAATGCTGCCTCTCTTCATTGGTGATTTATTTTTAATTATAAAATTCCCAGCAGATCTTTACTTCAAGCCCTTGATGTTTGAAATAGTTGGATACCTGATGAAGAAATTAACACTTGCTTCTAGGGTTATAAGAATCTCAGCTTTAGAAAATGCATCTATTCATGAAACTAATTTCTCTAATTGGTGATCAAAATGTAAAATTTAATGCAGTACTAATATCTCACTGACGTGTATACATGTTTCTGAGTAATATTTTTACAATAAAACATAGATTCATAAGCAGATCCATTCCTTTGCACGTGGTTGTTATAACATTCTTTCCCAGGGAGGTCAGGTTTCAGCAACCTCAGAATTAGGAAATGTAACACCTGAAATTGTTGGTTCACTATTCTACATGAACCGTATGGAAATTAGTGATTTATGCTTTTGTTTTTCTTCTCCCATGCATGCCTGACTCCCCAACCTTGATTTTGTAGTGATGACTGCATTTTGTAGCTTGAATCATTTCTACAGGGATGAGTTTGGAACATATGAACACTTGTCAGTACTGTTTCATTCTGATTTAGTAAATCAGAAAGCCTTTCCCTGCTTCCACACTCCTGCTGCTGAGAGGCGCCTGAGCGTATACTTAGTGTCTGCAGAGAGCTGAGTTCTTGCATACACACAGAAGCACTTAAAACCTTGCCTCCTGTTTCTGAAATATCTGAAAATGGCTTCATAAAAGTTAAAGCCAGGGGATGTTGCTTATGTGAGGCTTGAATAAGTTTATTTATGTAGCCTGTTTGGTTTTCAGGATTGTATAACATTGATTTGTCTTTCTAAAACTAGTCTTATTTCTAATATTTTATTTGATGATGTCACATTTGAGTTGGCGTTTTAGTGGGAATAGGAATTGCTGCTAGTAAGAAATGGCATTGAATACTAAGGACTCAGTATGAACAAGCTTTATTGACCCTTAGAGAAATGGTTGCCTTAATGTTTGGTGCACTTTACCATGTATAAGTGAGATTATTATACTAAGTAACATGAGCTTTTTTAGTTTTAGTTAGAATTGCAAAAGCCACATGTTTATTTTGCCCAGCATTTTACCACAAAGAAAGAGGATTAACTTCTTTCCTGTGTTGAGGAATTGGGAGTTTCTTCTTAAATAGTAATCTTACCTAAATTAAGCTAATTATGAAGCGGAAGCCTTCTGGTATACATAGCTATGTTGATGTATTTCGGAAAACAAAAATACAGTGAAGGATGAGCTTCTGTCAGTGTGTGTATTAAACCAGATACAGATGGTTACAAGAAAACCTCTTTCAGAATATCCCTTTAGTAACTGCTAAGTAAGTCCTAGCTTGCATTTTTTAAAATGACTTTTGCATGTTGGCTCCAGTGATTTTCTGCTGTCATATCCTTTTATATTTTCTACTTCCTAACTATAGTTGATCAGCAAAGCCCTGTGGTCCCAGGCTGAAGCCTGTAACCTCAGCTGCTCCAATGGGCTGAGTTTGGTTGAGCATTTATTCTATGTAAACATAGGACACAAATATTTATTATGCATCGATGCATAAACTACATATGTGGGTGCTTGAAGCAACCAAGGTGGAATTCTGTGGAAAGCATATCTACATTTTCAGAAGCACTAAGACAGGAGTTAAAGACAGCTTTAATAACTTTTTGTTACCACTTAATCTTTAGCAACTTTAGTTTTAATTAGGGTTTAGCTCATGGTGTGTGAAAAGCCAAAAATAAGAAGTGCCAGGTTAGCTCTGAAGAATCCAGAACCACCTTTGGCTTAACGAGTTCTGGAAGCTTAAAGTCTTCACATTCCCAAATGAGCCACCTGTCAATATATGTGTTTAATCCCTACTAATTTCATATGCATTGATGCTGAAATCCAGGAAGTATAAAAGATTGTTTTAAACTATTGAAATACAGTGTGTGACATAAAGTATGTAAGTTACTCAGCTTTCTTCTCCCTAAGCCAACTGTTTGTCTTTAGTATGAAATATAACTGTAAAAGCTACCTGTAATGTCACCAGATTATAGAAACTTATATTATTAATAAAATGGACCTGGGTCTAAGAGATTTTTTTCTTCAAGGGGAGTATGAAGGTGTTTGTTCTTCTGTTTGCAACTGGGTTTGTCTTTCAATTTTAGTTCTTCATCTTCATATTTCCACTAATTTGGAAAGAAAATTTTTATAATTTTATTAATGAAGCATAATCAAGTACAACCTAAATATAACTAAATCCTTTTGGATTTATAGCTGAGTATATTGTTAGCTAGGTTTTATTACTTTCTAATTATTTTAAATCAATGTTATATTCCTAGGAGGTGTTTAGTTTCCTGTGAACCTGAAGCATTCCCATTTGAACTTTGGAAGATCCTCAAAGAATGAGCACTTTTGTGCTCTTCTAACCACAACAATTCCTTAAGAAACGTGAGTAAGGACCACTGAAGCCAAAGAACCATCATAGAATTAAGTAACTTTAATTCTGTGAGCATGAAAAGATTTCTTTTTGCTTCCCTAAGGAGTTTACTTTATACATTTTTTCCCCACAAGGAACAAGATAATACATTAAGCATCATTAAAAACATTTTTCAAATACTCTGAACTTCCAAATGAGAGAGAGAGAGAGAGAGAAAGGAAACAAATGTTTTAGTGTGGGTTTCTGAGTAGCATATGTACATGTTTTTAAGGCATCTTATTGTTGATAGTGTTTTTTGTGAGCACCCTATGATGAAACCTGTTGTTTAACCACTAAAGCAGTCCTGTTCACATATCCAAAAAAGACATGAAGCATACGTGTGCTGGTATACAGTTTCTATAAATAATTATTTTTTGAGCTATTTAAAGAATATTCCCCCAAAGCGTACAGTGCCTTGTTGGGATTTTTTTTTCCCCTCCCATGAAATAGCCATTATTTAAAATGAGTGGGAGAGGATTAGTCTTTAAAGACAGAGCTTGTGTAGCAGTTCAAAGCTATTCCTCTTCGAAAACACATTAGGAATTAAGTAGTTGTATGTAGAAACATGGAAGACCCCTTCCACAGTGTTGGTTTCAATCACCTATTCTTGCATATTTAACTAATTGTGTGGTAGACCTGTACTCTTAAGTACACCTAGTCAGTCAGTGGGATTGACATGTACTTTCTTGCATTTTCATTCCTACTGTCCCAACTTAGTCGCCCTAAGATGTGGCTCGGTGGACGTGGCATACTCACTGTGTCATGGAGACGCCCACTACACATTTTAGCTGTTTGCTCGCACAGCTCCCTGAGGAGCAGAGCCTGGAGTGGGGGAGGGGGGTTGGGGTTCCCATTCCTTCCGTTGTGTGTCAGTCCTTTTTTGTGTGATGGTGCCTTCAGAGTAATAAATATTTCTGTTTCTGAACAGTGATAAATCTTATGAGAAATACGTGTAGGTTGTGTTTCCTGATTTTTGTCCTTTTCTTGCTAAGCCTGTGAAATACTTTGGCTCTGATACAACTTGACTTGAATAATGTCTTATCCCGAGTCTTCCTCCAAGGCAGTGCATCTTTCCTGCCAGTACTGTAGTCACCTTTTGGGAACTACACGTGGGTAAGCACTTGTATGTAAGCCATTATACTGCTGTAACTAATGCGTACAAACAGTTCTTCTCTTTACACTAATAGTCTGCAAAGTGGATATGTAGTGGGAAGGAAAATTGCTAAGGGACTCCAGTGTAGCTTTGTCAGTTCATACTGAGCCATACTGTTTTCAAAGGGCTCGACACAGTCTGTTTACTGTGCTTTCAGTGTATGTTTGGATTCTCCTTTTACTGCTTTTCCTAGACTGTACTGTTCTATAAGTAAATGCCCATGTGTGATTTTTAAGATGTGCTGGGGAAAAAATAATAAAACAATACCCAAACCACTCATTGTTACAGAAATTGTTGCTTTGTTCTTGTTGATTTCATTTAATCTTTGTTGACAGCTTCATGCTATCCTCCCAGAATGACACAGGCTGTTCCTGTAAGTAGTCTCTCCAGTAGTGAATGACCAGTGAACAGATGCTGATTTGTCCCTGCCTGTGGTTCCCACACTGGAGGGAAGGTTGGAGCTGTGTGGACTCTGAAATAACTAGGGATTGAACCTGTTAAACCCGGTCTTGATACATTTCAAGATTATAGCCCTTATAAGTTAGTTATAGTTAGTTAAAGCAGTTTTCTACTTGGCTCATATAAGGCTCAGTCTGAATGAACCTTAGAAATCATCTCGTCTTACTTTTGGTCAAACATAATTGCTACCAAACCTTTCCATCCCCCCAGGCCACAAACAGATAACCTTGTCCTGTACATTTGCTGTGACCACATGGGAATTTATTGCCTTTCTAGCAAGCCTTTTCCCCATTTCTGAAATCTTCCAGAATTCATAGGTTTTTGCCTATTAGACCAAAATCTGTGTCCTTCGGTCCATTAATGTGACTTCTGTCTTATCTACTCATAAAGATTGTGCTGTTGCTCTGCTGCAGGGCAGCTCTTCAGATATTTAAAGACCGCTCATGTTCCCCTAGATTTTTCCAGTCAGCTGTTGCTCCTGTCACTTCTAGACCCCTATCTGTCTCCATATATGCCTACTTGATGTTCTTAAAATGAGGTGTCAAGGCCTACATGTTCCAGAATAGTTCCAGTGATTTCCTTATTCCTTGTTCCGATATTTTTTAGTCACTCATGCATCTGTGCTGGACCCTGCCCTGGCACCTCACACTGACCTTGAATTCAACAGTTTGTCTTTTCTGCATGTTCCATTTTGGCCACATCTCCATGGAGGCTGATTATTTTAATATATATATAAAGCCTCATTACTTATATCTATTCTTACTAAAATTTGTGTCTTGCTCTATTTAGTTGCAGATTTTCAAAATTTTAGATTCTTGGCTCTTACAAGGAATATTGTTTGCCCCATCCAGCTTTGGGACAGCAGTAGAATTGAGACGTGTGCTGTCCTGAATTCCCATCCAAGTAATGGCAGGTCTGTGGAACTCATAGCCAGGGCCTGTCCAATAACGCATCCAGGAAAAAGCATTCAAGAGTCAGGGCGCTAGCATTTCCACTTAGCATGCTGTTGTGCACCTCTTTTTTGCATTTTGTCAACAAATAGGCTTTCTTTCAATGAATCAACGTTTATGCCAGACAGATACTAAACATGCAGTTACATCTACTTGATTTAAATCTCCAGATGCCAGACTGAAATCCTTTGATAAACCTTACTGCTCCAGTTTTCCTGTGCTACCCTATCAGAAAAACAAATGGGGTCTTACTGCTATCACATTTACTTTTGCCTGTGTTTGCCCTCAGGGGCCTCTTTCTTTTTCAGTATACTTGTAAACTCAACTTGTGCTGCATTTTCTGATGTCTGTTGATTGGGTGTAGTATTGGCTGATGGAAACCTCTAAATCCATTCTAAAGTTCGGCTACACCCTTTGTACCTTATTGTGCCCACAGTAGAGCTGGAAAGGTAATTTTTTTAATGACTGAAATGTGTCACGCTATAAGCTATACAATAATTTAGGAGAAGTTAGAGTTCTAAGAACACACCAGAAAGTATTCTAGTCTGGAAATTGTGTAGATGCTCAATTTTTATCTGCCAACTACAAGTCACTTTTCCTAATTGGGCCTAATATCTTTTGTAAAATAAAAATCTCTGATGTCCCTTCTGACTGAGTCTGAGTAATTCTAATTGCTGCTGTTGCTGCTGCTAAGTCGCTTCAGTTGTGTCCAATTCTGTGCGACCCCATAGATGGCAGCCCACCAGGCTCCCCCGTCCCTGGGAGTCTCCAGGCAAGAACACTGGAGTGGGTTGCCATTTCCTTCTCCAATGCATGAAAGTGAAAGTGAAGTCGCTCGGTCATGTCCCACTCTTTGTGACCCCATGGACTGCGGCCTACCAGGCTCCTCCGTCCATGGGATTTACCAGGCAAGAGTACCGGAGTGGGGTGCCATTGCCTTCTCCAGATTCTAATTGAGTCTCTCTATTTTTGCTTAACACTAGATGTCTTTAGTGGTGAAGAACCCACCTATCAGTGCAGGGGACATAAAAGACATGAGTTCAGTCCCTGGGTCAGGAAGATCCCCTGACGGAGGGCATGGCAACCCACTCCAGTATTCTTGCCTGGAGAATCTCATGGACAGAAGAGCCTGATGGGCTACAGTCCATAGAGTCACAGAGTCAGACATGACTAAAGCGACTTAGGATGTACTACCCTAGAATTGATTATTGTATTAATAACTTTTTAAGTTACCCCTTATTAGCCGGACACTGCTGGGCACTTAACCCTAGACAAGAAGTTCTGATTGTAGTCACAACAGCCCTGTAAAGTGGCTGGTATTGTCCTTCTTTTGCCAGTGAAATAATTGAGGTTTGCTCAGTCACGCAGTCATGTCTGACTCTTTGCGACCCCATGGACTGTGGCCCGCCAGGCTCCTCTGTCCATGGAATTTTTCAGGCAAGAATAATGGAGTGTTTTGCCATTTGCTTCTCCAAGGGATCAAACCTGCATTTCCTACATTGGCAGGAAGATACTTCACCACTGTGCCACCTGGGAAGCCCAACTGAGGTTTAGTGAGGATGAATGACACCCACTGTTAGTAGCCGGGAAGTGGCGTTCCCAGAAGATGGAGCCAGGTCGGACAAAATCAAGTGCCTCTGTGCTGGCTTCTTCACTGCTCTAGGCGGTTTGTGCTGTGTAGTCGGTCAGAAGTTAGATGTATACAGAATTTCTGCCTTTTAAAGTAGATTATTAGTCATTGCCTTCTGCTGAAGACCACAAGTAAGGAAACAGAGTCTCCTAAGTACAGAGGAAAGACTGCTATCTTCGTGACTACATGCTATAGAAATACCAGGAAGCCTTTTGTCCCAGATGCTGTCATGCTCTGTAAATGTTTAATCCACAGGGTCCTGTGATGATGCCTTTATAGGTTTAATATGAAACTCATAAAAGGAAGTGCTGTTTGACTAATTTAATAAATTTGCATTTTTATAATTTTTATACTGTAGTCCTTTGAGCTGTACTTAAAAATGTAAGAATAACCTGTTACCATAAGTTATACATCTTCCTATAGGGAGACTAGAAATTGAAAACTGTTTAAAGAAATATTTTTTTATGATCTAAAACCAATCTAAGTTCTTAGGAAATTCACAGTTCCTTAAAACTACTAATATAAGAATTAAGGTTGCTGCTGAAGGATTTGAGTGACATTAAGGTACTCAAAAAGTTGCATATATTTTACAGTTAGAAGGAAGGTATACATTTAGAATCTGGTGGCTATAGTCATGGTGATTATGTGATTGGACAACCAAGAACCCAGAGTTACAGGCTCATCGCAAAATGTGTGGTTTGACTAATACTAATACCCAGTAAATGAAAACAAAAGCTCCAAATGTCACGTTAGTCTTGGCTGTAGATCAACACAGAATAAGAGGCAGTTACTGAATGGTGGGTAGTGAGCTGCAAGTTACACCATTGCTAGGAAGCTGCTCAGTGTGGCAGAAGGCACCTTCAGGAAAGCACAGTCTCCCAGATGTTTCCCGATTGCTGGTAGTCATTAAAAAAAAAAAGACTGAGGAACATAAGACAAAGGTTGTATTTAAAAATGCTGCTATTCACTAGAAATGAAAGATTTGTCTTTGGTGATATTATCTTTTTAAAATCAGGTAGTGCAGATAGCCACACGCTGCCGTCTACCTGGGTTAGACTTCCAGCACTGTTAACCCTCCAAGTGCCAGTGTGGAAATGAGTGTGAGCAGTGGTTATATATGGCAGAGGGCTCAAAAAGTTACTCCTATAAAGCTTCTCCTCCAAGCCATTTGCCCTCTCTTAAAAAAATTTTTTTTTCTTTTGCCCTTCTTATCTCACTTTTCCTTGTAAGTATTTGGGCATCTACCCCATAGCCTTCTACACACAAATTGTTCTAATAACCTCAGGCCAAACCTATCACCGTTCAATTAGGATTCCACCTGAGGTGCTCCTCTGAGGTCTGAGAGGCCATGCCCGTGCGTTCCTGTCTCACCCCTCTGGGAGGGGGCGTCATCTGTGATTACAGCCGTCTCATTGCTCGATGCTCTCTGCCAGACATCCCAGCCATTTCCCAGTTTCCAGCTGTCTGCTTCTCATGGATGGGTCAGAGTTAGCCACTGTTCAGTACCTAACCTTCACAAATAACATTGCTGTGAATATCTTGGCCACAGCTAAGGCCAAATTCAAAGAGGGGCTGTCGTGAGGAATATGAATACTTTTGTAGGCGTGTCATGTCACTGATGAAATGAATCTACTTGGTCATTCTGCACAGAGCAAGTTTTTGTTCATGTCTGAGAAAATGGAAATAACTACTTGTGTACAGCATGCTTATATTCTGAACGTGTGTGGAGGTGGGTTGACTAAGACTATGAAATAATGGATGTAGTCCTTTAAAATATATTGTGCAGGTATTATGGAGAAATCTTAAAGGAGTAAAAGCTGAAGAAATAGAGGGATTTTTTTTTGGTCGAGAAAAGTGCTTTTACCACTGAGTCCATGAGTTCTAGGAGCATAGAAAAAAGCTTTAGGGATGAAAGCCTTTGTTCACATGGCAATATGGAGTCATCATAAAGTTATTTGTCTACTGAAATCAATAAGCAGAGGTGAGTACTTTGAAGGCGAGTTTAAAAGAAATACATCCTAAAACCAGAGGACAGTAAGTGCCTGGGGAGTTAGATCTTCACAGTCTCGTCCAGGACTCTGACGGCTGGCCCGTTTTGGAGGCTTGGCTGTTGCCAGGCAGCAACAGGATCTATCAGTCCTGGTGGGTACCTCTCTGGAGAGCTCGTGTAAGGAAGGGGACAAATGCCATAATTGACCTTTATTCCTTCACTCAGTGGTAGGAGCAGTCAGGATTTCCTGATGCATTACTAACCAGGAAATCCCAACTGCCTAGCGGCAAGGGGTTAAAAACTGTTCTGAAAAGCTTTTTATGTTCTGAAAGGCTAAATTACATATACATGCAAACCACAAACACACAGCACCTGGGTAAATAAAGTGTGGCTGAATAAAGACTGCTATTTGCAAAAGGGAATCTGGAAAACATTTACTTTTGGGTGGTTAACATTACTTACACTTTCTGCTTTTTTCTTTTAAAGAAAAAAAGTTGAGAAAATATGCAAAAATATGTATTTTTAAAACATGGCTGTTAAAAATAAGATTTCAACTGATTTACTTTCCAAATCTTAAGGGGCTATGGAGATTGAGAGGGCACAGAGCTACTGCACAATGAAGTAACAACACTTTTGTTAAAGTTGTTAAAGAACATTTCCCAGTGATGGAATTGCACTAAGGGATACACTAAAGGGGTCATTAAACACTGATTGTCCTCCCAGTGTGGGTTCAAATATCAGTGGTAAATGGTATCAGTTTATGTAATTAATAAAATTGCTATAAATTCAAAATGGTTGGACTTCATAATAAGCCAGGTTCTCATAGACCTAGTAGAATTTGAGCACCCAGAAGGCCATGCTACAGAGGATTTATGCTGAGGACTTATGTGGGTCCCTGTGCGGGTACCTATCTGGCTAAGTGATTTCTCCTTGAAGGAAAAAAAAATAGTCAACTTAGCATTCAAAAAACTGAGATCACGGCATCCAGTCCCATCAGATCAGTTCAGTCGCTCAGTCATGTCCGACTTTGTGACCCCATAAACCACAGCCTGCCAGGTCTCCCTATCCATCACCAATTCCCAGAGTTCACTTAAACTCACGTCCCTTGAGTCGGTGATGCCATCCAGCCATCTCATCCTGTTTCCCCTTCTCCTCCTGCCCCCAATCCCTCCCAGCATCAGGGTCTTTTCCAATGAGTCAACTCTTCTCATGAGGTGGCCAAAGTACTGGAGTGTCAGCTTTAGCATCATTCCTTCCAAAGAAATCCCAGGGCTGATCTCCTTCAGAATGGACTGGTTGGATCTCCTTGCAGTCCAAGGGACTCTCAAGAGTCTTCTCCAACACCACAGTTCAAAAGCATCAATTCTTCAGAGCTCAGCTTTCTTCACAGTCCATCTCTCACATCCATACATGACTACTGGAAAAACCAGAGCTTTGACTAGACAGACCTTTGTTGGCAAAGTAATGTCTGTTTTTAATATGCTATCTAGGTTGGTCATAATTCTCCTTCCAAGGAGTAAGCGTCTTGTCATTTCATGGCTGCAGTCACCATCTACAGTGATTTTGGAGCCCCAAAAAATAAAGTCCAATACTGTTTCTACTGTATTTCCCATGAAGTGATGGGACCAGATGCCATGATCTTAGTTTTCTGAATGTTGAGCTTTAAGCCAACTTTTTCACTCTCCACTTTCACTTTCATCAAGAGGCTTTTAGTTCCTCTTCACTTTCTGCCATAAGGGTGGTGTCATCTGCATATCTGAGGTTATTGATATTTCTCCTGACAATCTTGATTCCAGCTTGTGCTTCTTCCAGTCCAGCGTTTCTCATGATGCACTCTGCATAGAAGTTAAATAAGCAGGGTGACAATATACAGCCTTGACATATTCCTTTTCCTATTTGGAACCAGTCTGTTGTTCCATGTCCAGTTCTAACTGTTGCTTCCTAACCTGCATACAGGTTTCTCAAGAGGCAGGTCAGGTGTTCTGGTATTCCCATCTCTTGCAGAATTTTCCAGTTTATTGTGATCCACACAGTCAAAGGCTTTGGCATAGTCAATAAAGCAGAAATAGATGTTTTTCTGGAACTCTTGCTTTTTCAGTGATCCAGCGGATGTTGGCAATTTGATCTCTGGTTCCTCTGCCTTTTCTAAAACCAGCTTGAACATTTGGAAGTTTGCAGTTCACGTATTGCTGAAGCCTGGCTTGGAGAATTTTGAGTATTACTTTACTAGCGTGTGAGATGAGTGTAATTGTGCAGTCGTTTGAGCTTTCTTTGGGATTGGAATGAACAGTGACGTTTTCCAGTGTTGTGGCCACAACAAATTTGCTGGCATATTGAGTGCAGCACTTTCACAGCATCATCTTTCAGGATTTGAATTAGCTCAAGTGGAATTCCATCACCTCCACTAGCTTTGCTCATAGTGATGCTTCCTAAGGCCCACTTGACTTCACATTCCAGGATGTCTGGCTCTAGGTGAGTGATCACACCATCGTGATTATCTTGGTCGTGAAGATCTTTTTTGTACATTTCTTTTGTGTATTCTTGCCACCTCTTCTTAATATCTTCTGCTTCTGTTAGGTCCATACCATTTCTGTCCTTAATCGAGCCCATCTTTGCATGAAATATTCCCTTGGTATCTCTAATTTTCTTCAACAGATCTCGTCTTGCTTATTCTGTTGTTTTCTTCTATTTCTTTGCATTGATTGCTGAGGAAGGCTCTCTTATTTCTTCTTGCTATTCTTTGGAACTCTGCATTCAGATGCTTATATCTTTCCTTTTCTCCTTTGCTTTTCACTTCTCTTCACAGCTATTTGTAAGGCCTCCCCAGACAGCCATTTTTGCTTTTTTGCATTTCTTTTCCATGGGGATGGTCTTGATCCCTGTCTCCTAAACAGTGTCACAAACCTCCGTCCATAGTTCATCAGGCACTCTGTCTATCAGATCTAGTCCCTTTAATCTATTTCTCACTTTCACTGTATAATCATAAGGGATTTGATTTAGGTCATACTTGAATGGTCGAGTGGTTTTCCCTACTTTCTTCAATTTAAGTCTGAATTTGGCAATAAGGAGTTCATGGTCTGAGCCACAGTCAGCTCCCAGTCTTGTTTTGGCTGACTATATAGAGCTTCATCTTTAGCTATAAAGAATATAATCAATCTGATTTCGGTGTTGACCATCTGGTGATGTTCATGTGTAGAGTCTTCTCTTGTGTTGTTGGAAGAGGGTGTTTGCTATGACCAGCGTGTTCTCTTGGCAGAACTCTTTTAGCCTTTGCCCTGCTTCATTCCGTATTCCAAGGCCAAATTTGCCTGTTACTCCAGGTGTTAATCCAGTCCCATCACTTCATGGCAAATAGATGTTGAAACAATGGAAACAGTGAGAGACTTTATTTTGGGGGGGCTCCAAAATCACTGCAGATGGTGACTGCAGCCATGAAATTAAAAGATACTTGCTCCTTGAAAGAAAAGCTATGACCAATCTAGACAGCATATTAAAAAGCAGAGACTACTTTGCTGACAGGTCTGTCTCACTATGGTTTTTCCAGTATGGATGTGAGCATAAAGAAAGCTGAGCCCCAAAGAACTGATGCTTTTGAACTGTGTTGGAGAAGACTCTCGAGAGTCTTTTGGACTGCAAGGAGATCAAACCAGTCAATCCTAAAGGAAGTGAGTCCTGAATATTCATTGGAAGGACTGATGCTGAAGCTGAAACTCCAATACTTTGGCCACCAGATGGGAAGAAATGAATCATTGGGAAAGATCCTGATGCTGGGAAAGATTGAAGGCAGGAGGAAAAGGGGACGACAGAGGATGAGATGGTTGGATGGCGTCACCGACTCAATGGACATGAGTTTGAGCAAGCTCTGGGAGATAGTGAAGGACAGAGAAGCCTAGTATGCTGCAGTCCATGTGGTCACAAACAGTTGGACATGACTGAGCAACTGAACTGAACATCACGGCAGGGTTCACTGTCTTTCAGTAGAACACTATTAGGTTGGACCATAAAAAATTGCTAGTTTTATAGTTTAAAAACTTCCAAAATCAGGAGTTTCATGTAATTCAAGGTACTTTGTTTTTCTCTAAGCCAGGTCAGGAGTTGGGGTTGACAGATTTATGGAAAGAAAAGGGGTGGGGAAACAAAGTAAAGCTCTTGTATGGTTCAGAAAATACAAATGCCTAAGCAGAATGAGGGGGGTTTTCATTGGAAGGGTTGTGGCCATAACAGCCTTATCAATCTACCAGACGAGTTTTCAGAACTGACCTTTTCATCTGTGATAGAAGTGGAAGAGAAGTTTGGTGGGGTCATGGAAATAGCTTAGATTTTTCTTTTCCTGAGAGGTTGCCACCCAGAAACAACGCCAGCATTAACATATCCTAAGTCACAAATACAAACATAGGAAGTAAGCAGAGTTCTCATGGTACCGCTGCTATTCCTCACTGTTAAATGAGAACAGAGTTATAAAAAACACTATATGTTGCTTATATATTCAAATTACTAACAAGTGGAACAAAAGAAAACTATGTAAAATTGTTTGACAATGTTTATTGTCTCTAAACCACAGCACCATAATTTTGTTAAGGGCACAAGGTCTCCGACTGACTTGCACATTAAAAAGCCAGCAGCAACAAAGAATATTTATAGTGTAATGTAGTTTGTTTATATAATGCATTGTATCTTATATTGAAAAATCTGAAAAACATCCTAATGCTATATAATATGTACTCATTACAAACTATGAATTAGAACACACAATCCCTGAGATTATTAAAAGCCTAGAAATCCTAGACATTAACTACAGAGTTCTGGGCCTGATAGGACTAGTACCAAGTCCCTGGATAATATAACCATTATGCAGGTCACTCTCAAAATACAAAGCACAAATGGTAACAGGGAACATGGGTGCTAACAAGTTCTAATAGAAAGTGTCCCCATGCAGTTCTGAATTTTCATATATCTTTCTAGATGTCCTTATATTTCACTTTGTGAAGATTTTTTAAAAATACTAATCATTTTTATTATAATTTTAAACTGTACAAAGTCCAACGTGTAACAAATGTAAAGATGCTACTAGCTAACTGGAGATAAAAAACCAGTGAAAAACAGATATAAAACCATTATGATAAGGCCACTACCAGACATTACTACATATTCCATCCTATAATATCATAAATCAAAGCTTTTAGCTCTCTGGATTCATATGTGACTGTATTCTTTCCAGTATGCACTCTTTCTTCTTCCAGGGTTTCTTCAATAACAGCAGGTATGTCCCTTCCATAAAGTTCACAGTGTTCTAAAAACTGAACACATTCTTGAATGACACTGTCACTAAGCATGATGGTGTGTTTTGACATGTTTTCTAATAATGACAGGAAGCATCTTTTGGCATAATACCACGTATCAGTTCCTAGTTTTTTATTACAAGGTTCCAAGCTTTTGATAACCCGGGAAATACCAAAGTCATAATTTCCTTTGGCACAATAAAGTGTCCCTATCACCAAATTCACAATGCAGAGATGGTAGATTTTCTTATCTGGATCATCATAGGAGAGCTGCTCTTCCTCCTTTCCAATCTTCCTCATCAACTCCTCAGCTTCTTCATTCTGACTTAACATAATATACGAGACACACAGGTTGGCCAGCACAATAGCACTGACATTCAGGATGTTGTCATAATGCTTCTTGACTATGGGCTCATAAAAACCTATGGCTTCTTTGTATTTGTTTTCCTGCATGAACAGAACATGAGCCACATTCAGTTTCCACACATGGTGGTCATTACAGAATTCCACAGATTTGCGGAAGAGTTTTTCCACCATTGGGTAATTTTCAAGGTTCCAGTAGATTTTGGCCTGGGCCATCAACACAGGAATGTACTTCTCAAGGGTGTCGTCATATTCATTCACTGCCTTTTTGACAGCTTCATCATCTTTATTGTGTCTTGCTTCCTGCACTTGTATGGTGAGTCTCCTGAGCTGTTCAGTCAGCATCCCTGCTAGGCCATCAAGCTTAACGAAAGCCTCTTCAGGAGCTGTCTGGCAAGTGACCATGGCATCCAAGAAGTCATAGAGATAAGGTGTGAGGAACTTGTAAGTCAAATGGGCATTCTCTGCCAGGACATCTGCTGCCAGGTCAAAATACTCATATTCACAATAGAGCAGCAACAGGTTGCCAAAGGTCTCTGGGGGAAAGGGGTTCTGCTGGAGCAAAAACTGTAGTTTTTCAAACCCTTCTGTGGGCCTGGCACCCATGTTCATTAGCGCCTGATTGTGCAGGGTCACGGGGTCTAACTCCTCCTCTGCCCTTGGTGGCATGTCAGTGAGGGCTTCCTGGGCCGCCTCATAGTTTCTCAGTTGGTATTCTATGGCAGCCCTGAGGTTGAAGGCTTCCACCAGAGCAGTCTGGTGAAGGACTAAGGTGTTGCCAACACTTCGAACATCAATGCCCCCAGTGGTGATGCCCATGCCCAGCTCTGGGTGCTGGCGGATGCCATGCTCAATAATGTCCGCGATATGCTTCAGAGCTGGGGCATAGTGCCGGCTGCTATAATAGGCCAAAGCCAGGTTATAGGAAAGATCAGGCCGGTAGCCCGAAGCCTGCAGGGCCGCAGAGAACTTGGAACACGCGGCTTCATAATGTCCCTCCTTGTAGAGCAAACAACCCAGATTGACCTGACCATCCAGCTCGTTCTCGCCCTCGCTGTCTTCTCCTTCCCTAAGTAGCTGCTCCACCAGGCTCCTGGCCCCGGGCAGGTCTGCCTCGCTGTACTTAATCGCGGCTTGGAGACGGAGGACCCGGTTGTGGTAGGCGGGGTTGTCCAGGAGGAGCAAGGACACGCGGGTGGCCTCTGGGTAGAGGCAGGCCTTGTACAGGGCCTGGGCCTGGTACAGGCGGTACTGCTCCAGCTCCGGGTGCAGCTGGCCCAGCTGCTCATAGCACTCGGCAGCCAGCGCGAACTCCTGTAGGCGGTAGTAGCAGTAGCCCAGCAGCGACAGCCCGGCGCGGCTTCTCGGGCTCCGCTGGAGCTCTCCGCCCAGCAGCTGCACGGCCTCGGCGTACCGGGCATCCCGGATAAGTCGGTAGACAACCGCAGTGAATTCCCCGTCGGGGATCTGCGAACCTCCCAGGCCCGCCATAACAGCCTCCGAGGTTGCTTACGCTCGTTACCAGGGCAACAAGACAACCGGAAACTGAAGGCTGAGAAAAAGGTTGGTGTTCTTAATGGGCTTTTTTTGGGTGGGGAGGTGCTGCTAAAGTACTTTGCAGCGGAACGATCAACCTGAGATTGAAAAGAGTTACTAATGTGTGTATCCCAATTATTGGCCTGGTCCCTGAAGACTCCAGAGTGTGAGCGGCGTTAGGCGCGAGAGGAAAGACCTCCTGGCCGTTCGAAGACGGAAACTCTACTTCCCGGCGTGCACCGTTTCGCGCCGCCAGCGGACGTAGCCGCGCTGCGTGCTGGGAGACGTAGTCCTCGGGGCGGACCCTGGGGTGAGGGGAGATGAGGTCGCGGTCACCTTCCGTCCTAGGGTAAATGAGGATTGTTGACTGCCTGTTGTGTCTCTGGCGCGGAGGTGGAAAGTTTACGGTTCGAAGTCCCTTCCGTTTTCGAGCCTTTAGACGCTGTGCAGTGCGTATACATAGTGTTGTTTCACATTGTTTTCTTGAATGAAACGGGAATGGAAAAAAAGGAAAGTCAGTGTGGTATTCTGCCCGAATTACAGTAGACTTTCTGTCTTTGGACCGTCCCGTGGGCGCACTTTCTAAGAACAAAATAGTGCAGCGATCAGGAGTTCTCATTTTGTCGTTTCAGAGGTTGATAGCAGGAAAGAGTGCTTGGAGTTTATGTGATACTTAGGTTTGGCTTTAGTTTCAAGCGCCTCCGCTCCCGCTTCCACTACCCTTCCCGCTCCCCCCACCCCTCCCGCTCCCCCCGTTTTTCCGTAACTACAAATATTACTGAGTTCATATTAGCGTTTAAACTTAGCCCTGTGGTCTGTCTTGACTCTCCAGATTTCACTACGAAGTGGAAAAACCTTGCAGAAATCTACGACCTCGTGTTTTCCAAGAAGGGTAGAGGAGAGGAGGAAGAACGTTCCAGTTTTCCCTTTTCTGTGCACCGTTACTCTTTTAACTTTCCAGCCGACTTAATCTGTGGCTGGATTTTCTTTTCATCCTTTGTTATGTGTTTGGAATAGATGCCCTAGATTCTGTTACTACCTTAAGATCTCTTTGTGTATAAATTCTTTGGAATTTAATAGTGCTCAGTATGGGGCTTCCCAAGTGGAGCTAATGGTAAAGAACTCAGCTGCCAATGCAGGCAATATGAGAGATGCAGGTTCAATCCCTGGGTTGGGAAGATCTCTTGGAGAAGGAAGTGGTAACCCACTCCAGTATTCTTGCCTGGAGAATCCCGTGGGCAGAGGAGCCTGGCAGGCTACAGTCCATAGGATCGCAATGAGTCGGACAGAACTGAAGCAACTGAGCACACACACATGTATCACATAAGGGCCCAGCTTTGAGGCAATATAGTGTCTTGCTTTCTTGGTTGTTATTTTTTTCTATTAAAACAAACAAGCAACTTTAGCTGGTAGAATTTGAACTTCCTTCCCTGAGTTGCAGCTGTGAGCAGATGTTAAGGAGGTGATAAGTGGGAGGTGGTGAATTTCCTAATCATCCATTATAGCTAAAAAGAGCCTTCAGTAGGACATCTGAATGCTAAGCTATCAAGAAATTGACTTCATATTCTCATCCATTCTCCCTTGCTGCGAAGTTTGCCAGAGTTGTGTTCTGCTGAAGCATGAAACTGGACAAAAGAACTGTCCACTGCATGAATACCAAGTAAAAGTCAAACTGCACTCCTTCCAGTGGGTTTGAGTGGGCCACCCAGGATGCCCAGAGAAAGCAGCTGAGAAAGACTTTCTTTGGTCATAACTCAGTAACCTGACTCCTAGGCTTCTTCCGACCGAATCTCTGCTGAAGTCCTTTCTGGTCTTCAGCCCAAAGAGGTACATGATTTGAGGGATGCTGTCTAGTGTTGTTCAGTAGTAAAGGAATAGGGTGCCTTCTCCTTCATGCCTGCTTGATTGATACTTAGCTCTTGGGGAAAAAAGTTATCCAAAAGGCTCAGTCTTTTAAAATACTTATGTATGACCTGATACTTTGGTTCAGTTCAGTTCAGTTCAGTCGCTCAGTTGTGTCCGACTCTTTGCGACCCTATGAATTGCAGCACGCCAGGCCTCCCTCCCTGTCCATCTCCCGGAGTTCACTCAGACTCACGTCCATCGAGTCCGTGATGCCATCCAGCCATCTCATCCTCAGTCGTCCCCTTCTCCTCCTGCCCCCAATCCTTGGTTAAGATGCTATTATAAATCAAGGTAACAAGACAGAACATGGAAATGGGAAATTGTGTTTTGTATCCTTAGTCTATCAGTCCGATTTTCAGGGTTGTATTTGCATCATGAAAGCATTCACCTTCAAATGCCTCTTGGGAATGGAAGCAAAATAGAAGGCCTCTACTCTCCTCTAAATTTCTCCCCTCCCTACGGGCATCAGTTGAGGACCCCTCTTTGTGCTGGTACCTTTCTGGGAGCATGGCTGCTGAAGTGGGCAGGAGGGAAGCCGTTCTTCCTCCTTATTTCATGTGCTGCTGCTCCTGAGGCCTGGCTTGGAAAAAGCAGGACATTCAGCTTAGACAGATGGAGGGCAGGGTCATTTTCAAAATGAAATGAGTGCACAAATCACACTGTGAAATTGGCATGACCATGCCTGCTGCTGTGATAGACTGACTTTTATTTAGTCTATGACAGGCAGTTGGAGAATAGATTAGGGTTTTTTGGGGGGAGGGGCAGGGGATGGTGAAAGAAGGCCCTTTAATTAATGATAGAAATTCTGGAAAGCAATAAATGGGGCGGGATATTATAAAATGTCATAAAGGATCATTTTCTTTCCAACAGAATCTTGGAAAGCTGAAGCATGTATCAAAAAGTTAGTGTATTGTACCATTTCTAGCAATAAGATAGCATTTGGTGGTTGCAATAAAAAGATTTAGTGCTTTGTTGAAAGGAATTAGATTTTAGGAAAATGGTGTTGGACTCAGGGTGGATTTTGCTGCATAAAGGGAGGCATATTTACCACACAGGAATTTCATTCGGGCAAAATGGATAGGAGCTAAAAGCATGGCGTTTGGTTCCTAACATGCTTATCTTTCTGCTTGTCAAAATTGAGATGATCAAATCCCATGTATATTCTATTTGGCATTTCTTTTAAAAAATAATTGGAAATGATTGTTTCTTAATTACCTTGTAAAAATAACCACATCTTTTGGGCAAATATTGTTCATCTATGAGTATTTCAAGCATAGCTGTGGTCAGACATCTTGAGAAAGGAAGACATTCAGCAAAATCATTTTCCAAGTTGTTATTTCTGTCTTCCATTTATTTTAGACCATTTTTATGCTGGGTGGAAGATGAAGAGGCTCAATTTCCTTGCTTCCTCTAGAGACCAGCTTGATTTTTTTTGTCCTGTGTGTCCATTGATAATGATAGAACTGATCCTCCTTTCATCACCTCTTGCCTCTTACCCCTCCATCCCGAAAACAGGGAAGGAAAGAATGAATTAGTGTCAACTTTGTAATGAAGTTCACTGACCTTTAGGAGCATCTGTTCAATCTTTTAAGACTTTTGGAAAAGACTGTATGCTGAATTAGCACTTGAGAACATTTATGCTCAGATGGTGAGAAATTTAAGCTGACTGAGAGCTTAATCTTTTTTTCCCCAATAGTTCTAGCTCTGTTAATATTTTAGATGGTAATGTATTTCCTTGGTATATTTTGCTTTTGATCAAATGATTTCTGTTTTGAGGTTTATGATGTTATTATCCAGACTAATTTATTAGGCAGAACACAATAACTTTATGGTTTATAAAAAGGAATTAGCAGAGAACACACAACTTTGTGTACTGCCATTGAAATATTCATTCCCTGCAGTTAAGAGTGTGCTATGGAATGCACTGCTGAGGCTGCTACCGAAATCAGTTCATTTGAGCATTTTTTCACTGCTCTTAGTTCTAATAGGCAGTGATTCATGGTATCATTTCTTTCTTCCAAGACTGGTACCCTTCATATTCACATATATCCTGTCTATGCTTGTTTTCATTTCTCCAGTACAGCCATGAAAATAATAAATTGGATGGGAAAGGTCTTTGAATATATGGTTAAAAGATGATATTCCTAAAAGAAAAGTATCATCAGCCTCTGAACACGTTTCTGTCATGCGAAGCCTCCAAAATGTTTTTCCTTCAGAGAGCCATCCATGATGGTGTTGATAACCAGCTATCCTGTTGAAAAGTAGTATACTCCTTTTTAAGACTTTCTCTGTGGAGGGTTATGGAATACACATCCAGGGCCTGTGTTGGTGGACTAAGAGACCAATTCAGACGTCAAGCCTGTCCTTCAAGCCTCCTCCCCCCACATTCCTCACATCCAGAGACTCAAGTTCTGACAATGCTGCCCCTGAAATATGTCAACTCGATACTTCTCTCCAGTTTCTACTGCCATTGCTCTGGTTTCTGCCACCACCATCTCTCTTCTAGATTTGCAGCATACCTATATGGCTTTCCCTCATGTCTTACTGGAACTCTTACAAAGATTTTAAGGCATTTTATCTCCCTTCTTATTTAAGAGTTTTCCTGTGGGAACCTCATGAAACCTTTAACTTTTGTCCTTCTCTGGCCTTGGCAAATGGAACCCTGGAGACTTTCCCTTCCATGTGTAAAAGACTTATAATAACAAAAAAGCAAAGAAATGAACCAAAAATTGATTAAGGCATGCAGATGTCCATAGGTGGCATAACATATTTGAAAGAGGCTAATTTGGTATAAAACCACCTGAAGTCCAGTCACTGTTCTGCCATACCAACAATGTAGACATGGAAAAGGTTCTTAGCCTCACTGAATCATGGCTTCCTTACTGGTAAAAGAGACCAAAATCATTTCTTTGTTCAAGACGATACAAAGCGTCTGGCCCATAGTGGGCTCCCCGGGAACTAGCGGTAAAGAACCCGACTGCCAAAGCAGGAGACATAAGAGACACAGGTTTGATCCCTGGTTCGGGAAGATCCCCTGGAGGAGGGCATGGCAACTCACTCCAGTATTCTTGTTTGGAGAATCCCATGGACAGGGGAGTCTGGCAGGCTACAGTCTATAGGGTCGCAAAGAGTCGGACAAGACTGAAGCGAATTAGCACACACACACACTGGCCTGTAGTAAATACGTATATGGAGCTATTGAGATTTCTTTGGAATCAGAGTATTTTTGGCTTAAACAAATGGGACAAATTTACTGAGTTAAACATCTGCCATCCAGGAGTAGATGTTCTCCTGATACTTCAGATGTTGTATTCCTGAGTTCTGATAAACTCCAGACTGTGAAGGGCTGTTATCTGACATAAATTAAAGCACCAAATTAATTATATTTTATTTATTCAACAAGTTAATGAGTGCTTACTCTACCCAAGGCACTGCATATTGTAGAGAGTCCAGGATCTTCAAAGAGCATACATACAGTCCAGGGGAGATACTATGAATACATTTTTTTAAAAAATCATAAGCCAGGCAGCATATGCAGTGCTTTAAGAATGATATGGGGCTACCCAGATGGTACTAGTGGTAAAGAACCCGCCTGCCAATGCAGAATCCGCCCAACAGATGCAGAATCTGCCAGACAGATGTGGGTTCAATCCCTGGGTTGGGAAGATCCCCTGGAGGAGGGCATGGCAACCCACTCCAGGATTCTTGCCTGGAGAACCACATGGACAGGGGAGCTTGGCAGGCTTCAATCCATAGGGTCACAAAGAGTTGGACATGACTGAAGTGACTTAGCACGGATGCATGCAAGAATGATATAATGTGACAAGGAGGTTCAGAGTTTATAGTAACAATAAACCTCATTTGCCTGAAGCAGCGTTTTGCAACCCTATCAGATACCTTGCTCCTCCCTTTTATAACAAATATTGTCCAAGGCCCTCTTTACTGTTTTGAAGTGAAGTTTATATATAATATGTAACATCCTACATGCATAATTTATTTTCTCTCTTGTCTCATTTTTCTTTCCTTATTTCTCTTAAATTGTAGGTATATGAAATAACTAATCATAATCCTTGGTCATTGACACACTCTCCATTATTGGTCTGTGTATGGTCCTCTTCTAGTCTTCTGTTTGTTTAGCTAGGTATTTTAAATAATGTGATAATCACCATTGAAACCACCACCCACCAGAAAAGACAGGACCTTTACTGTAACCTCCATCTGACCCTGGAGATACAGATCCCTCCTGTCATCTTCTTGTCTCCTTGTTTTAGGTGACCATTACCCTGAATCCCATATTGGTTGTGTCTTGCTTCCTTTTTTATATAACTTCACTGAATCTGTATGAATTTCTTAAACATTCTCATTTTAATTGTTTCAGCCTTAAGAAAAAAAGCTTACATAGCACATTCTATTTTCAGTTAATATTGTAATTCTAACATTTATCCATATTGTTGCATGTGGCAGTGTGGTTCAGTGGTTTCAGCTACTCCACTGTATAACATCATGTGAATATTCCATGATTTATTCACTCTTCTGTCAATGGGCATTTCAGTTTTTCTAAATACAATAGTTATTATTTGGAAAGTGCTGCTGTGGACATTTTTGTACACAGCTCTTGGCATGTATGTCTAGGAGTTTTCCTGTATATAAACCTAGAAGTGGAATTATTGTGTCATTAGAGTACTGATATGTTTTAACTTTAGTAGATAAAATCAACTGTTTTCCACAATAGTTGCTCTAATTCAATTTCCATTAGCAGTGTATGTTAGGTTGGTATAGAAGTAATTGCTGTTTTGGACCGGAAATTTTAAATCATTACAACTAGGCTCAAACACATCTTTATTAATCAAAATAGAGCCATTACAGTCAACACACTTTTGCCAACAAAATAAGCTTGTTTATTCTCATGGCATAGAAGTCCGTGCTTCGGGATTCAGCATTCTTGGAAAGCATTTTCTGCCTCCCTCTGGTTGTGGAAGTGTTTTCCCTGCAACAGGTTGCCGGGATGTTTGAAGAAGTGATAGTAAGAGATCAGGCAAATGTGGAGGATAAGGCAACACTTCGTAGGCCAATTTGTTCAACTTTTGAAGTGTTGGTTGTGCAAAGTGAGGTCGGATATTGTCATGGAGAAGAAGTGGGCTCTTTCTGTTGACCAGTGCCAGCTGCAGGCGTTGCAGATTTTGCTGCATCTTATCAATCTGCCGAGCATACTTCTCAGCTGTGATGGTTTCACCTGGGATTCAGAAAGTTGTAGTGGATTAGACCAGCAGCGGACCAACAAACAATGACCGTAACCTCTTTTGGTGCAAGTTTGGCTTTGGAGTGTGCTTTGGAACTTCTTCTTGGTCCAACTACTCAGCTGGTCATCTCTGGTTATTGTATAAAATCCACCTTTTTGTCACATATCAGAGTCCTATTGAGAAATGGTTCGTCATTGTTGTGTAGAATAAGAGAAGTCAACATTTCAGAATGATGATTTTTTTCATGTTCGGTCAGCTCGTGAGGCATGAGTTTTTTCACCTTTCCTCTTTGCTTCAAATACCAATCAACCACAGGATGGTCGACGTTGAGTTCTGGGGCAACTTCTTGTGTAGTTGTAAGAGGATCAGCATAGATGATGCTCTCAGTTGGTGGTTGTCAACTTCCAATTGCTGGCTACTATATACTTCATCTTCAAGGCTCTCATCTCCTTTGCAAAACTTTTTGAACCACTGCTGCACTGCATGGTCATTAGCAGTTCCTGGGCCAAATGCATTGTTGATGTTGCAAGTTGTGTCCACTGCTTTATGACCCATTTTGAACTCAAATAAGAAAATCGGTTGAATTTGCTTCTTGTCTAACATCATTTCTATAGTCTAAATAAATATAAAATAAACAGCAAGTAATAAATCATTGACAGAAAAACATAAAGGGAGAAATGCACATTAAAATGGTGTATAACATAACCACATTTATTTAAGAATGTATTCCAATATCAAACTGCAAAGTTCAACAGTCAGTTCAGTTCAGTCACTCGGTTGTGTCCGAATCTTTGGGACCCCATAGACTGCAGCTCGCCAGGCTTCCCTGTCCATCACCAACTCCCGGAGCTTGCTCAAACTCATGTCCATGGAGTCGGTGATGCCGTCCAGCCGTCTCATCCTCTGTCGTCCCCTTCTTCTCTTGCCTTCAATCTTTCCCAGCATCAGGCTCTTTTCCAATAAGTCAGCTCTTCGCATCAGGTGGGAAAAGTATTGGAGTTTCAGCTTCAGCATCAGTCCTTCCAATGAATATTCAGGTCTGATTTCCTTTAGGATTGACTGGTTTGATCTCCTTGCAGTCCAAGAGACTCTCAAGAGTCTTCTCCAACACCAGAGTTCAAAAGCATCAATTCTTCAGCGCATGTTAGGTTGTGTTTTTTAGTTGATATTTAGGAGTTCTTTATGTACTTTGATACTAATCCTTTATCAGCTGTGTGAATTGCAAACATCTTGTGCTAGTTTGTAATGTTTTCACTTTCTTTAAGATAAAGTACTTGAGTTTAATGTAGTCAAATTTATTCCTTTTCCTTTTATAGTCAGTGCTTTTTATGTTTTGTTTAAGAATTTTTTCCCTACTCTATGGCTAAATTATATTCCCACATATATTTTTAAAGTTTTGTTCCTACACTTAAATGTTTAATCCATCTGGAGTTGATTTTTGTATATGATGTGAGAAAGAAATTCAGCTTGGTTCTTTTCCCAAATAGGTAACCCTGTTTTCTCAGTTCCATTTATTGAAGTCTCTCAGTCCACGTCAATTTGGGATGCTTCTTGTATAATAGACAAAGTTCTATAGGCCTGTTTCTGGGCTCTTTATTCTTTTCCACTGTCAGTTTATCAAGTTTTCAACCAACATAACATGGTCTTAATTTCTGTAGCTTCATTAGAAATCTATAGGTGGTTGGGGAAAAAACCTCTCTGTACTTTCCTTTTTCAGAAGTGAAGTGTTATGATTCTTCTTAGTCTTTTACTTTTCCTTCCATACGTAATTTTTAAAAATCAACATATTATCCTACTGTAATATAAAGAGGAAATAGATGAAAAATGGCTTACAGGAAAATAGCATGTAGTGTAATATATATAAGTGCTTAATCACACTAACACCAGAAGAGCATCCCCACAAATATTTGAAGTGCCGCCTTGGAGTAGTGCAGCACCCACTGAGAACTGACAGGCTGGAGAAGTGGGCTGATCCTGTGGACAAGCCTTAAAGATTCAGTAGGAGTCAAGCTAGCAGATCTGAGAGAGAGGTAGAATTGCAGTGCAAAAATGAAAAGAAAAAACCCTCATCTGGTGTATTTGTAGAAAGTTCATCCTGCTGAAACGTGCTGTAAGTGGAAAGATTTCTTTGAATGGGTTTTGTATGTTTAGGACATGTGGCACAGCCCTGATTACTTAGTACCTCCATGACAACCACTTGGCTGGGATAGGCCAACACACAGCTGACCCGTCTATTTTCCTTTGAGCAAATCATCTAGAGTCTAAATTAAGTTCTGAGACTGCAGACCAATAAACCAAAGCAGTAAATCCAGCTTTAATAAAAATGAAAGAGGTTTCCTGCATTTCACTTGAAGCTGTAACTTTATTAAGTACATTTACCTTGTATTTTATTAAGCACATTTGTAATAACCTTTTTCTTTAATTGAAAAGTATTTCCTATTGTTTCACATTGCACTGAGGATGGCTTGGATCTTTTGGAAATTTGAACATTTTAAGAGCACAATTGTTATTGCCTGATAAAATCAGGTAGTAGGAGAGTGGACAGGGCCCTGCTTGACTATATGGTAACTAAGCTGGCCTAGTTTTGTTAGGTAAGGGTCCCTGGGCTACGTTTCATTCTGTTTACCCTATAGGGAAGGAGCTGAGGGGGGAACTATTCACTTGCCTCTCTAGTAATTATTTTCACTATACGTTTAAGGGTTTAAATAGTAATTGCCTTTAGAGATAGAATAGCCAGTGGGGTTTTTTTTTGACAGTTAGTAAGAGAGTGGTGTTAGGACCTCCTTGACGTTTTCATGGTTAGTGTTGACGTTGAGAGTGAATATTAACATTATGTGTTTCATAGTCTGAAAAACCATGTAACTTATACAAATTTGTGAAGGACTTTGAGCCTGATTCTAAACCCAGGACTTCTGAAAATGTATAATGTTATTTGACCGAGACGTTCACTGTATCCAAGCCATACTCTTCTATGACATTTAAAATGTTTTTTACTTCTGACAGAGTCCAGAATTCTCCTACTCTAGGTCTTCCAACTTCCTCAAATACAGCTAAAGGCATCTAGTATAAGGAGAAGTATATTTGGGACATAAAAAACTAATTTATCTGAAATTCAGATTTAATTGGGCTTTCCTTATTTTATCTGGAGACCCTACTCCACCCCAATGTTTTGTACTCAGATTTCTCACTTCCCCTGAATTCTTGATTTCTCTTGTATGTTACTCCTTGTTGCATATCCCCTCTTTAGGTTTATGTGGTTTAGTCGCTAAGTGGTGTCCAACTCTTGCAACCCCGTGGACCATAGCCTGCCAGGCTCCTCTGTCCATGGGATTCTCCAGGCAAGAATACTGGAGTGGGTTGCCATTTCCTTCTCCAGGGTATCTTCCCAACCTTGGTCTCCTGCATTGAAGGCAGATTCTTTACCAGCTGAGCTACAAGGGAAGCCTTTAGGTTTATGGTCTTATGCAAATATGGAATACGCTCATTTTCCTTACTCTCTCTCAGATTCCATTCCCAGCAGGTACTGAGTAGGAGAAACACTGAAGAGGGGGCTATATGTGAGAATAACTGTGTTAAAGAGACTCTGTAAAACTCTGTCTCTTATCTGAGATACAATGTATAGGTGTGTGTGGAAAAGAAATTGAGTTTGTTTGGGTGCCTCTATGTATGGCGTGGGCTTGTCTGGTGGCTCAGTGGTAAAGGCCGCCTGCTAATACAGGAAACACAGGTTTGATTCCAGGGTCGGGGAGATCCCCTGGAGAAGGAAATGGCAACCCACTCTAGTGTTCTTGCCTGGGAAACTCCATGGACAGAAAGGCCTGGTGGGCTACACTCCAGGGGGGTGCAAAGAGTTGGACAAGACTTAGCGATTAAACAACAATATGTGCAACATTTTTTGCTGTCTTGAGCTAATTTAGATGATCTTCATTTATTAATAATGATCATTATTTTTAAACCTGTAGCTTGTTTCACTGAACAGATTTAATCCTGCTTCTTTTAATAGGAGACTGATGTCCAGAACAGAATAAACAACTTTATATTGAAAACATTAACCATTACTATTCTAAAAAGTCCATCTGTCATATCCTTTACTGTGAGTTTCTCACTCACTTTCTCTTTTTCTTGAATCATCGATTCCCTTCTATTGCTGGGCCATCCCTTCTCATCTCTCCTAGCTTATCCTCTTTCCTGGGTACCCCATTCCTCCAACACTGCTCCTAGAAACTAAAAAATTCTCACTTTATAAACTTCTTGTCTCCATCCCACCTATGTCCTGAGGACCATCTTGCTTCAACCAAAATGGTGTATTGAAATGTTTTGATAAACAAAAGACAAATCACCTGGTGAGCTCTGCTACTAATTTCTAAAAGAATGTTTCCCTCCCCCTTGCTGTTATTAAAGGGGAGAAAGATGGGAATCATAAATCCCAGTTGAGCCAAGAGGATGAAAAATGGAAGAACCATCGATGGTCCTTTGGATTAATTTAAAGCCCCTGTAGAAACGGCTGAAGATCAGAAGCTGATGAAGCTGCCCAAGTGAAACTTCATTGGTCCTCAATGGAGATGCCCAAGCCAAGTGACAAGGCGAGGCTCTGAGGGGACAGGAGGAGGCCTTCCTTGACCTCCAGCTTCCTTCTGGTGCCTGGAATATATATCTGGCTGGCACCCACACACAGATAAAAGTGTTCTTCTGATGAGTAGTGTCCTCTTCAGGCTGGATCGTAGGCAGACAGAGGGAAACCAGTGCTGAAGAAAGACAGGGGACCACTGTTAACGGGCTGGTTCTCAGACCCTTATGAGGCTTCCTTTTAGGTCCCTAGGGATATCTAGGGGACACTATGATGAGTGCCAAAAAAGAGGTCGAGACAGAAATCATACTCGATCATTGGATCTACGAAGAAGGCATTAATTAACTAGACCTTGAAGGAATTCTCAGCAGGCAGTCTTGCTTTGAGAAGTCACATCTGTTATGAAAACAGAAGTGCATCCATGTATGTAATTTTTTTTTTTAGTATTGTTGTTGCTAGCTAATGGGTATAAAGACAATGACGTCCTGCTAAGGAAAAGAACTGCGTTGCTCCTAGTAAATCACGATAAATTCTCTCCCTGTGTTTTTTAACAGGTAGGTTAGTAATGTTGGTAGCTTACAAATGAGAACACTTGGGAGAGCATGAGATTTGAAATAGCCCACTGAGACAGTGGCTGTGGGCCAAGTTAATTCATTCTACCTTCATGGAATCTGGGAGTACAGATTTTTTGTGACCCACAGAGAAATGTTTTTAAAAACCCACTTCCCAAAGAAGAAAAGCAAGCAGACAAATAAAACTCCCACCAGTATCGAGGGGAAAAAAAAAAAAAAAAAAAAGCCAACCAAGATGTGTCTCTGAGGGTCAGAGAGGCAGAAAGTCGGTCACCTCTACCCTGGGAGCCACATTCATTACAGCTCATCAGAGTGACTCTGCCCTCCCACTTAGAACCTTCTCTAGGTGTGTGGAGGAAACGCTGCCAGCTCTGGGTGGCCACATGAGAAGCAAATCCATTTGGCGGATGGACATTTTTAAAACCTGCCACATATGTTAGCCATTTTTATGGCATTTAAATTGTTGGGGGGTCTGTGAGGTGAATGCGCAATAAAACCGTTCACAATAAACCATGTGGAAAATCATCTAATCCAACCCCTGGAGGTCAAAAGTCACAGTAACATGTTGCCTTATACCATGAAAAAGAATTAAGAGTCCTTAATTCTTCAAGGGACAGCTTGCTTTTCCCTTTGTTCTTTATAGACTGGTGCTCCAGATTTGGGGTGGAAGGTAAATTGTGTGAAATGGCGGTGTTGGGCTGAGGTAGGGCAGGGAGGCCTCCCCCGGCTGGTGAGCCTAGGGAGTGCTTTGCCAGTCATTTGCAAAGTAGCATCATTTCTCTGCCACCCTTTTGCCTTCCTCAGGATGAAGACTTTCTTCCCAAGGGATACAGAAGGGGAAAAAAGGGAACTGGGACAAGGAAGTCAGACACATAAGTCAGAACAGGATGTCACAGTGAGGTATATAAGAGATACTCCCACAGTCTGGGGGGTATATAAGAGATACTTATGTTTATTTGGTTATGTTTATTGAGACGTATGCATGGGAAAGAAAGTACAGCCTTCAGAACACTAGGGGTTCCTTTTTTTTTTCTCTTGAGGAAATATAATGATCTAATTGAAAATAAAAACTTAGAGTTTTAGGATACATTCTTACTGATTTGTACTTTGACAACTAAGTGAAAAGTGAAAGTGTTAGTCGCTCAGTCATGTCCAACTGTTTGCAACCCTACGCACTGTAGCCTGCCAGGCTTCTCTGTCCATGGGATTCTCTAGGCAAGAATACTGGAGTGCGTAGCCGTTCCCTTCTCCAGGGAATCTTCCCAAGCTGGGGATCTTCCCAACCCAGGGATCGAACCCAGGTCTCCCACATTGCAGGTGGATTCTTTACTAGCTGAGATTTACTATATGAGATTCTAAAAATAAAGTCTTAGGGCAAAAAACACTTGCAGTTTCTCAGTAACTTCTGAAAAATGACTAGTAAGTTTTGTTCCCATTTGAAAACTTCTATCACAGAAGTTTTTTGTGTTTTTTTTTTTTTATAATTTCCTAAAACAGGCTTCTAATGAAGTCAGCATGTTCTTCAGCCCTTTTTTATCTTTTCTACCCAGTTGTTTTAAAATTTGAGACTTCAAGTACATCTGAATAGCATGAAATGCTTGGTTAGAATTGTTTAAAGAGAAAGAACAGAGTTGGTATTAACAATCAGAAAACCATCAGCTGTCAAATTCTTATCTCCAATAACTGAGAAACAGTCATTCTCATTCTCACTGTGTGATGGTCTAAGGTCTGCCCGACCTTAGACGTTCAGGCCATGCTCATTGACCTCAGAGCAAACCCAGACTACTTTTGAATGAATAAAGATATATACACAGTGTTCTGTCTGCCTGATTCTAAACACTTTCACATGTAGTTCATTTCATTGAAGGGCTTCCCTGGTGGCTCAGATGGTAAAGAATCTGTCTGTAATGTGGGAGATGTGGGTTCAAGCCCTGGGTTGGGAAGATCCCCTGGAGGAGGGCATGGCAACCCGCTCCAATATTCTTGCCTGGAGAATCCCCATGGACAGAGGAACCTGGTGGGCTACAATCATGGGGTCACAAAGAGTCAGACACAACTGAGTGACTAAGCACAGCACAGCACAGAGGATGTGCAGATAAAGCAGCTGGTCCGTGGATTGCATTTTCTCTTCTAAACTGGTTGTCAGTGTGATTCCAGGGATTTGAACTGTACCATTTTCAGAATGGGCTTCCCTTGTGCCTCAGTTGGTAAAGAATCTGCCTGCAATGCAAGAGACCTGGGTTCCATCCCTGGGCTGGGAAGATTCCCTGGAGAAGGAAAAGGCTACCTGCTCCAGTATTCTGGTCTGGAGAATGCCATGGGATCGCAAAGAATTGGACATGACTGAGTGACTTTCACTTTCTTTCATTTTCAGAATAAGCCTTTAAGTTCTTGGTTTTGTGGTCCCTTTACTGGGCTGAATCGTAGGAAACTTTGGCACAAAACTCTCATTTTACAGATGATGATACAGATTCATGGAGATGTGGAGAGAAGTGACTTTTCCATTCAACAAATTAGGATAAGAACCAAAGTCACGAGTTTAATCGCCATGCATCGAATGTATTAGTGGCTCAGCTGTGTTCGACTCTTTGCGACCCTGTGGACTGTAGCCTGCCCTGCTCTTCCATCCATGGGACCATGCCTTTCACTAAATAGTTGTGTAACTGAGGGTCAGATAATTTAATTAGGATTTAAGTTATCTAGTTTGGACCTCTTGCTTTTATAAAATCAAAGTGTTTGGGGATTTAATATGCTTTCCCTCTTGGTCACCACATTCGTGCATTCTTTCCACTATACCATATCTTTGATTTCATTCTTTCATTCATTCATTCATCCCATAGTAAAGGGTGATTGTTTGGAAGCAGCTGCCCATGCGGTTCGTATTTCTCAGCCTGCTCTCCACCTCCCTTTACCCCTTTCATCTAGCTGGGGCCATTTCATACCAATGTGATATGCTTGAACAAGAAGCATGTCACTTCCAGGCAGAAATAATCATGAAGCAGGTATATCATTTTCATCTTTTCTTCCCATCTGCTGACTGAAATAGTACCCTAAAGGTCTAGGGGATGCCAGAGCCACCCGGTGGAAGGAATCTGAGTCTTCAACCACCCTGTGGAAGGCTGCCTGCTGAAAAACTGCACTGGATTGTTACATGCATGAGAAACAAATTTGTGTCTTTTTTTTTTTTTTTTTTGCCTTGCCACTCGGCATGTGAGATCTTAGTTTCCTGACCAGTGATCAAACCCATGCCCCCTTCGATGGAAGCTTGGAGTCTTAAATAACCACCAGACTGCCAGGAAAGTCCAAACTTCTCTGCCTTAAATTTTGTTCAAACAACTAACATTACCCTGACTAATGCAGTTAGGCAATAGGCATTTAAATACTGACTATATGCATGGTTTTATGTTGGGTAGAAGGGACCCATCTTTGAATAACACACACTTTCTGCCATCAAAGAGTTCAGTCCAGTAGGAGAAGACGTAATAGGTGTACCAACAGTTGCAATACAGTGTGGTCAGTACCATGATAAACATGGGACAGTGTAAGAGAACATAGTCTTGGGCATTTTAGGAAACTCTCCCGACAGAAGTATCAAGTGCTAAAGCAAAGCATATTCGATGGTTATGAACCAAATGTTTTCTATCGCCCCCCCAAATTCATAAGTTGAAGCCTTAACCTTCAATGTGGTATTTAGAGAAAGGGGTTTTGGAAGGTGGAGTTGGATGAGGTCATGAGAGTGGGACCTTCATGGTGGGATTAGTGTCTTCATAAGAAGAGGAAGAGAGATTTCTCTCTTTTTCACCCTGTGAGGACAGAGCAGGAAGGCAGCCATCTGCAAGTCAAGAAGAGAGTCCTCAGTAGAATCCAACCATGCTGGCACCCTGACCTTGGACTTCCAGCCTCCAGAACTGTGGGGAATGAATTTCTGTTGTTTAAGCCACCCAGTCTGTGATATTTTGTTATGAGAGCTCCTACTGATTGATACAGATGGGTTTTTCTTTCCAAAGGACCCAGCCTTTATTTCTGACCTAGGAGTAAGATAGAGCATGACATATTCAAGAAGCTTGGTGGCTGCCGCAGAGGATGGAGAGGGAGGCTGGAGCTTCAGGAAGAACCTCTCATTGCACTAACGCCCCCGAATAAGGCTCCTGGGACGTTGGGATGTCAGCTTCGGTTGGGCCTGCCTTGAAGAGGCACCAGAAGATAATGGGATGCACATAAAGGAACCTGTGGGCATGGTCTAAAGGTTAGGCAGGTAGGAGGTTGGCCAAAAATGGTACTAGTGGTATCCATAGCTTCCTTGACAAAGATATCCAAACACTATCAGCTTGCAGACCAATTGGATTTGATAAAATTTAGAAATGATAAGCACCTCCAAAAAATAGAGTTCACTTACTAATAACGTTGTTAGGCAGACCTGGGCCTCAACTCAGATGCATGAAAACAGAATAGTATGTGGGCCTTAAGCTTGGCGGTGAAAGCTGTGCTTCAGGGCCACAGCAGGACTTTGGGTCAAATACTAATGAATTCCTCACTCTAGAGAGAGGAGTCATTATTTGCATCGTGATTTCTTACTTGGCAGTTAACCAGAGGAAATAAATCAGAAATCTCCCAACCCATTTTCCAAAGACCATCATCTGGTGGACTTTCTAAATTGTCTTTATACTAGGCTTTTCCTCACCCTCAAATCTTTACAAAAGGGAAGAAAAACAACAGAGGCTCCCTTCTCTCAAATCTTGTCTAATCCTTTCATAATTCAAGATCACAGAGCTGCTGTAAAAACCCAGCCTCACTGCTGCGCTTATTCCCCATGTGCTTGGCAGAGCAAGCAATTCCATTTACCAGCACTCCAGCAAGCGGGCAGTGATAAATAAAGCTGCCACCCACCGCTTGCCCACCGTGTTGAAAATGACACATTGGACAAGTGGGTCTTTATTGCCTCCACTTTTTTCATAAAAAGGCTAAAAATGGTCTGCAAATGTAATAAATCTTAATTTCTAATATAAACTCCAAACACAGAAAAAAAAAATCATAGGCCAGTTTAGACTGGAGTGAATTTGACGATCAGTTGGTGAGAGTTTGAATACTAAAGAGATAGACAATCTGAAAACTAATTCCAGGAGCCACCTGGATGTGTGGGGCTTTTCCTTCTTGAAGCAAGTTTGTCTTCTCCCCCATGTGACTTTACTGGAAACTGAAATCACAAAAGAGGCAGAGTAAAGTCAACATGAAAAAAGTTAAGTTTCTCAGTTCCGAATCCCAGAATTTAAAAATTACCTCTTGTTTTCAGACTGAATTAGCTTTTCTTAAACACTTACCTGTGCGACAAGTGCATGCCAAGTTCTTTCACGCATATCTCACTGATATCTCACGCATATCTCACTCATCTCACTTTTGGGTCTGAATTTTCTATTAAATCTTCCAGTCTGGAATCAAGGGCATTCTTTTTTCATTGTGATTATTAACAGGAGAATTGACTTTGAATTACCTATAAGATGATGAACATGATCTTGTTGGTCTATAGTAATAAATCCCTTTGCAGGATGGTTCAAGTCCTCCTCACTTCTGTCCAAACATACTCGGGAATCCGATTTCCAGGCCCTCTGCTTCATTCACTGTGTGCTCCAATCTCATCACACAATGTTCTCAGTCTCTGTGGGCACCTCATGCTTTCCTGCCTCTGTCTCCTTGCTCTCAGTTCAGTCGCTCAGTCGTGTCCGACTCTTTGCGACCCCATGAACCGCAGCACGCCAGGCCTCCCTGTCCATCACCAGCTCCCGGAGTCCATCCAAAGCCCTTGCTGGAGTTCAGCTGGTTGCTTGGATTGCCTGTTTCTCATCGTCACCTCACTGTCTCTGTACCTAACCAGCAGGTCCAGCTCACACTTCTTGTGTGCCACGAAGCCTGCCCCAGTGCTCCTCTTCAAGCTGAAAGTCACCTTTCCTCTTCTGATTATCCAGTCCTTTTTATTAAGTTTGAAAATTGTGTTTGAAGGGATGTTCACAGTAGCATGGCTATAATAGAGAGAAAAAGAGGAAGCAATATAAGGGTGACACCTCAAAAGGGTGTCAGATAAATAAGTTATTGTGTTCTTATATATTGTGAAGAACAATATAGATATTTACCATGGTGATAGAGGTGTATATTTTTACTGGTTAGGAAAGATGCCCACTATAGGTTGGTAAGTTCAACTATGATCCTATCTTTAAACACAAAAGTAATTTAAACATCACCTGCTTCAGTCTTCAGTGGCTCACGTCTCCCTCCTACCTCTCTACTTGCCCCAGCCCTGACCTCCGAGGTGGCCCAAGGTTGTTTCTGAAAGTCCTCAAAGGGTAAGGAGGGTAGATAGCATATGCCCACAGCTTCAGCCACGGTGCTGCAGCTGCTGTGGAAGGTTTCATTGCTTTCCTCCTAATGGAGCCCCTGGTGGGAATGATGCTAATTCACCAAAACTCATTAGTCTGTGAGCTGGCACTGAGTCCCACTGGGTACCTCAGGTGTTCCTGACCCATTTTCCTCCTTCACCCGCCATTCATGACGAGTCTTCCATATATCAGTCCCTGAAACGGAGGAAAACAGGGCAGGATCCCTGTCCTGAGAGAGACTCCCAGACCGTCCAGGCTCCCGTTGCAAGCCCTGTTCGTGAGTTCCTGCTTGGAAGTAACTCGAGACTCTTGGTGCTCTGACAGCTGCCCTAGGGCAGGCCGTGTGAACAGAATTCTGCATGAGAAGATCTGGGTTCATATCCCAGCTCTGTCACTTAACTAGCTCACCAACTTGAGGAAATCATTTTCCCCAAGGCTTAATTTCTTCACATAAGATGGAAGTGACACTGTTACTTCCCATACAACTTCGTTGTGGAGGATACAGGGTATGTGACTATCAACGTTCTTCACACATCATGAAAATCTAGAAGACCATTATTAAACACAGAGTTAACCCTACTTCTCCAACCCCTAATATCTTGTCAGTTCATGTGACTTCTGAGAACTCCTAAGCTCTAGTTATTTTTAAAAATGTGTTTGTTTATTTGGCTGCACTGGGTCTTAGTTGCGGCAGACAGGATCTTTAGCTGTGGCATGCGAACTCTCAGTTGCAGCAGTGTGGGATCTAGTTCCCTGACGCAGGATCGAACCTGGGCCCTTGCATTGGGAACACAGAGTCTTAGCCACTGGAGCACCAGAGAAGTCCCTCTAGTTTTTTTTTTTTTTTTTTTTTTTTAAGGTAGGCCCAAGATAGAATGATACCTGCTTGGCTTCACAGATCTGGCCTTCAACTGAGCGCTCCAGCCTCAGCAGTGACTTTGACTCAGAATGGTTCTCACCATGTTAGGACTAGAGTTGGCAGCACCTCTTTGTGGACCTGGCAACTCTTGGTTGGAATTCACAGCCCATCCTCAACTTCTCATCCAGCCCCCTAGACAGAATCTGGAAACCCACTACCTCACACATCAAACATGAGCCCTTCACTAAAATACAAAAATGTGCGTTCCCAGGAAATAGGATTTGAAAAGACAAACCACACTCAGAAATATTGAGGGACATTTAAGAAATATCCCCTTTTTCTCTTACTTCTTCACTGCTGAGACTTTCTGAAAGAATTCTCTGTCCTGCTCCAGGGCCTGTGATCACTTTTGGGTGTGTGGATTATTATGTGTTTCCCTTGTGGGTGTCAGTTAAGTTACAAGGTGTTAACAGTCTCCTGGAAGAGACATCACATCAAGGAGAAGGTATTAGGTTTTGATCCCTGGCTGTGGTTCAGATTTATTTGATTTCTCTCCCCTCCCCTCACCTCCCTACTCTCAATCTATTAAGATTTAAATCCTCAGACCCATAATTGCAGCTGTCTAATCTGTATCTGTTTGGGGGCTATAGACACCACCATTCTTGCCCTTTGCTTTAGAGAGAGACTTTTCCTGCCACACACAAAGAGGTTGGGCATCGGTGGGGAAACCTGCCACGTTCAAATACTTTGTGCTCTTTTGATTCTCTTCTTCTGCATGTGGACAAGAACTGGGCAGATCCTTACTGCTGTGGCCCAAGTAACTGGCTTAAAAACAATACATATGAGTTTATGTTCTCATGTGTACCATTTCCCTTTTAACACAAGTGTATCCTAGCCCTCAGAACCTAGCTCTAAGCTGGATGTATGAGGGGTTTTTTGCTGGTCATTTTTCATCTTGATAAACCCAAACCCTCAATGGACTCTGTTGATGGATGGCCTTTCTCTCTCATATTTTCTCTTTCTTGCCCTTGATTAAAAAATAACACGTCTGTTGTAAAAAATTTAGAATGTAGGGGTGCACAAAAGCAAAGCATAAAAGTCACATTAGGTTGTCATCCTGAGACAGCTAGTGATAACAATCGGTATGTCTTTTGTCTAAGATCCAATGGAATTGGGACCATCCCATTTAGGCTCTTTTGCAAAGTACTTGTTTTCGCTTAATCTATCACAGCCCATGTTACTGTGCCTGGTCAAGGATTCTTACTCTTCAGTACAGTTCTTTCTGGCCACGGGACACTAAGAGCTCCTGTCTGCACCAGCTCCTTTGGGTAGACCTTATCTGGCTCCTGGGTTGGAAGCAATGACCTAATTCCTGGGGCTGGGTACAGACTCATTGGAGTCACTATCCCAGTTCCGAACATGGCTGTATGCTCTCAGAAGGAATCGTTTCCAGTGTAAAAATGTAAAGTATTTTCATGTCAAAAAGAACCCAAGAAATCTGTTGAGTGCCCCAGATGAGAAACTTACCTATCATATCCACTCTACAAGTGTTCACAGCTTGAAATGCCTTATTTATTTACTTATGACTATATTTAGAACAATTTTAGAAAGTGAAAGTGAAGTCACTCAGTCGTAGCTGACTCTTTGCGACCCCATGAACTGTGGCTTAACAGATTCCTCTGTCCATGTCATTTTCCAGGCAAGAGTACCGGAGTGGTTGCCATTTCCTTCTCCAGGGGATCTTCCCAACCCAGGGATCAAACCCAGGTCTTCTGCATTGCAGGCAGACGCTTCACTCTCTGAGCCACCAGGGAAGCCCAGAGCAGTGTTTGGTTCACAAAAATTGATCAGAAAGTATAGAGAGTTCTCATAAACCACCTACCCCTTCACCAACCTCCCAATGTGCCAAATGAATGTACCAAATAAATGGTACATTTGTTACAGCTGATGAACTAGCACTGACATGTCACTCACAGCCCATAGTTAAAAATTAAATTCAACATTGTATCTTCTATGAGTTTCAACAAATGTATGAGTATCCATCACTATAGTGCCATACAGAATAGTTTCGCTGCTCTAAATATCTCGTGCTCCGCATGTTCATCCCTCCTTCCCCCTAAACCCACGGAAACCATCAATCTTTTTACTGTCTCCATAGTTTTGCCTTTTCTAAAATGTCATATAATTGGAACATATAATATGTACCTTTTAAAATTGGTTTCTTTCACTTAGCAATATGAATTTAAGGTTCTTCCATGTCTATTTATGACTTGATAGCTCAATTCTTTTTAATGCTGAATAATATCATATTGTCTGGATATTCCACAGTTTATTTTATTTTTTTAAATTAATTTATTTGTTACTGAAGGATAATTGCTTTATGGAATTTTGCTGTTTTATGTCAAACCTTAACCATGGGTTGAATCAGCCATGGGTATACATATATCCCCTCCCTTTTGAAACTTCCTTCCATCTCCCTCCCAGCTCCCTCCCTCTAGGTTGATACAGAGCCCCTGTTTGAGTTTCCTGAACCATACAGCAAATTCCCATCGGCTATCTGTTTTATATTTCGTAATGTAAGTTTCCATGTTACTCTTTCCATACATCTCACCCTCTCCTCCCCTCTCCCCATGTCCATAAGTCTACTCTCTATGTCTGTTTCTCCATTGCTGCCCTGCAAATTCTTCAGTACCATTTTTCTAGATTCTGTATATATGTGTTAGAATACGGTATTTATCTTTCTCTTTCTGACTCACTTCACTCTGTACAATAGGTTCTAGGTTCATCCACGTTGTTAGCACGGACTCGTATGTGTTCCTATCTATGGCTGAGTAGTATTCCATTGTGTATATATACCAAAACTGCTTTATCCATTCGTCTGGTTCTATGGACATCTAGGTTGCTTCCATGTTCTAGATATTGTAAATAGTGCTACAGTGAACCATGGGATACATGTGTCTCTTTCAATTTTGGTTTCCTAGGGTATGTGCCTAGGAGTGGGATTGCTGGGTCATATGGTGGTTTTATTCCTAATTTTTAAAGGAATCTCCATACCGTCTTCCATAGTGGCTTTATCAATTTACATTCCCATCAACAGTGCAAGAGTGTTCCCTTTTCTCCACATCCTTTCCAGCATTTATTGTTTGTAGACTTTTTGATGAGGGCCATTCTGACTGGTGTGAGGTGATATCTCATCATAGTTTTGATTTGCATTTCTCTAGCAATGTTGAGCATCTTTTCAGGTGTTAGCCATCTGTATGTCTTCTTTGGAGAAATGTCTGTTTAGGTCTTTATCCCGCCTTTTGATTGGGTTGTTTATTTTTCTGGTATTGAGTTGTATGAGCTGCTTGTATATTTTGGAAATTGATCCTTTGTCAGTTGTTTCAGTTGCTATTATTTTCTCCCATTCTGAGGGTTGCCTTTTCACCTTGCTTATAGTTTCCTTTGCTGTGCAAAAGCTTTTGAGTTTAATCAGGTCCCACTTGTTTACTTTTGTTTTTGTTTCTGTTACTCTAGGAGGTGGGTCATTCAGGATCTTGCTATGATTTATGTCATCAAGTGTTCTGCCTGTGTTTTCCTCTAGAGTTTTATACTTTCTGGTCTTACATTTAGGTCGTTAATCCATTTTATTTTATTTTATTTATTTATTTTTAATTTTTTATTAGTTTTTATTTTTAAATTTTAATATCTTTAATTCTTACATGCGTTAAGTTTATCTTTGTGTATGGTGTTAGGAAGTGTTCTGCTGCTGCTGCTGCTGCTAAGTCACTTCAGTCGTGTCCAACTCTGTGTGACCCCATAGATGGCAGCCCACCAGGCTCCCCTGTCCCTGGGATTCTCCAGGCAAGAACACTGGAGTGGGTTGCCATTTCCTCCTACCATGCATGAAAGTGAAAAGTGAAAGTGAAGTCACTCAGTCGTGTCTGACTCTTAGCGACTCCATGGGCTGCAGCCTACCAGGCTCCTCCGTCCATGGGATTTTCCAGGCAAGAGTACTAGAGTAGGGTGCCAGTGCCTTCTCCGAGTAAGTATTCTAATTTCATTCCTTTAAATGTAGCTGTCCAGTTTTCTCAGCACCATTTATTGAAGAGGCTGTCTTTGTCCAATTGTATATTCTTGCCTCCTTGTCAAAAATAAGGTACCCAGAGGTGCATGGTTTATTTCTGGGCTTTCTATGTTGTTCCATTGGTCTATATTTCTGGTTTTGTGCCACTACCATACTGTCTTGATGACTGTAGCTTTGTAGTATAACCTGAAGTCAGGCAGCTTGATTCCTCCAGCTCCATTCTTCTTTCTCAAGACTGCTTTGGCTATTTGGGGTCTTTTGTGTTTCCATATGAATTGTGAAATTTTTTGTTGTAGTTCTGTGAAATATGCCATTGGTAATTTGATAGGGATCACATTGAATCTGTAGATTGCATTTGGTAGTATAGTCATTTTCACAACATTGATTCTTCCTACCAAGGAATATGGCATATCTCTCCATCTGTTTATGTCACCTTTGATTTCTTTCATTAGTGTCTTATAATTTTCTGTGTACAGATCTTTTGCCTCCTTAAGTAAGTTTATTCCTAGATATTTAGTTCTTTTTTTTTGCAATGGTGAATGGGATTGATTCCTTAATTGCTCTTTCTGATTTTTCATTGTTAGTATATAGAAATGCAAATGATTTCTGTGTATTGATTTTGTATCCTGCAACTTTGCTAAATTCACGGATTAGTTCTAGTAATTTTCTGATACTCTCTTTAGGGTTTTCTACATACAATATCATATCATCTGCAAACAGTGAGAGCTTTACTTCTTTTCCAATCTGGATTCCTTTTATTTGTTTTTCTTCTCTGATTTCTGTAGCTAGGACTTCCAGAACTATGTTGAATAATGGTGGTGAAAGTGGACACCCTTGTCTTGTTCCTGATCTTAGAGGGAATGCTTTCAGTGTTTCACCATTGAGAATAATGTTTGCTATAGGCTTATCATATATAGCCTTGACTATGTTGACGTAGGTTCCTTCTATGCCCATTCTTTGAAGAGTTTTTATCATAAATACGTGCTGAATTTTGTCAAACAAAGGCTTTTTCTGCATCTGTTGAGATGATCATATGGTTTTTATCTTTCAATTTGTTAATATGGTGTATCACATTGATTGATTTCTGTATATTAAAGAACCCTTGTATCCCTGGAATAAACCCCACTTGATCATGGTGTATGAGCTTTTTGATGTGTTGCTGAATTCTGTTTGCTACAGTTTTGTTGAGGGTCTTTGCATGTATGTTCATCAGTGATACTGGCCTGTAGTTTCCTGTTTGGTGTTGTCTTTGTCTGGTTTTGGTATCAGGGTGATGATGGCCTCATAGAAAGAGTTTGGAAATGTTCCTTCCTCTGCAATTTTTTGAAAGAATTTTAAAAAGATAGGCATTAGCTCATCTCTAAATGTTTGATAGAATCAGTTTATGTTTACTTTCGAGTTTTAGCAGTTATGCATAAAGCTGGCTTAAACATTGATGTGCAGGTTTTCTGGGGGTGGGGAATAAGCTTACAACTCCTTTGGGTAAATACCAAGGAGCATGATTGCCGAAACTTATGGTAAGAGTATGTTTAGTTTTGTAAGAAACTGCCAACCTGTCTTTCAAAGTGGCTGTTCCATTTTATTCCTACCAGCAATGTATGAGAGTTCCTGCTGCTCCATGTCTTGTCCGCACTTGGTGTTGTCATTGTTTTGAATTTTAGCCATTCTAGTTGGCAGAGATAACCATTTCCCCCCGCCACCCTCCCTTTTCTCTTTTGGTAAAGATAAAAAGCTTTTCCTGGTTGGAATTGCCTGAAAATGAGTGTGTGAATCTGAATCTAATTATGTTATATTCTCTCTGTTCTTAAGCAGATGAATGCTAACCTCTGGGGGTCACACCATTGCCCTTTGGCCTCTCTGTGGCAGCAGCATGCTTGGCACTTTGGAGGTATTTAGCAAGTATTTACTAGCTGCATGGCTGTCAATGATCTGGCTACCTCTGCTTTTGAAAACCATAAAGGATCTGTTTGGAGAGGTTTAGAGCAGCACGTAGGCCTGTGCATACACATGTACGTGTATATGCACACACACAAAAAAACAGCAGGCACCATTCTGCACAGTCGAGAGTCATACTGTCAGGACTTTGAACCCCAGACTCTCAGTACCTCCAAATGCTGGTCTCGCTCTATAAGTGATAATTAATGAGGAATATTTTCGGTGATGTTTTATTTTGGTCAATAATCAGGCCCAGTATTATCTTTGGGTCTCAGACAATGAAAAGTCACTCTTCCTATTGCCACCCACACAAAGAAGTCCCACACCTGTGAATGTGGACACTCACATCTTGAGGTGATAGAAGCAAAGGCTGATGTGGCTGTGATTGCCACCCCTCTCCTTTGTTTTTATTTTTCTTCCATCGTTGTCCTTCCAGGAGTGTCCTTGGAAGCAATGAACCCTAACATCTACTGAGTCTCCTGGAGGTAAATTTATCCCCCGTGGCTTGTGCTCCCACGATGCCGATTCTGCACTATGTGCCTGGCGTGTGATAGGTGGTAATCAATGTTTACTGTTGAATAATGTGCCTTTGGTCTGACATAGAAGTCTAGAGTTTGCTAGGAAAGAAGCATATATCATTCTAGGGTTCATTGTTTGGAACTACTATTGCAGTTGTCTTGCCATAGGAGAAATCACTACAATTTTGCCCTCAGAAGCCCAAGTCGATGACCAAATGTGGAGCCAATACTTCCCAACACCCACCTCCTGATTCTTGTCAAAAAACACACCACACATTGTAGCAATCATATTGCCAAAGCTTTACAGCAACTATAAATTGAAATCTACTGCCTTTGACAGTTATGGGCCTGTGTCAACACCAGATCATGTTGACCCTTCTGGAATGTGTTTGCAAATACACCATGCCAGCCTTGGAAGTTGTTGACATCAGAGGCTGTAAGCTAATTAGATGTGGCCCCAGAGCATTGTGGGTCTTACTGTCTAGGAGGATTCTTTTTTTTTTTTTTTCTTAAATCCTTCTCTCCTTTGATTTTGTCCCAGGGCAAGAGCTGTCTTGGTTCCCACGTTTGGCAGACAAGAAAGTCAGTTTTGGGGAGTCCACATTGCTGCACAAGTGATAATGGTATCTGTGAATCGCTTCCCTTTCTTCCCTGTTGGCAGATTGCAGTAGGGATGGGTGGAAGCACTGGGACGTGCTGGTGGTTGTGGACTGTGCTGGGGAGGAGAGTCTAAGCATACCCTGTGTGGTCTGAGCAGGGTCTGTCCCACTCTGCCAGAGCAACCATCTGGACATGGGTATGGACATGGGTGTGGACATGGGTATGGACATGGTATCGCCGAGACCTGTGTTGTGCAGCTCTACTGTAGCAGCAGGGCCCACTGTGGGCTCCCTGGCCTATGTGTCTCTGTGCGTGTGTGTAATGGACTTCCTGAGATGGCTGTACATGCTTGTGCATGTGTATGTATACACGCTCACAGTTCTAGAGGCTAGAAGTCCCAGATAAAGGTCTGACTTCTGGTGGGAGCTCCTGACTTGCAGATGGCTGCCTCCTCACTGCCCTCATATGACACACAGAGAGAGTTCTAGTCTCTCTTACTCATCTTATAAGGCTACCAGTCTTAACTGTGCTTGGGTCTTTCACCTGTGACCTCACTTAAGCTTTACTACGGCCTTATAGGTCCTTTCTCCAAATACAGTCCCATGGGAGATTAGGGCTTCCACACTGAATTTTCAGAGACATAATCCAGGACACAGCATCTTGTATTCAGACAGTGGGAGAAGACTGTTCTTTCACCCACTTCCTCAAAGCAGACAGATAACAGGCATTAATTTCATGTGAAATTTTGAGTGGTGAAAGAGGTGACGAAAGGAGACTAGTTAGGAGGCTCTGCCCCTGGGCAGGTGAAAAATTGGAGGTCTGAAGGGTTGTGTAGAGATGAGAAATGTTCAGGGGATAAAGTGAAAGAAATTGGTACCCAATTCGACTTGGGGGGGAAAGAGGAAATAAAAGGGAGGCATCTAGGTGACTCAGATGAATACTGTTCCTCTATTCAGGTTTTCAAGGAAGTGGAAACAGCTCCAGGACTCCCCTCTCAAGGCCTGCTGTCAGACAGTTGGCAACAGTACCTGAGCTCCCTCCTTTTCTTGATTGCCTTCGCTTTTCCACCACTTATCTCATAGTAAAATCTAGTTGATAGCAAGTTGGAGCAAGCATGCGAGTGAAGAGAAAGGGGTTCTGTGGTTTGAGCTGGTGGACACCTGTTCATTTTGGCCACCCAGCTGTTGTCCAACTGTCTCTTGGTAGAACCCAGATTTCCCTTTGGGAACAAGCCTTCCCCTGTGTTCTGTGAAGTCTTGGTTGGTCTGTCAATCAAATAAAGCCAGTCTCATTTGCCAGGAATCTGGAACAGCTGGATAGTGGGACCAAAAAATGGTTCAAAGAGATTAATAAGTGTGTTTCTGCTGTTACCTGGGTCTCAAGACCTTCCCTCCTTCTTGCCCTTTCTACGACTAAGCTGTTCAGCCTTTCTTTTGATTTTGTGATCTACCCGGTATCCTTTCAGCACCTTCTTTTCTTAATTTACTTGGTTTCTGTTGCTTGCAGCAAGGGAACCCTAGCTAATGCCTAGAGGGTAGCAGGAAAGGCCCTGTATCCCACAGCTGGCTCTGTTTGGGCCACTGTGGGCTATAGAAGGAGACGCGAGCCCACTCACACTGCCTCGTGACGGCCACTGCTCTCTCTGCCCGAGCCCCTGTGCCCATTTGCAGTGAGGAGCTAGGTGTGTCTGCTGCATGTCTGAACCATTTTCACCCACCCCAGTCTTTGCTGACAATTCATACGGGACTTGCTTCAGCTGTCTTGCCCAGCTGTCAAACCGTGAGGAAGAGAGAGTCATAAACCAGTAGACAGTGAAAGGCCATCCACAGGCCTCCCCCCAGCAAGGGCCTGGAAAGGACAACGTAGGCACTGGGAACTAAGAGGAGACATGGAGAGCCGCAAAGAAAGGGGGCGACAGATGAAGGTGGCCCCAGGTGAGCTTTGCCAACACGACGTAGCTTTCTCCACCTTTTTCTAAAGGTACTGTTTCTCAGGTTCTGTTGCCAGAATTTTCTGAAATGCTAGGTTTCAGTGCCAGGGCAAACTGCAAAACCAGCCAGCCTGGGCTGCAAGTGCCGGAAGACCACAGACACAGTCATTGATAGCAGCTTGCCCAGTATCTCAGTGCCTTTTCACTTCTGCCAAATTGCTGAGGCCATCAAGGTAATCCTCCTGGCCTCAGGGCCCAGGTAGTGTGAACCCTGAATCTGGCCTCTGGCAATGGTGTGGGGGCTTTAACAAATGGGCCTCTCTGTCACATTCTTGCAGGTCTGCAGCCACCTGGGAGCTGCAATTCTCTGTGTCTCTGAAGCCAGGAGTGATTGCAGGACGTCTGTCACTAGTTGGATCAGGACTTAGTCCTGTCTCTCTCTCTCTACCCCCTTGAGCTTCCTTTAAACAAAGAGGCTTCCTGCTTCCTTTCCCCTGCCCACCCTCCTCCAAAAGTCAGCTGTCAAAGAGCCTTCATACACAAATGTTTGTGTCCATATATGTCTACAAGGAAATATCAGGAATGCAATAACAATAATCTTAGAATTGCCCTGAGTCAGCAGCTGCTATCTATCCCATGTGTGCTCTGGCTGAGTATCGAATGGCAGGCCACTGATAGCCTTGAGTGTGAATTTACTTTCTCGTTTACTGAGCACCTACTATGTTCCAAGCACTATGCTAGGGGCCGTTGGGGAAGCCCTTGAGGAACTTGATTGCCCTTCTAGTAGAGGAGCAAGGCTGCATCATAGGTAACTGACCTCAAGGTCTAAAACTTGACTCAAATTCAGCTCAGAATTACAGTTGTCCTCAGTTAGAGTCCAGGCAATGTATTCCCCCTTCCTCAATAAATGTACATGATAAGAGTGATTATTATCACTCTTAATGGTGAGAGATTTGTTAACCTAGGGGCTGCTACTGCTAAGTCGCTTTAGTCGTGTCCGACTCTGTGCGACCGCAGAGATGGCAGCCCACCAGGCTCCGCTGTCCCTGGGAGTCTCCAGGCAAGAACACTGGAGTGGGTTGCCACTTCCTTCTCCAGTGCATGAAAGTGAAAAGTGAAAGGGAAGTCGCTCAGTCGTGTCGGACTCTTCCCAATTTAAAGATGAAAGCCATAATATGGAAACTAATATTAGTATTGCCACCTGCCATGGGAGCTACCATGCTGTTCAGTTTCATTGTCACAACAGTCCTGTAAAGGAGGTATTGTTCTTCCCATTTTGTTGATTGTGAAAGTAAGGTTCAGAGAAGTCCAGTAACCTCATCAGCTGTGAGTCTGCTGCGTGAAGGAGTCGGGATATAAATTCCTGTGTCTGATTCCTTCCTGGAGGAAAGGTGAGCTGCTCTATAATCATTATTCCCATGGATCTCAAGCTGAAGTGAGGAGAGCCTTCCAGGTACCAGGTCCCCTGTCCCCTCAGAGCCTTTGGATTGGTTCAGATCTTCTTCATTGTGCGGCATGGGATGGTGGAGGTGGGCATCTTGGGGGAGTCTCCGGAATGGGCAGTAGAGAGGGCCACGGCTGCTGGGAACAAATATGCATGCCCGGCTGCCTGGCTAGCCAGATGTAATCATAGGGGCTGTGGAGGGAGCCAGCCAGGAGTCAGGAGCTCACCTGTGGGAAGAGCGAGGGTGTGGGACCATGAAGTTAGCCATGCTTGGGCTTCTCACTCCAAGGTCCCAGAAGCATGTTGAGATTCTAGAAGTTTCCTTGGCTGTCTGCACCCTGTAAGGGACCAGCTGCAGGTCAGCACCTCAGTAGTGCTGGTTAGGTTAGGGCAGCCTTCAGTGCCCCCTCCCACCCCAGCCCCAGGGAACCCGTGTGGAAGGATGGGAGTGCGACAGCCACCTGGGGGTTCGAGCCTGGGAGCTCCCGAGCTCGGCCAGGAATGTGGTCAAATTTCACTCCTTCGCACTGACTGATTTGGAATGAAGTTGTTCTTGGTTCCAGCAGCCCAGAGGTGTTTGCTAAGGTAATTAATAGGAATCTGATGTAAGGGTTTTAGAATATCTGTAGTTGTTGAGCAAAAGACTGAACAAATAGTATATGAATCTTGCTCTTTCTTGAATTAAGGCAGGCTTGGCCTGAATGTCATTTGAAAAAAAAGTGTTTTTAGTATTAGTGAGAATCTATGTACAGAATTATCCTATTACTCAGGCTCATTTCAAATTAGTGAGATTTTAGAGGTGGGTGTTTATGTTATCAAAGAAAAACCCAGCCTGCTTCTCCTGTCTTTCCCAAGTGCTTTTGTTTGGGGTTCCTAGATGAGAAAGTAAGCTGGAAGTCAGTGCTCACAAATATTCCTATTTGACTGAGGAGAGGAGGGTGCCTTTCAGAAACTAGAAGGTGGGACCTACTGGGAGGTAAGTATGGGGTCTGTGGATAGTTTACAGCTAAATGATCATTTGAGGGCCATTTCAAGGCAGGTGTGTGTGTGTGTGTGTGTGTGTGTGTGTGTGTGTGTGTGTGTTAGTTGCTTAGCCTTGTCCAACTCCTTGCAACCCCATAGACTGTAGCCCCACCAGGCTCCTCTGTTCATGGGATTCTCCAGGCAAGAACACTGGAGTGGGTTGCCATTTCCTTCTCCAAAAGGAACTATAGAAAGAAAGTGATGTCACTCAATCGTGTCCGACTCTTTACGACCCCATGGACTGTAGCCTACCAGGCTCCCCCATCCATGGAATTTTCCAGGCAAGAGTACTGGAGTGGGTTGCCATTTCCTTCTCCAGGAAGGCAGATGGTATATCTCATTCATTTACTGATTCATAATTCATTTATGCTTTCTTTCAAAACCATTTAATAGTGAGTTCTTTTATTATTTATAGTATGTTGTTTATGGATATGCCAAAGTACAAAAGGGTATCTGTATTTTGAACTCCTTATTGTTTTTCTGCTAAAGGATGTACATGTCTTATATATGCTTATATAGACATGGAAACATTTCTGGAAGGATACGTAAGCAACTGTCAACAGTGGTTCTCTCTGGGAAGGAGTAAGATGAATGGTGGTTGAGGAAGAAGACGCTTACTTTTTATACATTTTGTGCCATTTTGTACATTCGTATTTTATACCTTTCCCTACTCTCCGCGTTTAGTTAAATACCATTAAATCTCTAGTGCCTGGTACCTTGTCTTTTAAGAAGGTTGTCATGTGTTTGCATAGTGAAGTTTAATGTAGCAGTTTCTAATGGTGTTCTACAAAGAGCGCAGTGAATTCTGGCTCCTCTTTTAGAGGGACATGTTTGAGCACCAGTGTGTCAGCTGGACCAGGCCGGTCGGATGTGCTCATGAGTGTGAAAAAACAGTAACACAACACAAGGACGTAGCAAGCATAGAAGAGCAGTTTGGTTGTCCTCATCAATGACACGCAGCCTTAAAAAACCCACACATTCTGGACTGCTAGGGGTGCTAGAAGCCCCCTTTCCTACCTGGACAATTGATGCTGGCTGCCTTCCTAGCTAGAAAGATGTAGAGTCCTTTTCTCCCCTTTTCATGCTGTCCTTGTCTTGAAATGATAAAAAATCCATAGGACAAGGAGGGATATGGCAGGTTTCCTCAAGTTCAGGGCAGTGGACAATTCCTTTAGTTTTGTTTAAAAGTCTTTTTCTTGCATTATCCCAGAGGATTGGCCCAGAAAAAGCTGGTCATTCTCAGAAGAGAGTGGTCTTGCATATTCAATCCTCCCTGTGGTCTTCACAGTATTGCTTTACTCCCAGAGGCTCTTTGATTTCTTCCTAAAGTGAAATGTGTGTCCAACCAGAACAAGCCCCAGACTGGATATGAGTTCAACAAATTTTTTACATGAGCCCTGGCATAGCCCTCCAGGGCTATTACTAGTAGCCGGGCCCTGAGGAAACGGGCACAGGCAGTGTGGACTCCGGGACAGCCTACTTGAATCCAGACTCTCCCAGCTTTAGGACCTTAGGTAACATTTTCTTAACCTCTCTGGGTCTTAGTTCTTCACCTTTAAAATGGGAATTAAAATACCTGCCTTTCAAGCTTATTGTGAAGATTTGCAGTAATAAATAAATCCATAGTGATATGACTAATTATTCATACATGCATCACGCATTACTTGTTATTATGCATTAAGCGGTATACCAGGAGCGATTTCAGTATTAATAAAACATGGCCCTTGCCCTGCAGGGATTTGAGTCTAGAAGAGGAGATGAAAAATTTAACAAATACATTAAATTGAGATGATAAATGCAATAATAAAATACATGTCAAGTTCACTGCTGTTACAAAAATAGTCAAATTCAGAATTTCAGAAATTACTGTAACAAGTAATGTTTTGAAAAGATGATTTCTTTATAATGAATTGAGATATTTGATTCATTTATTTAAAAACTTAGATGCCTCATATGGGCCAGAAAATTGAGAGGGTCCCTGCCGCTTTCTTCCATTCCCGCTGCTTCTGTGCTTCTGCCTGGGTTCAAGTTAGCATTGCCGGTAGCTGGTGACTTGCAGCAGCATCTTAACTTACCTTTTTCCCTGAGGATTTCGCCACCACCGATCCATTTACTTGTTAATTGTGTGCTCATGCTAGTAAAATCTCTCACATCTGTACAGCATTTCACCCATTTGCAAATGCTTTTCACAAATATTGTCTAAATTATTCTTCACTATAACCAATGAGGTGTGGGGAGAATAGATGTAATTACCCTTCTTTCCGAAGAAAGCGAGCACCTTAGAGATCAAGTGACTCGTTCAAAGTCAAACTCAAACTCAACTTCACCCTTTTTGGAGTCCAAACTCAATGCTTTCCCTTCCATGTCTCTAACAAGGGTACTGGACTCAGGTAGTATTATGATTTCTTGTTCCTTAACACAGTTGACAACTTTGTGAGTTGTGAGAGCTCATGAGAAGCATCTGTTTGCCTAGAGATTTTTGACACGCCTGGTCACTCTTGCCAAACCTGAGATTGATTAGGGAGTGCAGATAAAGTCCTCTCTCCAGATGCCTCTTGGGTCAAACTCCTGTTGTTGGCAGGGGGCAATTTTCAGGGCCAGAGGGAGGTTCTGGGTGAGACACCTGGCAGACAGGGTTTTTCCTGGCTCACCCTCTGAGAGGGCAGCCTGTGAAGGGGGTAAGTCTGGAGTTAGGGAACATAAGAGCATGCCAGAACAGCTCCGGTTCAGGAGGGGTGCTGTGCGGTGTCCCGATTCCTTCTCGTCCTGGTGTTAGAGTAATTGTCTTCTGAGCAGCGCTTGTTCTGCTTCATTAGTTTCATTTATTCTCTCATGTGTTCTTTCATTCATTCATTGAATGCGTATGAAAGCATTGAATGGCCATTAGGGATGCTGGTAAGAATCAAATGGGGTCCTTACTTCTTTCTTTCTCTTTTCAGACCTGTACAGGGTGTATCAGTCCTGTGCCTGCTTCACTGACTCACCATGCCCCTTCCCCCGCCAGCCCATCCCCTAAGAAAATACCACGATCACTGTCCTCCTGCCAAGATAGCCCAACATGATATCATGTGACCTGCCTCTGCAGCCCGGGTGACTGGATCTGGGCTGGGTACCTCACCCAGAGCAGCCATTCAGTTAGCTGGTGGTAAATTATGGGTCATGTCAATCTGATCTGTGCTCCTGGAAGTTTGATTTGGAGACTTGGAGAGATGGAGGCAGTCCAGGAGCATAAAGCTGGTCTAAAGTTGAATTGGAACCATGGTTGGCTGAAACCTGTGTACGCTAACATGGTTGGACATGAAAGCTGACACTGTGGGGAAGAAATGATTAAACAGCAAGGAATACAGTGATGACAAATAGACAGTCTCTCTCTTCATAGAGTGAAACTCCTTTAATTAGCCTCCTCTAGTGGAGACCTAGTTCACTGATCTAAGGAGCAAGTTATTTAAAAATCTCCGAGAAAGATTCTGTTTAGTCACAGCTGGACTAGAAACAAGCGTATGAAGCACTATGATTAGACCAAACTGTGTTACATCTTCCCACCCCCGTGGCCTTCCAGAAGACTGAGTGTGTGTCGGAAGAAGGGTCCTGAGCAGAAAAGCATTTTAAAAATAACAGTAGTAGATCCCTATGATTTCCCACTGCATAAGCGTGGCTGGCATTGCTGCATATCTGTCACTGAACTTAGAGGCATTTTCACCTTAGAACCTGGTCTGGTGTGTGATCCAGTTACTCCCCACTCATCCATCTCAGTGCGCTTCATCTTTTCTTGGGGCAGTTCTAGACCTCCTCCTCAAAAACCAGTTATCTCAGTTACATGAAGGACCTGGGATACACAGAGGTGGGATTAATGCATGCAGAGGAATAGCCAGGCACTGCCCGATGGTGAGTTTCTAACAAGAATGTTTGCAATTAATCATCTTCACGTCTCAGATGGGGAGAGGGCCAAGAGCCAGTGAGGGCCTGTCAGCACAGGCCTGCTACACGACTTCTGGTTAACAGTAGGTGCTGTTCTGTGAGCAGCTGCAACCAGATCCCATCCCCTTCAACCAGATTCCAGCCCCTTGTGAGCGAGCATGGAGCTAAAGTGTTCCTGGGCATGAGAGTCCAAAGGGTCATAACTGAGAGCCACGGTGCCCTTTGCCACTCACTCAGGTTGCCTTCCAGGACCCAGGGGAAGCCTGCAGTTGGGTCTCAGTAGGGTTGTACCAGAGTGCAGAGTCACATCCAGGAAAGGACAAAACCTTAGAGGAAGACACAAATAATTCAGGCTGGTTCCTGGGCTGAACAGCTATAATCCAGGCAGAGATGGAAGCAGAGATGGAAACACCTGTCTTATGATCTCCCAGAGGGGCAGGGGTGGTGGACAGAGGAGATGCAGCCTGCTCAGAGCTGTTAGCTGGCCGAGTGAGGCTCAAGCAAATGGGAAGGGACCTTTCAGCCCTTTCTGTGGAATCTCGGAAGGGGATTCCTATTCCAGGCCACCAGCTGAGTGGATGTGGAGGTCAATAATGCATGTTAGTAACCAACAGAAGGTGGGGGTCAAAGATATCCTAGCTCATAGAGCTTCCACCCCTTGGCCCCATTACAACTGTAATGTTTCTTCCTCATTCCAGGTGGCATGCTCCTTTCTGGGCCATATTATCAGTTCAGTTCAGTCGCTCAGTTGTGTCCAACTCTTTGCGACCCCATGGACCACAGCATGCCAGGCCTCCCTGTCCATCACCAACTCCGAGAGCTCACTCAAACTCATGTCCATTGAGTTGGTGATGCCATCCAACCATCTCATCTTCTGTCGTCCCCTTCTCCTCCTGCCCTCAATCTTTACCAGCATCAGGGTCTTTTCCAATGAGTCAGCTCTCTGCATCAGGTAGCCAAAGTATTGGAGTTTCAGCTTCAACATCAGTCCTTCTAAAACACTCAGAACTGATCTCCTTTAGGATGGACTGGTTGGATCTCCTTGCAGTCTAACGGACTCTCAAGAGTCTTCTCCAACACCACACTTCAAAAGCATCAATTCTTGTGTGCTCAGCTTTCTTTATAGTCCGACTCTCACATCCATACATGACTGCTGGAAAAACCATAACATTGACTAGATGGACCTTTGTTGGCAAAGTAATGTCTCTGCTTTTCAATATGGAATCTAGTTTGGTCATAACTTTCCTTCAAGGAGTTAAGTGTCTTTTAATTTCATGGCTGCAATCACCATCTGCAGTGATTTTGGAGACCAAAAAAATAAAATCTGCCATTGTTTCCACTGTTTTCCCATCTATCTGCCATGAAATGATGGGGCTGGATGCCATGATCTTAGTTTTCTGAATGTTGAGCTTTAAGCCAACTTTTTCACTCTCCTCTCTCACTTTCATCAAAAGGCTCTTTAGTTCTTCTTCACTTTCTGCCATAAGGGTGGTGTCATCTGCATATCTGAGGTTATTGATATTTCTTCTGGCAGTCTTGATTCCAGCTTGTGCTTCATCCAGCCCAGCGTTTCTCATGATGTACTCTGCATATAAGTTAAATAAGCAGGGTGACAGTATACAGCCTTGACGTACTCCTTTTCCTATTTGGAACCAGTCTGTTGTTCGTCACCAAATTGCTGAGCACAGTCATGGGATCTTAGATGTCTTTCTTTGTAGAGAGAACCATTTCTTGTTTGTTAAGAAATGACAGAGTTCCCCTCCCCAATATTAACAAATGGCAATAACTTTTCTGTTTCTGCAACCATATTACCAGACGTACCTCAGAGCACTACAGCACTAAGTTATAGATAGCCAGTCCTGCCAGATTCTGTCCAGGTCATTTATAAAATATCCCAAGTAAGTCATGAGACCTAAACTCTTGTGTGGCCTTGTTATGATGAGACCTCAGATTTTCTTTAGTGCTCCTCAAGTTTGACCAATGTCTTGTCTTTCATTTCCTCTAACTTACCCTTTTCATTTTCATTAATATCCAGACTTTTAGCTTCATAGTTTTGTTTAGTTGGCCTGTGATAGATAGCAATATTTTTCAAAATATTTACTGCTCCATTCTGGGGCAGAATTATACTCTTCCCCTTATTGATGTCAGAATTGGTCATACGACTTTCTTTGACCAATGAAATGTAACCAGAAGTCACATGTGCTACTTCCGAGCAGAAGCTTTCGGAGGCATTGTGTGGCTTCCCAATGTTCACTCTCCTTTTCTCAGGGGCCTGTCAATATTCTGTACAAGGGCTGTCCCATTAGTCTGGCTCCTAGAATAGAGACAAAGTATGGCATTGCCGCAGCTGACCCAGCCTGAGCAAGAAATAAACTTCAGTTGTCATAAGCTACTGAAGTGCAGGGAATTTTTTTCCTGCTAAAAAACTTCACCTATCCTGGTTAATAATGGGCCCATCTATTTCCAGGTAGATTTTGAAAACATTTCATTTCTTTTTGAAGCAAAATTTTCAACACTCTATGTGCCTTGGCTGAGGGTTCAGTGATTCTAAGACTTGTATGTGAAACTATGATAGTTTCCTTGGTACTGTGGGCTATCATCCTAGTTCAGGTAGAATTTGCTGGGTCAATAATAACAAAAGCTATCATTTACTTGGGGAATGAATGCCACACATTGAGATCTGGGATTTACACAGTCCTCACAAATGAGCCCTGAAAAATGTATAACATCATCACCATTTTCCAGATGAGATGATTGTTATCCAACGAGATCAAATAACTTACTCAGGGTCATGGAGGTGGTAAATGGCAAACCAGATCCAGACTCAAGTCTGCCTGGATCTTTTCACCGTGCCACCTTGGAGGAGGAAGAGGAAATGACTCTCCAAATGGCCAAGATCAGTGTGCTGATGCTTAGTCTCTCGGTTGTGTTCAACTCTTTGCAACCCATTGGACTGTAGCCTGCCAGGCTCCTCTGTCCAGGAAATTCTTCAGGCAAGAATCCTGGAGTGGGTTGCCATTTCCTTCCCCAGGGGATCTTTCCAACCTAGGGATTGAACCTGGGTCTCCTATGTCTCCTGCACAGCAGGCAGATTCTTTACCTGCTGAGCCCCTGGGGAAGCCAAGATCCAAAGATATCAAGACACCAAGATTAGGTATTTTCGGATAAATCAGCAATGTAGTTCCTTATTTCAGGGAATCCAAGATTCTCAATTTTCTTTCTGAGCATTGTCAGTTGAAATGGGACCTTTAGAAAGAGAAATTGATAAAAAGGAGAGAAATGGCTCTAAAGTACCCTGTTGGACTCTGTGGTTTAATTATAATAATACAGATCAGTTATGTGAGCACTGTCTCTGATGTGATAGTCTTGGGTCCCAGGGCAAGGGGAAGTCTCCCTAAAAGAATCACAATTCTGAAGCAAAACACTACCACCAAGGATTGGGGATGGAGTATTTATTTTGTGTAAATAGCTTCCTGGAAAGTATTTTATTAAAAAATGTTCAGAATTAATTTTTTAAATGTTTAAATTTGGTGAAAGCAAACATTCACTATATTTCATGTATAATTTTTTTTAACTTACTGAAAAATATCAAGTAAAAATGTTAATTCATGCAAATATAAATGACAAGTATACGCTGCCATTCTAATTTAAATGCTGTCTGCTCCTGGCTTAGCTGTTTCCTTTCAGTACCCGTCCCCACTCTACCCTGCATTCCCCTTGGAGCTGCCACCTTTGGGGTCACTGGCTTAGCAGGACATCATCCTTCCACCATGTTTGGCTTTCTTGAGTTGGAGTTCTCAGGATCCCCATCTCTGCATTTGTTTCAATGTGGCCAGTAATTTCTGTTGTAGAAGTATGATTTTTCTCCTACTGACCAGGATGCATGAGCCCCCTTGGGATTTACCCTGCCCTGTCCCTAGTAGGGAGATCTGGCTCCTCCCACCAAGTCCAGTTAAGCCACTGGCAATTTGGATGGGAAGATGTGCACAGTAGAGATAAAAAAGCTGCGTGGTCCCGGGGGGCTGGGAGGGCATGTGGTGAGGGTATCGGTGATGGGGTGAGAGGGGTAGGGGGCAAGTGGTGTGGACTGGCAAGAGAGCCCAGTTAATTGATGAACAAAGTAACGTTATTACAGCAAGAAAAATGTCATTGTTTCTGAACATAAAATAGCATCTTACATGAAACATCAGAAAACTGAAAGCTGGTATTGCAGTGACTGGATAGATTCCTCATGATTATTATTTTAAAATGGCCTATACAGTATTTTATACAGAGCATTGTTCTTAAGACCTCTTCTAGTCATGGCTCCCATTTTCTCTGCTTTCAGTCCTGATCCAGACTCCAGCATATTCTGGGATGGGGAGGGAGACAGGCTAGGAGAGAGGTGAGCGGGGAGGTGTTGCTAAAGATGTGGCTCCAGAGAGCCAAGCCAGAAGTGAGAGCAGCTGAGCTGGCCGTTATAATATGCAGGTTTTTCTAAGTGCTATGTCTGGCAGCCGTCTTGTGCCAGCACAGAAGTAAAATCCTGTTGAAGAAGGGAGCAGGGAGCTTTTATGATGCCCAAGGATTTCCTCAAAGCAGATGTTTTTGTTTCATGGCAGCCTATTCCTGAAGGAGACAGCAGAGAGATAGACTTACTATCATTTAGCATGACACTGTCCCCATGGTGAAATTGGCCAGCCAGAACCGGTAATGTGTTGAGGTGGTCCCCTAGTTTGGTTAGCTTCCTGGAAATGGAAAGCAGGTTTCCCCTTAATTAGTGTGCTTTCCAGGGCCCCAGGCTTCAGCCTTACCCAGCACAAAATAATTTGGGTCCAGGCTCCAAAGAGGACTCCAACAGAGAGTGTAAAGACTCCAGTGCCTGAAATTGATATGTTTCTTTTCCCATCACCTCTATTCCCACACATGCCCAAGACATGAATTTGAAATACCCTGTTCATATGAAGACTGCATGCTGTTTCAAGCCACCCCAACAAGGGGTGAGGCACATTTAAGTCATCGCTTTGAGTGCAAAAGACAGAGCGACGCTAAGCCATGCTGCAATTAGCTTTGTGTGTTTTTTGTCACAACCACAGTCTGCCACACGTGGAACCAAGATAAAATGCCATTCCAGCTGACTTTGACTCTGTGTGAGAATGTGAGTTTAGGCACTTATTTAAAACATAACCACAGGCCAGCGTGCCTTTATTGAAGCACATGGATATCATTACTGCTTTTGTGTTTGGGTTGGAAGGAAATATAGCAGTTAACCACCTGAAATCTCAGTAGACAAAAGGAGAACACCATAAAGTTTCACAACTGCGAGACAAAAGATTGCAAAATATAAGTTCCATTAAAAAAGTTAGGAAATTATGTTACATACTTGAGTAGTTTTTTTTTTTTTTTTTTACAGAGATTAGAAGAGCTTGGTTGTTACCTGTGATTAAAAGATTTCATTCCAGAAATGGAATAAGAACTGGGAAAAAAAAAGTCCATTGTTTCATCTTTGATCCCAGTCCCATTGTATTCAGACAATGCAAACAGAATTTCTTATAAGCGTTCAGTATGCAAAAACAATGAATTCATGTTACTATGGTGAATTTGTGTTGCTAGTCTTTTGCTTCCAGGGATGATGACCACCATTAAGATCTCTGTCCAACAGCTTCCTTTTTGATGAGGTGCTCCACCAGACTCATTTTTATGGAGCAAATCCCAGTTCAAGTCCTGAAAGATGAAAACATCCTAACCTTTAGTTCTAAATGTAGTTTTTCTGGGAAGCGAGTTGAGATCCAGAAGTCTTGAATGAAATGGAATGCTTTGGGAGGGACAGCTTGGGTTGACTTAAATTAAAACTTGTCTCCTGAGGGCTGTAGACACCACAAATAAAGCTTTCTCTACTGTGTTCTGCTACTGTATTCAATGCACTGAGTAACTCTTAATGTTCCTAGGGTTTCCTAAATGGCCTGGAAATAAAGCTAACAGAAGAGAGCAATACATTTCACTTAACTAACTTTAGCAAAGTTATTTCTTTTCAAATAGCTCATGAAAGACCTCAGTCAGAATTTTGGTGGCAATAGAAATACTTGAATCTATCAACTGCCTTGTAAGTCTCCAGACTTTAAGTACATTAAGAATGAAACACCTCCCTAGATGCTATAACCTTTATAGGTCTTTATGTCTTATATTAAAAAAGAAAACCCAAACAAAAAACCATAAAGTCACCACTCTCACAGCAACTGGAGGAAAACTCAGTAGAAAGTCAACATTTTGTCAATGAGAAATACCTGATGTGTCATATATTTTGCTTAATAAAGACTGAGTTGTCCATACACTAAGCCAATTTAAGAATGTGATCTGTAACTCACAGTGTTAATTACATGGAGAAAAAGTGAATGGGTTCATTAATGCTGTGAAAAGGAACAATGACCTACCTGCCAAGTGGCAAGGTGGAAATAATTAATCTGGTCAATTAAAAAGAAACAGATAATTTAAAATGCAAAGGCTTCCAGGTGATGCACTGCATTCTGCTATCTGGAATTGCAAATTCTTCCTGCATATTCTGATCTTCTCAATAAATGTTCTTCATCTTTTTCTTTTCTTTTCGTTCTTTTTGCTATGTCTCAAATCTAATAGAAAAGAAGATCTTTCTGAGCTATTAATCACCACCTGTTTCTTTATGCTTCCTGTTCTAAACTAGTTATTTATTCTAGCATGTAGTCTAGAATTCCTTTTCTTTCTTTGTTGGGAGTCTGTTATATTTTACTTTCCCTTCAATTTTTTTTTGCCTGCCCCCCCTCCCCGGAGTTTTAATAATATTTTTTAAAGTTCTGGAGTCTGAGCCACGCTCTGGGTTATCTAATTCCATTTACGAGTCTATAATGTTGAAGCTTGCCACGGTCTGGCTGTCAGCAACAGGTTCTAAATATTGAATACATAGGGTAGTGTATTTGCTCCACGGGACCGGAAATTAGTCAAACAGTTGCTTTTCTACAAATGTTCATAATTCCTCTTGACATTTACAAGCAAGTAGTAGTTCTTCGTCAAACAGTGATCTCAAAACAACGCAGGTTGCAGCAGGGATGCAGGATGCTGAGGCCACTCAGCACCGTCGCGGAAAACCTGAGCTTTGTCATCGGCGCGCCCTGCCTATCTGTGAGCTGCTGAGACGCGGAAAAAGGAACCTGTTCGTAGCTTAATCCTTTCCAGCTGGTCCAGACTTAGTCCCAGGACAAATATTACTATCATGTTCATTTTAGCTACGGCAAAGCTTTATAAAAGCAGCATCCCGAGTTGTTGTTGGTGGTTTTTTTTTAAATCTGCTCCAGGGAAGGCTGTTTTTATGGGGGTGTCTGGCTGTAAATTTCTGGTTGCTAAGGAGGAGGGGAAAAAAATCTCATCTGAAAAAACAAATGCTGCCATGGTGAAGTGCGACTTGAAAGTCTCTATGCCTAGGTGTTAGACTTGGCAAATTAGAAATAGCTGGGGAGGCGAAAGACGCTTTTTCTTGATGTGCTCCAACAAAGTAGTACATATTGTCAGCTCCGCGGGAGGCGCGCGGCGGCCATATGTGCGTCGCCCAGCGAAATGGAATAAACAGCTGCTGCCAGGAATCCAGTTCCTGGCAAAGAGGCAAACCCACGTCCTCCTGTTTGCAAAATAAAAATCACCAGAGGGATTCCCCTTCCTGCAGTTCCAGCCAGTAATTTTATAAAAGCATAAAACATCGCTGTATTGTGGTTTATAATAATCCCTTACATTTGTAGAGCATTTTACAGTTTACAAAGCGCTTTACATACATTATCTCATTTGAGCCTCATAACGGCCTTGGAGAGAACAAAGCACAGATTCTGTGATTCGCTGTTCACAGTTGAAGAAGGGAGAGTTCAAACAATGCTGGTGAGTCGTGCCTCCCCGGGAACTGGCTGCACAGACTTCCTGGGGCTATGTAGGGGGACCCAGTGAAAGGATGCGTTTTTTGTGTAGTCCAAGTACCAGTTGTACTGTTTCCCTTTGTGCAAACATCAGCTCCTGCCAGAGGTCTTCTCCTGAACGTTTTGAAGCAGGAAGGGAGCCACGTAGGTTGGAAGGGAGCAAGAGGAGAGGAAAAAAGGTCCTCTGTGTTTGCGCTGGATGTGGACTGTGGTTTGCCCTTGAAGGCAGCCAGAGCTGCTGTTTCATTTTCAGCATGTGCTACAGAGATTAGCAAGAGTCACTCTGAGCTTCAGAACTGCAGGGAAGAAAGAACTTGGATACCGTTCAATGAATCTCAGACACTGCTGCCTCTGTGCAACCCTTTGCAGGACAACAGGCCTTTCCTAGGAATGGCCCTGCCTGTGCCGATTGCAAAAGCAGATTTACAGACAGGATCTACTAGAGCCTTTATCCAGGAATCCCCTCTGACCTTAGGAAATGGGGGGACACTGATGCAGAAGAGCCCTGCCCTGTGGGAGAGCAGACATCATGGGGATGTAGGGTGGCCCATCATGGGTTGCTTTAGTTCTGAAATAGGGACTTACTTTCTGGCAGACACTTGGACACTTCACGGACATGTGCCTAGTTTCTTGGTCAAGTCTCACTGGGCCTGGGATTTTGTGCTCTTTGGTTCTAGCTGTAGAATTTGCCAATAGAATTCAGTGGTTAAAACACAGGTGCTAGGACCAAAATGCCAGGGCTCTATGCTTCCCAACAACGTGAGCTTGAGCAAATTCACTTAAGTTTTCTCTGGTGTCAGAGGTATGCCTTACTGAACAGGTGAGGGTGTTCTGTTAATAAAACCTGCTTCATGGATTATTGTAAGAATTAAGTGATTATTCGTAAAGTGCTTAGGGCAGTGCCTGGTGCAAAGTGAGGGCTCTATCAGGCTTTGTCAAATCCAGTGAGGCTGTACATTGGGCAGCAGAAAGCCAACCCCAGCAAGCCCTTTCTTGTTCCCTGATGGTGTCCCAGTTTTGGAGAGAGGTGACATCCCTCCTTCCTTCTCAGCTTTGACCCACATGTAGCTTCTCAGGATCCCCGATGGAGATGCACAAACCAGGAGACACTTTGCTTCACAGTTTGGCCCCTGATCTTTTCCGTCTGTAAAGCAATTGCAGTCTATGGGAAGATGATACATTTTGTTTGATTGTATTTACATTGTTGGCGTCAAAGCAAAAATTGCCCTGGATAAAGTTAAACATTCGAGGAAGACTATTCAAGGATATTGCGATGCCATGCCAGAACTCAGGCTGAAATTAGCTCCACCGAAACAAAAAACGTTGAGGGTGAAAGGGAGATCCTGGGCCATGATCATATCTTTACAATGAGAGGTAGTCTTGTGTCTTGAGGTGAGGTACCCGCAGACGTTGGGCTCTTACTCTCCCATCGGAACTAAAAGATGGTGGTGCTGTGTGCTTTAATGATTAGATTTTAAGTTCCCAGGTCCTTGAGAAGTATATTCCTGGGTTATCAAACTGTCAGGGGACTTTTTAAAAAAGATTTACATATACCTTGAAGGGGTAGAAAAAGAACTTTTAAGTTTTATAAAGAAAATGCACTAGGAAAAGGGAAGTCAGGGACCAGAACCAGGAAGAAACCTATCCAGAGTTTAATCAAGCTGAGGGAAATGTTAAGGCTGTCTTGGTCATCTGTGTTTTAGAAACTGGATGACAATTTGGTGCAAAATGTTGCTTCCACAGACTTCCTTTGGATGGTTAACAAAAACAGTGTGGTTTCTCTATTAGACCATGATAATGGCCCAGTATCTTTTGGTAGTGCTAGTGGTAAAGAATCTTCCTGCCAATGCAGGGACATGGGTTCGATCCCTGGATGGGGAAGATCCCCTGGAGTAGGCAGTGGCACCCCACTCTGAGATTCTTGCCTGAAAAATCCCATGGACAGAGGAGCCTGATGGGCTACAGTTCATGGGGCCACAAAGAGTTGGACACGACTGAGTGAGCACATCTTTGGGTTACTGGAGTGTCCAATCTTAGCCCTTTCCTCTTTCAGAGGGCAGCTAACTCTCTCTAAGAAGGAGAAAGCCTCATTTTCCTTTCTGTGTTGAGCCCTCTGAGAGCTGGTCCAATTGGTAAGGTAAAAATCTCTCCCCTGGACCAGAGATCAACAGTTTGTCCTTGAGTTCATCAAGGCTCCGTGGTTTTGGAAAGAACAACTTAACAGAGGAAAAGTCAGGGCTAGCTAATTTGGAAGTTGCCATGAACCTCAAAGGAGGTCCACTTTAAAGTGGAAGGTGGGCCCCCTCAAAGGAACAAGACCTTTTATGGATTACTTCTCCCAACCTGAGCCCTGTTAGCTCATCAGCCCTCAAGTGCACAACCATTTCCTTTGGGAAATCTCCACTTCCATCCACTCCCAGTCATTCAGTCTGCAAAAACCATCTGGAACTTCAGCAAAATGGTTAGTGATGCCTCTTGGTCTTTAAACCCCACAAAGCAGCCAGGGAGGAGGGCTTCTTGTTGCATGGAGATGGGTAATAGGCCTGGAGTCTGCTGGTCAGATTCATTTTTCATGTTCTCAATCAAGGTGAGCTGCAAGCATGCTCATGCCTTTACCCCATATGTGGTGTCTGACAGCCCCACCCAATGGCCACATTCATTTTCAGGGATGACACAGTCTAAATTGATCTTGAGAAGTATTTCTCAAATTTGCAAGGTCCCTTTCTCTCCTCACCCTCTTTCCCTCTCTCTTCCTCTTCCCCTGAGACAGTGAGCCCCATTTTCGTGCAGAACAGTGTTTGTTTTTCTGCTCTACCCTGGGGTGAGCTCAGGGTGGAAAGAAGTTGACTGGAATATTAAAGGAGCTGCATTGCCCAAGGGCCCTTCCCAGCCTCCTGGGGACCTTTGGTGAAGGATTAAGGGGTGGGAAGGGCTCCTCTGATGGCTCAGACTGTAAAGAATCCGCCTGCAATGCAGGAGACCTGGGTTCAATCCCTGGATTGGGAAGATCCCCTGGAGGAGGGCATGGCAACCCACTCCAGTATTCTTGCCTAGAGAATCCCCATGGACAGAGGAGCCTGGCGGGCTACAGTTCATGGGGTCTCAAAGAGTCGGACGCAACTAAGTGACTAAGCACAGCAAAGGGTGGGAAAGTTGCTGGTTCTTGCCTTAGCCCATGGGATATGGCTGTAGAAATAAACAGTTATAGTTAAATTGTTATATTTTAGCCTTTCAGAAAGGAACCACTTTCAGCCTTAAAGCAGACCCTGATCAGTAGAAGACAAGGTTAAAGGTCAACAGAGTTTTAAGCAAGACGCAGGAAGACACCGGATCCTCTGTTGTTCGCCACACGCAGGCCTGATTCAGGTCAAGGTGGAGCCCCCAGCAGCAGGCGTGCACACTAACCTTTGTCCCAGGCAGTGCTTTAAAAGGACCCACCTGCTTTTCATATTGGTTCTAAGAGGGTAGAGTATCCGTAGTGTGGCCACAGTACAAAGAGAAGCCGGGGCAGAAACAAAAAGCATTCTGGATGGTATGTAAACAGACATGGGCTCTGATCTGGAGTTTAGAAGGTGAGAAATGACTCATCTTCACAGAAAAGGCCCACAGGCTGCTGTCTGGAGCTCTAGAAAGGCAGCCTTTTGAACTCACCATAAGGCACAGCTGAGTGTGTTCAAAAGGCTAGCTAAACACAGAACGACCAGGTAAGAAATACATGCCATAATATGAACAGCCTCAAAAATGCCCAGCCCAAAGCAGCTACCTCATTTTTGAAGCCCAGTGCAACATGAAGATGTGAAGTCCCTTGTTTATAAATTATTAAAAATTTCAAAACAGTGACAGCAGAGGATTAAAGCAAGCACAGGGACTCTTCTCTGCGTACAGCCTTATGTGATTGTACAGCCATCCATAGCATTGGCCCTGTGTCTCCAGCAGAATTAATCCAAATGTGTAGGATGGACCATCAAAACTCGTTGCTGCCTAAATCTTACCTAGCAGTCAGAGAAAGAACTTTGTCCTCTTGACAGAGCAGTGATATCAGAGGGGTAAGAGGATGGGCGGTGGGCCTCCCCAGAATCCATTCTGAACAAAGGTGTCTTTACTCTGTAGTGGAAACTGAGTCCCTGTTCTTCTTCCTTCCTTTCCTTTAGAGAACTTTCCTTTTTTTGAGGGGGTGGGTGTTCCCATTTTTCGTGATCTACTGGTATCTGTGCCTGGTCTGGAGGTCCCCTGGTTCTGTGAAAAGGCTTTCTTCACACATGATTTCTTTCCCACCTTCCTCCTTCTTAGCAAACACACAGCTCTTTAAAAGACTCTGACTTTTTTTTTTTTTTTTTGCAAGTTCTGTGGCTTTTATTAAATATACACTGTAATACCAAACTGTGATTACATGATGTCTGGCTTTCCCTGAACTCAAATTTAATATCCTGAAAAATGGGAAGCTTTATTGCAAGGGTGAAGTATACCAGGAGTGGGGGACTTGAGGGTGCGTGCATGTGGGTCTGTTGATTGCTTTTAGTCCCCCTTCTAAGATCTCTACCTGGTCATGGTTTGGTACTTGTTAACCTCCACTTTACCTTTTAGATTGAATTTTTTATCCTCTTGAATTATGTTCATTACACAGTGATTCTAGACATTATTTTAGAAGACAAATAATTTATAATTCTACAGCCTTAATACTGTTTTCAGCCTTAATACTATTTCCACATTCTGTTATTGTCCTGGATTGTATTTTTGATTGGTGCATTCTTAATGGAGTTATAGGTTTTTGTCCTGGTATAGTTGAATTGCAATCCCTTCTATACTCATAAAGGTGAAACACATTTATAAACTTAAAGGAGATGAATGAACAATAAACAAGAAGTCTTAGAACTGCCTGCAAATGGAAGCAATAATCATTTAGAGACCAAGAGTCTAATAAAATGGAGCTGAAGTGATCTTAGTGGTTACTGGTCCCGTGCCTTTATTTTGCAGAAAAGGAAACTGAGGCCCTGACATTAAATAACCTGCCACACAGCTCCTAGGGGACAGTCAGGATCAACAGGCTGTAAGTGCCTGTTTAAAACTACAAGCTGAGCAGTACTGTTTCCACACTAGTGTCTTTTGGTGGGACATCAGATCTTCGAGTGTCTATCCTTCATTTGTGATGTGAGGGCGTTGGAACAGATTTGAATCCAACTTGAAACGGACACAACCTGACCCCTGCCTAGTCAGCCCAGAACACACATAATGAAAAGTACCGTAGCAATTAGAACATTCAGTGTTGAACACTGGCTCACCAGATCCTTAGAAAGCTGAAGGCTGGATCTCAAACTGGATTTGTGACAGCACATTCACTGCCAGACTGATCCGTAGGCTAGTGGGCTTCTTTTAAAATTACTAACTCAGAGAAAAGTGAGAGGGTGTTAAGCACTGCAAGTGGATGGGCCGTCGGTCCTCTTCAAGACAGCAAACCATGCCTTTAACTTTTCAGAATGCTTCTCAAGTAGAATAAGGCGCCCTCTACTGGTAGGATCTATCGTCGACGAAAAAATCAGAACTTGTTAGGTTTGTGAGAAATGGGAGGGAAAAAAAAATCATAGGATCAGAACAGATTAGAATTGCAAAAAAACATGAAGAAATGGCTAGTTTAAGAATCTCAACTTTTCAGACAAGGAAATATGGATCTAGAAAGCTTAAAACTTTTCTCATAAAATTGTTAGCAACATTCTTCTGAGGAAATGTTCATATAAGTGGCAAAAATCTCTTTGTTAAAATGTGAAGTTAGCTTTCTGAAAATAAAAGCCTCTTGACAAGTACTCACTGAGTCAAAAATGAATGTTGTGTGTTCAGTCGTGTCTGACTTTTTGTGACTGTTTGTACTGTGGCCCGCCAGGCTCCTCTGTCCATGGGATTTTTTTCAGGGGAATTTTCCTGACCTAGGGATCAATCCTGTGTCTCCTACATTGCAGGTGGATTCTTTACTGCTGAGCCATCAGGGAAGCCCCTCAAAAATGGATACAAACCCGATTTTTGCTCAGGGAAGAGTATGGTTCTCTCACCTTCACGTGAAATTCTGTACTCCATTTGCTAAACCAAGGTTTTCTAAACTGTAGTCATTCAAGTCACTGAGCTGCTTTTTGCCATAGCCAAGTACTCAGTCTTAATATTTAATATTTTTCTTTCAATCACGTCCTGTGCAATAGAATCCATGAAATTTCAAGTTTACTGTGTTGCGTGTGTGTGTGTGTGTGTGTGTGTAGATTTTTTGATGTAAACCACTTTTTATAAACAATTTTTTATTATTAACTTTCGTTTCGGCTGTGTGGGTCTTTGTTGCTGTGCGGGCTGCTGTCTCGTCGCTGTGAGCTGGGGCTGCTCTCCAGCTGTGCGTGCAGGCTTCTCGGCGCAGTGGCTTCCTTGTTGCAGCGCACAGGCTCAAGGGCGCGCAGGCGTCAGTCATTGAGGCACGTGGGCTCACTAGTTGCGGCTCCGCTCCGCAGCTCTAAAACACAGGCTCAATAGCTGTGGCACATGGGATTAATTGCTCCAAGGCATGTGGAATCTTCCTGGATCAGGGATCGAACTCAGGTCTCCTGCATTGGCAGGCAGGTTCTTTACCGCTGAGCCACCAGGGAAACCCAACAATGTTCTTTTTGTGTGCCAATTAAATTCATCTCATTGAATTATCTCATATATAAAGTGCTTTACAAAACACTGAGGTAGATATATTTCATTTAAATGGTGTAAATATAGTGACCATAATTTCGTTTTTCCATTAATGGCAAGTTGTTTATTGCTTTTCTTCACCTGGCCTCTCCCTCCTGCCCTACCCCCGTCTTGAAGTCTTCCTTCATCCCCTTTCCATTTTTTCAGTCTTTGGGTTCAGCATTCACATTCCCTTTTCCCCAGTGAGGTGAGGAAAGCTTTCCCTCTCTATGGCCCACTGGGGACTGTGCCTCATTTGATATCGAACTCCAAGAAAGCATATTGAAACAAACTGGAATTTGACAGAATGAATAGAAAGACCTTTGTATTCTTGCCTTTTTCTAGGAATTGAGGCTTGAGGAATATTGAAAAGTGATGTTATTTCTATTTCATCCTTATAGTCAGCCTCCTCTGAGGAAATGGCACATAAACACAGAAAGTCCAATGTATAGAAACACATTTTATAAATGATTCCTTGAAGAATATACTGGAGAGTGTGTTTTTGTTCAGGCAGTGTGAAAGCTGTAATACCTATAGGGGAGAATGGAGATGAGAAAAAGTTTGATCTTCCTGAAATCTTTTCCTTTATTAAACATTCCTGTGGAATTAATCCAAGCTTTGTTTCTTCCAGAATAAAGGGCTTGATTATGCATTTATTGCTGGATGAATATGCTCAGTTGCCAGTTAGTCATAACTTGGTGCCAGGATGAACCCCCGTTATTTACAGTGGATTATCTGTATTGAAGCTGATCTGAAAAAGATCAGTTTTGAAATCTCTTGTCATTATCGTCGATTTTCTTTGTTTAACCTATTGTATCATCTCTGTTGACCCTTAATGATAAGTGAATAAATAACCTTTTGACAGAAATATTTATATTTTTAAGCTCAGAGATGTTCCCAATTCAAGCTGTTTTATAATAAGTGCAGAGAAAACTCTTCTCCCAGAGGAAAGCGTGTCAGTGACTGAATTTTCCTTTTGGTAATACTTACATAGTAGTTTCAGAATCATATGGAAAATTTTTACAAAATAGCCTATGATAAGCTCAAACATAAATTGAAACTAAAGTTACAGCAATATGATTCTATATACTTTCTTATTCAAGGGGAAATTTAAGCATCTTCAATCCTAACAACAATTGATTTTAAAAACACTAGTGCAAGACTCCAGGACCCCTGCAAGGAGTGGGCGCTTTGCATGTACCCTGGCTCCCTGAAGAGATGCTTTCTGATGGCAAACAGATGGAGACCCCATAGAGGGGCAGGTTTCCGCTGTAGCCATCACAGGGATATACTGTGCCTTTGAAATGACATCAGCCAGGAAATCAGGGACTGGAGTTTCAGATTTCATAGAAGGATTTTACTTCGCTTTTTGTAGGCCCAAAGATGGCAGAAGGAGGCAATAAATTCTGTCTTAGAACCTTTCCCAGTAGATGTTTAAAGAGATTGTATTAGTAAATCAACTGTCCCAATCCCCCTATGTGATATGGACCATCCGGTTTGGATTTGAGTTTTCTCTTTCTTGTAGAGAACTGATATAAGCCAACAATTCAGAATAAGTTGGACAGATAGGTGGAATACAGTACTGGAGGATTATCAAGGACTAAAGTAATTATTTTTTATGACGTTTTCCCTGTAACTAGATTTATAACTGGAAAGGGCCAAAGCTGAAACTGTGCAGTACGGAGATTAGCATTTCTTACTGGAGAAAAGATTAGATTGCTTCACTTTAACGCATAGGTTTACTGTTCATGAGTAAACACTACTGTTGTTTTCATTTTCATCTTTACTCTTCTATTATAACTGTGCTTTTACTGAAACACTCTTACATAAATGTGGAGGAAATTCTAAAATTGAGGAATATATTTTCCGCATGAGTCACTATACACATTGATGTTTATCTTGTGGTTCTGCCAAGAAACAGTGAGCAAGGCTTTAGACTTACAGCAGTTCATTTGGGCAGGGCAAAACAATTCTCATGTACTTCTATATAAGTGAACACTCACCCAAGAATATGAAGGCACACCAAATCTGATGAGTAGCCACTGCAATTTCAAATGACTGGATGAGCAGTTAACACTAATGAAGTCAAGGTTGCAGGCGATGTCTTTACAAAGGCCAACTGAATCACTGGTGCCTACGGAATGCTGCTGGATCTCAAGGACGACTGGATGACTAATGTGTTGGGAATATGGATAAAAATTCATCACCTCCTGGACGATGCTCAAAATGTATGACCTAAATATGGTGAATGTGGTCTGGATGCTTTTAGACACAAGTAACAGAGAAATCTGGCTCGAATAAATTTAATCAGTTATATTTTCCATTGTGTAGGAGAACCAGAAGTAAGTCAGGCTCTAGAACAACCATTTCCGTGGCTCAAAGATATCATCAAAGACTCGAGTTCTTTCTTTCCCTTTGACCTCTTCAAAGTCACCCTCACCCTTTAGATTGGTTTCTGTGATGGTCATACAATGGTGGCAGCAGATTCACATCTGTAACACACAGAGAAAGAAAAAATCCTTCTTACATCCTTTTTTTTTTTTTTGTTAAAGAGATGAAGAAAACTTTCTCAGCAGCCCTTCCCATGCCTTGGAAAATATTGGTTCACATGGGTTTCTCTAAATCAGTCACGAAAAGGGGGATTTCAACAGTAGGCTTAGATGAGTGGTTCTTAACTGCATTTTGAAAGTTGAGAAAAATACATATACCTGGGTTCTATCCTCAGAGATCCTAGGATGCAGTGTAGGGTACTGAGAGTTTTAAAAGCTCTGTGGGTGATTCTAATTTGTAGCTAAGCATTTGAGAATCATACATTTAGACCAAACTTGCAGAAGTGGGGGCAGAATAGGAGTAGGGAATGGATACTGAATTATAAACCACTATAGTCATTAAATATTGTTGCATTTACAATGTAAATTTTAAAAGGTGAATGTTAATATATAACTGCACGCATGAGATTCGAGTCAAGTTTGGAGGAATTCATATTTATAACAAGACCAGATGAATGTGGTCCATACTAAGAGAACAAATTAGATGCATCCAAAGCCAACAGGGGCAGAAGATATTAAGAAGAGGTGGCAAGAATACACAGAAGAACTATACAAAAAAGATCTTCATGACCCAGAAAATCATGATGGTATAATCACTCACCTAGAGCCAGACATCCTGGAATGTGAAGTCAAGTGGGCCTTAGGAAGCATCACTACAAACAAAGCTAGTGGAGATGATGGAATTCCAGTTGAGCTATTTCAAATCCTAAAAGATGATGCTGTGAAAGTGTTGCACTCAATATGCCAGCAAATTTGGAAAACTCAGCAGTGGCCACAGGACTGGAAAAGGTCAGTTTTCATCCCAGTCCCAAAGAAAGGCAATGCCAAAGTATGCTCAAACTACTGCACAACTGCACTCATCTCACACGCTAGTAAAGTAATGCTCAAAATTCTCCAAGCTAGGCTTCAGCAATACGTGCACTGTGAACTTCCAGATGTTCAAATTGTTTTAGAAAAGGCAGAGGAACCAGAGATCAAATTGCCAACATCTGCTGGATCACGGAAAAAGCAAGAGAGTTCCATAAAAACATCTATTACTGCTTTATTGACTACACCAAAGCCTTTGACTGTATGGATCACAAGAAATACTGTGGAAAATTCTGAAAGAGATGGGAATCCCAGACCACCTGACCTGCCTCTTGAGAAACCTGTATGCAGGTCAGGAAGCAACAGTTAGAACTGGACATGAAACAACAGACTGGTTCCAATAGGAAAAGGAGTACGTCAAGGCTGTATATTGTCACCCTGATTATTTAACTTCTATGCAGAGTACATCATGAGAAACGTTGGGCTGGAAGAAGCACAAGCTGGAATCAAGATTGCTGGGAGAAATATCAGTAACCTCAGATATGCAGATGACACCACCCTTATGGCAGAAAGTGAAGAAGAACTAAAGAACCTCTTGATGAAAGTGAAAGAGGAGAGTGAAAAAGTTGGCTTAAAGCTCAACATTCAGAAAACGAAGATCATGACATCTGGTCCCATCACTTCATGGGAAATAGAAGGGGAAACAGTGGAAACAGTGTCAGACTTTATTTTTTGGGCTCCAAAATAACTGCAGATGGTGATTGCAGCCATGAAATTAAAAGATGCTTACTCCTTGGAAGGAAAGTTATGACCAACCTAGATAGTGTATTCAAAAGCAGAGACGTTACTTACAATGGTCCATCTAGTCAAGGCTATGGTTTTTCCAGTAGTCACGTATGGATGTGAGAGTTGGACTGTAAAGAAAGCTGAGCGCCGAAGAATTGATGCTTTTGAACTGTGGTGTTGGAGAAGACTCTTGAGAGTCCCTTGGACTGCAAGGAGATCCAACCAGTCCATTCTGAAGGAGATCAGTCCTGGGATTTCATTGGAATGAATGATGCTAAAGCTGAAACTCCAGTACTTTGGTTACCTCATGTGAAGAGTTGACTCATTGGAAAAGACTCTGATGCTGGGAGGGATTGTGGGCAGGAGGAGAAGGGGACGACAGAGGATGAGATGGTTGGATGGCAACACCAACTCAATGGACATGAGTTTGAGTAAACTCCGGGTTTGGTGATGGACAGGGAGGCCTGGTGTGCTGTGGTTCATGGCATTGCAAAGAGTCGAAATCGACTGAGCGACTGAACCGAACTCAACTAAAACCAGTTAAAACCACTTATAAGATATTATAAATATTAAATATTATATTAAATAATCAGCAACAATGGAAGTAGTAAGTCATGGCTCTGGAAAAAGAAATGCTTAACATTGATAGAGTCAGAATAATTTGCGGGAAAAAAAGTACCTAAGAAGTGGAGTGAGGTCGATTGGAAAGAGCACAAGAGTTGAGCCAGAAGCTCTGTATTCTCATCCTGGTATGGCCTCTATTTGTTCTAGGACTAGTCTAGTAATATCTGTGAGCCTCAGATATTTTAGTTTTGATCTGCATTTCCATAATAATTAGTGATGGTGAGCATTTTTTCATGTGCCTCCTGGCCATCCATATGTTGTCTTCTTTGGAGAAATGTCTACTTATTTCTTCTGCCCATGTTTTGATTGGGTTGTTTGGTTTTTTGTTGTTGAGCTGTATGAGCTGTTTGCATATTTTGGGAATTAAGCCCTTATAGGTCACATCATTTGCAAATATTTTCTCCCGTTTCATTGGTTGTCTTTTCATTTGTTTATGGTTTCCTTTACTATAGAAACACATCTAACTTTGATTAGTTCCCAGTTGTTCCTGTTACGATTCGATTGTTGAAACTTTAAAAAAAGATTGCTTGTGGCACCGGGTCTTAGTTGCAGCATGTGGGTCTTTTCTACTTGCAGCCTGCAGACTCATAGGTGTGGTATGTGGGATCTAGCTCCCTGACCAGGGATCAAACCTGGGCCCCCTGCATTGGGAGCTCCATGTCTTAGCCACTGGACCACCAGGAAGTCCCAATTCCTGAAGCTTTTACTTTATAATATTAGGATGTAACCATCTCTTGTGATACATATGTTGCATTTCCTGACTTAAAGATGAATTTAAATGTCTTCTAGTCTCCAACGTATATAGTCTCCTTTCTGGTATATGAACTACATAAATTATAGGAGATGACTTTGGCAAATTTGGAATAACTGAGACCAAGAGGTTGAGTCTTCACAGAATAGGTTCACACCATGTATAGCAGAGACAGAAATACTAACCAGCCAGTAATTTCCTGGAAAGTCTTGACAAGATCTTTAAGAGTCTTTGGATACTCTGTGGACAAACTTTTTAGAGCAGTTGCCACGAGTGCTGGTAAACCTTTCGTCATATGTCATTTATCTGAGGCATTTGCCTCTTGTACTAAAATAATTGGAAATAAAATAAAAATAACAACAAATGCTTGCTCACACAGCTTACTTGGGTCCTGATAGCACAATGCAGTTTTAGCCATTTTCTAGTTTTTGAACTGAGGTACCCAGTCATTGATAAATGATGTTTAATTTCACAAATATGTGCAAATTGCACTTTTGAGCAAGGACTTGGACTTAGTGTACATGTTCACCTAATAATATTCACAGTCAAGTTATTGACTGACCCTACTTTAACAAATGCTCATTTTTCTTACTAGAAATATGCATAGAACTCTATTTTCTAATAGTTTTTCCCTATGAAGGCAATTCATTTTCTAATATGTACATATTTTGCTGTAGACAAGAGTTCAGTATGTGATAGATCAAACCTGGCCCAAATCCAAGGGAGTTGATTTAAACACCCAAAAGAACCTCAACTTAGAGGGGGATTCAAGTACAAAGTAATCACCTCAAACTGCCCCCATACAGTCTCCAGCCAAGATAATATTAAAAAAAGACATTATACCTAATATAAAGCAAATGTTTAAAAAGACCCCACTATACCTATAACTAATGAATTAATTACCTTATGGCTAATCCCCAGCTCTGTTTTTCAATATAAAATGATTATGATACAGAAACGCAAGTATGCTCTAGACTTAAGGGTAAAATTAATCCCAATGTCACGGAACATTTTAAGTAATAACAGTATTGTACATCTTCATAAGTCACTGTTATTCTATTGAGATCAAAGAAAGTTTTTTAAGAAAAAGTATAGGAGTTCCTGCAAGTATACAAACAAAGCTCACCGTATTCTACAAATTATACAGAGCCAGTGCTTTTAGTGATTCCTTTTAAAATTTTCCCCTGACTTTACTAATTTAAGAATCACTTTTTATTGATGTGTTATTTCAATTTGCAAAAATGCATGATTAAACTGTTCTAAAGTCATCTTGATAATCGTAGTGCTAGCTTACCTGATACATTGCTAAAACATTGATATGCAAGTTTAATACCTGCTTATGGTTTCAACCACCAGCCATCAGAAAATTACTCCCTTTTATAATTGACAAAAGGCAGAAAATAAAGAAGAAAAAGAAAAGGGGGTGTGTGGTAAGGGAGAGATATTTTTCATTTCTTGTCTTGTGATACATTTTATAATGTATCACATTATATAAATAAATAAACACTACTACCTCCTAAATAGACCGTTTGAAGGCAAAAAAAGAAACCGCTCCAAAAGAAAGCTTTATAAACTGGAATTCTCTTCCTGTTCATTGTGGCTTTGTCCTTTTGAAAGTCTGCATGACCTCTCCTCCTTGTATTAAAACAAGGGTGTGAGGACTGATGACTCGACCGAGTGAGTGAGTTACAGAAGTAGCTCTGGCATCTGTTACTTCCACTCTGTTATCCATTACTGCTGTTCTGTTAATGGCAGCAGACATTTGATTAACTACCGAGATTTGGACATGAAGGGGATCCAAGGTGGGCTGTAAAGTAAATCACATAGCTAAAGCTCTGTTTCATCTTCACCTCAATGTTCCTTTCTTTCCACATTTCTGGCAGACTGGCAGCTGGAGGCCTCCCTTCAGGGGCATGAGAGACTCTAATTATTTCAAGAATAACTGATTTTAAAAATACATACTATAATAACTTGTTAATAAAACTCCAGAAATATATATCATTTTTGGTATATCATCTTAGGGAATAATTAAAACCACATATCCCCTTCTCCAATAAATAGACATCAGTAGATAAATTGAAAGAGAGAAATTGAGAAGTAATTTATAAATATTTATGCACAACCATAGCAGAGAGTGAGGATTGCCTTATAATACATTTTCATAGCTAGAGCTATAAGCAAATCTCCAAGTGAAAAAAAAGACAAAAATCCAGATTTCTTAGTAGTTGTTAGAATGTTAATGCATCCAATGAGATAACAACAACATTTACCTGAGGGGTTAATGTTTACTGTCATAAATAAAAATACCAGAAAATATTTGTTAATACAAATATATATTGTATTTCCTGAGTGACTTATTAATATATATTCATGTCATAAAAGGAGGCAGCTTTCTTCTGTATGGCTTACATAGAAGCAGATGTTGTAGCTAGAAGTAGCTGTGAAGAGCATCTAGGAGGTCAAATGACTGGGACCTCAAGGGGTTAGTGAATTTCTTAAGGCCTAAAACGTGACTGGGGAAAGTCTGAAACTCAATACCTTAGTCTTTTCATTAGCAGTTCAGTGCTCATTTCCTCCTACCTTGAGCTCATTATAGTCTCCACTCTTGATATTTGTTAGTATTCACAAGGAGGCACAATCGATTCTAAAAAAATTAAAAATGGAATGTGAAGGGAAATTTTGATTATAAAACTTAAGACCAATCAAGCAACCAAATTATGGAAGAAAAATGAAGTCATGAACCAAACTTCATACCTGAAAAGAACAGTCCTTATTCATTTAGTACTTGTACTTCTTAAAGAACTTAGCCCAGGGTCCAAACTCAGCATTGCTGAGATCCGCAAAGTTGAAGGACTAAAAAAATAGGGTGAAGGCATTAAGTTTTGATAAGAATTGGTCTTACTGGACAGCGCCGTCTATCCTGAGATAGCACAATGAACCTATATTTATTTGCTGATTAAGAAATGGTCCCTCGTGGTCTAGTGGTTAAGATTTTGCACTTCCACTGCGAGGGGCTTGGGTTTGATCCCTGGGGTGGGGGGAACTAAGGTCCTGCATGCCACGTTGCACTGCCAAAAGAAATGGTCCAGCCATGGACCATTATATCCAGGTCACCAGAGTAGTACCAACACACCCACTCTTAACAGTTCTTTGGCTCATGCCACAGTCTTTTCTATAGCCTAAAGTAGCAAAGAAATTGCTCTTTATGGTTGCTTGCTTATATAAAGATGTCACTCTAGCAACTGTTGCTTGAGGCCAATATCTGGTGACTATTACTGGCAGAGAGAATGCAACAGTGATTTAGCTTATATTGTATGTTCCCTTTTTAAAGCACGTTGATTCTGTTGCTCTGGGTCTTCACTGTTGCATGCAGGCCTTTCCTAGCTGTAGTGAGCAGGGGCTACTCTCCAGTTGTGGTGTGCGGCCTTCTCATTGTGGTGGCTTCTCTTGTTGCAGAGGATGGCTCTAGGCACATGGGCTGCAATAGGTGTGGCGCACGGGCTCAGCAGTTGTGAACCGAGGGCCCTGGGGTGCTCCGGCTCCAGTGCTTGTGGCGTTTGGGCTCAGTAGTTGCAGCGTGTGGGCTCTAGAGCACAGGTTCAGTAGATGTGGTACACAGGCTTAGTTGCTCCCCAGCATGTGGAAGCTTCCTGAACCAGGGATTGAACCCATATCCACTCTATTGGCAGGTGGATTCTTATCCACTGTAACACCAGGGAAGTTCTCCCTACCCTGACTAAGATGGAGAAGTCCATCAAATAATATTTGTTATTATAATTCTAAGTGTACAAAGTTCAAATATAACAACTACAAAGTTGTTGGGAAAGATTGAAGGCAGGAGAAGAAGGGAACAACAAAGGAAGAGATGGTTGATGGCATCACTGGTTCAACGCACTTGAATCTGAGCAAGCTCTGGGAGTTGGTGAAGGACAGGGAAGTCTGGCCTGCTGCAGTCCATGGGGTTGCAAAGAGTTGGACACGACTGAGTGAACAACAAAAAAGTTGTCAAGGATAAATATAGATTTAAAAAATTTGTGAAATGGGGCTAAAGAAGAATTAAATAGAAGCCATTATCAGGCATTACTACATAGTCCAACCTATAGTCTCATGGTGTTGTTCAGTTGCTCAGTCGTGTCCTACTCTTTCTGACCCCATGGACTGCAGCATGCCAGGTTTCCCGGTCCCTCACCAGCTCCCTGAGCTTGCTCAAACTCATGTCCATGGGGTTCACGATTGCCATCCAACCAATCTCATCCTCTGTCATCCCCTTCTCCACCTGCCTTCAATCATTTCCAGCATCAGGGTCTTTTCCAATGAGTCAGGTGGCCAAAGTATTGGAGTTTCAGCTTCAGCATCAGTCCTTCCACTGAATATTTAGGAATTATTTCCTTTAGGATTGACTGGTTTGATCTCCTTAAAGTTCAAGGGACTCTTAAGAGGCTTCTCCAACACCACAGTTCAACAGCATCAACTCTTCAGCACTCAGCCTTCTTTATGGTCCAATTCTCACATCCATACATGACTACTAGAAAAACCATAGTTTTGACTATACGGACCTTTGTTGACAAAGTCTCTGCTGTTTAATATGATGTTCAGGTTTGTTATAGCTTTTCTTCCAAGGAGCAAGCATCTTTTAATTTCATGGCTGCAGTCACCACCTGCAGTGATTTTTGGAGCCCAAGAAAATATAGTCTGTCATTGTTTCCATTGTTTCCCCATCTATTTGCCATGAAGTGATGGGACCAGATGCCATGATCTTAGTATTTGAATGTTGAGTTTTAAGCCAGCTTTTTCACTCTCCTCTTTCACCTTTATCAAGAGGCTCTTTAGTTCCTCTTAACTTTCTGCCATAAGTGTGGTAGCATCTGCATATCTGAGGTTATTGATATTTCTCCCAGCAATCTTGATTCCAGCTTGTGCTTCATCCAGTCCATCATTTCACATGATGTACTCTGCATATAAGTTAAAAAGGCAGGGTGACAATATACAGCCTTGACGTACTCCTTTCCCAATTTTGAACCAGTCCATTGTCCCACGTCCGGTTCTAACTGTTGCTTCTTGACCTGCATACAGGTTTCTCAGCAGGCAGGTAAGGTGGTCTGGTATTCCCATCTCTTTAAGCATTTTCCACTGGGGAGCCGTAATCTCTTGAATCACAGCTTCTAACTGTCTGGATTCATATGTGACTGTATTCTTTCCAATATTCACATTCTTCTTTCAGCAGTAGTTCAGTAACAGCAGGTATGCACATCGTTTGTTCAAGTTAACATGCCAACAGGAAAACTGAAACTGCAAAACGTGTTCTTAACATGCTCCAGAAATTTATTTGGAACTAGTAGGTTTGGAAAGGAGTCACTTCCTTGAGCAAGGAGACTGCATGTTATCTATACTTCATAAGGAAATGGAAAATTTTCTACATTGTACAATGTATAAACTCATTTAATAATCCCTTCAGAATTTCCTTCCAAATATGGGGCCATAACCATCAGCTGGATAAATGGTACTAGCTCAGATAACAGACTGCTGCTAAGTTGCTTCAGTCGTGTCCGACTCTGTGTGACCCCAGAGATGGCAGCCCACCAGGCTCCCCTGTCCCTGGGAATCTCCGGACAAGAACACTGGAGTGGGTTGCCATTTCCTTCTCCAGTGCATGAAAGTGAAAAGTGAAAGTGAAGTTGCTCAGTAGTGTCCAACTCTTCTCAACCCCATGGACTGCAGCCTACCAGGCTCCTCCATCCATGGGATTTTCCAGGCAAGAGTACTGGAGTGGGGTGCCATCGTCTTCTCGGATAACAGACTAAATATGACATTATTTCAAGCCCATGCAGAATTCACAATCAGCCAAATTCTCAGACAGATATAGAATTTCAGTACCCAAAGATGTCATGCTACACAATTATTCTCAGCATGCTTCATCTGGGTACCATTAGTTTTTTCCTCCCTGAAGATTAAAAAAAAATTATTATAGTAGGAATTCCTACTGTTCATTGAAAGCTATTAGGTTGAACCATGGGAACTGCTGTTTTTGTAGGCTGAAAACTTTTAAAATCAGCAATTTCATATGGTTCAACCTAATGTTGTTGACTTTTTCTAAACCAGGTTAAGTGGCCATGCCAGTCACTTTTATGAAGAACAAAGGTATAAGGGGTGGAGGAAACAAATAATAAAGCTCTTGTAGCTTGTATTAAATGGCATAAGGTTTCAGAATCATTGATAACATTTTATGGTATGAGTAGAAGACTTTGATGGGGTGACTGGAATAGAATATTTTTTTTGTAGAATATTTTTCTTTTTCCAAGAGGTTACAACATAAAAACAAAGTCCAGTGTTAATGTGTCCTAAGTAGAAACAAGAATTAAGAACCAAGTTTTAAGGGTATCTTAGAACTTTATTAATGTGTTATTAATCAGTTAAAGAAAAGAATAACATCATATATTCAAATTATTAACAAATAGACAAAAGAAAACCATGAAAATTTATCAGTTGTTTATTGTCTCCACACCACAGCACCATAGTTTTGTTATGGTATAATTTCCTACTAAATCTTGCAGGTTAAAAAAAAAATTGGGATATAAAGAATTTTTGTTAAAGAAAGCATTACAAAAAAAAAAAAAAGAAAGCATTACAATTGTATTGGAAAATTCTGCCAAGACATACTAAAATCTATGCAAAACATATGCATTACAAATTAATGTTACTCAAAGATAAATTGTTGGGAGTATAACATGAAATCTTTGAGATTATTATTAATCTCCAGATGTCCTACACATTAACTGAGTTCTGGACTTGACAGTGCTTGGTCCCTGGAGGATATAATCTTCTCGTGCAGGATATTTTCAGAGTATAGCAAAACACAAAAGATACAAAGGAGAGGAGATGTAGGCATTACAAATACTATTGGACACATTTCCCCATTCACTTTTGAATTTTTCATAAATCTTTCTAAGGTTCAAGTTCTTCTTATTATAATCCTTTTGTGATGTTTCTCAAAAGATACATCTAAATTATTTTCATTATAATTTTCAAGTGTACAAATTTCAATGTACAACAAATGTGAAAACACCAAAGAACAAAGATAAAAGAGTTGCAAATATATAAAGTTAACAGAGCCATTTTGATAAAAGCCATCATTAGACATTACTACATATTCCAGTCTATAATCTCATAAATCAAAGCTTTTAGCTCTCTGGATTCATATGTGACTGTATTCTTTCCAGTATGCATTCTTTCTTCTTCCAGGGGTTGCTCAATAACAGCAGGTATGTTCCTCCCATAAAGTTCACAGTGTTCTAGAAACTGAACACATTCTTGAATGACACTGTCACGAAGTACAATCATGTGTTTTGACATGTTTTCTAATAATGACAGGAAGCATCTTTTGGCATAATACCACGTATCAGTTCCTAGTTTTTTATTATAAGGTTCCAAGCTTTTGATAACCCGGGAAATACCAAAGTCATAATTTCCTTTGGCACAATAAAGTGTCCCTATCACCAAATTCACAATGCAGAAATGGTAGATTTTCTTATCTGGGTCATCATAGGAGAGCTGCTCTTCCTCTTTTTCAATCTTCCTCATCAACTCTTCAGCTTCTTCATTTTGACTTGTCATAATATATGAAACACACAGGTTGGCCAGCACAATAGCACTGACTTTCAGGATGTTGTCATAATGCTTCTTGACTATGGGCTCATAAAAACCTATGGCTTCTTTGTATTTGTTTTCCTGCATGAACAGAACATGAGCCACATTCAGCTTCCACACATCGTGGTCATTACAGAATTCCACAGATTTGCGGAAGATCTTTTCTACCATTGGGTAATTTTCAAGGTTCCAGTAGATTTTGGCCTGGGCCATCAACACAGGAATGTACTTCTCAAGGGTTTCATCATATTCATTCTCTGCCTTTTTGATAGCTTCATCATCTTTATTGTGTCTTGCTTCCTGCACTTGTTTGGTGAGTCTCCTGAGCTGTTCAGTCAGCATCCCTGCTAGGCCATCAAGCTTAACGAAAGCCTCCTCAGGAGCTGTCTGGCAAGTGATCATGGCATCCAAGAAGTCATAGAGATAAGGTGTGAGGAACTTGTAAGTCAAATGGGCATTCTCTGCCAGGACATCTGCTGCCAGGTCAAAATACTCATATTTACAGTAGAGCAACAACAGGTTGCCAAAGGTCTCTGGAGGAAAGGGGATCTGCTGGAGCAAAAACTGTAGTTTTTCAAACCCTTCTGTGGGCCTGGCATCCATGTTCATTAGTGCCTGATTGTGCAGGGTCACAGGGTCTAACTCCTCCTCTGCCCTTGGTGGCATGTCAGTGAGGGTTTCCTGGGCCGCCTCATAGTTTCTCAGTTGGTATTCTATGGCAGCCTTGAGGTTGAAGGCTTCCACCAGAGCAGTCTGGTGAAGGACTAAGGTGTTGCCAACACTTCGAACATCAATGCCTTCAGTGGTCATGCCCACACCCAGCTCTGGGTGCTGGCGGATACCATGTTCAATAATCTCCACGATATGCTTTAGGGCGGATGCATACTGTCGGCTGCTGAAATAGGCCAAAGCCAAGTTGTAGGAAAGATCAGGCCGGTAGCCCGAAGCCTGCAGGGCCGCAGAGAACTTGGAACACGCGGCTTCATAATGTCCCTCCTTGTAGAGCAAACAACCCAGATTGACCTGGCCATCCAGCTCGTTCTCGCCCCCGCTGTCTTCTCCTCCTTCACTCAGTAGCTGCTCCACCAGGCTCCTGGCCCCGGGCAGGTCGCCCTCGCTGTACTTGATCGCGGCTTGGAGACGGAGGACCCGGTTGTGGTAGGTGGGGTTGTCCAGGAGGAGAAAGGACACACGGGTGGCCTCTGGGTAGAGGCAGGCCTTGTACAGGGCCTGGGCCTGGTACAGGCGGTACTGCTCCAGCTCCGGGTGCAGTTGGCGCAGCTGCTCATAGCACTCGGCAGCCAGCGCGAACTCCTGTAGGCGGTAGTAGCAGTAGCCCAGCAGCGACAGCCCGGCGCGGCTTCTCGGGCTCCGCTGGAGCTCTCCGCCCAGCAGCTGCACGGCCTCGGCGTACCGGGCATCCCGGATGAGCCGGTACACAACCGCGGTGAACTCCCCGTCGGGGATGGGCTCACCGCCCAGCCCCGCCATAACTGCCTCCGCGGCTGTGCATCCCAGTTACCAAGGCAACATGCCAACCGGAAACGGAAAACTGTTTTGTCCGGATATTACTTGGCAACGGGAAAACTGCGTAAGGAATATAAAAGAATCACTGAAGTGAATTTTTAAACTACTGTATTAGTCCCCGAGAACTCCGGGCTGCGGAGGTGGTGAGTCACGCACGATACATCAAAGGCCTCGGGGCGGTTCCGAAACGGAAACTCTACTTCCCGGCAGGCACTGGTCCGATCGCGCTGGCGTCGGGACGTGCAGCGCTGCATGCTGGGAGGCGTAGTCTCTGCAGGACGGACCCTCTTGCCTTCCATTAGTGTTGTTTATTAAAATTGCTGGCCGGCTTTTGTGTCACCTGTCTCTGGCTGGGGGAAGAAAGGTTTGCGATCTGAAGCCCCTTATGTTTTTAGCCTTATACACTTTGCAATATATACTCATGGTGTCGTTTCGCGGTTAGTTTTTATAATTTAATGAGAAGAAAAGGTGGAATATCTCTTCGGAATTCTTTTGGAATTAGAGTAGCTTCTCTTTTTAAGCTGCCTTGGCACACGTTCTAAGTAATATGCAGTAGATAATAATTCTTATTTTTGTCGTTTCCGCAAGTTAACGATGGGCAATGGTTTTGTGAATATTTTCTGGTACTGGAAGACGTTCAATTTTAGATCCAGGTGTTCCCTCCGCCCTCCACAAAGAACAGTTATTACTGAGTAGATGTTAGTGTTTAATCTTGGTCATATCTATTGGTCTGGCTCCCCAACTTTCACTACATGTAAGAAACCAATCTTCCTCAATCCCCCTACGTCTCCATTGATCATTCATGATCTACGTTGGTCTATCCAGTACCAAAGTAAACAGTGTACAAATAAAATCATGTCTTTCCTGTATACTTAAAGAGTCAATCAAGTCCTTTTGCTGCCCATAACATCTTTTCTGTGTATAAATTCCAGTGCCACCACCAACCATACTGTATTGCCCTCAGACAATTGATGTACCTTATTTCTAATCTTAATCACCACATGTGTTCTCTTTATTACATGGTATAGAATCTGTGTACTAGAAAGTTGTAAAGAATTTTCTCAAGACCACACAGCAAAAAAAAATTTTTTTTGAGCAAAGAATTTGCTCAAGAGCACACAGCAGTGTTGCCATGATATTCAGCAGCTAGTTTCAGTAGGAAATAGTGACTATTTGTAACTTATTCCATATATTTCGTATAGATGAGTTTGTAAAGGCCCTGTGTTTGGTGCCACATTGTGTGCTGGAAAAGTAGTGTCTTTTTTCCTTCCATTAAAACAACCAATCAAGTTGGTGTGTGCAATAGACATTTGAACTTCCATATCTGAATTGTAGCTGTGAGCAGGTGTTAGAAAGAAACTAATGGGGATGGTATAGTTCCTAGTCACCTAGTACAGCTGGCAGGAGACATTGCTTATATCCTAAAGCAATTGAATTTCTGTGCTCTTTCAGCTTTCCTTGCTGAGAAATTGACAAGATTTCTGTTCTTCTGGGTGGGACCAGGCAAGAAACCTTCCACTTCACGATACTGAGAAAAGGACAAACTGTACCCATTTCAGATGGGTTGATAGCATTCTGGCCCACCTAAGATCCCCAGAGAAAGCAATGGATAAGGTCCACTATAACTGTACTCTGAGTCTTCTTTCAACTCAATTTCTGGGTACACCCTTTTAGGGCCTTCAAGCCAGGGAGGTGCTTGGGCTGAGGGATGCTTGCTATTGCTGCTCAGTAATCCAGGAGTGGGCTGGGTGGCTGGGGGAGGGTCTTCACCTTTATGACTACCTGACTATACTTGTCCCTTGGAAACTCAAGCTCAGTATTAACATTTTAAAATCCTTTTGTGTAATCTGATACTTTGGGTGAGGTGCTATTGAATATGGAAATAAGAAATTATCATTTGTATCTTTAATCAAGCAGTCCGATTTTCAGGGTTGTATTTGCATCATGAAAGCATTCACCTTCAAATGCCTCTTGGGAATGGAAGCAAAATAGAAGGCCTCTGCTCTCCCCTAGACTTCTCCCCTCCCTACAGGCAGGGACCCCTCTTTGTGCTGGTACCTGTCTGGGAGCATGGCTGCTGAAGTGGGCAGGAGGGAAGCCGTTCTTCCTCCTTATTTCATGTGCTGCTGCTCCTGAGGCCTGGCTTGGAAAAAGCAGGACATTCGGCTTAGACAGATGGAGGGCAGGGTCATTTTCAAAATGAAATGAGTGCACAAATCACACTGTGAAATTGGCATGACCATGCCTGCTGCTGTGATAGACCGACTTTTATTTAGTCTATGACAGGCAGTTGGGGAATAGATTAGGGTTTGGGGGGGAGGGGCAGGGGATGGTGAAAGAAGGCCCTTTAATTAATGATAGAAATTCTGGAAAGCAATAAATGGGGTGGGATATTATAAAATGTCATAAAGGATCATTTTGTTTCCAAGACAATCTTGGAAAGCTGGAGCATGTATCAAAAAGTTAGTGTATTGTACCATTTCTAGCAATAAGAAAGCATTTGGTGGTTGCAGTAAAAAGAGTGGATTTTGCTGCATGAAGAGAGGCATATTTACCACACAGAAGAATTTCATTTGGGCAAAATGGATAGGAGCTAAAAGCATGATGTCTGGTTCTTAACATGCTTATATTTCTGCCTGTCAAATGTGACCAAATTCCATATCCTATTTTATGTATAATCTATTTGACATTCTCTTTTAAAACTAGTTGGAAAGTATGTTTTTTTTATTTATCCTCTAAATGTAATCACTTCCTGTTGATAAACATTGGTAATTTATGAACATCTCAACAACCGTAGCTGGGGTCAGACAATTTCTTTGACAAAGGAAGACTTCCTGCAAAACCATTTTCCAGTTGTTAGGTCTGAGCCCTCTCATCTCAAGCCATTTTCTTCAGGATGTGGCCAGCCCCCTTATTGGTTCAGTCCCCTTGCACCTTCCTTCCCACCCCCCAAAATCTTCCACCACAAAGGGGGCAGAAATAATAAATTTTTGTCAAATTGGAAATGTAATTGATTGACTTTTCGGTGCATCTATTCAATCCAAGAGTTTTGGAAAAATTGTGTACCAGATCAACACTTGGGAACATTTATGCTCAGATGGTAAGACATTTAACCTCATGAATTCTCCTTTCACTGGTGGTTCCAGCTTTATTAATATTTTAATTAGATTTCCTTCTTGGCTATACCTTTTTTTTTTTTTAAGTCAAGTACCTTATATTTGGGGGGTTATGGTGTCATTATTGAAATTAACTTATTAGGAAGAGCACAATAACATTGCTGTGTATAAATGCAGTTACCAGAGAAGGCACAACTGTGGATACTTGCATTTAATGAAATCAATCAACCATCCAAACAAAGAGCTAGTCTAAGCCCCTGTGTTTATGTAGTACTTTCTGTACCAGGACCAGGTCCTGCTTTGCCTAACTTCCCTCATTAATCCTCACAGCCCTGCTGTGAATTAGGTAATTCTTACCGTTGGCTCCACCTGAAAAGTATGGACTACAAAGCACAAAGAAACGTGTGGTTGCCTCAGTCAGCGTGCGGGGACTGGTGATTGCTTAAGCTGGCCAGTAGGGGCCAGACTGCACCTCTTCCTCTCCCCCTGAGCACCTCCTCTCCAGTCATTGGAATCCGCTTTGGATCATTTGCTGCAGTTTGTTCTAATAGAACAGGCACAATGGTGTAAGAATTTTAAAGTTTAAGCACCGAAGCCACTGTGTAATTGTATGGCGTCAGTGGCTGGCGGCCCTGCATTGATGCGATCCCCCTGTTTAATTGCCCATGCAAATTTGAGCAGTCTGTAACAGGCACAGGGAACTCGTCTGCACTGGGCTGCAGACTCTTATCCCTCCAGAAAAACTTCAGTAATTCTAAGAACCTTTTGTCATCTTTAAGACGTTCCGTGGACAGGGCTGTCCCACTATCATCTTACACAAGCAGACATCACAGATGAAGACAAAGTTAATGGGCTAAATGGACAGTCAGAATTTAAATCCTACGTCTTCGGATGCCTGCCTGTCTCTTTCAGCCCTTAAATCATCCTTCTCAAGGGAAATAAAAGAGTATTTTAGAGGTTTAGTTAAGCTTTAAGCATTTTGTTAAAAACAAAGATCTTTAGTTCCCTTAAAGCAGTTTCAAAATCATGGATTAGATGCTTGTGAAATGGTCAAGCAGTCTTATAATGTAGTATTCCTATAATGACACATCAGCCTGGGAAATCTACACAAAGGGAGTGATGTCCGATAAGTCAATTGAAGACATATTTTGCTTCTTTTCTGTAAAACAATAATAATTAAAAGCAAATCAGTAGGGGGTCCTTTTTAGATTATTGTACATCAAAATAAAATGGCAAAAATATTTTTCCCCAAGAGGATGAGATTCACCAAGACCTAAACTCTTGTTTCCATGCAGTGCTATTTGTGTTTTTTAAAAAATTCATCTAAATATGATTTCATCTAAATCTAAAGAAAAAATAATCGAGATTCTAATACACATCCACAGAAAATGAACACAAAGATAAATGGTGGCCTGAAATAACACATTTTTTTTAATAGGAAATACTTTATTCACTCAGTAAAACAAACATATTTTTGTACCAGTGTATATGTTCAACAATATTAGTAGGGATGTGCTACGCAGGTGACTGACTTATCTTTAGTGCTATTGAGAGATGGACTAAATATGTAAGAACATTCAAAATTAAATTAGAAAAGATTACCAGCTGAGGAAAAGGGGCACAAGCAACGGAAGCGTGGCCTCAGGCATTGTTTAGCGCTCAATGTGAAACGCCCCAGACACGTCACTCCTGCCGTCTATATGTTTCACTTATGGAACATATGAAATTTTGGCTTCTTATAGTCAGACTCAACCTTTGCATTTCCTGATACGTGTGAGGTTCGGGAGTTCTTGACAGCACGTGACAACTGTTTCCGAGACTGTTATTCCGAAGCAGACAGTGAAGCTTCACTGCAGTGGCACTGCCATGGATTTTAGGCTCCCAAATTAGGTTTTACTCTTTTGCTTTAATGAACCCCTTTTGAATATTGTTTTTCCAGCCCAAACGTTTTTCTTTATATGTAAATCTCCCCTTAATCTGTTAGATTTCTGTCCCACTTGGCAGGAGTTTGTCACACTATTAATGGAGAGGACACTGTATTTTATCTTTCTGTAATTCACTGAGTCAGCAGGAGGAATGGATTTTAAAATAATTCTACCACAAAGTAAATTGAGCAGATTCTGTTTAATGACCTAAGGTAAGTGGATCAAATATGATAATTTTGATACATGAAAAAAGCAACTGAATTCCTGTAGCATTCATATTAGATGGGGTTATTTCACTAACAAAATTTTAATGATTATTTCTAACCCAACCCATTGGGTATTTAAATATAAAATACCTGGAACTATGTGGACATTGCAGATTTCAGAAACAGAAAACATGCAATTTTAACTTCTTTTGACTCACTTTATAAATTCGAAATTAAACTGACTACCATTTATGGGATATCTATGCTATGAGATAATCTAAAGCTGTCCTTTATGGAATAAAACAATATATTAAAAAAAAATTATACTGATGACCATGTCTTTTATGATCATTAGAGACAGGCTCAGACATATCTGTGCTAAGGTTGTTTTTGTATCTACTCCATATATGTAACTTTTTATTTTGTCTTTAGGGAGGAGATGACCTCTTTATCCCTATCTTGTTTGAGAAGAGTGAATAAGACAATTACATGGAATAATTTTTTAAAGTTAAACACAGCTTGTTCCTTTTGTATAGGACTGAACTGAATAAAAGTCAGGGCTTTTATTTTACAGGTGGAAAATCCGAGACCTGAGGGTCCCAAGATAACAAGCCAGGCCAGGGGGAGCCCCATCCACTGTGCGCTGGGGCGGTGCCCTTTACAGTCTGCCAAGCTGTCCCTCCTGGCCGGGATTGCCAGCTATATTGTAGGTTGTGCATGTATTATCCACGTACTGACTAATAAAATGATAAATAGCCTGCCTGAGAAAAATACACCTCGTGGACAAAGTAGGATGAAGTCATTTCAACCATAAATGCCAAGAGAACCGAACATTTGATCAGTTGGAGGTTTTATAAGAAGGTTCACATTTAAATTCCTTCCTCCAATAGGAAATAAACATTAATAATAACAATTGGGAAATTTTCTCTTTTTCTGTTTTGGGAAAGCAGATTATATGGGTAACCACACATACCTCAAATTCTTCTAAAGGTATACATTACTTAGATTTAAAATACCCCAAACTCCCAAGTTCAACCTCTCACCTTCTGGGTTGTTGGCTCCTGGGAGCCTGCTACCCTCCTTTTCTACTGTTGCATGGTCCTGGAGGAACAGACCTGGGCATTAGTCAGCAGTTTCTGAATTTTGACCCACAATAGGAAAGATACCTTGAGACAGGAGAAATAGATGGAGGCAATTACAAACAGCCACTTGATTGATGGTTGACATTGTCAGGGCCCCACTGGATGGCAGATTGCAGTGGTGTTGAGCTCCCCTTGCCACCGGTGGATGTTGCTATTGGCAACCGTGCAGTGGAGCCAATAAAAAGGCAAGAAAATGAGAGGAAAACTCAACCTTAGTGGAAGCCGTAGGGTTTCTGCTATAAATTACATTCCCCTTAGCAATATGCAGCATCAACATTCAGGGTAGCCACAGCGCGTGTAGCTGCCTGCAGTCTCCATCGGACCCTGGGTCTAGTTTTATCATAAAGCACATGCTTTGAAATTTTGCTCTAGATACACTGGCATCCATCTTTCTGGGCTATTTACTTATCTGTCGTTGGGGAGGATGACAGATGTGGGTTCATCTCTGCCTCACACGGACTGATGTTCAATTCCCGCTTGTGATACGAACGTGATGTGACGCGACAGCTGGAAACACCTGCAGTGCTTCTAGCTACAGACACACACTAGGGTCTACCCCTGCTGCCACCCACCCTTTTTTCCTCACCTGAAGGAGGGAGACAGCCCAGCAGAAGCTATTTTCCTTTATAGCTGAGTGACTCGGGAAACTGGCTTAATAAAATCCATAAATCTGAACAACCTCCTCTTACCTGCTCTGCAGAGGCAATTTTCTCTGCACTTATTTTCTCCTTGAGTTTCTCCAGTCTTCCCCACAGAGACAGTGGTAGAGGGTAGCTGGGAACATTATTTTTTAGGGTTCCCACGCCTTCCTTCTCTCTTTTGTCAATCCCGTCCCTACTCAAGTATCTCTCTTTTCTAAGCAATTGATGACAGGACATACCTTCATTTTTTTTGATAGCAAGTGCCATTTTCCCTTGTTTGGATTAATGCTCACCCTCCCTTTGGCCATCTCTTACCACCTGCACTGGGCCCTGTATTTTCCTTGTTAGTCGTTTTCTTTTGGTTCCCCTCCTTTTCCTCCTCCTCGTCCCCCATTTGCCTGGTTAATGATTTTCTTTTCCTCCGTTTCTGCTCATGTAGTCCTTCTTCTTCCTCATGGTTACCTTGCTCTTCCCTTACTTCTGTCTTGGTTCCTTAATTTACTCATTCTTTAAACATTTCCCCGATGTCTACTATGTGCCAGGAAGACTATGTCCTTGGTGGAACTTGGCCCCTCTTTCTCTGAGTAAAGTTAATAACTGACACTGACCAGCAACAACAAGAACAGATGTGGTTTTAAATTTTAAATTTTTTTGGAACTGGGTTGGGCTTCAAGGTTCATCTGGCCCAAAGATTTTCAAATTCCTCAGAGGCTCCTTATGGGCCGCTAGGTATGTAATCAAAGAGGTGAGGCTTCATAGGGCTCCCCCAACCCAGCTTCAAACAGAGGACTTGGACTTTTAGATGTTTTAGGTCTTGGGGATTCTTTGTAAGATTTATTTGAACGAAGAGTTCTAAGGTTAAGTTATGTTTGAAAATAATTTCTTAGTGTAATCTCATTTGACAAATGAGGACAAAGGGAAAAGTTAAGTGATTTGTCTAAAGCCATCCAGTGAATAGTGCCAGAGCTAGGGTACAAGCCTAGCTTCTAGCCCAGCATTGTTTTGTTTTGTTTTTTTTTGGTTGCACCTCATGGCATGCAGGGTCTTTGTTCCTTTGTGGTGGAAGATTCTTAACTACTGGACCACCAGGAAAGCCCCACAGCGGGGACTTTGGATAGGGCGTACAGTGTCCTCAGTCTCTCAGCGTCCTAATCTCTGCATCTGTTTAATAGAGCTTATTCTTATCTATGGGCTTCCCAACTGGTGCTAGTAGTAAATAACCCGCCTGCCAGTGCAGGAGACATAAGAGACCCGAGTTCGATCCCTGGGTTGGGAAGATCCCCTAGAGGAGGGCATGACAACCATTCCACTACTCTTGCCTGGAGACTCCCATGGACAGAGGAGCCTGGCAGGCTACGGTCCATAGGGTTGCAAAGAGTCAGTTATGACTGAAGCAACTTAGCATGCATGCATTCTTACCTTTTATAAACCTGGATTTCTGTAGGATATTTGTTCACTGCCCAGACTGTTATTTCTTAATCTTTCAAGCATTATATTTTATCCTTAAGGAAAAATCCAAAACTGGGGAGCCCTCCATTTGGCTTTCAGTTGGCACTGGCAGTAACCTTAAACTTTGTGCTGAAACTCATCACTAGAACTCAAGGTTTATTAATTGTCAATGATTATTCTCCGTGGCTCTGCTGTGTCCTGTGAAATGTTTCACTGTTGGAAATAGTTTTGAATGTTCTTATGTCACTCATAGTAAATCCACCTATAGATTTTCTTTCATCCTGACTTTAATTAAAGTCTATCAATCCGTTCCTGCTAGGAGAAGCCTTGATCTACATTGAAGGTTGAATCTAAAAACTGAAAAAGGGGACCTTAGTCCCAATGCAGTGTTACGAATCTTGGGTAAACACCAATCAGACAAACACATTTGCTGTTTTCCTACCATGGACATTTTTAGGGGAAACTGGGAATAGCTGGTTTTTGTAAGGATAATATAGGTGTCTCTTTTAGGTAGGCAATTCTGAAGGCTCTGATCTATCGTTAAGAAGCTTTAGGATTAAAAATAAGATATCTCCACAGAATACAAATTGGGATTCTAAGGACAGTCTGGCACAAAAGGGAGCTTGGGAGAAGAAGCAAAGGCAGGCGTTGTTTGGCTTGTCACAAACAGAATAGCCATATGCAAAATGAAGCAGAGCTAATGACGCCTTCACTGTTCAGTGTTCCCTTAGCTCCGAGTGAGCAGGGCCAAACACCCTCAGGTCCTGGACCCACAGCTGCCCTCTGCCCAGGTTCTTCGTCTCAGCACAGAATCTTCTTGCTCATCAGGGAAAGGTGAGGGTCCTGGGGTGTGCTTGTTGCCCCCACTTCCTCCTCTGTCCTTTTTGCTGACACCACACTTCAAGGTGAAAGTCCAGGCATGCGTCTTAGCACATCCCTGAGGTTTTATGTCTGTTTGAGCTTAAAGGAACAAAAGAATGGTGTGCGGGACCGAAGCCAGCTCTCCAGGGCGCAGTCATCTTGCAGCAGCGGCTGGCCTGAAGGGTTAGTTTCTGTCATCCCTGGTCTCCATGACGTTGGCAGAGGGGGCGGAGGCAGCCGTGGAGACGAGCAGCCTTTTCCGGTGCAACTCTTCCCACTTACTTCTGTTGGTGGCCACGGAATCCAGCATTGGCTTCAGTTTCACATTGACCTTCACCAGTGCCTACAATAAAACACAAGCAGGTGGGGGAGAGATGAACCAATCGTGGCCATGATTTTCTAGCTTTCACTTGTGAGGAGAATGGAAATGGGCTGTAAGAAATGAAAATGATGATTATTTTGGTAAACATGAGCTATTTACAAGAAGCAAATACGCACTTAACATCACTGTGTTGTATTAATAGAACTTACAGAGAAAATGAGAAAATAAGACAGATGTCTGTGTACTGCTCCAGGGGGTGCCAGCCAATTTGATTATGATCCTGTTTTAAATTTACATCAAATAGGAAACAAAATATTCAGCTCACACATGTCTACCAATATGTGTATCTTTGCCTGCTAAGGAGGGCTCCAGATCTCAATAGACCAGGAACTGAAATTTTTACAAAAAGAAACCTACCATTTGCTCTACCATAGATGATTCTGGGTGGATTCACCTGAATGAGAAAGGCCAGGTAAAGTCCTGAAATGAGAGGAGCTCATTTTTTAAGGCATGGGATCAGGGAACTGTGCTCAGTGTACAGATCAGCTTGAGAGCATGCGTGGAAATAGACCCGAGAGAAAAGGGAGTGTGGAAGAGAGGGACAGATGGAGGCGTGGGGAAGAAATGAGGAAGAGAAAATGTAGGGTGTAGCCAGAGGCTGACCGACCCCAAGGCTAAGACAGGTCAGGATCCAGCCTCCTCACTTGCAGGAGACCCTTCTAAATATCTGTTTTGCACTTAATTTTGTATCATTAAAAAAAAAAAAAAAAAAAACGGTCCCCTATTCCCAAACAATACAAACGTCCAGCCTCACAAATCTTGGATCACCGCTCTACTGGGACACAGCAATGAATAAAGCAAGGATCATGGAGCTGTGAGGGCTTAGCCCCTGGAAATGCCTTGATCAGCGCTGTGTGGCCACAGATTATACCTCTAGTCCCATGGAGACACCCTGCAGGCGCGTCCCGTTCATCACCAGGGAGGCAAAATGTGACCATGTGACTAAACCGCCGCCACTGTGGGACACCTCCTGGAAAGCCTTCAAGCCTGACCAGTGGTTGGCAGGCGCCCCAGAGCGAAGTCCTCCAACAGGAAGAAGAGCTGTTTCTGTTGAGGATGGAATGGCCTGATGATGACTGCAGTGTGTTAGGAAGACCTGAAGCATTCCCTAAATACCATTCTACTCTGGGGAGTTTCAGAGATACAAGTGTGATGTGACTAGATGGAAGTTAAGTGGGGGCTGGAAGTCCAGAAATAACCAGGGAGACTGCTGAGCAGTGAGCACTCCACCCTGGCCTAGGTGAGCCCCTTCACATTCACTTCCCCCAAACAGAGCATATTATCGTGATATTTATCACACCAAGCAATGACGTCTAATTTGAAACTGGATGTATTCGTTATTCCATATGATAATAAATCACAGCAACATAATAATTCAGGCAGTGATCAAAATCCCCTTTACATCATGAGAAAAATGCAGGTGCCTGCTTTCTGCTCAGTGCAGCGATTTTATTTAGACAATAGTGTGAGAGGGGCCGACGAATGCCCTGGTTTTTAGTATAGTCTGGCACTAGCTCCTCTTCGCTCTGATCAAGCCTTTTAATTAAACCGACCACTATAATTCCTATGGAAATTAGTGTTTATGTTATTTTCCTGCTACAAAAGCATTTCTCTAAACTTTTTTTTTAATCCCAGGAGCACAAATTGGAATTTTTTTCTGCATGAAATGTAATTAAAAACTCATTTGATTACTATAGTTCTGGCTCTGTTTTACTTATTAAATTCCTGTAATCAGTTTTCTTTTATGAAGCTGCTGGGAAATGATCTCAAAAGCAACACATTTTTCTCTTCCTTGGCAGGTTCCCGAGCATTTACTAAATTACGTTCATAGCACCTGCCTATGATTCGAATTACTCCACCAATTTATTTCTAAAACTATTTAAATTTATTTGGCTTAGCCCCAAACAGATTGCTTTCTTTTATCTAGCTCTTTGTTCTCTGTCTTGCTTTCTTTGTGTTGAATATAAAGTTTTTTGAGGGGGTGGTACATATTTCTCAGTATTCCTTTTTCTCTTTATTTCATACTCTCCTTAAATACAGAATTGCCATATTGGAATACATTTTCTTCTAGTCAGGTGCTGGTTCTAGGCAAAGGGAGCAAGAACTTCATCTTAAAGAACAATTCTTACACTATGAATTTGTTACACATAAATGCAGTTAGCTGGGAGAATATGGAACTATTAGAATATTAGGAAGGCAAGGCATGACCCACAAATTTAAATTCCGAGGTTTACGGTGATTACGTGCAATGTACCATCAGCAAGAGAATTGCTCCTAGTATTTAGAAAGATACAGGTGTTCCTATAAACTTCTCATCAGCGAGTGATACCCGATAAATTCTGTGCAAATGCTACTGGTATCTGTCTTGTTTGACTAACTCTTCTCTTAGCGGAAGAGAAAAGGGACATGTCACCCTTCTGCTCACTCTCCATATACATGCAGAAGGATGCTAAGCATTATGTGCGTGGTGTCATCCCCTGTGGGATGTTGAGTCCCTTCTGTGACATCCCCTCAGTGTGACCTTTCAGTGTTTAGACATGTCCAGAGGCAGTAAACTCATGACCTCCCTGGGTGGGTGTGTCCAATTTCCTCTTCATCTTGATTTTAGAACGTTGTTCTTTCTACTGAGTTATGTATCCCTGTAACCAACCTAACAGTCCTAGTCCTCGGGGTGCTCTCCCTTTAAACCCAAATCTACTGAGCAAGGAGATCCAACCAGTCCATCCTAAAGGAAATCAGTCCTGAGTGTTCATTGGAAGGACTGATGCTGGAGCTGAAACTCCAGTACTTTGGCCACCTGATGCGAACTGCTGACTCATTGGAAAAGACCCTGATGCTGGGAAAGATTGAGGGCAGGAAGAGAAGGGGATGACAGAGGATGAGACGGTTGGATGGCATCACTGACTGAATGGACATGGGTTTGGGTGGACTCCAGGAGTTGGTGATAGACAGGGAGGCCTGGTGTGCTGCGGTTCATGGGGTCACAAAGAGTCGGACATGACTGAGCGACTGAACTGAACTGAAAGAACTGGGCAGTAAACCAGTGACTCCTGTGCACCTCCACGTGTAGGTTAGGGTTGATTTACCTCAAAACCCAACTTGGGCTACATATGAGCCCCCAACTGGGGGCTCCCACGCCCACTTCAGCTCCCCCACCCTGTCAGTGGCCTGTCACTGACAGGACCCTCTACACTCTGGGTACACAGCCCAAGGCATCTGGCCATCCGGGTGGCTGAGGGGCCTCATGTCTTTCCTGACTCCAGTCAGGCTCCACTCGTGAGCCCACTTGTGACCAGTACATACGTATTCCATATTTTATGAATAAATCATACATTCACTAGACATGTAGTCTAGTGAATACAAAGGGTCCGATATGTACAGTGTTAACTATCTCCCTTCACCCCCTGCCCCAGAGATTTAGTTTCTGTCCCTAGAGGCAACTGATGTTACCAGTTTCTTGGGCATCCTTCAAGAAACATTTTATGCCTATGTCAGTATAAGTATGTACATTATGTATATATATGACAAAAAGCGGAAGTGTTAGTCGCTCAGTCATGTCTAACTCTTTGTGACCCCATGGACTGTACTCCCCCAGGTTCCTCTGTCTATGGAATTCTCCAGGCAAGAATCCTGGAACGGGTAGCCATTCTGTTCTTCAGGGGATGTGTGCTTTCATTACTTTAAACATTCCTCAGTTTTATTGCAGAGAAGGCAACGGCACCCCAGGACGGAGGAGCCTGGTGAGTTGCAGTCCATGGGGCTGCTGAGTCGGACACAATTGAGCGACTTCACTTTCACTTTTCACTTTCATGCACTGGAGAAGGAAATGGCAACCCACTCCAGTGTTCTTGCCTGGAGAATCCCAGGGATGGGGGAGCCTGGTGGGCTGCCATCTATGGGGTTGTGCAGAGTCGGACACGACTGAAGCGACTTAGCAGCAGCAGCAGCAGCAACAGAAACAACGTGATCCTTTGAGGCTTGTCTTTAAGCTTCCCTTGGTGGGTCCAGAGCAAACTTTAGTCTAGGGCTAATTTGGCCCCACTACTAAGACAGTAATCTTCTGAGAACTGTGCCCAGAACATCATATATTTCAAGGTTTTTCTCTAAAATTCTGGGTGGCGGAAGCATGGACTGCTTCCCTGCCCGTGTGAACTCTGAGGATTACTCTGCTTGCTCCTTTTTGCTGGATCTTTCCAGCCTCCGTGGTTTCCTCATGGGCAGGGAGCGAACAGCACGAAGACTCGAGGGGCCACTGCAGATCTCTGGCGCTGTCTCACGCAGCCGTCCCTTCTCTGCCACTCTTCCCGGAACGCTCGCCTCCTCGGCCTCCCTCGACTCCTGATTCTGCCTCCTTATCTCAGTGAGACCCCTGACTCTGCCTGGATGCCCCTCCTTGTGCTGTGGCCTGGTCACTGCCCCCAGGGAGTAAGCTGGGACACCTGGCGGGCCCATTTCATGTGTTCCCCTTTCTCACAAATCTGTGCTATGTTGCTGTTGTCCACTGTCTGAAAACTCGTTTTATGTATTTTTCTGTTTGTTTTTGGTTCTTTGGTGTTTTATCTCCCCTATGACTAAGGTCCAGCAGTGGAAGTTGCTATCATTGGTTTTAAACAACTCTGTCTTGGGTCTCAGCCCATGGGCTCCAAGGGAGAGTGGAAACAAGGCCTATATCTCTGGATCTCTAGCTCTGGGAACAGCAGCCCTCCTCCACCCTGCCCACAAAGCAGTGGAAGGAAGACAGGGGAAGGTCAGGATGAGTAGGGTCAGGACGTTCTGACCTGCTACAAAATCCTGCTGTAAAAACAACCCCAGCATGACCCCCTTGGGAAATGAATACAGCATTCTGTCTTACTGCCATAATTCCTGAGACCGTGTTTATACCAGCAGGCAGAGTTTGGCCTTCTTTCCCTCTGCCACCAGGACCCACGTCTGCCATCATCTGGCCCGTGTGCGCTTCTCAGTCGACCACAGTCACTTCTTGGAGCTCAGCTGAAAGCAGATGCGCTACAGGGGAGGAAGCCAGCAGAAGCTGTGCTCTTAGAAGTCCCCACTCCTACATTCTTGCTGGAAAGGGGCAGAGAGGAACCCCACCAAATGACAGGCAGTTCAAAGACTTCCTTTGAACCTGAAAATGTCCAACTACATCATTAATACCTTTTAAAAAAAAACTTTGAGGCAATTATCTGAGCTGGCTGTTTATTTTTTTAAAGGCCAAAGAGAGAAGATGGTTTTTACTTCCTGTTGTTGACTCATATATTCCCAGGGTGTTGGCAATAAGAACTGTATTTCCTGATTTCCTCCATTCCCCACCCTACTCAAGAGAAATAATCAGAGACTAACAGATATGATGGCATGGTTGAGAAAAGAGAAATTAAAATATTTTAAAAATACCAATTTGGGGGGGTAAAGTTTAAAAATAGACTTGGAGCCCCTCTTAAATGTCTTGTTTGAGGCAATATCCTTGTAATGAAGATGTGATTACTTAACAACCATGATCATTTAACTTCCTCAATGAAAATGTCCAAAAGCCCACTTGGGGGTTGGCATTTTGAAATGGAAAGTCATTGGTGGCAAGACCAGCTAGTGTCATCTCTGCTCAACCCTTCAACAGGAGAAGCAAGAATGCATGCACGTGGTGGCAGGACCTGAAATTATTTAGAATTCTCAAGACTGGCCAGTCACATGCGTAAAGAGCATCTCCAAGAAACAAGAAGGCTTCGACTGAAGGTTTGTGACTTCAGAGAGAAGTGGCCAATTGTGCAGCGAATCCCAACTTTTCAATCTGTGAGCTGTTGAACTGCTAATCTTTCCTGGTTCTCAAAGGTAAGGATTAGTCCTGATTGCGTCTGCCATATTCCTGAGTTTCACATGCCATGTTGCAATGATGTAGTTGCTAAGAGTCCCATTTGGCTTGTCCTTCTCCTCCATCATGTTGTAAAGGCCAGATCGTGAATTGTCCTGAACTCAACTCATTGCCTTCCTGTGAACCCACCTCTGCTGTCAGGGTTACTCGCTCAGGGAACTAAGTATCACCATCTCCACCCAGCTGCCCAGCCCGGCAATCTACAGGTCATCATGACATCTTTGTTCTCCCCCGCATCCAAACCATCACCAAGTCCTCTCAGTCCTACTTCCAAAGTGTCCCCGTGTGTCAGGCTAGTGCCATTTCAATCACCCAAGCTCAGGCTACCCTCCCCTTCTCCACTGCCTTAACCGCCCCAGCTCCTACCTGGGTTCCCTGCTTCCCTTGAGTCCTGTCCAATGAACTCTCATTGCAGCTACCCTGGCCAATCAAAACCATACATCTGAGCTTGCTGCTCTCTACCCTGAACCTTTCAGTGGCTCCTATATGATATGAATGTGTTGCAAGACCCTACTAGAAAAGGAGAATTGTGGCATTAAAAGATAATGAAACCCAGAAATAAAACAGAAAAAGAACCATAAAGCTGAATGGAAAATTTGCATTGCAGTACAAAACCAAATTTTGAAACACTAAAATAATCCCGTTGAGTCTTCTAGAAAACCTGAAATGCACATTTTACCATTTTTCTGAGTAAAAAATAAGCTAACTTCCACATGGTGTGTTTGGCAAGAGAGTAGCCAAAGTGTTAGTTACTACATGTGAGACCAGATGGAGCTGGCTGTGGGGTCCAGATGGGAGGCAGCAAACAGATTCCTCCTAAACCTCACTCCTTCCCTCCCCAGTTCAATGGCCTCTGAAACTCAAGGTTGTGTAAAAATTAATTTGCATTAAATTGCTTAAGATAATGTATTAACTACCACAGGAGGCTTCCAGCAGATTTTAAAACTTGCTTCGAAAAACAAATAATCAAACAATAATGGTGAACACAGAAGTGAACCAAGACTTTCTTGGATAAATGTTTGTAGACATTCACGTTAAATATACTACCTTTAAAACAAACCTTTAGTGTGTAATTGGCTCAGGCTGGAAAATTAATAATAATCGTTTATATATTTCACACATGTACCTGCTCCAGGCACCATGTACTGCTGGGTTTTCCCCAGGCTAGAACACAATGGAGTTTAAAAGGTTTATGACTTCTTTCCCATTTGGGGAGGGAGTCATTTACTCCACCAGGGCTGTGGTATCTCTATCAGAGATTGCTAATTGCGTTTCCAGTAAGCATTTTAGCCTCCATTAAGTGCAGAAACGTTACTTTGCCGACTAAGGTCTGTCTAGTCAAGGCTATGGTTTTTCCTGTGGTCATGTATGGATGTGAGAGTTGGACTCACATGTGTGAAGAAGGCTGAATGCTGAAGAATTGATGCTTTTGAACTGTGGTGTTGGAGAAGACTCTTGAGAGTCCCTTGGACTGCAAGGAGATCCAACCAGTCCATTCTGAAGGAGATCAACCCTGGGATTTCTTTGGAAGGAATGATGCTAAAGCTGAAACTCCAGTACTTTAGCCACCTCATGAGAAGAGTTGACTCATTGGAAAAGACTCTGATGCTGGGAGGGATTGGGGGCAGGAGGAAAAGAGGACAACAGAGGATGAGATGGCTGGATGGCATCACTGACTCGATGGACGTGAGTCTGAGTGAACTCCGGGAGTTGGTGATGGACAGGGAGGCCTGGCGTGCTGCGATTCACGGGGTCGCAAAGAGTCAGACACGACTGAGCAAGTGAACTGAACTGAACTGAAGCTTAGGGACTTCCCTGGTTGGTCAGTGGTAAAGAATCTGCTGCCAATATAGGAGACTTGAGTTTGATCCCTGAGTCTGGTAGCTTCCTCGAAGAAGGAAAAGGCAACTCATTCCAGTAGTCCTGCTTGGAAAATCTCAGGGACAGAGGAACCTGGCAGCTACAGTCCATGGGGTCATAAAAGAGTCAGACATGACTTAGCGACTAAAAAGTAACAACAGCAAAGCTCAGGAATGGCCAGGGAGGAGCAAGAAGAATTTAGAAAAAAAGCTTCTGAGAAGACTCTTAAATGAGAGTATATTCATTTGGGAGGTGCATCCGTTTGTCTTTGGCCCTCTCTCCTTCTTGCTGCTGGAATATTAACATGATGGTTAGAGCTACAGTGACCATCTTGTGACTGTGAGGCAATCTTGAGTATGGCAGCCACGTCCTAAGGGAAGATAAACAGAGCCTGGGTCTCTGACTGTTATGGAACTGCCATATCACAGAAACCTAGAAGTGACTTATTTGCATTATTATTATCAGAGAGAAGAGTAAATTTCCATTTTGTTGAAGCTATTGTGATTTCAGATGGTGACTGCAGCCATGAAATTAAAAGATGCTCCTTGCAAGGAAAGCTATGACCAACCTAGACAGCATATTAAAAAGCAGAAACATTACTTTGCCCACAAAGGTCCGTCTAGTCAAAGCTATGGTTTTTCCAGTAGTCATGTATGGATGTGAGAGATGGACTATAAAGAAAGCTGAGCACTGAAGAATTGATGCTTTTGAACTGTGGTGTTGGAGAAGACTCTTGAGAGTCCCTTGGACTGCAAGGAGATACAACCAGTCCATTCTAAAGGAGATCAGTCCTGAATGTTCATTGGAAGGACTGATGCTGAAGCTGAAACTCCAATACTTTGGCCACCTGATGCGAAGAACTGACTCATTGGAAAAGACCCTGATGCTGGGAAAGATTGAGGGCAGGAGGAGAGGGGGACGGCAGAGGATGAGATGGTTGGATGGCATCACCGACTTAATGGACATGAGTTTAAGCAAGCTCTGGGAGTTGGAGATGGGCGGGAAGCCTGGCGTAATGCAGTCCATGGGGTCACAAAGAGTCAGACACGACTGAGTGACTGAACTGAACTGAATTGTGGTTGCAGATCTCTGTTACTAGCACCACATGCAATTCCTGATTGAGAGAATTGATGTCAGGATGTAGGTCTCTATTTTATGGCTACCTGTGTATGTATCAAAAGGTTCTAACCATCTTGATACTTGGACACATTGATCTTTGCATCGAGGAGTTGTGAGACAAGTTTCTTTGGCAGTGGGTTATAAGTGAACTGTAGTAGGCGGCAGAGGCTAGATACTGTCCCCTTACCCTCCCTCAAGAACAGTTCACTCATGTGCTCTGAGTGGGCACATCATTCAGGCCTGACCAACACCAGTGACTGACGTAGAGATGGGGATCAGATTGACCCAAGCTAAGGAAATCAAAGGTCTTGCAAGGTTTCCCCTGGAACTACTGGAAATGAGCTTTTCTGTTCCTTCTTCCTTTCGGCGTTATAACACCTAGAATGAACATGTGACCTTATTGCTGCCAGGATGTGTGAGGAAAGCTTGGCTGAGAATGAAGGCAAACATACCTAGCTAGAGGCAGAGAAATGGGGGCATCTGTCTTATGATGGCCTTTGAGTCCTCCGGATCTGTCCACATGCCCCCAGTGAGCTGTACCTCCAAGCTTCCCAGCTGCTTAAACCAGCAAATTCCCATTTCTGCTCAAACTCATCTGAGGGAGTTCCTGAGCTCCAAACACCGGGTCTTTGTTGTCCCGTATTGTTCTCTGTCACCTGCAGGAACTACTTGAGGTTGAAATCCCCTATGAGACTTTGAATTGGTGGCTGCCATAAGGGAGTCTCAGTTTTCCCAAAATAAAAAGTTGCTGCTGGGCTTCCCTGGAGGTTCAGGTGGTTAAGAATCCGCCTTGCAATGCAAGAGACACTGGTTCGATCCCTGGTTAGGGAAGATCCCATATGCTGCAGGCCAGCTAAGCCCGTAAGCCACAACTACTAAGCCTGCGCTCTGGAGTTGGTGAGTTGCAACTGCTGAGCCCACGTGTGGCAACTACTGAAGCCCGTGTGTCTAGAGTCCCTGCTGCACAACCAGAGAAACCACAGCAGTGAGAAGCCTGCACACGGCAACTAGAGAGTAGACACCACTCTCTGCAACCAGAAAAGGCCTGCACACAGCAATGAAGACCCAGCACAGCCAAAAATACATAAACATTTTTAAAAAGTTGCTGCTAATACTCAAGGGTCAGCCTTCTCCACCCAGGTTCATTAGAGTCAGGGGCAGCTAGCACTTATCTCCTGAACCACTAGAGTCTGCTAAATAGACTCTTTAAAAGGTTTTAAAGGCTGCTGAGTCTTAGTTTCCCATGCTATGGGGACTCAAGACACAAGCAGAGACTGCCAACTCCCCTAGTGGCAAGTCAGCAGAACTATGGGATTTCACCTTGCAAGGAAGGAGGGCTCAAAGGTCTGAGGTGACTTGGCATTCATTTAGCCTGGATTGTTCCTAATAATCAAGTGAACTCAGACAGGAAGTAGTTCAGTATTACTCCACGTTTATCACATCAGGTGAGAGTCTCTTTCCAGCTGAGAAAACTCTTTCTCTATATGTGATCTTAACTCGGCAGATTCCTTACAGCAGTAACAGCTGTAGGATCTATTCAGCAATAGCGGATTGTCTGGGTCTGATTTTTGCAAGTGCCAAAAATTACTGTCAGAGCTTTCTGTTTTGTTAGTGATATTTGAGAACTTAAAATCGAAATAATGTGAGAGAGTTACCCAGATAGGAATCGTAAGTAAAGACGATAAAGCCACAGAGGCGATACTTGGTTTGAGGAGGGCAAGCAAGTTCATTGGAATCCAGTGTAAGAATGAGGCAGATCTATACTTGGAATCCTAAGGGCACAGTCTAGCTCAGTTATAACACTGATGTTTGTAGCATCAATGTCTAATCTCCTGAAAGCTAATCACAGTACTAGTAATAACTTAGAATGAGATCATTTTCTTTCCAAGGTTTGAAGCAGATCAGTAGTGCCTGCAAAAGAGAAAATACTCTATTGCAATTTTCTCTCCCTCTTTTCTTTCTCTTTCCATTTTCTTCTTAATCTCTCAGAGGTTACTTGTTTCACTTTTATTTTATTTATATGCTCAAGGGATTCCTTTGTGGAAAATTGATATTTATAAATTACATTAACACTAGGAATTAATGAGGCAGGAATTTAGTCTCCTTGGATTAATAGCATTGTTATTTCCACAATATAGGGCAAGCATCTTAAACTCAAATGTCCACCCAGCCAGGTCAGTAAAGTTAATGAATGAAATAGGCTGGGAGATACAGCTGGGAGAGGTGGGGCCTGTGGCAAATGGAACACATTACACTTTTATAAACAGTGTTCAACTGAATGAAACGGGGCTGGGTCTGTTCTGAGGCCACCCACTTGCTCTCAGTGACAGACAGTAAAACACATTTTGCCAAAGTGAACTAATAACTTCTGAGTGCTGAGTGTGTCCCGTGTTCCGCTGCCATCCTAGGGCCCCTCCAGATGTGAGCTCATTAAACCTCGCAACAATGCAGAGATGGGTGATGTTGGCCCTGTTTTGACAGATAAGGAACCTGAGATTGGGGGAAATCGGCTTAAAAGGGTCAGCATTTCCGTGGGTAAGTGTACAGCAGAGCTGGAATGGCATGCAGGCTGAGGACAGAGCTTCTGGAGCCTCCCCTGAGGGATCTCCACTAGGGTGCTGGTGACGCCTTGTGTCTCACACGTGGCCGCAGCGTCTGGGCCGTGTGTCCTCAGCACTGTTTGGGGACAAAGTCACAGGAGGGAGGTGGCCTCACTAAGGAATGAGAAAGCACCACTTCCCAAGCATTAGGTGTAGACAGTGAGTCTTTTATCTGTGACTCGTCTACTCGAGCTTACCCTGGGAAAATAAAATGAGGGTTTTAAGTAGTAAATCACAGGCCAGCCTAAAGAGGCTCCTGCGCACAGGAGCAAGGAGAACCACTGCTTCTGTTATAATGAGCCCTCTAGGAGACTGTCCTAGGTTACCCTGTTGGTCGGGTTTTCAGAGCACATTGGTAGCTAATCAATCATGTTCATTGTGCAGGCAACATCTGGTCTTGGAAGGAATAAGCTGCTGACCCAGAAGCCATAGGCTTTGATGAATGAGGCCTCATGTAAGAGGTGGTTGGAACATGTAAGTAAAACACAGCCACATGGTAATAATCTACCTCTCCATTCACCAAAATATTTCCCAGTAAAACTATGCCACTTGAGATGCCATAGACACATATATCATTTATTGTTTTTGCAAATTTCAATGTGTAAAAAGAACCATTTAAAAATTTTAGTTTGTTGAGCTGCAAGCATTTGTTTCCTATGTACTTTTTGTATACTCCAGTGTTCTTGCCTTGAGAATCCCAGGGATGGGGGAGCCTGGTGGGCTGCCGTCTATGGAGTCGCACAGAGTCAGACACGACTGAAACGACTTAGCAGCAGCAGCAGCAGCACAAGCCTTGGGCTCAAGGTTCTCCAAACATAATGGCTAGGGTGCCTGTGTGGGAGAGGGTTGTTGTTGATCAGTTGCTCAGTGGTGTCCAGCTCTTTGTGACCCCATGGACTGCAGCACGCCAGGCTTCCCTGTCTTCCACTATCTCCTGGAGTTTGCTCAAATTTATGTCCATTGAGTCAGAGAGGGTTGCAAAAATGTGGAGTTCCTTGCCCTTAGTGTAAGTGGTGTTCTGAGTAAACTATCAAGGTACCTCCACGAATGGATTGTATAATACCCTATTAACACTTGCTCTTCTGTTTTTCACCTGATATTCGTACTAACGACCTGCTTGGTGAGTGCCAGGCAAATATCATGCTGCCTGAGCATCTCTTGTGAGTTTAAAGGTGGTCCTCATGTCAGCACCAACCAGGGCTCAGATCTGAGACAGGGAGGGCACCATCAAAGCCTCTGCATCCCACTGCCCTAGATCAATAGAGAATCAGAACCAAAGCATCCATGAGGGATGCTGTCTTCAGATCAACTTCCTTGGAGGCAAAACTCCTCCATTATTTTAGTGGTCTCTTTCCATATGGCAAGAGAAACTACTTTTTCTTAATTTTACAGCATAATAAATAAAGATTTGGGGGAGAACGAATAAGAAGACAAAGGATATTTTACACATTCCACTGGGTGTATCATTAGCTGGCATTTTGTCCATAGAAAGGGTCAGCTTTAAGATCTGAGGGAAGAGACGCTATTGCGGCTTCTTTATTATATTGCTGCTGCTGCTGCTGTGGAGTCGCTTCAGTCGTGTCTGACTCTGTGCGACCCCATAGATGGCAGCCCACCAGGCTCCCCCGTCCCTGGGATTCTCCAGGCAAGAACACCAGAGTGGGTTGCCATTTCCTTCTCCAATGCATGAAAGTGAAAAGTGAAAGTGAAGTCGCTCAGTTGTGTCTGACTCTTTAGCGACCCCATGGACTGCAGCCCACCAGGCTCTTCCGTCCATAGGATTTTCCAGGCAAGAGTGCTGGAGTGGAGTGCCATTGCCTTCTCTGTATTATATTGCTAACTCTCCCCAAAACTAAGATATGGGGAAAGTTTTAATGTGTGGGAACAGCAGGACGAATACTCTGAATATTTTTAAATTAAATTTTAAAGTTCAGTTTAAAGAAGAGAACATTAAAATATTATGAACAAAAACTTCCTAATAGGCACCATTTTTCATCTTCTCAATGTTGGGAAGTTTTGCATTCATTTAACCTTCAGCTGTTGATCATTTATCCCAATAAAGAGACAAACTAGATTTGTTTTTGAATTAAATTACAGAGCTTATATGGAAAAATAAGTAAGAATACTTAGAAACTATTGAAAGAGTAACGTGGAAGGTGAAACTAGGCTTATCATTAAAATATATTCTAGGGACTTCCTCAGTGACTCAGTGATGGACAATCTGTCTGCCAGTGCGAGAAACACGGGTTCGATCCCTGGTCCAGGAGGATCCCACATGCCAAAGAACAACTAAGCTGATAAGCTACAGCTATTGACTCTGTGCTCTAGAGCCTGGGAACTGCAACTACTGAGCCCACTTGCCACAACCCTGAAGCCCTCATTCCCTAGAGCCCATGCTTCACGGCAAGAGAAGCCAATTCAGTAAGAAACCCTCACACCACAGCTAGAGAGTAGCCCGCAGCAGGGAAGAGCCAGCACAGCCAAAATAAATACAGAAAACATCCTATATATACATATTATCTAAAGCAATATTAATTAAAACAGCACGACTAGGCAGAGAGAGTAATAGACCAGAATAGAAAGAGTTAAACTGGAATTGTTTAAGGGAATTTGGTATATGATGAAGGTGACCTTTTAAATCATAAGGAGAAAGATTAGTAAAAAAACTGATGGGAAAACTGGGTAGCCATCTAAAAACTTTATATCCAACACAATAAAGTAAAACCAGATGAGTCACAGATATAACACATGAAACCATAAAGTCCTGAAAGAAGTTCTGAGAATTTAAAGAATTTCTAATTTTGGAATGGGAAAGCCATGATCTGTATGACAAAATCCAGAAGTCACAGGAGACGAGTTTGACTGCATAAAATCAATGTATTTCTATATAGCATAAGCAGAGTGAAAAGTGAAAAGATAAATGACAATCTGGGGTGGGGGTGGAATTGCCACTTTTGCTACAGATAAAAGTCTATTTCTTTAATATACAGTGAGCTCCTACAAATAAGAAAAGACCACCAGTCTAATAAAAAAGGGCAAAATGTGGAGAGTTTATAGAAAAAAATACAATTACTCCTAAGTAAATAAATCTATACTAAAAATATGATCAAACTCATTTATGGTATGGAAAATACACATTAAAACTATAAGGAGATAGATTTTGCACCATCATATTGGCAACATTCAAGAAGTTTGATAATAGCTTGTCTTGGTAAGAGTATAGGGGAAGAGGCACCTCAGTCATTGCTGGTGGAAATATAAATTGGTTCCAGCTCCACAGAGAGAAAGTTGGCAATATCTATCAAAATTCCAAATGCCCATATGCCAAGTGCCCAGTTATTCCACGTCTAGGTGTTTATTTTACAAATAAAGTATGAAGATGATGCATTTACAAGGATATTTATAGCACTCTGTTTACAATAGCAAATTATTAGAAACAACATCAGTGTTCAGAAATAATAGTTATTGATTGAATAATTCATTTTACATCTTTAAAATCTGATATTCTGCAGCCATCAAAACTAATGAGATAGCTGCTGTCTGGACATGAAAAAGGAATAATCTCAAAAATATATTAAGTGTAAAAAAATAATGTATGGAGCAGGATAGACATTCATATATGTGCATATATAGATACACAAATATACGTGTGTGTGTGTATCCATATGTGTATTATACACCAACTATATCTCAATAAAAGAAAAAGCTAAAAAAAAAAAACACTGTATTTCTGCTTCTACATAGATTGTCTTTGGATGAAACTGGGTAACAGTGGTTGCCCTGAGGGAGAAGAGCCGGGTGACCCGGGGACAGAAGTATGAGGAAGTACCTCTTCTCTCTAGTACTTCTGTGCCTTTTGTGAATTTTGTTCCCTGGGCACGTATCAACTATTTAACACTAAAATATTTTATTTAAAAGTTTAACATGCACTGATAATTAGAAACTTTCGATCATGTATTAGAATTACTCAATAGCAAGTCATTTCATTGTTCATAAAGCTCACGAGTACGGGATAAAAAAGAGAAATACTTATTTCATAAAGATCAAAATAATTTAGTGCTTTGCTACCATAATTCAACAATTATCTCAGTACCTTAATGCACAGCATGCTAACGTTGTGTGTAAGCCTCCGTCCCTCTCCCCCATCCACATTCCGATAAGCGCGGACTACTCATTGATTCTAAACATTTCCTCTGAAAAGCGATCAATGTCCCCTGCCTGGCCGTTAAATGGATTTTGAAAAACTCTTCAATCCGTATCAGTCTCATATCCTTATTTAGTTCTTCAAATTTGCCCTCAGCTGGGAATTGTGCAGGCGACTGTGATTCTGTTGTGTTCACCACTCATTTGAAGGGCCCCATCCATCATCATTTCTAGGCCTTTTCTGATGCAATGTAGCTTGTTCTTTGTCTTTCTTAAAAACTGAACGGCTGTTAAATTATCCATTTATCTTCCTTCAGATTTTGTGTTCCGTTTCTCAGGCCCTCTCAGGGCTGTCTTTTCTATCTTGCTTGCTGACTTTTCATTCCATTTCCCCTGTTCTTAGAGACATCTTGGTTCACCATGCTGTCCTTCGAAACAAACTCCCTGCCTCCGTCTGCTTGCTGTGCGTTTGAAATCTGCGTCACTACTCAGACAGATATGCTTTTTAAACTTTGTTCCTTCAGGACAGCTTTGAAAACTTGGCGATAATATGCTTCAAATTTTATGTGTAGGTAGCAGAGTGTATCAGGACAAACCCTACACCGAAGGTCAAAGGTTGGTTTCTAAACGTAGCTTGGCCACCATCAAGTCAGGTCACAAGGGAACTTTCAGGGTTTCACTCCCCTACAGGTGATTTGCAAATTTGCTTCTAGGCAAGCATCTCGGTATGACAATAGTGTTGCTTCCATTTCAGGTGATTCCGTAAGGACCTGAGGTCTGTCCACCGATGCCTGCATACACAGCCTCTCAGGTGGCAATAAGGTTCTATCAACCTTAAGCCCAGATTTGAAGGCTGAAAAAAAAAAAAATCTAACCTTTGTTACTTAGTGTCTGTGTACTCTTGGGCATGTTATAGGAACTCTCTAGCTTCAGTTTTCACATCTGAAAAGGGGGGTGGTAGCAGAATCTATCTTGATATGGCTAAGAAAGTTAAATCAATCTTGATCAGAAATGCTAAACTTTCCCACAGGGCAGCTCAGGAGTGGTGGGTTATATCAGGCATGCAAAATCTTCATAGCAGCTTTGTGATAATGCATTCCTTCCCCATCCTTGATTTTGTTAAGAAAATTTAATCAGACTTGGGAAGTCAGTCTAGTGCCTGGCACACAAGAAGTGTCCAGGAAATGTGATTGTTATAGATTCACTACATCTTGGGGAGACCCGCAGTTCGCTATTTTTTTATCCAAAGTTCCAACTGAGGCTACTGAGGCTTAGAGATGCTATTAATGCTAATAACAGGAATAACGGCTCATATGTATGGAGGGCTTTAGCATGTAAAGTTTACTTTTCCAAAAGCATTTCCACAAATCCTGTCTCCCTTGGTTCAGACTCTTGGGAAGGTTGATATTAACTGTCATCAGTTCCATTTACTCCAAAAGAGAAAGTCACGTTGTAAGGCCAAATGCCTTAGAAATGTAGCACAGTGGAGTTATTAATACTTTCACAGTCAAGCCTGAAGGCCTGTGATCACCATGAAAACAGTGAGGAGGATAAGGAGCTGTAGGCTTCACTGCAAGTAAGGAGGGGGGATTTATAAAAATGTTCAGCCTTTGTTGTTCATCTTTTCTCTTTTCCCCCTGCCTCCTCCTTCTCTGTATGTCTCTGTTGCTCTCTTTCTCGTGTCTTATTAGATTTCAGCTGTTCAGACCATCTGTAGCATGATCATAGGTGACATGTGAAGTCAGGGACTTGGAGAATCTTTCTCCCTCTTCTGTTATTTTCTGGTTCTGTGGCTTAGGCCTTCCTTTGCTGGTGGGAGGTGTTCATTCGCTGAAGCTCCTAATTCATTGGGGCGATTCTGAGCAGCAAGTATAACCTCCCTAGCTTCTCAGCTGTGAAATAAAGACAGAAATGCTAAAGCCCACCACAGGGCAGCTCAGGAATGGTGGGTTATGTCAGGCAACATGGAAGGCACGCAACGCTGGGGAAATGCAAGATCTTCCAAACAGTTTTGCAATAACCCATTCCTTCCCCATCCTGTCGCTATGTGGGCTGTGTTGCCGATGGAGGCAGCCCCCAGGGGTCTCACGGCAGGCAGCTGAGTCACAGCCTAGAGACCCCTGCTCTAGCCGGGGGAAGGCGGAGGTTGGGGGCATGCAGTGTGTGAAGGAATTACGGCTGAGTAACAGACACGGGGAATGCAAATGAGAATAATGTGCTAATAACTAAAAATGCAGTGGGCCCTGGAGACTAGGATATCTACCTCCTGGGGGCAGCTTGTCACCTGAGCAGATTCCTGCAGTCAGAGAAGGACTTGTTGGAGAGAAGAGGGAAGGGTGGGCCTGGCAGAGGCAGCTGTGTGGGCAAAGACATGGGCATGGACTATGAATAGGGGAGTAAAAAAGCAAAGACATCACTTTGCCAACAAAGGTCCATACAGTCAAGGTTATGGTTTTTCCAGTAGTCACGTATGGATGTGACAGCTGGACAATAGGGAAGGCAGAGCGCCAGAGAACTGATGCTTTCGAACTGAGGTGCTGGAGAAAACTCTTGAGAGTCCCCTGGACAGCAAGGAGATCAAGCCAGTTGATTACAGGAAATCAACCCTGAATACTCTTTGGAGGGACTGATGCTGAAGCTCCAATACTTTGACCACCTGATGCAAAGGGCCAACTCATTGGAAAAGACCCTGATGCTGGGAAAGATTGACGGCAGGAGAAGAGGGCGACAGAGTTGGGTGGCATCCCCGACTGAATGAGCATGAACTTGGACAAACTCTAGGAGATGGCGAGGGACAGGGAAACCTGGCGAGCTGCAGGCCATGGGGTCGCGAACAGTCGGACACGACTTGGTGACTGATCAACAGCAGTGGTGGGTGTGTCAACAGCAGACGGCTCAGGGTGGAGGATGAGGAGGTGAGCATGGGCAGGCCAGTGTGCCAGCTTAGGTTTTTTCTTGTCTGACGGGAAGGGAGGATCTGAAGGGCCCACCGTTGATTTCCCCTAGGAAGATAAGGGTGGTGTTCCAATGATGGAATCTAGCGGGGGGGAGAGTGGGGAGGGGCTGTGAGCCTGACAAGGTCTGAGTGGAGGCCACTGGCAGTGGGGCGGAGTCAGGAGAGCCCAGGATAGGAGGTCCCAGAGGAGGAGAAAATCATGACAGCAACTAGAAAGTACTGGAGAAGGAAAACATCAGGCATTAGGTCCTAATTTATAACATATTTGTCTTTTTGATGATAGTAGAGGCTTTCTGAAGTTGTCTTTTGTTTTTCGCATCTCCTGTATGCTCTGAAATTCTCTTTCATTCAGAGTTTGGATGCACTTCCATTCCTTCACATTGGAAGCTCTTTTCAAACATGCCGTGGCCCTAATCTGTTAGCATATATTTAAGCACGCAGCACTGAAAGACTTGTTCTGGGCAGTGAGTAAAGGGGGGCGGGGGAGCAGGAGAGGCTGCGGTTGTTGCTGGCAGGTGGTGGTGGTGGGGCTTCATCTTCAGGGCGTTCTGCAGGGAGCCAAAACTCTCACTGAGGGAATCCCAAGTGCAAACACACACAGGTCTTCTCTCTGCAGCTGTTCTCCTTCCCTGAAGAGGAATCCCACTTTTCTGCCTGCCTCTGGGGCTATCTGGCCTCTGGCATCTTGAGTGCAAAGTAGGGCGGGGCGGCAGGGTGGGGGGAGGTATGGGAAGGCCTCCTGGGGTCTAGTCAGTCATTCCACAGACTTCTAATTTCAGTTACAGGTTCTCCCAGTTAGTGCTCTGAGAGAAGAGCCCTTTGGTCTCCTGAGTTGGCAGTGGCTGCAAAGGCTATTTACCTGGCTGTGTGGGGAGTAGGGGACTCCAGGAACCCCATTCCCAACCTCTCTTTGTTTCCAGGCTCAAGCCTCAGTCTCCTTACCATGGATGGAATTGTGACACACACCCTCCCCTCAAAAAAACAGAGAGAGATGCTGAATTCCTAACCCTGGTACTTGGGAATGTGACCATGTTTGAAAACAGAGTCATTGCAGATGTTATCAGGGGCTTCCCAGGCTCAGTGGCAAAGAATCCACCTGCCAATGCAGGAGACACAGAAGACGGGGGTTCAACCCCTGGGTGGAGAAGATCCCCTGGAGGAGGAAATGGCAACTCACTCCAGTATTCTTGCCTGGAGAATCCTACGGACAGAGGAGCCTGGCGAGCTATAGTTCACAAGGTCGTAAAGAGTCAGATACGATTGAGCAGCTGGGCATGACACACAGATGTTGACAAGTTAAGACAAAGACATCCTGTATTAGGGGGGGCCGGCGATCCAGGGACTGGTGTCCTTATAAGGAGGTCATATGAAGACACAGGGACACAGAGACGTGGGAGAATGTCACGTGAAGACAGAGGTGGATACGGAAGTGACGCAGCCACATGCAAGGAATGCCAAGGCTCCAGAAGCCAGGAGAGAGGTAGGGAATGGATTCTCTTGCAGAGCTGCCAGAAAGAGCTGGCCCTGCTGGCCCTGCTGGCCCCTGGATTTCTGACTTCTAGTCTCCAGAGCTGTGAGAGAGTAGATTTCTGGTGTGTTAAGCCACCCAGTTTCTTGTATTTTGCTAGGCAGCGGTAGGAAATTAATAGAGTCCCTCTTGGCTGAACTGGACCCTTGCCATCCTGAGCCTACTCCTTCTGAAAGATAGATCAGTTCTCTTCCTATTGATGTCCCCTTCTGTAGCCACCCTGGGACATAACTTCCTTTCCAGCCTCCAATTTTGAGGATATTTTATGCCCACTTACATTCTATTGTCTTTAAGAATTTATATCTTTTTTTTAAAGAAATGCAACATTACTATTTCTAACCACACTTAATAGCATTAAATAAGTCAATAAAATATTAAAAGTGCTCATTTTATAATTATCTCAATTAGCAAAAACAGCAAAACAACCAAAAAAAGTAGGAAATGATTGAATAAATTGTGACAAGTCACTCTTTGGAATTCTAGGCTGCCATTTCAAAGGATAATATGCAAATTATGTTAGGCATTTGGAAACACATTTTGAAGTTTATGTTAAGTGGCTAGAGCAGAATACACTGGTGTTCCTGGATGAAAATGTGTTTGCATGTGGACAACAGCTTGAGGGGGCATCACAGGGAGAAGAGAACGTGAGTCCTGACTTATCCCCAATCTGCTCTTGAGGATTTAGGTATTCTCTGAGGCCATATATATTTTCTCTCCTGACACCCTCGATTTCCTTCTGGGTCCTCAACAGCAGGTTAACATCCTTACTTACAGACTGTTCAAGGAACGGTAGGCTTTTTCTATCATGTTCCTTAAAATTCTTCCAGCCTCTTTCCATTTCCCAAGAATGTTTAGATCTTTAAAAATTTCCAAAAAAAATTTTTTTCCTTTGTTATTTTATTAATGGAATTCCCAGAAGGATGTGGAATAAACGAGGGAGGTCAATCTGCCATTGTTAACTGGCAACATCAACTCCATCGAAGATCAAAGTGTTTGGTCAAGGACAACTTGACATAAAATCTTTCTGAGAAAGTATTTCTCTGGTAACCAGCTAAACAGAACCTATTAGCTCATTCAGCGCTCCAGGAACTGCTCTCTCTAGAATCTCTACTCAGCTCCTTGTATCCTCCTCTCTGAAGAACTCAAGAGTTTTATTTTGTAAATGGGAGGTTTCTGAGGTACAGCACTGCTGGACAAAAATGGAATCGCCTTTCACTTCCTTGGGGCAGTGTGGTGGGAAAGAGCAGCAAAATAAGGCCAAGAGGACTTGGCTTTCAAATTTTGGCTCTGCTGTGTACTAACCGCTTCACTCTGGTTAAGTCCGTTAGTTTCTGTAGATTTTCATTTCCTCATATATAAAACTAAGACCATAGATATTATAGGATCCAGAATGAAGTATTTTCTTCCTTCACAGAGTTGGGGTCAACTTACAATGCTTGTGAACTTTAAAATATAAGCAAGCCCTTACCCAGGGCCCACTAGAGCCAGCATTCAGCAGGTGTCTGCTTGCCGAGACAGTGTGTACAGGAACAGCTCTGTATCTTTCTGGACTGAAATACTGAAAGTCTTTTCCTAAAGCTCAGTCTGATAGACGTCTTTGACTTTGTTTAGACACTGCCTAACAGACTCAACACTTTAAATCATCATCTACGGTGAAAAGCAGTGAGCACAGCGGTTGAGCTGCCGTGTTCACTGTGCGTGAGGTTGAGAGCCTGGCTCCCTCTGGCCACACTGTCATTTAGCATCTGCTTGCTAAGGTGAGGCAATGTGCCTTGAGTGATTTATTTCATATTTTACAGCTGCAGCTCTGATAACTAAATATAAGAGTAGTGATAGCTGAGGATCCAGATATTGCCTCGTTGAATTCTCTTAGGAAACATTTCAAATAATATAGAGGATTCTGTCTGGCAACAGCATAATGAGAATGCTTTATGTTTATTTCATGCCTCACTTCCCAGGAGCAAAAACAATGCTGACCCTTCAAATGAACATTAAATTGCAGAAATTTTGGAGAGGCACCCTTAGAATGCAAAAATCAATCTTTGGAAGAGGACTGGATTCATTTCCTAGTGAAAAATGAAAGTTTTCTTCTCGTTCTCCCTCTTTCCCGCCCCACCCTGTTTTTCTTGCCTTCCTCCCTCCTTCACTCCCTCCCTCTCTCCTTTCCTCCCTCACTTTCTTCCTTCTTTCCATTTTCTTCTTAAGAGAAGAGAGGCCACGAAGAGGTAAATCAGCATTTAAAATATGCTTTCTAGAGGAACCGGAAAGTAACTTAAGACAACATTCCAAGCCTTGTATGGACTTGGGGGTTAAGTGATTTTTAGCTTCATAAGTTCAAAGCAGAAACACTTTTAAAAAGAGTTATTTATGCTGGTCAGCTGGATAGGGAGAATTAGATCTTATCTTAAATTCTACCCTCCAAAAGCCTTATTAGGGAGTGTATTAGAACTTTTTTTTTTTTAAACCAGATTCCAGCATTTTAATATAGATTCATGATGGCAGTTTGGGGCTCATAAAATACATATGAATAGAAATTGAGTCCTACTGTATAAATAAAAGGTTTTTAAAAGCTACTTGAAATAAATCAAAGTTCATTTTGTTTACAAAAAATATATACACAGAGCTGGTTGCTTTATCAACTCATAGTCATTTTTTGGAGGTGGGAGACTTTCTCCAAAATCAAATAGTCTGGCATGCCAGGTATTCAGGAAGAACTGTGAGATGTAGCCAAAGGTGTGTGATGCCTTCACTGGCCACATACCATGTCCGATGCAGGGAGTGACATGAACTTGAATGTTCTTCTAAGAATGAGCCCTCTCGGCTATTCAGCACTTCGTCCTGCAGAGCACATTGCTATTTCACGTTTGTTTTGATAACTGTCAGGCACTGGAGGATCTGAAAAGTCTTCTAAGTCAATGGAAAGTTGTATTTTAATCACGATAATTTAGTGTTTTATTGTATTGTAATTTCATGAAATTGCATGTGTATCTATAAAACTTCTTGAAATCTGTGTAATGTGTTAGCTCTCCCTATTAACTTGAATATTAAAATAACTATATTTTCAGCCAATGCTGGAAGAAAAGAAAATTTTATGTATTTCCTAGTTGGAAAAGTTAAAGCTCTGAAAAATTCATGGCTATAAACTGGTCTTTTTACACTAGAATTAAGGGCTAATTCAACCATGATGAGAACCAAACCACTCTGTAAAAAGACAGCATAGGCCATATACTTCAGATTATGGGCAGGAATATAGCAGTGCACACTCTGATGAAAGGTTTTATGTATTTATAGATGATAATTTAAAATGGCACTATAACCCTACTTTGTACATTCCACTGCTTATTAATTCTGTGGTCCCACGTTGCATTATTTACCTTCTGTTTCTTCACTCATTTACTCAACTGATAGCAGCGACTTCACTTTCACTTTTCACTTTCATGCATTGGAGAAGGCAATGGCAACCCACTCCAGTGTTCTTGCCTGGAGAATCCCAGGGACAGGGGAGCCTGGTGGGCTGCTGTCTGTGGGGTCGCACAGAGTCGGACACGACTGAAGCGACTTAGCAGCAGCAGCAGCAGCAGCAGTTTGAATATACTGGGCACTGTTCTGGGAACCAGGACTATGATGGTTCCAGGAAACTAATGCGGAAGGAAAACAGAAAAGACGGACAGAAAGAGGACCACAACACAGAGTTACATGTAGTTATGCAGAGGTCGGCAGAGTGCTGTAGTCGCGCTGAGGGGAGTGAAGCTTTCTCAGAGGAGGGGACAGTTTGGCATGACTTCTTCCAGACAAAAAGAAGAGGGAGGGAAGGATAAGCAAAGGCAAAGGAAGACAGCTGAGAGGGTTTGTGAGCCCTGTGCTTTGGGGCAAAAAGTGCCTGGGTGATATGACATGAGGTCAAGAGGCAGGGGCCTCAGAATGAGAGGGCTAACCCAGGAGTCTGGGAGGTATCTTATAGATGGTGGTAGTAACCTGAGGTTTTTAAGCAGGAGAATACCATGATATAGTGTTTTTTTTTTTTTTTTAAATGAAGATTATTTTGGCAAAAGTTTGGAAGACAGGGTATAAACTACATAAAACTGATACATTTGAATGTGTATATTTTCCCTTCCATTTTTATTTAATAATACATAGAAAATTTTGAACAGGTTTTTCTGTCAGTGCTCAGACTGGGTTATAGCATCAGATAGCACTCTCCTGTATGTAACAAGGAGAATTTGAAAATATCAAACCAATATATTTTTGTTCTACTTGAACCATGATGCCCATAGCTCCCCGCCCATCAGCTCAACAGACTTTCCTCCTCTCAGCAAGTGGTGGCTCCCTGCTAGAAACAGCAAGCTCTGATCACCCAGCTTTCAGAGAGAGTAAGTCTCAGTGCTGGTTTTGTGTGGAGAGAAAAGTGAAAGTGAAAGTGTTTGTGACCCCCGCCAGGCTCCTCTGTCTATGGGATCCTCCAGGCAAGAATACTCGAGTGGGTGGCTAGTCCCTTCTCCAGGGGATCTTCCCACCCCAGGGATTGAACCCTGGTCTCCTGCATTGCACACAGATTCTTTACCATCTGAGCCACAAAGGGGGTTTCTAAATTCCAGAACTCTTACCTCTTAAGAACCAAGCCTGGCCAAAGCAGATCAAGTGTGACTACAAAGCTCAGACGTGGGGAGCACAGAGGAGACCATCCAAGGAGAGCTCCCATCAGACTAGGAAAAGGAAATTCATAAACTTCCCACTCCTGTCTTAGAGAAAGGAGAGGAGGAGAGAGGGAGAAGAGGAGGGGGGGGGGGCATGAGATCAGATGTGAGTGTCCTGGCTCCATGCTCCTTGGGGGTCAAACCCTGAAGATGAGGCAAAGGCTCATCTCTCGAATCTCAGAGCCCAGTTCAGGAAAATGACAGAACTTTCTTAGAATGAGCTGGCACTACCCAGGCGGCATATTGGAAAGGACTGAGGAAGCTGCTGTGTGGGGGGCAGGGTGAAGAGAAAGTGGCTGGTGTTTCTGCAGGGGTTGAGTGATGACAGAGAACCAGCCGATGAGCGCTGACCAGGAAGCAGGTGGCGGCTCGCCATGGTCTGCAGGGACCAGAGCTGCTGCATCCAGAGCCAGCGGTCAGACCCTGCACGAAGTGCTTGTGGCAGCCACCCCACACACCCAGAGGCCAACTCCGCATCACACCCAGAGCCCTGACCCCGCAGGCAGCCGGGGCACTCGGTCCCTCTCACCCCCCAGTCACAGAACCGTGACAAGGACAGGTAAGCTCCCCTAGCACCTGGATGTCAGCTGGGAGAAGGAATGGTTCTGACTGAGGACAATTCACATTTTAGTCTTGCAAGGACTTGTTTTAACCAGAAAGAACTGAGATGCTTTAAAATCAGTCCCTGAACACCCCCAACCCATCACCAGGAGAAGGTGGGGCCAGATAAATTATAGAGAATATAGGAAGTTATTTTCTTCCCTCCCTCATCTTCTTTCCTTCCTCCCTCCCTCCCACCCTTTCTTTCTTCCTGAGTTTTTGGACTCCTGTCATTCCACATATGTCCCCCACTCTGTAGAGACAAATAAGAAGTTAGCCTTAACTATTCCTTTCTCTCATTCACAGGAATACTGAATGTCGTAGAGAAAAACATTTATAAGAAACTGATTTGGGCGGTGTCCTACTTTTATTAAGTATGTGATAAGATTGTTCCCCTCTTTAACCCCATTCCATTCCTTGTAGGCTTTTAAGAGGAAAGTTCTAACTAGTTACTCTGCGGCTCACTACTCTTTCTTTCTATTTTTTTTCTAAACTGAACACAAGGCATGGGCCGTCTGGGGAACACTGAGTTGTTTTTGAAGTGCATTTCTTGGTATCCAGAAAAGTTGTCTTGGTGTCGCACCTTATTTCCTCTTTTCCAGTTTATCAATTCTAACTCCCAGGTTCTACAACTTGAACTGTATTTTAAAGAGTTTTTTCCTCCCTTCTTTTCAGAGAGCATGTTAGTAACTGCATCAGGTGGAATGCATTTTCCAAAACAACCGTGACAAATGAAGGTAGAAAAAAAGTCAGAAGTTACTATAACCATAACTTCAGAAGCCCTGCCTGTTGTAGAAATGCCTTGACATTCTCACAAAGAGGCAACACTCTAGCCAAAATCTTTTATAGGAGATCATTATTCCAGCTAGAACCTGGCCAGGTCAAGCTCTTTTTTTCAAGTGTTGTTGTTGTTGATCAAATACTCCAAAGTCAAGAGCCAGTTTGGGATGAGCTGAAAATCTGATTATGTTCATAACAAAAATTAACTCTCTCAACCCTTAATACACAGAAGATTTATAATGATTTATAGCACCTCATTGAAATTCTAGGTGCACTGAAGTTTGATTGAGTCGAGAGTGAAAATGAAGGGCAGAAGCTTTGCCTGCTATTGCAAAGACAGGCTCAGTGTGATGCTGCTCTATCAGGTTTTCTGTTTATCCCTAAGGCTGGTGCAGCAATGACTTCAAAGTTTGATGGTGTCTGGGGTTTTTTTCCTTCGTTCTTTTTTTTCCTGTTTTTTCTTTCTCTAAAGAAGTTGAGCAGCAGGCTAATGGATCCCCAGCAGGGTGCAAAGACAGCGGAAAGCGCAGGAATCAGATGTCAATGTGTTCCTCCGAGATACCCTGCTAGGACAGCTAACTAACCAGGGCTTCAGTCTTCTCTTGGGGAACGTGCTTTGATGGTTCCCTGCCCACTCTTGGCTTCCTATATGCTTCCTGAATAAAATGCTGTCACAGATAAATCATGACTTCTGGGACCATTTTCTATTCTTTTTAAGGAAAAGTTTGGAAACATAAGATTAAAACAATGAGCAAGTTCTAGAGAATTTTATGTGCACATATAAACGTGTATATAGGCACATCACATCTCCCTACTGTAGAACCATCCATGGGTCTGGGACTATCCTCTGCATGTTCCTTCCCGACCCATTACTTTATGAGGTATGTTTTTATATTTTCTGTCAGTCACTTTCAGTCAATCACTAGATTACTCTGGAAAGTTCTTGTTGAACAGATTTTGAGGGGTTGGGGGTTTTCATTGTTTTCCTTCAGCATAAACACAAGTTGGGAATTGAAGTTGTCTCAGAGGTAAGAATTTCCATTTTACGTGCAATGGACATTCAAAATCTACCAGTGTACTTTTGTGGGTTCCCACCGAGGCACACAAATAATTAGGCCTTCAGGTACTGCTGCTGCTGCTGCTGTTGCTAGGTCGCTTCAGTCGTGTCTGACTCTGTGCGACCCCACAGATGGCAGGCCACCAGGCTCCCCCATCCCTGGGATTCTCCAGGCAAGAACACTGGAGTGGGTTGCCATTTCCTTCTCCAATGCATGGAAGTGAAAGGTGAAAGTGAAGTCGCTCAGTCGTGTCCTACTCTTAGCGACCCCATGGACTGCAGCCTACCAGGTTCCTCCATCCATGGGATTTTCCAGGCAAGAGTACTGGAGTGGGGTGCCATCGCCTTCTCCGTCAGGTACTGCAGAGTATTAATAATCTATCCTTTGTTTGGAGAAGAGACAAAACTCAGCAAACTGGAAATGGAAAGTGCTTCATCTATTTTGACCAAGCACAACCCTCTTAAGCGGACTTTACCCAGTAGAAGTCAATGAAGTAAAAAAGTTGCCCTAGAGCCATATCTGTATCTACTGCCGGGCTCCATCTCCATCTTCCCCTCCACAAGCCCCTGCGTGTCTTGGGCTTCACCCAGCAGCCTCAGCCAGACAGTGCATTTGGCTGGCTTCTCTCTTCACTGGCCCTCATCTTTCTACATTGCTCTGACTGCAAGAAGGTCTCTGATCATGATGTACATATCTGTTTGCTTCAGGCTCCATGTGAGGTTTCTTGCCCCTCAAACCTGCTCTGCCTTGGGGTCAGGGCTCTGGCCACTGAAAGGTCCCATAGCTACTCTTCCATGTCATTTTGCCTCTGCCCAGACTAACTCAGCAAGGCCACACTGCATTCTTATGCTCCATAAGGAGGAAGATGATGTCGTCTCTCACAGTTTGGGGTTCCTGCCAGCTTCATGCTTTCCCATTTGCCTTTATCCTCTCAGACTCTTTAGTAGTGCATTTCCCCATTAAAAAACCCAGACTGACCTTCCAGCAACAACCTGAATTCCTGCAGACATTTTGACATTTGACTAGCCTCACATTAGGGACCGTCCATGCTTGGTGAGTCATTTCCTCAAGATTTTGTGTCTTCGTACTCATGGTGAGCCCTCCCCACTGACTGATTCCATTTCTATGGCAGAGCATCAACAGTTAATGTGAGATTATCCAGTTAAATAGTGGAAAGCATCCAGGTGCTCAAGATGGGACAAAATAGGGATTCTCAAGGAGGGTAAATAAAGTCACTCTACAAGGTTTCAGTTTGAGGGCTTTCTGAAATGTTGATTTCAAAATTAGATCAATTTATATACTCATATAAATATGTAGTCATATGACTATATAAACATACAGTAATTGTCTATAAATTAATATTAATATGCAAATTCTCTCTATATAATTTATACATATTATAAAGAATTTATATGAAATCCATGAGGTTTTTAAAAAATAAGATGAAAAAAGGGCCTGACTTTCATGCTTTGTTCACTGGGAAGATACAGCAGCAGGTATGAATATGAACTTTTATAAACAGTTTGTTCCATGTTCCTCTTTAGATGCTGGGACTGTCCCCATTTGGTTTAGTAAGAAAAGATTGTGGGTGAATATCCAACAGAGGTGAAATGAGGCAGTAGAAAGGCGACTACAGCAAAACCGAGGCCACGGATGAGTGGGACACAATCTAGTCTGGTGGAAGCGTCACTTGAACTTTCTATATGTCCGTTTCCTGTGAATAAAACTAGCAAGTGTATCTAATATCACAGCTAGGCGGTAAAGTAAAATGTGAAAAGTCAGGAATGATAGATAATATGATGGGGTACTATTGCCCCCTACATTCTGGAAATGGCTATTTTCATTTTAAATTCAAAATAACTTACTTTTTAACCTGAAGATTTTAAAGTGTTTAATGGGAAGTATAAAAATAAGCCCAAGTGATTGTGAACCAGCAATGAAACATTTAAATTAACATGGAAAAACTCACGAGAGTCCTTTCCAGCACTTACGGTAACTAATCACGTAGGAAGGCTGTGTAGAGTTGAGTTCATTCCAAAGTAGCTTTCTAGACTAACACCAAAAATTTATCAGCCATACAAATACATCCTAAGCTTTACCCACAGTAAAAGGAATTTATTAATTGCAAGAAATTAATCTCATTTATTGCCTAAGAATGCACAGGAAAGTGAGTAAAATTAAAAAATAATTCGACATGGGTAGTCGAGGTCAATTTCGCAAAGCAAGATATACCTAACCCAACAGCTATGGGCCTTACACCTGGCAACCCAGCTTATTCAGAGATACCAGAGGAGTGAGGATGGCAGAAGTGGATGGGAGAAAAGAGAGTTGAGGATCTTCTTATAATAATGTAGACATTATTCTTGATATTTCACCCAATCTTTCATTTTTAAATAAAAGAGCATTATGTCCGATGTATAACTAAAATAATTCATTTTAGATTCTTTTAAAGCTTTACTTCTCTGATTTTATGCTATCATGTACTTAATGGATAATATAAAACAAAAGAAATTACTTTTGTTGTTTATAGTCATTAAAAATTACACTTCCATCCTCAAGACCGTATTCTATGTTTTTTTATTTTTTTATTTTTTAGGATAATGTGACAGGGCTCAGCAGTTCCTAAAAGTGCTGGAAATGAAGTGGTAAATAAGCCTGAAACTTAATGGTTGTGAAGTCCTTAAAAAACAATACTGTGTTTTTAATGGAGTTAGAGTGAGAAATGAAGCCGTTTTGTTTTCCCTGCATGTGTTTCTCACTCTGAAGTCAAAAAAGCAGCTCAATCTGATTGAGGTAGGTAGGGGGTAAAGAACTTACCAGGTTTTTCACATGAAAGCGAATGCTTAGAAGTAGGATTAAAAGCCGGTGTACACTAAACTGTGAGTGTTAACTGATGTCAGCCCTGCTCCTACTCAGAAAGTGGAGTGTGACCATCCAGAGCTGATGACACTGTCTCCTTGCCAGAAGCAGAGTCTCGAACCCACACAGCAGAGCTGGAAACCACCCCACTCAGGGTTCAGTGGATGCCATTTGTCACGCATCTCAGACAGAGGCAGATATTTAAGATGGAAGAGGCTTTACAAAACCCTGTGGCCCAGGCCATAGGGTCAAAGCAGAAAACTATGTTTCATGGAACTCTCAAGTCTCACATGATATTAATAAAAGTAAAAGAAAAATGGTAAAACTGAAAGAGATGTCCATGGTCAAATGTTTAAGAAATTCAAAATTAATCAAGGTTAAATGTGTTTCTTTCCTGGAGTACTTTTCCGAGCCTTCAGTATTTTAATGTGCAGGAAAAGAAAGTGAAAGTGATAGTCAGTCCGTTGTGTCTGACTCTTTGCCACCCTATCCATGGACTGTAGCCCGCCAGACTCCTGTGTCCATGGGATTCTCCAGACAAGAATACTGGAGTGGGTTGCCAGGCCCTTCTCCAGGGGATCTTCCTGATCCAGGGATTGAACCCACGTCTCCTGCGTTGCAGGCAGATTCTTTACTGTCCGAGCCACAGGGAAGCCCCAATTATTGAGCCTGAGACCTCTTTCTGATAAGATATTCACTAGGCTATGGATGGACACTTCTGTTCCTTAGGGGCACAGTTTGAGAAATACCGAGAGATAATACTACGATACCTGGTTTATAGACGAGGGAGCTGAGGCCCAAGGAGAGCTCGGGTCTTTGGATTCTGGGTACCCACTCTTTTCCGTGGACTGATCAGAAATCCGAGAAAAGATAGCTGCAACCACCATTCTCGGCAATACACATACCCTGGGAGGGTGTCCTAAAACCAATACTTGTGAAAATGCGGTGCATACACTTTCCCTTCCTGGCTCGGGGAAGACGCACAGACCCTCTCGAATCGTGATTACCTGGTACAGAGGCATACAGATGCTATCAATCCACTCGAGTTGCAACCGAGGCAGCTCATCCTTCCGGTTCCGGTCAAAAATAGCCTGTAATGTGGGAGGAGAGCCTTGCTTTATTACACCACAGACGTTACGGGTGCTTCGTCAACCACTTTGCCACAATGATCCTATTTTTACCAACTGAACACTTCACAAATCACAATCAACATTTACACGTACTTTCTTTTCCTTTATCTGTGATGAGAAATAAAGTATTTTCACCTCTTTTTATGAGATTTGTAAGCGGATTTATTTGGACTTTATAGCATGCAACTCCTTGGGGCCAAAATCTGTCTTCAGATATAGGTAACTGCTACTAAATCAAGTCATCAGGTCACTGGGAACTGGGTACAAGTCAAAGGAAGGGGGAATGTTTTATTGCCACAAAATAGTGCAGGCTTTTATTTTTATAGTGAGAGAGTATGGGATAGATTGGAAAAGATCCTTAAAAGCAATGTCATTTTGAATAGGAATTATTTGTGTTAATTTTTCAGAGTGGGGACAATTTTGTGTGTTTTTCAATAAGGTCCTGTCATTAACAAATTCCTAAATTTTTATCTATCATTGGATGGATAATGGGAGAACAGATGGCAACCCACTCCAGTATTCCTGCCTGGAAAACCCCATGGTCGGAGGAAACTGGTAGGGATGAACAGTGAGGGGAAGTACCCATTCTCTCCTCGTTCCCAGCTTTTAAACTTTATGATATTATGATGTTTAGAAAATTTCTGAGAGAAAGAAGTGACATATTTCTGTTGGACAAACACTGCCCCGTGTCCTCCCGTGAGAATGCCCCTCCCTTTGTTCTTTTTTTTATGCATATAAGCTTTATAACCAGAGGGCATATTTTCAGATTCAACTTATAGATTCAAGTTTTTATCGATTTAACTTATCAATAAATTTTAAATACATACACATGAAATATGTTTTTCCCAGATACAAATGAGATTGTCTTTATCTTAGATGACACCCACACAATGGCTATTACTGTAAAGCATTAAGCAGGAGTCACACATTATTCGGAGGAGGCAATGGCTCCCCACTCCAGTCCTCTTGCCTGGAAAATCCCATGGATGGAGGAGCCTGGTGGGCTACAGTCCATGGGGTCGCTAAGAGTCAGACACGACTGAGCGACTTCACTTTGACTTTTCACTTTCATGCATTGGAGAAGGAAATGGCAACCCACTCCAGTGTTCTTGTCTGAAGAATCCCAGGGACGGGGGAGCCTGGTGGGCTGCCATCTATGGGGTCACACAGAGTTGGACACGACTGAATGACTTAGCAGCAGCAGCAGCAGCAGCAGCAGCAGCAGCATAACATTATTAAGTATGCTGCAGGTTCCAGGTGCTGTATCAAGTGTGTCACGGACATGACCAGCTCAGGGACAGGTAAAGGCTAATTCCTTTATTCTTAAAGAGTAAGGCCGGGGTCTAAGAAGCAATCCCGCTCCGCCTTGCTGTCTTATGGTAGGTTTTGTCTTTCTTCTAAATAAAATGTGGCATCCACATCATTTTGGTGTTCACACAGGTCATGAGGGCAGACTCATGACACATCCTTGGTCCATATATGTTGAAAAATCCTGTATCCTTTAGACTTAGGAACAAAGGTGAGACTGTGTGGGGCTCAAATCATTTGCTGCTGAGGCTCACAAGAAGATAGAAGGGTGCTGCTGAGGAAAGTATCTCCAAATTAGGGAGACGGTCACTGCCTCCCACTGGCCCGCTCATCCTTGACTGCCATGTGGAGTGTAAATATCAGGAAGGAGGACTAGGCACTCCAAGACACTGTGAAACATGCTGGAGGAAGGGCTGTTTCTGTGAACTACGTGGATCTTGGTTCAATATGTCCAAGATTTAAAAACATTTAAATGTTTTAAAGCCATTTAAAAAACATTCTGTTTTACCCTGTCTATAGTTCTCAATGTTATCTGAAATTTTCTTATTTGTTTAATGACTCTTTCTGGTGCATAGGATACACTTTAAAAAAATTCACTTAAAAATATTCACAATTAGCTGTGAAACCATTACAACAGTCAATTTTAGAACATTTTTATCACTCCAAAGGAAAAAAAAATGACATACCAATTAGCAATCTCTCTTCATTCTTCCCCAAATCCCCTAATACTTAAGCAGTTCACAGAATCACTTCCTGCCTTTATAGATTTGTCTGTTCTGCAGAAAAATGTCTGCTCACATTTTATGTTCATGGAATCAAATGATATGTGGTCTTTTGTGTTAGGCTTCTTTAACTTGGCATAATGTTTTCAAGGTTTACTGTGTAAGCCCACATCAGCACTTCATTTTTATTGCCAAATGATATTCGCTCATATAGATATACCATATTGTATTTATCCATTTATCAGTAGATGGACATTTGGGTTGTTTCGACCTTTTATTGTGTATAATGCTACTACATTCAAGTTTTATTGTGTGGATGTACGCTTTTGTTTCTCTTGGGGTTATAATTAGAGGTAGAACTGCTTGCCACATGGTAACCCTAGTGTTTAATGTTTTGAGGAACTGCCAAACTGTTTCCAAAGCAGCTGAATCATTTAAATTCCCACCAGCAATGTACAAAGTTCCAATTTCTCCACATTCTTGCCAACTCTTGTTACTGTCTGTCTTTTTGATTATAGTCATCTTAGTGGGTGTGAAGTGGTACCTCACTGTGGTTTTGATTTGTATTTCCCTGATGACTAATGATTTAGGACACTTTTCTTCATGTGCTTATTGGCCACTTATATATATTCTTTAGAGAAATGTTTATTCAGATCCCTTACCCATTAAAAAATGTGTTGTCTTTCTGTTGTTGAGTTGCAATAGTTTTTATATAGTATATATTTCATAAGGCATTTTATACATTTATATAATAGCTTACATATATTGCAGTATTTTATATATATCCTAGACATTAGGCAGGCTTCCCTGGTGGCTCAGACGGTAAAGTGTCTGCCTGCAAAGTGGGAGACCTGGGTTCGATCCCTGGGTTGGGAAGATCCCCTGGAAAAGGAAATGGCAACCCACTGCAGTACTCTTGCCTGGAAAATTCCATGGATGGAGAAACCTGGTAGGCTACAGTCCATGGGATCTCAGAGTCAGACACAACTGAGCAACTTCACTGGTTAGATGTTAGGCCCATATCAAATATCTGCTTTATAAACATTCTTTCCCGTTCTGTGGGTTGTCTTTTCACTCTTTTGATAGAGTCTTTTGATACACAAAGTTTTTAATTTTGATGAAGTCCAATTTCTCTATTTTATCTTTTGTTTCTTATGCTTTTGGAATCATATGTAATGATATGTAAATGCAACTGTAAAAAATGGTAATGTTATGTAAAATATCATTGCTGAATCCAATCCAGAAGATTTATATCTTGTTTTTTCCCTGAGAGTTTATAGTTTTAGCTCTAACATTTAGGTCTATGATACATTTTGAGTTTATTTTAGAGTCTGGTGAAAGAGAAGGTCCATTTTCATTAGCATGTGATAGTCCATTGTCCCAGCACCATTTGATGTAGAGATGATTTTTTCTTGATTGCATTATCTTGGCACCTTGCCCAAAATCAGTGGGCCATATCTGTAAGGGGTCATTTCTGGAGTAATCACTTCTCAACAAATGTTTGATGAGTGGAAGTGTGAGATACCACTTTGTGCTATTTCCCTTTACAAAATTTTGCATCTTGTAATTGATCCTAAGCGAAAATTTATTTAATGTCCATATTTCCTGCCAGTTGACAAGCTTCTTGAGGGCAGGGAAGATGGTGCTGCCTCCTGTCTTGATGCACTGCGTCCAGCTTCATGCTTAATACTCGAAGGTGGTCAAGCACGTTCTGTTAACTGACTCACTGCTTCCAGTATTAGTCTGGATGAAGTTACTCTGTTGACCTTTAGGACTATGACACCTGAAAGGGCCCTTGGACAATTTTATCCCTAAATATCAAGGAATGATGGATACAGAAGGTGCCAGATCTGGTTGTGCACATTTCTAGACATTTCTGGAAAAGCACTAATGTGGGATACTCCTGTTACAGCAGCTAGGCCCCTCCCAAGGAGATGGTCATCAGTTGTATTAAGTAGGCCCCTATGGGGAGACAGTAGCACGTACAGCTATGTTTCCACCATAGAATTAATTTCATTTATGTCTCCAGGAAAACCCTTACCTGACTCTACAAAAGTTCCTTAGTGCTGCGCCACTACACCTGCCAGCCTGTCAATGCTGGCAATTAACTCATATTTTTTCCATTTAATTAAATGACCTGTAGTATTGCTGCCGTGTAAGGCCTTCAGAGCAGGACTTGGAAACAGTTTTTTAAAAGAGGAAACAAGCTTTTACTTGAAAACAGATATACTAAATAATAGGTGGCAGAAATTTGGATTGTACTACGTTTTACACATTAACTATGTATCCCAATTTAGCATCTTTATTTTATAACCAAATTTGATGACACCACCAAAAAAGAACAAAGGAATGTTTTGAAACCAGTATAAACAGATATTGCTTTGGAAATTAAAATAATTGATGGGTGTGTTAACCTATGTAGTCTCCTGATCTATTATGGGTCAACAATAAATAAAGAATAGTCAAAATTAGTAAGTCTGAGTTCTGACTTCAAACAGGTGAAACTCTTCAAGCTAGAAGCTCTTCTGCCGCTTTTCCTTGTTTTTAAATGTCAGTAAATAAAAATGTTTTAAAACTTGAAGATCTTATAAGTAACTCCAAATATTCAAAACCTAGTTGATCTGAATCTTCATAAACAGACACTCTTGATAGCTGACACATTCCTCGAGCTGCATTGAATCTTCTGTGCTCTGGCAGACTTTAGAATACTCTGGACCATTCTTGAATCATTGGGTGATATGTTTTGAGCTACTCTTTCATTAAGAATAAAGAGACTGCCGCCTCCTTGAGGCTGGCGACTGGGGCATTTATGTCTTTGTTTCCTGATGGGTAAAAACAGAATCATCCTTAGCCTACAGTAAGCATTCTCAAATAGTAACTGAATGGTTGAATCCAATAAAAGCAGCATTTCAATCAGCAGAACCTTGTTTCCCGGGTGCAACTTTTCATCTTGCAAAAAAAGAAACAGACTTGAAATGGTTTGCTTTCAGAATTTGGAAAAGTTCAAAATTGGAAAGTAAAATCCAGAATATCCATTATTTACTGCACCTGCTTGTTCTAGCCCCTCAAGGCTGGACAGCTTGCCTTTAGGTTTTTGTTTTTTCCTGTCTGTCTGTTTCAACGTAGCCACTGACTGCATATGAAGCATCAGCCCTGGGCTTTGAGTTATTCAAGTATTACTCTGCAATCCTCCCTTGTGCCTGCTTCTCCCAGGGTGGGAACACAGGAAATGCTTGTTAAGTAATCAGCCCTCTTAATCAGAAACCTGGGAATAACAGTGTTTAGCATCTAAGTTTAATTAAAGTTTGAAACTTTCAAGAGTCCTTCCTTAAATTCATTCTCAGCCTTTCAAGGTGCACTCTGAAGTTATTTTGAAATGTCATTCGAAAGGGTAAATACATCATAAGAAATGGACGATCTTACTGAAGGGGTAAGTTTCAGTTCTGCTCTCTCCCGATCGCCTTGTTCAAAGAACTCGCTGGTTACAAGTTCAGCCACCTGAAACACAAAAATATTTTAATTAATGGGCATATATAATTCATCATGAGACACAAAAGTTATTTCTGGCTTATGTCTATGGCAGTTACCCTCAAGACAGACTATCATTTGAAAAGCTTATGAGGAAGTTCATTAACCTTTTGTGTTTGAAAGTATGATAGAATTTAATCAATGAACCTGATTTCCTTTTAATTCGATCTTGTGCATTGTATTTTTATTTATTTTTCTTGAAATAGAGTGAAGTACAGTTGCAATCCTTAGACATATGCCAATAGACAATCTCTGAGAGTAGAGCTCACATCAGATGAGGCATGGATATGTAACTTTCAAGGGAGGGAATGTTCTTATCCAGAAAAATGAAGCAAATACTAGCCTAATAATAATTGACATTATAACAGATCATGATACTATATTTGTAATAATAATTCAGCCAACTTTTTGGTTGTTTCTGTGCAGATTTTTTTACTTTGTTGCACACATATTTTAGCCTGGCTACATTCTGCCATCATAGAAACTTTTTAACCATGTCCCCCTACCAGTATTTGTGTGCACTCTGGAAGGGTTAACCCCAGGGCCCACCCTTTGCTTCCTACTGTAGCAATCAGTCAAGGGGCAGGACTAATGCCAGATTTGTTGTTCATACCAGACCTTTCTGGTATTTTGGGGGGAAAATAGTTATTTATGTGTTTTTGGCTGCACTGGGTCTTGGCTGCTGCTGGGGGGCTGCTGGCTGTGGTGAGCAGGGGCTCCTCGTCATTGCAGAGTGTGGACTTCTTGCTGCAGTGGCTTCTCCTGTTGTGGAGCAAGGCTCTAGGTGAAAGGTCTTCAGAAGCTGCGCAGGCTTAGTTGCTCAGCAGCATGTGGAATCTTCCTGGACCAGGGATCGAACCCATGTCCCCTGCATTGGCAGGTAGATTCTTATCCACTGTACCACCAGGAAAGTCCTATAGTATGTTATGATATGACTTGAAGAATGTGATTTGGTTTTAGGCTGTCTCCATCCACATAGTAAATAACTATTTATGGTGGGTTCTAGTTGTTAACAAGCACAATGGAATGGCTGTTCTACTGTAAACCACACAGATATTTCCAAAGTAAGGAAATATATTTTTCTACATATCATCTATTAGCATGGATGATTAGAAGCTGCTGATCATGGTCAGACTTACAGAGATTATTTTTTTTCCCCCCAAGTCCTGTGCTTCTATCAATAGGTTTATGGGAATAAAACTGATATAACAGATAAGAGCTGACCGGATATTTTCAACAACACCATGGTGAACATCTGGGAAATCTCTGAGATGAACTAGCTGGATTTACAAAATGTTGAAAGAACAGAAAACAAATTTCAGACAACTTGATGGCAAGAAGACCTGATTTCCAGGCTAATTCCAGGCTCTTATAAAGATGAGGTTCTTAGGTCTGGCAAAGGTTAGAGTGGCTTAATTTTGGTCAAGTGCAGAGAATCAAGATTATTTACCTAAGTATATCTCTCAAGAGATTTTATCAACCATAAATGGTAGCCATTGATAAAACAAAAAAGAATATGTATCACACACACATCTGAGAGTGGCAAGCATAGAGTCATTTATTAACAAATGAAATGGCCAGCGCAGATTTTAAACATTTAAAAAATTCAATAGCATAAAACTAGGTGGAACTGACTGAATCTTCCTGGGATTCCGGCTCACTTCTCTCCAGCCTCTGCCACTGCCTTTCACATTAGCACGCCAAGCCTCTCCTGTTGCTCTCTGGCCTTCTTTTAGAGAAGAAGTGGCCCTCTAAGGACCTGGCCTCTCCAGAACTCTCCCTCGGACTCCTCTGAGGTGGATCTTTTGCACTAAGGAATGTGCGTGTGTATAGCAGGTCACCCCGAGGTGGAGTCCCGAAGAGGTCAGTAGTCCCTGGAAAGCAAAGAAATTAAAACAAAATCCTTGTATTGAGCTTTCTAAAGTGGTTTCATTTTGTACTTCATTCCCAAACATGAACCACCTCTCATCATGCACTGCTGCAGTTGTGACCTTTCATCCTAAAGTATTTATTCATCTTGTACACTTACAAGAAAATACCAACTGATGTCAGTTGTCACAACTGGTAAAGTGGCTCCTGATTGAATTTTTTATTAAAGAAGGAAATTGAGATGCTAATCAGTCCTTGGGGGATGACTGGGGAAACCCGCATGCTTAGAGTCCTGTGTGCAAGGAAGGCCAAGTGAAAGAGACTCCAGTGAGAAAACATCTTCAAAGGGAATTAAAAAACAATCAGCATCCAGGAAATTGGAAAGATATTTCTATTTTAAAAAGAAGTTTCTATTGTTTCTGTCCAACTGTTTCCTAACATCCTACTAGAAATGAGTAAGTTTTTGAAAACATTTAACTCATTCAATTTGGAGACAAAAATGAGATCTTTAGAGTTGTGACAAGATTTCTGATGGAAACATTTAGAAAAACAGGGTTTTATGTTTTATTTCCCTGACCTCATGAGTTTCTGCATCAGTGAGCAGACGTTCAAATCTTGAAAATAAAATAATATTTATATCAGGGACAAAGAAGACCACCTACAAGTGGCCATTGGGCCTCTTCATTCTATAATCTCAATGCAGTAGCTTTTTTCCTTTCAAGTACTTTGTCACTTTCTGACTCCCAGGTGGGCTGCTGCTCCTTTATCTGTGACATGCACTTCACTGGGGTCCTGATGGCCCTGGCACAGCGTCCCTCATCCATCCCCTTTCTAATCTTCTCTATTATCCTCGGTCCTCCTAACTGTTTCCTACTCTCCACCACCTTCCACCCCTATCATAGAGGCCACTCCCCATATAGTATCTGGAAAAGCTACCTACATCTTCTCTGCACTATATTCCCAAACTTTATTTTAAGGGAGGCCATCCCACATGAGGGAGGGAAAGGTGGGCATAGATGAAGAAATAAGCTACGCGACCAGCAAATTCTCCACCATAACCTGCTTTTTAGCTACAAGCGTGTGTGCATGCTTAGTCGTGCAGTCGTGTCTGACTCTTTGTGACCCCATGGACTGTAGCCCACCAGGCTCCTCTGTTCATGGGATTCTCCAGGCAAGAATACTGGAGTGGGTAGCCATTCTCTTCTCCAGGGGCTCTTCCTGACCCAGCGATTGAATCCAGGTCTCCAGCATTGTCAGTTCAGTTCAGTTCGTTTGCTCAGTATGTCCGACTCTTTGCAACCCTATGGACTGCAGCACTCCAGGCTTCCCTGTCCATCACCAGCTCCCAGAGCTTACTCATCGAGTCGGTGATGACATCCAATCATCTCATCCTCTGTCGTCCCCTTCTCCTCCTGCCCCCAATCCCCCCCAGCATCAGGGTCTTTTCCAATGAATCAGCTCTTCGCATCAGGTGGCCAAAGTATTAGAGTTTCAGCTTCAGCATCAGTCCTTCCAATGAATATTCTGGACTGATTTCCTTTAGGATGGACTGGTTGGATCTCCTTGCAGTCCAAGCGACTCTCAAGAGTCTTCTCCAACACCACAGTTCAAAAGCATCAATTCTTTAGTGCTCAGCTTTCTGTATAGTTCAACTCTCACATCCAAACATGACTACTGGAGAAACCATAGCTTTGACGAGATGGACCTTTATTGGCATTGTTGGCGGATTCTTAACTGTCTGAGCCACTTCAATCATGTCACACTAAAGTGAAAACCAAGACTCAGTTGGAAGAGAGTCTGTTTATTAGAGCAGAGTCTGTAGCAAAACAGCGCCACCTGCACCAAGCTGTCATGTGAGCAAGATAAAAACGTTCATTTGTGTTCAGCAACTGAATTTGAGAATATATTTGTTACTGCAGTCAAGCCTAGCTTAGCCTTTACTAACACAAAAATTGGTATGGAAGTGAGGTACTGCTATTCATAGAAAGGAAGGAAGGAAAAGAAAGAAAGGGAATAACCCTAAAATATGTGGCTCGAGAGTCAAGTATAAAAAAGTGAGGAAATGGTTGTTAGAAGCTATAGGGATGAGGATCCATCTTACATGGTGGCAAAATAGTTTGTGTAACGCAAATACTGTAATAAAGCAAATACTGAATCTAAGGAACTTAGGGGAAGAGATTGAAAAAGAAAGCACGTGATGGCTGCTATTGACTGTTTTGCTCGGTATTATAAGAAGTGAGCTCAGAAAAGGGTTGGCAGGTGTATAATCAGAAATGAAAGGGAACAGAGAAAGTCATAACTTCTGGATCTTTTATAGGGATAGAATATGAAGCTGCTTCTTAACCCCAAACTGTGAAAGTAAAAATTGAGATACATTTTGAATGACAAAGATCTCAAGACTTACTTAGCCTCACAACAAGAATGAAATAGAGAGTGTGGCCAGTGACACACAGTTAAAAACTCTGAATGAAAAGTAATTAGCCTCCAATTAAAAAAAAAACAAAACTTTGAATGAATTAGGGAACACACACTACATCCTTTCAATTAGACAAAATGGCCCAGAGAAATAATTTTTGACTACACAGTTTTCTCACTGGTGCCAAATACTGGGCACCAAATACTAGAGATTAACGGTCAAGAGAGAAATAAAGATGTACGTGTGCTCTATTTCCTTCTTCCTGAATGTAAGGAAGCAAAGAAATACAGATCTAAGAAGTTTGTATAGGATCTAACTGTGGAAATGCTTATTAGCAAATGGAAATGACTGGGATCAAAGACCTAAGAAGGAGGCTCAATGTTTAAGAGGCTTTTGGTGCTAAAACCCCCTCACAAGCCTGTGAATATCTAAAACTTAAACCTGGGGCACTCAACCTTCTTTAGAGGGGAAATAAGCTGAGAGAGTTTGACCTCTGAGTCTCACCAAGGAGGACGGTGGAAAAGGAATGATCTCCCAGGATGGATCTAAAAACCATAGAAAATATCAAATTGGGGAGCATGTCCCTGAGAATCAGGGCCCTCGCAGAGGACGCCCCATGGAGCTGGAAGTGTCATCTGAGTGTTTTGCGGCATGGGTGTGTGCTGTGTGCTGCATTTTGGGTGTGTCTGGGCCTCTGGTTTACATCCAGATGTGCTGTAGGGGTGCGCACGTATCACCCAGAGATCCTGGACTTTGAGCTTAGCCCCTTGACCCATGGGCTGTTTGGGTCATCTCCCTTGGAGGGGAGGATGAGTATATTTTGCTTGCAGGAAGGAGAGTGAACCACATTTTTGGTGATTAGAAGGGCAAACTGTGGGAGTTATGTTTTCACCAACTATTCCTCGCTTTCTACTTTCTGGGCACAGGGAAGGATAGCATTTCCTAGCTGGACGGGGTCTTGTGGTAAGTTCTGGCCAATGAATTGTTGGGGGCATGACATTTAACTTCCAGTGAGTGAAAAACCCACCCGGGCCTCTGCTGGAATGATCCAGACAGTGGCTGCTCCATCAGCCCCAGTCCAGCGTGAGGACAGAGGCGCCAGCCAACCCCGGAGGCACGCGCCTCCAGGTGATCTGTTGGTTTTAGCCACCGAGATCTTGAGCTTAGTGGTAACACAGCCCATTCTGCCAGCACACTTGCCTTATTTAAAAAGGTTAACGGGTGCCTCCTAATGTAAGAAAGCATAAAACACTGTTAAGAAGGACTTTGGAACTTAATCTGCTAGAACTTGAATTCCTAGCTATGCAACTTACACTTGTGTGACCTCAGGCTATGTATCCTTTCTAAGCCTCATTTTTCCCATTGGTGAAATAGGAATAATTAGTTTCCTAGGGCTGCCAGAAACTACCGCAGACATGGTGGTTTAAAGCAACAGAAATGACGTCTCTTATAGTTCTGGAGGGCAGGAGTTCAATATCAGTTCACTGGGCAGAAATTGAGGTGCTGGAAGGGCCATGGCCCCCCGGAGTCTCGAGGAGAGGGTCTGTCCTTCGCCTCTTCTAGTGTCTGGTGGCTGCCAGCATCCTCCTTCCCGGGGCCATACCGCTGCAGTCTCCACCTTGTCTTTGCCTTGCCTTCTCCTCTTGTGAAGGTGCCATCCCCGTGCCTTTCTCTTCTAAGGACACCTGTGACTGAACTGAGGGCCTTCTTGAATAATCCAGATGATAATAATGATGGTCCTTAACGTAATCACATCTGCAAAGACCCTTTTTCCTTCTAAGGTAACACAGGTTCCAGGGATTAGGACCTGATGGCCTTGGGTTGCCATTATTCAGCCCCTACAGTAACAACACCCACCTCAGAGGATTTAATGCTATAACACTTACAAAGCAGACATTTAACAGTTACTCAGTCAATAAATATTAGTTTTTATTGTTATGTGAATGTATCTTATTTTCCCTCAAATGTCAAGTCTTAAGATAACAAGTTACTGCTTTAGACCCCACAGCCCACCCAGGAGCTGCCTCATAAACCGGAAAGAGCTACTAAATTAATCAAATCTTAAATTGGGTAGTTATGAGATTAAAAACTATTCTTGCTCTAGAACTAACACTTTTGAACAGTGAAACCAGTAAATGCATTAAATTTTTGGTACAAATTAAATTAGATACCTCATATTTTGGCCAAAGAGCCCTCTGATTTCTAAATAGGCTTAAAAAAAAATCAAATTTCCTTTTTACCTCCTTTTTTTTTTTTCACCAGATGTGAAAAATTGGACCTTGTACTAAAACATGGTTACCTATTCAAAAACACTACGTTTGAAACTCCTGCCTTAAGAAATGGCCAAAGTGTTATTTGGATTTAGTGTGTTAAAAGAAAAAAATCTTACAGAGTCAGAAATATTAGTTCTCAGTGGAAGCATGATAAAGAAAGGCTGGGCAATAAACTATGTCGCCCCTCGGCCTCCTGCTATTTTTTACACCGCGTTAATACTGATGCAAATTGACTCGGGTTTCAGTGCCTGGCAGACAGGGCTCTGGGAATACTGTCCCCCCCAGTCCCCCCTCGGTTGAGCCCTGCCATTAATCACCACTCGCCTGTCTCGAGATCTCCCACGGTTTGGTCACGGCTCCAAGGTCACAGGCTGTCATTAACATTGATCTGAAAAACAGAACCAAACAAAACAGCCTGAATAATCTTTTGTTGCATTCCTAAACAAACCTGTCCTAGATACGTAAATAAATAAAATGGGACCAAGGCCAGCTCACATCTTCTTTACCTCCACAAGGGAAGCACTGTTTATGGTCCCATGTTTAAATCTCCATCGTGCAACCACACTGCTTCGGAGGACAAAGCTCGCGCTCCCTCTCGGTGGCCCTTTTGTTTTGCCTGCGGTAGATCAAGGAAAGCCAAGTCCTGCTTTCTCCGTACCTGAACCAAGCAAGTTCTGCTGAAAATAATTTGTAATGGACGATGCTTTTTATTTTTAACACTCAGCAAGGGAATCCGTATATAATACTACCATAGCTGGTGAACCTATTTACCAAAGTATCACTGATGGATGGGGACGGAAGAAAACCCACAGCAAAAGGCAAATAGCCTGCCCTGTTAGGGGCTCCGGCATTTTTATCGGCTCCACAGAGCTAATATTTACGAGGGAGAGACACACGGTTTCACTCCAGTTTACTACCTGGCTACAACCCTGTTTTACAAGCGTTACGAAGAAGAAACATATTCAGCCACAGCTTTTATTAATTTGAGCACATAAGAAAATACAGGCAAGATCCGGATCAGATCTTTGAGGGGCAGATTTCTACTGGTTTATCTAGAATCCACACTGAACCCTGGATATAAAAAATATGGGGAACGCCAGTTTCAAAACTTAAAATGTACATGAGCATATTAACATAAGTTATCATGCAAACCATGAAAAGCAGTGTACAATTCAGCCCTAAACAGACTACCTTTAAGGAAGAATAAAGAATCGGCAGATAAGGGTCTGCAAGAAACCAAGACAAGGGTTAAAAGGGGAAAGAAGCAAACAGACACCATCACCTGGAGAGTTCTAGAGAGGGAGGCTATGACAACACCAGTTGCAGCCCTGGTGCTCCTAACTGGGTGTGGTGGGAAGGGAAAAAAATCAGGCACACTCTTTGCCCCAAATCTCTCTTTGTATTAAAGCTAGCTGCCTGTGATGAGGAGTAGTGAAGGATCTGAGCTGGGGAACCACATCTTGGCTCACTCCTTTTGGAAGAAAGGGGTGTGTTGTTAAAGGTCAGAGGGCTGTCCTGACGTCAGGTGTTAACATTTCATACCCTGCTGGGTCTGAACGCCTTAGAAACACGTCTGCTTCCCAGATGGCAGAGCAGGCCTGGATGGTGGTGAGAGGTTTGTGTCACTTCCCCAGGAAACTACTCCAGGGAGCAAGGCAGACCGGCAGGTAACAATAGGTCTTTCAAAGAGCACTCAGGCAGCACCAGTTAGGAGCAGCGCTCTCGGAGGCAGGCAGCATCTAACTCCAAACACTGCCAAGCTAAGACCGGTGCAGAGAGACACATCAGCCTATTGTTCATCTTTGGTCTGTGACGCGCTTCCGCAGTCCTCACCATGTGCCTGCCTCTCTGCTAAGCAGTGTACACACTACCTACTAACGAACCTCACACTAAGCGACTCCTCATCACAGGGTGCTATTATGTCTAGTTTCCAGAGAGGTCACGGAGAAGGCAATGGCACCCCACTCCAGTACTCTTGCCTGGAAAATCCCATGGACGGAGGAGCCTGGTGGGCTGCAGTCCATGGGGTCGCTAAGAGTCAACGCAATTGAGCGACTTCACTTTCACTTTCCTGCCTTGGAGAAGGAAATGGCAACCCACTCCAGTGTTCTTGCCTGGAGAATCCCAGGGACAGGGGAGCCTGGTGGGCTGCCGTCTATGGGGTCGCACAGAGTTGGACACGACTGAAGCGACTTAGCAGCAGCAGCAGCAGCAGAGAGGTCAATGGAAGTGTGGAGGGATTAAGTAACTTTCCCAAAGGAAGGAAAGGATTCAGGATTCCGTGCTTATCACAAAGCTGCCGCACCCCTCTTGTTCCACTCCAGTGCTTTTCATTTTAGGACCGTTTTAGGACCCTCTGCTGGGACCAGAGAGGGACAAAACTGTAGGTAATGCGTTGGACTTTGTAGTCTCTCTCCCAGACAGGAAATAAAATCTCTGTGAGCTTGCCTACTTGTACCATAGTTGATCATTACTTAAGTCTCATCTACTCAATAATTTGAAGCTTACTTCTCAAATTCACGTCAACATTAATCAGTCAATCAACAAATTTATTGAGTATCTGCAAGGTGCTCTGATGATGAGAATTCTAATAGCTACCATTTATTGAATGGGGCTTCCCCAGTGGTTCAGTGGTAAAGACTCCATCTGTAGTGCAGGAGCTGCAGGAGACCCAGGTTCAATCCCTGGGTCAGGAAGACCCCTGGAGGAGGGCATGGCAACCACTCCAGTATTCTTGCCTGGAGGATCCCATGGACAGAGGAGCCTGGTGGGCTTCAGTCTATAAGGTTGCAAAGAGTTGGACACAACTGAGTGACTTAGCACACACGTGTTGAACAGGCATTAGAGAGTGATTTATATCGTCTCTATATGAGGTAGAGATACCATTATTATCTCCATTTTCCAAAGCAGAGAATGTTTTGCCTTCCTGGATGGGCGGGGTGGGGGGAGGTGGTTAGGTACCTTGCCTGAGGTTATTATCACTAGGCGGTATCAAAACTAGGGCTGGGATCCAAACAGTCTGACAGAACATCTTTACTTGCAGTGAATACAGTGGAGCCAGAAAGTCTGTATGGAGAAAGGAGACAGAATAAAGGCTGGGGAGGAGGATGGCGGATGTCTAAAACCTTTATCCAATTGGTGAAGGGAGTCAGTTAAGGTTGGGGGCTCAATTAAGGAGGCACCTGGCCAAAGCTTCAAGGAGAGGACTTTAATACCTCTTATTAATTAAGAGGTATTAATAGATGTGGGAATAGTTTAAAGAAGGAGAGAGTGGAAGCAAGGAGGCTGGTAGGAAAGTATAACTAAAAAGGGCATAAAACCAAGAAATGCGGGGACGGAGAGGCAAGGATAAGCATGAGCACTTACAAGGGGAGAACGGAAGGAGGTGAACGGGCAGTTTTAGCTTATTTTTTAGAGTCAGTCTCTGTCCTTAAAAGGCCATCTCTGGAATAAGAGAGGAGGGAGGGAGCTTGCAGCAACTGTTTGTGTCTCGATGTCTGCATAACTCTAGTCTGATTTACACTTAGATGGTGCAATCTGCTTAGTGCCACTGCAGGAATGAAGGCCAGGAATGTCCGCCATGGGGTCAGAAGAGGTCATGTGACCCTAGAGTGTCTGAGACTCCCAGTGGCTCACTGCTGCCACGACTCTCTTCTAGTTGCCAAAATTGCCTCAATAATTATCTTGAGATAATCATAACTTTCTTGATTTGTTCTCTAGTTTTAAAAGCATTTGCAACTAAAAAGAGAACTATTTGCAGGGGGATAAATTGGGAGACTGGGATTGACATATACACAGTACTATATATAAAATAGATGACTAATATGGACCTACTGTAGAGCATAGGTAATCTGCTCAATACTCTGTAATGATGTATATGGGAAAAGAATCTAAAAAAGAGTTCACATATGTATATGTGTGTGTATATATATATTTATACAAAAAACACTGATTCACTTTGCTGTTATACCTGAAACTAACACAACATTGTCAATCAGTGTTTAAAGATTAGTATACTTCAATAATTTTTTAAAAAAGGAATACATTTTAATTTAAAAGATATTTTCAATTCAGTGAAAGATTACATGTATGAACTGCATTTTATGTTTACCAAACAAAAAGATGACACCTTGCAGTTGACAATCTGTCTCACTGCTTTAAATTTTACACACAAATACAGATCCCAAACGGCCAACAGAAAATGACAGTACGGAAGTAACTCAGGTTCTGTTTAGCTTTACCATCACCGCGATACCATTGTTTATTCCAAATATACTGCTTAAAAGCAGAAAGGTGACATCCCCAAAGGCTGGGGAATTGCATGTGGAGTGAGGTCAACAGGTTCTGAGCCGTTAGGAACTTGCTCTTGAAAGCGTATCCCGAGTCCACCTGTGTTAGGGCTGACGGGAAAACTGGGTGTTTTGGGAATTAACTTACATGTGTACAATCCATAGACAATGGAAGGATGAGTAATACTGTGTTAATTTGAAGCTTTCAGAGCAATTATTTTGATACTCAGCAGTAACCTCAGCAATTGTTTAGAATTTATACCAACAAAAGAATTTTCTCTGGGATGCATGTCTCATCGTTGACATTGTTTAGATTGCAGGCACATGGTGATGATAAAAAGCAGGCTAACTTTTAGTTGGTTTTATTACTATTTTAAAATTCTCTGGGATGGTGTTTCCCAGACCGCCCCCTCCTTGACATGCACATGGTCAGAAGCCAGCTGTGAAATGGGGTGGGGGGTGCGGAGCTGCAGGGAGAGGAGAGTTCCTGCAGACTTCATCTCTGCTCTGTGTACTTTGTCTCCAAATAAGATTTTTCTTACCTATAGGGTTCCCTGCAGAAAAGTTTGGAAACCTCTGTGGGAAAATACTCATGTGGAAACACACAATAAGCACTGGCATTTTAGGAGCTGTGTTCCGGAGAGAGGCCAGACCCCAGTGGTTCTGGTAGGACAATTTGGGAGGATACTGAGGAACAAAAGAATTCCTTGAGGGGAGATTACATTTAGGGGAGTAGTAAGGAGGAGGAGGCTTCCCTGTGGTTCAAACAGTAAAGAATCTGCCTGCAATGCAGGAGATCAGGAAGATCCCCTGGAGAAGGAAATGGAAATCCACTCCAGTACTTTTGCCTGGGAAATCCCACGGACAGAGAAGGCTGCAGGGCTACAGTCCACAGGGTCACAAAGAGTCAGACATACGGAGTGACTAACACACACACACACACACACACACACACACACGGAGAAGGAAGGGTTGGAGAAAGACAAATAGGAGAAAGGAGAGTCAGAAGATAGCAAAAAATTCAGAAGAGCATGGGCTTTGCAGAAGCCAAGGCAGGAGAGAGTTTTAAGAAAGGAAAGGCCAACACAATTCAGACTGTGAAGAGATCTAGGAAGCTGGAGAGAACAAAGGTCGTAGGATATGATCCCTGGGAGGTGACTGGTGACTTTTCAAAAAGTGCAGAGATCACATTTTAGCAACTAAATTCCTCAGTCGAAGAATTTACTCTAAATACTAGATATACTTTGGAATGCTATGCAGCAATCAAAGATGATGCTGGTATGGACACGGAAAGAATTCCAAGGCATGCAGTTGAGTGAAGAAGCTAGTTCAGGTTGATATGTAAATATATAATTTATGTTGAAGAAACAGATGGACACTAAATAGTATGTTTCCCATGGGTACACATGTGTGGAAATGCTCTGACAGTAGTCTGAAAATAAACAAGGAATTAAAAACAGAGCAACGCTGTGCACAGTATGGGAACTGGGAGTAATACCCCAGGAACATTATAGAATGTTCTGATTTGTTACAGAAAATTGTATTCCAATTATTGTGGAATTGAGTGATCTAAAAAGAAAGAAATTGCCTTGTACGAAGTTAGAGGAGCGTGGCTGAGCTGTGGGATTGAAGGACAGGAGAAAACTATGTTTGGACCTTAAGAAGAAGGCAGACTTTAGGGATGATGTTTTTTTTTTAAAACTGAGGAGATGGAAGCATGTTTTTTAGCCTAGAAAGGTCATGTTGGGGAAAAAACTAAAAGCCAGATTTTGAAAATGTCAAAAGGAGTAAAACTGACACAGCCAGGTCAGAGGTCAGGGGTGGGGAGTGGGGGAGGAGGGCCCGGAATAGGAACCTAGAATAGGAAGCTGAGATGGAGGTGTTGACAAGAGGAGGCCCCCGATACCACCTCTGGAAGGACAACGAGAATGTCATCTATAACGATAACAGAGCGAAGCATGGATGCAGAGGAGGGGGGTAGAGGGCCCTTTGGTGAGACGGTGAGCAGGGGGTCAACTGCGGAGGCAAGGGGCAGGCAGGCTCTGCGTTCTGAGACGGGGGCAGAGGCTGCGGGCTGGGCCAGGGTCCCCGGGGTGTTTTCAGTGGTTGCCCAGCTGTGGGGCAGATGCACTGAGCCCAGAATCCTGGCCTCACAAGCTTTCCCAGGAATACTAAACAGCTGTGGAACAGGACTAAGGCACTAAGTCTGCGGATGGGTGAGGTGAGGATGGTGGAAGGCCGGGGCAGAGGGAAAGAGGAAGAGTGCCTACCCAGCTGGAGTGGCTGCAGTGGGGAAAAGTGGTTAAAACGTGCCGAGGAAAAATGAGATTTTGCTGCTGTCTTTCCTAAACTACTGAGAAGAAGTTCCATGAAAAGTCTAGAACAGATTCCTTATTCCAAACACAAAAATCTTTTGATTGGTTTTCCATCTAAAATGTCTACTATCTCTAAAAACAAAACAACCCAACTTAACTCTCCACTTTCCTTTGTTCTGTGAAACTGTTTTCCAAGGTCCCAAAATCCCATCTCCAGTGCAATTTGCATGCCTGCTGAAACACGACTAGTTCAAACATCTCCTAATTTTGAAGGCAAATGTATGGAGAAGAGGCAATATAAAATAAATCAGAAGATGAAAAGACATATTCTCTATCTTTTTTGTAATTATTCAACTAGTTTCTGAATGGTTTGAATGCAAGCTAAGGTTTGGTACTTTAAACATCAGTTGTGCACTCTTAGCATTGTCAAAAAAGCATCAGTAAATCTTCAAATACTGAATAAACACACAAACAAGAGCTTTTTCTTACCGAAATATATCACGATGGTTTTTGATGTTCCAATTATATTCTCCTTTACTGACAAGTTCGAAGAATTCTGTTCTCCTCCTGCATGAAATCAAATGAAAATTCTCAGTCTGTGTGGTGATATAAACACATTAATGGGAAAATATAAGACCACCTCAACCAAGTAATTTAATATTTGAAATCATGAGGCTAAAGTGCTATCAAAATAAACCACTTTTTAAAAAATGTTGAGGCTTTGACAAAAAGCCACAATCATTTCCAAATGTATTTACAACAGAAGAGATTATCGGGCCATAAAACAGAAATCAGTGTGGTCCCGCATTTGGGATTTCTTGCTGTGAAGCCCTGTGACTCTTAATGAAAAAGTCAGAGAAGGGAGGCAAGGACACATAAAAAGCGGGAACAGTTCCAGAATGTTCTTTTATCATTCAACATAGAACTGACCTGTATGATCATCCAAGATAATATAAACTCCCTGGTAGTAAATTCAGGACAAATACTTTTGTAGAAGTTAAAAAGTAACCGTTTCATCATTTCAGGGCTTTAGGCACATCAGCTATGGAGTCAGAAATAACTGTGTTTAAACCATAGCTCAGTCACTTCTTGCTGTGCAACTTTGGAAAGTCACTTAAACCCTCTGAACCTCAATTTCCTAATCTGTAACTTGAGGGTCCTATTTGCTGACTCAGAGTTATTGTGAGGATTAAGTAAGATGATATGCAATGTGTTTAGCATTAATATCAGCACATTTTAAGTGTGGATGCACAAGCCTGTGGAAATGCATGTAGAGATGTGTGGATACGCAAAAGAAAAGAAGGGAAGCTTCTCAAGTTGTGAAAATAGGATGCCATTCCTATTTTCAAAACTTTTGTTTAATCTAGTTTTATGATTTTTCATTTTTATAATGAGAAAGGAAAAAAAGACATCACCACTTTGGTTCTTTAAGAATCATTTCCCAAGGTCTCACATTTTTGGCACTTCCTAATGAGAGGCTCTTTAAAGGATCCTGACACACTGCTTCCCAACGTGCACCCCACAAAATGCTAGTCTGAGGAGGTGCTGCAGGTAAAGGGGGTGCTCTGGCTAAGTGGGTTTGAGAAATGCTTCCTGTGATCCTTGAAGTTTCACCACCCACATTTGCCTTTTGAAGGCTCTACAAAACGCTGACATTGAAAAGCCTACTCGACTTGACCATGGACTCCCATAGCACTGATGTTGTAAAGAACACACTTTGGAAAACGCTACCATGGCATTTATGGTGGAAGTCAGAGTAGGATCTTGGACACTTAGTGCTGACTCATTGCAGTTTGGGGGACAAAGGACAAGAGGCCGAGTGCTACTGGCTCCCGTTTCTTGTCTGGAGTCCCCATCATCACCTGGGTCCTTACTGTTCCAGGCAGACTTCTGTCATTTACTAAGCACATGACTGACTTTGGGTAGGTTAGGGTTGATGGGAGGATTTATGTAAAACACTTAGCAGACTGCCTGACACACAGTAGCTGTTCAGTAAGGATTGCTGCTGCTGCTGCTAAGTCGCTTCAGTCGTGTGCAAGTCTGTGCGACCCCAGAGACGGCAGCCCACCAGGCTCCCCCATCCCTGGGATTCTCCAGGCAAGAACAACTGGAGTGGGTTGCCATTTCCTTATTCAGCTCAGAAGTATTAGGTGTACTGGCCCCAGCTGGTAAGTGGCAGAGCTCGGATACAATACAAGCTTTTGGAATAACAGTTGCCCCGAGCAGCAAAGGGCTTTCCCTGGTGGCTCAGATAGTAAAGAATCTGCCTGCAATGCAGGGGACCTGGGTTTGATCCCTCAGTTGGGAAGATACCCTGGAGAAAGAAATGGCAACCTAGTCTGGTATTCTTGCCTGGACAGATGAGCCTGGCAGGCTACCCCATGGGGTTGCAGAGAGTCAGACATGACTGAATGGCTGACACTTTTCCTTCACTTCATACACTAATGTATAGCAAAATTGCTGGGTCATAGAATGATTCCTATGTTTAATTTGAGTTTTCTTTATAAATATAGATTGTTAGGGGCATATGTAACCTTTGAAAAAGGCTGCTGTAATTCTCTGATTTATAGGTCAGAGAACTCAAGGTGAAGGAAGGTGACGTGATTTCCCCAGGATCCCAGGGCAGTTATGAATCAGTCTAGGTAGATTCCAGGCCCCCAGCTTCCCAGCTGTGGCCTGTGTGATCATCTTTATAAACTGTGTGTAGCATGAGCTTTGGGGGCAGAATAGCCTTTGCTGCTGTGAGCGTCTGGACACAGATGTGGCAATCACAGGCTGCTGTACTGAGCCACGGGGAGCACCAGACAGAGGTGTCCATCAACAAGGAGATGCTCCCAAGAGCTGCGCCCAGACCAGGTTTGTGGTCCTCGGCTTTGGTGGTATTTCTGACCTCCTCCTTAGTGATAACCATTACAAAGCAACAATGTGAAATTCACTGTACTTTTGAGAAAGGAACTGGCCCACACAGCGGCTCCTTTTAGCATCTATATGTGTATATAGAGTATACGGAGTCAAAATCAACATGTATGAAACTGTTAGGAGCACTTTTAAAAACATGGGACTCCTAAAATGAACATTTGAAAATCCAGAGTTATAACATTCCCTGGATCCAGACGCCTCTGTCATGAGGAACTATATCATTAACTTTTCAGGCAAATCATTGGCAACCTTGCTTTTCAAGGACAATGGCAAATACCTCGGCTAGTGAAAAGCAACTTACTGGAAAATCTCATTTATAATCAGATATGTTTTTATTAGGCTTTTATCCTGCTCTCCTGACATACATTCCACTCAGAAAAATAGCAGTCTTTAAAAATGCATCATTTGAACAGAACTGGTAAAATTACTCTCAGAAATAATTCTAAAGATTGGTTACCAGTCACCCGTCACTACATTGAAAGTCTTTCTTGTTTCTAATTTATCTGCAATGCACCTTTTGTTTGTAAAGTGAGAAACCACCCATCCTGTGTATATTTTAATTGGGAATATTTTTATAACCTTATATAACTCTCTATATAAGCATGTAATATAAGTATGTACATATATTCTTTATCCATTGATCTAACTGTTCTGAATCTACTAAAAGTCTTTGAATGTTAGGAAGAATTTTACTGTCAAGGTGGCAATTTCAGCTCCAGAATTACCAGATGGGGTGGCAGGGGACAGGGTGAAATGGGTACGGGGGAGTAGGATTCCCTTCTCTCAGTGTTCTTACAGTTCATTCAACAGGCAAACCATACATCTGCAATTGGTTCCTAAAGGCAGATTCTGGAGAGATTTCCGGACTTTGGGCATAAAAGCACCTCAGAGGAATAATAAATCAGCAGGCAGATGTTAATTCCAGTAATTATGACTAAAGGGAAAAAAAAGGTTATATGTTTCACTTTGAAAGTAAATTGTGTCCCTGTGTTAGATTAGCACCGATAACACAAGGATCAGCTAAGCATTAATACCCGAATAAAAGTATCTGTGAAAGGCTGTGCTGCTGTTGACAGCACAAATAAAACTGGCAAATGCAAGAAATGGCAAGAGCAGAACAACTCTCAGTATTGATGATGGCAGAGAAGTAAGACAATACAGGACTCTACACGTGAGTTCCGTTGATCCATAACCTCCAGGCCAAGATGAGATTCAAGGGGTTGCTGGATGGGGCGTGCCCTAGTTGCCCCTGCATTTACGTGGCCCCTAGCACTCTTCATGGGCTTCCCAGATGCTGCAGTGGTAAAGAAACTGCCTACCAGTGCAGGAAACACAAGAGATGTGGGTTTGATCCCTGGGTTGGGAAGATCCCCTGGAGTAGGAAATGGCAACCCACTCCAGGATTCTTGCCTGAGAAACCCCACGGACAGAGGAGCCTGGCGGACTATCGTCCACAGGGTCACACAGAGTTGGGCATGACTGAGTGAGCATGCACGCGAGTAGCACTCCCCAAGGTGGGGTACTACTGTTTCTCTCACCCTCACACTGGGCTCTGAGTCCGTGAAGGTAAGCATGATACCTTCTCTCTGTGTGCGTCCCCAGCAACTAGCACAGTGTCTGGCATAAAGAAGGCATCAGTAAGTGCTACTGGATAAATCTCTCGTGTTTTATTCAGTTGCTGTATCATATGGATGGAGATATGAGGATGAATCCTGGAGAAGGGAATGGCTACCCACTCCAGTATTCTGGCCTGGAGAATTCCATGGACTGTATAGTTCATGGGGTTGCAAAGAGTCAGACATGACTGAGCGAATTTCACTCACTCATGAGGATGAATAGATACAAAATGCTTTGATGTTCATCAGAAAGTACCAAAATATTTCTTCCATTAACCTGTCACTGAGTCTGTAGTTCTACCATTAGAGTAATTTCTGTGGGTTAACTAATCAGCTCTGTTAAAATATGAGAATGTTTGCGAAGGAACAGTGGGTTAAGCTCTGTAATCATTACACCTCACTATGCATTCATTTATCCTCTTCCTTTCCAATAAGGGACTAGTTGAGTGCAGGCAGCTGTGGAGGTTGAAAACACTGACCACAGTGGACCTTTAACATTTGTTGAATGATGAATGAATGACTATCCCCATCTGCATACCAGTAGAAATATTCGTTGGGTTCTTATTGTGTTTTATAAAATAAATTGTTCTAGATATTAGTCTAATTTTTTAGAAAGATGGTCAAACTATAACTCCTAACAATCTACGCTAATTTGGTACCTTTTGTTGTCATCATCAGATGCTTTGAGAAATGCTCCTTTTTGCATCCTTTTGGAAAGACAGAGACCAAGAAACAATTAGACTGGGCGTTTTCTGTAATTGTTGATGAATGTTTGCAGAGCACAAAGGGAAGTGAAAAATTTTCAGCTTGAAGATTAGTCTGATTAATTTAGAAAGCCAACCGGAAAAGCATTAAGCACCAAAATGGGTATACAAAATCTGAATTCTTGGATAATTCTCTATTTAAATAATGATCTGAGGCAATGTGGCATGGAGATATGAGCACAGAAACCTTGATGACTTTGGGCAAGTCACGTACCCTCTCTAAGCCCAGGTATCCTTATCTAGAAGATGGGGATAATAATATCTACCTTGCAGGCTTATATGACAGTTCAATATCAGAGAGCTAAAATTTTGAAAATTTATTATGTCAGTCAGTGGGTCAGGTGTAGGGGCTCCAAGAGGGAGCTACAGAGAAAGATGTCTGCATTCACAGAGCTCCCACTCTAAAGGTGATGCAAGAGGAGACTGTAATCCCAGAACAGTGCAGGGCAGGAGCAGCAGCCACCTGAGATGAGGGACACAGAATTCTGGGGTCGCAACCTCCTGAGGATGAACTACACGGCTCCTGCTACCCTAGAGGAACACCTTCCGTGACGGTATTAAAGCTAAAGAAGGACCAACCTCTACTATGTCCCAGTTTAGCTCAGCTATAGACAAGGAGCCTCTGCTTGCAGTCTCAGCCCCATGGGTGAGTCTCCTGGCAACACTCACCTGGCGACTCAGCCCATCCCAGCCTGCTGGAGGCATCTACAGCTGGCTGAGTCGCACCTGCTTGATATCTACTGAGTTTGGAACTGTGCCACTGCTGTCTTTGGTGCCTTTGGTGTCTTTGGTTCTCAGGAGTGGCCTCAGTTTCCCCTCTGGTTCTCTTAAACCAACAGTTACAGATCTACAGAGAGAATGGCAGAGTAGTTAAAGACATTTGGGAGTCCAAATACTTGGTTCCAATCTCAGCTTTACCACTCAACATGGTGAGCAATACACTGACTTTCTCACAACCTCAGTTTCCTCATGTGTATGGTGGGGTCAGTAATAGTACCTGCTCTGACAGAACCCCTTTAAGTGCTAAACAGAATAATGTGTATATCACACTCCCAAGTGAGCACTCGGGGAATTTTCGGTATTGTTCCCACTAATCGTGGAAGATGCGAGGTCATCTTTGTTAACTTACAGGCAGACAGTCAGCCCAGGACAACTGTGACATCTCCAAGTTTTAACGCTTATAATTTTGGATCTCTCTCCGTCTGCCCCAACAAGGACTATCTTTTTTTTTTTTTTTTTTTTTTTGCTTCCGGTTGCTTTTATTTACTTATTTTTTTTTCAAGGACTATATTTTATGGTCCAAATTTCATTAACCTTTCTGGTTGAATGATTGTTTTCTTTATAAGGTACTTAAAATTGTCAATGTTATCAAATTTAAATTATTTAGGTTACTTAAATTTTCCTCATCTTTCATACAGATAATCTCCTTTGGCCACCAGAACTCTAGGAGATGGGTATGGGTGAAGTACCTGTCCCTATGTTGCTGACAAGGAAACTAAGGCAAAGAGAGATTAAGTGAGTGACTCTCTCAAAGCTACATGGCTGGTTACCAACAGGGGATATCTAATTCCTGCTTGAGATGCTGAAATTACTATTTAATTATGAAAGCTGTATTCACTGCAGGGACTCAGAATTAGGCACAGAAATCAATTTCAGAAAACCACTCAGTGGTAACTGGAAAATGTTTTCAGTGAGTTGGAAAACCAGTCGGAAGAATAACCCCCAGACTTACGGTTGGGAAGCCTAGAAATTCACACTGAGGCTTTGTTTGATTTTTGTTTGTCCAACAAACAAAACCTTGTTTTAAAACCTTGTTTTAAACTTGCGAATTCTGCTTTCACCCATCATTTGTAGTATAGAATCTTGAGCATATCCAAAGCCATTAGAAATTAACTTTACAAGGGTTTGTGGTTGTTTTTAAAGGAATTCCATATTTCCAGGAATTTTACATTGTTCCCTATTGGCATGTGGCAGGATATCCTGCCACTAGGAATGAGTCATAACCCTCAGCCCCTGCCCACAAAGGCCTGGATCTCGTCCCTGCCCACCTTGACCCCTTCTAGAGTGACTTGCCCCTTCTTAGGGGAGGAAAGCAGTGAACTTCCTTTCTGGTTGGCCTCAACTGTATCAAGGCTTTTGAGTTAAGTAGCCAGGACAGACGAACCAAGTGTAATCCAAACTTCTAGAAAGTGTACAAGGCCATCCCACGGCCCGCCTTTCTTCAGCGATTTCTGCTCCAACCAACACCACGGCTCCTGTCTCAGCTGCCCCGCACCTCCCTCGCTTTCTGCCCTGGCGCTGCTTTGACTCCACGTGTGGGATGGGGAATGGCTGTAGGAATCCCCAGCCCTTGGGGATGTGTGTCCTGGAAACGCATGGAAGTTTTAATGTCCATGGAACAGCCTTGGTTTATGGAGGCTGGAGGCTGATGGCAATTCTGAGGTGCAGTTTATATAAGACTTTTCAGATAGTCCCTGTGGGACCAAGCTGGACTGACCACAGGGGCAGCCAACAAGTGGAAGTGTCTTTACAAGAGCTTCCCTCCCCCATTTCACTTTCTTGGTCCCCGACTCCCATTTCTGATGTTACTTCCAAAACTAGACTATGTGCATGCAAGCTCTTGTCTCTGGCTCTGCTTTGGGAGAGAGGAGGGAACTCATGCTGGTTTTCATGTTAAACTTGTTCACATACACCTGGGAAGGTCAATATTTCCATGTATAATGCATCCCCAACTTAAATGACAAGTACTTGATTCTTCCTTTAGAGAAAGAATACAGTTTGTGGAAAAGCCTCGAAACCAGAGGTAGAGGTTCCAACTTATCCACAAGTTACTTATGTGAGCCAAGCTACACTATTTAACCTACAGACTTAGTACCTGATCTACAAAATAGAGGAGATGAGTTGGATGACATCATTGCTAACAGTCCTTTCAATTCCACAGCTGTATCTCTGTGAAATAAAAGTCACTGGGAGACAGTTTGTAGTAACTGCTTTCCCCCTCATTAACCCGAGGAGTTGTCTTGCCTAAAAATATGGCAATACTTTAATGCAACTTTAGACAGGCAAGTGAATCAGCCTCCTGAAGCTCTAGATTAGAGAATGAGCAGCTATTCAGAGCCTCAAAACACAATAACACTCACAGCAAGAGAACAAGCCAGCTTCTTTGGAGTCAGCAAACATTAGCAGGGCCTGTAGCATTAAGATAAGAGCAGAGTAATGAGCAAACAAGGGCCACCACCTTCCCTGACTGCATCACTCAGTGGCTCGTCACATCCCTAACAGGCCTTGACGCATGGGCTCCTACTGTTGACAGTTTTCCTCCCTTAGAAGTTACTTGGAAACTTGGCTTGGCAAAATGCTTCTCCTTTGAGAAAAATAATGTGAAATCCTGCAAGTGTCAGACACGGGAAATAAAAACATTAAAGGTATACAGGTTTCCGTAAGCGACCAATCCAGGAGTATCAATTCAGAAAAAAAAAAAAAAAAAAGAAAAGAAAAAGGAACATCATGATACTTAAGTCAAAATGAAGGCCACAAAACATGCAAAATAAATAGTCTGTAAAGGAAATGAGGTGGTAGATGCCACCATTTATGAGACATACAAGACATTTACAAGACAGATAAAGTAGGTGCTATCATTTCCGTTTTACACATGAAGAAAACAGGGTCAGAGAGGTAAGTATTTTGATGACACACAGCTATCTAGTGGCAGAGCTAGGATTTTACTTTAAAAATTATTTTAAAAATTAATTAAAATGTATATTTATAAAAGTAATACATACACATAGTTAACAAATGAAACAGCACTGGAAAGCGTATAATGAAATAAAGGAGTGTTTCTCATTTTTCTGCTTCACTGTCCTTTGACTGTGTTTCTCACTGCTTCCGTGTGATTCTTAATTTGGCCATCATGCTTTTAATTTCCAAGAGCTCTTTCTTCTTCGATAGTTGCTCCTATTATTTTTTCAAGCATCCTGTTCTTATTTCATGGAGACAGTGTCTTAGGACAGTGTCTCTAAGGATGTTAACAATCGTTTTGGGCTTTTGTTTGCTTCTTCTCCCTGTTGTCTCTGAATTCTGTTTATTTTCTGTTTTGGCCTCTGCTTTTCATATGGGTGCACATGCACGCTCAGTCACTAAAGAAAGAAAGTGAAGTGGCTCAGTCGTGTCCGACTCTTTGCAACCCCATGGACTGTAGCCTATCAGGCTCCTCTGTCCATGGGATTTTCCAGGCAAGAATACTGGAGTGGATTGCCATTTCCTTCTCCAGGGGACCTTCCCGACCCAGGAATCGAACCTGGTTCTCCCGCATTGCAGGCAGACGCTGTCACTAAGTCATGTCCAATTCTTTGTGACACCATGAACTGTAGCCTGCCAGGCTCCTCTGTCCATGGAATTTTTCAGGCAAGAATACTGGAATGGGTGGCCATTTTCTCCTTCAGGGGCTCTTCCCAACCCAAGGATCGAACTCACGTCTCATACATTGGCAGGCCAATTCTTTACCACTGTGCCACCTCGGAACTGTGCCCTGTTTCATGTGGGAGGTTTTCATAAAATGTTCTGTCCTTGGTGTCTGTGTGTAATAGAATGACATTAAAAGGCTAAGCAGAGCTGTATATGGATGTCCCACACACACAGTGCATGGGACACACTAAAAAGTTATTCACAGTTTATCTGAAATTCAAATTTAACTTCTTGTACTTCCATTTGCTGAATCTGAGGAACCTGGGTATGTGGCTTATGGATTCTGGCCTCTGGCCTACTGGGCTGTGGGCTCGAGTTTTCAATCCATTTTACTTCATCCCCTCTTCTGACTTCTACGTCTCATTCCCACCTTGAGCTTTTCTGAGTCCAGAGCACTTTCTTCCATCTCCCCAGAGGATGAACTTCTGGCCTTCTCCGGGGATGGAGGAGAGGGTGTTCTGGCTGCATTGGTGGAGGACTTCATGGGCTCCGAGTGTCCTGAAAACTGACTTGCTAGTAGTTTACTCGTTTTAAGCTGTGAGCGTCACATTCATTTTTCCATGGTGCTTTTTGTCTCTGAGCCCCAAGTGAGGCTCTGCAGGGCCTACAGCTCACTTCTCAGAGTCGTCCTGCTTTCCACTCTACTCTGCCAGAACATCTGACCCTCATCAGTGGGCCTTCGTTTTCCACAAACAGACTGACACCTCTTCTCAACTGATGTGTGTCCTCTCCCTTTCTCCTTGTAGATTTGCTTTTGCTTTTAAATTTACCCGGTGCTGTTTAAGTGGTGTTTCAGAAGGGAGAAAACATAGATGCTTGGGCTTAGTATACCAGGTTTAAACTAGAGTGAGACTTAAATCCAGACCAATATCACCCCAAAGCCTCCACTCTTTCCACTGTGCCATGTCATGACCCATTCAGCAGAGACCAACAACAAATACCCATGGCACAGACTGTCAGCTCTCTGCTCCAATCTGTCTCTTGCCTTCCTTTTTAGTAATAGAACTCTTAGACGTTAGCATGGCACACAATTACCCAACACCAAGCCTTCCTATCCTAACCTAGGGATGGCCAGTGAAATGTGGGTGGAATCGTTACGTGAAGTTTCCAGAAAATGCTCTTAAGAAATAACTTGCATCACCTTTGGCTCCTTTCTTTTTTGTTCCTTTCTTCTTTCTGATAGCTGGAATGTGGACATTGTGCCTAGAACACGGGCAGCCCTTACCTTGGGCTAAGGTGGAAACTAGGTGTTGAATGTGGATGCACAGAGAGAATGAGAAGCCTGGGTCCCTGATGACAGTGGAGCTGCTCCACCAACTGCCGGTTGCTTATCTCCAGACTCTTTAGACATGACAAAGAAGTAAGCTACTGTGATTTTGGGTTTCCTGTGCCTTATAATTGAAGCTAATTCTCACTGACGCCATGCCAAGCGCAGTAAGATCCAAACGAAGTGACATAGGCTTCCTCGAAAAGGTGGCAAGAAATGGTTCAGCCAGATGGGCAAGTGGAGGAACAGTGATAGGACTGGAGAGCAAGGGGCGCTGCATAAGCTGTTTTCAAAGGGTAACATGCAGTTGACTAATAAAAAAGACTTGTTTTTTCTGAAAAACAAAACACAAAGGGTAACATTAGACCAGTCTAGTGGAAGTACAAATTGTGTAGGAGAGACATGAGAGATAAGAATGCAAAATGGTTGGGGGCAGATTATGGTGGGAGAACCTTGAAACATGAACGAAAGTTAGAGATTGCTTTGAAAGCAATGAGGCCACTGAAGCCTTTTGAGATGGGAGTTGGATACTCATGTCTAGCATGTGAGGGAGGGTTAGAATGAAGAGTTTGGGGGTCTTCTCTATAGGCTTCCCTTGTGGCTCAGGCAGTAAAGCATCTGCCTACAATGCGGGAGACCTGGGTTCGATCCCTGGGTTAGGAAGTTCCCCTGGAGAAGGAAATGGCAACCCACTCCAGTATTCTTGCCTGGAAAATCCCATGGATGGAGAAGCCTAGTAGGCTACAGTCCGTGGGGTCGCAAAGAGTCAGACACGACTGAGTGACTTCACTTCACTTCTATGCCTCTATAGAATTAATGTAGAGTTGAGGCCAGGAGAGTGAGAAGAGAAAGAAGAACTGGAACTCATACATAGAAGCAAGGAGAAGAGAAAACTATAAGAGATCCAGAAAAGGAGAGAGGAAGGCAGGTGCATACTGGGGAAAAAAAGAGAGTAGACACTGACAATAAGAAGTCAGTAAACCTGCGGATGTCTCAAAGAAGCTAGAAAATACCAGGAATGAGTAAAAGACGTTGCATCTGGGGACAGCAGAAGTCTCTGCTGACCTCTGAAAGTGCAGTGTTGGCAGTATGTGAAGGTGGATGCTGGTCTGCAAAGTGCACCTAGATGCTAGGAAAATAAAAGCAGTCTTGTGCTCCGTTTATTTTAAAGGGTAGGCAGTAAAAGAAAGGTAAGGTGAAAGGCAATGAAAGACCATAGGGTCAAGTCAAAGAAGTTCTTAAGGAAGAGAAGTTGCTTGGTCTTTAAGGTCAGAGAAAACTGCGCCTATCAGTGAAGGAAGAGATGACCAGGCCACCAAAAGCAGTGGTTCCTGATGGAACAGGTTTCACAGGAAATGAGCAGGATGGAATCACCAGCTCAGGGGGAAGCCTGAGCTTTGGGGAAAAGAAGGATGGCTTTTCTGAGAAAGAGAGCTAAAGAAGAGGTGAAGAATGAAGGCTTGGATTTCTTGTCATCCTTCCAGCAACACAAGTTTTTCATCATTATTAGCATCTTCAATGCCATTAGAGATCTAACCACCAATAACAGTCTACAATAGCAATCTTAGGGACTTCCCTGGTGGTCCAGCGGTTAAGACTCGACACTTCCACTGCAAGGGGCACAGGTTCCATCCCTGACTGGGGAACTGGATTCCACCTAGTTCACGCAGTGGCCAAAAAAATAAAATAGCAACCGTAGCCAGTCTTTAAACTAAAAATGCCCATCATTTAGTTTCAGCCAGTAGTCCCAAACAAGGCTCATAAAACAGAAGGAAAAATATATATCTTGTGATTATAGTCCTGACTGTCTTATTTCACAGACACCACACTAATGAGGTTCTTTTAGATGAGGAAAAAAACAACAACAGAAACTTTAGCTCATCTACACATTGATATCAGTGTTAGAGTAACAGGCAACCTCCAGTTTGGACCTGAAAGTTAATTACAGGATGAAACTTTAGATATCCATTTGTCAAATAGATCAAATGCCAATACCTACTCAAAGTACAGCGTGAGGTCTGTTGCCAGTATTGACTGCTTCAAAAGCTGCATAAGGTCACTGTATTCCTTGGAGGACAAATTAGCAAAGATGTTGTGACCCTGGAGTGAGAAAGGAAAAAGCCACAGAAGACAGCATTACATCCGAGCTTGGCAACTACATGTTTTTTCCACTTTTTTTCAAAAACAGTCTAGAAACATGATAAAATAATTCTTTAAAAAGCTTAATGACATTCTGTGCAAATACAAACAGATTCCCTGGCAAACAGGCCAAAGCCAGAAGTGCAGTCATAATCACTGGTGAGGAGGACCACCAAGGGACACTTTATCGCATCTAGTTTTGAAGAGAAAGCTGGAAAGTGTTTGAACTCCTCTTACTAAGGCTACGATTGTGCCAACAACTCCACTTCCTGTGGGATCACTGAGCAGAGAAATCGACAAAACTTCTGGGAAACTTTCTGACCCCTGAAAACATACTAGTCTTGCTAGCAAAGACTTAAGCTGGCATTTTGGAAGTACTTGGTGTTGCAACAAATGACTCAAGGAAGAGAAGAAACATTAGACCAGTGGCACACAGGTGGCTCAAGTGGTAAAGAATCCACCTGCCAATGCGGGAGCTGCAGGAGACATGGGTTCAATCCCTGGGTTGGGAAGATGCCCGGGAGGAGGAAATGGCAGCCCACTCCAGTATTCTTGCCTGGGAAATCCCATGGGCAGAGGCGCCTGGAGGGCTACAGTCCATAGGGCTGCAAAGAGTCAGCCACGACTGAGCATGCAAGCACGCAAATGGGGGTAATCTGGACAACGGGCATTTCTGGCAATGCCTAGAGACACTTTGATTGTCACACTGATGGATGGTGCTACTGCTGTCCAGTGGGCAGAGGCCAAGTGTGCTGCGATGCACCCAACAGCCCCCACAACAAAGACTTACTTGGCCCAAAAGTGACAATACTGATGAAGCTGAGAAATGGTGTGTTAGGCTAGATGAAGATACATCTGGATGCAGTGTGTGAAATAATTATAGTACAGTAATTGCTGAGTAGCTAGAAAGTATAAAATATTGCTCTTGGCAGAGGAGGACTCTAAAAGAGCGACTTTTGCATAGAACAACCTACAAATACACTTGTATCTCCATTCCTTTAGAAAAGCACACTTTTTTCTCCATCCAACTTTGTTTTAGCTACACTAGACAGCTCCATAGTGTTTTCAGTCCAGTGAAAAAGTCTTTTTGTAAAGTGACAGACACTTCACTTAATTTGCTTTGAAAGTCAGGACTTTGCATTTATCAGGTTTTCGTAGCATGAGATACCAACTCACCAACAGGTTGTCTGGAAACTGGACCAGTTTTAAACCGAGTATCAAGAACCAGAAGATGGTGCAAAAGAAAGGCAGTGAAGTGATTGCCTGAGAACATTTTCCAATGAGACGTAAATGAATTCTTCTGGGGAACCAGAATATCAATTAGTAAATTACTACGTACCAGGCACCAGATGATTGCCTGCCCCCTTGAGTTTAATTTATCTCATTAGGTGAACCCATCACTCCTTAAAGACTAGAGTATATTGGTTCCACCTGGGGCCAGGTCCAGTATTAATAATAATTTTCAAACAAACTCTTCTGGACCCTTCAGCCATTAGGAAGAAGAGAAATAACTGAAGGAATGCCACACCATAATTCTGCCCAGGTGTCTTTGTCTGAGCCTTGCCCCTGGATCAGTCACAGGCTGGTGTACTGGGGCCTGGGGAAAAATGGTTTGGAGCTCTGGAAAAGTAGTCACCTAGGTCCAGTCACACATCTAAAATTTTGCAGGGAAAGAAACAGAGCTATTGGGAGCAAGTTATAGTAAACTCTACTGTGAAGACCAGGAGGAAGCTGGCCTGAATCTGACAACATTGATTATTTTGTGAGAGTGTGTTTTGCTACCTTTAAAGGACATATAGTAACTAACACAGTTTATAGCTGGCAGAGTGATAAAGCTAACCAGGTCAGCTTTAATAATTATAAGTTAATTTGTAATCAGTATATGTTTATATGCAAACTGGCCTTCTATGGGGCCTCAAGGGTTTGGTCTCTAAAATAGACTAGTCTCCCTGAAATACTACTTCGGTTTCTTGTTTAGGGAGGAGTGGTATTGATGGGGGGGGCGGAAATGTGTAGGAAGAAAGATCTAGATCAACTGTCTTCAAGCCATCTAACCTCCCTATGCCTCTGTATCATTTGGAAAGTGGGGTAGCAATGACATCTGCATTTTTGCCTTTCCGATGGGCAGTACGGGGATGGGGAGAAGGGGGGGCATCAACGCAAAGTCTGAACACATCAGTGCTTGTTTCCATTACTGCTGTTCTGCGTTCCTCATAGAGAACCCCAGCACAAAGGGCAGCTGATGAATTTTGCTAGTATGAAGACACATTCCGAGTTAGCGGGGCTCTGTGACACAAACAAAGGACCTTCTGAGAAAACTTGACCTCCTGTTTATAATCAGTTATTACACAGGTGTGAACGTCTGGCCTCAGGGGTGTAAGCCCATCATATTATCAGCATAAAAAAGACAGTCTGATCCCAAGTTCCTCCCATTCCTATTCCCCTCTGCACACATCTAAAACATGGCTTTCACAGAAGAATTCCAGAGCCACGGATGCTGGGACACTGGTTTTTGTCAGAGTTACTGAGAGCCTAACCCTGATGTTTCATTCTCAACTGAAAATCCATCTCCCCCGATGGGTCTGCCTTCCACAGCTGCAGGCAGGTTCCGGAGTGCTGACTCTCCTTTATGGGGTCGAAGAAGGCTTTGGTGATATTGCAAAAGACACGCTTTCTCAAGATAGGCTGGAGGAAAAAAACCTCCATATTTAATGATGCTATTCCAGGGAAGCAGGGCCTTAATGATGATAATAATAATAATTAATGGCACAGCTAGAGAACTGACAAATAATGGGGAACAGATGATCCCTTCCTGGCCTCAAAAAAAAAAAAAAAAAAAAAAAAGGTCTGTACGCCTGCAGAAAATTAAACAGATCCTTTCTTGGCAATTTCAAATTCAGATGCCTCAGCTAGAGTCAGTGAGCGGCTTTACTTTTTCTCTGTGGAGAACGAAACGTATAAAAGACCAACCACTCCCAGCACCCGCAATGCCGCACGAAGCAAAAGAAGGTATATGGCCCTGAGCTTGGGTCTCAAGTTTAGTTACAGTTCTTACGTTCAAACTGTCCCACCAGCAATTTTAAGCTCTTTCACCTTTTTTTATAGGTTTCTCAATTATGTAAATAAAGTGTAACTTTCTCACCCCGTTTCTGATTCCATCATCTTTTCAAATGGGTTTCGCAAAATGGAAATGTTGGGTCACTCACTTCTGGGGTCTGTGACTGGGCTTCTGTACCCCGAAGAAATGTAAAGCCATGTTCTGGTGACAGGTAGTGGGCAATCTGCTCTAAATGCATCTGAAAAGCCCCCTAACCAATAATAAAAACCCAAATGAATTAGCTCAGGAAGAAACTGAACAAGGTCCTTGGTCAGGCATCTGAAAGAATTTCTTAAAAGCCACAAAGAAGAAGTCCAATAGTTCTGATTCTCTGTATTTCTTCTTGCAAAGAAAGAGAAGTAGGAAGCATCATTTCATTGGTTTTCTTTCAAGGAGAGAAGCAGAATGGTGGGTTTTTACCTCGCTCTGAAGGATCATCACTGCATGGTTGAAATGGTGATGCTCCAAGGTGGCAGAGGTTCCATAGAGTTGGGCCAGGGCAGAGCCGCTCCTGAAAGAGGATAGACACATGAGTGACCACAGCCCTTCCACATCAACGACCTCCCCCACACTGGCTCTTTGGATCACACTGCTTCTCCTGTTTTTGCAAAGGACCACAAGCAGATACATTCTCAGGTAGCCACTTGTGGGGTTCACAAATCTATAAAGTAAACCTTTTGGGAACCTGCTGTGTGTTAGGCTAGACACAGTGGGTGATACCACCATGAAAACACATAGTCCACTCTGCCAAGAAATGTACAAACTAGTAGGGAGATGAGATGTGGTCCTAAGGGAAAATAATGGACAGACTACACAATATAAATGCCCTAAGAAGTGTTTCAGTTCAATCAAAGAGCTCTCGGTGTTCTGAGGACAAGAGACGTGATTCCTGGCTCTGGGGATCGGGGTAGGCTTCATGAGCTAAACCTTATAAAGTTTCTGAGTATCCAGGATGAATGTCATATACTAAATGTATTTGCTATTCCATGGGGAAGACCTTGCGAATACTATGTAGAACCCATTTAATCCACTTTACATGTAAGATTGACAAGCTTCAACTATGGTTTTCCAACCTATGGTCACACTGTGATATCGCAGTGTCCAACTCCAGAAAGTTCCCTGGACTTGGAGTCAGAACTCAGCTCTCAGTAACAGCTTTGGGTCATTACTTGGTTGTTTGAGAATCAGTTTCTTTGTCTCTAAAATTATGATAATACTCTCTACCTTACCTGCTATTTATGAGACTACAATAAAATATTTCTAAGTGTCTATCATAGTGCCAAGCACGTAAGTAGGTTGTAGTCGATACTAATTAAAACACAGACATTTCCATTTAAAATAAATGAAAATGTTAATTGACACTTGAAAGGATTCTTTTCAATTATCTGTAAGTTTTAATCAGGTGGTATTATTTCTTTCAATCTTGAACTACCCTATTATCATTTAATAAGTGACAATTTGTTAGGCTAATTTTAGCAGTATGTGATTAATATTTAATGTTAGTTACTATTTTTCTAACATATGGTTCATTTTTGTGAAAATGCATTTTTCAAAATGCACACTGTATTGTGCCTTAGTTGTATTTTTTCATGACTTTTGAAAATCTAGGATGAAATCTAGGGTGAAAATCCAAATGCCTGGATGTATTTAAAATGCCTGGATGGAGTAGGTGCTTAAAAAATATTAGCCACTTGGCTAATAAGGTTGTGCTGATATGTCTAGAGATTACAGTTCAAACTGAAGGTTGATAGTTAGTGTGCTAACATATTTTAAAATACTATTATTAATAATAATAGCTCTATGAGTAAGCACCTATCATGCACTAGGCAATATGTTAACACCTCAACATATTACTTCATCTAGTACTGTCAACAACCATGAAAGTTATTATTTTCTCATTTTACAGATAAGAAAACCAAGGCTCAGAGAAGTTATGTTACTTTTCCAAGGTCACAGAGCTAGTAAGTACCAGTTCTAGATTGGCACTCAAATTATGAAGTTTTTCTGATTACATAATGAGAAAGAGAATTTGAACTTCCGTATTTCTTATATTCTAGTCTCCATTTTTGCCAAGCTGGTTGTCATCAAACCTTCTTTGAAAGAAGTTTTCAAAATTTGATTCAGAATTCTCCCATTATAGCTGCTAACTACAGACTCAGATTCCTGCGATTGGTTTCTATCAACCAGCCACAAGCCCCAGTTATTGGTGTGAATCCTAAGAGAATCATTGGTGTAAAAGTGAGGTTGAGATGTAAAATAGCACCTCCTCCTTTATCATGTTGTTTTAGCAGACCTCACAAAGTTAAATCAGCTAGTCGATCACAAATCACTAAATATTTTCTTTTTTCAGGATGAGTAGGAAGTTTGTGTCCTTTAACCAGGGAACAACTGGTGGTTCCTATGCTGCCCTCTGCTCTCCCCAGGTCCATGTGGCCTCTGAACTGTTATGTTTCATCAGGAGGACTCTCAGAGTGCTTGTGCAAATGCATCTAAAGGTCCACGGGTTAAGAATCTTCATCCTTACAAAGGACCATCCTCTCTGTTCCTTTAGTAATTCTATCTTACATGTTCCACACACTCACACAATACTGAGCTAATTACAAGTATGCAGATTTTGCAACAGAAGCAGACTAACGATGCATTCATTCATTCACCTAACAAGGACTGAAAACTGTTATGATGCGAGGCTGTGAGCATGTGGGGTATGGAGATAAAGAATGGCTCTTACCCTCGGGAAGCTCACAGTCCCTATAACTGCACAGGAGACTTTGTCCACACTTTCATTAACAATGCTCACCTTTCTGCAAGCAAGGTGCCATCTTAGTATTCACAGAATGGAACATGATACTAACTCTATTTTGAGTTTCCTTTAGAATAAAATCATTTAAACAAGAATGCTTCCATTTCCATATGGTTGCTTCAATTACACTGTTAGGTTTGGTCTCTGTCAGATTTTCTGAGACTGCAGGACACCCTGGTGCCTTCTCTCTCAGGCTGAGGCTCACTGAGAATGCTGCCTGCACCTGCCATTACTCACACATGTTAGGAATCTCCGAGCACTGCAAGAGTGAAGTCCGTGGTCAGAAAACTTGATGAAAGTGTTAGGATTAAACTTTATCAGAAAGTATTAGACAGAATACGCGTTCTTTGGGATGTAAAATGGCATTATGGGCAGAAGTAAAAAGGGTCTCAGAGTTAAATACACTTGGGAAATGCTGGGTTTAAGAAGGTAAACTGTTTAGATACTGTAGGATTTATCTGTGGCATCAGGGTGTGAACATATGTGCTCTGATTCTGCAGGAAAGGAACATACTATGCAGTATTAACCAAACTTACTTGATCATTAAACCATTTTTTTAAAGACGACATGTGTTCCATGTAATGTACTTTGTGTAAAGGGCATGCTGACACTTTTTCATGTAAAATGTGGAAAAAACGCTCCAATCAATCACATATGGAAAAAAAAATGACTTTAATACCACACCTCGTTTTAATTGTCTGTGGTAAGTATATCCATCATATCAGTGGCTCTGGGGCACACAGACTGTAATTGTAAAAATATTACATATACATGGAGGGTGTGTGGAGACATGCAGAGAGGAGAGGAGAGGAGAGGAGAAGAGGCTCCAGATCCTTTACACACAGGAAGATTTATACCTGTGATTATTTATGATGCTCATTATTGATTAGGTCATCCTAACATACTAAAGTTTTTCATTTGGGGGCAGGAGGCACACTGAGGAGAAGCTTATATAACAGGAAAGTCAATGTGAAAATGGCTCTCCCCCCCAGGCATTCAGCCCTTTGCACAGGCACCAAAAATGAGCGTGCAAAAGGAAATTTCATAACTATGAGCTATGGACCCTCATAACTTCCCTGGATATGCATATTCTTTGAAAAACAGACTTAATGGAAGTGTGCTGCTGCGGCTTACAGGAAACTTTCAGAAGGAAAACGACCGAAGGTAATTAGGAAATTGAGAGTTGTTGGGAGGTGGGGGGGAATGGGATTAGGCTGTCACGGCAGATTAATGTGCCCCCGTATTTCACTTCTGGGACCTGGCCGAAAGCGACAAGATGGGTTTTCATTCCCAAGAAATGAGTATAAGAGATTATGCTAGAAATGAATAGAGGAAGTCTCCTAGGAGCATATACTACAAAGCTGCTTGGTACTGATATTTAATCATCGGGGGCAGCTGTAATAGGGAGGGCAATGAGTGGGAAACACTGTCCCTGGAGAAAATAGGAGAGAGGTGTTACCAGCAGTTTCAAAGCACCATGGGATCGCTGCCCTGTCTACCTATTGGTAATGCACTACACGCACTCCAATACTTTAAAATTAAGAGTAAAATATGAAAATGCGAAGGTTCACTTATCAGAAAGGCTAGGAGAATAAATCACACTGTGCTGTGACTAAAATCACAACTTTTTATTGTAGAGGCATTTTGCATTTTATATAGTAATTTGTCCCTTGCTAAATGTCTCCTGTTTCTTTATAGCCTTACATATGAAAAAAAAAAGGTAGCATATGCTTTGTCACATAATAATTGGTGCATTTAAATCCCATTTCCAAATCACTTAAAAGGCTGGAATTAGATGGTGAATACTTTAAGGAAAGGGACTATTTGTTACGCTTCTTTATTTCCCCCACAATGCCTCGCACAGTACCTCGCATCTAGAAAGCACTCAATTGATGGGGAATAAGTAAGGAAATAAGGATATAGGTTTCTTCTGAGGGATTTTCCTAAACAATGGCAACCTTGCTGAGTAAATCTTATCCTAATCAGTAAAATGGTAGTTCCTTCACCATGATGTCAAAGGGTCTCTTTTCAGCATTTATTGAGGAAAACCTTAACTGAGGTGGAATGGTGGTGGCATCTGGTATTCTAAGCTCAAATGAGACTCTGTAAGGGAGGGGCAGGGTGATGGAGGTCCCATGGGCTGGTAAACTGTGTAAAAGGCCAACCATTGTGAGGAAACAGCTCAGACCATCTTAGAATGCAGAGTTTTGATCATGTGGTGTAAGGATGCAAAAAGTTTTTTTGAATTCTAGTATCAGAGATATTATAGCTATCTCATATGTATGAAAACTGTTCAATATTACCCAAATCACTTGAGATTTGGGGACCTCAGTTTCCAATTTAAAAAAATTAAGCCATATGAAAAAAATTTTGAAAATTAAGGAATATGACTACCAAGATCTAGTTGAGTTCTACAATTTTTATAGCTCCACGTCTTGATTTTCTGGATGTCAAAATGCATCTTAGTTTTCCAGAGCTCACATATATCACAAGCCAGCCAACAAACTGGAAGTTCAAAAGCCTAAAATACATACCACAAAGTCATGAAAGAAGGTGGAATAAAGTGGTTAAAAAATGGCCTTGGAGTCAGATAGTCCAGGTCCAGACACTACTCTGCCACCCTCTGGATGGGTGAATTTGGGCAAGTCACTTACTGTCCTGAGGCCCAGTTCCCTCTGTAAGATGGAGACAAATAGCTACAGGGATATTAGTGGAGCACTTGAGAAATAACTGCAATTCTTCTCATTGTCTCAGGGACCACTCACAGCAAAGAATGGAAATGAATTAGAACCACTTTCACTAAAAAAAAAAAAAACAAAACAGTTGATTAAATGCAACCGGGACCTCTGAGCAAGCCCCACTGTCAAACATGACTGGATTTCCTGGAAGTAGGAGCAGACATGGAAAACCAGGGATCTCTGTCTTCCTCTAGAATTGTACAATATCTTCTCTGCTCCTCTCTGAATACTGACTTTCTTCTCTCTGCAGATTTGCTCTCTTGCTTCTCTTATCCACTCGGGATTTGTTCATCACTGGTTTCCCCAAATGCAGCCTCAGTGTCCAGGCCTAAATGGACCTGCAGCTTGGACCTCAACAGCTAACTGAGTTGATATCCCGGTAATCCAGGACCAGACTCCTGGGAGATAAGATATGATTAGCTGGGTCTGGATTCAGTGTGTAGCCTTGGTCTAACGAGGTCAACTAGCAAGAAAGCCTGGCTCTCCTGGTGTGATACGCAGGCTCTCTCCAGGGGGGAGGCTGCTGTTATTTGAGTACATACATAGTGCACTTGACTCTTTTTAAAAGAACCTACAAGGTGCTCACCATTGCTTTATAGACACAATTCTTTATGTGTAAGTGGCAGAACGGTAGGGTGCTCCAGGAAGTCACAGTGACGATGATGCCACTGGCCTGAGAGAGAGGTATCCTAAAATACTCATAGTAACAAAACGCAGGCCAGGAACTCAAACACAAGGAACTGTCAGACCCTATAATCAGAGTGTATACAGTTTACACTTCAGCAGGCCCCAGGGACGCTACTGTTATTAGTACAACATCAAACCAACGTATGTAAAAACTGTGTTTTATGATGATCCGTAAAAGATTGCACTTGTTTAAGAAGTCAGGAAACTTTACTGAAAAGCAATATTAAAATAGTTATCACTCATTCACTCAGCAAACATTCCTTGTGGGTTTATCATGCTCTTGGTGCTTGTACACATCATAGGTACTGAAGAAGAAGGGGAGACACATCCGTTAATCAGCAACTAATGTGGTGTGAGATGTGCAATTCTGAAACATAGCCAGGGCATGATGTGGGCACAGACTGATGCAGTGAAGGTCATCAGGGATAGAATCTGGGGAGTGGGGGTTGGAGCTTTCAGAGGAGGCTGGGGGAAGAAGAGGAAGGGCGTTCTGGGCTGTGGAAACAGCAGACCGGGAGGAGAGAAAAGGGAACTAGCTAGATCCCATTGAGCACTTTAAGTAGCCCTTTGTGTCTGAACCTGGATGCATAGGTCGGGGCGGGGTGGCAGGTGTGAGTGCTGCGCTGGAGAAATGGGCAAGAGCCTGATTGAGAAGGGCATTACGGGCTAAACTAAGGAATTGGAACATTATCCTGAGAGTCACAAGAGGCCAGTGAACGTCTTTTAAGTAGGGGAGCAATCCGATGAGATTTGTGAATTAAAAAGAATATTCTGGAGCGCCACGATGGGGAAGACTGGAGGAGGAGAGTTGGGCTGTTGGTTGTAGGAATCCTGGAGGGAGGCAGAGAAGCAGCGGTTACAATAAGGATGCAGAGGTGTCAAGTCTGAGGGAATCTGAGTGACTTGTGGACTTCTGGTGGTGCCATATTGGGAGGGGAATAAGAGGAAAAGGACTGGTGTAGAGAGAAAGACTGGGGTTGTGGTGACGATGGGCCTTCAGATAGGAGGAGCTCCTCAAGCAGCTGGAAGAAGTGTTTGGAGATTAGCCAAAAATTAGGGTCCATAGGTATGGGTTTGGGGCCGATCAGCAGGTGGTCCAGCATGAAAGGTAAAGCAGAGCAGAAGAAGAGGAGAGAACATGGGCAGTGAAGGAGGAGCAAGCTGAGAAGACAGGCTGGAAAGGTGGATGAAGGTGTCTCTCTCCCAGACAAAGGAAGAAAGAGAGCTCTTTGGCGGAGAGCATCACAAACAGTGTGATGGCAAGAAGGATCAAGAAAGGACCGGAAGAGTGTCCTATGGCTTTGGGAAAAGGGGCCTTTGGTGGCATTACTGAGGGCTGCTCCCCTGGCGGGCAGACCTGGAAGCTGTGTGGGAGGGAAGTGAAAACAAGGAACAGACAAGTTTCCAAGAAGACTGGCTGGAAAGGAAAGAAGAGAAAGGGAGCAGAAGCTCGAGCGAGAAGCAGGGGTGGAAGTGGGTTTTTCAAGACGGGGAGAACTGTTCATATTAATAGGATGGGAGATACAGGGCAGAGAGAGGAAGATGGATGGAGCAAGGTCCTGGAGGAGGGAGGGAGGAAGGGATCCAACGCTGAGGTGGAAGGATTAGCCTCAGACACCAGGAGGGACAGCCTTTTCACAGAGATAGGAGGGAAGGAGGAAAGGATGGGGCCAGACAGATAAGTTCGTTCGTGGCAGGGGAGGAAATTGAGGGAGTTCTCGATTGATGGCCTCAATTTTCTCAGTGAAGGGGGAGGCAAGGTGATCTGCTGAGTGGCATTGGGGGAGGTGCTAGAATAGAAGGTGGTTTAGGAGGAGGAACGTTTTGGTTTCTATAACTGCTGATCAGAATGGGGGATGGAGCTGGCTAGGGGCCCAAAGAGGCTGGTGGGGAGTTCTGAGCCCCTAGCTGAGTTGGGAGAGTACCTATTCGGTATGCCTCAGGCTCACAGCTGTGACACTTTCTCCCAAAGCCTTTAAAAGTCTGGACAGAAGAGCAAGAAGCTGAATTGTTAGACTGAGCCAGAGCTGAGTTTCTGCAGAGTGGCTGTCACAGAAAGGTAAGGGGGTCTGGAAATCACAGGACATGGCAAAGAGCAGGTGGAAGCGATGGGCTTCTGCATTCAGGATGGATAGAGGTCACAAAGTCGATACTCACCTGCTAGATCAGGAGCGAGTAAAAGGGCCCAGGGCTCCAAGGCCTTAGTATGTGGGTGTTACAGGGGGAAAAACAAGTGGTGAGCTGAAAGGTCCCTGTTGACACACTGTGGGCCGCTGGGGTTTCAGATCATAGAGGAAGACCTGCTCCGGGGGCTTGGAAACTGGTCACCTGAAAGCTAATCTTACCTCTTCGTTGAAGATTCCTTAGTCTCTCCATCCCCAATGTTTTTCCCTCAAGCCTCTGAAGTCCCCTATCATGTTGTTTGCAGACAGGTAGTAAAAAGCACGTTAAACTGGAACCTGAATACGAGAGCCAGGAGACCTGGGTTGGGTTTTATTTCCAGCACCGGTGAGTTCTGCGGCCTTGGCACCAGTGGAGCCACCAAGCAGTGGCCTCCTGGACCTGTCCTGCTTGCTCGGGGACAGACCGCTCTGTCCACGCCCAGTGTGTGCACCTCCACCTCCCCTGTGTTGGTGGAGCTGCTTGGCTTGTTCCCACCTTTCTGTGGGATGAGGCTTGGCAGGGACAGAGACCCTCTTCCTCCTCCAATGTCACTCCATTTCACTGCAGTTTATACAATACCCGACATCAAAAGAACCTGGAAGAAATTCTACTGGGGAAGGAGGAGATCTTTTGTTTCATAAAATTTCCACTTTTATTTTAATAGTCTCAAAACCAGACTTCCAGGGTAGCAAATCCAAGAAACCTTATGATCCCATGAAGGCAAACATTCTGGGAGGAAAAAAAAAAATAGGCCCTTTAAAAATCTGCGCTTTGTTATCCGACTGAGGTCAACAGAGACAGACCAAATCAACAAGCATGACATGAAGGGCAAATTTGCAATTAAAAGAGGAATAAGGAATTATAAAGATGGATGAGCCCCATGACACCCGCGCCCAGGCCTGCGTGGCCTTGGCCTCAGACGCCAGAAATTAATGCTTTACTCTTTAGCGCGCGCGTCACCTTTGGCTCTGAACAGAAAGGCAAATGCGTTAAAATAACAACAATTAGAACACTTACTTAGCTTGGAAGGCATTGTTGGTTCCCCTGTGGTCGAGGTCATGACACAGGCATCCCACAATCACCGCTAAAATTTCCACCTCGGTCAGAATCTCTTGAAACCCGGCGGTCTGGGAAGATGGGAGAATGGCCACAGTCACTGCTCGCGGCAGGGAGGAAGGCCGAGGCTCGTCTGCTGAGCAACCATCAGCTCTGTTGTCATACCCACATCATTTAAGGGAATGATTAACTGCCACCGCTTCGACTAGTGAGTTGGGTGGTCGGTTGCACAGCCCAGGGTCCCCGCGGTGATGAATTAGCCGGCACGGTGGCCCGCCCTGGCTGGCACACCAGGACAGAGTTCAGACTATTTCGTTCCCTTTTCAGAGAAGAAGCTGCGCTGTCTAGATACAGTGACAGTGTGGCAAAGGCCTGGAGCAAAATGTGTTTTGTGATTTGACATTTCAAAATGATGAGCATCTAGGGTTAGGGAGAGAGAAGGGGCTGTGAGTTTAGAACTGAGTGATGTAGCCACCAGATGCCATTTAAATGAAAGTAGGCAAGAGAAAATGCCTTTAAAAATATGTGTGTGTGTGTGTGTGTATCTATTAGAAAAAGCAACTCAGAAGTACTCATATTGTTACATGATAATATTCTAGAAGTTATCTTATAAATACCTTAATTCACATGAGCTTGGAGGACAGGTGAAATTTCAGATAAGCAGGGCCTGTCTTGAAAACTAGAATTTGGCAGAGGATTAGGTGATCCAGACGTTGGATCAGGTGGAGGATCCATTACACGCAGCTCTTTCGGATCCTCGGGCAGCTTGCTTGTGAAATGCATAGGTGTGGTGCGGTATCTTTGGGGAGCAGGGTGGTGTAATTACACAACCAGGAGCAGCCGTGTTTCTCTGATTCCTGCGGGCCTTTCATTAGTTTCGAAGAGAAAGGGAACTTATAGAAATGCGGGGCTATGCATTTGCTTGATCTAAGGCCTTTCTGCCTCCTCCTCTTCAGCTTGTAAGCCTCCCCGTTCAGTACTTATTAAAATCTTTATCAGAGGGCAGGAGAAGGGGAAGGGTAGAGTTCAAACTGCTTCCGTTTTCATCTGCGTTTTTTCTCCACATCTAGGATCACCAGCTAATATCTGTAAGACAGTTCTCTTATAGCAAAGACCACTTTGTTTTTTAGTTAATTATGTTTTTATTGTAGAAATAACTGAATAAGAAAGTTTCTGTGTTGACAACTTTATTTTAAAAGATTTCTACATTAGAAATACATATAATTTCATCTGCATAGCAAATAGGAATGTTTATAAACTATCTGGGCAGGATAAAGTAGTCCATAATCTAAGCTGTGTGTGTCCTTCATTTTAAAATTCAGAGCTGGCTATTGGTTTTAAGTTAATTTTATTTTATTGAAGGCATTACTTGCAATAGTTTTTAAAATTCAATTGTAGTTAGAAACTTAGAACCAAAACCAATAGTCCCTCATCCTTCCCCTATCCTGATTCCCAAAGGCAAGCACTTTCCATTTTCTTTTTTTGGTCTAGTTTGGTAGGTATTTTCCTCCATATTACTGTATAGTAGGTGCACATCATTAGCCCTTGGTTATTCAGGGGTTTCCCACGTGACTATAGTCCTTCCTGTGTGCCAGACACTGTCCTAAGAGAACCGTAACCATTTAACATACTTCTACATCTTTGGCTGCAAAGAATGTAATTAATATGATTTCGGTATTGACCATTTGGAGATGTCTGTGTGCAAAGTTGTCTCTTGTGTTATTGCAAAAGGATATTTGCTGTGGCTAGTGCATTTTTTTTTTTGGCAGAATTCAGTTAACCTTTGCCCTGCTTCATTTTGTTCTCCAAGGCCAAACTTGCCTGTTACTCCAGGTATATTTTGACTTCCTACTTTTGCATAAACAAAGAAAAGCCGAGACGAAGGTCCATATACTCAAGGCAATAGTCTTCCCAGTAGTCACATACGGTTGTGAGAGCTGGACCATAAAGAAGGCAGAACACCAAAGAATTGATGCCTTCAAACTGTGGTGCTGGAGAAGACTCCTGAAAGTACCTTGGACAGCAAGGAGATTAAGCTAGTCAGCCTTAAGGGAGATCAACCCTGAATATTCACTGGAAAGACTGACGCTGAAGCTGAAGCTCCAGTATTTTGGTCATCTGATGTGAACAGACGACTCATTGGAAAAGTCCCTGATGCTGGGAAAGATTGAGGACAGGAGAATAGGGTGTGAGAGGATGAGATGGCTGGATGGCATCACCTATGCAATGAACATGAACTTGTCAAACTCCAGGAGACAGTGAGGGACAGGGAGGCTTGGCGTGCTACGGTCCTTAGGGTCGCAAAGAGTCAGATACGACTGCGTGACTGAACAACAACAACTTACTTCTCATAACAGGTAGGAACTATTATTATCTGCCAGTTGAGGTGAGGAAACTGAGGCACAAAGAAACTTAAGTGCCCTGGGTCTCAGAAAGTGCCTACCTGATGATCAATCTCTAAATATTATTCACTCAGTATCCAATGATTATATCCTTTGTTATGTAGATGTTTAGCTTCCTGGAGTCAAGATTTCTTTTAACATCTAAGTCGACTTACATCCTACACAACTCTGAACAGTCGCACCTTTGACAGGTCCCTTCCTGTCCTGGGGTTCCCTGCTTTGGCCCAGTGCTGACATTTGGCCAGGATTCTCGTGTCTGCTGCCAGCGTCCCCACTGCTGCCATCGTCCCCCTCCTGGGGTTGGCTTCCTGTCTTCTGCATCCCACATCTCTCTCTTTCCTTGTTTCCTCTCTCAGTTTGTGGGAACATATCTGCCAGTATCTTCATGAGAAAGGATGTTAATACTTCTTTAACACTGAGAAAGTTGATTTTTTTTAAGGCTTTGTACAACTGAAATGTCTTTAATCTATTCTGCTACTCAATTATTGGCTTGCCTAACAATTCTAGGTTGCAACATTTTCACTCAGAATTTTGAAGGACTGCTCTATTCTTTCCTAACTTCCAAAGTTGCCTTAGCGAAGCATAAACCATTCTTGTTCCTAATCCTTTGAATGTTACTTGATTTTCTCTCTTTTAGAATCTTCTCTCTATGCCTGGGCTTTGCCAATTTCACAAAAATCTTCTTTGGTTTGGGACTTTTCCTCATCATTGCTTGGTAAACCTTTTCAATGTGAAGGCAATATTCAGTACAATATTCTTGTCATCTTTTTTCTTCCCCTTAATAATTTTGACTTCATTATTTTTTCTGTCCTGTTTGAATGGCACTCCGATTGGTTTGACATTGGACTTCTTATATTCATTTCCTTATTTTCCATTTCTTCTTTCCCATTGCTCATGTTGACTTTTCTCCTCTTACTTTCCAGGAGTAAGAATCTTTTAAATTTACTAGCATTTTCCTGCCTGCTGCTCCTTTTCTAACAGCATACTATTCTTCTTACATGGATGCATCACGGTCTCTTCTCTTTTGAAGATATTGATGATAACTGCTTTGAAATTCTCTTCTGTTCCCTGAATTGCCTATTTCATCTGAACTCCTTATCTCTGTGGTGGTTTCCTCAAATGCCTGCTATCCCTGGTCATCCACTTACGCATGGGAGTCCACGTTCATCACACACCCATGCATGGAGATGGTGTCTACACATGGCTGATCTCATCACTGTTGAGCACACGGCCAGGTGGTCCAGGTGCTGCAGACCCCCACATGCCAGTGTAGAGACTCTGAACACTTCTTCTGGATTTTCCAGTCTCTTGCTCGGAAGGAGCATAAATACAGGTGCTGGAATTCTGAGAAAAGGGTATGTAGCTTCTCACCCTCGAGATGGAGACTTTCACTTCATTCTCTTCCTTTCAAGGTGCGTCTCACCTAACTTTTCTTTTACTGGTGTTCCCAAGTCTGGGGCTCAGTTTCTCTGGCAAATACTCTGGCTTCTTGCATAGACAAGGGAAGAGTAATTCTTGGACTACAGGGAGAGGGGATAGAAATAAGGGGGCTCAGTGTTTTCCTCATCCCTCACTTCCACTCACCCCATTTCTGTGGCGTCTGATCCTTCTAGTTCCTGAGCTGTGACAGCTTCTAGGAGAGTACTGGTTCTCACGTGTACCCCTTCCTCTACTCTCTCACCCTGAAGGCGTTTGGGTTGGACCTTCCTTTTCTTTGTTAATCTACAAATCATCCTCCTCCGATGAAAACAGTGGAATTTGTGTCCATTTCTTACTCTCCTTGTTATCTCGGGGGTGTTTTTTGAAAGGGATGCAAGTGTCTTTCTCTGTCATCTTGAAACTGTAAGACAGTTTCAATGGGTTTGGATCTTGCTGCTGCTGCTGCTGCTGCTGCTGCTGCTAAGTCGCTTCAGTCGTGTTCGACTCTGTGCGACCCCATAGACGGCAGCCCACCAGGCTCCCCCGTCCCTGGGATTCTCCAGGCAAGAACACTGGAGTGGGTTGCCATTAAAGCAAATCCTGAAAGTCTATCAAGCATGCAGTACTTATACTGTATTCTGGAAATCAGTGCTGTAAACACGATGAAGATGTGCTGAAATTTAGAGAGATTGTTGCCTGTGAAAATGCTGCTGTTTAGAACGAGCTGATGAACTGGAACAGCAAGAATAGAGACTGGATAATGTCAACATAAGATAATTCAACTAGAAATTTAATTAGAAGATAAAATCGAATGCCATGTAATAGACTCAAATTCAAAATCCAGAATCATTTTTAAGCCATCAGTTATCACCCATCGTATACTCTGTTGGAATATACTTTAAGGTCTTACACAGCTGACTACCCCACCCCCTTCTTGGAAATTCAGCATCTAGCTCTTAGACTATTTGTATCATGGATATTTTTGAGAATTTAATAAAAGCCATGGACCTTCTTCCCAGAAATTATTCTATAACTTCATGGTGTTCAAAGGCCATGGAACCCACCTCTAGATCCTCCCAATAAAGAATCCCTGAAGTACAGCACAGTCACGCGCAGCATATTTACCTCTCTTGGCTGTGATACCTGAGTTACTGAAGCAGTACCTATCTCTTGACTGTGATTTAACGCTGCCTGGTAAATGGTTTCTGAGGGTCGTCAGCCCTGAGATGTGCCCACCTGCCACTGAGTGTCCATTGCCCCTCCCCCACCCCATCCATCTTCTTTCTAGTCCTATCCATTCTGACCTACACTTGACACACACTGGGGAGAAAAAGTCAGCTGCCTGCTGAAGACAATATACTTTCAAAAGAGAACACAGTGGCAGCAGGAAGTACATTTTAATGTGTTTCTCCTATGCTTAATTCTATTTTTATTTTCAAATAAAATGATACGTTTGTTGCTACTGATCCAGTAACTAACTACCCATTATCCAATAATGAGTTTCGTTGACCATTATTTTACTCTACCCTCTCACCTGTATTCCCTCATGGCCCATATCAGAAATGTAAAGCAGAGAATATCATATATCTAAGTAAAAAGATCGGAGAAGGCAATGGCACCCCACCCCAGTACTCTTGCCTGGAAAATCCCATGGATGGAGGAACCTGGAAGGCTGCAGTCCATGGGGTCGCTGAGGGTCGGACACAACTGAGCGACTTCACTTTCACTTTTCACTTTCATGCATTGGAGAAGGAAATGGCAACCCACTCCAGTGTTCTTGCCTGGAGAATCCCAGGGACGGGGGAGCCTGGTGGGCTGCGGTCCATGGGGTTGCACAGAGTCGGATACAACTGAAGTGACTTAGCAGTAGCAGCAAGTAAAAAGATAACCAAGGCATACAGAGCTAGCTTCCATGTCACCCTCTCCAGAAAAGCCTGTCACGACCCTCTGAGCAGGTCTCCTGGAACAGTCCTCTGCTGGGTTAGACGCATGCTGGGGTAACCCTGCCCCCAACCACTCGAGCATATAATCACTGGGACTCTTAAGGACCCAAACAGTAAGACTGAGTTGAAGTGTTTCTTAAACTAGCCAGTGATTTCCTGCCATTCAGTCAACACAGAATTCAAACCGGTGAGGCTATGCCGCCATGGCAAAGCTGATCCTGTGTGGAGTCAGAGGAACATGATGGGCAGAGTGAAACTGACATTTGCTTTTTGACTCTGTGGGGCTTCACGGGTGGCTCAGTGGTAAAGAGTCTGCCTGCAATGCAGGAGACCTGGGTTTGATCCTTGGGTCAGGAGGACCCCCTGGAGAAGGGAATGACAACCCAGTCCAGTATTCTTGCCTGAGAATTTCATGGACAAAAGAGCCTAGTGGGCTGCAGTTTGTGGGGTCACAAAGAGTCAGACACGACGGAGCGACTAACACCTGTGGCTCTGTAGAATCCAGAAGTATAAAAAACAACGGCCATAATAACATTAGGTGGTGCTATAGAGGCTTCTTCACTCATTTGACAAAAATGTTCTGTTCTTAGTGGGTTTCCTAGTGGTTCAGATGGTAAAGAATCCACCTGCAATGCAGGAGACCTGGGTTTGATCCTTGGATCAGGAAGATCCCCTGGAGAAGGGAATGGCTACCTACTGCAGTATTCTTGTCTGGAGAATTCTCCATGCCAACAGGAGCCTGGTGGGCCACAGTCCATGGGGTCGCAGAGTCAGACACGACTGAGCAACCAACCCTAGTGTGTGTTAAGTAATTGATCTATCTGAGAAAAGAGGCTTGGGATAATACTGACAACAGATATCCCTTCTATAGCATTTAGTATGTGCCAGGCACTGTTCTAAACCCTCAGCTACCTTAACCCATCTAATCCTTACAAGTCTAACCTTTACAAGAATTCTCTGAAGGAGAAGCTGTTCTGATCTCTCCCATTTTTTACAGAAGAAGATATCGAAGCAACAGACTACACCACTGCAATGAAACGGAGACGGTTAGACTCTAGGAAACCTGACTCCCGAGTCTGTGTCCTCCCTGTGCAACCCAGCCACAAAGGTGAGAGTGTATGAGCAGCTGCACAGCTTTCAAAGACCTTTGTAATAACAGAATGATGGCAGGATATTCAGGAATCACTTGGAGGGTGCTTTAGTCCACCACGAGGGTTATTCTTTATCGTCTGTTTCTGGCCACAGCACACAGCTTGCGGGGGTGGGGGGGTGGTCTCAGGTCCCCAGTCAGGAACTGAATGTGAGCCAAAGGCAGTAAAAGCCCAGAATCCTAATCCCTAGGTCACCAGGGAACTTTCAACAATGGATGTTTATTCTTGAATCGTAAGAGGTTAATAGTGCAGAGCCACTGGACATCTTGAGCCAAACACAGCTCTGGTGCATCAAGATGTGGCTAATAATATACAGTGATTTTAAATGAGGTTTAGAAAGAAAAGAAAGAGACAATGGTTTGTGTACAACCACCCAACTTTACAAAATGTCTTAATACATTCATAGAAAAAGACTGTCAGGATGTACCTCAAAATGTTACTAGTAGTGGGATCAGAGGTGACTTTAGATTTTTTCCTTTGTGCTGCAAATTTCCTTAAAGAATGTTTATTCATTAGAATATATATACATTGTGTATGTGTAGGGCTTCCCTGATAGCTCAGTTGGTAAAGAATCTGCCTGCAATGCAGCAGACCCCGGTTCTATTCCTGGGTCAGGAAGATCCACTAGAGAAGGGATAGGCTACCCACTCCAAAATTTGTATGTGTAAATCCTTTTTTGTTTTAGAAATAAGCCCATGTCTCATCAACCTGTCCTAGCTTGGAATAAAATCGTGACATCCTAAAAAGTGTCCATTCATTCATTCACTGAGCAAATGTTGATTCAGCATGTACTCCTTTGCAGGCTAGAACAGAGCCCTGAAGAAGACAGGCCTGTCTGGCCCTTGTCGTGTGTATAGTCTGGTCGTGCTTGCGCCCATCAGAACAATGCCCCTTTTCTAGTGAGAAGCTATTCATATCACAATGCCGGTGGCAGTCTGTGGAAGAAAGCGATGGAGAAAGTGGCTGGCCGCTCCTGCTTTGTTTCTGGAGATGGTGCATCGTGGTCTGCATGACCCTCATCACCTGTGTGGCCACAGCATGGGAATCTGAGAAGGTGATGGCAGAATTCTGCCTTCGTGTTTCTTCTTGAACTCAGTTGTGAGAGGTACTGAATGATGAGAAAGTTCCCAGGTTCATCCTATTGATTCTGAGATCTGGCAGGTGATGGACCAAGAGGGAGGGAATCCAGTGATGTACTGGAAATTCCTGATAGTCCCAGAAGGTCCTCGGCTCAACTGCTCCTCCGTGGATGCTGGTGACAGGCACTGCCATAGAGCCATCAGCACACTGGCTGAGGCTGAGAGAGAACGTGATGGGCTTCTGTAGAATCTTTCTTCTCTTCATCTTTCTTTCTTCTGAATAAGAAGAGCAAAGAGGGCCACTCAGACCATTCCGAGGCGTTCTGAAGAACGTGCATTCTCAAGGAAGTGCCTCCTCTAGAAGACTCTGCATGCCATATCCCTAATCGTGTCATCATGTCTCAACTGATCTAAACATGACTTCATACCCCAGGAGTGATGTGAGCTTGAGGCTGAAAGGCAGCATTTAATTTCTGGTATTTCTTAATTTCTGGTGTGCAATGGAGAAGGAAATGGCAACCCACTCCAGCGTTCTTGCCTGGAGAATCCCAGGGATGGCAGAGTCTGGTGGGCTGCCGTCTATGGGGTTGCACAGAGTCGGACACGACTGAAGTGACTTAGCAACATCAGCAGCAGTGTTGCAGGGTCCCTGTCTGGGGCCTTTGTTTGGTACATAATTAAAATCAAATTTACTGTAGCCAAAGAGTGCTCGTTTCATTGAGGGTTTCATTGTAAATGCCACATACAGAGTGCTCACGTCTTCCAAAGAACACCCTAGACTGCAATGCTGATGGCTGGTCCAGCTGTGCTAGGTCATCCGTCACATGCGGTGTCTGTCCGTGAAACTTAGATCTCCTAACCAAGGACGGAAGGTTCTATGAGAATGGTGCCTCAATCACCCTCCCAATTCAGCTCACATCCCAGCTGAGTGGATCAGAATAATAAAAGAATTGTTAAGGCACGTGTTTGGGCTTCACAGGCATTTGCAGCCAAGCCAGAATGCTTCTTTTTGGGACTCTATTTTCTGCTTCAAGATGGAATGGCCACCTTTCAATGTAAGGGCTTAACCTGCCTCCAATACAAGAGATGTGGGTTTGATCCCTGTGTTGCAAAGATCCCCTAGATGAGGAAACGGCAACCCATTCCAGTATTCTTGCCTGGAGAATTCCATGGACAGAGGAGTCTGGTAGTCCATGTGGTTGCAAAGAGTCAGACATGATTGAGCACACACACATACGTGTATAGCATGTAAATCCTGGGGGCAGGTTGATGGATACCAACCTGTTCACTTTGCTCCAAAGCATTGGTTTTAAGCAGAGGACTTTCTCAAGCTTTCAGACGGAAGTAGATTTCACTTGCTTACCAGGAGTGCTTATGAATGAATTTATACTTGATGCCATATCCTATCTTCTTTTTAAAATAGATCCTCTCTTTGCCAACAAGAGACAGTGGGGGATGAAAGCTCAGAGGGAGCGTAACAGGTATTCACAATGCAATCTTCCATTGAGGGGAGGAAAAAGCCTTACTTGAGAGCTTCCCTGGTGGCTCAGTGGTAAAGAATTCACCTGCCAATCCAGGAGACTTGGGTTCAATCCCTGGAATATCCCACATGCTACGAAACAACTAAGCCCATGCACCGCAGTTACTGAGCCTGTACTCTGGAGCCTAGGAGCTGCAGCTACGGAAGCCCGCGTGCCCTAGGACCCACGTTCTGCCACACAAGACAAGCCACTGTAAGGAGAAACCCGTGCACCACAACCAGAGAGGAGGCCCCGGTCGCCACAGCTGGAGAAAAGCCCGCACAGCGAGCAAGACCCAGCACAGCCAAAACGTAAATACCCTGTTAAAGAAGAAACCCTGCTGGATAAGCGGTTGCACCTAGATTTAGATCTAGACTGCATCGAAATCTAGATCTAGATTGCTGTTCACAGTAATGTTTGTCTGCCAATAATTGGATCTGCCAGGCTGAAGAAACGGCACTTCAGTCCTATTTTGAGGTCCAGAAACCAGAACCTTTCCCGTTGTTAGGGGACCACCAACCAACACCATGTTTACACGGCTCCTTTACCAAAGCATGTGATACAATACAAACCAGTTGTAGTTTGTCTAGTTTCCACGGGAGGATAGCTTGGGTTTACTTGGGGGGATAGCTTGGGGGTTTTTGTTTTTGTTTTTTATTGGAGTATAGTTTATTTACAATCTTGTGTTAGTTTCAGGTGTACAAAGCATGGGACAGTTTTGATCAAATTTGCTTCTCTTCGTTTTCAAGATGAATGTAGTCAAATATTGATTAAACACTGATTTAAGTCTGCAACGATTCTTTGCTTGTCAAGTTCAGAGTTGGGAAGACCTTACAGTCTACACTTCAGTACTTTTACAACCAGAAGCTTCTTGAAGGCACTTATCAAATTGCAAAATCTAAGTCATGTTTTGGACATAACTTCTCTCTGAATCTCAAATAATATAGCAAATGCTTACTCATGTAAGACTCAAAATGGCCAGGTACCCCACGGACTATACAGTCCATGGAATTCTCCAGGCCAGAATACTGGAGTGGGTAGCCTTTCCCTTCTCCAGGGGATCTTCCCAACCCATGGATCAAACCCAGGTCTCCCGCATTGCAGGTGAATTCTTTACCAGCTGAGCCACAAGGGAAGCCCAAGAATACTGGAATGGGTAGCCTATCCCTTCTCCAGGGATATTCCCGAACCAAGATCTCCTGCATTGCAGGCAGATTTTTCACCAACTGAGCTATCAGGGAAGCCTCTCAAAACTGGTACAAGCATATATGTTTGAGTAAATGTTTGTTGCATGAATTTAAAAAATGAATTGACTTTAATAATTTTAGTTAGTTTTAACTACCTCCTTGACTTAATTTTAACCTACTTGTTATCCTAATTTAAAAAAAGTATCTATTTTGTAAAGTTAAAAATATATGAAAAATAGAATACTGTATTGAATACCCAAGTACTCGTTACCTAACTTTAGCAGCAAGCCACGTTCTGCTGCCTTGATTCATTTACCCCTTCACATGGTCTGTTTGTTTGCCAGACTATTTCAAAGCAAACCTCTGGCATCTGTCAATACTCTTCATTTCATTCTCAGGAAGTCATGATGTGGTCAAATAAAAATCAGTCAATGTATCTCTGCTCTCATATTTCGATAAAATGTGTGAGAACAAATACAAATGGTAAAAAGAAAAATGGTAAAAAAGAGTAAATATCTAATAAGCCTTTAAAAGTTGAATTTTTACTTCAATTTAGGTAATACAAAAGCAAAGCTACATGTATGCATATAGCAAGCATACAGTAATTCAAAAAAAGTCAAAAGGAAAAACATATTAGATGTCTAATGTTTTTTTGCTTTCAGTACTAAGAATATGCTTTATTATTTTTTGAGGATAAAGACGGCCTGCTTTTCTGTGTTTAGAAATATAGTTTATATTTTATGATAAACTGCCAGTGAATTGAATAGAACATGGGGTGTGTGAGCACAGAGAGTGAAGATCACCTGGTGAACATCAATTGTGCAGAGAGACAGTCCTCTTCACGTGCCACAAAGAAGCCAGACTGATGAATTTTGAGAATATGAAACCTCTTCAAAACTTACCCAAAATTTTCACTAGTCATCACTGAGCTAAACTTGAACATGAGACTAGTGAAAAAAATTAAAACTGTATGAAGTCCCCAGCTTGACACCCTTAGGTGCCAGGTTTCATTCAGCCTCAAGAAAGTGCCACTACTGAGTCATAAGCTGTGGAAAATGGAGGCTGTGATAAATGGCCATCGCTCTGCTGCCGGGTCTCCCTGACCTGCAGGATTTGGCTGGAGTCATAAAATACAGAGCGACAGATTAAGCAGTTTACCAACACCATAAAAATCTCAGGAATAAATTCACTTTAATAAAAAATCCTATATTGTAACCAGGCAACCGCAGCCCTGAAACCACACGCATTTCCTTACAAGCCTGTGTCCATAGGCAAGAGCTTGCACTTCCCCCCAAATGCCAGCATGATTATGTTCATACACTTTTACAATTTACATGTCCTAAGAAAAATACTCAGCTCTGGCTGATGGTGCAGGAGAATTTATTTTCACTGGAAAGGGAATGACCCATAACTCATGAATGGCAGCGCTTAAAGTGAGTTATGGAGGTTACTCTCCTGTCTGAGGAAGTGGATTGGATTATCCTTCTGCCCAATTGTATGTTTGATTATTAGCACACCAGTTTCTTAATTATGTGCTGCTTTGCCTTTGTCCTTTTGTAAAATAAATGTGGATAAAGGGAGTGTCAGGTAGAAGCATGGAGTGCCTCACTGGAGCTCTGAGAGGTGGCCAGAGAGAATAAAAATAGAAACCTTCTTAAATGACTAAAAGCCAGAAGTCTTAAATGTAATTTAGACACAGTATTCAAATTGATTAGCTCCCTAGTTAATTTACAGCACCCAGTGCTGATATTCTGCAAAAACATAAAAGAATCACTCCATTCCTCAATTAAAAATGTGTTTTCTTTGAAGTTACACCAGAAATCAAGGTCTACCTACATGACAAAGAATTGTTTTTTCTAATATGCAGATTTTATTAGGATAATGTTGCCATTAATTTTCAAGTAAATATAACTAGTTATTACTTATATTGATAAGGAAATGCAATGTAAAAATGATGTTTGATGATTACAAATGTAATTATTGTTTGTTCCTTTGTTGTTGGTTACAGAATAAAACCATAGATCTCTTTGTACCTTACAACATTACAATCTACAAAGAAATTAGATTTCCATTGAGATTAGTAGTCTTGTTATAGAGCAAAAACATTTTATTTGAAAATTCAACTAGTTCTGTCCTTCTTTGGGTTAAGGGGGAAAGGAATTCTAATTGTGTTTCTAAGATCTCCTTGCAGAAGAAACTGTCTACCTCAAAAATCAAGGACTTCCCTGAAAACGGCAGATAGAGGACAGCACATTATCCTCAAGCTAGTGAACAGGATGGATTTTTCTTCCTAAACGTCCCTTCTGCTCTCTAGTTTGAATTATCAGTAAAACGACTTGGCTTATCTCTGAAAATAACCTTGTTGACAATCCAAATACGGACTTAAACGCGCTACCTCCACATTTAAGATTTAAGAAGCCCCCGTAAATGTCAGGAGGTTGTCAGTGTGTTTGCTGCGATACTTGGTTATTATTAGTGTTTAACTGCCTTTCCCCACCAGCACCAAGCCACCAGCACCGCCATCAATTTTAATGTGATCATGTGCTCGTCTCTTTTCATATCCAGTGAATTCTGCAAGATCATAATATTCTATATGAACCCTAGCTGAACCTTAGTGTGATAGGAAGAAAGAACAAGATTTCTAGCAATGATAGTTGTTCATCATTTTATAGTTTTTTGAAAAAACTGGACACTGAGCAGCATAGTTCCCTGAATAATATTACCCTAAACTAAATCCAGTCTTTCAGTGAATCTTTATTGAGCCCTACAGGATACAGGGCATGCCCCAAAGTGCTAATGAGTACATTTATGGGATAGTAAAGAATACTGACTCTTAAAGAAACCTTTTTTTTCCCCCTGGAAAATCTGTCAGAGCTCATACATCATTTATAAAACCTTAAAACATCTCTGCAACCTTGGCATCACCACGTGCCTTTTTATTTTCCAGAATACAAACAAAAGCATGGTCGGTTCCTTTATGTGGTCTACACTGTACATATAAGAAATGTGCTTATTATCTTTCATTATGTATGTGCTTGATGGAATATTTATTCTACAAGCTTCTATAAATAAAGAGAATTTGTATAATTACTCTTGATCTATCTGCAGGTTTTTATTCCCTCCTTTAACTTGCAAATAGTAACTGGCACTCCATACTGCATTTATCTGAGGAATTAAAAATATTTGGTAATTTTTAACTACCTAAATTTCTCTTTAGAAGCAAAGAATAAGACTGATACATTTTCATTTTAATATTTGGAATTCTACCCCAGAGGCTTGTAATAAATTAATAAGTCATTAGCAGGGTTCCCAGTGAACTAAATTTCCACCATTATACATCAAATTGCCTATTCGACGATGCAGTTTGCTCCTTTTCTTTTTAATTTCTAAAGAAACAAGACCTTTTTGTTACTTAGACATGAGCTTGAATACTTCTGCAAAACACAATTCTGAAGCAAGCTATTTTCTGGACTTGAAATGATTATAAAGGTTAGGAAGCTGATTCTTACATATAATTTGCTTGTTCTGTTGTACTCTGTGTCACGGTGTGCTCACCAGTGACACACAAATAGGCATCTTCCCATTCCTAGAGACAATGGGCTTGGAAAAACACACACCCACAGAAAGACACAAGGAGAGGGCCGTGCTATTTGCACTTAATAGCTCTGCAGGCAAGAAGACAGCCCTAATACAGGTCTGTCCTGATAGGAGGGTTCTTTTCAGACACACTGTCCTTGCTGATGGTTCTTTTAAGAAAAGAGTGTGGGGTGCGTGCCTCAGTATTTCTTGTCTTAGAAGAAAAGAAACGTCTTCAGGGAATGTTGCCAAGATCAACACCATCCGCCCCATTTCTTTCCAGGCAACTGGCTGGGAAACTTTGCCTTGGAGCGCCATCTAGAGGAAAATTCAGCGCACACGCGTCGTGCTCTCTCACCTTTGTAACTCCAGCTGAATGAATCCAGGGGTTAATTATAACTTTTCTTTCATATGAATAGAGAATTTTAGTTCTAATTCAACACGTGGAAGTGGAATATAAGATAACTAGAATGGAAATAAAATCACTGACGAGAGCAAAACAGTGAAACAGTATTCAGGAGTACCTGAAGCCTGAAGCCTTAGAGGCCACTCAAGGAAATAAGTAGGTTATCATTTTGCCTACGTTGGCTACCAAGGTCGTATTTCAGAAGTTAGAATTGATGCGTGAATTACGCTCACTTTTTTTTCGCTCCTGATCAAGTAATCTCTGTTATCTCAATATTTACTTTCTTAGTGAAAAAATTCTGATTAACCAGTCTGACTATGGTCAAGTTGGAGAGGAGCATACTTGTGTTACGGACAAAGTTGACATTTTCAACCTACGGTAACCCTTAGTTCAGAAACATTTAATGAACAGAAAATAATATCTTTTCCAAATGTGGCTATTCTATTCAGTGTAAAAGAGAAAAAAATAACATTCACCAAAGTATTCTTTCCAAAGTCATGCATTTATTTTTCAACCTCTAGCCCCTTCTCCCCCTGGCCAAGAGAATTTTAAGAGTAAATTCTTCTCTTTTTGAGCTAGCATTAATACAAAAACAAAACCCAGACTTTCTCAAACAGTGATACTCTTCAAGTTTGCTGAGCAGACTTGCAAAAACAACTCTACCTTTGAAATATTTAGGCAGAACAAGTATCTCCATGGCGGTAACATTCTGAGAGCTCTGCCTGCTTGTTTCTTGAAAAGGATCAAGACTGTCCATACTGTGGAAAAATTTACTAAAGAACACTGGGTATGAATTCCCTTTTCTCCTAAATGTCCACTTGACCACGCAGTTCTTACCAGCTTCCTCTATCCCAGCTCTTTCAGTTCAGTTCAGTTGCTCAGTCACGTCCGACTCTTTGCAACCCCATGGACTGCAGCATGCCAGGCTTCCCTGTCACACATCACCAACTCCTGGAGTTTACTCAAACCCATGTCCATCGAGTCGGTGATGCCGTCCAACCATCTCACCCTCTGTCGTCCCTTCTCCTCCTGCCTTCAATATTTCCCAGCATCAGGCTCTTTTCCAATGAGTCAGTTCTTCCCATCAAGTGGCCAAAGTAATGGAGTTTCAGCTTCAGCATCAGTCCTTCCAATGAATATTCAGGACTGATCTTCTTTAGGATGGACTATTTTAAGGCTTATTGTAAAATCTGTTTCTGTTGATGACATCTTTAATAGCTCACTGAACAAGTTTCCTGCTTGGAGAAGGGACTGGCTACCCACTCCATAGACAGAGGAGCTTGTTGGACTACAATCCATGGGGCTGCAAAGAGTTGGACAAGGCAAGCGACTAACACTTGACATAATTCAGTCCTTCAATGAATAAGGTTCCTGCTTACTTATTTTGGTGATTCACCATAAATCCATAGGTTTTCCAAAATAATAGGTTAATAATTTCTTTATTGGATGTCCTCTGAGAGCCATATACATGAACTCTGGACACAAAAAATTATTACTTGTCTATGAGATCTGATTTGGAAAAGTAAAATGAGAGGGTTGTTTTTTTTTTTTTTTTTCACGAAACATTGGTTCTTAAACATTTAAGGGTCTTGCTCAAAGCTTCTTCCTTCCTCATTTGACTGGCTGCCTGCTTTCATGGTGTATGTTACAGTGGGATGTCCAATTTTTCCAGATTGTTTTTCTTGCTCCTTAAGCAGTTGTGGACACCCTTCTCCCCACCCCCTCCCAACCCCTGCAAAAAAAAAAAAAAAACAAGTCCTTGAGTGTAAAAGTGAAGACATTTTGGTCCCATCTTCTTATGCTATATGTGTATTTCAGTTCAAATCAATCCAACACAAATTTGCTGAAAGCTTACCAAGTACAGGATTGAGTACAGGGTGCTGGTGACATGCTCAACAGATAGATGTTGAGCAAATAAATGAAGGTTATTGCAAGAACAAGAAATGACTTCTTTAGCCTCAAGCTGCTTACTTTATAGGAGAATGAGAGATCTTTAACTTCAGATACACAGCAGAAAGAAAGATGTGTTGTACAAGACAGTGCAGAGAAATAAGTAATTTTTGATGATTATTGAAATTATTGATGATTATGGAAAAGGAGACTTCATGGGAAGACCAGCATTAGATCAATGCATTTTAAAGAATGAGCAAAATTTTAGTAGGCAGGGAAGAGCGCAGAGTACTTCATGAGGAAGGAGCAGAAATCCTCCTTCACGTGGACCAAAGGAAAATGTTTGTCATTGGGCGTTCCCTCTTTCGGGTTTAAATTTTAATCTGGGTGCAAAGGCGTAAGGCATTGAGATTTAAGTTATGAGAATCTTAAACTCATCTTCTCTTTTTCTGTGTGGCAGGTATGCTTACATACACTCATATGGATACACATGTATGTATATATCACCTTGAGGCTAAAGAAACCAATATATTTAAGCCAGAAACCATTTTAATTGATAATTGCTTGACAGTGTAAGTAGAAATAAGACCAAATGAGCCTTATTTTTCACCAGAAAATGGAGATGAAGAGAGGATTCTGTTTTAGTCTTTGCCACAAACATTTGCTTTTAGATTAAATTCCAAGGCTTACCTCTGGCCAGCTGCCCCAGCTGTTTCTATAAAACAGACTGGCCACCTTCACTTTGTTACAGCGCCTGGAGCAGAGCTTTGAAGCCTGGTGTGCCCTAAACCCTGAGAACACACACTCCTACTCTTTCCTTCCCACGGCCTCCCTGGACCTTCTTCAGATAAGCATCTCTCAGGATTCCCATGTCCCTGTGCGTAACGTTCACACATCCCTTTTTTGGCTTTCCACCAGCCTGTGAGGTCTTATCCAGCAGATCTCTTTGTTTAGTCATTCATCCCCATATTCTCTGCAAAAAAGGTGGCTTTGAAATCCCAAGCATTTCTTTTGTTTATAAATAACCAGTTTCCCAAGATAAAACATTAAAAAGAGACTCAAGCAATCATTCAAAGACTACACCTGCTCCAAGGTGTCAGTGATTTTACAGCCTTAAAGCTCAGAGGTCGTTGTGAAATACACACTCCCGTCACCAGGGTAGGTAAGTTCCAACGTAAAGTTAATCACAGGGCAGCTTGACTGAGAAATGGGAATGTGAAGAGGAAGCCAGTAGGTCCTCACAAGTGACAGATGACTTTCTACTGTCACCGAACACACTTACGGTCAACATCGCAAACATCAGCTGGCACACGTTGAAGGCGTGTCTCCAGTTGTGGTACAGAACCATTCGGTAATTCTTCCTTACTGTCAGAAGCCACCTACACAGTGTCTGAAATGGGAAGGGAAAGTTTACATCAGGCAGTTCCATGTGTCTGCAGTGGGCCATGATCAAAATGATACCTTATGTCTGAGGAACCCTCAACATTGAGGCCCTCCCACAAACATCTCACATGATTCCCACAGTAATCCCACTAGGTATGCAGGGAAAGCATGATCATCCCCAATGAATATTTGGGAAACCCAAGGCTCAAAGTGGCTACCACGTTGTTCTTGGGGGCACTCCTGGGAGCCCCATGACCAAACATCTTACCTCATAGTCAATCTTAAATTTCTGTACCATCCCCAGCTCCATGAACATCCGAAGAGCAGCCGTAATCATGGCGTCAACGTCGAGAGAAAAGTCATCAAAGTGTATGTCGTCGATGGCAAGTTCTGACACCAGGGGGATGTTGGCTGCCTACAAAAGCACAAGATATAAGTCAAGCCAAGTTCACCAGCTTTTCCAAGCCCTTCATCCTGCTCTCCTCTCCTGCTTATCAGACATGCCACATAAATCAGACCTGACCTTCACTTACACTCTGATACAGCTAAACTCTGAGCTAGAAATGTCTTTTGTTTCTGAACTGCTAATGCCCCAAGCAAATGAAGAGGAGGGGAGGGGAGAAGGGAGAGAAGCTAATCTGGAGAAAAAAATACACACACTGGATCCAGTCTGCTGAATTTAGAATACAAAGCTGTCTAGTTTACTGAAACTGCAGTCAGACAGTATATTCAGATGCATATTACGGAGCACTGGATGCAAGAAACATCTGGGCAGCCAGCAGCTGTGAATTTTAATTGCTACTATTCGGGGGAAGGACAGGGGCCTACAGCGCTGCCATGTTTCTCGCAGCCTTAAATGCTGTCGCTGTGCGCTTGCTCTTTGTTACACATGCGTTCTGTATATTCAGAAAGGTGGAAGGGATTAGCAACACATCTCTAGTGCAAAATGTGTTTCTTCATAGGATAGAGATGTTTGGAGGATTAATGAGGGCATGTGTTTCATTGAAGGAATAAATTTGCAATATAGTGTCATTCTATAAAAACATCACAACGTTGTTATAACACTGGTCGTACAGATTCAGTGTTTTCAAAACACTCCTGTTAGGCAGCTGTCAATCTGTTACCCTACTCAAATTTAAAGGCAAGAAAAATTCTTTGGGAATATTTTTCTGGTTTCACTGGGTTTACCATATTCTTTGGGCCACGCTTGGTAAGGGAATCATTTCTATGTTTTCAGATTATCAGGGACCCTTCTGTATTCATAGTCCTAGTCTAGTCACTGAGTGTAAATTATCCAAGGAGTAATTTATGCTCTGGGACCACTGAGACTGAGCAATAAAATCCAGTTCTCCTCCCTATAAGCATCCCAGAAACCACTGAATCAACCCTTCCTCCCCGGCCCTGTTCTCTTCCACAGAAACACACATCTCTAGGCTAAAATCCAAGCACTGGTTATTCACCACAATGTGGAAGAACAATGAACAACTGCAGACAGACTCTCTGCCTGCTATTCTGCTGTTTAATTTTATTAAAAATTAATCAGTGTGGGGGCTTCCCTGGTGGCTCAGAGGTGGAGAGTCTGCCTGCCAGAGCGGGTTCGCTCCCTGGTCCCGGAGGATCCCACATGCTGCGGGGCAACTGAACCCGTGCACCACAGCTACTGAGCTGCGCTCTAGACTCCGGAGCCGCTACTGAGGCCCCTGCATGCTGCAGGGGGCGAGGACACCGTGATGAGAGGCACAGGGCACTGTGGCAGAGAGTGGCCCCGTCTCACTTCCGCTGGAGAAGGCCCCACTCAGTGGCGAGGCCGTGGCGCAGCCATAAATACATTTTAAAAAACTAATCAACTTGGGGCTTCCCTGTGACTCAGTGGGGGAGAGTCTGCCTGCCAATGCAGGAGACACAGGTTGGATCCCTGATCCAGGAGGATCCCACATGCTGTAGAGCAACCAAGTAAGTCCCTGAGCCGCAGCTATTGAACCTGTGCTCTAGAGTCTGGGAACCACAGCTACTGAAGCATATACACCCTCGAGCCCACGCTCTGCAGCAAGATAAGCCGCTGCAACGAGAAGCCCGCACTCGACTAGGGAAAGCCTGCGCACAGCAAGGAAGACCCAGTATAGCCAAAAATGAATACATAAATACAGTTTAAAAGTAGTAGCTCAAAAAAATTAGTCGGCTTATCTTTCAGTGAATCACTTTACTATAGTAACATATTTGTAGAATCTAACTCCTTAGAATGAAAAAGGTAAGGTTTGTGAAATTCCAACACAGTGGTGATGGAAACGGTCTCTGTGTGGAGGTGTCCTTATTGGGAGTTCCTGGACTCATGCTAAGCACTTTATTATGTTGTTTTCTGTTGTTTTTTTCTTTTGAAATAATTTAAAATCAAAGTTATACATGCCTATAGTTTTAAGAGTAAGTTAGATCTGTAAGGTTAGTGACATACGCACACTAGCAGAACTCTTTGAGTGCCAAAACTTTCCCTTACTTAGAGGCAACCACTTTCAAATCATCTAGATACATATTTTTTTAATTTGGCGAAGTAAGGTGCTTGTGATTTTATTTTTAAATGATTTTCTGTTTTAAGCATTATCTGTTAGCTTCCTCCCTGTTGAAATGAAGATGAAGCTGTCTTATTCTGTATCTATCAATTTTTGCTACCTCATATACCATCCCTTCTCACTCCTCAGTATAGTAATATAGTAATTTTGTTTAGAGAAATATTCAGGATTTATAGTGTAATGACTCTGTAAAAGAAATTCACAGCTAAGTCATGCAATTTACTATGGTTACTTTTCCTTGATAGGATTTTGTATTCTCACAATTAAGAAACTGTCTTCTTTAATGTGAGCTTAGTTTTCTCCACCCTGATCACTAATTCAACCTCTAAGTTCAGTTCAGTTCAGTTGCTCAGTCATGTCTGACTCTTTGCCACCCCATGAATTGCAGAACGCCATGCCTCCCTGTCCATCACCAACTCCCGGAGTTCACTCAGACTCACATCCATCGAGTCAGTGATGCCATCCAGCCATCTCATCCTCTGTCGTCCCCTTCTCCTCCTGCCCCTAATCCCTCCCAGCATCAGAGTCTTTTCCAATGAGTCAACTCTTCGCATGAGGTGGCCAAAGTACTGGAGTTTCAGCTTTAGCATCATTCCCTCCAAAGAAATCCCAGGGCTGATCTCCTTCAGAATGGACTGGTTGGATCTCCTTGCAGTCCAAGGGACTCTCAAGAGTCTTCTCCAACACCACAGTTCAAAAGCATCAATTCTTCGGCGCTCAGCCTTCTTCACAGTCCAACTCTCACATCCATATATGACCACAGGAAAAAACATAGCCTTGACTAGACGGACCTTAGTTGGCAAAGTAATGTCTCTGCTTTTGAATATGCTTTCTAGGTTGGTCATAATTTTTCTTCCAAGGAGTAAGCATCTTTTAATTTCATGGCTGCAATCACCATCTGCAGTGATTTTAGAGCCCAAAAAAATAAAGTCTGACACTGTTTCCACTGTTTCCCCATCTATTTCCCATGAAGTGATGGGACCAGATGCCATGATCTTCATTTTCTGAATGTTGAGCTTTAAGCCAGCTTTTTCACTCTCCACTTCCACCTTCATCAAGAGGCTTTTAGTTCCTCTTCACTTTCTGCCATAAAGGTGGTGTCATCTGCATATCTGAGGTTATTGATATTTCTCCTGGCAATCTTGATTCCAGCTTGTGTTTCTTCCAGTCCAGCGTTTCTCATGATATAGTCTGCATAGAAGTTAAATAAGCAGGGTGACAATATACAGCCTTGACGTACTCCTTTTCCTATTTGGAACCAGTCTGTTGTTCCATGTCCAGTTCTAACTGTTGCTTCCTGACCTGCATACAGGTTTCTCAAGAGGCAGGTCAGGTGGTCTGGTATTCCCATCTCTTTCAGAATTTTCCACAGTTTATTGTGGTCCACACAGTCAAAGGCTTTGGCATAGTCAATAAAGCAGAAATAGATGTTCTTCTGGAACTCCCTTGCCTTTTCGATGATCCAGCGAATGTTGGCAATTTGATCTCTGGTTCCTCTGCCTTTTCTAAAACCAGCTTGAACATCAGGAAGTTCACGGTTCACGTATTGCTGAGGCCTGGCTTGGAGAATTTTGAGCATTACTTTACTAGCATGTGAGATGAGTGCAATTGTGTGGTAGTTTGAGCATTCTTTGGCATTGCCTTTCTTTGGGATTGGAATGAAAACTGACCTTTTCCCGTTCTGTGGCCACTGCTGAGTTTTCCAAATTTGCTAGCATATTGAATGTAGCACTTTCACAGCATCATCTTTCAGGATTAACTCTCCACTAATTATCTACATCTCATCTGAAAATGTTCAGATGCTTTGAGTATTCCAATAGTTTTATGAAGAAATCTCTGTTGGAACTTTCTGAACTATAGTCGGGACTTGCAGTCATCTCTGCCTGACATAGAGCTTTCATTCTAGATGTTTCTTCACCATAATTTTGGGGGTGCCTTCATCTCTCTTTTATTTCTATACCCCACATCTTTCTCTTTCCTGGCTCTCTCCTTATTTTGGTGAGACACATCTTACAATGGCTTCCCGAGAAAAGATGTATGTGCTAGGTAAATTTATGAGAGCTTGCATGTCTGGCATGTTTTCATGTTATTGTCACATTTGATGGAAGGTTTGCCCATATGTCAGTTGCTAGGTTGGAAGTCATGCCAATAGAATGTTGAGGGCATTCTCTTTTGGTTTTAGATCTTCTTTGGAGAAGTCAGAAGCTATTATGAACTCATTACCTTTGCAAATGATTCCTTCTCCCTCTCTGTTTTTGTGGGATCTTCTTTTTGCTTCCAGAGTTCTGAAATGTCATGAAAATGTGCCGAGGTGTGAGTTTATTTTCATGTATAACCCTAAGTACTTTGTGTGTCCTTTAATCTGGAAAACCATGAACTGCAATTCTAGAAAAAATGGAAAAATGCACTCTTTAATGATTTCTTCCCATCTGTTATTTTTCTGGAATTCCCTTTATCTGAACTTTGGACTGTTTTTTCTTTTTTCCTTTTCCTCCTGTCCTGTATTTAATTTTGTTTCTTTTTACTCTTTCTAGGAAATATAACCTCTCCTTAATATTTTAATACTACAGCTTTCATTTCTTAGAGTTTTCTCTTTGTCTGGGTTTATTTTTATTTTTTAATAGCACCTTAATTTTGTTTCAGGAGGCAATATCTTCTCTTACCACTCTGAGAATGTCAATAATTCTACTTGACATTTTCTTCTCCCTTTAGAGTTTATGTCACTCTCTTCATTTTGTTTTAGCCTCTCTCTTTTTTATTGTGGTTAAAAACACACATTGTTATTGTTTAATCCCCAAATCTTGTCTGATTCTTTGTGACCCTGTGGACTTTAACCTGCCAGGCTCCTCTGCCCATGGAATTTCTCAGGCAGGAATATTGGAGTGGATTGCCATTCCCTTCTCCAGGGGATCTTCCTGACCCAGGGATAGAACCTGTGTCCCTTATGTCTCTTGCATTGGCAGGAGGATTCTTTACCACCAAGCCACTGGGGCTTCCCTTAAAACAATACGGCATAAATTTATCCTCTCAAATTTTTTAAAGTGCACAGTATTATTTACTAGATTCACCTTACTGTATAACAGATGTGTAGAACTTTTTCATCTTGCAAGACTGAAACTGTACTCAATGAACAACTTTCCATCCGCCACCACCCCCAACCCTGCCAGAAACAGTCATTCTTATTTCTGTCTCTGTGAGTTTCACTTCTCTAGATACCTCAGATGTGGTATCATGCAGTACTTGTCCCTTTGTGATTGGCTTACTTCACTTAGCAAAATGTCTTCAGGGGTCACCACAATGTACCATAGAAAAGTATTTCCTTCTTTTTTTAAAGCTGAGTAATATTCCATTCTAGGTATTCAGCACAATGGTAAATACATTCTTAATCCACTCATGGTTGATAGTTTAGTCTCTTTCTCAATCAGCTTATCCTTCCTTAAATCATTTTAACATAGGCGAGGCTTCCGAGGTAATAGAGATTTTGCCCAGCTGTGTGGTGATCTTTGGTTTTCTGCCCCTGTTTAAAAGCAGAGCCCTGAAAGCTTCTTTTAGAAGAGCTTCTGGGGGCTTCTCTGGACAGGGATCTGACTGACCCCTTACCTTGGGAAAGCCATCAAATGTCTGAATCTTTGGGTCTTTGCTCTTTAGCTACTCAGGTTCCTCAGAGAAGAATCTTCTGGTATTACAGGAACAGAGATTGGAGAAGAAACTCAGCACTGGTCTATAACTTCATTCAGTCCTCTTGTTTTCAGCCTGCATTCCTACCCTCAAGCTCTGCGCTTGTTTAACCCCATCCCAGAGGCCTGCTGTTATACCTTCTTCAGAGGATAAGCCTCTAGTCTTTACAGAGTGGAGGGTGGGATAAAGAATCTGGAGGTCAAACTGCTTCTTAGATTCTCTGTTTCTTATTTATAGCCTTCCCTTCATCTCTGTTTCCAAAGGTACTTACTTAGCCAATTCCTGAGCTGTTTGATGGGGAGGGGTCTGTGGTATAAACCTGTTTACCTTTCAGCTTTTCCCACTGATAGCTTATTTTGTCTTTCTTGGGTTTGCTGAATTACTTAATATTTATCCATCTGTTTTCTAGCTTTAAAAAGTTTATCTTTGTTAAGTCCTTGCCCAATTTCTATATTTTTGAGAATACATGCCCTTAAAAATGTCCTTTTGTTGTTATTTTAGTTGGGCTTCAACAAAAGAAAATGAGTGTATCTACTGTACCATCTTTATCTAGTAGTCATTTAAATGATCTTTATTAAATAGTGCCTTAAATGGTCAGCTTCATGGGAAATAGATGGGGAAACAGTGGAAACAGTGTCAGACTTTATTTTTTGGAGCTCCAAAATCACTGCAGATGATGATTGCAGCCATGAAATTAGAAGATGCTTACTCCTTGGAAGGAAAGTTATGACCAACCTAGATAGTATATTCAAAAGCAGAGACATTACTTTGCCAACAAAGGTCCATCTAGTCAAGGCTATGGTTTTTCCAGTGGTCATGTATGGATGTGAGAGTTGGACTGTGAAGAAAGCTGAGGGCCGAAGAATTGATGCTTTTGAACTGTGGTGTTGGAGAAGACTCTTGAGAGTCCCTTGGACTGCAAGGAGATCCAACCAGTCCATTCTAAAGGAGATCAGTCCTGGGATTTCTTTGGAAGGAATGATGCTAAAGCTGAAACTCCAGTACTTTGGCCACCTCATGCGAAGAGTTGACTCACTGGAAAAGACTCTGATGCTGGGAGGGATTAAGGGCAGGAGGAGAAGGGGATGACAGAGGATGTGATGGTTGGATGGCATCACCGACTCAATGGACATGAGTTTGGGTGAACTCCAGGAGTTGGTGATGGACAGGGAGGCCTTGTGTGCTGCAATTCACAGGGTCGCAAAGAGTCGGACACGACTGAGTGACTGAATTGAACTAAACTAAATGGTCAGCTTGGAGAGCTCACACGTAAGCCAGCCTTTGGATTAAGTCCCTTTGAATCTATGTGCATGAGCCTGGCTGCAACCATGTAGACCTCTCTCTTATGTGTCATCCTGATCTCACTCACTAGGCTGTAACAATCTCAGAGGCAGATGGCATGTTTCTTTCCCTTAGAGAAGCTCCAGAATGACTGTCTACTTCCATCACACATTTCAGGGCTTTGCATACAGAGAATGCCATGTACTTAGAATGTTCTGTGTTTGTTATAGTTTGTTCAAATTCAAATACAGCTGGAAAACCACTTCCCAAGAGGGTAGAAGCCCTGTCCCAGAACACGCAGGTCTTTCTGGTCTATGGAGAAGAGTTGGGTTCTGCACTGGCCAAGGAAGATAACCCTCTTACAGCTTGTTGCCAAGAAGCAGCAATGATGATGGGGACTGCACTGCTGATTTCCAGGTGGCCCTTGTCTTGCGGGTTATTTATAGTATATTCCCTGATGCCATTATAAATCCTCTATCTTTCAAAGGCACTAAATTCCCTTAATTATCTTAAAAATTAAAGAATATAGGCATTTTTTCATTATGAAATGTTAATGGAAAGGAAATAAGAACATTAGGTTGAAAAATGTAGGATGACCTCTGGTTCACCAAGACCCATCCTTCTTGACCTTGTCTTTTTTCCCCTAATAGGTTGATTGATCCACGGTTAAATCATACCAGTGTATAGATCACTCTGGGCCCTGTCGTAAACCCTTGCTGATACTCGTAGATGCAGAGAAAGTCCCAAGCCTTTGACCATTTTCAGCTATTTTGAGAAGTATTGACAGTTTTCAACTACACTCTTGAGTTCAAGAGCAGTTTCTGGAGAAATATATGAAGAAGAGAGTCATGTGTGTCCCTTGGAGGCATACACGGAGATCTAGTCCACAAAAGATTTGAGAAGAGCATCCCCAAATTTCCTCGTTATAGAGCCACAAGCACCCCATCTCTTATAAGTAGAGAATGGGGCCGCATCTTCCAAACCTGTAATGAGTCTAGCCATAGGATATTAACAAAACAAATCAAAGTCAATTTCTCCAAGTGTCAGTCTTCAACTTTTAAATATTTATAAGGTACCATTTCCCTAAATCAAAGAGGAGTGCTACAATCCAAAATAGCTACTGAATTAATAGCCAGGAAATAACATTTGGATAAAAGAACCATTTACTTTATTGCCGCAATAAATGAAAACACAGAATTATGAGTCCTGGAGCTAATTTGAATAATGTTCAAGAAGTGGGACTCTAGCTGTCTGGGAGTTCCTGATATCCTCTGACCATTCCTCTTCTTTGTTTGGGTCTTCATAGTTAAGTGGTTATCAAAGGGAGTCATAAAACTGCCTCCTCTAAAACTGAAAAGGTAGCTTTACAAAGAGGCTGTAAAATGTTAAAATACTAGCCTGGATCCCTTGACACATGAATATTACATTTTATGATGCTCAGAAAATGGGAAGAAACAACAAAGTGGATGGTGGTCCTGCCCTAGCAATTGAAAGGGGAACTGTGTTGCCAGTCCGAGCCACTCACCCACTTATCCCTCTTGACAAGAAGATCCTGGGATGAATGAAATACTGAAGACAGGACCCTGGACTGTGGTGATCCAGAAGGGACTGCAAAGTTCTTTGTTTTGCCAGCAGTGTTATAGCACTTACTGCATACATGACAGGCACTCTTCCAGCACTGTATGTATATTAATTCATTTGACTTTCACAAGGACCCTAGAGGTAGGGAATATTCCTAATCCCATGTTACAGATGAGGCAACTGAAACAGATGACAGACAGTTTGTTCACATTTGCACAGTTGTGATTGGTAGAGATGGATATGAACCTGAGGCATCTTTTCTAGAGCCTGGCTCCTAACTACTATGTTGCTGCTGCTGCTAAGTCGCTTCAGTCGTGTCCGACTCTGTGTGACCCCATAGATGGCAATCCACCAGGCTCCCCCGTCCCTGGGATTCTCCAGGCAAGAACACTGGAGTGGGTTGCCATTCCCTTCTCCAAGGCATGAAAGTGAAAAGTGAAAGTGAAGTCGCTCAGTCGTGTCTGACCCTCAGCGACTCCATGGACTGCAGCCTCCAGGCTCCTCCATCCATGGGATTTTCCAGGCAAGAGGACTGGACTGCCTCTAAAAATGGACCGCTGCCAAGCCAAAGGGTTTCCTAAGCCTGCGTTGTGCAGATAACTTAGGTGCACCGTGAACAGTGCTTAGAATTCCTGCATGACTAGCCTCTTGATCCATTTTTTATGATGGTCAACCTGAATCCATTTGAAGGGACAATGCTTTGATCTGTACTTGGATGAATCCACTTGGGGAGGTCTCTAAACTCACAACGGCTCTTAAAATAAGCTCCAGATATTAGCTTTGTTTTGACTACTGTGAACACAGAATCAGCTCAATACTCTCAAGACCATCCTGAAAAAACTAACTTGTCCTCTGCAGGAGCAGAGGCAGACTTGAGGCAAAGGACCTCAGCTCACACTGACCAGCAGAGCACTGGTGGGACTCTGATACCATGCTCGGCTGGGCAAGGTAGCAGAGTAAAATAAGGGAAGCAGCAAGCAGGCGGGATGGTGGGTGGAGAGCAGGGAGATGAGGCATCCTTCTGACCAGATGGGGCTCTAGGAAGCTTTCTCTTGGATGTCTGCGACACAGCTGAGATATGCTCAAAACACATGCAGTCAGGCTTTAGAGGGACTAGTAGTACTAGAAGTAACTAGTAATTTGTAAGGATAGCCAGAAGTAACTAGCAATTTGGATGGTACCTAGTCCCCTCTCTGGTGGTGGAGGAAGAAGTTGTAACTGATTTTATTCTTCCTCAAGAAAGGAGGACACAGTTCCTTATGAATCTCAGGATGAGGGCTTCCCAGCCAGTGCTAGTGGTAAAGAATCCTCCTGCGATTGCAGGAAACTCAAGAGATCCTTGGGTTGGGAAGACCCCTTGGAGAAAGGAATGGCAACCCACTCCAGTATTCTTGCCTGGGAAATCGCCATGGACAGAGGAGCCTGGTAGACTATAATCCATGGGGTTGCAATGAGTTGGACAGGACTGAGCACAGCACAGTATATGAGGCTGCTTACTTAACGTACACCAACTTCTGAAGAGGGAAAGCTGGGGTATTTCTACTGCATGTGAAGCTTGGGAAAGACACAGAATTCCAAAAAGAGGGAGCAATGAAGCTTAGGTAGTGCACCATCAGTTGACTAAGGCGGCGTGGGCCCAGCACATTCGCAGGCTACACAGGCTCACTCATCTACACACAACACAGAAGCTACGAAAGGCTGGGAGGCCATCTGGTGGCACGGGTGGCAGGGATGAGAAGATCTGAGTCCTCCTCGTGTTCTTGGGGCCAGGCACACAATGGTATAGTCAAACTCTGCAGTTCATGGGCTAAATTTATATACAGAGCAGTATAATTTAGAACCTAAGAGTGAATAAAAATGTCTAAGAATTGCCAAGAAATAGTTTTTAAAAAAGAAATACAAGGCCCTATTCTATCTCTTGCTAAAGCCAATAATAAACATAGTATATGTTTATATGTAAAAACTTAGACTTTATCCTTTTAATTCAGCCCATTCTGTTTTTACTACGTCACTCCCTCTTTAAATGTCTTTAAGGACTGAACGTGGCCTGCTGAATGAAGTGAATTTCTTAGTTGGCATCCAAGTATCTTCATAAACTGGCCCCACATTGCCCATCCAGTGTTTTCATCTTCTAGTTTTCCATGGAAGCATCAGGCTGGGGAATTTATCCTCCTTTTTCTCATCTCTACCTCCATAGCATCAGATTATTCTACCCTTCCACCCGCAGGGCTTGACTTCCTCCTTACTCTGCCAGCTGCAATTCAAGTCTCATCTGCCGTAGAAGTTCATCCCATTCACTCATTCCTTCTTATCCCACAGTCACCACGCCCTTCTCTGGAGCTGCATCAGTCAGTTCAGTTCAGCCGCTCAGTCGTGTCCGACTCTTTGCGACCCCATGAATCACGGCACGCCAGGCCTCCCTGTCCACCACCAACTCCCGGAGTTCACTCAGACCCACGTCCATCGAGTCCGTGATGCCATCCAGCCATCTCATCCTCTGTTGTCCCCTTCTCCTCCTGCCCCCAATCCCTTCCAGCATCAAAGTCTTTTCCAATGAGTCAACTCTTTGCATGAGGTGGCCAAAGTACTGGAGTTTCAGCTTCAGCATCATTCCTTCCAAAAGAAATCCCAGGGCTGATCTCCTTCAGAATGGACTGGTTGGATCTCCTTGCAGTTGCATAGATCACTGTAATGTTTATAGCCACTTTATACTCTGAGGTTTTCAAATATACCCCTTAGAGTAGGAATTAGGTTCCTGAAACATCTAGGCAGATTGGCTTGAATGTGTTTATGTGTGATTTGGGGAAGGAGGTCCATAGTTTCTCCTGATTCCTCTGTAGTTTAACATGGGTTCTTAACTGGACACAATCCCCAGGTGACCCTCATGTGCACTCGTGTTTGAGAAGAACTTCCCTAGAGGCTGTTTGCCCCTAGTGTCCTGGTATCTGTGAACACCTAAGCTTTCCATGGAATGGCAGAGCTTCCCATTACAGGGCTAAGTAAGTCAAATGGCATTTTATATATTTGCCTTTTTTAAGTGTATAAAAGCAAGGAAGATTAGTAGTCAATATCACTATATTGAAAAAGAGAGCAAAGTTTAAAGAAATACAAACTCTGGGTGCAACTTTCCCCTTCTCTTGCTAAAATTTAATTATTCTCAATTATTGTATTGTTCACTTTGGTTTTCTAGGCATGAACAGACCTATCACTTCGATCCTCTTAATAGAAGGATGAAACTTCTACCATCTCTTCATATGTGATTTTCAGAAATTTCACCATAAGTTAAAAATCACAGGGCCTTTCCTTTATTTCTCCTTAAGCTATTTTGGTGAAACAATCTTATCTCTAACTGTTTCCTGTTAATCTCAGAAACTGCCTTTGCTATCTTTCATGCAGCTACACAACTTTCATGAGAAAGCGTGATTCCCACATATTTCTCTGGTCATGGTGAGGAGCAAAAGAAAAAGAAACATCATGGGGACTACCTCCTTTTGAAATAGAAAAACTTTCTCTTATGTGAACTGTCTTTTCAACCATGGCTCCTGGAGAGTTCTACCAATAATACGCCCTCATTATTTATGTTTGTCCAAGAAACAGTTCTGATTAGCAGCACTGAAAATTTAAATAATGCATTTCAACAGAAACAAGTCATTTCAAAAGAGATTTTCTTTTCTCCTAGTATATAACCTTTAAAATAAAGTAGAAAACCCTTCAGTACTGGGCTTCCCTGGTGGGCCAGGGGTAAAGAATCTGCCAGCCAGGGCAGGAGACATGGGTTCGATCCCTGGTTTGGGAAGATCCCACATGCCTCAGAGCAACTGAACCCCTGCAGCACAGCTACTGAGCCTGTGGTCTAGAGCCTGGGGACCGCAACTGCTGAACCCACATGGTGCACCTCCTGAAGCCCGGGTGCCTCGGGCCTGTGCTCCACAATGAAAGAAACCATGGCAATAAGAAGCCAGGGCACCACAACTAGAAACTAGCCCCTGCTCACCACAACTAGAGAAAAAGCTCGCATAGCAACAAAGACCCAGCACAGCCACAAATAAACAAGTAAATAAAAATTACTTAAAAACCATTTAGTACAAGTTTTTAAAAGAAAGGTATCAAGTGTTTCCTCTTTAACACATGCAGTTGATATAGTATATAACTATATATTTCCATGTTTTCCGTAGGTGCTTTATGAAAGAAGATTGTTTAAAAGTAAGATTACAAGATCAATCCACCTTGGATTTTGTATGTTACAGTGATCTTAAAAGCACTGTTTTTGGTAAATAGAACCAGCCTTAAGAGAAGATGATGTGTTAAAACTTTAATTTCAAATTAAATTAATCTGAAACTTTAATTTCAAATGTCTGTTCATCTAGCTTATGGTCCCTAAGTGAGGCTGGCATTCCTAAGTAATTTCTCTTTGAAAAAAAAAAAAAATGTTTCTATTATTAAAGTTTACTGCTTTCTTAATAAAGATTACTCAATATAGTATATCAAAGTGTTGTTTTGTTGTTGCTGGTGGTATTGAAAGAGACATAACCTGTTTTGTCTTTAAAAATGTTTAATGTGGATTTCAAAGATCCAGGCAATAACAGAGAAAAAAAGAAATAAAAAATAGGCCAGAAAGACAAAGCAAAGGGAAACTAAGGATAGGAATGTAAAGCAATCAGAAGTGAAGTTACTAAGCAAAATGTATGCCACAGCACCATCAATGCATTTGTAAGGATAGCCAGAAATTTGTCTGCAGGCTTCCTAATAACTACTACAAAGATACTCTGATATATTAGATGATTTACAGTGTTCAAAAGATTTAAGAAAAAAAAAGCAGGGGCAAAGAAGGCCCACAGAGACATAGCTATGCTATCTCTGAATCTACAGAGAAATATCTTCTGTGTTTTTCATGGAAAAGTTTCCCAAGCCAGTGATTCAGAGCTGGACCCCAGACCGATTACATCAACATCACCTGGCAACCTGTTAGAAAGTTGTGAGATAGGAACACTCTAAACCAAGTGCTGCCTGTCCAGCATGGCCTTTCCAGCCCAGTGAACTGTCACCTTCAGTCTTGGCTCTGATAGAATCACCATCCTGTGTGTACACTGCCTCTCTGACTCATACCCTCGATCGGACCTTAGTGGCTTCCTGCCCACCTCCACCTCGACGTGCTGAGCTGTGGGTTTTGCTTGAGTCCTTGCTGCCCCTCTCAGCCGCAGCCTCGCCTGAGATGTGCTTCTTCCATGCTCCACGGTGCCTGATAGCTTACAGGGCACACGGCAGGGACTCTACAATTGTGTGATGGGTAGGGGTATACTCTGCACTCACTGGTGGTTTATCTAAGTCTCTAAGTCCACCTGAAGAGTATTAAAAGAGGGGTAGGAAATTAAACAGTATTACTAAAGAGATTTATAGATGATAACCTCGGCCATCATTTACGAAGTAATACAGAGTCTGTAATGAATAATACAGACTTACTCAACATTGCCTCCATTTACAAGAAGACACTTCAAATGTTAGCTTCCTACAGCTTAAATACTAACTACTCTAACTAACAGCCCTTCTATATTAGCTTCAGGACAATCTAGGCATCTTAGGAAACAAAAAGTTCACCCAACACCTTTAACTTTTCTGCTATTAGCCTCAGCATGCTGCAGGTTTTCTAAAGGTTTGAATTTAGTGAGCAGACTCAGATGTTTATTTCACAAACAGAAACTTATAATAGATGGTCAGAAATTCCCAACTGTTGGTGGGAATGGTGCAAAGGAAAAAAAATGCGATTTTATGCACAAATATGATTTCAACATGGTTTGAAAAGATAACTGCTTGCATTCCAGGCTGGGAGGAAATATCTAAAATTCCAGGTGAGGGCTCTCTTCTGCCTGCCTGAAACATCATCATTAGAGTTTCATTAACATAAATCAGAGAATTATTCCCTATTAAAATGAAAATACCTTGGAGGCAATGGGGTGGAAGGTAAGGCTCATAAAGCGGGACAGAAAATGAGAATAATTCCCTAAGAAATGTGACAACAACTTGACAACCAGATAGAAAAGAATGAAGGAGAAAGAAGGTGAAATAACTTTTGTAAGAAAGAGTTGAGGTTGTCCAGGACATCAGCTCTTCATTATGGATCTGGGTTTGGGAATTGGTAATTCCAGAGGAGGGCATAGCAACCCACTCCCGTATTCTTGCCTGGAAAATCCCCATGGACAGAGGAGCCTGGTGGGCTGCAGTCCATGGGGTCACAAAGAGTCGAACACAACTGAGCGACTAAGCGCAATAAGGACCAGGAGATGGTGATGGACAGGGAGGCCTGGCGTGCTGCGATTCATGGGGTCGCAAAGAGTCGGACATGACTGAGCAAATGAACTGAACTGAACTGAGTGGACTAACACACAGCTAAAGACTAAGGAACATCACATTGTTTTGTTTCTGCAGTTTGAAATTAGAGGTTTATCAAAGGATTTCCACTAGTGAGAATCACAGAAATAAATGAATTCTAATTCTGAACCATGATCCTGTGCCTGAAGCAGAAGGGACAGCAAGGAGACGGAGCCTGGAGACCTGTGAAGGGGTAGAGAAGGACAGGGGATCAAAAGGAACTGGGACCTCAACCTCCCCTTTTTGTGGTTCTGGTAAAAGTCCCACCTGATCTTACCCTCATGTGCTGGGAAGATGGGTCCCAACACCCTGTTATAAAGTTCCACATCCCTCCATGGGAGCAGAACCAGGGAGGGGCAAAACCTGACGGTTGGGACTCATAGCTGATGCCAACAGTGGGGCCGCACTGGGAGGGAGCGTGTGGGGCCGCTGACCAGGACATGGCTTTGCTCGGGTTTTCCACTCATGCCATTGGCCTGGTCCCACTTTCTCTCCCCTTGTTCTACATCTGAAGCCCCATCATTGTGGCCTGTTAGTTGGGGTTGGGAGTGCAACCTATCATTGCAAACATATGTGGTTGGCCAGGCAATATCATTTTCCAAGAATTGGTCAGAGAAATATCTCAATATTCATGCACATGCAGAAGCAATGAAAATCCTGTGAACCAAAAATATAACAGAGTCCCTCTGTCATCTCTGAAATTAAGCATCTCTGCTTTGCCACAGCGTGTAGCTGAATGTCTTCCTGGAGAAAAATAGACTCAACTTTCCACACGTTTTCCATGGCTTCTCTATGCAGCAAGATAAATAAGACTTTATACTCTTTTACTTATAGATCCAGTAATATTTATATTGGTTTTTGCTATAAAAGCACAGGAAGCATTATAAAAAAGTTTCTACTCTTGAGGCAGAAGAAAGCAATCACCTGCAGTGAAGAAGCAATCTATCAAGAAAGGCATGCAGGGCGGGGACGGACTCCCCACGCACAATTCACTGTCTAGAACTGTGCCTGCATTTACTCTCAGATGGGCGCAGGTGTGCCCCAAAACACATTCACACGTCCATCAATGCACGCAGTGTCACACACACACACACACACACACACAATTTTTAATTTGCTCTGCCTTCTATCACAATTTTATTAGTCCTCTCTGTCTTGCCTTTCTTCAGACTGTCCTTCCACACTGATGAACATTTTAATTTTGCCTTGACTGTGTTGGTGATGGTATATGTTGGTATTTATTTAAGCTGAATGTCCTGAGAAGGCAAACATATTTTGGAAACAAAATTATATTTGGAAACATAGACGTGTCAGTGAAAATACACATAAATTTAACAACATTTAGAATTTTCATTTAAACAGGAATTCAACACATGTAGATGGGTTGGCTCTTTTGTTAGTATCTAGTAAGATATGCATTAGAAGAATGTTTTTTCCCACCATGGTGCATTTATTGAGATGTACTATGTACCAAGCATCATGAAAAGTGCTTTATATTTAATCCTCCAACAACCCAGGGGGTAATATTCCACCATTAGTCCCAATTTAGCCCCCTTAGCACAGATGAGGAAACTGATGAAGTTAAGGATATGAGTAAGAATAAATGCCTAAGTTCCCGTAACTAGAAAGCTGCTGACTCTGCCCTAGGTCTGCAGCCACTCCCTTATGCTGTCTTCACAGTCATGTGAATGCTCTCTCAGCTTAGACGCACTGTGGCGTTGCCATGGCGTTATTGATTCCAGACGGTCTGGTCCAGGCAGTACTTATTTATTTATTTACCTTCGTAAGTCTGTCTCTCATCATTCATAAGTTCCATAAGGAAAGGATTAAGTTCTCAGATGTCAGCAATTATTACAGCCTCGTATTTCTTTCATGACTGCTCCATCCCAAATGCGGGTTAGTGGTATGCTAAGTGCATCATGTCTGGAGCCAGACAGATGTGCCTTAGACTCTGAGTTTGCACCACTTGCTAGAGCTGTAGCCTTGGGCATCTATTTTCTCTTCTGAAAAAGGAATATAACAATAACTGTATTTCATAGTCATTAAAAAATTGAGATAAAATACTTCTGCCAGGTTCATAGGAGGCCCTCAAAATATATCAGTGTATTCACATGCTAGGGCTGCCACAACCGAAAAGAAGTACATCAAGGCTGTATATTGTCACCCTGCTTATTTAATGTATATGCAGAGTACATCATGAGAAATGCTGGGCTGGAAGAAGCACAAGCTGGAATCAAGATTGCTGGGAGAAATAGCAATAACCTCAGATATGCAGATGACACCACCCTTACGGCAGAAAGTGAAGAGGAACCAAAAAGCCTCTTGATGCAAGTGAAACAGGGGAGTGAAAAAGTTGGCTTAAAGCTCAACATTCAGAAAACGAAGATCATGGCATCTGGTCCCATCACTTCATGGCAAATAGATGGGGAAACAGTGGAAATAGTGTCAGAGCTTATTTTTTGGGGCTCTAAAATCACTGCAGATAGTGACTGTAGCCATGAAATTAAAAGATGCTTACTCCTTGGAAGGAAAGTTATGACCAACCTAGACAGCATATTAAAAAGCAGAGACATTACTTTGTCAACAAAGGTCCATCTAGTCAAGGCTATGGTTTTTCCTGTGGTCATGTATGGATGTGAGAGTTGGACTATGAAGAAAGCTGAGGGCCGAAGAATTGATGCTTTTGAACTGTGGTGTTGGAGAAGACTCTTGAGGGTCCCTTGGACTGCAAGGAGATCAAACCAGTCCATCCTAGAGGAGATCATCCCTGGGGGTTCATTGGAAGGACTGATGTTGAAGCTGAAACTCCAATCTTTTGGCCACCTGATGCAAAGAGCTGACTCATTGGAAAAGACCCTGATGCTGGGAAAGATTGAGGGCAGGAGGAAGAGGGGACGACAGGATGAGATGGCTGGATGGCATCACCGATTCCATGGACATGAGCTTGGGTAAACTCTGGGAGTCAATGATGGACAGGGAGGCCTGGTGTGCTATGGTTCATGGGGTCACAAAGAGTCGGACATGACTGAACGACTGAACTGTGGGAGGCTTAAACAACGCAGATTCCTTTTCTCTCAGTTCTGGAGGCTGGAAGTCCAAGATCAAGGTGTTGGCAAGTGTGGTTTCTGCTGTACCTTTTTCTTTGGCTGGCAGATGGCTCCCAACTTGCTTTGTCCTCACATGGCCTTTCTTCTGTGTGTGTGTGTGTGTGTGTGTGTGTGTGTGCACACGCGTGCGTGCATGTGTGCGCAAGTGTGCATCCCTGGTGCCTCTTCCTCTTCTTATAAGGACACCAGTCATTTTGGATTAGCAACACCCCCCCTCCATGATGTCCTTTAGACGTAATCACTTCTTTAAGGACCCTATCTTTAAATACAGTCACATTCTAAGGTACTAGGGGTTGGGTTTCAACATATGAATTTAGGAGGGGAAGGAAATTCAATTTCATCCATAACAGATAATTACCATTATCGCAGATGAACTGAATACTAAATCTCCAGGAACTCAAGATAAATATTCATGCCAGATCCATGGTGGCCTTCTTCCAAAGTATCCTAATGACATTTCTAGTCTCGTCTTTCCCTGGTTCCTTGGAGAAGACAATCGAGAAAGGCTTCCTCTCCGTAGCAAACTCTTGCAAAGAAATGTATTCTAGGCTGGGATATCCAAAACACATTGGAGAAAAACATGATTCATCAAGTTCAAGTTCATCGCAAGTTGGGAGCCATCTGCCAGCCAAAGATAAAGATCAAGGGGACTGTAACCTTGTCGAATCTGAAATCAGGCTGCCCATCCTCCCAGGGCTGTGATCCTCTTGTGGAGAGCTGGCGACCGTGTTGTGCTTTAGCCTAATATCTTGTTGAGTGAGGCCTTAGCATCCCTGTGCTCCTATTGTGGTACTTCCCCTATTTAGAAAATGACTGCCTGGCTATGCTGCTGAGAAAAGGCCCAGGAAAGATTCCTTCCCCCAGGACAGCCCTGGTGTGCCATCCTCAATTTGTCTCACCCTGCAAGGCTCAACAGCCTCCATCTGCAAGGCTCTGGTCTTATCTCTCTCCCTACATAAAGCCCACCCCAGAACATCTCTCAAGTCAAGTCCCCCAGTATGTTTTGTCTTTTATTCTTCTATAGCATTTGCTACCATCTCTTAAAATTACTGTGCAGTCATTCTTTCGCTCATTCATTCAACAAATACTTAGTGAGGGCTTCCTGTATGCCAGGTACCTGCAGAGAGATGTGCGTTCATTCAGCTTACTAGACAGGGACCCCCTGGAGGGCAGGACAGAATAGATCTCTGTCATGTTCATTTCCGCACCATCCAGATGGCTTTCCCTAAAAGTTAGCCTAATTTGATTGACAGATGTAAAAGGCTAATTTCTCTGAGAACAGTTTCCTCTGAAGGAAGAGGTGGTTAGCAAAGTAAAGAAGGCGGTATCTTGGGTTTTGAGGAAAAGCTTCATTTCCAATGGGCAAGAGAGGTAACAGAGGTTTCAACTCTATTTCTACTCGAAAAGAGGGGACCCTGGGTCAGAGGGGATGTGGCTGAGCCAGCATGAGGCGCATGCTAGGGGCCAGCCTCATTGTCAACCTCGTCCGCAGTTAGCAGGCAGCTCTGGAGCAGCTGCTCTTTCCTCTGCTGCTACTCCAATTTGTGTGTAATGTGTTTCTGAGTTTGTGTCCTGCCACTACATGAACAACAAAGTGATTTAATGATGTGAAAAGTTGCTTGATAAAGCCATTTATACTGGTTTTTCTTTGGTTCTCTTTGGGACAAGGAGAGGGACTGAAGAGTCAATGCCTGATAGAGACGCTCACTACAGACGCTGGAAGCAGAACTGAAGATCTCAACAATGGTGCCTTACTGCCTTCCTGATTTCTGTTAAACTCGCGTAACCTCTGACCATTAGCATCACAGACTGTTAGCCCCACCCATGAGTCAGATGTCCAAGTGCTGCTCTCTGGGTTTCCTCTGTGAAGGAGCGGAGATAAGAACAGGACGTGTGCAGAGAGAGGGCTTAGAGCTGATGAGCTGAGGGGAAGGGTGGTGAGTGAGGAGGAAAGGACACTGCTCATCAAGCGCTCAGTGAGCACCTACTGTATGCTTTGAACTGTGCAAGCATCCGATAAGAGAGTACAGTGTAGAAATGCCTCTAAAATCAACCTCATCTGATTCAGGATGGCCAAGAAGCAGTGGTATACTCAGATCCTTTGAAGAGAAATAGAAAGGGAATTAGCATTTTCTGAGTGGCTACCTGGGTCAGGAAGATCCCCTGGAGGAGGGAATAGCAACCCGCTCTACTATTCTTGCCTGGAAAATTCCATGGGCAGAGGAGCCTGGCTGGCTACAGTACATGGAATCACAAAGAGTTGGACATGACCGAGTGTGTGTACACACACACACACACACACACACACACACCCCACCTGCAATGATTTCTCATTGACTATCACACCCCTACGAGTCTCACAGAGCTTAACCAACTTGTTGATAAGAAGCTTGAGTAAGTTACAAAGATGTGAAAAGTCCAAAGGGAAAGGGGTGGGGGGCAGAATAAGAATTTGGACAGTTATATAATTCTCACAGCCAAAAATCAGGAAGAGATCATGGAACTGGCCCAAGCATGAAATTCAAGTTGGAAATGAGAGGACGTGTGAGCAGGAGAGCCTACAATCTATGTCAGGCTTGGCTGGGTGAGATAGCTCATGTTTTTAGGCATCTGGATCGCTTCCCTGGCATCCAGACCACCTTGGGGCTTTCCTCCCTTCCCCCCCTCCTCTGCCCCTGCCCAGCAGTGAAGGGAAGAGCTGGGCTGGAGACTTCAACATTCCTAAGAAAAAAGGGAGACACCAGCTTAGAAAACAGAGGGAGGAGGGGATCTTGAAGGCCTGGAAAGAGCAAAACTGGAGATACTGGGGGAGGGGAAGACAAGAGTGTGTGGGAGAGCTCCGATTGGGAGGCAAGAGAAGAGCTATGACCTGCTGCCCTAGTGGGATGTCCCTGAGGTCTGACAGTGATGCTGTGTGCTGTGGGGCAGTGGTGAAGGGCTGGACTGCTCTGAATGCTCCATGCTCTTTTTGTCTGAGTAATACCACTAGAATGTTCAGCATGAACCCAAAGTATGTTCTTGCCTTCTCCAAAGTATGTTCAAACCTTCTTTGAATTCCTTTTTCTACATTCATGCTGTGGAAGGCAAGAGAAAGAACATTTCCCCTCTTCCTGAACCACAGAGGACCTGAGATCCACCAGTTGGGAGGAACAACAGGCCACTCATCCTCATATTCAGTCACTGCCTATCAGGTAATTTTCCTTATTGGGCCTCTTAATTGGGATAACTTCAGAAAGGGATGTTTTCCTGCCCAGTAAGTATGGTAAATGGCACTGTCGTCCCTGATTATTTGCTCCCTCCACGTCCATGTGAAAAGATTCAATGTGCCCTTGTACCACCAATGACCTGGCTCCACCCATGGAATGGAGATACTTCTCTGCCCATTGACTTCAGGCTTGGCCATGACCAGCTTTGGTCCAAGGAAGGTGAGTGGAGGTGACTGTACCACCCTACCCTACACACACACGTAGCAAATCTGTAAGGCTGTGGTGTGGTTTTGACAGCTCTTCTGCTTGAATCCTAGAATGAAGAAGATGTGTGGGAGGAGCCACAGAGCTACAGCTGACCCACAGCTGATGCCTAATGAGAGCTAGAGCAAACCTTTGTTGTGGTGCTTTCCTCCATATAACCTAAGGAAGGTTGCTATAATGACCCCTTACTCTGTACCCTCTCCTCATTTTACATTACCCTGGCTTTACAGGTTTGGTGTCCATAGTAAAGGATGATTATTTCCATTCAGGAATATTTTTCATTCTTATCCCAACTATAGCAGATTTTGAATGTCATAGAAAAATCATGGTCTAAGGAGAGAAAGGAAAACTGGCTATTGAGAAAGAAAAAGAGTCTAAGTGTATGCTGGGACTTCAGGTGAGTTAGCACCCTGGAGTGGAAAAGCACAAGAGTCAGAACTCTCACCAGGGCACCTTCAGCTCCTAGCACATCTAGAATGGGTTCTTAGCACCCTTAGGTGATAGCATCAGCTTAAATCAGTGGCTTCAATACTTAATTCTGCTCTTGATTCACCTGCTGCTGCTGCTGCTGCTGCTAAGTCGCTTCAGTTGTGTCTGACTCTGTGTGACCCCATAGACGGCAGCCCACCAGGCTCCTCTGTCCCTGGGACTCTCCAGGCAAGAACACTGGAGTGGGTTGCCATTTCCTTCTCCAATGCATGAAAGTGAAAAGTGAAAGTGAAGTCACTGAGTCGTGTCCAACTCTCAGCGACCCCATGGACTGCAGCCCACCAGGCTCCTCCATCCATGGGATTCTCCAGGCAAGAGTACTGGAGTGGGGTGCCATTGCCCTGAGTAGATTACAAATACAGATTCCAGGTTGTGCCTTGAGATTCTGATTCAGTAAGTCTAGGATGGGGGGCCTAGAATCCTTATTTTCTAGCTGATGAGACATTGGGTTGGGAAGTTACCACCAGCCCCCGTCCACTGGCAGGCATGTAGGCCCTTGAGGGTGCTAGGAAAACCCAGGCTCTGCCAGGATTCTGATAAGACTGGCTTGGAGGCTGGCGTCTCTGGGCCAGATGACAGTCTGGACCCAGTGCTGGAGAGCTCCTGAAGTTTGAGGAACACCTAGCCCCCCTGTGGCCCTTTGTGGAGGGGGCGAATGTAGCAATGAAATGAGTATATCTTTCCTCCCAGGCTCCTCCTCACCCTCTCCCCAGGCTTATCAGGTGGGCTCAGTCCTCCTCCACTGCTGAGAAGCAATGGCATCAGCCTTAGCAGTCAGTCAAGGGACCCAGGAAGCCAAGAGACCTTCTGCTGAAGTCCCCACAGAGGTTAACAACTTGCCTAGCAGCTCATTGCTCACCCAGGGGGTCTCTGCATCTTCCCATGCTCTTTGGACTGACGCTACTGAAGTCTCCCAGGAGCGGGACCTAAGCCCCAGCGAACAAAAGAAAAGAGCAGCTCTCGGAAGGGACCCAGGAGCCAGAGAGAAACAGAGCTGCTGAGGGAGACGGAAGACACTTGGCACTTCACCGTCAGCACTTGGGGGGTTCTCAGGCGGTGCTCCGTGGTGAAGAATCCTCCTGCCAATGCAGGAGCCACAGGAGACATGGGGTCCATCCGTGCATCGGGAAGATCCCCTGGAAGAGGGCATGGCAACCCACTCCAGTGTCTTTGCCTGGAGAATTCCATGGGCAGAGGAGCCCAGTGGGCTACAGACCTTACGGTCACACAGAGTTAGATACGATTGAAGCCACTTAGCACGCACACACATCACCACCAACATTTAAGGATTATCACCACCAACATTTAAGGATTATCACCACCAACATTTAAGGATTATCACCATGATCACCATGACACTGAAGGATTAACAGCAGAGAAATGGGACCAGACATGAATTTTTAGAAACAAAATTCGGTAGATAAAGAAGATGGTTCCTGTTACAAGTAGTGAGTTGGAAGATCAAGTCGAAGAAATATTTTGACACACAAAGAAAAACACAAACATTTGAAAATCTACCGGGAAAAACAAAATGCTTGGAGGACAGATCCAGGAAGAAAATGAGCAAACATCAGGAATTCCAGCAGGGGAATATGGAACCTACTGAGGACAGGAAATGATTAAATAACCGAAACAGGCTGCCTTCCTAAACTGAAGAAAGACCAGAGTTTACAGAAATGATGAAATCTGGATGCCTACATCCAGGCATGTTCTGATAAAATTCCTGAAATCTAAGGTTGAAGGAAAACCAAATTTATAAGCTGCCAAACAGAAACCAGGAGTAACTTAAAAAGGAAAAATAATCCGACTGGTATTGATTTCTCAATACAACGTTGAACACAAAAAAGATAACAACTGTGCACAAGTGAGACCCAGAAAATGCAACTCTAGATTCTTAGACCAGGAAAGACGAGCTCCACCTGCCAGCGAGAGAGAAAGCTACTCATGCGAGGTAAGGATTCAGAGCCCCTAACCAAACAAGTGGGTATGGACAGAGATTCCGAGAGAGTGAGAGATGAAGAGGAGAGGGAAAAGGTGGTGAACAATGAAACTTGCAATGCAAAGAGCTCAGTCTCATTGAGAGACAATAGAAGATTGACCGGGATTATCCCAGTGTCAAATATTACGGAAACAAGATAGATACTGATTGCCTGGGGAAACCTAGTAACTATCCACAACTGTGACAGCAAAACTGAGGGGTGGGGATGACGGAGATGAAGTCGGTGGGCACAGGAAAGAAGACCAGGGAAGAAAACATCCTGCAAATCTCAGCTGGTTGGGGGAGGGGAGCAGATATGTCTGAAAGGTTTACTTAGCTGGTGCTGGAAGATGCAGTGGGAAACGTTGACTTGTAGCTTCCGTGTGATACCAAGTATTTTGGAGGTGGTGTTCTCAGTAGTGAAGAAGAAATAGCTTGAGAAGCACCAAAAATTTTTTCAGGGACCTACTTCACTGCTGCATGGTCCCTCAACTGGGCCCCATTTTGACAGGTGGCCTGAGTCTACCCTGCTCTGCCCTATTCTGCGCTCCACTCTGAACTCGTTTGCTGTGGGCCCTGCACTCTCAGCAGCTGGCTTCTGCCCTCCCTGCGTCTGAGTCACCAGGCTTCACTGCTAGATGGGTGGAGGGCAGCATAGGGAGTCTGCTAGGGAGAGTCTGGGCCAAGCCTCAGGGGGCTCCGGTCTCCAAACTCAGGACAGAATTGTTCTAGGAGAGCGTTCCAAACAGCTCTCTTAGACCAGTTAAAATCCTTAGGGAAGCCGACATGAGTCCCTCCATCCTTCCCTGTGGTTCTTCTAATCCTGAGCTCCATTTAGAATCTTTGGGTTCTTGGGTGAATTGCAGTTCTTGGGTGAATTACCTTTCATTGGATTGCCTGTAGCATTCTGGGACTTCAGGAGAGCCTTTGAGACCTCGTCTCAACTTTATTTCAGTATATTAGGGACAAAGGAGAAAAGGTGTGGGCCTCTGAATATCACTGGGAAAGTCTGTAAATAATAGAAGACCGGTTTCTTCTAGTCTAATGCCAGCGAGGTTGAATGACTTGCCCAGGGTGAGAGTAGCTGTTGTTGTCAGATTTAAGATCAGGCTCTCCTGATTCCCAGTCCAGCGCATCCAGTTTGAGGCAGGATTTACAAACATTCAGCGTGCTCTGCTCTCTGTCTTAGATCTGACCTACTCGGTAGCCTTTCACAGCTTTGCCTTGACTATGAGGCATTTTAGATGATGCATTTAGCATCACGGTCATAGCTACACTTCTATACTGGGGAAATTTCAGCACATGGAAGCATTTTTACTCATCTAATAAAGAGTAAATAATACAGTTTATCCAAAAGAGAATATTCTTAAAAATTGTAATTACCTCTGAGAATAGTTGTCCTTTATAATAATAATTTGATTACATGGAAACTTTACATTGAATCCATTTTATGGATCCATATAAGAGATCAGTACACTAGCCCATCTAAAAAAGAGAGTCAACGGATTATGAATTTATATTCTAAAAACAAATCAGGTCACATTTCTCATCATGCCAGTTACTCTTATAAACACACACCAGGTGAGTAAAGCCCCTTTTCTGTTTTATCTCTTCATGTCTTATTAAATACTGAGATCATTCAGTGTGCTCAGCCCCTAGCAACAGTATATGAGCAATTCTTGGAAGAGTCATGAACTGCAAGGTAAAGTAAAATAGCTTCTTGTTCTTATCTAGTGTGACTGAATATAAACTATAGGCATGAGACAGCAGTTATTTTTTTATTCTTTCAAAGGTCACAAAGGATAAGTGATTACAATAACATTTCACCCACTGACTTTAGATTTTTACTAGTAAATCCTGTTATTGACTTTAAAAGCTGCAAATCTTAAAATCAAATATTTCTGATCAGACTATAAATCCTTAAAATTCAAATCTTTTTCTGAATGAAAGATCTATGAAAACACATGATGGATTTCATGGGCTGTCAAAGGAAAAATGTTACATTTCATAGTTTGTCATTGAATATGATATAAAACACCTGAAGGTAGATTATTTATATTGATAAAACTATTCTTTGGCATCAGAAGCTGCTTTCTGGGGAATAAAAATAAAATATCGAAATAACTAGAAATTTTTTGCTTTTGAATTAGGTGGTGAAAAATAACGTGGATAAATGCCAAAAGATATTTTCTTTGAGTCAAATACGGGTACGTTATTGCAAGCATAGGCAAGAGTAGACTCGTTTCTCATGAGACACAATAAATATTAGCCACCGTCTACCATTATGTTTGCTGGACATATATGAGTTCATCTTTTAACTGCCTTTTTTCTGGTTGTTGTTACTGTTCTTTCTAACACTTCCTTTCAGAGGTCATCAAACATTAGATTCATACTTCAGTCAGATGAAGGATGTCAAAATTATTCTCTTCTTTCCAGGCAGGGACAGCAAGATTAAGAAGCTAGTTTGCTTTGTTATTTTCTACGGCTACAGACAGGGTCCTCACTTCAGCCAGCTTTCTCATCAATAAATGTATCGTGAAAGGGCTCATTAAAGGAATGTGGTCAGATATCACAGCTCCCCAAACAACTAGGAGTTAACGTGTCACAGAGATGAGTCTAGAAAGTCATCTTCCCCTGATGAAGACATCAAAGGATGCTCACTAGACAAAACCAAAGTTGGCACATGTCTGTATAAACATATACGTATCCACTAATCTGCTATTTTCAGCCCCTAAACCATTTTGCAAATAAGGGCCACAATTATATGATGCCAAATATTCTTTTAAAAATTAAAAAAGTGCTGTAAAATTATATTTAGAGATTAAAGTCTCAATTTACTAAAAGAGTTCACATATGAAGTTATAAATACATATCATTATCTCCTTTGTATTAATTGCTATATCCCTTAACTAATGGAACAAGGTATACGATACATTTAAGAGCACACCGTACTGTGAAGAACATTTACAGACAGTAGTTCTAATCCCAGTTTTGATACTGACTTGAGCAAGACATTTTATCTCTCTAAACTATAGCGCCCCATCAGGTCAGTTCAGTTCAGTTCAGTTCAATCGCTCAGTCGTGTCCGACTCTGCCACCCCATGAACCACAGCCTGCCAGGCCTCCCTGTCCATCACCAACTCCCGGAGTTCACTCAGACTCACATTCATCGAGTCGGTGATGCCATCCAGCCATCTCATCCTCGGTCGTCCCCTTCTCCTCCTGCCCTCAATCCCTCCCAGCATCAGAGTCTTTTCCAATGAGTCAACTCTTCGCATGAGGTGGCCAAAGTACTGGAGTTTCAGCTTTAGCATCATTCCTTCCAAAGAAATCCCAGGACTGATCTCCTTCAGAATGGACTGGTTGGATCTCCTTGCAGTCCAAGGGACTCTCAAGAGTCTTCTCCAACAACACAGTTCAAAAGCATCAGTTCTTACCTTATGACCCAGCAATCCCACTGCTGGGCATACACACCGAGGAAACCAGAATTGAAAGAGACACATGTACCCCAATGTTCATCACAGCACTGTTTATAATAGCCAGGACATGGAAACAACCTAGATGTCCATCAGCAGATGAATGGATAAGAAAGCTGTGGTACATATACACAATGGAGTATTACTCAGCCGTTAAAAAGAATTCGTTTGAATCAGTTCTGATGAGATGGATGAAACTGGAGCCGATTATACAGAGTGAAGTAAGCCAGAAAGAAAAACACCAATACAGTATACTAACACATATATATGGAATTTAGGAAGATGGCAATGACGACCCTGTATGCAAGACAGGAAAAAAGACACAGATGTGTATAACGGACTTTTGGACTCAGAGGGAGAGGGAGAGGGTGGGATGATTTGGGAGAATGGGAATTCTAACATGTATACTATCATGTAAGAATTGAATCGCCAGTCCATGTCTGACGTAGGGTGCAGCATGCTTGGGGCTGGTGCATGGGGATGACCCAGAGAGATGTTGTGGGGAGGGAGGTGGGAGGGGGGGTCATGTTTGGGAACGCATGTAAGAATTAAAGATTTTAAAATTAAAAAATAAATAAATTAAAAAAAATAAATAAATGAATTAAAAAAAAAAAGCATCAGTTCTTCAGTGCTCAGCTTTCTTCACAGTCCAACTCTCACATCCATACATGACCACAGGAAAAACCATAGCCTTTACTAGACAGACCTTTGTTGGTAAAGTAATGTCTCTGCTTTTGAATATACTATCTAGGTTGGTCATAACTTTCCTTCCAAGGAATAAGCGTCTTTTAATTTCATGGCTTCAGTCACCATCTGCAGTGATTTTGGAGCCCCCCCCAAAATAAAGTCTGACACTGTTTCCACTGTTTCTCCATCTATTTCCCATGAAGTGATGGGACCGGATGCCATGATCTTCATTTTCTGAATGTTTAGCTTTAAGCCAACGTTTTCACTCTCCTCTTTCACTTTCATCAAGAGTCTTTTAGTTCCTCTTCACTTTCTGCCATAAGGGTGGTGTCATCTGCATATCTGAGGTTATTGATATTTCTCCCAGCAATCTTGATTCCACCTTGTGCTTCTTCCAGCCCAGCGTTTCTCATGATGTACTCTGCATATACGTTAAATAAGCAGGGTGACAATATACAGCCTTGATGTACTCCTTTTCCTATTTGGAACTAGTCTGTTGTTCCATGTCCAGTTCTAACTGTTGCTTTCTGACCTGCATACAGATTTCTCAAGAGGCAGGTCAGGTGGTCTGGTATTCCCATCTCTTTCAGAATTTTCCACAGTTTATTGTGATCCACACAGTCAAAGGCTTTGGCATAGTCAATAAAGCAGAAATAGATGTTTTTCTGGAACTCTCTTGCTTTCTCCATGATCCAGTGGATGTTGGCAATTTGACCTCTGGTTCCTCTGCCTTTTCTAAAACCAGCTTGAATATCTGGAAGTTCACGCTTCATGTATTGCTGAAGCCTGGCTTGGAGAATTTTGAGCATTATTTTACTAGCATGTGAGATGAGTGCAATTGTGCAGTAGTTTGGGCATTCTTTGGCATTGCCTTTCTTTGGGATTGGAATGAAAACTGACCTTTTCCAGTCCTGTGGCCACTGCTGAGTTTTCCAAATTTGCTGGCATATTGAGTGCAGCACTTTCACAGCATCATCTTTCAGGATTTGAAATAGCTCAACTGGAATTTCATCACCTCCACTAGCTTTGTTCGTAGTGATGCTTTCGAAGGCCGGCGTGACTTCACATTCCAGGATGTCTAGCTCTACGTGAGTGATCACACCATTGTGATTATCTTGGTCTTGAAAATCTTTTTTGTCAGCAGGTCAAGAAGGGCCAAATCACTAATTTCAGAGAATTATTTTGATGATTAAGTTACTATACGACATGTAAGGTGCCTGGGACACAGTAGGTGCCCAATAAATGATAGCTGTAATAATAATAATTGCTAAAGCTATTATTTTAAACAAACACGACCTGAATAGTTTCTGAGGTCCCTGGATGCTTGTCACAGAGTATCGTCACTATTTTACTGTGACTTAGAAATTGCTGACTGTTATAGATTACTGACATTGTGAATGGAAAAATGATGAGGTCACTGGAAAAGGGAATAGGTCAGATATTCAGAGAATGTCCTGGGCAGAAGGGAAGATGCAGATGCAGGCTCATATGGCTCCCTTCTCAGACCCTGAAAGCTGGAGTCGAGGTTTCATTTACAACAGTACATAAGCTCAGTGGCACATAAGAAACCTTGCCACCTCTGCCCAGTAAAACACAAATCACCGACTACCAATTTTTATTTTAGGCAGTTAGATAGTTAGTACATCGTTAATTCCTGCACATACTTGGGCTCGATATCACCGTCAATTCCGTTTTATTTCTACCTCCTTTCCAAGATCCCCAGTTGGAGGTAAAGCCCTGCTCTCTGGGCGTCTGTGGATATTCTAAGGCGAGATGAATCTTAAGGAGCTCCCATCCTTTGAGGCAATTTACAACTCAAAACATCAACATATTTTCTTTTCAGGGTACATATACTGACAATAAAAATGGGAACAGCTTTGAAATACACATTGCTGTAATTAAAGTGACTTGCTCTTTGGAAATTCCTGAGACAAGTCTTTATTGCAACTACTATTTAATAATAAGCACAACAGTTAAAGGCTTTTCCTCTGAACAGTATCATTGCTAGGATCTGGATGTTCCGTGGCTTTTCAGCTTACAGAGCATGACCCCTGGTGGATGCCCCGACTCATTCTTCTCAGGACTCTGTGCCTTTGCTTCCTTTGATGATGTGTGGACCCAGGCCAGAGGGTGTCCGGGTTGGTGTTCCCCAGCACCCTGTTACAGACGCCATTAGCAGATGGCCTTGGACAGAGATGTGGTCAAAACTGGCTGGGCAAAAGTTGGTATGCCCCCTACCAGAAGATGCACAATGCTCAGGAGGGGGTGGAGTCTCAGAAAAGTCAACTATTTAACTTTATTTCATTGAGTATTCACCAGAACACTTTTTGTAGATATGTGGCACCTATCACTATCCCATGGAATGGTGTTCTGTGAGAGATCTGTGCTTTTCATTCCTAGCTCCATCATAGAATGAACTGAGAGTTTTAAAACATACCGATACTAGCCCTCTGCCCCATTTTCTCTCCAAACCATCTGGGGGTGATGCTCACACATTGGTATTGTTTTTAAGAGCTCTGGTGCCTAGGTGAATTTAATGTCCAGGCAGGACACTCACTCTGACCTAGGCCTGCCACTTAGGCCACCCCTGCTGCTCAGTTACCTCCTTTCCAGTACACAGAGCTCTGGTAAGTGAGAGAGAAAAAGAGCCTTCCAAAGCGCTGATGTGCCAGAGAAGGCCTTCTTTGGGATCACATCTGAATTATAATTGCTCCTGAAGCTTTAGCCCATGTGTTGATGATGTGCTGGCTTTTCAGGACCGCTCCTAAAGGAAAACAACCCTGAATATTCATTGCAAGGACTGATGCTGAAGCTGAAGCTCCAACACTCTGGCCACCTGATGCAAAGACCCTGATTCTGGGAAAGACTGAGGGTAGGAGGAAACGGGAGTTACAGAGGATGAGATGGTTGGATGGCATCACCGACTTAATGGACATGAGTTTGAACAAACTCCAGGAGATGGTGAAGCACAGGGAAGCCTGGCGTGCTGAAGTCCATGGGATCAGAGTCAGACTGAGCAACTGAACCCGACACACAGACTCAAACAATTAAAAGAAGATTGAAATGCTTTACAACTTTCCAAGGCTTGTCATTTGTGAAACTCACACAGATTCATAGATTTTGTGTCATTTGTTAATTCATCAGTTCAGTCATCAATTTACTGTTTCAGTCACTCAAGAAATACTTATGGAGCACCTACCATGTGCCAGGCACTTTGTGAGGCATTGAAGATACAGCAACTTTCAAGTAGCTTAGAGTCCAGCTAAGGCAAATCTGTGTTATCTTTAAACCCATAAAAACTACACAGAAATGACACTCATGTACTAATTTATTAATGTGAGTCTACAGAATTAATAGGCATGTAATAATATTGGAGAGTGAAAAAGTTGGCCTAAAGCTCAACATTCAGAAAACGAAGATCATGGCATCTGGTCCTATCACTTCATGAGAAATAGATGGGGAAACAGTGGAAACAGTGTCAGACTTTATTTTTTGGGGCTCCAGAATCACTGCAGATGGTGACTGCAGCCATGAAATTAAAAGACACTTACTCCTTGGAAGAAAAGTTATGACCAACCTAGATAGTATATTCAAAAGCAGAGACATTACTTTGCCGACTAAGGTCTGTCTAGTCAAGGCTATGGTTTTTCCTGTGGTCATGTATGGATGTGAGAGTTGGACTGTGAAGAAGGCTGAGCGCTGAAAAACTGATGCTTTTGAACTGTGTTGTTGGAGAAGACTCTTGAGAGTCCCTTGGACTGCAAGGAGATCCAACCAGTCCATTCTGAAGGAGATCAGCTCTGGGTGTTCTTTGGAAGGAATGATGCTAAAGCTGAAACTCCAGTACTTTGGCCACCTCATGCGAAGAGTTGACTCATTGGAAAAGACTCTAATGCTGGGAGGGATTGAGGGCAGGAGGAGAAGGGGAGACAGAGGATGAGATGGCTGGATGGCATCACTGACTCGATGGACGTGAGTCTGAGTGAACTCCGGGAGTTGGTGATGGACAGGGAGGCCTGGCGTGCTGCAATTCATGGGGTGGCAAAGAGTCGGACACGACCGAGAGACTAACTGACTGAATAGTGTTGGATCTACTATTAATACATTGTTTGTGTTAGTCGTTAAGTTGTGTCTGACTCTTTGTGACCCCATGAACTGTAGCCAGCCAGGCTCCTCTGTTCATGGGATTCTCCAGGCAAGACTACTGGAGTGGGTTGCCATTTCCTCCTCCAGGGGATCTTCCTGACCCAGGAATCGAACCCAGTTCTCCTACATTGCAGGCAGATTCTTTAACATCTGAGCCACCAGGGAAGCCCAGTTAATACTGGGCTTGTTCATTATAATCACTATCGACTGTGTTAATTTCCAACCTGACTGACTCTCAGAAAGAGCAGACAGCACCTTCCCTCCATCTGGCTGTCCTAAGCCAGCCAAGAGTGGCTGCTGCTCAGGGCAGCGGGCAGGGAAGAGTTATGCTGAGCAAGTTTCCAGTTCCCACTGCCTGCTCTGCATTCTGCCAGTGTCCTTAACCAGTGACTAAGATATCCACGCATTCCTGGCATCGAAGCCTTTAGAGTTTAGCTGTGTTTAATCACTAAGAGTGTAGGCCCGTCCACCATGCAGCCTGAAGTAAGGGAGGCTGGGACCTCAGCAAGAACTGGGCGTTGTCAGTTGACTCATTAATTTTTTTTCCTTGTCTGGTTTACAGCGAGTTCCTTTTGGAGCTTTGATTTGCTCTTCGGTTCTCTAATTGCTTTGATTTCACCTATGCATGCAGTCAATATTAATTTGCTGTCCCATAGTCACAACAAAAGTGCAGAAACAAAGAGAAAATCCTGTCTTCCCGTGTGGTTTGCACAGGACCATGTGAAGGGGAAACTGGAGGAGCCTGGGGTGGCCAGATAGCTTGCTGCTCAGGGCCCAGGTCACCTCGATTTGTTCCTTGGCTCTCTCCTTGATTCTTCTCTGGGTGGGGAGTTGGGTGGGTTGGGGGAGAGGTAGCCTGAAGAGGAGGTAGAACTTTCTAAAAGCAAAATAATTCACAAGCTCAGATATTGGTAAAGTAACCTAAGGGATCTATATCACATTTAGAATACCCACTAGAGGTGGCATTTCACCTCTAGCAGAGACAGGCTAATTGTTTCCATAGCAAAAAGCCCGCATTTATTTCTCATGAAGGCTCCATGTTCAGCAGACTTCCTTTGATCGGGCAGATAACATTGGGGGCCAACGCTGATCTTTTATGCATCCTTATGACCCTGCAGATGAAAACTGTGTGCCTCATGACAGTGTTATTTTTTAACATTGGATTTTTATTTACTGGGGGTGGGGAGGACAAAAGCATCATGCTTTGTATTGATAAACAATCACATCTGTCACCGAGTGGCTCGGGTATTCAGGCATCTAGCCTCCCCACCTTCCCACTGCCTCATCTTGTTCTTCACAGCTAAAGTCCATCTGGATTGTTGTCTTTCCTAGCTGACAGGGAGGGAGCCAATGAAATGCCTTTTCCTGTTGCTGGGTGACTGCGAATATTTTGAAAACATGTCCTGTAAATGCAGCAGCTTAAAAGCCTGCCATTGGCTGGTTGAGCATTCTATGCATGGTGACGCGTGAGGCTGACATGAGTGACAGGTGGGAACAGCTATGCAAATATATCACTGGCCTGATGTTCCACTGGAGAGGAAAACTATTTCAAGGCTGAGTGACAACTATAACATACCCTGTGGAAGAAAAATAAATCTCCCTGAGTCTACATTTAGGCATCTGAAGAACAGTTACGGGAAAAAAGAAAGAAAAAAAAAACCCTCAAGGTTGTCTTACCCTCAATATCCTGCTTTTCATGGTCTGATTAGCAGATCTACCTAGAAATATATGTGCATTTCTCCATATCTTTTGTAGTTGTGTGTTGATACATTTTAAAATCCAGACTTGTTTATTCAGGGAAATAATTTAAACACTGTCAGGAGGCCTTTAAAATTTTTCTTTGTCTCCTTGTCTCCAGCGCCCCTTCCTTCACCTTCCTCCCCTGACCTTCAAGTCCAAATAATCCGGCAGCCACAGGATGTGGTCAGGGTGGGGATCAGCATGGACTGCATTTTATCCCTCTCTGTCCACTTAAAATATTTGCATCCTGGTGGGAGGACAAGCAAAGTCTTGTCTAAACAGCTTTGGGATTCTCTCTGCTGCCAGAGAGCTGTTTGGATACAAATAACTGCTTTTGCTAACACCAGGTTAACTGTTCATACACAAATCTGCCAAAGAGCCTCTAGGAAAGAATGTCCTTCTACTAATTGAATTCTAATGAGGCCAGGAAGTAGATTAGGAATTGAACTATTTTACTGTGAGTTTCAAACATCAGACATAGGGATGTTAGACTTTGATCTGATTAATCATTCAGTAGGTCCTAATTGGAGAAGGCAATGGCACCCCACTCCAGTACTCTTGCCTGGAAAATCCCATGGACAGAGGAGCCTGGTGGGCTGTAGTCCATGGGGTTGCTAGGAGTCGGACATGACTGAGCGACTTCACTTTCACTTTTCACTTTCCTGCACTGGAGAAGGAAATGGCAACCCACTCCAGTGTTCTTGCCTGGAGAATCCCAGGGATGGGGGAGCCTGGTGGGCTGCCGTCTATGGGGTCGCACAGAGTCGGACACGACTGAAGCGACTTAGCAGCAGCAGCAGCAGCAGCAGCAGCAGCAGCAGGTCCTAATTAGTTCATGAAAAAACTATTCCAGAACGTATCTGTGGATTATTGGTGGATCCTGTTGAAGGGGACTTTTCTGGTTATAGTATACATCAGAGCCTCCAGTGTCCACGTGCAATAGAAAGATGCTGTTAACGCGATGACCAGGTTCTGAAGCAGTTGTTAAAGAGGAATTCCTGGGCCAATTTAATTGGTACATATCTAGAAGATATATTTATTTGCCTTATCAGATTTGGGTGAGTTTGAGAGCCAAATCAGGGTGACCATCAGTGGGATTAGCTGTGGATACAGAAATGCTTTGAGGACATAATTTTTTTTTTTTTAATAATGTGATTTAGACAAAGTCTCTTGAGAAACTTCAGCAAGTAGGTCACTGGCAGGGGTCACCCAGTGTCTGCAAAGTATGAATTGTGAGCACCTCCCCTTTGTGTCAGGGAATCTGAGAGTGCCATGCAGATACACTCCCGTGTGAAGGACAGCTGCAACACTGTCCACCCAGTACTGTTCTCCTCTCAGGGGCACTGGTCCTTCTTCCACTCACACCATGTTTGCACCTGGAGCCAACATGTTCTTCAGTGACTATGCCCTGGCACAGTTGATTGGCTCTGGGATGGGCACTCGGCCCAAACCAGACCAAGTGGAAAAGTTCCCTAACATTCTCCAGACTGGAACTTGGTAACAGTTCTTTCTAGAGGGAGCTGCTGAAAGATGAGAAACTTAGGCCCTGATAGAAGCCATGCTGACTCCTTTATAAAGCAAAGCCAGGCTGCAGTCAGCACAACCAGGGGCTCAGTGCTGCTGTGATGTGGTCTGCCCATTTGGCTTGAGGACATATCCAGGTGCTTGCTGCTGCCCATACCAGGAGCGGTCAGGTGGCTTCTCGAGTCTAATCTCAGGGGGCAGATCTTCCTGTACTCTTGTTTGGGGCTTCCCGGGTGGCTCAGTGATAAAGAATCTGCCTGAGAAGGCAGGAAGACGCAAGAGACGCAGGTTCCATCCCTGGGTCGGGAAGATTCCCGGGAGGAGGGCATGGCAACCCACTCCAGTATTCTTGCCTGGAGAATCCCATGCACAAAGGAGCCTGGTGGGCTACAGTCCAGAGGACTGCAAAGAATTGGTTGCAACTGAGCACGCATGCACACACACACTCCGGTTTGTAGCGTTTCCCGGGAGGAACTCTGAGCTTACACATAGAGGAGTATTTACCTGGGACCTCACACCCTAAGCAATCCTGCCTCCTCCTGGGAGAATTATGGTGCAGGCTCTCTCTGCATAAAGCTCCAGTGGAGGAGATGCTGAATGTTGCCCAGCAAACACAGAGATATCCCCCCAAAATATGACACGTGGACCTTTGGTGTTTAGGGGGGTTATCAAAATAACCAGCCTCTGCTCTCACACATAACTTCTCAGAGAACCAGAGGAAAGCTATTTTTAAAGAGGTCATGGATGATTTGAAAGATGTTTCAGGCAGGAGCATAAATTTCTCTATGGCTTTAAAGGGAGACAGATTCCCATGATTTTTCATTTTGGAGCAACGAACTCACAGAAAGCCTCTCTCCCTCTTGTCTTTCTCTTTTGGAGTTCTAGGGCTTTCCTCTGGACGGTGAGGGGAAGTATATAAAGTATCCTCCCTTAGGATCCAGCATCAGTGCTTCATGGAGTTGTTTGACAAATGTAAGCCCAGGGGTGAGGATGGCCACCTGTTGCTGCAGAAACCATCACCAAGCTTGGTTTTCACAGAACTCCCTTCCACCTCTGGAAAGGCCTAAGATGAATTACAGTGTATGTGAGGAAAATAAACCCAGGAGCGAGAGGAATGGGATCATTCAGCACGAGATATGTTTGGGATTTTCCCTTTGTGGGGAAAATTGCTTTTTGATCTCACAGACCTCACCCTTGAAGTTGCTTTTTCAGAACGCTGAAGGCAGAGAAAGAGCCCTTGCTGAAACAGTAGGGCCAGGTAACCTCACAGACTATGTAAGCTTAAAATCCAACCAACCAATCCAAACAGCCGCATCAGAGACTATTGAAATTTGAACTCGTCTATTAAGGAACTAAGCCACGGTTACAGAAAGATTCATAATCTGACTATAAGGATAGGGTCAAGCCAGGACCAGAAAACCGAAAACAAACAGGGTTCCACATCATTTTGAAAGGGAATATAACAAATTCAGCGTGACAACTTACACCTTGTTTTTTTAAAAATCTGTACACTATAATTAATTGGGCATTTCTCTGTACCCCAGTTTCATCATCTAGAAAATATGAAAAATAATGCTGGGGTTTTCTGAGGATTAAATGAGCTACTATAGGTAAGGCACTGGAAACAGACCTGGCACATGGTAAAACATTCATGAAACCTTTGTTGTTTTCCAGGTGACTGCCACACGGAGGGGACTGCACAGGTGCTGAGCAGGAGAGTCGAGGAGAAGGAACTCAGCAGTGAGAAGCCATGCCCCCCCAAACTGGCAGTGAGCTGTCTCTCCCTCAGCTGCCCAATCCATAAATAGGATACGGCCACCAAGGCTTCTTTAAAGGCCTGTTAACATTCAATGAAATAAGAGCTATGAAAGCACTTGGGATCAGCAAGAATGCTACAGCTATAATAGCACTGCTTTGAGCGAACAGCAATCTTTAGAAAATGATTGGCATCAGGTTATCCTACAGTAAGCCTAGAAAATGTATTCTAAAGCCCATCCACCTGGAGATGCTTAACAGCAGAATAGTATATAAGCCTTTATCCCGGGATAGGTTGAAGAGAGCCTGCCCTTTGGTAAGTTCTCATCAGCCCTTCTCACCCTTTGTCCTTTCATGCGGGTATGGATTTGATTACAGTGAATCTAAAGAAGTCCCCGTAGGAATCACTGTGTCACCTTCGAGGGCCAACTAGGAGGCCAGCTGCACGGTTCCCTACCTGGGGGAATGAGGCAAAATCTATCTTGACTTTGGACCCCATCCACAGTGTGATCTCACAGAAAGGATTTTAGGGTTTTCTCTGTTACAGTGTGACTGACCGATTTTCAATTTTTATTAAAATTCTTGTTCACACCCTAAATCCTTTTAATCCCAACCAAATGTTTGAGACCCTGGATGAAAACATCAGCCTTTCATTACATGTCAGCCAGAGAATAGTCCCTGTGGCTATTCTTGATAATGCCAAGTTTAACTTCTTGGGTTTTCTGTATAGAAGTGTCTAATACAAAGATAGCAAAATCCTGCACGGATACGGTGTTATTGACTACGGGGGTTCTGAGATGGTATCTGTATGAACTCCATGAATTGCTTCTAGGGAGACAAAAAGGACCAGAAATAGATTCACTATTTCACCATCGAGCAGCATTCCTAGGAAGGAGAGTGAGGAAAAGGTCCACTGGGTCTGGTCATGAAAGGGCTGCATCTGAGGGGACAGCACAGTCCCACAGATGTCGAGGTTCAAGCCCTGTCACGGGCAGCGCTACACACAGCAGTAAAGATAATTAGTGGAGCGTCTGAGAGCTGACTCCCTGAGACCCACTGCACCCCCTCGCCATCATCACCACCTCACTGTCAGCTCCCTGCCACCCACTGGCCAGGACAGAGCCGGCGGACAGCTTGGACCAGGCTTTGGTGAAAAGGCTGAACTGAGATTCTTCCCACTTCTTTGGCCTCACGCCTGGGCAAATGAATAAGCTGCCTGTGTCACTAACATATTCCAGGTCATGCACACACACAAACATTATTATATCTTGGAATTACTTTTAAATTGCTGTCTTTTGGGTTTTAACCATTTTCCTAGAAAGGCAGCTCAGCAAATCCTTGCGTGGAGCAAGGATGGCACCCAGTGGCCAAAGTGTTTCATCTCAGATCTTGTTTTCTTGAAGATTTTTCTGTAGGCTTTTCACTTTGGGAACAATGAAAGCCACAGGATCTTTATTCTAGAGCCAGAGTTGAAGCTCCAAATCACCTGACTATCTGTTTTAAGCTGAAGTGCACTCAAACACACACACACACACACACACACAAGTTGGGGCAGTATTCAGAGATTAATTCAGAGTAACTGCTAAAAAGCCTCAAAGTTTTACCATCAATGTCTTGGGTTACAGTCATCACAGTGCACATATGCAGATCACCGCCTGTGATGTCCCTAATGTCATACATCACCCTAGGAAATACCATACAAACATCAGCCCAGCCTCACATTCTTTACTTCATATCTTCCCCAAATAGTCTCTAGCTCATGAGTTCTCATGCCTTAAACATAAGACTTTATCTCCTGACAAGTGCTTTATCATTAAACTGATGTTTGCAATCTCATATCCCTGTTATCTTTCTTATAGGGTACTTGGCAGGCCTGGAGAGCACAGGATAATAAAGTGGGTCTGCTCTTTTTTCCTTTGAGCTTTCCAGATGTCGAGAGATTTCTATACAGCTAGATAACCAATCAGACTGTAAAGAAGACAAGCAAGATGTCAGAATAATGGATCATACACCCTCTTGCTGAAATGATGCAATATCTTCATAACGTTTGCTATTTCCAATTTCCTTAGGTTTCTAAGCAGTGTGAAACCCTAGGGCAAGAAGTCACGTGGATGGCACAACCACAATACAAAGAGACCCTTCTAATAAAATAGTTAATAACAAAATATATTGATTGCCCAAAGAATACCATGACAAGTCTCTTCTTTTTAAATGCCTAAATTCAGCCAAAAAAATTCTTTTTTTCTCAGACATCATCCCCCATTCATGCTTGTTTGGTACCCAGGCTGTTGAAATGCCCCAAAAGTTCCAAGATAAAAGTTAAATCAAGAGAAGTGACTTCAACATAAAATTCCATGATATTGTTTACATTTCCCTATTCAGCTACTTAAAAAGAAGAACTGTCTTCCAAATCAAAACAAAACACTGGAGGGAAAAAAATCAAAGCCAAGTACATGCATTGCTCTCTCTGGTGCTTTGGTGCTTGTTGTCTCACATGTAAAATGCAGCTGTAATAAAGCAGCCCTCACCAAGAGCTTATGAGACTCAGATGAGAGAAAAGGTTTTTCTACACTGCTGAGTCATTACTTAAGATATTACTAAACATTTACAGGTGGCACAAGTGTAAGTTTTTATTTGATGAGACTGAGATTCTTGTCTTCCCTAAAATAATCATTTATCGTCTGCACAAGTATTGTTGTATACTATGCGTGCATGCTAAGTCACTTTAGTCATGTGCAACTCTTTGCAACCCTATAGACTGTAGCCTGCCAGGCTCCTCTGTCCATGGGATTCTCCAGGCAAGAATACTGGAGTGAGCTGCCATTTCCTCCTCCAGCACATCTTCCCAGCCCAGGGACTGAACCCGCACCTCCTGTGTCTCCTGCAAAGGCAGACGGATCCTTTACCAGCAGCGCGGCCTGTACTGGGATGTGCTGGGCTTAGTGGCTCAGTCATTCCGACTCTTTGCAACCTCATGGGCTGTAGTGCACCAGGCTCCTCTGTCCATGGGATTCTGTAGGCAAGAGTACTGGAGTGGGTTGCCATGCCCTCCCTCCAGGGGATCTTCCTGACCCAGGGATCAAACCCATGTCTTCTGCGGCTCCTGCATTGCAGGCAGATTCTTTACTGCTAAGCCACTGGGGAAGACCCAGCTGTATACTATATTACCATTCAAATGTTAACAGAGACATGGTGGGCTTAGGAACTCATATAATTACATCAAGTTCAGCCAAGTCTTCTACCAAATACTCACATTTTTAAATAGAGCTCATATTTAAAACTGGGTATTTAGAAACTCTAAGGACCCCAAAATGTTTTGTCAACTTTATGTTGCTTTGTGTTTTATTTTCCCTTTCCCTCCTAGATATAAGTTTTACAAGCTCGTAAAGTGATAGCATGTTATGGCTAGAGATCGCTTTGTTTTTCAGATTGGAAATCTGAGGCCTGGAAATTTTAAATGAGCCAGGAGGTCTAGGGGCTGCTTTGTCTGATTCCATCTTTGCTCCTTCTTATTTTACTGTGTCTGCAGCCTTAAGACGGTCTTAAAAGGGGAGCTCTGGCTACTAAGACTGTAGAAAACCCTTAGACCAGACAGTGTGTCCTGACTTCATGTTTCAGATGGTACATTGGAACCAACACAATGATGATTTGTACATGCTTGTAAGATTTTGAATCAATCCATTTTCAACTGAGAGAAAACATACAGAATTATCAAAGTGGTACATAATTTCAAAAATAGGTAGAAGGGACAGAATACAGAACCATACAAATTAAAGAGAATTAGAAATCTCAAGATTCAAGAAAATAATAGTCTTAAAGAATTGAGTCAGCAGAGTAGTGGTAATGGGACATATGAATAAAGACTCTCACTTCAGCAATTTCTATAATATTAAATTGCTGAATTAACCAAGAATTAATGGCAAAGAACGTTTGCCCTACTGTAGACGAGGGAAGGACAGATATTGTCATTACTGAATACTCAAAGAGAACATCTTAAGCAAAGACAAAGAATCCTTTTATTTTCATATACTTAATGCTTCATGGGAAACCCAGGAAATTAAAAATCAAGAACTTAAAACAAGGGGCTGAGAGGATTTGCAGCCTTCTCATTGTCATAGAGCCCTGCTTCAGAATTCTACTCACATGTAACTTCCTCTGCCATCAAAATTGCAAACAGATCAATGAATTGGTCAGTTGGTAGCGATTTCTTCGGCACCAGGAGCAAGGCTTGGTTTTAGGTGATTTAAGGGCTACAAAAATGAATTAGACAAGGGTATTCTCACCTAAAAATTCTCCTAGTTTAACCAGATGACAGGTGCACAAAGATTTATATCACAAGGTAGACATGATAAGTACAATGAAAGAATGAGCAGATCACTTTCGCCTGAAGGACAGTGAGAACAACTTCATGGGGGAGGGCAATTGAGCAGGATCAGATGGATTGCAGAGGCTTTAAGAATGCAGACAGAGGAATGGGGATGGGAACAAAGATAGGGAAGGGCAGAGTATGCACTGGAAACATCAACTACAGCTCCTGTGAAGGGTCGGTAAGTGGGAGCATGAGAAACAGGCTGGAAAAGTGAACTGGAGGTTAGAGCTCAGGGCACTTTTAATGCCCATTTAAAGAAAGTTGAAGTGATGGACTCTAAAGACTTAAAGAAGATGCTAAGCTTTGTGAGAAGGAAACGGGCACCAACATAAGAGTGCTGCTGATCTGGCAGCCATTAGGGACACATCTGGGGGTGGAGCGGGGAGCCCGGACAGGAGAGCGCTGCGTAGTGAAAGTCAGCATGAGAGAAAAGGAGGATGTGAACTACAGTGACTGCGGTGATCAGAGATGTTCCAAGTCAGAATGGAGGGAACAGCACATGGAAGCGGGGGGCATGAGGACTCAAAGATAACTGTACAGTCACGTCCACAGCGGGCTTCTGAAGAGGAGGGTGAGGGGAGCATACGCGTCAGGAGTTCACAGTTTCTGGGTAAAGTGAAGAGACCCCTGTGATGGCTGAGCCCCACCCATATCATTGAAGTGTGCCTGTGCTTAGCGCTCAGTCATATCCGACTCTTTGCGACCCTTCGACTATATCCCACCAGGCTCCTCTATCCATGGAATTCTCCAGGCAAGAACGCTGGAGAAGGTAGCCATTCCCTTCTCCAGGGATCTTCCTGACCCAGGGATTGAACCCAGGTCTCCTGCATTGCAGACAGGTTCTTCACTGTCTGAGCCACCAGGGAAGCCCCTTCTCCTGCTTGGCAGGCAGATTCTTTACCCGCTGAGCCACCAGGGAAGCCCCTTCTCCTGCTTGGCAGGCAGATTCTTTACCCGCTGAGCCATCGAGGAAGCCCATCTCTGAAGTGAGGGGCTATCAATTCTTTAGTTCCGATTCCATCTCTGTAGTTGCTGATGGCTCTAACTAGAGAAAACCAGAAAGAAGGGAGAGTGATCCAGGCCCAGAGGCCCTAGTGTTCTGGACGCTTCTGACCCCTTTGGCCTTTACAGTTCCCTTCACTGTGTGGGGCTCTAACTGGCCTCCCTGTTGCCCTCCAAGCTGTCTTCCCTGGATGGGCAGGGCTGTCACTGCTCTGAAATGAAAACTGAACTGCCTTTGGTTACATTCCCTCAGACTCAGACTCCCTGGGTCCTCAAGTGAGGAATGCAATTGAACCCACTGTGTGAATAATAGGTGGAGGAGAGAAGATGGGAGAATCTTCTCCCAAGAAAAGCAGATACGCAGAGTGTCCTCTGGGAGACAGTTTTCAAATGGAAAGAAGTGACAGACAGTGGCTATTTAAGGTGATCTGAGAGGAGGTCAGGGTCACCACAGGATGTACTTGACCAGGTGGGTCCTTGCAGAGCCCTCCAAGCAGAGCCGCTTAGTTCAGCAGGAGAAAAGGTCAGCCTGGACTTGCAGCCCTGCCTTCTCTTCCATGACCTCCCTCCCCCAATATTTTCAATACTCAAGAGTGACAAAGTATAGCCATCTTTTCTCTGATGTAGCACTGGATTAAGAGACAATTCATAAAGAGAACCCCATATGAACACGCAGACATCTGAACACAAGGCACCCACATATTTATGGTCCTGTCCTAAGCATCAAGGCCATCAGCTCAGGCTGCTGCCTTAGGAGCAGGATGTGCCCTTTAAGGTGCTGACTCAGCCATGTCCCCTACAGTCAATTTCCTGCTGAAGGTTCAATAAATTTCACTGACGATGAAAAAAAAAAAAAAACTCAGATATTAAACTTGGCATAAATCCTATTTAAAGTCAAAACAACCCGCCTGATTCAAGAGGTTGGGGGCTCAGAGAAGAGACAGAATAGGTTAGGTGTAAGATAATACCCAAATTCCATTCATAATGCTGTGTGGTCATCTATAAACAAGCTTAGAAATAAGCTGGAGTGAACTGGAAGGTCACTGCTATTGAGATTCCCAAAGGTAGCCCGCCTGTGGAAGAGGAGCTGGAAGGTGCTCCCTGCTGATTGGAGTGGGGGACAGGCGTCCCAGGCCCTCCCCCGCTCTCCCCTCCTCCCCCGCTGCATCACCTGGCATTGGGTAAATGTCAAGGTTCTAGGCCCCCTACACGGTGCATTTGTCCTCTACAACAAGTGGCTGTAAGGCTTGGGCTTTTCCACTCAAAGGAGATTGGAAAGGTAATGGCCAGCACATGTCCTGCCTTCCTGCAACTAGAAAAAGGTGCGCCCTCTGGAGGCTCAATTCCTAAACAGCAGCCCATGCACCTGCCAGCCAGGTGGGGGGTCAGTCCCAATTACTGCCTCCTTTGTGCAGGCAGGGCTTCACCGGCGGCTCAGCAGTAAAGAATCTGCCAGCCAACCAGGAGATGAGAGTTCAGTCCCTGAGTTGGGATGATCCCCTGGAGAAGCAAATGGCAACCCGCTCCAGTTTTCTTGCCTGGGAAATCCCATGGACAGGCTACAGTCTGCCTGGTAGGCTACAGTCCATGGGGTTGCAAAGAGTAGATATAACTGGGCAACTGAGCATGCGCATTGCACAGGCAGGGACTCTTGCTCAAGGCCCATGACATACACATCTACCTGCATGACAGCAAGGACGGTTCTGAGGGCGGAAATTTCTTATTATAACATCAGACTATCTCATGGATCAAACGCATCTCCTGAAACTTGACTACTTAAAAAACAAAAGAAGAGGCTAGCACAGCCCTTCTCATTGCCCAGCCAGGCCCACAGCATTCTTTTCACAGAGGAAACCATATTTTTGATGTAGCCATTCCTATTTTTGCAGGTAAAGTCCACAGGGTGTACCTATTCTCGGTACTTTACCAGGATATTAATCTGTGGCCTAGACAATAACATTGAAAACTTAAAATATGCAAGAGGTAGTCCAAACACAAATACCCAAGGTGAGTTATTGGTGTTTAATTACTGAGGCAGTTAAACAGTGCTGTAAACGAGTTTAGCTTTGATTGTAGCCATAACCCTTGCAGTTTGGAATTGAAAGAAGGGATGATAGAGGGTGGCAATATAACATGAGGATGACCATGAGTTGATTTTAATTGGTAAATTGACATATATAGTGATAACTATTTGGCCTGCATTGGAATCCTAGGAAAGTGCATAGAATTATGGGAGCATATAATTGGTGCACTAAACTCATTTTCTTATGTTATCACAGCTGGCATCTTCAGGTTATTAAAAGCCTTTAAACCAGTCCTCTTCAAGGAGATCTAATTGTCATTATGGTCTCTATGCACTATTCCTCTTTGCACAGAGCAGAAGTACACAGGCATTAGAATCTGCACAGATTTTTCTGGACACATCTTGCTTATTTCAAGTTCAAGAAAGATCAGTAATGTTCATGAGGATAAAAACCATTCTTTAGATCTTGGTTTCCTCATGCAATGCATAGAGTGATCAACCCTTAAACGATAAATTAATATTATAACCTGAATCAGACTCTTAAGAACTTAACTCATTAGTTCAAGGAAGTTCTGTAAACTTTCTTGTGCACAGGTGGCTCTACAGAAAGGACTGTTTCCCAAGGTATAAATGATGTATCAGAAAGACAAAAAATGGGCTTAGGTTCTGACATTGTTGGATGATTAATTATATGTTGTTTCACCTACTTATTTTGGTTAGACAATCTAGGGACACTTCTAGAAAGGTTTTCACTCTTTAACCCATCCCCTGCCCACCACCACACACCCCCATGGAGACTTTTCCCTTCAGGAGAAATAGGATTAAGAGAACAAAGCAGAAATGAAAACACTGCTCCCCACCTTATGGCATTCTAGAATAGGAAGAGAAATCCCCAACATGGAAGAGTATGAAATCAGAAGATCAGATACAAAGAAAAGTAAGGTGGTACCAGCCTAGCATGAACACTTACTGAAGATTCACTGCAGGTTTATCATATAGACAATCTGTGTTGCTTTAGGCCATATCACCTAGGAGTACAGATAACAGTGAATTGAAAGTGATTAATGGTATGTATCACACCCTCCAGGATTTTGGGCTCTCCATCTCTCAAGGTTCTTGTCCTGAAGATGTGACCCTTAGTCTGCACTGAGTCCCTCAGCCTCTGCTGGTCATACTGGTAGGCAGGCACCTTGCCTCTGGTCATAGTAATGCTTCTTTCTATTGGGCTGCTGTATATCCTTTTGTGTGCTACGGACACTCTGGAATCCCTATGCTCTTGGGGGCATTTAATTCACTGAAACTATATTAAGTCTGGAGAAGGCAATGGCACCCCACTCCAGTACTCTTGCCTGGAAAATTCCACGGACAGAGGAGCCTGGTAGGCTGCAGTCCATGGGGTCGCTAAGAGTAGGACACGACTGAGCGACTTCACTTTCACTTTTCACTTTCATGCATTGGAAAAGGACATGGCAACCCACTCCAGTGTTCTTGCCTGGAGAATCCCAGGGACGGGGGAGCCTGCTGGGCTCCCGTCTAAGGGGTCGCACAGAGTCGGACACAACTGACGTGACTTAGCAGCAGCAGCAGCGTATTAAGTTCATGCCTTTTGTGTCCACTCATGTCCTTAGCTGAGAACATGAACCCATGGTAGGCTGGAGTAAGAGACAAATCCAAGAGGCAGACTCCATGGTGAACTTGGAATTCTCCAGACACTGAAGCCCATGGCCTCAGCTCCCAATAGGAAGAATTTCTTACTTAGAGGACTCTCATGTAAACAGACCACATCTCACTGGTCTTTAAGACATGTCTGAATCCCAGATGTGGTGAATCATAGGCTGCAATTGGAGTCTGACCTGAGTATTTGACCTCCAGATCTGTTTAGCACTCGATGGTGAAACCATTTTCTCCCCAAATTCTGACCTAATCTCTGAATCACTGATCACTAGCTTGGTCCCAACTGGGTATAATACAACACATTGAAACTCAGCCATTCTTCCACGTATGAAATCTCATGGATAACTCTGATTCTACATTTCAAATTTCTCCTTTCTCTCCCTCCTCTTCTCCATAACTATAGTTATGTGTGTATATATATATGCTAAGTCACTTCAGTCGGGTCCGACTCTGTGTGACCTCATAGACGGCAGCCTACCAGGCTCCCCCGTCCCTGGGATTCTCCAGGCAAGAACACTGGAGTGGGTTGCCATTTCCTTCTCCAATGCATGAAAGTGAAAAGTGAAAGTGGAGTCGCTCAGTCGTGTCCGACTCCTCACGACCCCATGGACTGCAGCCCACCAGGCTCCCCTGCCCATTATATATATATATATATATATATATGTATATGTATATATATACACATATACAGAGGAGCCTGGAGAGATACAGTCCACAGGGTTGCAAAGAGTCAGACATGACTGAAGTGACTTAGCATGCAGCTCCATTAAAAAAAACTATTGCAGTAGCCAAGGTTATAATATTTTTTAATATCTGCATAATTAATTTGTAAAACAAAGCACTTATTCACTGTTATTTAGCTACAATGTTAGGAAACTGCCGTTGCACATACTCTAGTGTGAAATTTCAGTAAATACTTTTCTATGTGCAGGATTATTTTAAGCCCACTACATTTTCATGTTATTGCTGCAATTATAAGATATCAGCTACTAATTATGATAATGTTGTATTTACTTTATATTTCAAGAAAAAAAAGCCACTAAGTTAAAATTATCTACTATATCTCAATTACATTCTAATAAAATATTCACTAATATCTTACAGGATAAAAATCTGGAATAAATCAGTTTAGTTAATAATCTGGATCATTTTAAGATGAAATAATGCTTTTTTCCCTCAAATTTAAATACTTCATATTTTCAGTATGTTTGTGAGCTAAAAATAAAAAAGCACAGCAAATTCCAAGATGATGTGTTTTCTTTATTCTAAGGAAAGAGTTAAGCCTGAACATAGGGCAGGACTTTTAGAAAGTAGACAGCTATTGATTTTGGGTGCTTCAGGACTAGACAAGTCACATCACATAGCTCTTGCCATCATATTTAGCCCATTATGAGCTTTGCTATTTATCTCCCTGCTTACCCCTTCCATCTTTTAGCAATGATGATAATTATAAAACAGTAAAAATATAAAACAGTAAAATATGTATATGGAATGTTTACATAACTAAATGTGATTAAAGTACAAAGCCTTAATATTTTTGATGGGCATGCTTATAAAACATATATAATATATATAAAATATAAAACATAACATAGCTGACTCACTTTTTTATATGGCAGAAACTAACTGTAATTATACTTCAATAATAAAGAAAAAAACAAAATCTATAAAAGTAAATATAAAAATAAATAAAGTATAATTATATATCACCATAGTTTTAAACATTTTCTTAATTAACTGTTTTGCGTTATACAACACTAAAGCTCTGGGGGTTGATTTAGTCATTCAATCATTTATTCGTGCATTTGACAAGTATTTACTGAGTGCTGCTATGTTCCAAGAACTGTGAACAGCGGTAGAGACGGAACAGTGAACAAAGTATATGCAAAGCCCTGCCCTGCTGCTGCTCACACACGTGGGCTGTTGATCTCCACAGCAAGCAGACCTTGGCTGCTGTGGTTTCGGTTCCCCCGTCGTTTCCCCTGTTCTCTGCTGTCACCTCACTGGCACCGTGGCTGTCTTGATCTGGGTCCTCACGGCAGGTCTTTTCCTAAGCATCTCTCCAAGCCATGAGAAACCATATCCCTGAATGGAGTCCAAGCAGCTCACCTTTGTCTGCTGCCCACGTGTTGCTCCCTGACTTTCCTAGCCATTCCCTCATCCCTGCTCTGAGTTTAGGGTCTTCCCTTGTTTTCTTTTTTTAAGCAGTGTGACTGAACCCTAATAATCTGATTCAATCGTGAGGCCCAAAGGTCTCCAGGCCATTTTTTCCTGGGAAGACAGAATGCGTTTACATTCAAATGACATGCTCAAGAGTAGCCACCATCAAGTGTTACTACAAATACACATTTTTCCTTATGATTGTAGTAACTTAGCTGATAATTCTCTGAAGTGAAGTGAAGTGAAAGTCACTCAGCCGTGTCTGATTCTTTGTGACCCCATGGACTATAGAGTCCACGAAATTCTCCAGGCCAGAATACTGGAGTGGGGAGCCTTTCCCTTCTCCAGGGCATCCTCCCAACCCAGGGATTGAACCCAGGTCTCCTGCATTGTAGGCGGATTCTTTACCAGCTGAGCCACAAGGGAAGCCCGATAATTCTCTGAACCTCCGCAAAACTCTGAAAAAGACAGACACCTAAACTTCCCAAAGGAGGGAAAATCAGGTTGCCCATACTCCCCTGTTTTGACCACTCAGAAGGGCAGGGAGAGGAGCAAGAATCCTGACCTGCCTTGAAGGGAAGGGGGGCGACTAAAGGGAAAGGAACATGAGACTCATGTCAGAGCTGGAAGGGGGTCCTGCTGGGTGGCAGTGTAGCACAGTGGTTAGGGGACTCCAGTTCTAAGGCCAGATTGCTTGACTATACCCCTTACAATCGTTTGACATTGGCCTGTCTGCTCAATACCTTTGTGCTTCAGTTTACTCATCTGTAAAATAATACCTACTTCATAGGAGTATAAGACTCAGATTAATACAGATAGAATGCTTTGTATTGTACCTGGTCCATAGTAAGCAGTTGGTGAATGGTAGCGAGTATTATCCTAATCTCTTTACTTATTTTTACAGATGAAGATATACACCCTAAGATTTTAAGTGAACAGAGAGTTAGAAGTAAGACAAATGCCAAAATCAGGCATCCCGATTCTCATCATATTACACAGATTTTTTTCCCCTGATATCCTGCATACTTAAAAAAGGAAAGAAAGAAACACTGAATCACTTAAATGATTAGGAATGAGCCATTCAGTTATACATAAATTCATTTTCCCATCTAAAACTGAAATATGCAAGTGGGCCTTACTCAGTTCTATTTCCCCAACATCCAGTGGGCAGGACTAGTTGTAGAGGCAAGAGACAAAGGGTCCAAAAGCCCTGGGAAGTTTAACTTCATACACTATTTGCTTCCTTACCTTAAACTTGTCAACTTCAGCTTTTGAACATGTTGCATGATAAGATAGCACCTGGTTCAGAAACAAAGGAAAAAAAAAAACTTCAAAAACTAGACATGACTTAATTATCTGAAATTCTCCTGGCACAAAACTAAACTTTGTTCAAGTATACCACCTTGACATAATAGTGGGTTCCCTGGTGGCTCAGACAGTAAAGCGTCTGTCTACAATGCAGGAGACCCGGGTTCAATCCCTGGGTCGGGAAGATCCCCTGGAGAAGGAAATGGCAACCCCCTCCAGTACTATTGCCTGGAGAATCCCATGGATGGGGGAGCCTGGTAGGCTACAGTCCATGGGGTCGCAAAGAGTCGGACACGACTGAGCGACTTCACTTCACTTCACTTCAATGTATGATGAGAAATTCCCAGTAACCATCTGTGATACAGATTATCTTCTGTGCAAGTACAGTGAAATCTATTACAATGAGGAATGGAATGACAGTCCATGTTAAAGGCTACGTGTTTTATACCAGGATGTTTATATAAGTAGTTACTTTACCCAAGGGACATGATGTGGCTCGAGACCACAGCTCCCAAGGTGTGACTATTTCTCCCATGAAACGCTTTGAAATGCAAATAAATCAAAAGGTATATGTATGTGTGTGCACATCTATGTATGTGCATATTTGTGTGTGTGTGTCTATGTGTGTGTCCTGCGGTAGACACTGTAACTTGCTGACTCAACTTCCATGTCTGGTCTATTCTCATTTGCCTGCTTTTGTTCTCTAGGAAAGATATATTGTTATTCCCAATCATCTGCAATTTTCTTTTTAATTGGCTACACCTTGTTGCATGTGGGATCTTAGTTTCCTGACCAGGAATTGAACCCATGTCCCCTGCATAGGAAAGCAGATTCCTAACCCCTGGACTATACGGGAAGTCCCCTGCAATGTTTGTTGTAAGAGGATTATATTTACCTGTTTCATGGACATCAGCCTAAGTATATGATTAATTTTAGTCAATCGGTGGTGGAGGAAAGTGATGGTGCCACCTTTGAGAATAGTCTTTAAGAGCCATCATGTGGTTCTGCCATATCCTCTTCCCTCCACCATGGAAGGGCATGGCCCTGAGAGGTGCTACCCCTCTCAGCCTGGGTCTCCAGGGGAAGAAGATGCATGGAGCTGAGCCATAGCCAACACACTGCCGATGCTGTGTCACATGAGCAAGAAATCAGCTTTTGTGCTTTATCATCGCATCTTAACTTACTGATAGAGTTTGAAAATCAACAACCCAATTGGCAGACTCACTGCCACCAGGGGTGGTCATGTGGGGTGGCCGTGCGACATTCCTCTGATGGACGAAATATATGTGGGAGTGTGGGGTCTGCCTGCATCCTTTCTTTGTTTTCCCTGGAAAACAGCTGTAAGGCCTAGACATGCAGCAAAATCTGTTACCTCTGAGGTTATGGCCATAAGCGTGAACAGATGCCTTGTTATAGATCTAGAGCAGAGAGGGAAAGAGAAATGAAGCCGACCCTGGTCTGCCTTGTTCCAGACTTATTGTTCTGCAGAACAGATACACTCACATTTCCTTGAGTCAATACTGGATGTTATGAGGCATATGCACACGCAAACACCATGTATGTAGTCTACAGATGCTGCCAGTTCCATCCTTAATCTGTACAAATGTCAAGTCAATCTGAGAAAGGCTAAATCCCTCTTCAACTACAGCTTTAGAGAATCTCAGTGCATATTTTCCTCTGAAAAGTAAAGTCATACCTTTCTTCTGAAACTGACAGTCTCTTGTTGGTGAGCAGGGATGTATCATCAGCTAGTAAGAGTACCTTGTTCATGCAGGAGCAGGCCCTTTGGTAAAGTGCAGTCTAGGAAGAGGCGACATTGTCCCCTCAGAGAATCCCTAGAAGGGCAACAAGCCAGCAAAGCAGATTCCTCAGGACAAGAGATCCTTGCGCCCTGCTAGAGAATGCTCTGATTTTATCCTTCCAAGCAGTTTCTGCAGTTTGGTCCTAAAGGGTTTCCTGGAATGCATCAGGAAGGTGATCGTGTGTCATTGTTGCAGTCACCCTCAGGATTTGCTTTACACACAGAGCACAGCAATGAGACCCTAGTAACATCTGTGCCCCTTTCACGTATACCATCGCTGTAGATACCACGCAACCCTGACCAGACAGAAATACACAACAGTGGCCTTGCTTAGCTCCTAGCTTCATACTGTAGCAAAGCCTCCGATCAAAGGTGTCACTCTTCCTAATGGGCATCTACAAAGGCTGTGAGGACACATCGGACTTTCCCTCATCACCTGTGGTCAGGGATCACGTCCATTTACTCCTCAAACTGCATCAGCTTTGGTTGTTCCCTCATAATTTCACTGAAACAGCTTGTATCAGGGTTTTCGATTTCTTGCTATCAAATCTCTCTGCAAATGTATTTCGCAGCAACTCTGAATGCAGGTGATTGCTCTTGCCGTTTTTGAAGAGGGTCCTCTTGGCACCACGCGATCTTGGTTGTCATTCCACAGTCCTGTCTGTTCTTTCTCTGTGTTCTCTTTTAGCCTGCCTCCTCTACTTGAACTCTAAACGGAGACACTTACTCAGTCTCTTCTTCAGGAATGTCACACATGCTCATGACCTTATATGCCATCTGTAGGTTGACAACGTTCAAATTTAGCCCTAATCTCTCCTTGAGCTTCAAACTCACATATCCTGCTGTTTACATCACTAACTTCCAACTTGGCTGACTCAGTAGCATCTCAGATTTAATATGCCTAAACATGCCCACTGATTTTCCCATCTTTAGTAGACAGAATGATGCTCCTCGTGCCCTCATGATGGCCACATCCCAGTCCCTGAAACGTGCACATATTTATGTTACATGGCAAGGGGGAATTTAGGTGCCAGCGGATTTAAGGATGCTCATCAGCTAACCTGTAGATAGGAAGATGATCCTGGATTATCTAGGTGAACCTAATGTAGTCACAGGAGTCTTTATAAGTCAAAGAAGAAAGCAGGAGAGTCAGAATCAGTGATGTGACATAAGCAATATCGACTCTCCCATTGCTAACTCTAAAGACGGAAGGGAGACATGAGCCCACAAATGCAGGAAGCCTCTAGAAACTAGAAAAGGCAAGGAAACAGACTGTCCTCCAGAGCCTCCCCTAGAAGAAACACAGCCTACTCACACTTTGATTTTAGCTCAAGGAGAGCCATTTCAGACTTCTGACGTCTAGAACGTCAAGATAATAAAGTTCTGTCTGTTGTTTTAACCCACAAAGTTTGTGCTAACTCGTTACAGGAGCCATGGGAAACGGATGTCACTAATCTCTTTTTCTCCCAGTCTTCCCAGCAACATGATGAAACTTCATTCAATCAGTTATTTAAAGCCGAAGAACCTGAGGGTGATCCTTGATATTCCCCTCCCTCTTTCGCTCACACTGAATCCAGGGGAACAACATACCATTTCCACTCCTGTATCCTGACTCTTTCCGGTTTCACCACCACTACCCAGATCCAGTCCACCATCCTCTCCTACCTGGGCCCTGACAATAATCTTTCTACCCTTACCCCTCCTGATCTCTTTGGCATACATCGGCCAGAGTGATACCTAAGAAATATAAATCAGATCTTGCCATCCTCCAGCTGAAAACTCATCAGTCATCAGCGACTCCGGTTACACTTAGAATAACATCGCGATGTGGCCCCCAGCGGCCTCTCAAATTACACGGCTTGTGCTGCATTCTCTGGACATGCTCACCTCCTTTTGGGTTTTCTATATACCACACTCTTTTCCATCTTAGAGCCTTATATGCCCTTATCTCCTGGTTGATATTTTCATCCTTCTGAAATTAGGCTAAATGTTACCTCTTCAATGAGGTCTTCAGTCAGTGCCTTGAGAAACCAGCTCACTCACCATTACTCTCTGTGTTCCCAGGCTGTTTCCGTCACACCACTTATCACAGTTGGAGTTATGTGTTAGCTTGTTTGTCCCCTGCCTCCCCCTCTAGACTGCAAGCACCATGAAGGCAAGGATCAAATCTGGTTTTGGTTGCCAACGGATATCCTGTCGCTAGGAGAATGCCTGATACTTAGTTGGCACTCAGCAAATATTTAATGAATCATGCAATAGGAAATAATCTCAAAAGAAAATAATCTATTTCTCATATGCTTCTCTGCTTGTATTATTAGTGGCCTTAATTTACGTCTTTTCCTCAACAAAATCATAATATGTCTTAGGGCATAAACTGAACAGTGTAGGTAGGGTTGCCAGTTTTAACATATAAAAATACAGGACACCCCATCAAACTTGAATTTCAGATAAATCACTAATATCTGCACTATTTGAGACATAGTTATACTGAGAATATTATTTGTTATTGATCTTAAGTTCAAATTTAACTGGGCGTCTTTCTGTTTTCACCCAGTAACCTTACTTCTCCTCTCTCCAAATTAAAAAGGCTGGAAAAAAAATATGGAAAACTTTAAGCCACATTCCAAAATTTTTCATGTGCCTCACTCAAGCCCTCCCAGTGACTTTTTTTTCCCAGCATTTTTTCTGGCAAACCTACCAAATATCTCAAGTCTAGAGTATTTTCAGCAAAGTCAAATAACCTCACTAATCTAAGATCTGAGACTAATCTATGGATGCCATTGAAGGAAATATAATAAGATCAAAGTAATTCCTGATTACTTATAGCATAACCAATATTGCAAAGAGAATCTGTGTGTGTGTGTGTGTGTGTGTGCACACGGGTGTGACCACATGGCACAGCTGATAACTAAAAATCATGCACGTTTCTGTGGTGGAGAACAAAAAAACAAAGAATTTACTTTTTAAGCTGCTATTGTTGTTAAACCCTTTTGGATAAGTTAAAGTTTCCTCCATGTTTCTAGAGCATATTGACTTTAAAAGAATCCCTTAAGCTATATATTTCATACCAAGGAGCTGCTGCTGCTGCTGCTGCTAAGTCACTTCAGTCGTGTCCAACTCTGTGTGACCCCATAGACAGCAGCCCACCAGGCTCCCCCATCCCTGGGATTCTCCAGGCAAGAACACTGGAGTGGGTTGCCATGTCCTTCTCCAAAGCATGAAAGTGAAAAGTGAAAGTGAAGTCGCTCAGTTGTGCCCGACTCTTAGCGACTCCATGGACTGCAGCTTACCAGGCTCCTCCATCCATGGAATTTCCCAGGCAAGAGTACTGGAGTGGGGTGCCATTGCCTTCTCCGATCAAGGAGCTAGAGATACTATTTATTTCTGAGTAAATGGCAACCCACTCCAGTGTTCTTGCCTGGAGAATCCCAGGGACGGAGAAGCCTGGTGGGCTGCCGTCTATGGGGCTGCACAGAGTTGGACACGACTGAAGCAACTTAGCAGCAGCAATAATATATTTGATAGAATACAAAAGCTTTAAATGAATTTATTGTAATGGTTTTGAAAAAAGATGCATTTGCAAATCTTACATATACACTTTCTCTATGAAGAACATTGTTAGTTTATGAGAGTTTAGCCATTACATACACACTCACAAGATTTTTTTGATAGCTAAACAGAATTTGTATAAAGTTTACTTACAAAAGTAAACAGCTGACCCACAAAGCACTTAACAAACATTAAACTTTCACAAGAAAATGTCTATTCCAGATAGCTTTATCTTTGTAGCTGTATTCATTTTGAAAATATTTTAAAGTAAAATCTAGTGACTCAGTTTCATTGGTGAGCTCTGACTGAAGAAATCTCTATAGTTCCAAAAATAGATCACTATTTGCAAAACCCTGCCAACTTTAATTATCTTTTGGATTGAACTTGTTCCTAGCAAAACAAAGAAACAGAGGCAAGAAAATGTAAAAGAAAGCCACTGCTAGACCCATGCACAACAGATGAAAGAAGTCATGTTTTTGTGTCGTGTTTCCGCAGCAGGAAAAGACAATTAACTACATTTCAAAAGGAAAACATTGAGCAGAGCTATGAAATAGGACCACGGTAGCAAGCCTTGCCCTCTGCCGTATGCGGTTCGACACCAGAGCCAAACGCTTGCCTTGCAGTCCCAGGAACTGCCCCTAAGTAGCAGAGGGCAAACCTCTGACAAGAGAGTACCGAATGTTAATTTATTGCGGATCTAGGAAGCCGTTTGCTCCTGGAATGAGAAATGAATCATTGCAAATGCTGGCTGCCAGAAGTACAAACATAAAGAACCACTTAACAGGGAGAAGGAATGCAGACCTTGCTGAGGACCCAGACGAGTTGTCTCTGGAGGCCTGAATATTTACTGATGTGTTTACAGCTCAGGGGGCAAAGTGGTACTTGGTGGCTCTTGGAAGAAACTGGTATCAGAGTCAAGGTGGTCTGTGGTAAAATTGCAAATACTTTATTCTGAGGAGCTCAGAAGACGTAAAGAAACTTTGAGATCAGCAGCAGGCCTCTGCCAAAGGTGGCAAAACACAAGGAATGAAAAGCCAATTTACTTGGGATGACTTAATAGAAGGACTATCTGAGTGAAGAGCCATTCTCTAGGATTTCTTAACAAGAGGGTGATAGGCTTCAAAGACGCTGCAACTGAATGAATGCAGGGAGACTGAGAAGTCATCAGTTTCCACTGTTAAATATTTAAGAAAGTGTCTGCTGTTTAATGGAATAAAATGTTCAGAAAGATGACTTCAAATAACTGTGTCTGCCTGAGTGACCTGTTATCACAGCCTTTGGGCTATATCTGTCATAAAACATATTTTTAATATTCTAAAAAAAATCTTTTGGAATTTTAAGTAGAATAAAAGATTCCTGCAGAATCTAGGGTAATAAAACAGTCAATTGTCAGACGACGTCAGTTCAGCTGCCTTTTAACTACTACCTGCAGGAAAGAAGGGCCACACTCATAGTTCGCCTCAGCATATATGTATTGTGTACCTACTATGTGTAAATCATCATGATAGATATTTTGGTCTTCTTTTTCCTATCCTGGCAAATACATTTTATTGGTGGTGGTTTTGTCACCAAATTGTGTCTGACTCTTGTGACCCCATGGACTGTAGCCTGCCAGGCTCCTCTGTCCATAGGATTCTCCAGGCAAGAATACTGGAGTGGGTTGCCATTTCCTTCTCCAGGGGATCTTCCTGACTCAGGAATCAAACCCGGGTCTCCTGCACTGCAGGCAGATTCTGTCCCAATTGAGCTACAAGGAAATTGGAGGCCTCAGTTTTATTTGATTGCTGGTAGTTGTATGAAGCACTGTGCTTCATACAGTGCTTTGTTAAGGTTTAAGATGACTGAGATGGTAAAGAATCTGCCTGCAGTGCAGGAGACCCGGGTTCAATCCCTGGGTCGGGAAGATCCCTTGGAGAAGGGAATGGCTACCCACTCCAGTATTCTTGCCTGGAGAATCCCATGGACAGAGGAGCCTGGTAGGCTACAGTCCATGGAGTTGCAAAGAGTTGGACATGACTGAGCAACTAACACTTTCATTTCATTTTCAAGGAAGAGCTCAGCAGGAGTTCTATGCAGAGTGCATCATGCTAAGTATCCAGCTGGATGAATCACAAGCTGGAATCAAGACTGTGTGGAGAAATATCAACAACCTCAGATATGCAGATGATACCACTCTAATGGCAGAGAGTGAAGAGGAACTAAAGAGCCTTTTGATGAGGGTGAAAGAGGAGAGTGAAAAAACTGGCTTAAAACTCAACATTCCAAAACTAAGATCATAGCATGTGGTCCCATCATTTCATGGCAAATAGATGGGTCAAAAGCAGAAACAGTGACAGATTTTATTTTCTTGAGCTCCAAAATCACTGTGGACAGTGATTGCAGCCACAAAATTAAAAGACACTTGCTCCTTGGCAGAAAAGCTCTGACAAAGTTATACAGCACATTACAAAAGTAGAGATGTCACTGCCAACAGAGGTCCATAAAGCTGTGTGTGGATATAAGAGTTGGACCATAAAGAAAGCTGAGCACCGAAGAATTGATGCTTTTGAACTGTGGTGCTAGAGAAGACTCTTGAGAGTCCCTAGAACAGCAAGGAGATCAAATTAGTCCATCCTAAAGGAAATCAACCCTGAATATTCATTGGAACGACTGATGCTGAAGCTCCATTATTTTGGCCACCTAATGTGAAGAGCTGACTCATTTGGAAAGACCCTGATGCTAGAAAAGATTGAGGGCAGACAGAGAAGGGGGTGGCAGAAGATGAGATGGTTGGATGGCATCACTGACTCAATGGACATGAGTTTGAGCAAACTCAGGGAGACAGTGAAGGACAGGGAAGCATGGTGTGCTGCAGTCCATGGGGTCACAGAGAGTCTGACATGACTTAGCAACTGAACAACAACAGCAGGAGCTCTCTCCAATATAACCTTGCTTTTCACCTTTTCTCCCCTATTTCTCCATTTCAAATGTAAAGTAACAGAATTCTATTGCTTTCTCATAGAGAATGGTTTTCCATACCCTCTGGTTGTTGGAGGCAGTCAAAATTTATTTCCTCATATATTTACTATCCTGGGAGGGCTTGTCAAGAATCTTCCCATGGAATCCCAATGCCAAAGTTAGATAATTTTTCACCTACATTCTTACACTTCAGAAATTCTCATATACCTCTTAAGTCATTCATTAGCTCAGTGGGTCACAAACGTTAACATGCATCAGAACAGAGATGTCTGCCTTGAGAATTCCTGGTTTAGTGCAGCTAAGGTGGGACCTTAACAGCTGCATTTCTAACAAGTTCCCAGGTGAGGTTGATGCTGCTTGTCTGGGAGCCACACTGTAAGAACCACTGTTCTGATTCCCATCGATGGAGTCTAGGTTTAAAATGTCTAGATTAGAGGGGAGGAGTGAGCAGAAATGAAAGAAACAAAATGGTTTGGGTCTTCTCCCAAATCCCAGTATGATTTGAATAGCTTTATTTTTAAGAGGCTTAGAAATATTTCTTTAGTTTTACTCTGCTAGTTAGCTTTCATGACTATATTTCTTTAAACTTCTGAATTTCATTGACAATGGAGATAAAACGCTGTGAGATTAGTTTCATTGGATTTATTTAGAACACTTTGGCTTATGCAAGCAATTTGGCAAAGATCCTGTTTAAAACTATGTCATCATGTAAGTCAACTCTTTGACATTTCTGGGCCCAGAAATCAGAATTTATCCCCTGTATTGCACTGGTTTACAGAATGACTTCATTTTCTCCCTGTCTATAGGGGTCAGTAGTAGTACTTGATTTTGCTTGTGTAGATTAATTGCTCTATGGATTATCTACAGCATTCTTAGAGTAGGTCATTTTTTTCCATTCAGTTTTGTCTTCTTACTTTGTGGTCACTTAGTACACCAGCATTGGGAAGCAGTATAACTTGTTGGTTGAACACAGGGATGCTGGAATTAGATGGCCTGGGTTCATGATCCTGGTCCACTAGCCCTTAATTATCTAAACTCACTGAGTCTCAGTTTACCTATCAGTAAAAGGCAGGGAATATTTGCATTTTCCACTCACATTTTACTAGCTGGAGAAAGTCCCATGGCTCTATTTAACTTCAAGGGAGTGGAAGGTATAACCCTACAGCAGGCTCAGCAGGTGATGGGCTCTAAAGATTACCCCAATGGTTCGGTAGTCAGACAGCAGGTAGAATTAGAATTGTTTTGGAAATCAGGGCAAATAAATCTAATATATGAACCACAGCATATGCATTTTATGGTGCTTTTCAATTTTTGCTTCTTTCCTGATTCTCTTCTGTATTCAAAGAGTTGTGTGTGGTACACAGGATCTTCATATAAGTGGGATTATAGTATAACCTTATTACCTTCTTTATATTTAACATATGTAGTTCATGTAGCATATGGTCATTAAACACTACTGATTTGACTAAACACATTGTGATACCCATAGAAGAAAATTATTACAACTGAAAGGTTATTATTGGGTTAATGCAGTTCCATAGCTTTTAAAAACTGCTTAGCTACCAATTTCAATCACTTCAATGTCCTTAGGGTGAAAGAAATAGCCTATTTTTTTCCAGAAAGTTGCATGTGGCAATAATTCCAATTTTTAAAAAGTTTTTAGTTGTCGCTCATAAAAGATCTCAGCCATTAACACTTAAATTCAAAAGTCTTTTTTGGATTAATTCTTACTGGTAATTTAATATAGCTCTATACATATGCATATTACACTATAATTTATAACTGTTTCAAAATAAATGTTCCTTCCTCACAGTTGCATAACTCCCCACGTTATGTGTGAAAGTGAGGCTGTTTTTTTAATCATGTAGGTTATTAAGAGTATTAATATTTCACCAGTGTTTTTCTAATGAACTCATTGCTTACTTGTTTTCTTATTTGTTAATAGCAAAAGAAGAGAACATAGCATTCTTTCAGACTAATTGAACAACTTGGATTGGTTATTTCTGTTTCTAAAACAACTATAATATGTGTCGAGGCTTTTTCAAATCTATAATTTAAATATTTGGAACTGACATTTCTTAATGCCAGATCTGATTTCACTTAATGCCATATTTCAAAGTAGCTTGTTATTGAATATATGTTTATTTTCTGTACCTCTCCTCTCATGGTTTTTGCATAATCAACAAGACCACCATGGTTGATGATCTGGGAAGAAATACCTTGATTATCTGCACTGATTGTGCAGGAACACCGTCGAGAACTTTATGTCTGAAGCAGTGCGGTTTTGCTGGGAGCTACCCCTAGAGCAAAAGGGGTAAGAAGGGACGAGGCCTAGTTTGGGTCACTGTCAAACTGACTGGGGCCACAAAGGCAAACAGCTGTCACGGAGGAAAGAGAAGTCCAAAAGTAAAAGTTAAAAAGGGCAGCTTTTAAGCTTTCTGGGCAAGGTTGGTGGCTACAGAGATAAGATTAGATCTGAGGGAGTAAGTCAGGGAACAGTATACAAGCGTTGAGTTTCTAGATCATGAGCCATTCATTCAAGATGTATCTACTAAGGACTTGCAAAACAGTCTCTGGCATAAATGCTACCAACGTTTTCTTAGGTCAGTCTCCCAAAGCAATAGAAACAAAAACAAAAGTCAACAAATGTGTGACCTAATCAAAGTTATAAGCTTTTGCACAGCAAAGAAAACCATAAACAAAACAAAAAGACTGGGAGAAAATATTTGCAAATTATGTGACCGACAGGGCTTAATTTTCAAAATATACAAACAGCTCATACAACTCAATAACAAAAATCCCAAATAACCGGATCCAAAAAATGGGCAGAAGACCTAAGTAGACATTTTTCTAAGGAAGACATAGCATGGCCAAAATGCACTTGAAAAGATGCTCATCATCACTAATTAGTTCAGTTCAGTTCAGCCACTCAGTTGTGTCTGACTCATGGTGACCCCATGAACTGCAGCACGCCAGGCCTCCCTGTCCATCACCAACTCCCGGAGTTCACTCAAACTCATGTCCATTGAGTTGGTGATCCCATCCGACCATGTCATCCTCTGTCGCCCCCTTCCCCTCCTGCCCTCAATCTTTCCCGGCATCAGGGTCTTTTCAAATGAGTCAGTTCTTTGCATCAGGTGGCCAAAGTATTGGAGTTTCAGCTTCAACATCAGTCCTTCCAATGAACAGCCAGGACTGATCTCCTTTAGGATGGAAAGGTTGGATCTTCTTGCAGTCCAAGGGACTCTCAAGGGTCTTCTCCAACACCACAGTTCAAAAGCATCAATTTTTCAGCACACAGCTTTCTTTATAGTCCAACTCTCACATCCATACATGACTACTGGAAAACCATAGCCTTGACTAGATGGACTTTGTTGGCAAAGTAATGTCTCTGCTTTTGAATATGCTATCTAGGTTGGTCATAACTTTCCTTCCAAGGAATAAGAGTCTTTTAATTTCATGGCTGCAGTCACCATATGCAGTGATTTTGGAGTCCCCCTGCCCCCCGCTGGCAAAAAAAAAATCAGCCACTGTTCCCACTGTTTCCCCATCTATTTGCCATGAAGTGATGGGACTGGATGTCATGATATTAGTTTTCTGAATATTGAGATTTAAGCCAACCTTTTTCCTCTCCTCTTTCACTTTCATCAAGAGGCTTTTTAGTTCTTCTTCACTTTCTGCCATAAGGGTGGTATCATCTGCATATCTGAGGTTATTGATATTTCTCCTGGCAATCTTGATTCCATTTTGTGCTTCATCCAGCCCAGCATTTCTCATAATGTACTCTGCATAGAAGTTAAATAAGCAGGGTGACAATATTCAGCCTTGACGTACTCCTTTCCCGATCTGGAACCAGATGGTGTGATCACTCACCTAGAGCCAGACATCCTGGAACGTGAAGTCAAGTGGGCCTTAGGAAGCATCACTATGAACAAAGCTAGTGGAGGTGATGGAATTCCAGTTGAGCTATTTCAAATCCTGAAAGATGATGCTGTGAAAGCACTGCACTCAATATGTCAGCAAATTTGGAAAACTCAGCAGTGGTCGCAGGACTGGAAAAGGTCAGTTTTTATTCCAATTCCAAAGAAAGGCAATGCCAAAGAATGCTCAAACTACCACACAATTGTACTCATCTCACACACTAGTAAAGTAATGCTCAAAATTCTCCAAGCCAGGCTTCAGCAATACATGAACCGTGAACTTCCAGATGTTCCAGCTCGTTTTAGAAAAGGCAGAGGAACCAGAGATCAAATTGCCAACATCCGCTGGATCATGGAAAAAGCAAGAGAATTCCAGAAAAACATCTATTTCTGCTTTATTGACTATGCCAAAGCCTTTGACTGTGTGGATCACAATAAACTGGGGAAAATTCTGAAAGAGATGGGAATACCAGACCACCTGATCTGCCTCTTGAGAAATGTGTATGCAGGTCAGGAGGCAATAGTTAGAACTGGACATGGAACAACAGACTGGCTCCAAATCGGGAAAGGAGTACGTCAAGGCTGTATATTGTCACCCTGTTTATTTAACTTATATGCAGTGTACATCACTAATTAGTAGAGAAATATAAATCAAAACCGCCATGAGGTATCCCTTCACACCAGTCATATCGGCTGTCATAATAAAAAAATTTCTATAAATAATAAATACTGGAGAGGGTGTGGAGAACGGAACCATCCTACACTATTAATGGGAGTGTAAACTGTTGCAGTCACTGTGGAAAACAGCACAGAGTTTCCTTCAAAAACCCACAAAACAAGGGTTGCTATATGATCCAGCAATCTCACTCCTGGGCATGTATCCAGAAAAAAACCAATAATTCAAAAAGATACATGCATCTTTACACTCTTCATAGCACTATTCACAATAGCCAAGACATGGAAACACACTAAATGTCCATCAGCTGGTAAATGGATAAAGTAGATGCGGTATATATGTACAATGGGATACTCAGTTATAAAAATGAATGAAATAATGCTATTATCATACTAATACTAAGTGAAGTAAGTCAGAAAGAGAAAGGCAAATACCATGTAATATCGCTTAATATATGGAATCTAAAATATGAACCAAATGGAATGTATCTGCAAAAACAGATACACAGACACAGAGAACAGACTTGTGGTTCCAAGGGGGAAGGAGGGTGCGGGAAGGACGGACTCGGTGTTTGGGATTAGCAGATGTAAACTGTTATATATGGGACGGATAAACAAAAAGGTCCTACTGCATAACACAAGGAACTATATTCAACATCCTGTAATAAACCATAGTGGAAAAGAATATAAAAAAAGAATATATATGTGTGTGTATAACTGAATCACTGCTGTACAGCAGAAATTAACACAACATTGTAAATCAACTATATTTCAATAAGATAAATTTAAAAAAATCTACTGAGTTGATTTGCACCAAGCACTGTGTACATGGTCCCTGTCTTAACGGAACTTCTGCTTTAGCAGTAGAGATAGACACTAAACAGGCAAACATGTACATTGAAATAATGTCTATAAAGTCAACTAGCAAAATGCTGAAAGAGACAACGGGGGGTGGGCAGAGTGTGCGAAGGTGGCAGGAAAGTGGGTTAGGGACGCCTTGTCTGAGATGGTAACTTTAAGCCAAACCCGGAAAATATTAAGGAACTAGCCAGGGCAAGAGGCAGAGGCAAGGTACTTGGGTGGAAGGTGAAGTTGCCTGGAGGGCAATGTGGGTGAGGCAGGGGAGACCTGAGGTGAGGGGGGAGGGCCAGGCCATCCAGAGCTTTCTAAGTTAATAGAGGATTTTTATTGTCCTCCGTGGGAAGACACGGAGGAGTTTGGGGCAAGAGATTGACTGTGACCTGGGCAGCCCCTTATGCACTCTTCTTCAATTATACTCCACTCCAGATGTGGCCACCACCCCTACTTTCAAGGCATTTCCCCCCTAGGTATATTACATAGTTTTGCCTATTCCTAAACTAAGAAAAGCAGATTCCCATTACATGTAGAACATGATCCCAGTTGCTATACAGGATGGATTGGAGGTAGACAAGAGTGGATGGGAGAGAGAGAACAGCAGCTGGGCCAGGACAGTAGAAGTGGGGATCAAGGTCTGTGGAATCTGGAAAAAAGAGCCCTACCCGAGGAGAAAGGACCAGAACCGTGGGAGTGGCCAGGCTTTGTCTTCCTCTTTGTGACACTTAGACAACGGTACTGCTCGAGACCCTGGCCATCCCAGTCTGCACTATGCAGTGAAGGGCTCAGCTCTGGCGCTCCTGGGCTGTGGTCCACCCTCCTGGGGAGAAAAGTCCCTGGGGTCCAGGGGACCGGTCCACCCAGACTATGTAGCAGGTACTTGGCATCACCCAGACTAAACTCCAGGCACCCCAGAATTTCCCCCAGGCACCCTGCAGGCCCCAGCCCATTGCCAGGGCTTGCGTGGGCTTCTTCCCCAGGTTTGGCGTCCTCTGAGTGCACCTCTGGGTGGGGGCTATTTGCCAGGCTGTGGACAGAGGCTGGACCATGTGGGCTGGGAGGCTCACCTGTTTGTACACACTGAGCCCAGTGCAGGGAGTTGGTGGGCTGTGGAGAGGAGGGAGGCTTTGTGGGCTTGGAGCCAGTGGGTGGTTCCTGGGTGTGATTTACCGCCTTTTGAAAGCGGCAGCCTCTTTCTGCTCCCTGTACTACAGCACTATCAAGACACTCAGCACCCATATCCGGAGTCAGAGCCTGAGTGAAGATCAGTTTCTTACTCAGCTTGGTTTCACAGGCCAGCATGCCACTAGAGATGCAGGCCCTAGGGCAGGGCTGCTCCTCTGCAGAATGCAGTTCTCCCACTGAGGCGTACCCGTGCCAACTGACCTGGCCCTTAAAGACGGTGTTGCTGGTGCTCAGCACAGACCCTGCGCTGTAGGACAGAAAGGAACAGTTTCCCTACTGATAAATAAAGGTCCTAACTTTCAGTGAAGCAGAAGAGGAGGAGGACAATTCACTCCCAAGGTGCTTTATTCAACTTGAGCTTGTAGATCAACTGGCTCTTCTTCATCATGTGTCCCTTAACCCATGAAGAGGCCCTTTACTCCGACTCTCTTCCCACCCCCATCGCGCAGGTCGAAAGCTCCAGTGGTCAATGCGGTCCTGCAGTTGACAGGGCAGTCCCTAAAGGACACCTGGAGGCACAATCTGCAGTGTGGCCCCTTGAAACAGACTTGAGCTTGAACCCTGGCTCCACTTCCAGTTGTGCAAAGCAAGCCATGAAACCTCTCTCAGCATGATTCTAAATCTTCCTGAACCCCAGTTTGCTCATTTGCCAAATAGTAATGATATTGTCTGAGTTTCCCTGGTGACACAGTGGTAAAGAACCTACCTGCCAACGCAGGAGATTCAGGTTTGATCCCTGAGTGGGAAAGACTCCTTAGAGGAGGAAATGGCAATTTCCACTCCAGTATTCTTGCCTGGAAAATTCCATGGACAGAGGAGTCTGGCTTGCTATAGCCCATGGGGTCACAAAAGAGTTGGACATGACTGTGAACGCACACAATGATATTGTCTCTTTCATACTGCTTTGATGAAGGTTAACTGAGATGAGTATTTGGTCAAGGCTGTATATTGTCACCCTGCTTGTTTAACTTCTATGCAGAGTACATCATGAGAAATGCTGGGCTGGAAGAAACACAAGCTGGAATCAAGATTGCTCGGAGAAATATCAATAACCTCAGACACACAGATGAAATCACCCTTATGGCAGAAAGTGAAGAGGAACTAAAAAGCCTCCTGATGAAAGTGAAAGTGGAGAGTGCAAACGTTGGCTTAAAGCTCAACATTCAGAAAACTAAGATCATGGCATCTGATCCCATCACTGCATGGGAAATAGATGGGGAAACGGTGGAAACAGTGTCAGACTTTATTTTGGGGGTCTCCAAAATCACTGCAGATGGTGACTGAAGCCATGGCATTAATAGACGCTTACTCCTTGGAAGGAAAGTTATGACCAACCTAGATAGCATATTGAAAAGCAGAGACATTACTTTGCCAACAAAGTTCCGTCTCGTCAAGGCTATGGTTTTTCCAGTAGTCATGTATGGATGTGAGAGTTGGACTGTGAAGAAAGCTGAGCGCCGAAGAATTGATGCTTTTGAACTGTGGTGTTGGAAAAGACTCTTGAGAGTCCTTTGGACTGCAAGGAGATCCAACCAGTCCATTCTGAAGGAGATCAGCCCTGGGTGTTCTTTTGGAAGGAATGATGCTAAAGCTGAAACTCCAGTACTTTGGCCACCTCATGCAAAGAGTTGACTCATTGGAAAAGACTCTGATGCTGGGAGGGACTGGGGGCAGGAGAAGAAGGGGACGACAGAGGATGAGATGGCTGGATAGCATCCCTGACTCGATGGATGTGAGTCTGAGTGAACTCCGGGAGTTGGTGATGGACAGGGAGGCCTGGCGTGCTGTGATTCATGGGGTTGCAAAGAGTCGGACACAACTGAGCGACTGAACTGAACTGAACTGAACTGAAATACACATATCACTTAATAGAGTGCCTGACATTTGGCAATTAATGCAGGTAGCATTATAAAAAGTACCAAAGAATAACAACCAAAGGAGGAGAAAGAGTAAGAATGTAAATTAATGAAAGAAAAAATGTTTAAGCAAATAAGCCGGAACGAGTTACCATGCATGGGCACTATGCAAACCTCCTGCTGTGTCTGGGAGCTCTTGTCCAGGATTCCAAAGCATGCTCCTGAGACAACAGAGATGGCAAATCATTTGAGCATGGATTTGATTTTGGAAAACCACCAAATATCACTGGATAGAAAATAAAATGAAAACATGGTCAACTTTCCACTAAAAAACAAGGTATGATGACTATGAAGTACTGAGATGAATTTTCTCTTGCAGATGCCAGAATGATCCCTCTGAAATGTCAAGCTGATCATTTTTTCTCTCACTGAAACTCCTCCAGCGATTCTCCACAGCCTTCACAATCCAGTTCCAGTTCCTTCCAGCAACACAGGCATCTTGGCGATCCGATCCCTGCTACTTCTGCAGCCTCAGGCGCTGCCTCTGTCCAGGTGTGCACTGAGACAGCCTGCACAGCACCCCCTCAGCCCTCCCTGCTTCTGCCACAGGCCTCCTTCTGCCTGGAGTGCTCCTGCGAGTTGTCTCTCAAAACTGTAGAGCTCCTTGACACCTGTCACTCAGAAGTTACCTTCTCTGCAAAGCAGCAACAACTGAACTCTCTGCCTTAGAAATGCCCCCTCCGTGCTTTTCAGCCTCGGCTGGGCTCATCACCCTGTACGACAACCACTCTGTCACCTGTCCCTATCCTCTACTACACTGAAATTACTTGAAGTATTGTCCCACGGCTTATGAAATTCACATGTTGTCTAGGCCGTGTTGTTTTCATGAGTCATTAAAAAGTATGTACTGTATGAAGTATGGATGTATATACCTCAGGGTTAAGTGAGTTCTTGGCTGCTGCTGCTGCTGCTAAGTTGCTTCAGTTGTGTCCGACTCTGTGCAACCCCAGAGACGGCAGCCCACCAGGCTCCTGTCCCTGGAATTCTCCAGGCAAGAACACTGGAGTGGGTTGCCATTTCCTTCTCCAATGCATGAAAGTGAAAAGTGAAAGTGAAGTTGCTCAGTTGTGTCCGACTCTTAGCGACCCCATGGACTGCAGCCTACCAGGCTCCTCCGCCCATGGGATTTTCCAGGCAAGAGTACTGGAGTGGGGTGCCATTGCTATCTCCAGAGTTCTTGGCACATAACAGGTAATCCACTCATTATAACAATGATTACTTCTTGCAAATTTGAGTTCCCTCACAGTTCCCATTAAAGTGTTTCAGTTCAGTTCAGTCACTCAGTTGTGTCCAACTCTTGGTGACCCCATGAACCACAGCATGCCAGGCCTCCCTGTCTATCACCAACTCCTGGAGTTCACCCAAACCCATGTCCTTTGAGTTGGTGATGCCATCTAACCATCTCATCCTCTGTCGTCCCCTTCTCCTTCTGCCCTCAATCTTTCCCAGCATTAGGGTCTTTTCCAATGAGTCAGCTCTTTGTATGGGGTGGCCAAAGGATTGGAGTTTCAGATTCATCATCAGTCCTTCCAGTGAACAGCCAGGACTGATCTCCTTTAGGATGGACTGGTTGGATCTCCTTGCAGTCTAATGGACTCTCAAGAGTCTTCTCTAACACCATAGTTCAAAAGCATCAATTCTTTGGTACTCAACTTTGTTTATAGTCCAACTCTCACATTCATACATGACTACTGGAAAAACAATAAACTTGACTAGATGGACCTTTGTTGACAAAGTAATGTCTCTGCTTTTTAATAAGCTGCCTGGGTTGGTCATAACTTTCCTTCCAAGGAGTAAGTGTCTTAATTTCATGGCTGCAATCACCATCTGCAGTGATTTTGGAGCCCCCAAAAATAAAGTCAGCCACTGTTTCCACTGTTTCCCGATCTATCTTCCATAAAGTGATGGGATTGGATGCCATGATCTCAGTTTTCTGAATGTTGAGCTTTAAGCCAATGTTTTCACTCTCCTCTTTCACTTTCATCAAGAGCCTCTTTAGTTCTTCTTTACTTTCTGCCATAAGGGTGGTGTCATCTGCATATCTGAGGTTATTGATATTTCTCCTGGCAATCTTGGTTCCAGCTTGTGCTTATTCCAGCCCAGTGTTTCTCATGATGTACTCTGCATGTAAGTTAAATAAGCAGGATGACAATATACAGCCTTGATGTACTCCTTTTCCTATTTGGAACCAGTCTGTTTTTCCGTGCCCAGTTCTAACTGTTGCTTCCTCTCCTGCACACAGGTTCCTAAAGAGGCAGGTCAGGGTCTGATATTCCCTTCTCTTTCAGAATTTTCCATGGTTTCTTGTGATCCACACAGTCAAAGGCTTTGGCATAGTCAATAAAGCAGAAATAGATGTTTTTCTGAAACTCTCTTGCTTTTTTGATGATCCAGAGGATGTTGGCAATTTGATCTCTGGTTCCTATGCCTTTTCTAAAGTGTTTCAGAAGTAGTTAAATGATGATAGGATTACTGGGAGAAGCCCACAGACTTCCCAGTTGACTATTTTTGCAGAAAAGTATCACTTTTTTATACCCATGAGTTCTTTGTTGTCGTTAAGAAGTTCCATGACTAGATTCTGTTATAAAATAAATCCGATAAATAAATTTATTATTATATTATAACCCAAACTATAAAATTATATTATAAATATAATTATATTTAAATTAAATATATTTAATTTAAATATAATTATAATATAAATTATATTATAACCCAAACTATAAAATAAATATCCTTGTGTCCATACTTAGATGAATAAATAATTGAATAAATAAGTGGGTAGATGAGACAAACATCCTGTATGGAACAATTCAAAATAATGTATGTAGCTACTTCTTCCTCAAGGAGGTCAAGCATAACTCCTCACTCCTTAGGTGTGACTGTGTATAGTGACTTCCTTCCAAGATCTCAGTATGGAGAGGTGGCGGGGAGAGAAAGTGCACCGTGGAGAGACCTGACAGGCACCATCCCAGCCAAGTGATCAAGGTCCACATGAACATTTTGAAAGTATGTAACCTTAACATGACCTCTTACAATAACAACATAGGGACGTTTTCACAAAATACCTGATCGGTATTTATCAAAATTATCAAAGTCATCAAAAAAGGAAAATGTGTCACCCGAGAGGAGCCTGAGACATGGTAACTAAATGTAATAGGTGTTTCTGAATGGGATCCTAGAAAAGAAAAAGGATATTAGGTAAAGGATAAGTAAATATGAAGACAATATGGGCTGCAGTTAATAGTTATGTAGTAATACCAGTTCATTAACTATAAGAAATATACTACATTGATATGAGATGCTGATAACTGAGGAAACTCAGTGCAGCATATGTAGAAATCCCCTGTACTATCTTCCCAGTTTTCCAGTCAATCTAAAACTGTCCTAAAAACAGAGTTTATTTTTTTAAAATGCTACCTGGCTGATTTTCCATGTAGGGTCTCCCACTTTGCACAAAATGCCTAAATGAATATCCAGATACCATCACTAAAACTGACAACACACTGCTAGATTCTGGGAAGGATTTCCCGCATTTACAAGGCAGAGGCAGCTGAACTGAGGAAAATACCTGGCAGTGTAACCATGTTTCACTCCCGAAATAAAGCATTCCCTGCCTGAAAGAAGCTGGAGGGGGGGCATTGCCCATCCCTGCTGTCAGGGCTCTCACTCAGAGACCCAGTGTCTGCTCTAACCAGAAAATTAATCAGATGACCTATTGAATGGCAGCTGTTTGTTAAGTATTAGCCTTCATCTTGGGGGATGGAATCACTGCAAATAAAACAGTATGATGAGAAGATGTTATAACATAAGTAACAGTTATTATTGATCTTTTATTAGCACTGCGCTAAAGATTTCACTTGCATTATAGCCTTTCTTCATTATGATCCAACAAGGTTGAGAAGTGAGAAAAACAAAGCACAGAGAAGTTAAGTAACTTGCCAAGAGACACACAGAAGAGATAAGAAAGCATTCCTCAGTGATCACTGCAGAGAAATAGAGGAAAACAACAGAATGGGAAAGACTAGAGATCTCTTCAAGAAAATTAGAGATACCAAGGGAACATTTCATGCAAAGATGGGCTCAATAAAGGACAGAAATGGTATGGACCTAACAGAAGCAGAAGATATTAAGAAGAGGTAGCAAGAATACACAGAAGAACTGTACAAAAAAGATCTTCACGACCCAGATAATCATGATGTTGTGATTACTCACCTAGAGCCAGACATCCTGGAATGTAAAGTCAAGTGGGCCTTAGGAAGCATCACTATGAACAAAGCTAGGTAATGGAATTCCATTTGAGCTATTTCAAATCCTGAAAGATGATGCTGTGAAAGTGCTGCACTCAATATGCCAGCAGATTTGGAAAACTCAGCAGTGGCCACAGGACTGGAAAAGATCTGTTTTCATTCCAATCCCAAAGAAAAGCAATGCCAAAGAATGCTCAAACTACCACACAACTGCACTCATTTCACATGCTAGTAAAGTAATGCTCAAAATTCTCCAAGCCAGGCTTCAGCAATACATGAACCGTGGACTTCCAGATGTTCAAGTTGGTTAGAGAAAAGGCAGAGGAATCAGAGGTCAAATTGCCAACATCCGCTGGATCATGGAAAAAGCAACAGAATTCCATAAAAACATCTATTTCTGCTTTATTGACTACGCCAAAGCCTTTGACTGTGTGGATCACAATAAACTGTGGAAAATTCTGAAAGAGATGGGAATACCAGACCACCTGACCTGCCTCTTGAGAAATCTGTATGCAGGTCAGGAAGCAACAGTTAGAACTGGACATGGAACAACAGACTGGTTCCAAATAGGAAAAGGAGTATGTCAAGGCTGTATATTGTCACCCAGCTTATTTAACTTATATGCAGAGTACATCATGAGAAATGCTGGGCTGGAAAAAGCACAAGCTGGAATCAAGATTGTCAGGAGAAATATCAATAACCTCAGATATGCAGATGATACCACCCTTATGGCAGAAAATGAAGAAGAACTAAAGAGGCTCTTGATGAAAGTGAAAGAGGAGAGTGAAAACATTGGCTTAACATTCAGAAACCTAGGATCATGGCATCTGGTCCCATCACTTCATGGCAAATAGATGGGAAAACAGTGGAAACAGTGTCAGACTTTATTTTGCGGGACTCCAAAATCACTGCAGATGGTGACTGCAGCCATGAAATTAAAAGATGCTTATTCCTTGGAAGGAAAGTTATGAACCTAGACAGCGTATTGAAAAGCAGCGACATTACTTTGTCAATCTAGGTCCGTGTAGTCAAGGCTATGGTTTTTCCAGTGGTCATGTATGGATGTAACAGTTGTACTATAAAGAAAGCTGAGCACCAAAGAATTGATGCTTTTGAACTGTGGTGTTGGAGAAGACTCTTGAGAGTCCCTTGGACTGCAAGGAGATCGAACCAGTCCATCCTAAAGGAGATCAGTCATGGGTGTTCATTGGAAGGACTGATGCTGAAGCTGAAACTCCAATCCTTTGGCCACCTGATGCGAAGAGCTGACTCATTGGAAAAGACTCTGATGCTGGAAGAGATTGAGGGCAGGAGGAAAAGGAGACGAGAGAGGATGAGATGGTTAGATGGTGTCACCGACTCAATGGGCGTGGGTTTGCGTGGACTCCAGCAGTTGGTGATGGACATGGAGACCTGGCGTGCTGCGGTTCATGTGGTCACCAAGAGTCAGAGACGGCCAAGTGACTACGAACTGAACTGAACTGAACACAGAAAGTGGTTAGAATGAAAGTCCTAACAGTCTGATTTTAAAGCCCACACTTTGAACCATTCTATTGTACTTCATAAAAATCCTACTAGCAGCGCATACTGAGGATTGATTGAGATTCTTTCTGTGCTTTAACTGTGATCTTTACTTGTACTTTCCTGGATTCATTCAGCAAATATTTTTTGCCTGTCTACCATGGGCCAGGGATTGTGCTGTCACTGGACACACACAAGAGAACCAGACACACAGACAAAGAAAGATGCCTTTTCAGGGTTTCCCTGGTGGTCCAGTGGGAAAGAATCTGCCTTGCAATGCAGTGTGATCCCTGGTTTGGGGTGGTCCCATATGCTGCAGAACAACTAAGCCTATGCAGCAAACGACTGAGCGTACACGCTGCCGCTACTGAAGCCCGCGCGCCTAGAGCCCATGCTCTGCAACGGGAAGCCGCTACAATGAGCCCCAAGACACGGCGACGTAGAGCAGCACCGCCACCCTATTTGCCGCAACTAGACTGAGCCTGCGTATCCCCACAAGACCCACCAGAGCCAGAAAAAAGAAAATGAAGAAACCTTTTTTTAAAAGACACGTTTCAGAAAATGAATAGGCAAGGTACAGATTTTGAGAACATACTCACAATACATATATGTGATCAAACACTGGTATCTAGGACATATAAAGAACTCCTACTGCTCAATAACAGAAAGACAAATAGTCCAATTAAATGTGGCAAAAAATTTGGAGTGTTCACAAGAGAGGATAAACACATTGTAAATAAGTACATGAAGAAGTATATAACATTATTAGTCATCACAGAAATGAAAATGAAAACCACAATAAAATACTATTACAGACCTACTAGAAAGGCTAAAATTAAAAACAATGATGGCACCAAATATTGGTGAGACTGTGAAACAATTGAAACTTTAATAGTTACGTAGTAGGAAACTACAATGGTACAATTACTCTGAAAAAGAACCTTGTAATTTCTTGTAAAACTAAATGTACACTGGGAGTTCCCGGGCAGTCCAGTGGTTAGGATTCCTTACTTCCACTTCTGGGAGCCTGGGTTCAATCCCTGTCAGGGAACTAAGATGCCACAAGCTGCACAGCACAGCCAAATTAATTAACTAATTAAATATTTTTTTTAAAAGATACTCTTTAGGGAGATGTTGAGAATAAAGAAAACAAACCAAAAAACTAAATATACACTGACCTTTTGACCAGTAATTCTAATACTATGTATTAGCTCAAGAGAAATAAAAGGATATGTCACAAAAAATATGTATACAAAAATGTTCACAGCAATAATTCATATAGCCCCAATCTGGAAGCACTGATGTATCAATCAACAGGAGAATGGATAAAAAAATCCTGTGGTATAATCCCACAATGGAATACTATTTAGCAATTAAGAGGAAAAACTTATGTACCCAATATGAGTAAATCTCAAATGCATGATGCTGGTTGAGAGAAGCCTTATACAAAAGAGTACATATTGTATAGTTTCATTTATATGAAATTCTAAACAGATAAAACTAATCCCTGGTGGAAAAATTAGAACAGTAATTGTCTCTGGTGGGGGGGTGTGTCTCTTGGAAGATGCACAGGGGAACTTTTTGGGGTGATGACATAAAAAGATGCATTTTCAACTGAGAAATAACCAAACTGTCATTTTAAGCTAACAAGTTTGGGGTGGTTTGACAGGTAAGATTAGATTACCAAACAAAATCATGTTCAAATTAATATTAGAAATACAGTTACATTAATATGAATAAATATAAGTGGTGTTGCTTGGGAAAATAATGCATTTTGTAAGCTCAATAATTTATTATTTATAATGTAATTAAAATCCTTTAATACATGAACAAAAACAAGCAAACTACAGGTAAGCACATACTCAATTCATTTTCCTACATAGCGGGGAGTTAGAAGATACTGTTTCAGTTTTGTCTTTATTAATTAGAGATATATTGATTAAAGAATGCTTTTGTCAAAGGAGCATGATAACTTTCACTTCACTGGAGTAAACAAATAAAGCAAAATATAATACATATAGTAACTCAGAAAATGAAAAACATAGTAAAAATTCAGAAAGATAAGATGATAGACATAAAAACAAACCCCTTGTTTTTTTTAAAAAAAAGATTCTCAGAATGGAGTAAACAGTTAAATTCAGATGTATGCAGTTTACAAGAAATATGCCTAAAACAAAATTACCTAGAAGTAATAAAAGAATAAGTAAAGAAGTGTCAATGTAAACATACATCCCTTATCTAAAGAAGACTTCTCTAAAACCCCAGTTTATATCCCATGCCAGATTTTCTTATGACATCCTATATTTTTTCCACATAGAATTTATCACAACTGATTAGCTTCTGTCTTGCATGACGTTTTCTGTTGTTGTTTACTTCACATTCTAAGCTCTGTAAGGAAAGGCTTCAGGTCTGCTTTGCTTGTTGCTTTATCTCCAGTGACCAGAAACGTACTTGGGACGTAGGCAATATTCATTGAATAGATGTATTCTTAAAAATACAATAAACAAAACAATAGAAGCGCAGATGACAACATTAATTCAAACTAAATCAAAGTGAAAAGCGACAGAATAAAAAAAGTAATTTCAAATCTGCAAAAGAAACAATTCTCAGTTGTGAATCTATTTTTGTAAGAAATATGGAATCAAAATTATAGAATGCAAGAAATATTAACAATTCAAGCAGAAGATTGATGATGCACACTATAAAAATATTCAACTCCCTTCCTGAAAAAATACTATGAAATTACAAAAAAAGTTAATATTGAATAGATTGATATCAATTATGGAAAGTAAAAAGAACTGGCCAGACGTTTTCACTTCCTAATAGGATAAAGAATATCTTAAAATATTGCTACCCCCTTTATAGCAATAAGAACAAAAGATAAAATAAAATTCACACTTCATTTTAAAGCTGTCGGAGAGTGAGTGGTGGACACAGAGAAATCCAAATGAACTACGTTCCAGTCAAGAGATATCCTTTATAAATGGATGGAAAGGAGTGGCTGCTTCCATAGCTGGGACCAAAGCTTCCAGCAGGAGGATGAGCCTATGCTCAGTAGAGGGACTGTTGAAAGGAAGAGAGCTAGCCAAGTTTTTAATAACAGTGTGGGCTGGCATAACATACAAGTATCTGGAAGAGCCACAGATGTAAATTGTCAGCTTGAAATTTCTCCTCCATGGGAAGTTTCCTGTGAAAGTGATGGTGAGTGCAGAGCTGGAAAATAGAAGTCTTACACTCCTATTAGGTTTCAGGCCAGTTGAACCCAGAAGTGAACTGAAATGAACTTACATTGCAACTCAAACTCCTTCAACTCAGATCCTAAATGTGGCCACCCACTCAGTGTAGCCTGAGCAGTTGGGGTTGGGTTGAAGGGCAAAAGGAGATCTCCACAGTCTCTTTGGAAATCAGAAATAAACTGAAACTAATAAAAACTTCACCCATTTTCAGCTGAGCACTACAGATGGCTGAATTTGGATGATCAGCTCCTCATGCTAGCTGTCAGATCTCTAAGCAATCTTTATGTCAGATCTCTCTGGCATAAGATCACATATCCTCTCATATCCTGTCTGGAAAAAAAGAACACAATAAAAACTGTTTAGCTCAAACAGTATCCACCCAAAACTTCATCTACTTTTGTTCTTCTATACAAGATGTTTGGTATGCAATAAATATTTATAAAGACAGGCAAAGAAACAGAAAAATATGATTCCTAACTGAGAAAAGAAGCAATCAATAGAGGCAGACATGGATGCCCTGATGTTAGAAAAAAAGATGAGAAATACAAAATAACTTGTGAAGAACTGTATGTTAAAAGTTTAAAGGAAAAGTTAGACATAATAATGGTTGGGATATTTCAAGCAGAGAAATTAAAGTGTATAAAAGAACCAAGTCAAAATGTCTAGAATTGAAACATACAATATTAATACAACATTCAGTTCAGTTCAGTCGCTCAGTCGTGTCCGACTCTTTGCGACCCCATGAATCGCAGCACGCCAGGCCTCCCTGTCCATCACCAACTCCCGGAGTTCACTCAGACTCATGTCCATCGAGTCCATGATGCCATCCAGCCATCTCATCCTCGGTCATCCCCTTCTCCTCCTGCCCCCAATCCCTCCCACCATCAAAGTCTTTTCCAATGAGTCAACTCTTCGCATGAGGTGGCCGAAGTACTGGAGTCTCAGCTTTAGCATCATTCCTTCCAAAAGAAATCCCAGGGCTGATCTCCTTCAGAATGGGCTGGTTGGATCTCCTTGCAGTCCAAGGGACTCTCAAGAGTCTTCTCTAACACCACAGTTCAAAAGCATCAATTCTTCGGCGCTCAGCCTTCTTCACAGTCCAACTCTCACATCCATACATGACCACAGGAAAAACCATAGCCTTGACTAGACAGACCTTAGTCGGCAGAGTAATGTCTCTGCTTTTGAATATGCTATCTAGGTTGCTCATAGCTTTTCTTCCAAGGAGTAAGCGTCTTTTAATTTCATGGCTGCAGTCACCATCTGCAGTGATTTTGGAGCCCAAAAAAATAAAGTCTGACACTGTTTCTACTGTTTCGCCATCTATTTCCCATGGAGTGATGGGACTGGATGCCATGATCTTCATTTTCTGAATGTTGAGCTTTAAGCCAAGTTTTTCACTCTCCTCTTTTACTTTCATCAAGAGGCTTTTAGTTCCTCTTCACTTTCTGCCATAAGGGTGCTGTCATCTGCATATCTGAGGTTATTGATATTTCTCTCGGCAATCTTGGTTCCAGCTTGTGTTTCTTCCAGACCACCGTTTCTCATAATGTACTCTTCATATAAGTTAAATAAGCAGGGTGACAATATACAGCCTTGATGTACTCCTTTTCCTATTTGGAACCAGTCTGTTGTTCCCTGTCCAGTTCTAACTGTTGCTTCCTGGCCTGCATACAGATTTCTCAAGAGGCAGGTTAGATGGTCTGCGATTCCCATCTCTTTCAGAATTTTCCACAATTTATTGTGATCCACACAGTCAAAGGCTTTGGCATAGTCAATAAAGCAGAAATAGATGTTTTTTTCTGGGACTCTCTTGCTTTTTCCATGATCCAGTGGATGTTGGCAATTTGATCTCTGGTTCCTCTGCCTTTTCTAAAACCAGCTTGAACATCAGGAAGTTCCCGGTTCACGTATTGCTGAAGCCTGGCTTGGAGAATTTTTAACATTACTTTAACTAGCATGTGAGATGAGTGCAATTGTGCAGTAGTTTGAGCATTCTTTGGCATTGCCTTTCTTTGGGATTGGAATGAAAATTGACCTTTTCCAGTCCTGTGGCCACTGCTGAGTTTTCCAAATTTGCTGGCATACTGAGTGCAGCACTTTCACAGCATTATCTTTCAGGATTTGAAATAGCTCAACTGGAATTCCATCACCTCCACTAGCTTTGTTCATAGTGATGCTTCCTAAGGCCCACTTGACTTTACATTCCAGGATGTCTGGCTCTAGATGAGTGATCACATCATCATGATTATCTGGGTCGTGAAGATCCTTTTTGTACAGTTCTTCTGTGTATTCTTGCCATCTCTTCTTAATATCTTCTGCTTCTGTTAGGTCCATACCATTTCTGTCCTTTATTGAGCCCATCTTTGCATGAAATATTCCCTTGGTATCTCTAATTTTCTTGAAGAGATCTCTAGTCTTTTCCATTCTGTTCTTTTCCTCTATTTCTTTGCATTGATCGCTGAAGAAGGCTTTCTTATCTCTTCTTGCTATTCTTTGGAACTCTGCATTCAGATGCTTATATCTTTCCTTTTCTCCTTTGCTTTTCGCTTCTCTTCTTTTCACAGCTATTTGTAAGGCTTCTCCAGACAGCCATTTTGCTTTTTTGCATTTCTTTTCCATGGGGATGGTCTAGTACCATAAAATATCAGAAATGGATGGACTTTATAGAATACTAGAAAGAAAAAAGAATCAGCAAACTCTGAGAAAATTGAATGGAAAACTCCCAAACTGAAGCACAGAGGGGAAAAAAAAAGAAAAAATTACGTGCCAGAGATCTGTAGGCCAATATTACCTGATTCACCATGCATGTAACTGGACCCAGAAGGCGAGAGAATAAAGAAAAATAAATATTTGAAGAGATATTAGCCAAATATTTTCTAAAATTTATGAAAGCTATTAACCCTTTGAGCCAAGAAACTCAGTGAACCCCAAGCAAAAGAAATACAAACAAAAACACACCTAGATACATCACAATCAAATGACTGTAAAGCAAAAATTAAAAAGAAAATGTTAACAGAAATGAGAAATAAAGACACATCACATTTACAAAAATAAGGGCAGAGTTTTCATTAGTAACAGTAGAATCTGTAAGAGAGTGACATCTTAAAAAGGCTGAAAGGAAAAAAAAAAAGAAAAAGTTGTCAACCCAAATGAAAATGTAGTAAACTCTAGCCAGGGGTTACCACTGATTTGATTTCTTCTAAAGACTTTTTATATCCCTATAATGATAAATTATTTAAACTTAACTTAAAAACATTTTAAAAGATAAGAAATAATTATATCCTATATGGGTCACACTTAGTATAGAAGAATCAGTTTGACTAATCTTTATCTTTATTATCAAATATCTAAGTGGTAAGCACTATGTTTTTATCAGTCTTTGCAAAATATTTCTATTTGAAGATCAAGCAACATAGCAGAGATTTCATGTGACAATAACCTTTTAAATAAAGCCTCATAGAGATTAAAGGAAAGGAACAATCACATCTACTGGGGACACAACAGGAAATATTAAAAGAAAAGGTGAAATTTGAGGTCTATTAAAAGTTTTTTTTTAAGCAGATACAGAAAGGACCCAGAGTGGGAATCTCAAGATATTTTTGAGAAACACATAATAATAGAGATTTTTTTTTCCTAGATGGAGAAAATGAAAACTAAGGTTAAAAAATATTGTCATCAATAGCGGAGGATCTTGAAAGCCCTAATTTGTATGCAATGGGAAGTCACTAATTTTTTTTTTTTTATAGCAGATACAACCAGTACTATGATTTAGGAAGACAAATCGAAATATTGTGAGGATTATGCACAGGGCAAATAAGAAACTAGAGCCAGGATTGTCAGCATCAATACAGGAAAGAGGAAATAAAGACTTGCACTACAGAGATAGCAGTGAAAACGGAGATGGTGCAGGAACCAAATGATAGCCTGGCAAATGGCTACATGTGGAAAGCCAGGGAGAAGTTAATGATAAACCACTGTGAATGAAGCCATCATATCACTGTTCTGTCTTTTTCGATGGCAGGACCGTATTTCTTTATTATTTAATACTTTTATTTATCTATTTACTTCTGGCTGTGCTGGGTCTTCACTGCTGCTCGGGCTTTTCTCTAGTGGCAAGCAGGCGCTTCTCTCTAGTTGCCCTGTGTGGGTTTCTCGCTGCGGTGGCTTGTTGCAGGTGCCCTGGCTCTGAGGTGCACCTGCTTCAGGAGCTGTGGCTCCTGGGCTCTAGAGCACAGCTCAATAGCTGTGGTGCACGGGCTTAGTAGCATGTGGTATCTTCCCTGATCAGGGACCGAACCTGTGTCTCTTGCATGGGCAGGTGGATTCTTTACCACTAAGTCACCAGGAAAGCCCTACTTATTTATGTTAAATGTGTATGTATGTGACTGCACTCTACAGCATACAGAGCTTGGTTCCCTGACCAGGGATCAAACCCTCACCTCCTGAATTGAAAGCAAGGAATCTTAAATACTGGACTGCCAGGGAAGTGCCTCAATTTCTATTAATTATATATATATATATATGTATATATATATATATATATATAAAATATTAAAAAAGAATATATGTATATTCTTTTTTTAATGGGGATTGTAACTGTTAAATATGTTAAGTCTGAAATTTTGGAGGTACAAACAAGAGCTAAGAGTTAGCAGGATATAAAAGTCTGAAGCTTCAGGGAGAGAGAAAGAGGGAACTAGGAATACATATTGGGAGTCATCTCAGTTAAAGCCAAGTGAGTAGCTGAAATTGCTTAGGGAAAAAGTGTATAGAGAGAAAATAGGAGCAAATAGGTCATATGTCAACCTCGAAGAGTATTCAGAAGAGGGCTGAAGAGATTTAATAATGAAAGAATAACTTAAGTAGAGTCACAGAAGCAAGGGAGGGTATAGTAGAAAACATAGAAAGCAGAAAAATTGCTAGAGTTATGATTGATCTGCCTCCAAACAAGAAGATTTTAAAAAATACTTTGTGACCCTAATTATCTATAGCAGATATTATTGAGACAAAAGGAACAAAACATATATACTTCCTCATTGCTAGCTCAAGGAATGGCCCACAGATCCAGCTTCACAGAATTTGTGGACTTTATCTGCAAAGTTATAAACTGGCAATCACACTTTTCATAGATATTTCACTAGACTGTATCCTAAATTTGCAAAAACAGGTGCTTACAGAAGCTGTTAGTAAGTCACAAAATGCTTCAGATACCATTAGGTATAAGATTAGGTATGAAATTATGTTCATTATTATGTTCAAGTATTAATACTTGACATATAGTAGATATAAGTATTTGCTTAATGTTATCATTTATTTCTTTGTTTATGAATGAACATAATTTCATACCTAATCTTATACCTGATGGTAACTTATTCTAGGCATTGGAATTGGAGAAGGCAATGGCACCCCACTCCAGTACTCTTGCCTGGAAAATCCCATGGGCAGACGAGCCTGGTAGGCTGTAGTCCATGGGGTCATTAAAGAGTTGGACACGACTGAGCGACTTCACTTTCACTTTTCACTTTCATGCATTGGAGAAGGAAATGGCAACCCACTCCAGTATTCTTGCCTGGAGAATCCCAGGGATGGGGGAGCCTGGTGGGCTGCTGTCTCTGGGGTCACACAGAGTCGGACATGACTGAAGCGACTTAGCAGCAGCAGCAGCAGGCATTGGAATAGAAATTGTTTCTCCTTTTACTAAAGAAAAATTTAAAACTATAAAATTCTAATAAATTGCACAATGAGCCTTGTAATACTAAAATTGTTGCGCTGTTTCTTGGTTTTAAGGTGCATCTATCTTTGCTCTGGATCCTATGACCATGAAATAAACTAGTCATTTGCAGGTTAATTACCATAGTAGACTGGTTATTTTCTTTTCTGTGACTGGGGGAAAAGAGTCAGCAGCATGAACAGGTAAGAGAAGTTAAGAACTGAGAATGGGAACTGAACACAGGTGTTCACTGATAGCCTTCCAGATGATACCTCCAAAGAGAGGTGAGGATGGAACCCATTAGAAGGAGTCAAAGAATAAATGGGTATTCAGAGCAGGGAGGAGACAGCACCATTTAACCTCACTTCAATTCACCTATTGTCTTCAATCTAATTTTTCAACAAATATTTATAAAGGAAGTACTAATATCCTATGGTTGCCTTTTGTGAAAGAAAGTATTGGAGAAATTATCACACAAATATCAATAGATTACTCTATACCAATGTTTCTCACTTTGTACCATGCATCAGAATCACATGGAGAATTTTTTGTAGATTCATATGCTCAGTCTCCACTCTCAGAGATTTCTGATTCAGTCAGTTTAGAAAAGGGTCCAAGCACCAATATTTTTAAAAAGCACCCCTGTTTATTCTAATGCATGGGCTATGCTAGAATATCCCCAAAGTTCAACCAGTGTGTCATTGTGAGACCTTTCTTTGGGCAACAGAAAGCAGCAAATGAAAATTTGAAGCTCACACTATCTGTTTAGTTCATCTTTACTGTGCTATCAAAGAAGTTCAAAAAATTTAGCATGATTATTTTCTTAGGGATTTTTTAAAAGTCACAATTTGGGTTCTCAGGTGGCACTGTTGGTAAAGAATTCATCTGCCAGAAGGAAAGAAATCATAAAGATCAGAGGAGAAATAAATGAAAAAGAAATGAAGGAAATACTAGCAAAGATTAATCAAACTAAACGGTGGTTCTTTGGGAAGATAAGCAAAATTGATAAACCACTAGCCAGACTCATCATGAAAAAAAGGGAGAAAACTCAAATCAACAAAATTAGAAATGAAAAAGGAGAGGTTACAACAGACAGAAATACAAAGGATCATAAGAGAATATTATGAGCAACTATATGCTAATAAAATGGACAACCTAGAGGAAATGAACAGATTCTTAGAAAAGTTCAACCTCGCAAGACTGAAACAGGAAGAAATAGAAATTATGAACAAGCCAATTATAAACAATGAAATTGAACTGTAATAATAATAATAATAATCTCCCAAAAAACAAAAGCCCAGGGCCAGAGGGCTTCACAGAGGAATTCTATCAAACATTTAGAGAAGAGCTAACGCCTATTTTTCTGAAACTCTTCCAAAAAATTGCAGAGGAAGGAACATTTCCAAACTCATCCTATGAGGCCACAGTTATCCTGATACCAAAAGCAGGCAAAGACAACACACAAGAAGAAAATTATAGGCTGATATCACCGATGAACATAGATGCAAAAATCCTGAACAAAATTCTAGCTAACAGAATTCAGCAACACATTAAAAAGCTCATACACCATGATCAAGTCTGGTTTGTTCCAGGGATGCAAGGATTCTTCAATATATGTAAATCAACCAATGTGATACACCATATTAACAAATTGAAAGGTAAAAACCACATGTTTATCTGAATAGATACAGAAAAAGCCTTCAACAAAATTCAGCACCCACTTATGGTAAAAACACTTCAAAAAATGAGCATAAAGGAACCTACCTCAACATGCTGCTGCTACTGCTGCTAAGTCGCTTCAGTCGTGTCCGACTCTGTGCGACCCCAAAGATAGCAGCCCACCAGGCTCCCCCATCCCTGGGATTCTCCAGGCAAGAACACTGGAGTGGGTTCCCACTTCCTTCTTCATCTTACAGGCTAGCAAAGTAATGCTCAAAATTCTACAAGCGAGGCTTCAACAGTACATGAACCATGAACTTCCAGGTGTTCAAGCTGGATTTAGGAAAGGCAGAGGAACCAGAGATCAAATTGCCAACATCAGCTGGATCATCAAAAAAGCAAGAGAGTTCCAGAAAAACATCTACTTCTGCTTCATTGACTATACTGAAGCCTTTGACTGTGTGTGTCACAACAAACTGTGGAAAATCCTGAAAGAGATGGGAATACCAGACCACGTTACCTGCCTCCTGTGAAACCTGTATGCAGGTCAAGAAGCAACAGTTAGAACCAGACATGGAACAATGGACTGGTTCAAAATTGGGAAAGGAGTACATCAAGGCAGTATACTGTCACCCTGCTTATTTAAATTATGTGCAGCATACATCATGAAAATGCCAGGCTGAATGAAGCACAGGCTGGAATCATGATTGCTGGGAGAAATATCAACAACCTCAGATATGCAGATAAGATCACCCCTATGGCAGAAAGCAAAGAGGAACTAAAGAGCCTCTTGATGAAGGTGAAAGAGAAGAGTGAAAAAGCTGGCTTAAAACTAAACATTCAAAAACTAAGATCATGGTATCTGGTCCCATCACTTCATGGCAAACAGATGGGGAAACGGTGACAGACTTGATTTTGGGGGGTTCAAAAACCACTGCGGAGAAGGCAATGGCACCCCACTCCAGTACTCTTGCCTGGAAAATCCCATGGATGGAGGAGCCTGAAGGCTGTAGTCCATGGGGTCGCTGAGGGTCAGACACGACTGAGCGACTTCACTTTCACTTTTTACTTTCATGCATTGGAGAAGGGAATGGCAACCCACTTCAGTGTTCTTGCCTGGAGAATCCCAGGGATGGTGGAGCCTGGTGGGCTGCCGTCTATAGGGTCACACAGAGTAGGACACGACTGAAGCGACTTAGCAGCAGCAGCAGCAGCAGCAAAAACCACTGCAGATGGTGACTCCAGGCATGAAATTAAAAGACACTTGCTTCTTGGAGGAAAAGCTATGACAAACCTAGACAACATTAAAAAGCAGAGACATTACTTTGCTGACAAAGGTCCATATAGTCAAAACTATGGTTTTTCCAGTAGTCACGTATGGATGTGATAGTTGGACCATAAAGAAGGCTGAGCACTGAAGAACTGATGCTTTCGAACTGTGGTGTTGGAGAAGACTCTTGAGAGTCCCTTGGACTGCAAGGAGATCAAACCAGTCAATCCTAAAGGAATCAACACTGAATATTCATTGAAGGACTGATGCTGAAACTAAAGCTCCAATACTTTGGCCACCTGATGCAAAGGCCAACTCATTTGAAAAGACCCTGATGCCGGGAAAGATTGAAAGCAGGAGGAGAAGGGGATGACAGAGGATGAGATGGTTGGATGTCATCAGTGATTCAGTGGACATGAGTTTGACAAGCTCTGGGATATGGTGAAGGACAGGGAAGCCTGGTGTGCTGCAGTCCATGCGGTCGCAAAAAGTCAGACATGACTGAGCCACTGAACAACAAATGGTGTAGTAGTGGCCACAACAGGGAATTAATTAGTACAAAACCATTTGAACAGAGTCATTTGTGTTTCCTTTTTACTTTTCTCCGAAAGAAGTGTTTACATAATCCAACATATTGTCAGTTAAAAAGAATTTCCAAGTGGGAATAATTGCATTTCTGCTGATGCATTGCATTTGGCTTTGTAATTGCAAACTTGTATCCACTGTACCTACAAATAAACACGGGTCTTTCCAGGGTTGATACCATTTGGGCAGTCATTGGATTGTGGTCTGACAGTAACTTGGTCTAGAAAAAACTATTTTGGTAGACAAAATAGAATGTTTAAATGAGACTCTTTCTGCCTGAGTTTATAGTTGCGACCAATAGGTACTACATTCTAAAGGGAGTGCCGGGCCATCTAGGCCTTTTTTGTAGGCCTTGGAAAGAAGGTGCCCCAAACTAGTTCTCCTGCCTCCAAATTGAGGTGCTCGTTTCCCACTCTGCATTGCGTAAAAAGGATAACAGTTTATGAGAGCCCCATACTGAGGAGATGGGATTGCCTGATGACTCAGTGGTAAAGAATCCATCTGCCAATGAGGGAGACACAGGTTCCATTCCTGGGTCAGGAAGATCCCCTGGAGGAGGGCATGGCAACCCACTCCAGTATTCTTGCCTGAAGAATCCCATGGACAGAGGAGCCTGGTGACCTACAGCCCAAAGGGTCGCAGAGTCAGACACCACTGAGCAACTGAGTATGCGTATTGAGGATATCTTAGGGTTTCTTGAGAGTTCCTTCCAGACAATCATTTGGGGGACCTACTGTGTCTTTCACCTTAGTGTAGTGTGGGAACAGAGACTGGTACCTGATTCACACCTAAAGCCTACAGAAGTTAGTGAGCATAAAGAGAGAGGTGTTTTGAGGAGGATTTGCACTTCAATCTAATGGTTGAAAACATGTGATTTTTCCTATAGATCAAATGGATCTATGAAAGATGTCCAGGTTTAAAAGGACTTTGACCTGAAAGCAACCCAAGTGTTTATCAACAGATGAGTGAACACATGTAATAGATACATATAATGGAATATTAATCAGTCTTAAAAAGGAAGAAAATTTGGACACATGCTTCAACATAGATGACTCTTAAAAATATTATGCTAAGTGAAATAAGCCAGTTGTATATGGACAATTAAGATTTTGCTATATGAGGCACCCTGAGTAGAGAAACACATAGATGAAAAGGAGAATGGTGGTTGCCATGGGCTGCATGCAAGGAAAAATGAGGAGTTAGTGTTTAATGGGCACAGAATTTCACTTTGGGAAGATGAAAAAGTTCTGGCGATGGATGATGGTGACGGTCGCATCACAATGTGAAAGTACTTAATGTCACTGAACCGTATAATTAAAAATAGTAAGTTTTATGCTGTGTCTATTTTACCACAGTTAAAAATAAGAAACAAAAATGGGCCTTGACCAAGGGGAATTCCTGGAAGAGTGAGGTGATCCCCATGAAGAAGGGTGTGGATGGGCCCCTGGAAGCCAGGGGCTGAGGGGGGATTATAACCAGTCATCAGGAGAGGCACACCCATATCAGGCACTGCCATCAGGAGGTTGCTAGTCCTAAAGACTTGTTAGTCCTCTGAAGAATTCATAAAAGCAACTCACGATAAAAACAGAATGTTGGTGTTTGATACAGAGGGCCCTGAAACCACATTAGGGCAGCATCTGTCAAGTAAGGCTTTGCCCTCTCATCCGACCTCCCTGCACCTGTCTTGGGAGAGGAAGTGAGCTGAGGAAGAGTAACAAGGCTCACTATGACCCTCTCCGTGTCTGACTCAATGGACTCAATGGACATGAGTTTGAGCAAACTCCGGGAGATGGTGAGGGACAGGGAACCTGTCGTGCTACAGTCCATGGGGTCGCAAAGAGTCAGACACGACTTAGTGACTGAACAACAAGTGACCCTCTCCTGGCCACAGGCTTCTTATCCCAAACAAGAGGAAAAGCTCAGGGGCTGTATAACTCCTGAGTATGTCAGAAGAGCCGTAGAATCTATCAGAGTTCACCCTGGAGTGGGGAAGACTGATTTAGCAGAGTAAGTTTAAAGGAAGAGGGGTGAGAAAGAATCAAATGGCATTCTGCTGGCATCTTAGGAGTCTAACATTTTCAATCACCCAGTTAGAGAGAAATCTCCTCTTGGAGCTTAGGAGATTTCTCATGGAGAAATTCATGGCCGCACACCTTCATTTATTCAATATACTTGTATTGAGTACCATTATATTTATATAAAACATCAAATGGAATAAAAGGTGGCTAAGACATGATCATATGCTTTGATGGACACATATTCTAACAGAGGAAAACACAGACTCGCCATTAACTGCAATATAGGGCAAACAGGAACATACAGTCATGAGATCAGAAGCTTTACACAGAGATTACATGTAAATCAAGCTTTGAATGATGGGACAATTTTGAGGGGAGATGGCATAACTGCAACAGAATACAGTGGAGAGGATGTTAGAACAAAAATCAGAGGGCAGAGGAGCAGGTGGCTGATTTGTAGACCATGATGTAGCTGAGTTTTGTAATTAGCACAGAATACTGAGAAGAGAAATGAGGGCCAGAGGCAGGAAGACTGTTTGGTATGTGATTACCAGGGACCTCAAAGGCCAGAAGTTTGTACTTTGATAGGTAATGGGGGAATAATTTAAGCTTTGTGAGTGGGTGAATGATGCAATCTAAAATATGGTTTAGGAAGAACAAATAGAAGGCTATTACATTTGCTCAGTCAGGAGGCAATGAGGCCTTTAAGTAGGAAGACTGCTGTAGCAATCGGAAAGGAGGAAATGGATGGAAGAGGCTTTTGTGACGGAGAATCAATGGGGCTTGGTGCCTGATTGCATGTGTCCTTTTCACACTTCCTGTTTGACCTTCATTCCTTTCCTCTTTTGATCATAAAGGTGTATGCTGCCGCTGGTGCTTAGTTGCTGCAGTCGTGTCTGACTCTGTGTGACCCTATGGACTGCAGCACTCCCAGGCTCTTCTGTCTGTGGGATTCTCTAGGCAGGAGTCCTGGAGTGGGTTGCCTTGCCCTCTTTCAGGGAATCTTCCTGACCCAGGGCTCAAACCCCGGGTCTCCTGCATTGCAGGCAGATTCTTTATCGCTGAGCCACCAGGGAAGCCCTATGTGTATAAGGTGTCCCTAATATCCTGATTTAATATTTCTTGGAAAATTTCTCATCAGTGTTAGATATTTCTCATCTCTTCATTTGCAGTCTCTATGAAAGACACTCCAAAGGACAATTGATGTTCAAAATGAAAAAGTAATATCCTATATCTACAGTTGTGTTGTATTTTCTCTGTATTACTTATAGACTTAGAGGTAAAGTTTTCCCACTCTGATCATAGGATCCTCACTGTCAGAAAATGTAAACACACATCAGTAACTTTCTTGTGAAATTTCTGCTGCTCATGCAAAATGGAAATCAAGCTCACAGAAGTAAAGTTATTAAACATGATAGGAAATTCCTCTTTTTGTTCTGTTATTCAGCTTTAAGAGCACTTCTGTTCTCTAAAAGCCTCAGAGTATTAATTTCCTATATTTAAGAACAGAAGAATTTAACAACTAGAACTACATAACTACATAACTAAATTATGAACAATTAAGAAAAGCAATCAGAAAAGTAATTTATAATTTACCTGTTTATAAACAAAGTTTCTAATTCACCTGTTAAGCAAAATCCAGATAATGTGTTAGTCACTTCATTTTTAAAGGCCAGAAAAGTAGAAAATATTTTGTATGTTTATAGTTCTATTTTTCACCATTTGTGAAGTAAGCTAAAATGAGCTGAAACTGTCAGCATGGCAAGTCTTTTGGGAGAGGCTTTGCCCTTGGACATGTGCAACTTTTGATGACTTACATGCTGTTTTTGACACGGGGAATTCTGTCAAGGAATCAGGAAATGAGTAATGTGTTTTCAGCTCACACTTCAAGCTGGAAATGATCTTTGTAATAAAAGAGTCAAAAAATTACAGCTCTTGCCCAGCCCCTCAGTCAGCAGTTTTACAGCAAATCTTGGGCTGAGCAGACTCAGAACTCAGTGCTGATTAGGGAGAGTGAGTGCTCTAGGTAATAGAATGGCTAACTGTAACTAAAGGTTCTCTCTGAACACTTCCCTGCATTATTTAACTGAGAGTAAGTGAGAGGGCGTGCAAGCCAGGGGCACGGAACCAATGCAGCTATCCTTGTAACATCTCCCCTAGGACCTGGGCTCACCCCCTCCCTTTATCCTATCATGGCCAAGCAAAGGTTCCCCACTCAAATAGGGACCACTCTTCTGGTGTTGTCTCATATTTGCTTATTTTCTCCAGCTTTTATCCTGCTCGATTTAACTGTCAAAGCAACTTTCTTAGCATATCCATTTAACATATGAAAAAAACTAAGACTGAGAGGGTAAGTAGCTTGTCCAAGATCAACAGCTACTAAACCAGGATTCAATCCTAACCAGACTAACCAGACTAATGCCAAAGACAAGGCTTTAAATCTTCTCCCTGTACGGCCTTTCCCTGGGAGAAAGCCCGAAGCCGCCTTCTGCAGGGGAAAATGGATGGGAGTGGGGGCCCTGCCTTAAAAGTGTACCTCTAGTGAGCTCTGAACATTTCTGGGAGCACCTGTGAGGATTAGCCTTCCCAGAGAACTTATTTGGAGGTTTACTTCCTGAGGATGTACCAAAAGGGTATTTTTATTTAAAGTGCCTGGGGAAAGACTTTTTGAAAGAAATAAGAGAACGTTGTGTGTTCTCTCCAGTCTTAAGGGCAGCAGGAAGGCGTGTATTCACAGGACCTCTCTAGGCCAGGAGCTCTGGCGCCTCCCTCTGGGGAGGGGACGGGTTAGGGGGTGGGAGGTGCGCTAGGGGTGGGGATACTGTCACTGGGGGCTGGGACCTAGATGATTTCCTTCCACTCTCATTACCAACTGAAAAAAAAAGACACTGCAGTAAGATTAGGGGAAGGAGAAAGCCACACTTAGACACAGATCTTGGGACAAGAATAGAAACTGGAGAGAATAAGCAAATATGGGACAACACAAGAGGAACCTGTCCCAATCCAAGCGGGGAACCTTTGCTTGGCTACGATGGGATAAGGGGAGTGGATGAGCCCAGGTCCTGTCCTGGTGTAGATGATACAAGGAGAGCACTGCTGTTCTGTCCCCAGCAGGGTTCTGTCCCCCTGGCTTACATGGCCTCTCACTTGCTCTCATGTTCTCCCTCTCTCTCTTTCACTCTTCCCGGTTATTGCTATTATTGTTGCTGTTGCTATTTCACCCTTAAAAAGGCTTGCTAAGTTTTCCTGCAAAGTACTTTACATCCCTCATTGAACTACACTGACATAAGTACATAGATATGGATACATAATTCTCTTAAATATTTATGTAAATATTACACTATTCATATTCATGTATAATATTTATAAATATATAATTTTAAACTATAGATCCATTCAGAAGCTAATGTATATGTACATATGTAAGCATATGTAGATCTCATTCCACAGTTTGAGTTTAGTTGCTCTCAAAGTATCATACCGTCTTCATACAGTTCTGAGATAAGAAATCCTTCCAGATAGTCTTGCATATGGATTCCTGGGCTAGGGAGGGCGGTGGATACTCCTTGATTATTACAGAGTTTGGTGACTTGGTGGGGTAGAGGCTGAGTGGAGGTAAAGGGACAAAACCAAGAGGGCAACACCAGAATCCTGCCTGGGAATGCTACTTTTGACTTTGGCACAAATAAAGCACAAGGGACATACAAGTCCACACAAATAAATCCACCTCTAAAAGGTGAGATTGTTACAAGGCTCGGAGTTGGGCTGAAAATTTGGGAGTGTCAGGAGTAATTTTCGTGTCTAAGGACAAGAAGTATCTGAGTCACACAGACAAGAGGGTGCTGACTATGAACTCAAATGGTCAGTTAGTGGGTAAGGAGACCACGATATTAGCACTTTCTAGGTAATGGGAGTCGTGGGGTTCCCTAGGTCGGGTAGGTAGATAATTAAGAAGTGGTACCAGTGAAAACGAGGTAAGTCAGATAGATCTTTTTCCTCCAGGACCTTTGTCACCCCAAAATGTGTGGTTTCTTGTCAGTCGGGATGTTCCTGTTTCCCTCTGTCTGCCCACAGATCCCCGCTGTTCACAAGATGTATGGTTTCCTGCCATTTGGCCTGTGCCCCCGTTTCTCTGCTCATATCTAGCTGCTTGCCTATTCTAACAGTATTATATCACTTTTATGTGGAATCATTTAAAAATGATACAAATGAATTTATTTACAAAACAGAAATAGACTCACAGATATAGAAAACAGACTTAGGATTACCAAAGGGGAAAGGGTGGGGGAGCAATAGAGACACACTACCATATATATAATACAGATAAAGAACAAGGCCCTACTGTATGGCACAGAGAACTATATTCCATAAGTTACAATAACCTATAATGAAAAAGAATCTGAAAAAGATTATCTAAATAACTGAATCATTTTGCTGTATACCAGAAACTAACACAACATTATGAATCAACTACATATCAATTTTTAAAAAGCAGTGGAACCGGTGAGAATGCTGACTTTCATTGGTAAACGGCCATTCATGCTTCAACCCAGTTATCTGAGCCCTCTTCAGCCCTCCACTAGGAGGTAGGCAAGGAGTGAGAAGATGAGATGTTCTCTGTGTGTGTGTGTGTGTGTGTGTGTGTGAGAGAGAGAGAGAGAGAGACAGGGAGAAAGAGAGAGAAGATTCCATCATAGCAATATGAAGTAGGGTTTAAGCGGGGCTAGTTTATAGTGTGTTCTCCTTTATACAGTTTCAGAAATTCTCAAACAATGGATGAAGTAACTCTCTGGAGATCTGAATTCAATGAGAGTGAAGGAGGCATGACTCAACATTTGCTGTTCCAAATTCCTGTCGTCTGCTCTTTCTTCCAACTCATGATAATTTCTCACTAATAAAAATACAATTATAAGTAATAAAGTGACTGTTTTACTGACCACATCCTAAAATCTTCACATGTATCGTCTCATTTAATTCTCACCACTGAGGCAGGTGACAGAGCCAGCATTTAACGACAGTTCTGCACACAGACCTTAATGTTCTACTAGTGATTCTTATTCCCTGGCTGCATGTTTAAAGTTCACCTGTATAATTAACTCAACCTGTAGATATTTGTGTTTATTTCTTACTGGAGAGATGTCACATATAAACAAAGCAGGACTATCTCAGAGGGAGAGCAAAAAATCCCTTCCTTCCGTTCTTTCCTCCCTCCTTTTTCCCCTTCAACTATTCATCCAAAACCATTCAATAAATGCCAAAGTACCCTGCTAGACTCTGGGAATATGGTTGCAAAAAAAAAAAAGACACAGATCCTTGTTGCTTCCAGACGTCATGGTCTGGTTAGGAAGGGAAGAAGTATACAGATGGTTATGCTAAGCTTAGTATTCAACTCTTTGCGACTCCACGGTTTGTAGCCTGCCAGGCTCCTCTGTCCATGGGGATTCTCTAGGCAGGAATACTGGAGTGGGTAGCCTATCGCTTCTCCAGGGGATCTTCCTGACCCAGGTATTGACCTGGGGGTCTCCTGCTTTACCAGCTGAGATACTAGGGAAGCCCCACATAGATGGTTGGCTGTTAATTTTAAGTCTTCTAAACCTTAAACCAGAATTCTGCAGGTATCACTGACTCCCCTATTTACCCTCTTCCTTGTTTTTCTCTTCATAACGGTGTCTCACTTGATACATGGAATATTTTGAAGACTGTACATGTCTTATATCATACTGTACCATATAATATTATCTAGACATTGACATTTTATCTGCTCTGCTTATTTCATGTGGGTGAGTTGCTCAGTCATATTTGACTCTCGAGATCCCAGGACTGTAGTCCACCAGTCTCCTCTGTCCATGGAGTTCTCCAGGAAAGAATTTTGGAGTGGGTTGCCATTTCCTTCTCCAGGGGATCTGCCCAACCTAGAGATCGAATCTGGGTCTCCTACACTGCAAGCATATTCTTCACTATATGAGCCACCAGGGAAGCCAAACTTATTTTATAGATATAAATAAAATCTTTGCTAATAGAAGTTGGGAAAAAAATTGGTATTGGGTCTAAACAAGCTGGGATTCAGGGGAGACTAGAGCTATACAGAGCTATACTTTTAGAATTCAGTGGGTCTGAGGGGAGATGGAATACAGGCCTGGGAAACAGGGCTGAGTTCTCAGTGGGATGCTCATGTCTGCGATGGGGAAGGGTGGGGGGCTTGCATGGTGACAAGATCAGCTTGCCCCATCTGCCTCACACATTATCACAGTGGAGTTTTTTTCTTACAGTAATAAAAGTTGTGAATTTCCAGATTATCTATACATATTCAAAATACATTCATAATATATTTTAAATCCTGACAAATTAATTTGGGATCATCCCTTTTAATAAACCTAAAATTTTAAATCTGTACTTATAATAACCGTACACAGGTGGTACAATGGTAAAGAATAGGTAAAAAGTAGGAAATGGCAATGAACTCCAGTATTCTTACCTGCAAAATTCTACGGACAGAGGAGCTTGGCGAGCTACAGTCTATGGGGTCGCCAAGGGCCAGACACAACTGAGCACTCACGCATTATGCAACATATACGGCTGGGCTGCAGGGGATCTGTGATCATCCCTGAATTATAATCCTTGAAATTAGATGTGAAACTATGTGCACATGTGTATTTTTCTAGAGAGGGTCTGTAGCTTTCATCAAATTCAAATCCTTGACACGAAAATTTGACCCCATAAATAAATAATTAAAAATTGAAAAGCTAAACTCCATAACAAGGACTTTTCCCCCTCAAAGATTAGAGCTTTTAGCATAAGTTCTGACATAAATATATTGCACTTACATCAAGAGCCACAGACTGCTTGGCCCATGACTTCTTCACTTGATCATACATAATGGTATTGTTGATGCCAAGGCCACAAAAGATGACAAAAGCCTAGGAAAGAGAGAGTTCACTAATTAAAAATTGCAATAACTCATTGGCATAATCTAATATAAAAGCAGACAAGCATCAGGAATGGGCCAGAAAATATAATTTTATTGTACACAGAGGTAGGCCTTAGGGAAATATGTACGTTGAAATTCTTAATTACTATTGTCATGTAACAGCTTTATCGCTCACACTGCACAAGAGAAAAATTATTAATTTAATGTTATTGTGAAGAAATAACTTTATACATTTAGAAAAATATAGTCCATTTAAATGTGTTCTTACTTTATTTAGGTTGCGAACCGATTTTAGTCATTTCATTCCATTTAACCAAAAGCAACCTCTTTCAAAAGCTAGGGTATAAAAGAGTTTGGTAAAGAAACCAAGTGATTGTATCCATAAGGTAAATGTTAAGGGGACGGAGGATTTACATTTTGAACCAGTTAGTAAAGAAGCTCCGATGTACTCTCAGCTAGAGAAAAGTAATCCAGGGGTTTTCATGCTGGCTAATGGTGCAAAGTCTACTGGGAACCCTGTTCAAGGCGAACCTCTCCAGCTGAGGGCAGACAGGAGTAAATACACGGAAGCTTAGAAACAGAAGAGAGGGGATGGCAGTGCCCTTGGCAGAGCTGGTTAGAGGTCTCAAGGCTGAACGCATATGAACAAGAAAAAGATAAGATGATTTACACTTCAGAGAGAAGAAGAAGGCAATTCAGTCCCATGGAAAGCAATCAATTAGGATAAAAAAAATAAAAAACCTGATTCATGAAAAACAGAATCAAATCTTACCTAAACACTGATACATTCTTTAAATCTTCCTTTAAATTTCATCACGCTGCCAAAGTATAATGATTAAAAATTGTCAATTAATAATTACTTATCCTTCCTAATGTGGGCAAGCTATAACCAGGAGGCTACTACTGACTCAGCTATAACCCCTGGTTCAGACATTTATTTTCTTACCTCGAAAAGTCGTTGATCAGCATCATCGAAAGGTTTCCCATCGAGTCTATTTAACACTTGAGCCACTCCTGTGAGAAGAGGTTGGGAGATGTGGTCATTTTTGACACTGGACATCGTATTCCTACAGTACAGTAAGATGACTCCAGCCTCCTTTAAGTGCAGACACTTAGCTTAATCCCAGGTTGCTCTAACACCTGCTGCCTGTGTGAGAGCAGATGTGAGGTGTACAGGGATGCAGCCCATTTTCCAGCTCTGATATCCAGACCAGGTCTCAGTGAAGCCTGGAGTTCTACCAGGTATTAACCAGATTCCCCAAAAATGGTTTTCAAGATGACTGTGTACAGTAATTGATATATCATGGTGTACACATTTATACAGTTACCTGCATATATATATATATATATATATATACACGTATGTATGTGTGTGTTCTCAGTTGTGTCCGACTCTTTGTGACCCCATGGACTGTAGCCTGCCAGACTCCTTTGTCTATGGAATTTTCCAAGCAAGAATACTGGAGTGAGTTGCCATTTCCTTCTCCAGGGGACCTTCCTGACCCAGGGATCAAACCGACATCTCTTGCACCTCCTGCATTGGCAGGCAGATTCTTCACCACTGTGAGACCTCCTGGGAAGCCATATATAACTACAAAAATTAAATTATACAAATTAAAAATACATATAATTAAAACGTTTTCAATTCTCTGAAGCATAGTGCTTGAATGAGGCAGCATGGCATAGTGATTAAGAACACAGGCTCTGGAGCTAAACAGCCTTGGTTTGAATTTCAGCTCCATTGTTAGCAGTGTTACTGTGAGCACATTACTTAACACTCAATTTCTTCATTTGTAAAATGAGGATTAAAATGTTAACTATCTCAGTGGGTTATAAAGATTAAACAAGATAACATTTGAGTAATGTTTGTAAAGCATATTGCTCCACATGGACAGAACATTCAAGAAATGTTAAAATTATGATACAGTTAACCTTCAAAGGAAGGCTAGTTTTGTTGCCTGCTACCAATGGGGCTAAACTAGTTTTACAAAATTTAACTTATGTGGGTCTTCTTTCCAAAGTTCATGTCCAACATTATACTAGATGTTTTGGGCATGACCCAGGGATCATGGCACTATCAAAGTACACAAGTTTAACTAGAAAAATTCAACAATCTTGAAAACATTCCCTACTGTATATATACATATACACTAAATATACAAGACAAGACAACACTCTACACATGGACATCACCAGATGGTCGACACTGAAATCAGACTGATTATATTCTTTGCAGCCAAAGATGGAGACGCTCTATACAGTTAGCAAAAACAAGACCTGGAGCTGACTGTGGCTCAGATCATGAACTCCTTATTGCCAAATTCAGATTTAAATTGAAGAAAATGGAGAAAACAATTAGACCATTCAGGTATGACCTAAATCAAACAGTGGAAGTGAGAAATAGATTTAAGGGATTAGATCTGATAGATAGAGTACCTGATAAACTATGGATGGAGGTTTGTGACATTGTACAGGAGACAGGGATCAAGACCATCCCCAAGAAAAAGAAATGCAAAAAAGCAAAATGGCTGCTTGAGGAGGCCTTACAAATAGCTGTGAAAAGAAGGGAAGTGAAAAGCAAAGGAGAAAAGGAAAGACATACCCATCTGAATGCAGAGCTCCAAAGAATAGCAAGGAAAGCTAAGAAAGCTTTCCTCAGTGATCAATGCAAAGAAATAGAGGAAAACAACAGAATGGGAAAGACTAGAGATCTCTTCAAGAAAATTAGAGATACCAAGGAAAAATTTCATGCAAAGATGGGCTCAATAAAGGACAGAAATAGTAGGGACCTAACAGAAGCAGAAGATATTAAGAAGAGGTGGCAAGAATACACAGAAGAACTGTACAAAAAAGATCTTCATGACCCAGATAATCATGATGATGTGATCACTCACCTAGAGCCAGACATCCTGGAATGTGAAGTCAAGTGGGTCTTAGGAAGCATCACTACGAACAAAGCTAGTGGAGGTGATGGAATTCCAGTTGAACTATTTCAAATCCTGAAAGATAATGCTGTGAAAGTGCTACACTCAATATGCTAGCAAATTTGGAAAACTCAGCAGTGGCCACAGGACTGGGAAAGGTCAGTTTTCATTCCAATCCCAAAGAAAGGTCAAAGAATGCACAAACTACCGCACAATTGCACTCATCTCACATGCTACTAAAGTAATGCTTAATATTCTCCAAGCCAGGCTTCAGCAATACGTGAACCGTGAACTCCCTGATGTTCAGGCTGGTTTTAGAAAAGGCAGAGAAACCAGAGATCAAATTGCCAACATCTGCTGGATCATGGAAAAGCAAGAAAGTTCCAGAAAAACATGTATTTCTGCTTTATTGACTATGTCAAAGCCTTTGACTGTGTGGATCACAATAAACTGTGGAAAATTCTGAAAAAGATGGGAATCCCAGACCACCTGACCTGCCTCTTGAGAAATCCGTATACAGGTCAGGAAGCAACAGTTAGAACCGTACATGGAACAACAGACTAGTTCCAAATAGGAAAAGGAGTACGTCAAGGCTGTATATTGTTACCCTGCTTATTTAATTTATATGCAGAGTACATCATGAGAAACGCTGAGCTGGAGGAAGCACAAGCTGGAATCAGGATTGCCGGGAAAAATATCAACAACCTCAGATATGCAGATGACACCACCCTTATGGCAGAAAGTGAAGAACTAAAGAAGAACCCTCTTGATGCAAGTGAAAGAGGAGAGTGAAAAAGTTGGCTTAAAGCTCAACATTCAGAAAACTAAGATCATGGCATCTGGTCCCATCACTTCATGGGAAATAGATGGGAAACAGTGGAAACAGTGGCTGATTTTATTTTTCTGGGCTCCAAAATCACTGCAGATGATGATTGCAGCCATGAAATTAAAAGACGCTTACTCCTTGAAAGGAAAGTTATGACCAACCTAGACAACATATTACAAAGCAGAGACATTATTTTGTAAACAAAGGTCCGTCTCGTTAAGGCTATGGTTTTTCCAGTGATCATGTGTGGATGTGAGAGTTGGACTATAAAGAAAGCTGAGCACTGAAGAATTGATGCTTTCGAACGGTGGTGTTATAGGAGACTCTTGAGAGTACCTTGGACTGCAGAGGAGATCCAACCATTCCATCCTAAAGGAGATCAGTCCTGGGTGTCATTGGTAGGACTGATGTTGAAACTGAAATTCCAATCCTTTGGCCACCTGATGCGAAGAGCTGACTCATTTGAAAAGACCCTGATGCTGGGAAGGATTGAGGGCAGGAGGAGAAGGGGACAACAAAGGATGAGATGGTTGGATGGCATCACCGACTCAAAGGGCATGGGTTTGGGTGAACTCCGGGAGTTGGTGATGGGCAGGGAGGCCTGGCGTGCTGTGGTTCATGGAGTCGAAAGAGTTGGACATGACTGAGCGATTGAACTGAACTTATATATATATTTAAAACTGTAATTCTAAGTGCTTTTATTTTTAAAAAACACCTAACTTCCCATCAGGGAGCTATGTCATCATATGGTAGAAGACATGTATAATAAAATACAAAGCTTTTAGTGTGTTACAGGCAAACTACAGTCTTATTTGTGAAAGAAAGTAGATGTTTATACTTAGAAATAAATTTAAGACTGCATGTGAGATTGCCATTGGACATCTGCAGATAATGCAGGCTGTTTCTCATGGGCTTTCTCTTCTCATTAAACTTAAATATATTCTGGGACTTCCCAAGGTGGTCCAGTGGTTAGGATTCCATGCTTCCTCTGCTGAGGGAAGGGGTTCCTTCATAGGGGAACTAAGATCCAGCAGAGCCAAAACAAACAAGCAAACCTTAAATATATTTAAAACTTGACACATGATGTAATTTAAGGCTTTGTACTAAAGATTCAATTTCTCAAATCTTAGAATCTTCTTTATGTCCAAAAACACTAATATTTTCTGCAAATTAAGAAAGCTGATGAAAAAATTCTCTTAGAACTAAGTGTTAATATTTATAGAAAACTAAATCCTTTGGTAAGTCCACTATCTTAGAGTTTAAGAGGAAGCCTTAGGGTGAAGCAAAGAGATAAATTTATATTAGTTCCCAAATGTATTAGTTACCTTATGTCTGTTAGAAGAAAGACACATTTTCCTATGTTTAAACAACTGCTGTCTCCCCGCTTCTTGACTTTAACTACTGACCACTTCTTGCTTAACATTAGGTTTGAGATTTTCCTGAATGACGTTTTGAGGGAAAGGAAAGGTGCAGGGAGGGAGAGAAAAATTGGAAACTGCTCTGGCCCACAATTTCCATATTCAGGGGAAAGTATTACCTATATTGGAACCATCGAGGCAGAAACCATACATTTCAGTGTATGTCTTTGCATTTATCCCATGTGTAAAAGCATAGATGTAAACACAGAGATGTACTAGGATTAAGAAGCCTGAGTCCTATTTGGGACTCTGCTAATAACTCACTTTGTGACCTTATTCAAATCTTTTCTCTCTTTTTGGGCCTCAATTTCCACAGAGTAAGATAAAAGAGTTCAGTTAGCTGCTTTCTGAAATCCCCACCAACTTCAAAATGATCGGTTCTTATTTAAAGGAATAAATATTTGTGCATTGTCCTGCTTAATGCTGATCCATCAGGAGTCTTCACTTGTAAGATCACACAAGAGCATGAAACGGAAGTTGATAAGGACACGAAAAGGGGGTACATTTAAAAAACAGACAGATATACTTTAAAGTAAATTGCATTTTTGTTTTAATATGAGAAGTTTGATAATGTGGGTAATGTCTTACCAATTATTTGGTGGTTGCTATTCCAAATAGGTACGCAGAGAACCGATCTTATGTGAAAACCAGATATCTGGTCAGCCTAGGACGTAAGAAAGTAATTAATTAAAATTAAATATTATCTACCCATTTCTGATATATGGCTTACCACTCTTCATAACAAGTGTTTAAAAGTAACTTTTAAAAAGACATAATTTTAATGCATATACTTGCCTGTCTCTTTTCAGCTAAAACATCACAACAATGTACATCCCAAAGAAATCAAGCCATAGCATTATTTGTGCTAATGATGTACCAGAAATAATCTGAACATTACACTGGAGGAAGTTGGTTAAGTAAATCACAGCACAGTGGAATATTATCCATCTAATCAAAATCATGCTGTAGAAGGATATTTATAAACAGGGAAAATTGTAATATATTAAGTGCTACTAGTTGGGGCTTCCCTGATAGCTCAGTTGGTAAAGAATCCGCCTGCAATGCAGGAAACCCTGGTTCGATTCCTGGGTTGGGAAGATCTCCTGGAGAAGGAAATGGCAACCCACTCCAGTACTCTTGCCTGGAGAATCCCATGGGCGGAGGAGCCTGGTGGGCTACAGTCCATGGGATCGCAAAGAGTCAGACACGACTGAGCGACTTCATTTTCACTTTCACTAGCCTTAGTGCCTGTGGGTGTACAAATACATATTACGCACATTGGAAAATCATGGAAAAATTATAAGCATAATAGTTCCCCTTGAATTGTTTGTCCACGGAAGTGTTTGTTTCTTTGCTTTTAAAATAGACTTTATTAAAAAAAAACACAAATAGGTTCATAACTAATGAGACCAAATACAGAGTTCCCAAATACCTTCCACCACCACACATACACACAGTGACACGCCCTTCACTATCAACATCCCTCACCAGAGTGGTCCATTTGTTGCAACTGATGAACCCACACTGATTCATCATTATTATTCAAATTCCATGGTTTACATTAGGGTTCACGATCGATGCTATACATTCTATGTGTTTTAACAACTTTATAATGTCACCTATCTACCATTATAGTATCATATAGTGTAGCTTCTCTGCCCTAAAAGTCCTCTGCATGCCACCTACTCATCTACCCATCCCTCTGGCAATCACTGATCCTTTTTTCTTCCAGCTCTATTGAGGCACAATTGACAAAACTGTAACTTATTTAAAGTGTACAACACGATGATTTAATATATGTATATGCCGTGAAGGAACCCTGCCTATGGGAGTTTTTTTAAACTCCTGTTTCTATATTCTAAATTTTAGATAATTAATTATCTGTATACAAGAGAAAAGGTTATTTTCTAAACAGAGCTAAAGGGGAACAATGGTGTTCAATGGTGCAGAACAGTCAAATAGGATAAGTGCTGAAAATGGGCTACTGGCTTTAGTAACACAGGATCAGTTCAGTTCAGTTCAGTCAGTGGCTCAGTCGTGTCCAACTCTTTGCAACCCCATGAATCGCAGCACACCGGGCCTCCCTGTCCATCACCAACTCCCAGAATTCACTCAAACTCATGTGCATCGAGGCAGTGAAGCCATCCAGCCACCTCATCCTCTGTTGTCCCCTTCTCCTCTTGCCCCCAATCCCTCCCAGCATCAGGGTCTTTTCCAGTGAGTCAACTCTTTGCATCGGGTGGCCAAAGTATTGGAGTTTCAGCCTCAGCATCAGTCCTTCCAATGAACACCCAGGACTGGTCTCCTTTAGGATGGACTGGTTGGAGATGGCTGAATGCAAAGACAGTCAAGGGAAGAAGGAATGGGATCGGGAACAGAAGTTAAGCGGTTAGTTCTGGAGGAGAGGAAGGCCACAGTGAGTGAGCAGAGCTAGAGCCCTGCATGGGCTGAGCCCAGGAGGCGGGGAGAGGTGGCTGAGAGCGCTGAGAATGTTTCTAAGTCGTTCCCACTGTGGCTGAAGGAGGGAAGTGGGGCAGCACTAACTGGCTATCAGAACAGGGAAGAGGGGGAGGTGATGATTTGCTTGCTGATGAGCCCAACAAGACGGGAGAGAGGAAGAGAAAAGGACGACAGAGTGTGATGAGAGTGAATTTTCTGATTTTAAGATCATTAAAGCAATTCTCTGGTTGTCTGTTTGTGGCTATGGCCGTTGTTTCTGGAAAGTTAAGCTAATTTAGGTTAGTGTATATGACTACAGCTCCGGGAGTGGGTGATGGACAGGGAACCCTGGCATGCTGCATGCAGTCCATGGGGTCGCAAAGAGTCGGACACGACTAAGTGACTGAACTGAACTGAACTGTTATGACATGAGACAGCAAGGCCTGGGAGTGCCTGGTGATCCCTCTGTAGGGATTGAAAGAGAAGGAGACGGGAGATGAAGCCCATTGTAGAAGCACAAGACCTTGAAAAATGAATGCCAAGCAGGGGAAGGAGGAAGAAGAAAGTATGGAGGCGTCATCTCTGTGCACCAGGAATCCCAGGTCTGCAGATGGCCTCAGTCAATGAGCTCAAAAATAGCTGTTGGCCTCTCGGTCCCAACCAAGTCCCCAAACTCTTCATGCCTCAGTTTTGTCATCAACGTTTATCTCTTGCACACCGAACTATTAACACTGGTTATCTCCAGATGTTGGCATTAGAGCACCTTCTCATCATTTCTTCTTTCTGCTTTTTCTTATTTTCCAGGTCATTTTATGAGACTATGTGTGTGAAAGGGCTTCAGACTGTGTAAGATGTTTTGTCATCCAAACAATATTACTAGTATTAAAAGAAAACACCTTTCCAGAAATATTTGCTCTATTGTTCCACAGGTTCCCTGCTCCATCATTCTTAGATTAAAATTTACACCATTAGAATCTCAAATGTTAGGCCATGTGAGACTAAGTAGCCTTTCCAGGAGGCTATCATTAAAATAAATATATTATCTAGGGGTGCCTAGTTCTTTCCAATTAAAGATGTATATACTAACAATTTTGCTTAGTCTCTGTCCTCACTGGGTCTTTCCAGTTAATGGATATAATTTAAGACTGTTTACCTCATGGAGCCATCAAAATATACTGTCATATTTTCCAGACTCTCAAAGGCACTCAAAGGCAATGTTAAAAGAATTGGTGATAACATAATATCATTCATTACCGTTCACTGTGTTTTCTTTCCCTAGAACGATATGCGCAACTTTAATAGGAATCTAAGGTAATATTTTACCCCTCAAATGCCAATCTACCAGTGGGAAATTCTGGCTCTAGGACAAGGGAGGGAGATATTCTGAGTCAGTCCCCTGACTTCCCTGAAACAAAGGGACATTTCTTTATGCCAATCGCATCTGCACGTAGGCTTCTAGAACACTGCCAACAAATGATTTCTTAGATTCCTGACAAAAGCACTCTTCAAAAATAACCAACCTTTGGGCTTAAAGCAGAGGCATCATATCCACCACTGAGGCAGCAAAGTCGGTTTGACTTAGAACTATGGGAACTCATACTTACAGCTTCCCCATTGGACACCTTATTCAAGTCTCAGTAACTCTGCTGACTCTGCTTGTCCTCCTGGGCATCTGGAAATCCAGTATCCATTGTCCAGTCTTCCCTACCAAACCCTACTCTCTGGAAAGGCTCTCGAACTGGTTTACACTAAGTGTCAGCGACTGAGAGATTACCGGGAGCAAATTACACCTTGGCAGATTCACACAGCCCTGTCTCTTAATGGTTCCATTTCTGCACATTTCCTTTTGTAACAGAAGCATAACTGATAGACCAGAAGGCATTATAAAGAATGAAAAAGGAGCTGTCCTGCCGGGCTAGCACTCAGCATCCCGGATTGCAGCAGCGCTTTGCTGTGAAGATCTGGCAGGTGAAAGGAGCTTTAATGCTCTAAGTCAAAGGATCTCAGGGCCTGAAGCCCCATTATCCGTAAGTGCTACATGGCAAGGGGAAGAACTATTGACTTCTCTATAACAGGCTTTAATAAAAAAGAAAGAAAGAAAGAACTTTACAGGGAAGAACTGCATGAGACTGAAGAGTGAGAGACTCAATATCCTGACGCCTCAGATTTAACTGTAACTCTGGCGATCAGCTCCCCATGGCACAGGAGAGCTGGTGCTGACGGATTTCCCACCACTCCTGAATCTGTAACACACAGACCACCAAACCATCCGTGCATAAGACTCGCCCTGCTTCTTAGTTACTTTCTGCCTTTCCCCTCGCTGAACGCTTTTCTTGTTTAAATGTTGGGTTCAATTGTTCATTTTTCTTGCAGGCAGAAAACAAATTCTTCATGAAATGGCTCGGAAAACTCTTTACCCATAACTATACAAATGGAGGGAAAGATTAAATTAAGCAACAGAGTAGTATACCTTATATTGACTAAATAATAGCTGGCTGTGCATTAGTGTACTTGTTTTAAGGTGTTCTTTTGATCTACTATTTTAAAAAAAGGGCAGAAAGCTGCACAGATGATGTGCTACAGTGCAACTAATTATTGGGAGTTGAGTTCACAAGCACAATGCCTTCTAAAGGCAAGGCCAGAATAAATGCTTCATGGTGAAGGCATTTATAAATAGAGAATGTGCTTCAGGAAGCCACCTGATACAGGGCAGGTCATCTGCAAATGGTTTATATACATGCTGCTGGGAGAGCCTCAGACAAGGATCCTGGAATAAAATCCAACCAAAACTGTGCTGGCAAGGGCAATAGAAAATAATCCATCTGAATGCCTCAAAGATACAGCGAGGCAAGTTAGTGTACTTAGATCTTGCATTATCTAAATTCTGGTTTTGAGTGGCAGTTTATAGTTTTTAGAAGACTCATAATAGCCTGATTAAATATAATTTCACAGAAAGATATAAAAAGTCTAACACTTTTAAACATCTTTATAATTCTGCATGATTATAAAAATAATATATACATGTGTGAAATTGTTAAAATCAAAAGCTATAATCTTGCCATCTCTAGAAATGGCCACTATTAACCATTTGGGATAAGTTCTGGATCTTTTCCTGAAAATATCTAATATGTTACATATCTATTTATAACATATTCAATAATACATAATTATTAATAAATAACAGATAATATGTTTAACAATACTGAACATATTCAACAATAATGCCTATTAGTTTTTAGGGATACATCAGTGAGTAAAACCAACAAAATTCTTACCTTTTCTGAGCTCACATTCTAGTGAGAGAAGACAGATGGTAAACAATAGAAAAAAACATATAAATAAATTCTATGTAAGAAGGTATTAAAATTATGGGGAAAAAGTAGAGCAGGATAAAAGGGATTAAAAATACAAGGGTGTCAGACCTTACTAACAGATAATGTTTGAATAATGACCATAAAAACTAAGGATGTGATCCATACAGATATTGAAGGAAGAGTATTTCAGCAGAGGAGTAGTCAGTCCAAAAGCCCTGAGATCACTGTGTGGGTGGTATGTTCTAGGAATAACAAGGAGACTAGTGTGGCTGGAGAAGTGTGAATGAGGTCTGGGGATAGATAATGAAGCAACATGTTGCGTAAGGTATTATAAGGCTCTGAAAGAACTGTGAATTTGGATTTTACTCTAGTGAAATGAGACCGTGAAGAGTTTGTGGGCAGAGTTGTGATACAACATACTTAAAAACTTTAAACCTCTGGCTATCTTCCCTGGTGGCTCACAGGTTAAAGCGTCTGCCTCCAATGCGGGAGACCCCGGTTTGATCCCTGGGTCGGGAAGATCCCCTGGAGAAGGAAATGGCAGTCCACTCCAGTATTCTTGCCTGGAGAATCCCATGGATGGAGAAACCTAGTAGGTTACAGTCCATGGGGTCGCAAAGAGTTGGACACGACTGAGCGACTTCACCTCACCTAATGTATCAAGAACAGGGTGTGGAAGGAAAGAGTGGAAGCCAAGCAGTAGATTATGAAGTTATATCCATGAAATAGTCCAGAGATGATGGTGGCCTGGATCTGGGTGGCAGCAGCTGAGTGTTGACAAGTGGTCAGACTGGATAAATTTTACAGGTAGAGCCAGTTTCACTTACTAATGAGTTAGATGTGCAACATAGGAGAATCATGACTATAACATTTTCGGCTTGCACCAGGAAGGACTGCTGCTGCTGCTGCTAAGTCACTCCAGTCGTGTCCGACTCTGTGCGACCCCATAGACGGCAGCCCACCAGGCTCCCCCGTCCCTGGGATTCTCCAGGCAAGAACACCGGAGTGGGTTGCCATTTCCTTCTCCAATGCATGAAAGTGAAAAGTCAAAGTGAAGTTGCTCAGTCGTGTCCGGCTCTTCACAACCCCATGGACTGCAGCCCACCAGGCTCCTCCATCCATGGGATTTTCCAGGCAAGAGCACTGGAGTGGGGTGCCATCATGCAGTTGCCTTAATAAAGATAGGGAAACAAAAAAACAAGCTTGGCAGAAAAAAGATTGTGAGTTCTGTCCTGGACATGTTAGGTTTGAGGTGTCTTTTAGAAAATATACCCGCATATATTATTCTATATATACTTTTAAACATTATTCTAAACTTACTTCTCTATGTTTGCTTTAATTCTTGTGGACATTTTTCCATATCAGGACATACCAATTACTTCATGGGATACTTTGTATAGCCTCAGGTTGAGTCTTTATTATGCTGTGGTAGGCAGGATCCTAAAGACGGCTGCTAAGATTCACACGTGCCCACTCTCCATTTTGTACAGATCTGGTATAATCCCCATTCCTCAAGTATGGGTGGGCACGACCTGTGAATATGACAGGACTGTCACTTCCCGGATTAGGTCATGTTATAAGGCGCAGGTGATGGCACAGCCATCTCTGAGCTTATAACCATAGCATGATTTATAAAACATTTATATAGAATTTTATATGCTATAAAATGCTCACTCTTGACATTATGTGAGCCTCTGCGAGAGCCAAATGGAGTTCTTCCTCTTGGCTTTGAAGAAGTAAACTGCCATATTGTGAGAGGGCCATGTGGCTTATACCTGAGGGCAAGCTCAGGGAGCTATGAGAGACTTTCGGTCAGCAGCCAGTAAGAAAATGGGAACCTCAGTCTGCAACTGTAAGGAACCCAATTCTGCCAACAACCTGAACAGGCTTTGAAAAGAATGCCAAGACCAAGTGAGAATGCCACTGGCCAGCTCCTGCTTTCTACCCCGTGAGACCCTAGCAGAGAAACCAATGATGCCATGCCAGAAACCGTGAGATAATAAACAGATGTTTGCCTTAAGCTTCTACGTTTGTGGTGATTTGTTACACAGCAAAAGAAAATTAACATACATGATATTCCTGTCAATGTCTTTAGAAAGCCAAGCATGAATACCCCCACCGTGGAGCAAATAACTGATTAGACTACAAAACCCACTAGCATAATAACCCATGAAAATGAGTGTTTCTTGAGTCACTATAAGTAAATATAATCAGTTATCCTTAATAGGTTTTTTTCTGTTTTTCGAGAATCGCAGAACCTTGTAATAGAATAAACATACAGTAATCTTCATAAGACTACAGAATTTAAATGCTGGAAATTTGATTCTGGCTTGATAACTATCTTATATAACCATTCTGTCATAATTTCCCACACATAAATCAAAGAATTTGGCCTTAAAACCAAGCTCGCTATCAAGCCCAGCAGGCACCACTCTTAGGAGTCAACTCAAACAGGCAGGCAGGAGGCAAGTAATCACTGTGCCTTGGTGGCTAAGCCGCTCTGTTCACCACAAGGAGGGGACTCCATTAAATATTTAAAACAATCACAAAGAGAACACGCAGCAGGTGGACAACGATGATTACTTGCCCACAGCCCTCACAGCAAGTGCCTGACAGCACCTGGGAGGAGGTTTACATCACATTAATGACTCCCCTTTGTAGATTCTATCAAAAAGAGGACTGATAGTTTCACAACTGAGATTTCAAAATAGTGAAGACAAATAGGGCTTCCCAAGTGGCACTAGTGGTGAAGAATCCACTTGCCAAGCAGGAGACCTGGGTTCGATCCCTGGCTTGGGAAGATGCCCTAGAGGAGGGCATGGCAACCCACTCCAGTGTTCTTGCCTGGAGAATGCCATGGACAGAGGAGCCTGGCAGGCTACAGTCCGTGGGGTTGCAAAGAGTCAGATGCAACTAAAGCAACTTACCACATACACAGGGAAGGCAAAGAAGTTAGAAATACAATTTCTACTTCAACAGCACAGCTAAGGCAAACCTTGATGGAATAAATTCTCTGATAAGTCACTGGATTTTTGTTGTATGTTTTAAAGATTGGTGGGTTGCTTGGACCTGGACAGTAGCCAGCTCCCCAAATCTGAGCATCTCTTATGTGCATAGGTGGGCTTCCCTGGTTGCTCCGTGGTGAAGAATCTGCCTGCAATGCAGGAGATGCAGGTTTGTTCCCTGGGTCGGGAGGATCTCCTGGAGAAGGAAATGGGAGCCCACTCCAATATTCTTGCCTGGGGAATCCCATGGACAGAGGAGCCTGGAAGGCTACAGATCATGGGTCACAAAAGAGTCGGACATGATTTAGCAACTAAACAACAATGTGCACAGGTAGCCTGGCCCCTGGATAACCGGCCAGCCATTCTTGTGAAGAGCCAGGGTCACATATGGCTGGTCCCTACGTGGGAGGATATGGTGAACATCCTCACACGGGCCACAGAACATGTGTCCAGCTTCGTACATCTTTGTAGCTAACACATGCTATTGTTCTTCTCTGGCCAGGCAGGTTAAAGACCTGGCTTTCTTGAAGACCTACAAGTCATCAGATTATTGCCACCATCTCTTCTTTACTCCCATGAACAATCATGCTTTATCCTCCCTTTAGCTAGAGACTTTCCTCTTCTTCCCCACTGTGTCTCTGGAGGAAGAGGACATTCACGTTGGTTTGTCCATGATTAAGATCTACTCATCTGTGGTTGCGTGTAAAGATGTTCTCATTTAGAGAAAGCACCTGCCTCCAGCACTCCCTCAGAACCAAAAACCTAGTCCTCAACCAGAATAAAATCTTCACCTGACATTTAGATATTTATATAGTTATAGGAATATAACCATAAGCATGATTTACAAAACATTTATATAGAATTTTATATGCTACAATATGTATAAATGTAGTATGCCTAAGGCTACCCAGCTGGTGATTGGGGCAGATGAGACAAAAAGGTTGGTCTTCTGGCTACAAGTTCACATCTCTGTGGAGGGAGAAACGACAGTGGCAACCCTGCTTTCCAGGCAGCCCCTGAGTAGCTGGTCCCCCTGAGAGGCCACTTAGGGAGAGAGGAATAAACTAGGTACCACAAGGTCCACAGGCTGTTCTGCGCCCTGTCTCAAGGAAGCTGTGTGGCCTCAGGCAAGTGACTTCAGCTCTCTGAGCCTCTGCTTCTTCACTTGTAAATTAAAGAAATCTCTAATATTTCTATTAACTGCAAGTTGATGTATCTACAGTCTGAAATGGCAGAAATAAGGCCAATCCACTAGGGGAGCTCTATTCCAGTTCACTACTAATGATTGGGGTCCTTATTCATGTTCAGTGAAGAGAATCCAAGTGGCCAGGATTACCCAGTGAGCCACTGAGAAAAGTAGGATAGATACCAGTGCTCAGAATAGACTTATGTTGAGAAAATCTATAAGAAAAAAATAGGAAATGCTTTGAAAAGGATTCCCCATGAAACTCCTCTGCAAATTATGATTTTTGTTAACCAGCTTCAAATTATTTGGGGAAGTCAGTAATGTAGAGAATATAAAAGCACATGCTTTCTCCAATAGAGATACCTACTGGAGATAATCCATTAATCCTATATTTAAAAAATGATTTCCTTATATTCTACCACCGATAAACAATGACATTGTAATTATTGGGAAAAACTATGGACCCATGTACCAGACTTAAGAAGAGAGGACTCAAACCTTTGCAAGAAGAGAGCACAGTTCTAAAAGGTACCCTCTACCTCTAAGATAATCCTAGAATTACCTTTAGTGAAAGGGTGAAACAATTCCATTTTGCCTGAGTATTTGTTTACCTTGGGGAAAATACTATGTTAACGAAAGAAATTATCTGAATTGATGGTCTTTATGTTATGATCTATACCATCTTACATCAGGCTTTATAAATTCACACACATATGGACACCTTATCTTTGACAAAGGAGGCAAGAATATACAATGGAGTAAAGACAATCTCTTTAACAAGTGGTGCTGGGAAAACTGGTCAACCACTTGTAAAAGAATGAAACTAGATCACTTTCTAACACCGCACACAAAAATAAACTCAAAATGGATTAAAGATCTAAATGTAAGATCAGAAACTATAAAACTCCTAGAGGAGAACATAGGCAAAACACTCTCAGACATAAATCACAGCAGGATCCTCTATGATCCACCTCCCAGAATTCTGGAAATAAAAGCAAAAATAAACAAATGGGATCTAATTAAAATTAAAAGCTTCTGCACAACAAAGGAAAATATAAGCAAGGTGAAAAGACAGCCTTCTGAATGGGAGAAAATAATAGCAAATGAAGCAACTGACAAACAACTAATCTCAAAAATATACAAGCAACTTCTGCAGCTCAATTCCAGAAAAATAAACGACCCAATCAAAAAATGGGCCAAAGAACTAAATAGACATTTCTCCAAAGAAGACATACGAATGGCTAACAAACACATGAAAAGATGCTCAACATCACTCATTATTAGAGAAATGCAAATCAAAACCACAATGAGGTACCACTTCACACCAGTCAGAATGGCTGCGATCCAAAAATCTGCAAGCAATAAATGCTGGAGAGGGTGTGCAGAAAGGGAACCCTCCTACACTGTTGGTGGGAATGCAAACTAGTACAGCCACTATGGAGAACAGTGTGGAGATTCCTTAAAAATTGCAAATAGAACTACCTTATGACCCAGCAATCCCACTGCTGGGCATACACACCGAGGAAACCAGAATGGAAAGAGACACATGTACCCCAATGTTCATCGCAGCACTGTTTATAATAGCCAGGACATGGAAACAACCTAGATGTCCATCAGCAGATGAATGGATAAGAAAGCTGTGGTACATATACACAATGGAGTATTACTCAGCCGTTAAAAAGAATTCATTTGAATCAGTTCTGATGAGATGGATGAAACTGGAGCCGATTATACAGAGTGAAGTAAGCCAGAAAGAAAAACACCAATACAGTATGCTAACACATATATATGGAATTTAGGAAGATGGCAATGACGACCCTGTATGCAAGACAGGAAAAAAGACACAGATGTGTATAACGGACTTTTGGACTCAGAGGGAGAGGGAGAGGGTGGGATGATTTGGGAGAATGGCATTCTAACATGTATACTATCATGTAAGAATTGAATCGCCAGTCTATGTCTGACGCAGGATACAGCATGCTTGGGGCTGGTGCATGGGGATGACCCAGAGAGATGTTATGGGGAGGGAGGTGGGAGGGGGGTTCATGTTTGGGAACACATGTAAGAATTAAAGATTTTAAAATTTAAAAAATAAAAAACTAAAATAAAATTTAAAAAATAAAATAAAGGAGAAGGCTCATGCCTCTCAGCCTCTTGGGGGAGAGCACTGTGGCTCTGTTTCATTCATCATTAACACAAGCAGTTGACACGGATCAGTGAAACAAAATATTCTTGAAAAGGGAGGAAGCCTAAGCAGATAAGTAATTCTCTTTTCCTGGTATGATACATAACACATACACCATAACACACATACATTTGTAGGACAAATCTATTTAGGCAGAATTCTCACTCTCTTTCACCTCTATCCGCATTGATTAATTCTTTTCCAATTTTCCTCCTCTGCATGAGAAAGGAAACATAAGGAAATTTTAAATTTCAGCACCACTCAAAGAGAACATGTAGAAATCATGACATATTGCCAGATTTGCATTTAAATTGGTATTAGTTGTGCGGCAGCTCGAAAGCCTTTTAGGGGGAAGGCCAAGAAACAATGGTGGCCTAGGTACTTGCTTTATTTTACCATAGGGAAGAAAGTGATTTCACAAAATGGTCACTACTTAACCTACCACAGTTTACTGTCTTCAGACATCACTGCCTCTAACTACTGGATCAGAGCATGAATTTTTTATGTTCAATCCCATAGAACTAACTGTCGCATTTCTGCTCAAGAGCCCAAATTGTTCTTTTTTGTAAATGAGCGAGCAGGCTGTCTTATATTGGAATGGGCTGTAAGTGTGGAGGAAAATGTAAATTGACTGTAAATCACTAATCAGGAAGAGATGAGATAAGAGTCTGCCCGTAGACATAAGGATATGGGATATTCAGGCTTACTGTATTGTATTAGCAAGAAGCATTCTTGAGATACTAATTATTTTTTGCTACATAAGCTATTTTTCAAAAGGAAAAAGGGCAATGATTGGGCAAGAACTTTTTATTCTCCTGTTAAAGGTGGAGATACTTGTAGCCTGAGACTGAGCAGCTCACTCTCCTAGGTACAGATGCTGGAAGAGCTCTTGCACGTGTGTACCTGGAGGTATGGACAGGAATGGCCAAGAATGCAGTTATGCATGTAACATCATGCAAATGTCCACCAGCACTATAGTGGATGGAGCGACACATTCGTACAGTGGAACACTTACCAGCACTGAAAACAAATGAACAAAGTACAAGGGCTCTTGATTCAGGAATTTATACTGAATTTGAAAAAGCAAGCCACAGAAGAAGACATACAGAATAATTCAATTCGTATAAAGTTCACAGATGTGCAAAACATGTAATAACATATAAAAAATGTAATATATAAAACCTACATGATGAAACTATCATTGTTTAGTTGCTAAGTCGTGTCCAACTCTTTCGCAACCCCATGGACTGTAGCCTGCCAAGCTCCTCTGTCCATGGGATTTCCCAGGCATGAATACTGGAGTGGGTTGCCATTTCCTTCTCCAGGGGATCTTCCCAACCCAGAGATCGAACTCATGTCTCCTGCACTGGCAGGCAGATTTTTATCACAAAGCCACTGGGAAGCCCCAGTGAAACTATACATAAAAGCAAAAAATTGTTAAATTCAAATTAGGATAATGGTTTACCTCCGTGTGGGAAAATAAAGGAGACTGAACTAAGGAAGATCAATACAAGGATTCAGAAGCAATGATCGAGTTCTTTCTCTTAAATTGGGTAGTGGGCATTGACTCTATCATGTTTTATTGGGAAGCTTCATCATGTTTTATTATACTTTTGCATATGCCTTATGAAGCAACTTTTAAAATGGTGTAAATATGTTGACTCTTTTTGCTTCCCCAGAATTTGACTTTTGGTCCAAAGCTAAGAGCAGAATAATAGCAATCCATACCAAACTTGGCACTATAATTTGGTGTAAGAATCAACCATCATCTCTTAACTATCTAATATAATATGTTGACTTTGTAACGAATGGGCAATTAACTGTTTTTTTCCTATAGTGAGCCTTTCAGTTTGTTCAGTACTACTGATGTTAATAATAGAATACTGAGATCATTTCTTCACAAAACTGTGTGTTTACAAATCTGTTGTTCAGCATTCTGAAATCAAGAAGGAAAGAAGCACAGCAAAAGGCAAAACTTTATAACATCAGTCCTAACCCAATCATAATGTTAACACATATATTGACACCTGTAAATCATTTCTGCTTTGCTAGTCACAGAACCAAGGTTGGTGGTGTTTTTCTTTACAGGTGGAGACCTAAAGAAATTCTGGATTGTCTACTCTCCCAAGGAAGGTATCTCAAAGCTCAGAAATAATGTATCAGAAACTGAAGCTAGCCAGAGGGTGGTTAGCATTGGGGTGGCTAAGGGAGCACACTGGAGACACCCAACCCAGGCAGGGAGCTCACGAAAGGATGTCCAAGATACAGGCATTGCAGCTAGATGCTGGAGAATAAATAGAGGATACATAGTAGATGTGACCTGGGGGAAGAGAATTCTGGGCAGCTATAGAAACATAAATTTCAGGAATTGAAACTTTCCATGCCATGTTCAGTCACTCAGTCATGTCCGACTCGTTGTGACCCCATGGACTGTAGCCTGTCAGGCTTCTCTGTCCATGGGATTTCCAGGCAAGAACACTGGAGTGGGTTGCCATTTCCTTCTCCAATGCATGGAAGTGAAAAGTGAAAGTGGAGTCTGAGAAACCAGGACTAACTCTCACTTCCAGTTAAATGTTCAGTTATCATTACTGGTCTAGTCTCTGTTCTGCAGCCAGTGTGATCTTTCTAAAGTATAACTCCTTCTTCTCCCGTGTTGATAAGTTGACTACTGATTCCCCTTGCCCATTATAAATACTCAAACTTCTTAGCACGTCTGTCAAAGCCTCTGGATGATCTGGCCCCTGCTTTCTCCTCCCGCCTCATCTACCCGACCCTCCAGCTATGTTAATTCATCTCTGTTCCCAGACTCCTCATGCTCTCAGCCTTGCCTGGAACACATATCTCATCACCATCGTCACCACCATAACACTCCTGCTACTATTCAGACCTTAGCTTGGTAACCTAGTAATTTAATCTCCTAATTTATTGAATACACACCACACACACACACGGAGGCATTTTATGAGTTCATGTAAATTTATCTATATGATACCCTATACTACCTTAGAATTAAACTTCTGCCAAGTCAGAATCTACATTGTCTTAATATATTTTGCACATCAGCACAATGCATGCCTACATAATTAACTTTAAACAGTAACAGAAGCCAACGTACCATTCCTTGGGAGCAATCTTTTAAAATACGGTAGCTGTTCTAATATCTATTGGGAAATAATTATGTTACATACACATTTTTATTACTAACCATTTCATTGTTTAACATAAACTATGTTTAATATAAAATGTGCCTGAATATATTTAATTGCATGGGTTTAACTACATGTTTAATAGAAAATGTTCCTCATAGTAAAAAAGAGCACCAGGCTAGAGAGTTAAGAGTGTCTTTGCAGTTATGTGCGTTAACAGTGAAACACTGAATCCGAATGTCCATCAACACCATAATGGATTTAAAAAATGATGCTGATTCATACAGTGGAATACTCTGCAGCAGTGAAAATGAATGAATGAATTACACACGCATGTGACTCAGGAACATACACGGAATGAAAAAGCAAGACACAGAAGAATACATACAGTATAAATTCAATTATATAAAGTTCAGCGGTGTGTAAAATGGAACAATGTAAGTGGCAGGGTCAAACATATGCAGTGAAACTATATAGCCATTTTGCCACAAATCAGGGTAGAGAAAGGAAGATTTCCTGTCAAACACAGCATTTATACTCAGTTGTGTCCGACTCTTTGCAACCCCATTGATTTTACAGCCCATGGAATTCTCCAGACCAGAATACTAGAGTGGGTAGCCTTTCCCTTCTCCAGGAGATCTTCCCAACCCAGGAATCGAATCAGGGTCTCCTGTATTGAAGGTGGATTCTTTACCAGCTGAGCCACAAGGGAAGTCCAAGAATACTGGAGTGGGTATCCTATCCCTTCTCCAGCAGATCTTCCCAGTCCAGGAATCGAACCAGGGTCTCCTGCATTGCAGGGGGATTCTTTTTTTTTTTTTTTTGCAGGGGGATTCTTTACCAGCTGAGCCATGAGGGAAGCCTGTCAGTCAGCAGTAGGCGATGTGGAAAGTCAGATCACAGGGGAAAGATTCAGAAGAACTGCCAGTCAGCTCAGGAGTTGCTGTGGATTTGCATGATGTTCCTTTGGGGCTCTGGCCAGCAATGCATCCACAGGGTGACAAGAGAACCTTAAAACTGCAACCAGAGGCCTCCTCTTACCTCAGCATCAAAGCGGGGATCCTGGTAGGCATCACTGATGTTCACTGGAAGGCCCGTGGAAGCCACCAGCTCGGCAACACTGTTATTTATTAGCCAGTCAGAGTACGATGATTTCTCCATGCTTTCTTTGAAACTATCAGAACACCAAGGCAAGCAGAAAGAAAAGAGAAAAACATCAGTTTACCTGAAAGCTAACCTGTAAAAGTACTCCTGTAGCAGGACTATCCATCCTCATTAAGAAGGGGCATGTGACTTTAGTCACAGAACAATAGCAAGGTAATTAGCAGCAGCTACGTCAAAATGACTTACCTGCTATCTTGTAAAATAATCAGCTCCATGGGTAGAAATGATAGATTCTTTAAGATCCAGAGGACAACTCTAGGTTTTATTTAGCCCCCAAAGCAGGCAGAGGTAGAACAGATAATCCGGAAATGACCAAAATTGATGATAAGATGCCAATGCCACGGCATAATAAATTACACTCACCCTCCTCAGCCCACACCTCTTAACAGAGCAGACTAGATGCTTGATACTAGGGAAAATGAAACCCAAGAGTGAGGAAGAATTCAGAAACAAATTGAAAATTTACAGAAGTGTAGCAAAAGAGCGTGTCTAGACTCCATCTTAGTGTTCTGTAGCCATTTTTTGTAGTGTCAGAGTATATTTCTTAACAAAAATACATTTCCTACTTACAAAATCTTACTGAGAAATGTTTTAACCCTACCCTTGACATTAATAATTTAAAATATATCCATGTATGATTTTAACAAGGAATTTTATGTTAAATGATTTTGTTAACTTTCCTCTGTGCCCCTTTCACTACAAAGGTCAAATTTACACAAATGCCATAAGAATTAGTAAGATTCCCCACTTCATCCCTCCCCTCCATCATTTCTTCCTCCTGTACCTACTGAGCACTGCCAGGAGCTGCAGGAAGTACAAACTGGAGTACTGTTCAAATTAGCAACATCAAGGAAGATTTCCTGGAGGATGTTAGGTTTATGGCGTGGCCAGTAATAATTGAAATTACGTAAATGAATGTAACTGTACAGGGCAATGCTTTTCAAAGTACATTCCGTGGAACCCTGGGTTCCTGAAGATGTTAATGAATGTACTATAGTAAGAATAATAACTCTATTGACTTTTTAATCTGAGCTGCAGTGTACAAAAGAAAAACACTAAATTCTGTACATAGAAAGTGAAAGTGAAGTCGCTCAGTCCTGTCCGACTCTTTGCGACCCCATGGCCTGTAGCCTACCAGGCTCCTCTGTCCATGGGATTTTCCAGGCAAGAGTACTGGAGTGGGTTGCCATTTCCTTCTCCAGGAGATCTTCCTGACCCAGGGATTGAACCTGGGTCTCCCACATTGTAGGGAGATGCTTTACCATCTGAGCCAGTCATTGTTATTATGCAATAATGTGTCTGTGTGGAATTTGTGCTGTACTGGGAATGCCAGGAACTGGCATGGAGTGTCCACTGGTTATGTGAATGAGAGGGAAGCGCAGACATTATTTACCATCATTAATACATCTCATCTGTAATGACCGTTGGTCTGCGTCTGATAAGTTCAACATGGATTTGTGATGCTTGTTATTCAGTCCTTATTGCGTATTAAATGTTACTTGCACATAAACGTATTCCTTATGGATCTCCAGCTGAAAATGAAAGCATTAATAAAAAACAGAGGTGAATTTCTCTGGTGGTGGCTAAATTAAAGAGGTAAAAAGACTGAGGACTTCAAAGAGAAGACAAGCTCTTTATTTTCTCAAACAAGCAAAAGAACAACAAAAAAAGTCCATGTTTTATTTTGTTTATTATGCCCATGAGAAGTGAAATTTCACATTGTGCTACAATGAAAGCAGAAAACAGGAAGAAACATGAAAATGGACCTGATATAAGGATCCAATTTAATGAAGTCATTTGTCAGTTTATAAAAGGGTATGACTGAATGCTGATCATTTCTTGCAGAGATTCATGGATCAGTTGATTCATTCTGTGCTGCTGGTGTACCATAATTATTTTTTACATCCTCTGTGATGAAACAGTGTAGAAAGTGCTGACCTACAGTGTGGTGAGAAGAGCTGTGGTGGGACCTTGGGGATGAGCTAGGGAAGGAAATGAGAAAGATATGTAGGGGTTGGGGGAGGCTAAGCACGGATCTGAGAACTGAGGAAGGTCATTTGGGGCCATAATCAATCTAAGGGCTTCCCTGACGGTTCAGATGGTAAAGAATCTGCCTGCAAAGCAAGAGTGAAAGTGAAACTGTCGGTCACTCAGTCGTGTCTGACTCTTTGCAACCCCATGGACTGTAGTCCATCAGGCTCCTCTGTCCATGAAATTCTCCAGGCAGGAATATTGGAGTGGGTTGCCATTTTCTTCTCCAAGGGATCTTCCCAACCCAAGGGTTGAACCTGTGTCTCCTGCATTGCAGGATGACTCTTTCCCATCTGAGCCACCAGGGAGTCCCGCAGTGCAAGGGACTGGGGTTTGATCCTTGGTGGGTCACAAACAGCTGGACATGACTAAGCCACTAACACTTTCACAATCAATCTAAGGAGACTCACTGCAGTTTGGAAACACATCAAAAATTTGATTCCTCCGTAGGCTGTGAGTGCAGATGAGATTGTGGTAGCTCAGTGGATCTCAGTTGCCATGTGCATAACTGCAAAATAACCAGTTAGGTTATTTTAACTCTTTAAAGAGTTAAGATTAAGATTAGTTTAAAGTAACAAGAAAATAGTAAAGAAATCCTTTAGCTTATATTTTACTAGGACCAGGTGCATAGGAAGCTTGGGTTTTTAAGTGAGTTTCCTGTAAAGAGCTACAGTTTGATTCCTCTTCCTCAGTGGTATCTTGATTCCAAGTATGAGATTCACACTGACTCAAAGAGAACTTCATGAGCTGAAACATACTGACCGTGGAGGGATAAAAGAGAATTGTCTTATTGCACAGAACACATAATTCCTGAAATGTGGCTGTCCCTGAAATGAGGCCCAGTGAGTAAATACAAACATCAAGGTCGACAAGGTGCCAAGCAGCGTAGGAGAGAAATCTATACAAGTAAAACTAATCAGACAAATAAAATACCCCAGGATGAGGAACTTCACCAAGTTTAATTGTCTGAAAAACCTCTCTCAGCTAAAGGTTCAAACATAGAAAACTGTATGAAAATAAATATAAGACTATTTTTTAGAATTAATTCTCAAAATGAGTCTCTAAATTAGAAGACAAAATATCTGAATAAAATGATGTTAATCATTAGACTGTGTCTGTATTGATGGTTTTGTTCTCAAAATCAGAAAGACTGATTTCCTTTAGGATTGACTGGTTTGATCTCCCCACAGTCCAAGAGACTCTCAAGAGTCTTCTGCAGCACAATTCAAAGGCATCAATTCTTCTGCGCTCAGCTTTCTTTACAATCCAACTCTCACATCCGTACATGACTACTAGAAAAACCATAGCTTTGACTATATGGACCTTTATCAGTAAAGTAATGTCTCTGCTTTTTAATACACTGTCTAGGTTTGTCATAGCTTTTCTTCCAAGGAGCAAGCGTCTTTTAATTTCATGGCTGCAGTTACTGTCCACAGTGACTTTGGAGCCCAAGAAATGAAAATCTGACACTGTTTCCACTTTTCCCCCTTCTATTAGCCATGAAGTGATGGGACTTGTCTTTCCTAGAGGCTCCCGATACTTCACTCTTTCAAGAATGACCATTAGTTGGGCTGCTGCAAAATGCTGGAAAGTCATAAGTGAATCTTGAATGAAATGATCTATAAGGGTCTTTTCTTTTTTTCTGACAAAAGGGAATTGATACATGGGAACCCATCTGTATACATATGGTCTCCTCAGCTCCTCCCCCTACCTGTACAGAAGGAGATATAGACAGAAACTAAAGAGGCCCCACCTTCAGGAAGCTCGCAAGCAATGACAATGGATTGTGATGCCCTAAATGAAGATGTAAAGACATTTTGGGAAGAGAGAAAAGAAGGATCAGTTCTGTCTAGGCTGGGAATGATATTTGAGAACTGCTTCACAAAGGAAGTTAGTATAAGCTGATCTTATAAGGAGGATAAGTAAGAGTCATCTGGCAGAGAAAGAAGGAAAAAGCAATTCAGACAAAACCACAACAGGACTCAAGCTTTAGAAGTGTGAGGTTTTCTGTACTGGTGTAATGAATGGTAGAGCTAAAACTTAGACTAAATGGCAGAAGTGATGACTACGGCTCTAATAGAAGAGGCAGCCTCTATATTGCGTAGTTCCATGCACAAACACAACCACATTTATACTTATGGTTCCCACACACATGTCAGCAGCCCATTGAGTCCTAAGTTCCCTATGTATGCATCTAAGCACTTTCTGGACATTGCCTCCTGGTTATCCACAGACATCTCAAATTTAACATTTGCAAGATTGAACTAACACACTCTCCTTGACGTGTTAACAATCATTAAAAAAAAACCAACTGTGACCATTAACTAAAAATAGATCATTGGGTAAGGAATAGAAGTTTCAACATAGACACAATCTGTTTTCTTATTTTCGGGTCATGATTGATTATCAGTTGCCCTCTGATAGGCTGAGTATTATACAGTGGGGGTAGGATTCAGAGAGACGAAGAATCAGGAACACCAAGAACTCTTCCAGACCGAAATTTCTTTTTTATGCTTTGTAAACAAAAACTGATTTTTAATCTACACCTTGTACCTGGTACTAGTTTCCATCTTGCTCCATTGACCAGAGGTCAGTCTGAACTTTTGGTTCACAAAGAGAAATGCCTTTATTTTTTCTTCTCAAGTAAACCTGTCTATCTCTGGGTCCTTCCTGAAGCTTCGAGCTGTGCAACATTATTTGAAGTTGTCTTTTAATTAGGAGATTAAGGAACTAAGTCAATATCAGTTGAACTCAAAGCTAGGACCCCAGCAGGAGAATCTCAAATGCCTAGATCTAGGACATTAATAATTTCCTACTGCCCTCAGCATATCTTTGAAGGTTACCAAATAAGTCTTAGACATAAAAGGTAATGGGAGAGAACTTAATTAGCAAGTAGAACCAGCCTGTCAATTGTTATACTGTGGTGGGAGAGGAAGATGCTCTAAGTTGCAGACCTTCTGAATTTTATCATGACCTGAACTTGTTAATTATGGTCCATCTTGAGGATACTTCATTACACTTGTATTTCTCATTTTAGGTATTGTGTTATCAGAAATTAAGACATGGACACCAAATAACACATTTCCTGCCCTTCATTTCCTCAAGTTGTACAATGGGAATGATGAGATTTATCACTCCAAGGAGTTGGTGTCATTTTGGGAAGCATCTTGCACCTCTCAGCTGGATGTCAGATGGCATTACTGTGAGTAGTTGGCGTTTACAATTTAGTATCAGGTAGTGACAACTGCTTGGTTTCATAGCGGAGTGAATCTGGGTTTTCGGGGGTTGTTTCTGTTTTTTGTTTTTCTTTGTATTTTGGCCCAACATTTCCTTGCTATGAGACTACAGATCAAATTTTAATAACTCTGACTGTTAGTTTCCATAACAGAAATTAGGGGAAATACAACCCATTTTACAGGGTTGTCTTGAGGATACAACAATGTAATGTTGAATAATGCATAACACATAGAAAGCTCTCACTATTAGTTCCTTGTAGCCCAAAGATTCTTCATTTATTAAAAACACTAGGTGAGGTATAGTCTGTTTATCTACTGGGACAGGAAAGATGTGACTGTTTTTTTGGCTGTGGCATTGTTGCCAGATTTGGAGGGGTGCTGAAGTAAAAATGTGCTAGCTGGTAAAACTGTTGACAATAAAGGATAAAGTTAAAATTCTATCCATCTCGGTGTGTCAAGTAGCCCTATCACATCTCTCTTTGGGGCTCCTGTGGGCACCTCCACCCGTCTGCTCTGGACTGAGAGCATATCTTCCCACAAGTCCTATGCATATGTCTACACAGCAAGAAAGAAGTGGACTCAATGCGTTAAAATATTAACTAAGGCATGTTAAATGAGAGACCTAAAAAAATGAGACAGTAAAGCATAAAAAAACCAATCATTAACTTTCAAGTTGCTATGATTCTGTTTACTGTGTGGCATCAATATAGGGGACAGCTGACCTGCACAGGCTACTATTTTATGTTTGATCTCAGTACTTCTTCATGTGCCTTGTTTTCATGGAATGTTTTTATAGCTTTTATCCTTCTCTGTGACAGTCTTACTAAAGTGATAAGACCACTGATCCAAAATACATAGGGTAATGAGAAGGTTTGTCTTTCATTTAGTCTTCATATTCTAAGTCAGGAAAAAGGAAAAAAAATAACTAAAATATATTTGAGAAGTGAAAGCTAGATGTTTGGGAAATGTCTCCTTGAGTTTCCTAAGATTTTTGGAAGACACAAAAGTTTATTAGAAATATGGCCTCTCCCTCACTGATGTTTGATTATTATAATTAGTATTATGCAAATGGGGTATAGACACATACATTACTACTGCCATGGAGGTTATTTATAAAATAGGGTTATATTTGGGGAGGGGGATTTGGGGCCATTTAAGCCCAGAAATATCAAAGTGATATTATCCCTGCACAGTTCAGTTGCTCAGTCATGTCCAATTCTTTGTGACCCCCATGAACCGCAGCACACCAGGCCTCCCTATCCATTGCCAACTCCTGGAGTTTACTCAAACTCATGTCCTTTGAGTCAGTAATGACATCCAACCATCTCATCCTCTGTCGTCCCCTTCTCCTCCTGCCTTCAATTTTTCCCAGCATCAGGGTCTTTTCAAATGGGTCAGCTTTTTGCATCAGGTGGCCAAAGCATTGGAGTTATAGCCTCAATATCAGTCCTTCCAGTGAACACCCAGGACTGATCTCCTTTAGGATGGACTGACTGGATTTCCTTGCAGTCCAAGGGACTCTCAAGAATCTTCTTCAACACCACAGTTCAAAAGCATCAGGTCAGGCATAAATTGTTCCAGTGTCAACACTCCATCCATATAACATTCTCTATATTTTGTGGGAAAAGGAGGTTGGATATAACTAGATGACTCTAACAATGGAGCTTCCTGATAAATAAGCGGCCTTGGCACCAAGTGGAAGCCTCAGAGCTCAGTTGCTGGTACCTGGAAGACTGAGCTACTGATCCACTTCCTTGTTACACAATCAAAAGGAAGTTGGGCCATCTGGATCTTTTACTTTTCAACTAGCAACATTAAATATTGGCATAAGTTTCAGCAGCCCTGAATTTATCAGATGATGGACAATCAAAAAGAACAGACTTTTAGACTCTGTGGGAGAGGGAGAGGGTGGGATGATTTGGGAGAATGGCATTGAAACATGTATACTATCAGGTAAGAAACAAATTGACAGTCTATGTTCGATACAGGATACAGGATGCTTGGGGCTGGTGCACGGGGATGATCCAGAGAGATGATATGGGGTGGGAGGTGGGAGGGGGGTTCAGGATTGGGAACTCATGTACACCCCTGGCTGATTCATGTCAATGTATGGCAAAATCAATACAGTATTGTAAAGCAAAATAAAGTAAAAATTAAAATTAAAAAAAAAGAATGTCCTAAGGTTCTCATTTATAGGAAGTTACACAACAACACAAATCTTACATTTCAAAGATGACTGGTTATGGTGGTGATGATGCTATTTTAATGTTTAATATTTTAAAGATTTTCTTCATTCCTTGAAAATAGAATAAGTATCACATTTTTATTCTTACAAAACACCCATCACATGCTTCCTAGCAGAGGTGCAGTTAAAGAAAGAAGATCCACGAACAAGAAAGTAAAAGAGAATATAGTCATGATATACTATAGAAGTATTCTGTCTTACATCAGTGTGTAAGTTTGTCTAACTTACTACTCTAGGTAATCGAGACGTTTCAAAGAAGGTAAGTAGAACAGAGAGACTTTCCAAATTGGTAAAGCCTACAAAAGTTTGTCCCTCCATAAAAGAATGAGAATGCTAGCAAAAAATGGTCAAAATCAACTTTTTGAAAACTGAGGAAATTAAAGAGAGGCTTACAAAAATCCAAAGAGTGTTCATTCAAGAAAAACAGTTGAATCTCTATAAGGACAGCAAGTTGTGTGTTATTTTAACTTACCTTATTCTCATCTCCCTGTCTCAAGCTCTGGGGTAGTGGTGAAAACCAACAGACTCATAATCACGCTAGCTTTGAAAACCAGTTGCCAAGTAGCCACTGGCGGAGGAACAATGGGTTTGGAGCTCCCCAAAAGTCACACCCCTAGAGAATTGTTATTATTTGACCTATTTGGCAGCTCCATGGAAACCTCCACTCATAAAGCTTTTCTGTATTTGACCTGACTTTGAGCTTGCTCACTAAGAACACCCTTTATCCCAAAGCATTCGTTGGGGGGTAAAATGGCAGCAGTTGTTTAATATCACAACTGCTTTTGGCAGAGAAACACTTACAGCTAACAAGAAGCTGACCAGAAAACTTAAAAGAAGAAGTATGGGAATAAGATGTTACTAGGGAGATTTGCAAAGTTCCGACACATTCCTGGAAATATAGAGTTGAATGTATGCTCAGAAAAGACCAGAGAAGGTCCTAAACTCCCACCTCTGGTTGACCTTGAAGTTCTGTGAAAGCAGAAGTGAAAGCTAAGTAAACTTCCTGTCAGAGAATTGAAGGTACCCCACACATGCACACAGATCCCTCAGCAAGGCTGGAAGACTTATTGGTTCTTTTTTTTTTTCTTTAAGGAAATTCAACCCAGTCATTAGCTGACAACTGAGCTAACTAAGGAGAGAATTCAGTTGCCACACACAACAAAGATAGTTCAAGAAAGCCAGTAAACAACAAATAGCAGAAACAACAATAACAGAAACAAATATAAACAACAGCAAAGCCTGGATGGAATGAGTCAGGAGCTGATATTATTTCCAGTATTCGTTTAAACTATTCCATTTTAAACTGAGAGAGAGAAATAAAAAAAATAAACAGGAAAAAAAGCAATCAACAGAAACTGCCTCAAGTAAGCCCAGATGTTGGACTTACCAGACAAAGACTTTAAATTGGCTGATATAAATGTGTTCAAAATACTAAAGGAAACCATACTCCGACCTGCCCCCCCAAAAAAGAGCCTAAAGAAAAACATGAGAAAAATGTCTCACCAAATAGATAATATTAATAAAGAGATGAAAATCATAAAAGGAACCAAATAAAAAATTCTGGAATTGAAAATTATAATAATTGAAATAAAAATTCACTAAGAGGGATGAACAGGAGGTATGAGAAGCCAAAAGAACTTGAAGATAAGTTAATTGAAGATAGAGAGTATCTGGTCTGAGGAACAGAAAGAAAAAAGAATGAAAGAAAAGAGTCTTAGCAACTTTTAAGCACATGAACATATGGATAATGGAAGTCTCAGACAGAGAGGAGACAAGAAAAGGAGAAGAAAAGATATTTGAAGAAACAAAGGAGAAAATATCACATATTTGACTAAAATAAACATTCAGTCAGTTCAGCTCAGTTGCTCAGTTGTGCCCGACTCTTTGTGACCCATGGACTGCAGCATGCCAGGCCTCCCTGTCCATTGCCAACCCTTGGAGTTTACTCAAACTCATGTCCTTTGAGTCAGTAATGCCATCCAACCATCTCATCCTGTCGTCCCCTTCTCCTCCTGCCCTCAATCTTTCCCAGCAGCAGGTGACCAAAGGATTGGAGTTTCAGCTTCAGCATCAGTCCTTCCAATGCACACCCAGGACTGATCTCCTTTAGGATGGATCTCCTTGAAGTCCAAGGGACTCTCAAGAGTCTTCTCCAACACCACAGTTCAAAAACATCAATTCTTTGGGGCTCAGCTCTGTTTATAGTCCAATTCTCAATCCATACATGACTATTGGAAAAACCATAGCTTTGACTAGATGGACCTTTGTTGGCAAAGTAATGTCTCTGCTTTTGAATATGCTGTCTAGGTTGGGCATAACTTTTCTGGAGCATGTGTCTTTTAATTTCATGGCTGCAGTCACCATCTGCAGTGATTTTGGAGTCCCCCAAAATAAAGTCTGACACTGTCTCCACTGTTTCCCCATTTATTTCCCATGAAGTGATGGGACCACATGCCATGATCTTAGTTTTCTGAATGTTGAGTTTTAAGCCAAATTTTTCACTCTCCTCTTTCACTTTCATCAGGAGCCTCTTTAGTTCTTCTTTGCTTTCTCCCATAAGGGTGGTATCATGTGCATATTTGAGGCTATTAATATTTCTCCCAACAATCTTGATTCCAGCCTGTGCTTCATCTAGCCTGGCATTTCTCATGATGTACTCTGCATATAAGTTAAATAAGCAGGGTGACAATATACAGCCTTGACATACTCCTTTCCCTATTTGGAACCAGTCCATTGTTCGATGTACGGTTCTAACTGTTGCTTCCTGACCTGCATACGGATTTCTCAAAAGGCAGGTCAGGTGGTCTGTATTCCCATCTCTTTCAGAATTTTCCACAGTTTGTTGTGATCCACACAGCCAAAGGCTTTGGCATAGTCAATAAAGCAGAAGTAGATGTTTTCCTGGAACTCTCTTGCTTTTTCGATGATCCAGCGGATGTTGGCAATTTGATCTCTGGTTCCTCTGCCTTTTCTAAAACCAGCTTGAACATCTGGAAGTTCACGGTTCACGTATTGTTGAAGCCTGGCTTGGAGAATTTTGAGCATTACTTTGCTAGCGTGTGAGATGAGTGCAATTGAGCGGTAGTTTAAGCATTCTTTGGCATTCTTTCTTTGGGTTGGAATGAAAACTGATCTTTTCCAATTCCATGGCCACTGCTGAGTTTTCCAAATTTGCTGGCATACTGAGCGCAGCACTTTCACAGAATCATCTTTTAGGATTTCAAATAGCTCAACTAAAATTCCATCATCTCTACTAGCTTGGTTTGTAGTGATGCTTCCTAAGCCCCACTTGACTTCACATTCCAGGATGTCTGGCTCTAGGTGAGTGATCACAACATCATGATTATCTGAGTCGTGAAGATCTTTTTTGTATAGTTCTTCTGTCTATTCTTGCCACCTCTTCTTAATATCTTCTGCTTCTGTTAAGTCCATACCATTTCTGTCTTATATTGTGCCCATCTTTGCATGAAATTTTTCCTTGGTATCTCTAATTTTCTTGAAGAGATCTCTAGTCTTTCCCATTGTATTGCTTTACTCTATTTCTTTGCATTGATTGCTGAGGAAGGCTTTCTTATCTCTCCTTGCTATTCTTTGGAACTCTGTATTCAAATGGGTATATCTTTCCTTTTCTCCTTTGTCTTTCACTTCTTCTATTCACAGCTATTTGTAAGGCCTCGTCAGACAACCATTTTGCCTTTTTGTATTTCTTTTCCTTAGCGATGGTCTTGATTCCTGCCTCCTGTACAATGTCATGAACCTCCGTCCATAGTTCTTCAGGCACTCTATCAGATCTAATCTCTTGAATCTATCACTTCCACTGTACAATCGCAAGGGCTTTGATTTAGGTCATACATGAATAGTCTAGTGGTTTTCCCTAATTTTTTCAATTTAAGTTTGAATTTGGCAATAAGAAGTTCATGATCTGAGCCATAGTCAGCTCCCGGTCTTGTTTTTGCTGACTGTATAGAACTTCTCCTTCTTTGGCTGTGAAGAATATATTCAATCTGATTTTGGTATTGACCAAAAGAAACATTAATCTATACATTTAAGGATCTCAACAAAATCCAAGTAAGATAAACTCACAAGGATCCACACCTAGACATAACATTAACAGACTACTGAAAACTAATGGAAGCCAGAATGCAGCTGAATGACACAGTCAACGTGCTCAAAGAGAAAGACCATTAAGGAGGAACTGTATATCCAGCAAAATTATACTTTAAAAATAAAGGAGAGGTTGAGACATTTTCAAATAAACAAGAACTGAGAAGATTCATTACCAGCAGACATGCCCTAGAAGAAATACTAAAGGTTGTCATTCAGGCTGAAATTAAAGAACACGAGAGATGAAGATCATGGCATCCAGTCCCATCACTCCATGGGAAATAGATGGAGAAACAGTGGAGACAGTGTCAGACTTTATTTTTTGGGCTCCAAAATCACTGCAGAGTGTGACTGTAGCCATGAAATTAAAAGACGCTTACTCCTTGGAAGAAGAGTTATGACCAACATAGGTAGCATATTCAAAAGCAGAGATATTACTTTGCCGACTAAGGTCCATCTAGTTATTGGACTGTGAAGAAGGCTAAGCGCCGAAGAATTGATGCTTTTGACCTGTGGTGTTGGAGAAGACTCTTGAGAGTTCCTTGGACTGCAAGGAGATCCAACCAGTCCATTCTGAAGAAGATCAGCCTTGGGATTTCTTTGGAAGGAATGATGCTAAAGCTGAAACTCCAGTACTTTGGCCACCTCATGCGAAGAGTTGACTCATTGGAAAAGACTCTGATGCTGGGAGGGATTGGGGGCAGGAGGAGAAGGGGACGACCGAGGATGAGATGGCTGGATGGCATCACGGACTCGATGGACGCGACTCTGAGTGAACTCCGGGAGTTGGTGATGGACAGGGAGGCCTGGCGTGCTGCGATTCATGGGATTGCAAAGCGTCAGACACGACTGAGTGACTGAACTGAACTGAACTGAGAGAGTAATCTAAACCCACATGAAGAAGTAAAGAGCACTGAAAAAGGTAACTCTATAGTAAACACAAAAGATAGCATAGGTGTATTTTTTGTTTGTAACCTTTTTCCCCCCTCCTATCTCATTTAAAAGATAACTGCATAATGATTATTTATGGGGTTATAATGTAAAAACTACAATTTTTAAGACAACAATAACACAAGGGTGGGAACTATATGAGTAACTTTTCTTGCGCTACAATATTAAGTTGGTATTAATCCAAATTAGACTGTTACAAGTTAAGATGTTAATTGCAATCCCCAGGGCAATCACTAAGGAAATCATTGAAAAAAATAATAAAAGAAATGACAAGATAATTTAAATGGCCCATTAAAAGCTGATACTACAAAAGAAGGCAGAAATGAAGAAACAGAGGGACAAAGAGACTTAAGACATGTAGAAAACAAATAACAAAAAAGGTAGATGTAAATTCTACTTTATAAGTAATCATTTTAAATATAAATGAATTAAACACCCCAAACAAAAGGCAAAGATTGGCAGAACAGATACAATAACATGAGCCCATATAACAACTATATGCTGTTTATTAGAGACATACTTTAGGTTCAAAGACACAAACAGGTTAAAGTAAAAAGATGAAAATATATCTACCTCAAACAAATCCTCCCCAAGGTGCCTAATTCCAAGTACAATATGTATTTGAGTGAAAAAGCTGACTTAAACCTCTACATTAAAAAAACTAAGATCATGGCATCTGGTCTCATCACTTCATGGCAAATAGAAGGTGAAAAACACAGAAGCAGTGACAGATTTTATTTTCTTGGGCTCCAAAATCACTGTGAACAGTGACTGTAGCCATGGAATTGAAAGACATTTACTCCTTGGAAGGAAAGCTATGACAAACCTAGACAGCATATTGAAAAGCAAAGACATCACTTTGTCGACAAAGGTCCATATAGTCAAAGCTTTTTTTCTAGTAGTTTTTGGCTTTCTAGTAGACATATACAGATGATTTTTCTAGTATTCATGTACAGATGTGAAAACTGGACCATAAAGAAGGCTGGGCACCGAAGAATTGATGCTTTTGAATTGTGCTGCAAAGTATTCTTGAGTCCCTTGGACAGCAAGGAGATCAAACCAGTCAACCCTAAAGGAAATCAGTCCTGAATATTCACTGGAAGGACAGATGCTGAAGCTGAAGCTCCAATACTTTGCCCACTGGATACAAAGAGCTGACTCACTGGAAAGACCCTGACGCAGGAAAAGATTGAAGGCAAGAGGAGAAGAGGGCAGCAGAGGATGAGATGGTTAGAGAGCATCACCAGCTCATTGGACATGAATTCCAGCAAACTCTGGGGGACAGTGAAGGACAGGGAAGCCTGGCGTTCTGCAGTCCACGGGATTGCAAAGAGTCGGGAACGACTTAGTGACTCAATAACAACAACAAAATGTATTTGAGTGAAGAAGTTCTGAAATGTTTGGGAAAATCAGTTTCACACAATGCTTATATTTTAAAATAACCAGCATAGGCACTGATTGAGGCCACACACACTGCAAGTGTTAATCAAAAATTTCTTAAATGTCTAAAGTTGTGTTGTGGGTCACAACAATGTAATGGATGATGAAATTAATTCTGTGGGTTCAGACAGCAGGTGTTTTTTTTTAAAAGAATAGACTAAATCAGAAGTTACATAAATAGTAAAGGTAAGCATAGTTTCAAGAAACATGTTTTAGATATATGTGTGTGTGCATTTGTGTATATCTTTATATACATTAACTAGGTTTGGATATAAAATGTTTACTTTTGCTGTAGGTTGTGATGAAAAGGTTGAAATTCACAAGCTAGGGGATACACAGTGAAATTGGCACAGTTAGGATTTATGGTAAAGATATTAGCAACATTGTCCATGGCAGGTGCAGAATTTCTAATTCCCCAGAGCATCATCGGGATGGCGTGCTTTTCGGTGGCAATGTCGCAGCAGGGATGAGTCACATCACACTTCCTGGAAGCACAAGCCCAAAATCATATTCATAATCTAGACAACTGCTGGAGATCACCTCACCTGGGCCAGGTTCATGTCAGAGTTATAAAATGTATACTATGACTGTAAGACACAATCACAGTAAATTGTGATAAACAAAATCCTCATCATACGTAGTCTCTCCAGGCTAACACAGTCTATTCCAAGTTTATTCCTGAAAATGTCACTGCTGCTGGACGAAAACAAAGAACATCTCAAGGAGTCTTGTTTACAAATACTTGACCCAAGGCTAGAGCTCATCCTATAGTTTTGTCTCATTATAGTCACATCTCATGGAAGTCAGTTCCTTCTTGCCTCTCAAAAGATCAGATTTGGGATGGAAGCCTAAAAGAATGGGTTACAGAGAAGTGAGGAGTGCTACAAGGAAAAAAATTTATTTATAAAACTAGATTCCACATAAAATTGAAAAGGAAAAGAAAAAAAAATCAATAAGGCATTGAAACTTGAGTTTCAGTATTTTGACCCGAAAAATGCAATGCAGAAAACTAGTGTTGAGAAGAATCATAGGGCTATCCAATCTGAGAAATGAAATAAACCCTAAAAGTCTCCAAGATACTTCTTAAAGTTGAGTTGTACCCTCAGGGCGTAGATGTAGATAAGTTAAGGGATAGAAAAGCCACAAGAAAAACATGTGAAGGGGCCATACTATTTCATTGAATCTGCAATAAATCAATTGTAAAATGCACTGTTATTTTTGAACCACTGAAAGAAGACAAAAAATGCTGCAATGAGTCAATGTATTCTTTTCACTTAAAATATTAATATTTTCATCTTACTTTAGAGATCTTTTAGGTTAGACATACATTTTATCATATGCCACTCTTGAAGGAAAATTTTAACTATGTAAGTTGATTATATATAGAAGGAAAACTTACGAGCAAAGAAATTGACCAAGACATTTCTAAAATTGCTTCAAATTCAGTGTCACTCTTCTGAACCACTTTTCAATACAGAGTCTTCGATGTTCACAGAAACGAGCTTTGAGTCACCAGGATGCAGCCTTTTTTGGAAGAGTGCTCCACTATCACCTTTAGGACGCTCTTCCGAGCTGCCAACCCCCCCCCTGCAAGTTTCCATGCTGCCATTCTACTGAACCTGGTAAGAGGGCTCATTGGCAGGTTTTTAGATAACGACCAGACTCACCTTCCTTCCTCAAGTATCCTTTACTTGGCGTGTCGACAGAAATTGTAAGGGTTTGCTGCTGTCCAGCCACGCCACCAGCAATTCTTTTATTAGACTGTGCAGATACATGTTTGAAAACTGTGTCAAGACCTAACATAATTGGAAGTTCATGCAGGGCTCCTGGCCATGTGTTCCACGGGGCAGAAAAGATGTGCACACACATACACACACACACAGCAACATCGAGTTCAATCTTATTCTTACATGATATGGGGTTCAGATTCATACACTAACACTGCATTCATTTCCTATTTCTGCATAACAAACTATTACAGAATTAGCAGCTTAAAACAACACTCTTTTGTTATCGCACAATTCTTGGAGATCAGAAACTTATGGCGTTTGTCAGCTGGATTTACTGCTTAGGATCTCACGAGACCAAAATCATGGTGCTGACAGAACTTCATTCCCTTCAGGAGGTTCTGGGGAAGAATCAAGCTCATTCAGGTTGTGGGAAGAGTTCAATTTGCTGTAGCTGTAACATGGTGGTCCTGATCTCCTTGACATGTGGTCCTGTGTATATTTAAGCCAGAAATATGTGTTGAATTCTGCTCATACTTCAAATTTCTCTGATTTCCACCTATCTAACTTCCTTTTTAATCCTCAACTGGGAGAAAGCTCTGTATTTAAGAGTTTGTGATTACACTGTATCCACCTAGCTAATCCCGGAATAATCTCCCTATTTTAGCATCAATTGATTAACCACCTTAGTTACATCTGCACAGTCTCTTTGGCTATGTAATGTAACATATTCATGAATATGACAGAGCAGGTGAAGGTCATGGGGGCCCAAATTCTGTCTACCACCTTTAGTTTGACTTTGTTATTTAAAATTAAACATGATGGCAAGTTTTAACCATCTGATGTTATGCATGGCCTCATGCTGAAATGCTGCACTTTGATTACACTGGACCCATCCAGATAATTCAGGATAATCCCCCCATCTCAAGATTCTTAATCACATCTGCAAAGTCCCTTTTGCCAAGTAACATTCACAGATTCTACATATTCAGATCTGGATATCTTTGAGGGGGTTATTACTCTGCCTACCATACATACACCTTTGTCTTTTCAAAGAATGCTTTAGCTCTCCACCCTCCAGGCTGACCTGCATGCTGGCAGGCTCATTAAACAGAAAGCCTTGCCTTTTAACTGCTCTGAGATTTCTAGTTTTATTTTCCTCTTCCCCTTCCAGTTGTACTAAATGAAAAATATAGCAAGAAGATTAAATTTTCTTTAAAAAAGATTGCTTCCCATTGAAGTAAATTTTTTTTCCCTTCAACTGCCTTACTCCCCAAATGCTGAAGTCGTTACAAAACTTGGGCTTTAAATAATAATTATTTCCACTATATTCTATTAAATGATTAAGTGAAAATATCCTTTTAGCCAGCTGTTAACTTCTAGAAATTACAGACATTTAACTTTTTTAAAAAAATTCTTCAAGTAGCAGTGCTGAGAAAGTGCAATTTCCAAAGTGTCCATATTTATACTTAAGTGACACATCAGTAAAATCTGGCCAAATATATTTTATACTAAATAAAAATTTCTAATTCTTAAGATGTTCATGTCTGTTTATTCCTACTTTCAGGTACATATGATAATTCAGACTACCTATTTCCATTGAGGGCAGAAAGAGGTTCATTAAAGCTTGAGTAAGAGATTCAAAAAAGTTTATTCGGCCGATTCACTAAATATTATTAAGTCAGGCTTCACAGGAGAGGTCCTATAGTGAGATCTGAGGAGGGGGAGGGTCAAATAGATCAGAAAAGATCTTAATTTTTTTGTAAAGTCAGTATTGAAAGTTAGTATTCATAAACACAGAAGGTTGGAATAATAAATGCATCAACAATATTATATTCTGTAAAAGAGAGGCACATGTCCTTTCTAATTTGTTATGATTCTGAAAAAACCAGAAAACTGTGTTCCACTCTTAAATGCCAGAATAAGAAGGACTCAAGCAAGCTGGGGCATATACATAGGAAAGTAAAAAAAAGCGGCAAAGAGTCTGGGACCATGAAATATGAAAATAGTCTAAAAACAGCAGTTGCTGACCTGGAAAAGGTAAGTACAGTGGATCTGTGCAGTCTTTCAGGACTGAACCACTGCCAAGTGGGTAAGGCACTAGATTTAATCCTTGGCGGCTTTAGCTTGCCATTCTCTGGTCCTTCCATACTGTTGCCCAGAGGATTTTCCAAGACAAATCTTAATATGTCACTCACTACCTGCTTACTCTCCCATGAGTAAGCAGGCATGTAGTCAGCCTCCAGGACAAGTAAGAGGGTCTGAGCAGCTGAGAAGGACTGGGTAGTTCCCAAATCCCCATCAGATGGCATTCTGGGGCGCTGGATGCCCTCAGGAGGAGCAAAGGGCCATCACCATCAATTACAATGACCCTCGTGACAACAGATCACAGCATTAAAGACCCTGAAACACACCACATTTTCTCCATCACCTAATTGAAGATCCTGAAACAGGCCATGTTTTCTCTCCCACTTCTCTGCTTCTGTTTACAGTGTTTCCTTTCCCTGGGAGGTTGTGGTGTCACCAACTTCCCATCATCTTACAGGGCCTAAGTAAAGTTCCACCATGTCTGAAAGCGCTTCCTGAAGATCACCTTTCAGTTTTCCCCAGATGAGTTGGGTGTCCCTTCCTCTATATTAAAATGTCAACCAGTACAATAAATTAATTTTTATTGGAGTATAGTTGCTTTAGAATGTCGTGTTAGTTTCTGGTGTACAACAAAGTAAATCAGTTATACATATGAAAAAAGTCAAAGTGTTAGTCATTCAGTTGTGTCTGACTCTTTGTGACCCCATGGTCTGTAGCCCACCAGGCTCATCTGTCACTCACTCAGATGACATTCATCTACACTCATCTGTCACCCATGAGCTCATGGGATTTCCCAAGCAGGAATACTGGAGTGGGTAGCCTTTCCCTTCTCCAGGAGATCTTCCCAACCCAGGGACTGAAGCCAGGTCTCCAGCATTGCAGGAAGATTCTTTACTGTCTGAGCTACCAGGCAAGCCCCAGTTATACATACACATAATTTTTGCAGAAAATATTGACTTGCTTTACCATCATGATTTACTTGATAGCAGGACATATGAGCTTAATCTGGGACACATCTCTACATGAGGGGGGCATTTATCTGTACAAATTGATGCGCATGAAGGAAAGGGCCTTCCTGGGAGGAAGAGGTCTTGAGCCTCTGAGCCTGGTGGCAGAGATGGAAGAAAGGTGGGGAAATCAAAAGAACTTAGTGGCTGGCCCTCAGTTTGAGGACTCGGTCCTAAGCCTGATCCCATGGACTTGGTCCAAGTCCTATAGAGAAAGAAGGGTGGCAGATAAAAGCTTTAAGAACCAAAATATTGGTTAAAAAAAAAAAAAAAAATATATATATATAGTACACGCAGGACTGATTGAGGGTCAGACAGCAAACTGTAACACATGGTAGGGAAAGTGACCCTTCTTCCTACTCGTACACTGATTACCCAGCCTTGTCTGGATCTGGAAAGGCCACCAGTGCATGTGAGACATGCTGGGGAGCTGTGGTATAGCACTGGTGAGGGGTCCAGTGAGGTCCATGGGAATCTGGAGTGGGTCAGGAAGTCCATGCCAACAGGTTCCACTCTGTCATGCTTAGAAGAAGAGGACTTAGGGACACTTCGAGAAATGATGAGTGAGCAACGAAAATTTTTAAAAACCTTGGGGATTCCCAGAGCTACTTCATGAGTGGCTTTTGCAAAGGGCTTGGGTTCTTATGCTACAAGGGAGAAATGACCAAGCAGTCAAGTATAAATTATCACTGTTACTGTGACTTTACTTATAGCCATGGTCTAGAGGGCGGGTGAAATCTGGTTATGGTTATATTACATTCTTAACCTCCTCCTACCCCCTTTATTGGCTTTGAGATCCAATGAGGGCAGAGACTGCTGACTTTAAAATAAATTCTCAGTAGCCCCATTACCTATTGGAGAATACTCACCATATGGCTGTTGAATGAAATGATAAAATTAATGAAGGGATTCAGTTCAGTTCAGTTCAGTCGCTCAGTCGTGTCTGACGCTTTGCAACCCCATGAATTGCAGCACGCCAGGCTTCCCTGTCCATCACCATCTCCCAGAGTTCACTCAGACTCACGTCCATCGAGTCAGTGATGCCATCCAGCCATCTCATCCTCGGTCATCCCCTTCTCCTCCTGCCCTCAATCCCTCCCAGCATTAGAGTCTTTTCCAATGAGTCAACTCTTCGCATGAGGTGGCCAAAGTACTGGAGTTTCAGCTTTAGCATCATTCCTTCCAAAGAAATCCCAGGGCTGATCTTCTTCAGAATGGACTGGTTGGATCCCCTTGCAGTCCAAGGGACTCTCAAGAGTCTTCTCCAACACCACAGTTCAAAAGCATCAATTCTTCGGCGCTCAGCCTTTTTCACAGTCCAACTCTCACATCCATACATGACTACGGGAAAAACCATAGCCTTGACTAGACGGACCTTAGTCGGCAAAGTAATGTCTCTGCTTTTGAATATGCTATCTAGGTTGGTCATAACTTTTCTTCCAAGGAGTAAGCATCTTTTAATTTCATGCCTGCAGTCACCATCTGCAGTAATTTTGGAGCCCCCCAAAATAAAGTCTGACACTGTTTCTACTGTTTCCCCATCTATTTCCCATGAAGTGATGGGACCGGATGCCATGATCTTCCTTTTCTGAATGTTGAGCTTTAAGCCAACTTTTCCTCTCTCCTCTTTCACTTTCATCAAGAGGCTTTTTAGCTCCTCTTCACTTTCTGCCATAAGGGTGGTGTCATCTGCATATCTGAGGTTATTGATATTTCTCCCGGCAATCTTCATTCCAGCTTGCATTTCTTCCAGTCCAACGTTTCTCATGATGTACTCTGCATAGAAGTTAAATAAGCAGGTTGACAATATACAGCCTTGACGTACTCCTTTTCCTATTTGGAACCAGTCTGTTGTTCCATGTCCAATTTTAACTGTTGCTTCCTGACCTGCATACAGATTTCTCAAGAGGCAGGTTAGGTGGTCTGGTTTTCCCATCTCTTTCAGAATTTTCCACAGTTTCTTGGGATCCACACAGTCAAAGGCTTTGGCATAGTCAATAAAGCAGAAATAGACGTTTTTCTGGAACTCTCTTGCTTTTTCCATGATCCAGTGGATGTTGGCAATTTTATCTCTGGTTCCTCTGCCTTTTCTAAAACCAGCTTGAACATCAGGGAGTTCATGGTTCACGTATTGCTGAAGTCTGGCTTGGAGAATTTTGAGCATTACTTTACTAGCATGTGAGATGAGTGCAATTGTGCGGTAGTTTGAGCATTCTTTGGCATTGCCTTTCTTTGGAATTAGAATGAAAACTGACCTTTTCCAGTCCTGTGGCCACTGCTGAGTTTTCCAAATTTGCTGGCATATTGAGTGCAGCACTTTCACAGCATCATCTTTCAGGATTTGAAATAGCTCAACTGGAATTCCATCACCTCCACTAGCTTTGTTCATAGTGATGCTTTCTACGGCCCACTTGACTTCACATTCCAAGATGTCTGGCTTTATATTAGTGATCATATCATCATGATTATCTGGGTCATGAAGATCTTTTTTGTACAGTTCTTCCATGTATTCTTGCCACCTCTTCTTAATATCTTCTGCTTCTGTTAGGTCCATACCATTTCTGTCCTTTATCGAGCCCATCTTTGCATGAAATGTTCCCTTGGTATCTCTAATTTTCCTGAAGAGATTTCTAGTCTTTTCCATTCTGTTCTTTTCCTGTATTTCTTTGCATTGATCACTGAAGAAGGCTTTCTTATCTCTTCTTGCTATTCTTTGGAACTCTGCATTCAGACGCTTATATCTTTCCTTTCCTCCTTTGCTTTTCGCCTCTCTTCTTTTCACAGCTATTTGTAAGACCTCCCCAGACAGTCATTTTGCTTTTTTGCATTTCTTTTCCATGGGGATGGTTTTGATCCCTGTCTCCTGTACAATGTCACGAACCTCATTCCATAGTTCATCAGGCACTCTATCTATCAGATCTAGGCCTTTAAATCTATTTCTCACTTCCACTGTATAATCATAAGGGATTTGATTTAGGTCATACCTGAATGGTCTAGCGGTTTTCCCTACTTTCTTCAATTTGAGTCTGAATTTGGTAGAATGTGGTCCACTGGAGAAGGAATGGTAAACCACTTCAGTATTCTTGCCTTGAGAACCCCATGAACAGTATGAAAAGGCAAAATGATAGGATACCAAAGAGGAACTCCCCAGGTCATTAGGTGCCCAATATGCTACTGGAGATCAGTGGAGAAATAACTCCAGAAAGAATGAAAGGATGGAGCCAAAGCAAAAACAATATCCAGTTGTGGATGTGACTGGTGATGGAAGCAAGGTCTGATGCTGTAAAGAGCAATATTGCATAGGAACCTGGAATGTCAGGTCCATGTATCAAGGCAAATTGGAAGTGGTCAAACAAGAGATAGCAAGGGTGAACGTCGACATTCTAGGAATCAGCGAACTGAGATGACCATTATATCTACTACTGCAGGCAGGAATCCCTCAGAAGAAATGGAGTAGCCATCATGGTCAACAAAAGAGTCCGAAATGCAGTACTTGGATGCAATCTCAAAAACAACAGAATGATCTCTGTTCATCTCCAAGGCAAAGCATTCAATATCTCAGTTATCCAAGTCTATGCCCCAACCAGTAATGCTGAAGAAACTGAAGTTGAACGGTTTTATGAAGACCTACAAGACCTTTTAGAACTAACACCCAAAAAAGATGTCTTTTTCATTATAGGAGACTGGAATGCAAAAGTAGGAAGTCAGGAAACACCTGGAGTAACAGGCAAATTTGGCCTTGGAATGCGGAATGAAGCAGGGCAAAGACTAATAGAGTTTTGCCAAGAAAATGCACTGGTCATAGCAAATACCCTCTTCCAACAACACAAGAGAAGACTCTACACATGGACATCACCAGATGGTCAACACCAAAATCAGACTGATTATATTCTTTGCAGCCAAAGATGGAGAAGCTCTATACAGTCAACAAAAACAAGACCAGGAACTGACTATGGCTCAGATCATTAACTCCTTATTACCAAATGAAGGGATAACTATCTCCAAAGGACAAATAGGTTGAAGTCACAGAAATCTGATTCAATATAAAAAGGCTTTCTGACAACTAGAACTCCCTATCACTGGAAAAAGCCCACCATGACAAAGTTAGAAGAGTCATCAAGAATGTCTCAAAAGAGATACACATGGAGAGAGATGAATCAGTCATTTCCAGCTCTCAAACTGCGTGGTATTAATTACATGAAGACCAAGAGAAGACTGGTCAAAACCAAAGAGTTATCCACATAAGACAGTAGGCAGAAATGATGAGTCAGCAACAGAACTGGTTTTTAAAAAAGTCTTCAAGGACTGTCTATAAAAATCAGCAAGCTTTAAATAGGAGGATAAAATTAATTTATATTAAATTAATTTATCAGAATTAAAATAGTGTGCTGAAACATTGATGAATGAAGCCCTAGACATTACCTTCAAGAGCTATCGTATCATAACTCTGAATGATGTCCAGAGGACTAAGGTATCTAATGAACGTTATCTATAGTGAAGATGTTAAGTGATAAAAGGTTAAAGAAAAGATTTACAACACGTTGAGAGCAAGCTGTGATCTGTGGACTCATAGCCTGTTTCAATGGCTTTTCCGTGGCCACTGGCAAAGTAAATGCTAGAGCCACTTGTCTTTATTCCTTTAACTTTCAATAAATGACCAAAGGATCCCACATCCACCAGAGGACAATTACTGGACAATGCAGGAAAGGTCTTCTGAGATAAATGGATATTGTACATAAAGGCCACAAATAGAATGATGGAGAATACGATCTCATAATGCCAAAGTTCAAAGGCACTTTTCAAATGTCTCTTTAAAAGAAAACCTGACCTTTCTTTCTTTCTTTTTTTATTATCAGAAGTTTGCCGAGGGCAGTACAGGCCTTGGGTCATTTTATTTTGTACATAGAAGTACTCTCAGCAGTAAAAATAACGAAATACTTAACTCTGTAGTGACCATGAGGGCATATTTAGTATTTTTTTTTAAAGAACAATATTAAAATATTAGAATTTCAAAGGAAATCTTTCCCCTTCACATATGAGAGAGAGAACCTGTATGAATTGGTACTTAGCCAAAGGAGTAAGTATGAGTAGAACATTTACATTTCTGTAAAATGTTACAGAAAAACCCAAACATTTTGGCCAACCCAATGTTTCATGCTACTTTGCATGAAATTTTTAGGAAAATGAATACATCACTAGTAACTTTATGTCTAAATCTTTTTTAGGTATAGATTAGCTGACATTAAATATGGATGTGAACATATATTTTCCTGAAAACAAAAAACCTCTTCCAGAAGGTCTTTTGCTTCCCATTTTAAGGTATAATTTATAAACAGTAAAATTTATGCTTTTTAAGTGCATAGTACTGCAAGTTTTTGCAAATGCAGCTATACAACTGCCACCACAAGCAAGACATAGAATGGTTCCTTCACAACCCCAAATTTCCCTGTACCCCCTCGTAGTAAACCCTTCTCTCCACCTCCATACCCTGGCAACTACTGATCTGCTTTCTGCTCCTATAATTCTGCTTTTTCAAAAATGCTCTATAGGCATTTCTCTGGCAGTCCAGTAGTTAAGACACCATGCTTCCACCGATGGGGCATGGGTTTCATCCCTTGTGGGTCAGGAAACTAAGATCCTGCATGCCTTGAGATGTGGCCAAAATTAGGAAAAAAAGAATATAAATGGAATTATAAATGGACTCTTTTACTAAATTTCATATATTTGATAAAAGTGAAGCAGCTGAAGTGCTCATTATAATGTACTGAGTTCTATTTTCTGAATTAAAGGCAATAGTTATATAAAGTCAAATTACCCATAATAATTACATCTTGAAACAGGTATTACCTAGGGAACCTTTTGAATATGTAGATGGATCTTTAGGGATTCACTTTCAGCATATCGAATCAAAATTGTTCATGTGGGTCTTGATATTTTAGTTTTTATTCAGTTCTCCAGGTTTGATTCTCGTTGATCCAGCCAGGTTTGGGCAACATTAATCCAGCAGACATTCACTCCATATAGACCATGTGTGGAAGTGGGATCAAAATTCAGAGGTTGAGAGGGTCTCAGATGCTCTTGTTCTGAGGTATAACTACCATTTACTGGCTGCAAGACCTTGAACAAGTCATGTAAACGCACTGAACCTCGGTTTTCTCCTCTGTCATGCATGAGGAATGATGCCTGCTTCATCATGTTATTTGGCAGGATTTGACGTTTATAAAGTATTTAGAATAGTACCTGGCACACTCAGCCCTGAATAAATGGAAATAGCTTATCTAGCTAATATTACCATCACTGGTATTGTCATCATTATCATTATCATGCTTTATTTGTCTTTCTCCATATTTTTGCATTTTGGTCAATTTCACTATTTTTTTTTTTCTCTTTTTAGCACTTCTCCTAGAGCTGACCAAAATAAAAAGAATCAATATTTTTTGTAGCAGCTAAATATTATTGAGGGTAATGCAAAGCTAACAGAAAGCTCACTGATTGTCCCCAACCCTTACTTTTACCTTGCTAGAGCCTCAGATACCAACCGGGACAAAACATGAATTACTGGAAGCTCTTACTCTTTTCCGTGGGGCTTTATGGTCAAACACAAGCCAAAAAAAAAAAAAAAAGGAGAAAGATAAACAAAGGATCTAAATAAGGCAAAAAAAAAAGTTATTTGTGCAGTTAGGGAATATCTAAAATCTACTTTATTCATTAGTAGTTTTAGATACATATATATATATATATATATAAAACATGTATTTTTTATGTGTTCAGTTCAGTTCAGCCGCTCAGTTGTGTCTGACTCTTTGCAACCCCATTAATCGCAGCACACCAGGCCTCTCTGTCCATCACCAACTCCCAGAGTTCACCCAAACCCATGTCTATCAAGTTGGTGATGCCATCCATCCATCTCATCTTCTATCATCCCCTTCTCCTCCTGCCCTCAGTCTTTCCCAGTATCAAGGTCTTTTCAAATGAGTCAGCTCTTCGCATCAGGTGGCCAAAGGATTGGAGTTTCAGCTTCAACATCAGCCCTTCAAATGAACACCCAGGACTGATCTCCTTTAGGATGGACTGATTGGATCTCCTTGCAGTCCAAGGAACTCTCAAGAGTCTTCTCCAACACCACAGTTCAAAAGCATCAATTCTTTGGCACTCAGCTTTCTTCACAGTCCAATTCTCACATCCATACATGGCCACTGGAAAAACCATAGCCTTGACTAGACAGACCTTTGTTGACAAAGTAATGTCTCTGCTTTTGAATATGCTATCTAGGTTAGTCATAACTTTCCTTTCAAGGAGTAAGCGTCTTTTAATTTCATGGCTGCAATCACCATCTGCAATGATTTTGGAGCCCAGAAAAACAAAATCAGCCACTGTTTCCCCATCTATTTTTACGTGTAGTTTTTATTTAAACTCTGAAATACAGAAAAGTGGTGATATTTGGCTTCACCTGATGATCTGAAGAAAGAACAACTCCTGTCCTCAGAAATTAGGCAGTGCTGTCAACACCAAGGATCGCAGATGAGGATTAAAGACAAAACTGAAACTCACGAGCCTACCTGTTCTCAGCATCAGCACTGCACTTTGGGGACATCAATTCGAAGGATTTGGTAAACTTCACCACCTGCCGCACAGAAAGACAATAAATGTCAGCCAATTAAAGCTTTCTCACAGTTTAAAATAATCCAATAAACATTTTTCATCTCTATAATGACTATTACAATAATTGGAGATTAAAGACAGATTTTAAGTGGAGAAATCCTGAGGGACAAGAGAAAATTCTTTTTTTTTTTTTTTTTAGAAAATTCTATACTACATTTTGTAACTTATTTCTTATATGGCACATATTTCTGAAGTCTAAATATATTTCTAAATGTGTATATATTAATATAATTACAATAAGGTGTAAAAATCCTGCGGTGGTCAGGCAAAGGGACATCTTGTTTGAATAATTTTTTTCCTGCCCTTTTAGCAACCCAGTTCACCATCCATGGAGAATCTGGACAAAATATCCTTCAAAAGGTTGCCCTCCATCAACTCCAGGCTCCTAAAGTTGCCTTCCCTGCTTGTTCTCAGGTGAATTTTATTTTGCCACCTGCAAAAGGGAACTTTAAAAAAGACACTTTCTTCAAAGATCATCCCTAGTGTGGATACTTCCTCCCTCCTCTGTCTAGTGAAACCGGCATGATTGGTGCAAGAGCCTGAATAAGACCTATTACACTGATGGGGAATTTATGAGCACAGAAAATGCAGAGGCGGTGTTTCTCATCAGTAGCTACTACTGAGTCTTTCCTATAAACCAGGCCCTACATCAGAAAGTTCTTTGATTACTTAATTTCCCTGTTACAAACTCATCATTAGCCATTATTAAGTCCTTCCTATAAACTAGGCCCTACATCAGAAGATTCTTTGATTATTTAATTTCCCTGTTACAACTCTATAAAATGGGGATTTTTACCTTCAGTATATAGATGAGGAAACTAACCCATAATTTTTGAGAAACTTGCACTGTTTCACACAACTAAATGAGGCAACTGGGATTAAAGCAGGTCTGTATGCCTCTAGTGGAGAAGGCGATGGCAGCCCACTCCAGTACTCTTGCCTGGAAAATCCCATGGATGGAGGAGCCTGGTGGGCTGCAGTCCATGGGGTCGCGAAGAGTCGGACACGACTGAGCGACTTCACTTTCGCTTTTCACTTTCATGCTTTGGAGAAGGAAACGGCAACCCACTCCAGTGTTCTTGCCTGGAGAATCCCAGGGATGGGGGAGCCTGGTGGGCTGCCGTTTATGGGGCTGCACAGAGTTGGACACGACTGAAGCGACTTAGCAGCAGCAGCAGCAGTATGCCTCTAGGGTGCCATTTTTTTTTCAACAACACTAAAAATATGGAGTGGGAAAGGCACGATTTCTGGCCCTCTTTTGACAAGATAGACCACGTGACAGAAAAAGAGCCCCTGTACTGAAAGGAGTCATCTGAATGTCACTGGATGCTTCCAAGGTTGACATTTAGATTTGCCTTAGCCAGATGCAGTCATGCTTCAAAGGCCATTTAAATTAACCACTTATAAGGAATTGATGGGCACTTGAGAAAATGATTTTGGAACTGGGAATAGATTAAATATTAAAACAGCTTTATCAGTGAGGTAATGAACCCAAACTAAGAAAATGTAACATTAGGAAAAAGATGAAAGAAAAGCCCATCACAAAGAAAATTGCGTGTGACTAGCTAAATGCAGGGCAGTGACAGTAGCTCAGCGAAAGGGAAATACCCTTCACAACTATAGGACATAGTTCATTTCATATTCTAATGTGAAATAAGCCTCTGCAAAATCACTCACTGTGACAAATTGTATTTTCCAAAGATGGTCACAGCAATCTCTCCTATTCCACATTCTTCTCTACAATGTGACCCTGCCACCCTCCTACCAAGTGGTAGGGTCTATGTTTTCTCCCCTTGAATCTAGGCGGGCTTCAGACCCCTGCAACAAATAGAATATATAGAAGAGATATTAAATGTGCTTTCTGAGGTTGTCATAAAAGGCACTGCAGCTCTGTGTCATCTGAATGGAATACTTGTGTCTGGAGTCTTGAGACACCTCGTAAGGAGGCCAGCTACCCTCAGGACACTATGCTAAAAGGGAGGCCACCATCCAGAGCAGTCACAGGTAGATGCTGTGGTCAGCAGCACCAGTTTTTAAGCCCTTCCAGCCCAGGTGCTAGACATATAAGCAAACAAACCTTCAGACGATTCTAGTTCCCAGCCATTAAGTTACCCATGATCTCTAAATTTTTCTAAGTGTGGTCCCAGATACCCTAGAAAGAGGGAAACCATCCTGGCTATTCCCTCTCCAAATGCACAGGATCCATAGGCGTAAATAATTAGGGGCTTATTTATTACCCAGCAAAAACTCCCAGGGAAGAGTAGAAGGCAATTACTAATAGTTCCAGAAAGAATGAAGCAGTGGGGCTAAAGTGGAAACAGCACTCAACTGTGAATATATCTTGTGGTGAAAGTAAAGTCCAATGCTGTAAAGAACAATATTGCATAGGAACCTGGAATGTTAGGTCCATGAATCAAGGTAAATCGTTCGTGGTCAAGCAGGAGATGGCAAGACTGAACATTGACATCTTAGGAAACAGTGAACTAAAATGGATGGGAATGGGCAAGTTTAATTCAGATAACTATTAAATCTGCTACTGTGGGCAAGAATCTCTTAGCAGAAACAGAGTAGCCCTCATAGTCAACAAGAGTACAAAATGCAGAACTTGGGTGTAATCTTAAAAATGACAGTATGGTCTCGGTTTGTTTCCAAGGCAAGCCATTCAACATCACAGGAATCCAAGCATATGCCCCAACCACTAATGCTGAAGAAGTTGAAGCTGATCGGTTTTATGAAGACCTACAACACTTTCTAGAACTAACACCAAAATGAAAGATGTCCTTTTTATCATAGGGGATTAGGATGCAAAAGTAGGAAGCCAAGAGATATCTGGATTAAACAGGCAAATTTGGCCTTGGAGCACAAAATGAAGCAGAGCAAAGCCTAACAGAGATTTGCCAAGAGAGCACAGTGGTCGTAGGAAACAGCTTTTTCCAACAATACATGGGATGACTCTACACATGGATGTCGCCAAATGATCAACACCTAAATCAGATTAATTATATTCATTGCAGATGAAAATGGAGAAGCTCTATACAGTCAGCAAAAACAAGACCAGGAGCTCACTGTGGTTTCGATCATCAACTCCTTATTACAAAATTCAGGCTTAAATTGAAGAAAGTAGGGAAAACCACTAGGCCATTCAGATATAACCTAAATCAAGTCCCTTATGATTATATAGTGGAGGTGATGAACAGATTCAAGGGATTAGATCTGGTAGGCAGAGTGTTTGAAGAACTATGAACGGAGGTTTGTGACACTGTACAGGAGCCAGTGACCAAAACAATCCCAAAGAAAAAGAAATGTAAGAAGGCAAAGTGGTTGTCTGAGGAGGCTTTACAAATAGCTGAGGAAGGAAGAGAAGTGAAAGGTAAGGGAGAAAGAGAAAGATATACCCAACTGAATGCAGAATTGCAGAGAGAGCAAGGAGAGATAAGAAAACCTTCTTAAGTGAAGAATACAAAGAAATAGAGGAAAATAACAGAATAGGAAAGACTAGAAATCTCCTCAAGAAGGTTGGAAATACCAAGGATGATACAAGGATTGTGCAAGGATGGGCACAATAAAGGACAGAAAGAGTAATGACTTGACAGAAGCAGAAGAGATTAGGCAGAAGTGGCAAGAATCACTGTTCACTTAAGAAGGCTTTCTTATCTCTCCTTGCTCTCTCGGCAATTCTGCATTCAGTTGGGTATATCTTTCTCTTTCTCCCTCACCTTTCACTTCTCTTCTTTCCTCAGCTATTTGTAAAGCCTCCTCAGACAATCACTATGCCTTCTCACATTTCTCTTTCTTTGGGATGGTTTTGCCTCCTGTACAGGGTCACAAATCTCCATCCATAGTTCTTCAGGTACTCTATCAGATCTAATTTCTTGAATCTATTTGTTATTTTCACTGTATAATCATAACAGATTTGATTTAGGTCATACCTGAACTTTACTTGGCTTAATTTATACTACTGATTAGAATACAATTCTGAAAGGATAGAGGTTAATTTCTGAAAAACTGATATCAACTGGATTGTAAATGAGGGGAGGGGTAAGTCCCCTTTGTGGGGTGTCTGAGGCTCACCCTAAACATGGCTACAGAAATTACACTCAGAAAGGCATGTGAAACTAAATGATTTATCATACAGGTCCTGGAGAGGAGGGCACAGCATGCCCAAAAAACCTCAGAAAGCCACCTGAAGCTCAAAGCTTGGTCACTACAGGTCACAAAAGGAAGAGAGCAGACCAAGGACCGCTGGGTAAGGGCTTTTATTGAGGGTCATACAGAGGGTAACTTGTAGCACTCAGGAAGCTTGCCCCTTGTAATCTGAATGTGACTGGTCTACATGGAAAGGAGATAAGGAGTAAACACAGGGAAGTCATCATGAGGCTTGTGGTTTGAACACATATGCTGAGGATGGGTACCCAGTAATAACTGGGCAATAACTGAAGATCAAAACAAGGAGGGTGAATGCTGTCACTCAGGAAGTCACTGGGGCAAGAAAGAATAACTTGACATTATGAAAATGATTTGTGTCCTGTAGCAATGCAAATGAATTTTATTCAAGTAGAAATGGGAATGGCTTCTGTGCAGAAGAAAAGATAAGCCCATAATTTAAAATTTTATTGTCCTGGAAGACAGTGAAAGTGTTAGTTATGTCTGACTCTTTGCAACCCCATGGACTATAGTCCGCCAGGCTCCTCTATCCATGGGATTCTTCAGGCAAGAATTCTGGAGAGTGTATAACCGTTCCCTCTTCCAGGGGATCTTCCTGATCTAGGAATTGAACTCTGGTCTCCTACATTACAGGCAGATTCTTTACCATCTAAACCACCAGGGAAGCCCCGGAAGATACAGGTGGTAAAGAACCTGCCTGCCGATGCAGGAGAAGTAATAGATGTGTGTTTGATCCCTGGATCAGGAAAATCCCCCAAAGGAGGGCGTGGCAACCCACCCTAGTATTCTTGCCTGGAGAATCCCAAGGACAGAGGAGCCTGGCAGGTCACAAACAGCCAATAAACCAGCCCATGGTTTCCTGGTCAATATCAGATATTGGATTCATTAACCATGGTGTTGACCTTGTGTGTAGGAAAGAAGTAAGCTTACCCAAAGAAAGGTCTGATCTGTGCTCTTGTCTCCTGGGAGGTAACCTCTAAGCCCTTGGAATGCGCAGCCTTGATAAAGTATCTTTGCTTACTTGGGTGCCCTGGGCCAGCCAGACAATAACAACATAACTTAGCAGAGTGGCTTTGAGCCACATCAACAATGTGATTGAGGGTGGAGGCTTTGGGTCACATGATATCAGTTGACCTCCAGAGGGCATGGAGACAGAGGGCAGCCATTTGGGTGGCCAAATAGGTTTTAGTGACCAAGCCCCAACTAAGACTCTGGATGCCAAGGCTCGAGTGACCTTCCCTGGCTGGCAATACTTCACGCGTGTTGTCTCACATCACTGCTGGGAAGTTAATGTTCTCCATGACTCCACGGAGAGATGACAAATGGAAGCACCACTTTTGGACTTTTCTGGGCTCTGCCTATGCGTCTCTCCCTTGGTTGACTTCAATTTGTATTTTTTTTCCTCATAATAAACCATGACCATGTGTGTAACCGCTTCCAGTGAATTCTGTGAGCCCTCCTAGCAAATTATGGAGTTTGAGCATGGTCTGGAGAATTCCTGAGCTTGTAATTGGTATCAGAAGCGAGGGCAGTATTATAGATTATGTTCCCTAACGTCACATCTTTTATAATTTTAGGTTATCTTGTCTTTAGAAGAAAAATGAAGATAATACTAATTTTGATGCATCTTTGGCTAAATATTGATTGTCCAATGTGTATCATACCAAAGATAGAGAGATATAAAATAAGGTCTCTAAACTTAAAAGAACTAATTTCTTAAAAACATCTGGCTGTGCCATATGGCTTACGGGATCTTAGTTTCCTGATCAGGGATGGAACCATGACCCTCAGCAATGACAGCATGCAGCTCTGACCACTGGACAGCCAGGGAATTCCCAAGAATTAATATTTTAAAAAGGGAAAAAACTTAAACTTAAGAGTGAAAATTAGACTGTAAGATAGAGAAAGCAAATGTTTTCAGAACTCACACTGGTGACTCGGGATCAGACACTCTGAAACCTAATTCTGAAAAACAGCAGAGGAAAACTTCTTGATGTGTTCCTTTTACTTAGCCAAAGGAATTATAAAATCTAGTCATTTTTACTGTTTACTTTGGCTTTTGAGAAGCTCAGAAAAAATCCCTAGGTTCAAAGTTATATCATCTCTTGCAGCACAATTTGGTTTGCAGTTTGTTGACTTGGTTTCGTTTTACTTACATCTACTTTCTCTTTCTTCCTTTTGATTTGAAAGTTTGCCTTTCATTCTGGTATGTGTTTGGCATACAGTAAGCACTCAGAAAATATTTGTTCACTATGATTTTTGTATTTTTGCTGAAGGTTGCCTTAAATGCTTTTGGCAATTAATTGAGTAAAACTATAAGCAAAAAGGAGATGAAGTACTTACATACTTGGAAAATGTAGGAAGTATATAAAAATACTTTTACACATGATATAACATAAATTTGCTTATGTAAAATTAACTACAGCTGAACAAAGCTATTATGGGCCATTGTGTGTGTGTGCATGCTCAGTCCACCAACTGTTTGCCACCCCTGGCAAAGAGTAGCCCACCAGGCTCCTCTGTCTATGGAATTTTCCAGGCAAGAATATTGGAGCTGGTTGCCACTTCCTACTCCAGAGGATCTTCTGACCCCAGGGATTGAACCCGAGTCTCTTGTGCATTGGCAGGCAGATTCTTTACCACTGAGCCAACTGGGAACCCCCAATAATTTGTGTAAAGAGTATATTTTTCAGAGGTATAGATGGGACTCTGAAATAGTGGGTAAGAGAAACACAACAATTAGCTGATAGCAAACAACGCAAGAATAAAAGAGAAGAATAAAAGAGAAGTCTTGAGTTCCATCCAGAGAGTAATAAAATATACGCAGAGCAATGAAGCTTTGAAGACAAACCCACTGTTGACTGTCAGCCACATTTGATCAAGGACGTGGCAAAACGCCATCCTTGACTCCATCAGGTGCATAAGGTTAGTCAGGCTCCAAACCATCAGTCCACGAAGGGCTTCAGAAACATTCTGGAGTAAATCTCAAGATTGTCACAGAAATCTTAGTCTAAATCACATATTCAAGAACACAACATTGCCAGTGGAATTCCCTCACAAATTTTCTGAATTTAGGGCAATCTGAGATTAAGCTTATAATCTCAAAGTTACCAGAATATTGAGCCCTTAAGGCAACATACACATGGGCCTTGGCCTTGAGGACAGCAAGATAAATGGCAAAGACGTTTTATAGTTCTGTATATATACAGTTTTATATAGCTGTAAACTCATCTGCTTGCTTCCCATTCCTCCAGAGCCGCAGTAGGTAAAAAAACACTGTAAGACAAATCTGGTCACTATCTGTTTTTAAAAATAGAGTTTTATTTTAACAGAGCCCACTCATTAGTTTAAATATTACCTATGGCTGCTTTTTGCTATGACAGTAGGGTTGAGCAGAGACTCCATGGGCCACAAAGTCGACAATATTTACCAGCTGGCTCTTTACAGAAAAAAAAATTGCTTATTTCTGGTCCAGAGTGATCTCTGAAACAAGTTAGCTAGTTATTTTCTGCCAAGCTGTTAATGGCTAATGATAGATTAATGTATCTGTGTTCCCATGTAATTTATCTATAGTTCAGAAAGAAGATTCCTGGAGTCAAAATATTTTCATTTGAAACAATACTGTAATGATAGAAATTTTAGGCACCAGGATGAGTGTTGGGACATATAACTGAGGACATGCATATGTCCCAGTTGTCATGGGACCATCCCACTCTAATTGAACTTATTGTCATGGGACAATTATTAAAAGTAGCCCCTTTTACTTTCAAAAATATCTTTGTTTGAAAGCAAAACTCTAGGCAGCCATGGCTCAAACAACTTATATTTTTAAGAGGAATTTGTTAAAAATATAATGTGCCCAAGTTGAAAATTATTTATAGTCAGACACCTGGGTTAAAAAGCTGAAACAGAAAAAACAGCTAAAATTTTTGATACAATCTAATGGGATATGTAGTGTCACCATGGAGGTTATGACCAATAAAAAATAGATGAAAGCACAAACAAATGAGAATAAAGTACATGTTTTATTCTTGACTTGGACAATTCGAATGGTTCTTAGTTTCTAAATTTTAAAAATCTATTCTCTAATTCCAATTTTTATTTTTATTATAGATGCACTACATGAATACAGATTAAACAAATATATAAATGCACACATACACTAAGTAAAAAGGGAATCCTACAAGAGAAACATCAGAAGTGGCTTATAGGTCAATGAAATTGAACAAACAGTTCCAAGTTCCTCTGGCTGTTGATCAGCCCTAGGCATTACACCCCCCTGGGGAAGGCATTACACATGCCATAGGGAAGTAAACAAAATATCCCTAAGCATCTCTGACTGTTCTTTGGAAAAGCTCCATGGACAGAAGTCTTTTTGATTTGCATATTTATCAAGCACTAGTTGGCCTGGTTTCTCTGTTTTATTTCTTTCTTTTTTTAAATTTAAAAACAGCTTTAAAAAAATGCTAGGCTCAAATAGATATTCCTGCTACCAAAAAGAAAATACAACTGATCTAACAAGCTGGAATCAAGATTGCTGGGAGAAATATCAATAACACCAGATATGCCGATGACACTACCCTTATGGCAGAAAGTGAAGAGGAACTAAAAAGCCTCTTGATGAAAGTGAAAGAGGAGAGTGAAAAAGTTGGCTTAAAGCTCAACATTCAGAAAATGAAGATCATGGCATCCGGTCCCATCACTTCCTGGGAAATAGATGCGGAAACAGTGGAAACAGTGTCAGACTTTATTTTGGGGGGCTCCAAAATCACTGCAGATGGTGACTGCAGCCATGAAATTAAAAGACGCTTACTCCTTAGAAGAAAAGTTATGACCAACCTAGACAGCATATTCAAAAGCAGAGACATTACTTTGCCGACTAAGGTCCATCTAGTCAAGGCTATGGTTTTTCCTGTGGTCATGTATGGATGTGAGAGTTGGATTGTGAAGAAGGCTGAGCGCCGAAGAATTGATGCTTTTGAACTGTGGTGTTGGAGAAGACTCTTGAGAGTTCCTTGGACTGCAAGGAGATCCAACCAGTCCATTCTGAAGGAGATCAGCCCTGGTGTTCTTTGGAAGGAATGATGCTAAAGCTGAAACTCCAGTACTTCGGCCACCTCATGAGAAGAGTTGACTCATTGGAAAAGACTCTGATGCTGGGAGGGATTGGGGGCAGGAGGAGAAGGGGACGACAGAGGATGAGATGGCTGGATGGCATCACTGACTCGATGGACGTGAGTCTGAGTGAACTCTGGGAGATGGTGATGGACAGGGAGGCCTGGCGTGCTGTGATTCATGGGGTTGCAAAGAGTTGGACACGACTGAGCGACTGAACTGAACTGAACTGAAGTGAGTATATACATGTGTATATACGTACATATATACAAAACAATGATTGTTGGGGTAATAACCAGAATTCTTTTAAATGCCTTTCATTTTGCACTCTAGAAAAAAGAACTGGGAACAAAAATCAAATAAGCTTTAAGTTGGTTTCCTTATAGGGAGAAGGAAAGTTAAAGAAAGCAAGACGGGGAAATGGAAAAGAAAGTGAAACAGAAAGGAAAGCCTGAAGCAATTTTTACCATCCACTTTGAGGCTGTTTCAGAACTATCAAATGACCATTACTACTTTCATCTCTTCCTCTCAAGTGCTGGATTCAGGAAGATCACCTAATTCAATGGCTTAATTGTATGTGTATTCACATAAGAAGCAAGAAGTTAAGGAACACATTAGAAAACAAGTGGAGCTTGTGCTTCATGGTTTAGAAAATAAGCCAGCCTCATACTGATCAGCTCAGCTATAAAGTACTTCATGGTGTTCTGAACACGAAATAGCTGCCAGCCATTGGGATAATCCATGAAACGAGAACACACGGAAACACCAGTGCTGAGACAGCGCCTCAGGACAGAAGATTAAAATGTCTACATTCTTGCTTTCCTCGACTAAGCACACCAAGAAATAGAGATAATAGTAAGTATATGGGCTTGAGAAGAAAAGAACCAAGGGAAGTGATAGGAATTGCTTAGACAGGTTCATGGAATGGAATAACATTAAGCAGGGAATATTCAGCTCATAGGACTAGGTAGTTCCTAATGTTGACAGCAGCTAGCTATGGAACAATCTTCTTATTTTTTCAGTCTAGTGGAAAATGCCATTGACAAAGTCACTTAAGGTTGATTGACTAAAACACTAAAGAAAAGCAAAGGAGGGTAAAATATTAACTTTGGCAGGAGAGATGGGCTAATAGGCATTCCTCGTTCCTATTTTTGCCATCCACTGAGTAAACCGGTCAGTTTATACCTGACTGCCCAGTTTAAAGAGGACAAATGCAGGCTTAACACTGAGTTAAGAGCTTGACAAATCAGAGTTTCTACAAACTAGATTTAAATGTTGTTTTTCCCTCTTCCTCTCAATAACTAGCCTTTAAGAGTATTCAAATCACACAGTCAAAAAACAAACAAACAAACAAAAAAAAAAAACCAGAAGGTTTTGTTTCCAGAAATGATTCTAATAAAATAGAGAAGAGGAAAAGTTATATTCAGAGGACAGAAACTGAGGAGATTCTTTTTTCCCTAAAATGATACTCTTTTTCTGATTGTAAAAAGTAGTGTATGAAATGCCAGTAGAGATGGTGCTATAAGTTCATGCTTCTGCTCTCTTCCAAAAACAAAGATTAATAAAATACAGAAAGTCAGAAAGACATATAGAAATTTAAAGGCAGAGAAAAGATTAGGGGAGAATAGGAGAGAGAAAAAAATATCTCTAAGGTCTCAAACATGAAGATTCAGACCTACTGTGCTCCAAGTCCAGAAACAGGCAGGCATCTACTACTGGGCTTTGGGAACTAAAAGTACCTCCTTGAGACAGGTGGCCTAGTTTCACCCCCAGAGACTGAACCATCTGCTTCTGGCGTAATGTAATATTACCACACAGCAGGAGATCCAAGCCACCAGTATAAATAAGGACCTGGTTCTTGATTAGGGGCTAAGGACCTGTGCAAACTATTAGACAGGGAGGGAAGAGCACCAGAGAGAATGAAAGAAACCAATGGTATAAACAAAACACCCTCCCATTAAATTGAGCTCCAATCCCAAATGAAAAAACAAACAATTAGTATTAATATAGCTAACTGAATCAACAACCAAAAGAACTGGATAAGACAACAGTGATAAATCAGTTACACTGAAGATTTGAACATACTTCTATCAGAGAATGATAGATGGATAACAAAAAATACTAAGAATATAAATGATTTGAACATCTTGTTCTTGATTAGGGTCTGGAGGAAAAGTCAACTAGAAAAAATTCTTTTGGGAAAGACTTTCCTCCTTGAGGAAAAGAAGAATATGTAAAAAGAAGTTTCCCTTCTTCTCCTGGAATACATTTATAGGATCTGTACCAGGTTCCTGGACCCTGAAGGTGGAAGCCAGCTAGGGAAGGCTAACCACTAAGACAGGAAAATGGACAGAGTCTGGGTCATTGATTACATCATCTGCTGCTGCTCCATTCCCAGAACCTTCTTATCATGTAAGATACAAATGTTCTTACTGTTCAAACCATTTTCCCTTGTGGATTCTGTTATTTGCAGAAATCTCTTAAACTTGATCTATAGATTAAAGCCATTTTAATCAAAATCTACAGTTGTTCATGAAACTGGAGAAGCTGCTCTTAAAATTTATATGAAAGAGCAACAGGTCAAGAATAGGCAAGCCAATTTTAATGAAGAACAACACTGAGGACTTGTCCTATCAAATATCAAAGATGGTGATAAAATTATAGAAACTGAGAAAGTATGATACTGGTGCAGAAATAGACAGAGTAGTGGAACAAAATAGTGAGCTCAGAAACACACACGGTTATATATGGAAACCTGATATGATACAGAAGGGGCAGTGGTTCTGAGATAACTGGTTATACTTACACAGCTTTTCACTATACACAAAAATAAATTCTAGATGGACATAAAAGCCCGTAAATATCAGATAGATTAAAGAGAATGTCATTATAGCATGGAGGTAGGTCAAGAATTTTAAGAAACAAAACCTGTATGTCCCAAATCAAAAAGGAAGATTGATAAATTTGATACATTAAAATTAAAATAGTCCATGCAACTAAGATACCTGTTGGAAGAGGAATAGCACTGACTGCAGTCTTGGCTGTGTATGCCAAGCCCATAACATCCTACTTTCTGTCCGGTTCATTTCTCAGGATTGTGTTTACCAGGAACATCTGAGCAATGAGGTATCATCTCCCCCCAGACAAACAGCAGGCTAGATACCAGTCAATGTAAAAGGGGTCTATTCTCCAAGTACAATGTTCCTCTATAAGGATAATATACACCCACAGCTTTTTAGCCTTAGCTCTATGTATTCAGTACTCAATACTATGCTTATGTCTTCTCCATCGCTTGCTTGGCTTGATTTCAACCTGTCATATTTTTCAGGAAGGGCTTCTGGGAACTAAGTTTCCCACACTCTCCTTTGCATATTTAAAATGTCTATCTGTGGCTTATATAATTGAATATGAATTTGGCTGGGTTTTAAATTAAAGAGTCATATTTTCTTTCCCTGAGGACTTGATATCTGTTCCTATACAGTGTTCTTGCACTGGAGAGTGCTACCAGGAGGACTAACACCAGAATGAACTTTCCTTCAACAGGTAACTCGATGTTGTCTAGATGCCTACAGAAATTTTTCATTATCTTTGAAGTCCATAAGCCCTGGATGTGTTTCAATACTAAGCAGTGAGCATCAGCTTTTCCTATGATGTGTTATTTCAGTCTGTATATTCAAGTTTGCTTTCATTTCAGTAAAATGTCCTATTTTTACTATTGTTGGTCAGTCGCTCAGTCATGTCCGACTCTTTGTGACCCCATGGACTGCAGCATGCCAGGCTTCCCCATCCTTCACTGTCTCCTGGAGTTTGCTTGAACTCATATCCATTGAGTTGGTGATGCCATCCAACCATCTCATTCTCTGTCGTCCTCTTCTCCTCCTGCTCTCGATCTTAACCAGCATCAGGGTCTTTTCCAATGAGTCGGTTCTTCATATTCGGAGGCAGCATCAGTCCTTTCAGTGAGCATTCAGGGTTGATTTCCTTTAGGACTGGCAGGTTTGATCTCCTTGCCATCCAAGGAATTCTTGAGTCTCCTCCAGTACCATAGTTCGAAAGCATCACTTCTTCGGTGCTCAGTTTTCTTTATGGTCCAACTCTCACATCTGTACATGACTACCAGAAAGACCATCGCTTTGATTATACAGATCTTTATCAGCAAAGTAAGGTCTCTGCTTTTTAATATGCTGTCTAGATTTGTCATAGCTTTTCTTCCAAGGAGGAAGTGTCTTTTAATTTCATGGCAGCAGTCACCATCTGCAGTGATTTTGGAACCCCCTCAAAATAAAGTCTGTCACTGTTTTCATTTTTTTCCCATCTATTTGCCATGAAGTGATGGGACCAGATGCCATGATCTTATTTTTTTGAATGTTGAGTTTTAGGCCAGCTTTTTCACTCTCCTCTTTCACCTTCATCAAGAGGCTTTTTAGTTCCTCTTCACTGTCTACCATAAGGGTGGTGTCATCTGCATATCTGAGGTTATTGATATTTCTTCCAGCAATCTTGATTCCAGCTTGTGCTTCTTCCAGCCCAGCATTTCTCATGCTGTACTCTGCATATTAGTTAAATAAGCAGGGTGACAATATACAGCCTTGATGTACTCCTTTTTCAATTTTGAACTGGTCTGTTGTTCCATGTCTGGTTCTAATCACATACAGTTTTCTTCTTTTTTTTTTCTCCTGTCTAATTTCTCATGTTCTCTTCAGAGATACCAAGTTTCCTTATTTTGGACTTTCTTTTTACTCCATATTTCTCATTCTATCTTATCTTTTTATACTGTATTATTTTCCATTTCACTTCTAATTTTATCCTCCATGCCTCTGAAAATATGTTAGAAATTCTTTCTTCTGGTTTTAATGTAATGTCCATTTCTGTATGGTTACATATTTTCTCCTCTTTCTTTCTAAGCTCTGCCAACTCAGTTTTCTTATCTGTTTACTGTATATCTTTTATTCCTTGAGTCCTTGTATCTCTTCTTTGAACACTTTTCCCCTGAGAGATCACACTATGAATTTCATTTCATGGAGAATTGTTAGCAATTTTTCTGGTGTGTGTTTCTCAACTGGTGTTTATTTTTACATTATTTTCTTCCTTTTCTTCTTTTGATACTTTTGCATAAGCTCCAGGCTGGTGGCTTTTTGTTTAGGCTGATACAGTGGTAAAGAATCCCCCTGCCAATGCAGGAGATACAGTTTCTATCCCTAGGTCAGGAAGATCCCATGGAGACGGAAATGGCAACCTACTCCAGTATCCTTGCCTGGAAAACTCCATGGACAGAGGAGCCTGGTGGGTTACAGTCCATGTGGTCGCAAAAGAGCTGGACACTGAGCACCCACACACACCACATCTTTAAGTAAATAATGGAGACGGGGTGACATCGAGACAATGGGTAAGGATGACTGCACTTGAATTTTGGTCTATTGTCTTTGAGCGCTTTTTCAACAACACACTCTTCCAGGCAACTCCTGCCTAACACAGACCACCCTTGTTTACTATGAAGTCCTATACAACATAGATATTTTTGTGTGATGAAAGCCTTAAATGCTCTCCAGGAGACCAAGATTAGCAGCTGCAGGGTGACTTGCCAGTCACATTGTCAACCCTCCTGACAGCCTTGTTTCCAAGACAGCTTGTCTGAAATTTTCTTGTTCCACCCCACCTCTCCCGCCACTCTATGGCAGCAAGGAGGACTCAAGAAACATTCTGAGCCTGCCCAGGCACCCATCCGTACTGCTCCACGCAGGTGAGCTATGCTCTCCTTGTTGTGATGAACACTGTACTCCATCCAAGAAGGCTGGATGCAGGTGGCCGCAGTCAGCTTTCTACTGTACCCTGCCCAATTTTCACTATGCTATGCGAGCCGTGTGTGGGGTGATGATTGGAGCAGAGTTATGAATGCTTTTTCTTTTGTGAATTATAGTTTTATTTCTTGTCCTTGGTGTTTTTAGGTTGGTCCTTAACTAGCAGAAGGTAATAAAACTCCATTTAGCAGATCCTCTCTCATGACACCTTGACTTTCAAGTTCACTCTCTCACTGCAAGGTCCAGTACTTGCCCCCTTTTTCCATGAGATGATAAATTCTAACTCTGCTTGGGAGGATAAGATGCAAGATAACATAACTCCAAGGGAGAAAATTAAGACTCAATCAATTTAATAACTGTGAAAATATGATCTCATTTATGTACCCATATTTTGATAAAATCACTTCCTTTTACATTTGTTTTTCCTCCTTTATTACTTGCTTAAAAATATATCAAGGATACTGTTCCTGTACATATAGATCAACATCATTATTTTAAAGGATATATATATAGCATTTCATTATATAAAACTTCTGTTGCTATTTGATTTATATTCTTACAACTATAAATACTGCAGTAAAACTTCTTATATACTGATTTTGCTCTTACTCTTCTCCATCTCTTTCACTATGTTAAATTTTAAGAAGAGAAATTGCTGAATGCAAAGGCTATGCTCTTTTAAAACTGAAGCATATTTTACCAAGCTCATATCCATAAAGGCTACCCCAGTTTAAAATCTCATCATCAGTAATAAGAATGTCCATTATCTTATACCCACACTCATGCTTGCTGTTATAATTCTCTTAAATCTTTACCAGTCCGATGGCTAAAAAATCATAGAAGTGTTTTAATGTGCTTATATTCTCTAAGCAATTGTGTGAATGTTTTAGAAAACCTTTCCCCACCGAATGACTATAAAACAATTCTCACCAGTATTTTTAAGTTCTTTTTTTACACAAATCTTTGCTCCATCTGAAATTTATACTGGCTTCACAGAAACAAGACAAAAAAGTGGGCAGCTCATTTTTCAGTGTCATAAGAAAGTAAAGGCCACCCAAGGATTATCTAGGATGGAGATCTGAAAACTACTGCCTGCAACCAAATCTGGCCCACCACCTACTTTCATAAATAATGCTTTATTGGAACACAGCCATACTGAGACTGCTTTCATGCTACCATGAGTAGCTGTAAGAGAGATCATGTGACTTGCAAAGCCTAAAAAATTTACTACCAATCCATCCATTCTGAGGTGACGAAGTCTCAGCCAGAGAACTTCATATCGGCAGGGTTTTCTGTTTGTTGAAACCTCTGTGCCAGCATTAGCTTTTGCCGGCTGGTGTCCTGTTCAGCTGGCTTCTCCTCTTATACATGGCGTGACTGTATATGGTTTCCTTCCCATCCTTTCTACCTGACAATCAGGGTAGTGCACAAAACAGCGATCAGTCCCCTTAAGTCTCAAGTTTCAAGAAACTTTTGGTGAGAGGCATGTTAAAGGAAAGCAGGGCATTATGACTTTTCCGCATGGTGATGCCACATACATAAGCCAGCCCCCATTGCTGCCCCACCCCCACACTCAGCTCCCCCACCGCCTGCCTAGCAACCTTGATAAAAATTCTTTACAGCTTCTCAAATGGTACCAAACAGATGGGTCTCCTCTTTTTGCACACAGTTCTTTTACCCCTGACCTTGCCCTTCTGGACTGAAGTTCATTCTCACTCTGAGAGGGAGGGGATGGGCAAAGAGAAGAAATGATAGACTGGCCCCAGGTTTTCTGCCCTGACTCTGCCATTCCGGAAAATCTTGGAATGTTCAGCTGTGATAGAGAAAAGGTCTTTTTAACCTTCACGACTACACCAACACCTTTACCACATGTTACCATCTAGTCTGGCTTCCCCAGTGGCTTAGCAGATAAAGAATTCACCTGCAATGCAGGAGACCCAGGAGACAAAGGTTCGATCCCTGGGTTGGGAAGATCCCTTGGAGAAGGAAATGTCAACCCACTCCAGTATTCTTGCCCGAAAAGTCCCTGAGACAGAAAAACCTGGTGGGCTATAGCCCAAAGAGTCGCAAAGAGTCAGACATGACTGAGCGACTGAACACACACAAGCCATCTAGTCTAGGGAGTGGTTTCCGACCCCCTCCCTACTTTATATCCTGAAGTTCTTACTATTATCCTCTCCAGCTCTGCCCCCACCTTCCATATTATCTTCTGTCATCTGTTCTTTTTCATCTCACTTGCCAAAGAGCAAGACTACAGGGTAAAAGTTAGTCCATGTTAGAAGACTTGCAAAAAAATGATCACCCTAAGCCGGTTTAAATTACTTCCATGCCTGTTAACTGACCAAGCAAACAGTGAATCTGCCCCTGTTCAGATTCCACCTGGCCCCTCAGCCACCTGCCCTCATGGGGACCTGGGAGTGGCTTGCAAACCCTGGAAACAAGCCCCAACAGTTTCTCCATCCTGCCTTTGCTCAAGCGGAGCCCACAGCCAGCCAGGCACCCACTAGCATCCCACCTCTTCCCACTCCTTTCAGAGGCTTCCCTGTCAGATGGTGGGGAATACTCTTGCAGGTCAGTCGACTCTTGGAGCCTGAATTTCTCATCAATGAATGAGGATGATAATACTATTTACCTCATAAGATGCAGTAAGTATTAAATGAGCCAAAATGGTTCATGAAACATCCAGAAGCACTTCACATATATGGGCTATGTATGTGTGTGTGTTCTCCCAAGGATCTATTGTGCTGTGTGTGCTTAGTCGCTTCAGTTATGTCTGACTCTTTGAGACCCTATGGACTGTATCCCTCCAGGCTCCTCCGTGCATGGGATTCTCCAGGCAAGCATACTGGAGTGGGCTGCCACGCCCTCCTCCAGGGCATCTTCCTGACTCAGGGTTCGAACCTGTGTCTCTTATGCCTCCTGCATTGGCAGACAGGTTCTTTACCACTAGTACCATCTGGGAAACCCAGGATATACTGAGTTTTACACAACCACAGGATAATTGCAAGGCTATTGTTTGTTTAAACCACATTTGTTGAGTAAAAATAACACCAAACTCTAGAGTTGGACTATAAAGAAAGCTGAGCGCAGAAGAATGGATGTTTTTGAACTGTAGTGTTGGAGAAGACTCTTGAGAGTCCCTTGGACTGCAAGGAGATCCAACCAGTCCATCCTAAAGGAGATTAGTCCTGAGTGTTCATTGGGAGGACTGATGTTGAAGCTGAAACTCCAAACCTTTGGCCACCTGACGCGAAGAGCTGACTCATTTGAAAAAGACCCTGATGCTGGGAAAGATTGAGGGCAGGAGGAGAAGGGGACAACAGAAGATGAGAGGTTAGATGGCATCACCAACTCAATGGAAATCAGTTTGGGTAAATTCCAGGAGTTGATGATGGACAGGGAAGTGTGCTGCAGTCCATGGGGTCGCAAAGAATCAGACCTGACTGAACAACTGAACTGAACTGCTAAGATATGGGGAAATGCTCCTCAACATTTTAAACATATATAGATTTTTGAAAGCTTAATGCTAAATAGACAACCAACGAGGTCCTATAGTATAGTATAGGGAACTATACTCAATATCTTGTAATAACCTATAATGGAAAAGAATTCCAAAAAGGATATATATATATATAACTGAATCACTTTGCTGAACACCTGAAACTAACACATCATTGTAAATCAACTATCAACAAAATGTTTTTAAAAACTTAAAATATTTTATGTTCTACAATATTTATTATTAAATCTCCAAAATTTACCCAAGGTTCTTGTTTTTTAGGGAACTCAAACCTAAAGGCAAAGACAATAACCTTTCTAAGTAACTACAGTAAAACATCATTCTCTGGGGTATTAAAATGGCACTTCATTGCTAGACAATTCCTGGTCTTTGAAAAGAGTTCACGGCAAAGATATTAAACTGCTGCTGAGGGTGTAGACATTTAGCTTTCAAGAAGTTAGATGGATGATGGTCATTATTTTCAATATTGCTGTGTATGTACCCAGCAGACTTCCCACAAAGAGCCAGAGGACCTAAAAGACCCTGAAAGCCAAGATAAGGCAGGCCCGAGGCCGCGGCCAAGGGCTACTTGCCCCTGAGGTGAGAGTAAGTAGCCCCTGCATGAGGAGGGAAGGAGCCTCCGCCTCCTGACTGGCGCTCACTGAGTTAGTGTCCACAGGCCCGAGGCAGCAGTAGAAGAAGGCAGAAACGTGGGAAGCAACAGAACAAACTTCTGCTGGAGAGTGCCGCCCCACTGAGGCTGGGGTGACTCCACTGAGCGCAAGCGCAGAGAGCCCTGCTGCCCACTCCCCGACCCGCAGCCCCAGAAGAGGGCTGTGGAGTATTGTGTGGACTGCAGTCCATGCCCACACGTGCTGAGGGCCTTCCCTTGCTGTGTGGGTTCAGTGGGAGGCTGGCAGCCTAGCTCCTCTTCCCTTCAGCTGTGTGAGTCTGGACAACCCCTTCCATCCCTTGGGCTTCCCTGGAGGCTCAGCTGGTGAAGAATCCGCCTGCAATGCAGGTGACCTGGGTTCCATCCCTGGGTTGGGAAGATGCCCTGGAGAAGGGAAAGGCTACCCACTCCAGTATTCTGGCCTGGAGAATTCCACGGACTGTAAAGTCTGTGGGGTTGCAAAGAGTCTGACAGTACTGAGCGACTTTCACTTTCCCATCCCTTAGCTGCCTCGTCTGTGTACACAGAGCTCCGCTAGACCTCAAGGTCGTCAGAGTTTCTCAGATGACAGCAGACCAAGACTGAACAAACACATACAGGAAATAGAAACTTTACTTTTATAAAAAGTCACCTCATGTTAGAAGAGTCACAAAAGGGGGATTCCAGTCGCAATTTCACGAACTTAGTTACAACTAAACTAAACTTTACTTCCTCAACACAGATGACAGATGAAAGATGACTTACTGGTGATTCGATGTCCTCCAGGAGTAAAACAGAACAGCGTTCACATTTCAACAGCGTTTGGGCTCGATGCATTATTTTCTTGACAATTTTCTCCAGGTCAGTCTGTTCTTCAAAGAGGTCATTAACCACCTCTAGCAAAGCCTAGGAAAGAGAAAATGGATGTATTTAGGTGGCTAAGGGACTGAATTAAAATTTGTCTCTCAAAAATTCCATTTCATCTTTGCTATAAAAATATAAATATTTTTGTGTGGCTAAATTTTAAAGTGTTTATGGTTGTTTTGACATATTTCCATAGTTTCATTTCATAACACAATCTTGAATTATCAAATATAACTTGAGAATAGTGCCAGTCCGTGTGTGTGTGTGTGCTTAGTTGCTCAGTCATGTCCAACTCTTTATGATCCCATGGACAGTAGCCCACTAGTCCATATAATCCCACATAAATTCCTCATATAGCTATATGACTATATTCCATACAGTTAATGACTACATGATTTCATATAATCATTACTGACAGGCTTTTCTGCTCCTATAGTAGTTTTTCTGCAATGTTTTAAGAAACATGACTGGGTTTAAAAATCAACATTTTATGAATACCAAATACTTGATTCTCTCCAAGGCCCATTTATTTCAGAAAATTACAAAGCATCTCTTCCTCACCATCTGGAAGAAACAGCTTCATGGTCAGACTCAAGACTTATTTTCATGAATATATATCTCTCACAGAACTATTAAAGAATTATAGTAGTGGATGCTAGTTAAGTTTCAAAACCTTCAAATACATATATATATATAAAACCCCTATTAACCCCTCTACACAAGAAATTTGTCCAGGAGAACATTTAAATGCCATTATACATCTCAAAAAGAAAACATCATTAAAAATTTATCAAAGAAATAAAATAAAAAGCATAAAAATTCAAGAAAAAACTTAAATTCTAACTTGAAAACTGTATACTTGTTTAAAACTGAAATTGTGATAACATGTCATTTTTATCCAGCTAAGATAGCTTGCAATTTATACACTGAAATAATATTTCTTTAGAATTTTTAATTACATGGATACATCCAGAGATTGAAGAACAGTGAGCCATTTATAGGTAGTAGATATTTTCCCTCTGTCAGAGTGCAATCAGAAAATTACACAGCCAGTGGATGCTTTGTTCAATAAAATTTAATATGATGTCTCCAGTCTGACCTGTCACAAAAGGATTTCATGGGTATTCAAATTCACATCTATGCTGATAGGTGGTGTTGACTAATTTTCAACTTTGGTAATGCATTTGATTTGTCCTGAAACCATTTGAAACATGAGAATTTCTTCTCTGAGTCTATTGAGGTAGAAAAATATTTGAATGAGTTAAGGGATCCATGAAATGAGTCTAAAGCTGGACAGCGTTTTCTCTAAAGAGAGCTTGTGACTGTGGCTAAGGGCGATGCATTGCTCTGTGATTCCAAAGCAAAGAGAAACACTACGAGTTGAAAAAAGTTTTAAGTGTATTCTGTCCGTTTGGCATTTGGACAGCAAATCGCTGTAAGAGGTCAATGTGTGGTAATTTCACGTGCAAATATAATATTAAAAATGAGGCAACTGTCTGCATAATTACCAACAAAATCCCCTGTTATTAAGGGAGGGGACATTATTTCCTTAATCATCCAGACTAGTTCTTCAGATGGATCATATTAACTGAACAAATATTTAACTTTTCAATTTGTTGTGACTGCATGGATGGGGCCTCTGGGACCTGTATACAGGAACATTTATCTCAGAGGAAAAACTAATTGTGCCTTGAGTTTTGTACTGACAAATCGCATTATAGTAATTTTATTGTTTCTAATTAAAAATTGCTGCTTTACTAACAAGTGATAAAAGTTTCACAAATAACAATGCAGACTGACTCCAAAACAGGAGAAAAAAAAAAGGGAAGAAAATCTAGGATGACATGCAATGCGACAGACATGGAAGCTTTGCACACAGTTGAACACTCCCTGTTTCTCGATGTCATTTGCATGTCCCCAGCTCCTTCTTCAGACCTTCTTTTGCTCCTGGACTCATCCTTGGACCTTTTCCCTTCTCTTATCCATATATTTTTCCCACCTGTACCCTAGTTTTAAATACCATCTATATGCTGATGGTTCCCAAATAGGAATCTCGACTCTAAACTCCCATATCCAACTGTTTATTTGCCACCTGCACAAGCCTAAAGTCATTTTCATTCATTTCCCGTATCAGTAGGCCTTCTATATTTCACTGCTAAATTTTTTGGAGAATCTCTCACTTCTCACTGTTCAGCTACATTATTGCTCCCCACCCCCAGCTTTATTGAGATATAATTGACATAAAACTTTGTGTGAGTTTAAGGTATACAATGTGATGATTTAATACACCAATATATTGCAAAATGATTACTACACTAAGGTTAGTTAACACATCCATCACCTTACATAATTACATTTTTTTTGTGGTAAGAACATTAAGATTTGTTTTCTCAGCAATATTCAAGTACATAATGCAGTATCATTAATTAGAGTCATGACACTGAACACTAGATCTCCAGAACTTACTCATCTTATAACTAGAAGTCTGTATACTTTGACCAACATCTCCCCCTCTCCTGGACACTCCAGCTCCTGGAAACCGCCATACTTCCTTCTGCTTCTCTGAGTTCCGCTTTCACAGATCCAATATATATGGAAATAATACAGGCTGGATCATCGGAAAACCAAGAGAGTTCCAGAAAACATCTGTTTCTGCTTTATTGACTATGCCAAAGCCTTTGACTGTGTGTGTCACAACAAACTGTGGAAAATTCTGAAAGAGATGGGAATACCAGACCACCTGACCTGTCTTTTGAGAAACCTGTATGCAGGTCAGGAAGCAACAGATAGAACTGGACATGGAACAACAGACTGGTTCCAAACAGGAAAAGGTGTATGTCAAGGCTGTATATTGTCATCTTGCTTATCTAACTTCTATGCAGAGGACATCATGAGAAACGCTGGGCTGGAGGAAGCACAAGCTGGTATTAAGATTGCCGGGAGAAATATCAATAACCTCAGATATGCAGATGATACCACCCTTATGGCAGAAAGTGAAGAAGAACTAAAGAGCTTCTAGATGAAAGTGAAAGAGGAGAGTGAAAAAGTTGGCTGAAAGCTCAACATTCAGAAAACTAAGATCATGGCATCTGGTCCCATCACTTCATGGCAAATAGATGGGGAAACAGTGGCTGACTATATTTTTCTGAGCTCCAAAATCACTGTAGATGGTAAGTGCAGCCATGAAATTAAAAGACGCTTATTCTTTGGAAGGAAAGTTATGACCAACCTAGACAGCTTATTAAAAGGCAAAGACATTACTTCGTCAACAAAGGTCTGTCTAGTCAAGGCTATGGTTTTTCCAGTAGTCATGTATGGATGTAAGAGTTGGACTATAAAGAAAGCTGAGCACAGAAGAATTGATGCTTTTGAACTGTGGTATTGGAGAAGACTCTTGAGAGTCCCTTGAACTGCAAGGAGATCCAACCAGTCCATCCTAGAGGAGATCAGTCCTGGGTGTTCTTTGAAAGGACTGATGTTGAAGCTGAAACTCCAATACTTTGGCCACCTGATGCGAAGAGCTGACTCATTTGAAAAGACCCTGATTCTGGGAAAGACTGAAGGCAAGAGGAGAAGAGGACGACAGAGGATGAGATGGTTGGATGGCATCACTGATTCAGTGAACATGAGGTTGGGTGAACTCTAGGAGTTGGTGACGGACAGAGAGGGCTGGTATGTTGCGGTTCATGGGGTTGCAAAGAGTCGGACACAATTGAGCGACTGAACTGAACTGATTTCACTTAACACAGTGCCCTCAAGTTTCATCCATTTTGTCACAAATGGCAGGATTTTCTTCTGTCTTATGGCTAAATAATGCTCCATTGTGTGTGTGCATGAGTGTATCACAATTTCTTTATCCATTCATCTATTAATGGATACTTAGGTTGTTTCCATATCTTGGCTATTGTAAATAATATTGCAATGAACATGGGAGTGCAGATATCTTTTTGAGCTAGCAATTTAATTTCCTTTGGATATATACTTAGAAGTGAAGCTGCTGGATCATATGGTAGTTCTATTTTTAATTTTTTGAGGAACCTCCATATTGTTTTCCATAGTAGTTGCACCAATTTATATTCCCATCAACAGTGTACAAAGGGTTCCCTTTTCTCCACATCCTTACCAACACTTGTTATCTCTTATTTTTTTGATAACAGCCATTCTAAGAGATAGGAGGTGATATCTCATTATAGTTTTAATTTGCATTTCCCTGATGATGTTGAGCATCTTTTCACGTGTCTATTGGCCATTTGTATGTCTTCTTTGGAAAAATGTCTTTTCAAATCTTCTATTTTTTAATTGGGCGATGGGGGGGTTGTTTGTTTTTCTTTGTTTGTTTGTTTTTTGCTACTGAGTTGTATGAGTTCCTTATATATTTTGAAGATTAACCCCTTATCAATACAGATGATTTGCAAATATTTTCTCCCATTCCATAGTTTACTTCTGAATTTTTTGATTGTTTCTTTTGCTGTGAAGAAGTTTTTTTGTTTGAGGTAATCTCATTTGTTTATTCTTGCTTTTGTTGCTTGAGCTTTTATATCAGACCCCCTCAAAAATCACTGGAGTTTCACCCATATTTTCTTCTGGGAGTTTTACAGTTTCAGGTCTCAAGTTTAAGCTTTTAATCTATTTCAAGTTAATTTTTGTGAGTGATGTAAGATAGAGGTCTAATCTAATCTCATTATTTTGCATGTGAATATCCAGTTTTCCCAAACCATTTATTGAAAAAAACTACTTTTTCCCCATTGAGTATTCTTGGCTCCCTAGTCAAATAGACGTTGTCTCTATATGTATGGGTATATTTCTGGGCTCTTAATTTTATTCCAGGAATTAACCTGGTGGCTCAGACAGTAAAGCATCTGCTTGCAATGCAAGAGACCTGGGTTCGATCCCTGGCTTCATAAGATCCCCTGGAGAAAGAAATGGCAACCCACTCCAGTACTCATGCCTGGAAAATTCCATGGACAGAGGAGCCTTGTAGGCTACAATCCATGGGGTCACAAAGAGTCGGACACGACTGAGCAGCTTCACTTCACTTCAATTCTATTCCATTGGTCTGTATGTCTCTTTTTAATACCAGTACAATACTATTTTGATTACTATAGCTTTGAAAAATAGTTTTAAATCAAGAAGTGTGATGCCCCCAACTTTGTTCTTCCTTAGGATTGTTTTGGCTATGTGAGGTCTTTCCTATCTGCTCTTTAGACACATGGACCAAAGCTTCTCCTACTGCTGGGCCTTTGCACTTGATATTTCCACTGCTTGGAATCTTCTTCCTAGATATTTGTGCAGCTTTGCTCCTTCATTTCATTTAGCTCTCTGCTCAGATATTACCTCTTCATAGAGATCTTCTTGATCACCTTCTGAAATCAACATCATCCTAAACTACCCTTCAGCAACCAGTCTATATTCCATTATCTCACTTTGTTCTTTTTTTATAGCACTTACCACCACCTGACACTATATTATTTTTTATTTGCTTGTTTGTCTATAATCTACTGTTTCATCTAAATGATAAAGTTATATGAAGGCAGGGATTTCAATGGACAGTGTCTGAAGAGGACCACAAAATAAATATTTGTTGAGTGAGTAAATTAATACATGAGGATGCAAAGATTCATAATGCATGAAGTGTTCCTTAAGGAATTCAAAATGTAGTTGGAGAGAAGGGCCATTGATAAATATTATACAGTGGGATAAGTGTCCACAGTAAAACAATGGCAGTAAATATAAGACAAAATAATAAGTAAAGAAGGAAAGATTAAGTGGAACACTGAGCTGGGTCTTCAGGGAAATGCAAGGCAAAAGCAGTGGGAGAAAAAGGTGGACATGAGGCATTGAAAGCAGAAGGAGAAATATTACTGAGAGAATGAGAAAGTGAAACAGACTGTTTTCTGGAAATTGGGGCCTATACTGCTGGAGTGCCCAATTGTCAGGAAACATTTAACAGGAGGCTTCCTGTGTGCTGTTTTGGATCTGTCAGGAATTCTCTGTTCCTTATTAATTCCTGAATATTCATGAATTAAGAGGAGAGGCAAGCCTCTCCCGGGGGCTGAGGAATCCAGGCATTTCCTTGTTAGTTTTTCTATACGGTGATAAGTACCCTCTTCCTTTTTATGAATCATATGGTAAAAGTGATTATTTACAACCCTCTCTCTTTCATATTGGTGACCTCATGTTTCCTTGATAACTTGTAAGTTTTGATTTTATCTCTGCTGAATATAGCTATCTTGTAAGAGTATAAATACCTACACAATGTTGAATAAAACACCTTTGCTCCATCAGAGCTTTGGTCCCCATGTCTTGCTTTCTCTCTCTCTTTCCTCTCTCTCTCTCCCTGTCTCTCTCTGCCTCTCTCTCTCTCCCTCTCTCTCTTTTTCAGGCTAATCTCCTGGAGCGCAGAGGCTCTCTGAGTTCACTTTCCTGCCTGGGCTTCTAAGACCCTCTCGAGAAGGCGCTCTGTGCCTTCACCCCATCAAGAGAGTGCCTGAGCCCTCCGCGAACAGAGCAAGCCCCGTGTCAGGGACTTCATTGGCTTTCTCCGTAAACCAAGGAATATCAGCCTCTTTCTCTCTCCTTTACTTTCTTATTGGTCGACTCAAGACCACCAGATGCCAGTCCATTAAAGGACCTCAACACCCAATGAAAGGAGGAGAATGGTAAGACACGCGGCTAAAGATGAAAACAGGATCCAAATCAGAGAAAAGGGGTCATATGCTGTGCTAAAGAAGATGGCTGTAGTTGTAAATTGTTTCCTGTGAAATATTCATAAATCATAATGCTTAGTAAATGAAACTTTTATCAGTTTGATTACTAATCAACTGAGGGTTTCCAACCTTTCTGAACATCTTCTTGTTAAATATATTTCTAAATTGTGACAGTAATGTCCCTATATTTAAAAATAGAGTGAGTCTAATATATTTAACCTCTACTTAATTGTTTAGCAATTTTTTGAGTACCAGTCTTTGTTTTTTACTATTTAGCCCTACAACTGATGAAGGTATATGACAGTAATCCCTATATTTACGTTTCTTTATAATCCTATAAGCTGGTGTTGGCAGCATTATCATCCTCTTCCAGGAAAACTTTCAATTCACAAACATAATTTGTGAGTTGGGGTGAAATCACCTATAACATACCTTGCTTCTTAAAGGAACTAAATTGTAAAAAGATCACTAATCTGTGTTATTGTTTCAAAACTATAAGTAAGCTAGAATATATCTCTTGCCTTGTAGTATAGATGTGAAATTAATTTCCTTTTTAAAAGAAGCTATTTCCCCCACACAACAGAGGATTTATATCCATTTCTATTTGGGTTTATTGCTTAAAGGGGATCATCAACCACAGACCTGAAGGATTATACAGATTAAAAAAAATGTTCCTGTACTATTCAAAGATCATCTACTGTTTTTAAAAGACATAATGACTCACAGACACTTGAAAGGCAAAGAGCTCTGAGGGTTGTCAGCAGCGCTTCTTTCTACTCACCCTGCTTCTTTCATATTCTTTCCTTGAGGCAGCAAAGAGCTGAGCGTTAGATATGGCAATTCCACAAAATGGAAGATACATCTGCATGACCTGGGGGCGAAGAGAGTGTTAAAAGCATTAAATCATAAAAATACAGAGCCAGATTCCACATTTCCTTCATATGCCTGATTTTAACACTTTTTTTCCAACCACAGAGGCTGAATATAGTGCTGTTGATGCTAATATCTTAACTTCAGAAAGAATATTCTTCAGAGTTAACTATAGTGTAGTCTCAGGTTTTAACTAGGGACAGTCGCATCTATGAGGACATAAAATGAGAAACAGACTGGGATGGCTATGATCCAGGAACTGTGTATTAAAGGCATCTTGTATGCCTTCCTTGATCAATGAAAATGATCAATGAGTAAATGGAGGAAGTCTGATATATTTAAAATTTAAGGCAAGGCATATACTCACACTTGGAAGTAGGCAGGATATAAGCCAACTTCTTTGTACATATGTATCAGTAGCAGGGATCTCAGCTTGACCCTAGAACCCTGCCAGCTTCAGGCTTGAGTATGACTGTTAGGATGGGCCCGGTAGGAACCAAGGAGTCAGGGGGCCTAGGAGCCTCACATAGAAGAGTTCAAATTGAACCCACTGTTCTGTTGACATAACTAGACATGAATGCAGATCAGTGGGCTGGTGCTACAGAAGCTGGTTTCAGGAGAGGCTGGGGATCCTTTAGGTGAGCATTCTTCCTATGGGAACAAACAGCCACATGCAACAGGCCTGATCCTAAGAAAAATTTTCTTATTACAAGGGGTCTAGGTCTCATGATCTCCAGTACTTCCTGGCACTCTCACTCAAATTCATCTCCAGAATCTCTGATTCTGTGAGAGAGGAAATGTCTCAAGTAAAAGACTAAATAATTATTTCCCTAAACTCTTTACAATGTAGGGCATTGTACAAGAGACAATGCTTTGGGACTTCTCTGAAGTAGAGGCAAAAGGGCATACGGGCATGTTTTATATGACAGTCAGTCTCTGTCTCTCTCTCTCTCACACACACACACACACACACACACACACACACGATGCCATATCAAGAGGTACAGAGCAGTAGCAAAACCGAGCAGCTCCTTCCATGCCCAGGAGAGGGCAGTGCAGAGCTCCCTGAGGGTAAGGGATGAAAACAGCAAGGGAGGATCCACCCAGCAGCAGGTGTGAGACACTCATGGTGTTAGTAGAAATTGGTTAAGGTTGCCTCCAACATGCTAGGCCTTATTCTTTTAAGCCCACTAAGCCATTATCTCCGAAATGTTTCTCTTGCTTAATTACATTTTGAAAACAATTACTTTCTAATCAGAGCTCTACAGTGCACGTGGTGTTTGCTTCTCTGAGGAAGCACTAACACTCCCTTCTTTTGTGAGAATTCTTTATTCCAGAAAAAAAAGTCAAGATGTGATACCCTCAAGGACTGCTGGAACCCTCAAGACCTCCTGACCCCGACTTTGACCACATAAAGGCTTTCCAACAGGAAGGAAGAATGCAAGCTTGCATCTGCCCTACTTCTTATCTGCAGCACTCCTTTCCCCTCCTGAACTCTAAGATCCCTTCCTATTTTTCCCAAAGGGCACAGTCTTGAGGGCGCTAGCCTACTGTGGCCTCTTTTGCCTGGCAAAGCAATAAAAGCTACTCTTTCCACTTCACCCAAAACCCTGTCTCTGTGTTTCAGTTTGGCACCAGAGAACAGAGCCCAGGATTTCGGCAACACTGGGACACCCAGAATGAAACTACTTGGAGAGGGAGGTGCTTTTGTAGAGGGCTGGAGGTGGTCTAGAGATGAAGGGAACTTCACAATTCCTATCATTTCTTTGCTATTAAAATCTTGCTTTGGCTACTTGGGCATCCTCAACTCTGACAGAGTGTCCCTAAAAGTATTAATAATTCAGAAGGCTGTAGAAGCTAATGCTGAGACCCCGATTGCTTTTACTGAGATATAGTTGATGTAGAGTATTATATGTTTCAGATATACAACATAGTGATTCACAATTTATTAGAGAAAACAAAGAATTCAATAAACACACTCACATCTTATTAAAAAATAGTCATTTATAATAGTAGCTTATATTGACAAAGTCCTTGGATATGATGTTAAGCATTTTATATGCACTGTATCATTTGATCCTCACAACTACATTCTCACACTATTCATTCTACTTTTCAGATGAGAAAACTGAGGCTTCACACATTTATCAAAATTGTTGGGAAATATTCTCCATGTATTTCTCACATTTCCGCACATCTTGCAAACAAAGGCAACGGCTCATCTTTCCAGAGTGTTTATATAGTTAATAGTCTTGTAAAATAGAACAAACAGCAGAAATGCTTACTATGCAGTATAATGAAGATAATGCCTCTCTCTGAGGCAGAGGTCAGGCAGGTTTACTGTCTATTATAAAAGATTTTGGTTCCCTACATTTCAAGTTCTCCTCCTGTGACGCATGCCTCTGTAATCTGTATAATGTTGTTATTAAACATCTTACCCCAAGCCAGAACCACCTGTTCACATATCACTATTTTTTTTTTCATTTTCCCTGTAGGGGTGTGTGTGTGTGTGTGTGTGTGTGTGTGTGTGTGTGTGTGTGTGTGTGTGTGTGTAGGAAGTTCACACATAGTTACTTAGTATATGTCATGTTAAGGCAAGAGATTCACAAATAATTACTAAAGTCAATATTAAATTTCCTTACTCTCTTCTTTACTGAGTCAGTTGCTACTGATTTTATTTCCTCATTCCATTGATTCTCCCCTTTACTACATTACACTTTCTTTATTTAAGAGAAATTTTATGTACACACTTGATAAAATCTAAATTTAACATCTTTAGTCCCCTCACAAATAAGGTAAGGACTTTGGAATGCTTTAACTCTCAATACTACTTCCTGATATACTTTTTTTTCCTGTTACCTTTTTTCCTAGTTCTATCTTGTTTTGCTACTACAAACAGTACTACTACTACTACTAACATTATTTTGTTATTGTTATTAGGCAGTGCTTATTTTGATTTGTCCACATGTTTACCAGTTTTTCCCTGTTCATTTCTTCCAGTATCTCCTTCTTCCCCTCTAGGATAATTTTCTTTCTTTGTGAAGACAATCCTTTAGAACATTCTTCAGCATTGGTAGTAAATGCTTTGTTTTGTATTAAAATGTTTTTATTCTATGAACTTAAAAGTTAATTTATTTGAGCATACAATTCTAAGTTGACAGCTGTTTTCTCTCAGTACTTAGAAGATATTCCCCCATCATGTGCATTTAATGCTGTTGAAAAGTCAACTGTCAATCTAATTCTTGGTAAATTATTCATCTCTGTCTTTTTAAAAAAATAATCTTTTTATGTCTTTTTGTACTTTTGCATCCTCAGTAAAATGCTTTTAATTGAATTATATAGAACTCATACATATGTGTATATGTAGATGGTTAGATAGCATCACCAACTCAATGGACATGAATTTGAGCAAACTCTGGGAGACAGTGAAGGGCAGGGAAGCCTGCTGCCCTGCAGCCCATGGGGTTGCAAAAAGTCAGACATGATTTAGCAACTGAACAACAGTGACATATGTATATATAATTCTATATATTATATGTCTAAAAATCACTATGGATGGAGGCAATACCATACCTTCATGAAACACTATAAACTAAAAGGGGATCTTTACTTACAAAGGGAACGATCTATACTGTGCCATTCGCTGGCACAACAATTCAACACTTTCTGGGGTCAGACTTAGCTCCATTGTTGTTGTTCAGTCACGTCCAACTCTTTGTGACCCCATAGACAGCAGAATGCCAGGCCTCCCTGTCCCCCCGACATCTACCACCCCCAACACCACCACCATCCCTATATGACAATGTATAAAATTTCTTAATACTATGCAAGAGAAACAGTCAAATACAATTTGAAAGAAGGGAGTAAGAAGGAGCTGAAGCATTATGGAAATAGGAGATGATAAAAACATTTTTATATCCTTTTTCAGTTCCAGTGCAAAACATGTCTCTTTTAGAAAAAGAAATACCGTTCTATTCTGCTCTTTCTGAAGTCCCCCTCCTCCAAGAAAAAAATACTAATTTGGTCTTCACCATCTAGTTTCTGAAGGCCAAAAGGTCTAAAAAGCCTTAATGACTAAGAAGCTAATGAGTCTGTACACCCTCGTGCAGCACTTTTCAGCTTGAAAGCACTTTATGAACACTGGCTAATTAATCTTTACAACATCCCACTCAGAAAGGGAGTTAAACTGAAAATCATTAAACAGTGTGAAAAAGTCACTTTAGCCCTGGAAACTCATGAAAAGTATCACTAATAAACATAAAATCTGAGCACTGGGACCGTCCATCAGTGTCCTAAAGAAAGACAGTAGGTACTGAGCCCTTTGACTGCAGAGAAAGGCCATTCAAGCCCCATGGTCTGGTCTGGCCCAATTATACATCATTAAAGAACACTGGGGGTCTACACTGGATGCTTGGAGTGAGAGGCCTGGGGCCATCTCCTTTATGAACCCCACTCCTGGAAGCAACACAGCTGGAGGTGTCCCATCACTGTCAGCCAAATTAATGGGGGGGGGAGGTTTTCTGACCTACACCTTGCTTTTTGTGCAGATCCTGAGATCTGCCTTGAGGCATTAACTATAAGGCACTTCGTTGATTCAAGCCCTGCTGATTTGGAACTGGGGGTGTTCTAACTGTTGTAATTCAAAAGCTAAGTAAACTCTTCAAATAGAGTAATTTGGAAAATTAAGCATCAAAATAGGAACCAGTCAAAGGATTTTCACATAATGAAACACTTTCCACATCTTTTAGAAATAGAATACTTGAAATAGTGAATAATTAGTTTGAAGCTTTCTGGAAGTTCCAGAAAAAAAAATCCTGCTTCCAGGGGCATAGTTTAGTTCACTGTAATCTTTCTATGCAAACTCAGTAACTACAATAGGTCGAGTTTTTATTTCAAGAATCAGAATAATACATGTATCTTATCAGATCAAACTAAAGTATATACTTTTGGCTGAAGCGTGCCTTTTCCTCTCAGAGCTGTGCCCTCTGTGAGGAAAAGTCTCCAAAAAATACACAGAGGCATAAAGTACAAATTCGTTTAAATAAAACACTGGCATCTGGAATGGATGATCCAATTACATACTTTTTGAAACTGCCCACTTTAAGAATGAGAATGGGTGGAAGGAGAATTTTACTCACAAAAGGTGAGAGAGAACAAGACACAAATAAGGAAGGAAAAGGTCACTATTCCTCCACTTCCCCTTCTTAGCAGAGGGGGGATGTTAGAGATTCTGCCTCTGCCCTGGGTATTAAGGCTGGGCCCCGGAAGAATTGGAGTGAGGACCCTTCCACTATTCTCAGTTTTCTCCTTGAAGCTAGTATAGGCTAAAATATTCCAAAGAGTATGGATATTCCAAGCTTTTCCATGATAGACAGGCTGAGTTCAATTCCTGGCAAATTGCAGTTCAGTATCAAATACCTAATCTCTTGGACTTTTTAGAGGCTCTAGTCTGCTGAGCACTTGAATTATGCAGGTACCAGTCACATTAACCAACAGCCTTATCTCTCTGCTGAGCTGTGCATGACTTAGTTGTTTAGTCATGTCCAACTTTTTGCGACCCCTTGCACTATAGCCCACCAGGCTTCTCTGTCCATGGGGATTCTCCAGGCAAGAATACTGGAGTGGGGTGCCATGCCCTCCTCCAGGGGATCTTCCCAACCCAGGGACGGAATCCAGGTCTTCCGCATTGCAGGCAGATTCTTTACCATCTGAGCTACCAGGGAAGCCCTTATCTCTATATGACCCCATTCCCCACCCTCCAGACTTTGGAAAAATAATCCTCTTGTGGCATTTCTACATTTCCACCCTCTCACAGACATTGAAGGGAAAACCCTGAAAGATCCCATTTTGGGAGCCATGTCCTTTCTAAGATAATTTGGATTGTCACAATATTTCAACAGAAAATAAAAGTACTCATATTTCCACCACTCAGAGGTAACCACTATTAACATTTTAGAAACCATCATTCAAGTTTTCTTCTCTCTCTCTCTTCACATAAACTAAAATAGGCCTATTATATAATAATAAAAATCCTACATGTAATATCTGCATTTCTTTACTTTTTATAACCAGCTATAACTTATCATAACCAATTTTTATTAATGCAAAATATTCCATTGTTTAGTCTGGAAAAAGAAAATGTATAGAGAAAAAAAGTAGATTAGTGGTTGCCTTGCAATTAAATCTTTGCACATCCCATGATTATTTTCTTCAAATAGAGCCCTAAAGGCAATGGCACCCCTCTCCAGTACTCTCTTGCCTGGAGAGTCCCATGGATGGAGGAGCCTGGTGGGCTGCAGTCCACAGAGTCGCGAAGAGTCGGACATGACTGAGCGACTTCACTTTCACTTTTCACTTTTATGCACTGGAGAAGGAAATGGCAACCCACTCCAGTGTTCTTGCCTGAAGAATCCCAGGGACGGGGGAGCCTGGTGGGCTGCCGTCTATGGGGTCGCACAGGGTCGGACACGACTGAAGCAACTTAGCAGCAGCAGCAGCAGCAGCAGCAGCAATATTTGAATGCATTTAGCTTAACACGCATTTAATGGCATCAATACTTCCTCTGTACCCGGAAATATTCTAAATGATTTGTAATATTAATACTAGTATTAGTATTCATTCACTGACATGTGTACACTTGTAAATAACTCCTAACAAGAAACAAATTTTTAGCTTTTGTTCAAAAACATCCAACAGTATAGCAGCGCATACAATAAAATAACCACAGATCCCCTTTCATTTCCTGTCTTGCCACCCTCTCCTCTCCCAAGGAGAAACCCCTGTTAGCATGTGCAGTGTATTCTCCTGGATCCCTTTTTATGAACCACATGCATATATCACTCAGTTTTAGGAGTGGTGGTAAACACAAGAGGGATCCGACTGCAAGTTATGTTCTACACCTTCTTATTACTTGGCAATACATCTTGGAAATCATTAATGTCAGTTCCGAAGATATCCGCTTAATTCTTTTTAATCTGCCAAATATTCTAGGGGGTAGATGTGCCTATTAGTAGACATTCACATTGTTTCCATTTTTTCCCTGTTACAAATAACACTGCCATGAACTTTCTTACAAATATATCTTTGTGCACCTGGACAATACTTCGGTCGGGCAGATTCCTAGAATTAAAATTTTAAGGTTGCAGAATATGTGCATTTAAAAGAAAGTTACTGGTTACTGCCAAATCAGCCTCCAAAAGAGTGCTATCAATTTATACACCACTAACAGTAATACCCTACTCATGGAACACTGGATATTATCATTCTTTTAAAATTATGTCTATATTGTTGATTAAATCAATACTCATTTTTGCATTAACTTATATTTATTAGATTATTAATGATATTGAACAATTTTCATAATTTGTTGGCTATCTATACTTTTTATTGTGGCCTATTTATCTTCCTTTTTATTGGAAATTTATCTATTTTTATTGCTTCATAGGACTCTTTATATTCTAAGAATATTAACCATCTTTGACTTTTGTGAAAATCATGACTCTTCTTGATAATTAGCAACTGTCATCTATGCGATATAGTCCAGTGGGTCTACAAGATATGATTGCTTTGTCTGAGATGAATAGATGATATGGCTCAGTAAGTCTGGCCAACTCCCTCTCACTGTGTGAAGAAATTTTACAATAATATCCACCTATGTAACTCCATCAAGGTTATTTTTGTAAGTAGGTTGACCTACATATCTCAGCCTTCCCAGTTTCTCTGTTCATTTTTGTAACTCAAAAGCTCCTATAAGAAATCAGTTTGAGCTACAGTTTGATCCAGGCATTCCTGAGTCTTAGCTATTAACATCGTTATGATATTTTCACTTACCAAGGAAAAGTATAAATGCAGGAAGCCGTACTACACAGTAATTTAGTCATGGTTTCAACATCCTGATGCTAGAAAAATTCTATTGTATTGCAATCAATGTATGAACAGAAAAATTCCTTTTAGGTTATTTTCTGATAAGAAGTACGGATTTTTTTATATTTGAAACATATTCACATGATTTCTTCACATTAGTAGCACCATCCTTTGTCAAGCACAAATTGGCACTTGCCAGTCAATTGTGAATTGGCACTTGCCAAGAGCATTTGCCAGCAACTGAACAACAGCAACAAGGGCATCTGCCATCTGCCTCTGCGGAAACTGAGCCCTGAGCTGCTGCGACTGCTGACCTTCAACGTCCCCTGAGGAGAATTCTGGGTGGAGGGTGAGGCACTCTGTTCCACACTGGTGGAAAGGATCTTTAGAAATATATTTTCAGGAACTGATTTCACGATCCCAATCTTTGCATCTCTTCATACCTAGAAAAGCACTAAAATCCCTTCATGGTGACTAACATAAAGGAGCTAACAGAGTTAGCTCCTCATGTAAATGCTCGATTGCAATGAACTCCTCCTTCACCAAAACCTTCTATACTGACCTTTCCCCACTGCCTCTTTGGAGCAGTCTCTCAGAGCTATCTAAGGTGCTGTCTCCTGGGCTGCAGTCCTCATTCTACCCCCGATAAAACTTAACTCACAGCTCTCATGTTGCGCGTCTTTTTAGTTAACACCTTCCTTTTACCATCTCATTTATCTAGCACCCTTAAAAAAAAAAAAAAAAAAACTCATGGTTCTTAACGCAGCGCACATTTCATATAAATGGAATCATGAGCACTTGGCCTTTTGTGTCTGGCTGACTGATTTCATGTAGTATTCTGTTAAAAAGCTTCATCCATGTTATAACATGCATCAGTACTTAATCCCTTTAAAAATTGTTTTAATTAACAGACTTTATTTTTAGAGCAGTTTTCAATTCAGTTCAGTTGCTCAGTCGTGTCCAACTCTTTGTGACCCCATGAACCACAGCACACCAGGCCTCCCTGTCCATCACCAACTGCCAGAGTGTACCCAAACCCATGTCCATTGAGTAGGTGATGCCATCCAACCATCTCATCCTCTGTCGTCCCCTTCTCCTGCCTTCAATCTTTCCCAGCATCAGAGTCTTTTCCAAAGAGTTAGTTCTTCCCGTCAGGTGGCCAAATGATTGGAGTTTCAGCTTCAATATCAGTCCTACCAATGAACACCTAGGACTGTTTTCCTTTAGAATAGACTGGTTGGATCTCCTTGCAGTCCAAGGGACTCGCAAGAGTCTTCTCCAACACCACACTTCAAAAGCATCAATTCTTCGGTGCTCAGCTTTCTTCATAGTCCAACTGTCATTATCCATACATGACCACTGGAAAAACCATAGCCTTGACTAGATGGACCTTTGTTGGCAAAGATATGTCTCTGGTTTTGAATATGCTGTCTCGATTGGTCATAACTTTCCTTCCAATGAGTAAGCGTCTTTTAATTTCATGGCTGCAGTCACCATCTGCAGTGATTGTGGAGCCCAGAAAAATAAAGTCAGTCACTGTTTCCCCATCTATTTGTCATCAAGTGATGGGACCAGATGCCATGATCTTAGTTTTCTGAATGTTGAGCTTTAAGCCAACTTTTTCACTCTCCTCTTTCACTTTCGTTAAGAGGCTCTTTAGTTCTTCTTCAGTTTCTGCCATAAGGGTGGTGTCATCTGCATATATGAGGTTATTGATATTTCTCCCGGCAATCTTGATTCCAGCTTGTTTCCTCCAGCCCAGCGTTTCTCATGATGTACTCTGCATATAAGTTAAATAAGCAGGGTGACAAGATACAGCCTTGACGTACTCCTTTTCCTATTTGGAACCAGTCTGTTGTTCCATGTCCAGTTCTAACTGTTATTCACAGTTATATCACACGTTATTTTTGTATAAAGCTTAATCAGATTGTTTTGTTTGTATTCTGATTCCAGATAAATTTAGGCTTAATAAAAGTTTTAACATATTTTCTCATCTACTGTCAACCTTATCTCAATATCTCAAGTCCACCCAAGACCATCTCCTTTTTTCTAGGCCCAAGGGAAAACGCATGGCTTGTCTATGGAGACAAGGCATTTGCCGGAGCTTTTCATTCTGTCCTTTCTGAAGACTCTTCCTCTCTATCATCATCATTTCTGTCTCCTGTGTCCAGCTGCTCTCCTCTCCCTTCAAAGAGGAACGTATCCCCCTCGCCTGGCATTGCTGTTTCCATCTTTACTATGTGACCTACATCTGCTCATCTTCAAGTCCTCACATTCTACCACCCAGCTTACAATCTTCAGTCTTGTCTATAACTTTCTAATCACCAGATCACAAGATCCATCAGTTATTCTAAATCCTCTTTGAAGTCTTTAACACTCAAACACCAGCAAGATATTAAAATCTTGGTTTCCCTGCCCTATAAACTCTTATTTCTATTTCTGTGTTTCTGATTCCCCATTTAAGTTGTAATTCTGGATGCAGTGTTTGCCCTTCTAATTCTCTTTTTTTACCATCTCCCTCTAAGGATTGACTTACTCTTACAATGTAAGAGTCCTACAAAATAAGGTGGGTTGGCCATGCAAGGATTAACCTTTGACAAAGAGTCAGTGAGAAAAGACGATGAACTTGATGCAGCCAGATATTGAAGGTAGCTGAGAAACTTCCTTCTGCTCACTTGCTTTTCCTGCCTCACTCCTGTTCTTTGGTCTGTTGTTAACTTATTTTGCCTCTGACATCACTCTCCGATTTTCCCACCCCTTTTCTTCTCAGCCCTCCTCTGCTATTTTTCAGATTTAGGCTTCAGAGTTTCTGATCCCAATTCACCAGTGTGAGTTCTGAAAACCTTTGCTTCCTCTGTCTTACAGTCTAATTTTAGCATTCCTGGTCCTAGGCTGAACTCAACTCTGAATTCAACCATATTAACTAAACAGGTGCCAAAGTCTCTTTCTCTTGTGTGTGTCTCAATGGTAACTTCCGGGACGATACTCAGAGTTGGCACTCTGGTGCTGACCCTTCTCTGTGCTCTAGCTTTTCACCACCAGTTGCCTATAAGACATTTCACCCTGGAAGTCTGTTTACTGCCTTAAACTCAGCATTTCAAAACCAAGCTTGTCATTTCAATCCCCCTGTCCTCCTGAAGAAAAAGTTTCCTCCTCTAAAAGGCCCTATGTGCCAAAAGAATCATTAACGACTTAATCACCCAGTTAGAAACCCTTGAAGTCCTCTTCAATTGTTGTCCATAAATAGCCCTAAGCACATCATAGCAAGTCAGCAGTTTTTGAAGCCTCTATCACCATGTCATTGAGCTTCTCTGGCCCAGAACTGCCATCCATCACCATCTCTGGATTTTTTAACAGCAGCCAAGACCCCGTCACCCTTATAATGTGTCAAGAACTTATGAAACTCAGGTTTCCCATCCAGAAAAGTCATGAGTTTAAACACACTGACTGTTCATCCCCATGTGCACGGTTGTCATAAGTAAAAACTATAAGAAACTATATAAATGCCTACACATGGTAAAAACTATGTCTTTTTAAAACTACTTTTGTGTGAGCATTTTTATACCACATACAGTATTTTTTTTTTAATCTCATTAGAAGCTCTTCAGAAAGTATCTCCAATTTTTAAGACCATGGCTAGGTATTTTATAGATGCTTATGGAAGATATGCAATAATCTCTGGAAAAACAGTGAGGAAATATAAAATTGCTATTCAGAGAAATAGCATGAGACCCAGAGGGGATTCTTCTACTTATCTATCTTTTTTTTTTCATTTTCCAAAAATAATTTATCATCAAAATGTAACACCAATGACATGAATAATAAACCACACTATATTTTATTCCAGCAATATTCTCCAGTAGAGAAGATACAGAGAAGGCTATGAAAAATATGCTTAGAGCATTAATATTTAATTAATGTAATAGGACCCTAAAATGAATATTATAAATGTAAGAGCCTTGATCAGATCCGTGAGTTGTGTCTATGCAACTAAAACACAGAGTTGGTACCTAGTAAATTCAGGACATTCTTAACAGATAACACTGAACACAGAGAGAGCTTAAAGTTTGACCTAACAACAAAGAGAACTTTGTGAAGGGCTAATCATTTATTACCAGAGTGGTATATCAACCCAAAGAGGCAAAGGGGAAGCTTTGGATGTGGTTCACCAGTAGTTCAGCTAAGGTCTCTCATTCTGTACCTTACAACAGTCTAGCTGACAAGCTAGGATGCCATCTTGAAAAGCAAAATGTCTCACTTCCCCCATCCCACCCACACTTTCTACTTCCGCCCAAATTCAGTCTGTCAGCAACAGGGTTTCACTGCTTCCTGTAGGTCCTGTTTCTCTTTATAATCCAGCAATTTATTTTCATACGAGTAAGCCAAAGAAACAAAAATACAAATGCAAAGAAACAGGAAGAAGGAATTAATAAAAATAAAAACTGAAAATTAGTCAGAAAACAATCCACAAAACTGATAAAATTATCCCAAGAAAGATTCTTGTAAGGAAAATCAATAAAACATATAAATCACCAGCTAGTTTAAACAGGTGGAAAGCCCACAAGTATACTAAAACAAAAATGATAAAGCAAATTTAATAACAGCTGAAGGAGAGATATAAAAGAATTATAATAGACTCTGCATATAATCCTAATATGTAATATATATTTGAAAACCTAATGGAAAGTTGTGAATTTTAAGGAAAATATAAATTAATAAAATTGAATCAAGAAGAATGAGAAAAATGGAGTAAAACAATTACTGAGGAAATAAAGAATGGGGAGAGTTGTAATGTAGTCACCCTTAGAAAATGTGCCAGGGTAGTTTTATAGGCAAATTCTTTCAAACCTTCAAGAACAAAGCAATTCCTATGCTATTTGAACTATTCTAGAATCCAGAGGAATATAGAAAATCCTCAAATATTTTTTGAAGATACAATAGTTCTGACACAATATTCCAATAAAAATAGCACAAAACATTAAGCTTAGAAAATAAGTCCCTTATGAAAACAGATAGGAAATATTCTAAATGAAATATTAGCAGATTAAATATATATTCATATAGTAAATACGTGTATTCACTGTACTACACCATTTTGCTTAAGGAAGTACAGCCTCCATGGACTTATCATTTATGGGGCCCTTGGAACCAATCCCCCACAGGTACTGAAGGATGACTGTATACATATTTGTATATCAAGAAACTGAATTTACCCAAACATTAAAAAATAATGGACATGACCAAGAATCTCTAGTCACTGAACTTATGGTTCAATACTGCAAAATCAATTAATATAAACTATATTAACTTGTAAAGAAAAAATAGAATAACTTTAATATTCTAAGAAGTCACTTGATAAGAATCATTTGCTATGAAATTTTTAATAAGCTAGAAAGGATATTAAAGAAGATATTTAAATGGAGAAACATGCCATATTTCTAAATGAAAAAGCTCAATATTAAAAACAAATAAATTTTCCCTCCAAATTAACCTATAAATTTTATTCTAGTGAAAATTGCAATGATATGGTTAGAATTTGAAAAGTTAAGTAATTTTAAAATTTAAATGGAATGAAACATGTACAGTAACCAACATTAAAAGAAGTAAGATAAATAAGAAGTAAGTAAGCATATGATGATCAAAATAGAGTAGTATTAGGGACATAATGGTAGCTGGTAGCTCAGCTGATAATCTATCTGCAATGCAGGAGACCCAGGTTCGATTCCTGGGTCAGGAAGATCCCCTGGAGAAGGGATAAGCCACCCACTCCAGTATTCTTGCCTGGAGAATCCTCATGGACAGAGGAGCCTGGTGGGCTACAGTCAGTCCATGGGGTCGCAAAGAGTCAGACATGACTGACCAACTAAGTACAGCACAACACAGGGACATAACGATCACATAACATAATGGAACAGAAGTCCAGAACAGTGCATACAGCACGTTGGCATGTGGCAAAGGTGGCATTTCAGATTGAGGAGAAAAGGATGGATTTAGTCAACAAATCATGTTGAGATAAACAGTTCACTATTTGGGGGTAAAAATTAGAAAAACTTTAAAAACAATTCCAGAGAGATTAAAGAGGATAAAAAATAAAAACACAGGATTTTTAAATATTTGTTTATAGGATAAACTATAAAAATCATAGGAGAAATGTTGTAAATATTTACATAGTCTTTAATTGTGAAAGTCCTTTCCAGCTATAACACAAAATGTAGAAATTCTATGAGAGACTTTGGATACATTTGCAAATGAAAACATTTATATCTCAACATATAAAATAATATTAAAAGGCAAAATGAGAAAAATGATTTGCAATGTTTATGATAATTGTGAATACCCTAAATAGGAAAAGAATTCTCTCAAACCAATCTGAAAAAACAAACTTATAAAAATGATCAAAAGATTAAACAAGAAATTCATACAAAAAAGAAGCAACTGAAAAATATATGAAAAAATCTTCAGTACATTAATTAGAACTGAACTAATTATCAAAGAAATATAAATTAAGTTAGCAATGTATCACATTTCTCCTATTTATTGACAAATATTATAATTAAAACTAATATCCAGAAGTAATAATAATGTGGAAACAAATATCTCTTGAGGGAGATGAATTGGTGTAGCATTTCTGAAGAACAATTTTGCAAAATGTGTCAAATGCCCTTAAAAAGAACAGGCCTAACTAATAAAGGTGATCTTTCTCCCCATTCTCTCTTTAAAAAAAAAAAAAAAAAAAAGAACAGGCCTTTTTGTCCTTAAAATTCTACTCTTAGAAATTTATCTCAAGAAAATAACCTGACAGGATCATTCAAAAGTGCTCATGTCTTTACCAGGGGTAAGTTCACATTTTGTAAATCCTGAAGCTTATACATTTGGGAAGGGAGCTCCTTTAAAAAAATACAAAATTATGAAGCCAAAATCAGTTATAAAATGAATATTTACTTAGAATAAGGTAAGAAACCACAATATATTATACATTTTTATAAACTAACAAATACCACATTACATCATCTGAAAAAAAGCATGATGCTTATATTAATTTCCCCACATTTTTGACTGTGTTTTTTGACTGCCTTTCTATGTGATAATTTTTTAATACTGTTTTGTATAGACACACAGAAAAATAATTTAGTCTAGCATGATGACTCAAAACTTGTTTTATATATTGAGGGTTTGGATGCATAACACATACAACTTCACCCAGGGATATATTTCCTATTTTTAGTACTAGTACAGGTTTGTGTCCTACAGATGCAGGAATCCTGATAAATTATATTTCCAATAATCCCCACCTAACAGTAATAAGCATGTAGTAAACATGGTGTGTTTATCGCTGTATGTGCTGCATTATTGCCTCTGACAGGAGAGAACTTCTGCTTTGACTAGGCATCTATGAGAAACAAATTTTACAAAACTAACGAATGGAAGAATTTTCCACAGACCAGCTTCTGGCTTCATACACTGCAAATCTTGTTTCTCCCCCACTGTGTCTACTTCCAGGGCCACATACCACAGAAGATACTAATATCACAATGCAACCTCTGACCCTGACTATCCACATCGAGGTGTTGAGTGAACTCGGGAGAGTAGGTGGAAGGCGTGTTCAAGGAAGCCATTCCTACAATGTAACCCGAGCAACAATTTTACACAACAGGGATTGAAAACCATGTACATATATGTTACTAAACTCAACCTAAATATTCCCAACTTGACTTCCTCCCTCAGTTCAGTTCAGTCGCTCATTCGTGTCCGACTCCTTGTGACCCCATGAATCACAACACACCAGGCCTCCCTGTCCGTCACCAACTCCCGGAGTTCACTCAGACTCACATCCATCGAGTCCGTGATGCCATCCAGCCATCTCATCCTCTGTCGTCCCCTTCTCCTCCTGCCTCCAATCCCTCCCAGCATCAGAGTCTTTTCCAATGAGTCAATTCTTCGCATGAGGTGGCCAAAGTACTGGAGTCTCAGCTTTAGCATCATTCCTTCCAAAGAAATCCTAGGGCTGATCTCCTTCAGAATGGACTGGTTGGATCTCCTTGCAGTCCTTGCAGGACTCTCAAGAGTCTTCTCCAACACCACAGTTCAAAAACATCAATTCTTCGGCGCTCAGCCTTCTTCACAGTCCAACTCTCACATCCATACATGACCACTGGAAAAACCATAGCCTTGACTAGACGGACCTTTGTTGGCAAAGGTATGTCTCTGCTTTTCTATCTAGTTTGGTCATAACTTTCCTTCCAAGGACTAAGCATCTTTTAATTTCATGGCTGCAATCACCATCTGCAGTGATTTTGGAGCCCCCAAAAATAAAGTCTTACACTGTTTCCACTGTTTCCCCATCTATTTCCCATGAACTGATGGGACAAGATGCCATGATCTTCGTTTTCTGAATGTTGAGCTTTAAGCCAACTTTTTCACTCTCCTCTTTCACTTTCACCAACAGACTTTTTAGTTCCTCTTCACTTTCTGCCATAAGGGTGGTGTCATCTGCATATCTGAGGTTATTGATATTTCTCCTGGCAATCTTGATTCCAGCTTGTGCTTCTTCCAGCCCAGCGTTTCTCATGATGTACTCTGCACATAAGTTAAATAAGCAGGGTGACAAGATACAGCCTTGACATACTCCTGTTCCTATTTGGAACCAGTCTGTTGTTCCATGTCCAGTTCTAATTGTCACTAAACTCAACCTAAATATTTTCAACTTGACTTCCTCCCTAACTGGTCCCAGAAATGTCTGTGGGCCCTCCAACAACAAGGAAGTGTGAAGGACAGGAAGTCGGAATTGAAAAAGAAAGTTGTCTCAGGTGAGTCTGTTAAAATATATATTTATTTGTCCACAAAATAAAAAGTACAGGTGTAGGTGTTGGATCAGAGCTCAAATGAGTTCATAAAATGTTGCCCCAACTCACCTCTTATCTCAGCTCCCCTTCTGTGAGTTTTATTTTCAAACACACACAGTCACTCTAGATACCATTCAATGTAAAACTGCAACAATGTAGGATGAACTTGTTTGCCCTGACTATTCGCACAAGACTGCTGGGCCTTGGACCTTGCCTTCACTGGCCCAAGTTGGGTTACATTATCACTGCTGAACCAGTCCTTGAAGCCAAAGAAAAGCAATCCTCTGATAGGCCAGAACTGAACCATAAGCCCACCACTGAGCTTCGGATGGGAACAAGGACTGAAAATGAAGGATAGGGTAGCTAGCTCTCCAGAGGAAAGTGAAGGCCCAGCCAGCAAGATGCTGAGCACCCAAAATAATAGAAAGTGTGCACAGGTATGTTATAAAATCATTGGGGAAAATTATCACTAACTTTCCTGTCAGACAGTATTTTCACGGCTACTTCACAGATTTGATACTTCATAAATGTGAAATCTATTCCCGAAAATATTCTTGAGTTCTTAAGAGCATTAAGTTCACATTTCAGAACCTCCAGTCTAATACCTAGTACATAGTGGTTGCTCAAGGAATATATTTTTAACAGATAAGAGAATGATTTAATAATGGGGTTTCCCAATCTATAGAATAATGGGGCTTCCCAGGTGGCGCAGTGGTAAAGAATCTGTCTGCCACTGCAGAAGATGCAGAGACGTGGGTTCAATCCCTGGGTTGGGGCAACCCACTCCAGTATTCTCTGCCTTAAAGTATAACCTGCCACTTCTGGTATTAGAGTCAAATTAGCAAGTACTTCTTAAATAACCAGTCTCCAGCATTGATTGGTTCTGTAGAAACATTAAGAGGATGAAAATGTGCCTCTTAACTGTTGAGATCATAGACGGGAACAACCCCTCACCCTCCAGGCTACTAGTCTGTGGGCTCTCACACTGTCAAAGGCGAAACTGCTCGATAGGTGGCTGGTAATAACAGTGCCGAAGCACATGATTAGACAGAGGAGTTCTGTTATAGAAAAACACATTTCCCATATTCTCATAAGTGCTTTGCTGAAAATATATCAGATCATTGGTAAAATAGAACAATAAAATAACTATTTCAGTATCTCAATCTTTGCATTAGTCTCTCTGCTTCTGAAAGAGAAATACCAATAGTAACTACTTTCCTAAAGTAAAGGAATGTCTCAAAGAGCTAGAGTTATGCAATGATTTAAAATGCTACCATTGTTCACAATACATTATTACAGTAGATTTCATTTAAATGAGTATTAGTACTCTCATCATAGGATCCAGCAATCACACTCCTTACCCAAATGAACCCAAACTTATGTCCACACAAAACTTGCACCCAGATGTTTAAAGCAACTTTATTCATAATAGCCAAAACTTAGAAGTAACGAAGATATCCTTCAGTCCGTGAATGGATGAATATACTGTGGCACATCCAGATAATGGGATGTTATTCTGACAAAAAGAAATGCGCTATCGAGTCACAAGATGCCATGGAGGAACCTTATACATATATTACTAAGTGAAAGGAGTCAAGCTGAAACGGCTATGTTTTATATGATTCTAACTATACTGTGGAAAAGTATAAACTGGAAAAGGCAAAACTGTAGAGACAATAAAAAGATCAGGGGCTTGGAGGGAAGGAGGGATGAATAGACAGAACACAGAGAATTTTAAGGGCAGTAAAACTTTCTGTATGATACTGCGATGGTGGATCATAGACTATTCCACACTCAACTATGAACTCTGGGTGATAATGACCTGTCAACGTAGGTTCACAGATTGTAGCAACTGTACCTCTCTGGTGCAGGATGTTGAGAACGTGGGATAATGCACACGTGGGGACAGGGGGTACGTGGGAACCCCTTGTACTTTCCACTGAATTTTGCTGTGAATCTCAAACTGCTCTAAAAATTGAAGTTGATCAATTTTTAAAGGAACAGAAGATAGAGAAAATGCCATTTAATAAATCTCATCTAATAAATATTTATAAAGCTACATGACAATCACTTGACAGTTGTGGAGATTTTATTTCTTTGAGTTTAAGAATAAATCATAGAAATTATAATACAGATTCAGCATCTCCAGTTACTGTGTAAGAACTAATTCTGATTGAAACTGAAGAGTTCACTTTATTCAAAACAATAGAATAGTCTATAAATCTTGAAGTTATGTTTTCAATCTTTATGTTTCTCAAAATAAAGGCATTTGAGAACTTTGAATACCTAAGCTGTGTTCCTTTAGGTCAAAATGGAGGGATGAGTAAGGAGGGAAAAGCTTATAGAAAAATGGAATCTTTTTCCTTTATGAGACTTTCCAGAGTTTTCAGAGAAATCTGAGTGTTGGAGGTGAGGAAAGTGAAGGCTAAGGTGACCCAACCACTTTCTGTCGGTGTCACCAGCCTGGGCCTGGACTCTCTACCCCTCCCCTCCACTGCCCAAAGCAGTGAGCACCTGCCCACGGGGTCTCAGCTCCAAACCCTGTGTTCTTCCTTGCCCTCCACGAGGAGGAGACATTCTCTGGGGTTTGGAGAGCATATCTAAGAGTCATTCTTTTTTAGTTTTTAATTGGAGGAAGATTGTTTTGGAATGCTGTGTTGGTTTCTGCCATACAACTCTAATCAGCTGTAATTATATGTATATCCCTTCCCTCTTGAGCCTCCCTCTCCTGCCTGTGAGCCACCCCTCTAGGTCACTGCAGAGCCCTGGGCTGGGCTCCCAGTGTTACACAGCAACCTCCCACCAGCTGTCTGCTTCACACATGATGGTGTACATGTGCCAATGCTTCTTTTCCCATTCGTCCCCTCCTCCCTCCCCCACTGGGTCCACAAGTTCGTTCTCTACATCTGCGAAAGAGCCCATTCTTTAGTTCCCTGAGAATCTTGGTCTGCTGCACAAAATGTTTAGAAACACTGATGAGATGTCGGTGAGATCAAAACTAAATGAAAATTTAGCAATGCATTAACTTTGAGAAATGAAGACTACCATACTTGAATAAACAACCTTATCTTAAAGCAGTATTTTAAAGACTCCATCAGTCTGACATACTTTCTATGTGTGTTTTTCAAATATTCTACAAATATATTTTCATATTCATGGATATCTATGAAAATATAAAATTTCATTCTATATGTTTTAATATGTGCTTAAATTTACAATAATAGGTAAAAATTACATAAATGTTATAAATCTAAAACAAAAAAGACACATAAAGACTGTATTAGTTGAAAAGCCTGAGGGGATGAAATTGAAACTTCATCCGTACAAGGACAAGACTTGTTTCAGCTCATGACTCCTGTGAGGCAGCTTCTGTGGTTTTCTTTCTCTTTCTTTTCATATTTGTACACTTCATATTTGGGGGGGATTCTTTTACATTTAATCTCAATTACATACTTCAAGAGGCTGTGTGTGGGTGAATGTGGGGGTATGGGGAGGGAGAGTTAATTTTGCAGTTGGATAAATTCTGTTTAGAATTTTATAAATCTCCCTCTCTCCTCAGTCTCACATTAAACCCTCAGCACAGAAATTGCAGTGCACAGTGTTGCTTTTCTTCCAGCCTCCTTCTAAGCAGGGATCTAAAGACAGCCATAAAATTCCTAAATAAGTAACTGTTCTTTGAACAATAGTCCCACTTTTGTACAAGTTATATACTCAATAAACCAAAGTTCCAGGATAAATATGATTATAATAAACAAAATGCACTCCCTGAGAAGAAATGGGAGTGAATCATCATTATAAGTCTGATAGAATAAGAGAGGGCTGTTCACTTTCTCAGCATACATATGTGATTTGGCAGCTAATACTTTAGATTTCTCATTGCTCAATTTGAAGCTCATTCTTTGAGGTTTAAATTGATCAATTGATTATGTTCAATTCAACAGCTATTTTACAACATCATTTTATATTTCTGTTGCTTGTTATAAAATGACTAGTGTTTGTGAAGCTAATTTTTCTAATAAATTAAAGAAGATGTGTTAGAGGCAAACTGAGTCCTTAAACAAGTTGCTCAGTGCATGCAGTAGACAGCCCATATATGCTTCTAGAGGACTGCACTAACAGTTGCAGAATGCCAGCCTTGCAGGTAGGTAATCAAGAGCCATATCCAATGCCTGGGGAAGTTGTTGATGAACTGAGACCAGATCAGGAAAGACAAAAAATACAACCTGGGCCTGAGTTGCAGTATTGATCCTAGGGAAGCCCAGGTCAAAGGCAGAAGTGGCAACTAGTGTTGAAAGCAGAATGCTGAATAACCACCAAACCCTGGGGCCTGAACCTTACTCTACATGGAAACGCAGTGCAGAGCAGAGCAGAATGGGTAGGATACTCATGCCACAAGTATCCAAAGGGAAGCTACTACTGATATATAAGCATTGACTAATACGAGACCCAGAGTCACTTTGGGAATCCTGAACAAAACCCAAATGGTGGTTTCTCTCCTTACAGTATCCTGGATCCTAAAGAGGATCCATGAACCAACTGGGACCTTTAAGGATCCATAGAGGACTGGACAGTTGATTGGCCTCTGAACCTTAACTGGAAAAGCTCTAGAACTTGCACATCAAGGAGAGTCCTGCCCTTGGGCTTCTTAGCTAGCCCTACCTCTCCTTGGGACTCAGTTAGTCACAGGCTAATCCACTGATTCCTGTGCTTTTCACTAGGGAGGACATCTTTTGCAATTTTTCCCCTTATGGGTCCCATCTTCTAAAACCACCTTTCTCTAAATTTAATATTATAAATCATTGGTTTCTCATCATTTAATTCATTATAGACATATATAAATGCCAATCAGGACTTCTGCTAATATTGATAAAATTCCTACCTAATATTCCTAATATTGATAAAATTTAAAATCTTGTTTTACTTAAGTCTACTATGTAGACTTGTCCTGGTTAGGCATTTTGTCTTTGTTAGTCTTTTTTTCTTTTTTGGCTGCTCTGAGTCTTAGTTTGAGCACCCAAGACCTTGTGCCCTGACCAGGGATCAAAGCCAGGCCTCTTGTGTTGGGAGCACAGAGACTTAACCACTAGACCACCAGGGAAGTCCCTCTGTTAATCTTTTTAAATTGCTTAAATTATTCATGGTTCCCACATCTTACCAAGCACTAATCAGCATCCCCCGCTCTTCCCACCACTCCTGCCTTCTTGGACTGCTAGGGGAGAGGAGTTCCTATGCTGGGAATCACTGAGCTAAAATGGCTACAAATTTGCAAGGTAAGGGTCAGACACGACTGAGCGACTTCACTTTTACTTTTCACTTTCACACATTGGAGAAGGAAATGGCAACCCACTCCAACGTTCTTGCCTGGAGAATCCCAGGGACGGCGGAGGCTGGTGGGCTGCCGTCTATGGGGTCGCACAGAGTTGGACATGACTGAAGCGACTTAGCAGCAACAGCAGAAAACCAAAGTAGTTCAACTATAGTGAATGTCACAGGGAGACGTGAATTTTCTGTGTTGATCTAGGTATAAAATTTTCAAGATAGTGCTTTTGTTTTGATGTGAATATTGATCAACTCAGAGGCCTGACACATAGCAAACTGCAAGTAATACCCAAAAGACTTTACAAACCAAACCAATTCCTTCCATAATCAAGGTGGAGGGGAGGCAGGGGTGCTGCCTCATCCTTACCAGCCTGGGGCAGCATCTCAGGATCCTGCGGGAAGAGAAACCAGAGGTAGATCTGTCCAGAACTGCTGCTCAAAGCACATCGATAGAGTAAGCTTGAGACTTGGGGCCAGAAGATCTGAGTTTGAGTCCTGGCCCTGACCATAACACCCACCAGAAGTGTGACAGTGAGAAAGACAACTAACATCAGACAGCGGTTAATAAGGCTCTCAGTGATAAGCCTCTCTGTCTCAAGCACAGGACAGAAAAGTCAGAATACCTAATCAGCTCTCAACCTGCACCATTTGGTGGCTTGTAAAATCACCTGTCTACATGCTTTGTCTCACTAGTATTTTTAATTTTGCTTTATTTTCTCCTGGCACTCTTTTGAGCAATTCAGTAGATATCCATGGATTTATCTTAATGTACTGTCCTAGGGAACCATGGAAAAAAATGAGTAGGATGTCCTTTGAGGAGTAAGAGGTACTGACAGAGAGAAAAAAGGCAAGTGCCTGTTTTACTAGACAGACTGTAAGTCTGAAAAATGTTAATGAGTCTTGAACCATAATAAAGAATGCTCTTTTACTGTTTTTTTTCCCTGGCTCTCCCAGAGCACAATGCTAGTGTTTTCTGTGCCTGATCTATTCTGAGTTTGGTTGTATTTCAGCATTTGTGTGATAATGTCAGAGTTACAGTCACAGCCTGTCATTTCACATTCTGCTAGTGACACCTGGACCTATTTTTTCATTCAGTTTCTTAGAAAAAGCTGTCACTCTACTTCCGTGCTTTGAGGCCGTGGACAGAAAGCCATCCCTGTGCCCTTAGCGCACTTTAAACAAAACATCTTGCAAACTCCTACTTGCGTCTCCACTGCTCACTGATCTTCCCTGATATGAAAACCTGCTGAGAGGGACTGGATCCTGAAGATGCCCCATCACAGATGCTCTGTGGACAAATGAATGTTTGAAAAGTGCCTTGGATCAGAAATTTACTTATTCCCAGGGTTTTAAAAATCAAGGAATACTTTTACACAAATTCTTTTGTATTATTATTTTGAAGATCCCACTGATATTCTTCGGGCTTCCCTAGTGGCCCAGTTGATGAAGAATCTGCCTGTAATGCAGGACACCCAGGTTTGATCCCTGGGCTGGGGAGACCCCCTGAGAAGGAAACGGCAACCCACTGATACTCCTGATATCACTGATATTATCACTGATATCACTGATATTCCTGGGAGCTACAGTTATTTGACAATTTGGACTTGCAGGGGAACCGTTAGGACTAATTGCGCATTCAACTCTTTGCGACCCTATGGACTGTACCCCACCAGGCTCCTCTGTCCACGGGATTCTCCAGACAAGAATACTAGAGGGGGTATGCCATGCCCTCCTCCAGGGGATCTTCCCAACGCAGAGATGAACCCAAGTCTCATGTGGCTCCTGCATTACAGGCAGGTTCTTTACCACTGAGCTCTAGGACTAATTACCATGTCCCTAAAATATTTGCTCGGCAGCGCTTTATACACTTCTACCCAGGAAACTTACGGATGCCTTTTCACAATAGGCTGGGAGATCTGGCTTATGCTTGTCGACCCATTTCCTTTCATTTTCAGAAGTGCGCTCTGATTTGAATGACAAATTATGGTCACCCTACCTCTAATACACTTAGTTACATAAGTCAACCCTGAAAGAGACATGAATGACAATTTACTGAACACAGAAATTTAATAACAAGAGTGAAAGCTTTATTGTCAAGACAGTATGGCTCTTATCTTGTGAAATCTACTTAGGAAGATGACCTAAAGTTGCTTTCTAGCTTTTCTTTGCAAAAAGCTACCATGGGATGAGCAAGAAGAACATTTTAACTTTGCCTTGAGCTCCAAGGTAAAGAGAAAATCCTGTTTACCCAGACAAGCAGATTCACCTCTTACCCAGTACAAAGGCTGCTTCCAAGAATAGAGAGTATGACTACAGATTTTGTTTTCTGAGGATGATGGATGCGTGTATGCTCAATTGTGTCTGACTCTTTGTGACCCCATGGACCGTAGCCCGCCAGGCTTCTCTGTCCATGGAATTTTCCAGGCAAGAATACTGCAGTGGGTTGCCATTTCCTACCCCAAGGGATCTTCCTGACCCAGGGATCAAACCCACATCTCCCGGGGGTCCTGCATTGGTAGGCAGATTCTTTGCCACTGCTCTACCTGGGAAGCTCTTTGTTTTCTGAAGAGCATCCCAACCACCCAAAGATACTGGCATAATCACGAGGTGCAATGAAAAAGAAAAAAGTATATATATATATATATGAAGACAGGCAAAATTCCTAATTGTTAGTATTCAAACATTTTTCTTCAGCCTGGGGGAAATAGGAGATAAGAGGTTTCTAGGAGAGGTTGGAAAATAAGAGTGGACGGGGGGATAATCACTAACAGGAAGGGAAGGGGAGGTCTGAAGGAGAGGGAAGGAGGGAAGCATAGCGCAGCTGGGTTTGGGGTTGTTGAAGGTATGGGAGAGTTTAGGGATATACTGCTTAGGACGCATCTGAAAACAGCAACAGAAATCTAAGCTCCACAGTCCCTTCCAGGACTTTACCCCGGTGCTCTGCCATCCAGGTCCATTTGAGTGTTTTGTCAGCCAGCCAGCTCAGCCTGCTCCCCTTGTGTTTCAGCAGAAGCAGCTCCATTTCTTCTGTGTGTCATCTTTTTACTAAGTGAGTAAAATAATTTTCAGAAGATTCCCAGGAGACTCTCACATCTCACTGGCCAGAACTGCATATTATTCCCATATTTAAACCATTTCTGAGCAAGGAGAATAGGACCACCATATGGCTTAGATCAACCATAATTCACCCTCCTGGGGCTCAGAATGAGGCTCTGAAGCCTACAGTAATGAAGCATAGGATGGTTTCCTATTAGAACAGAGGAGGAGGAATAAGGAGTAGTTTGTGCTATGGAATGAATTGTGTCCTCCCAAAATTTATATGTCCTCCCAGTACCTCCAAATATAACCACAGTTAGTCTTTAAAGAGGTAATTAACATAAGATGAAGTGGGCTCTGGTCCAGTATGACTGGTGTCCTGAGAAGATGAGGACACAGATCCATATAGAAGGAAGGCTATATGAAAATGCAGGAAGAAGACAGTCACTAACATACCACAGACAGCAACCAAGAAACAACGTACCTGCATCTTGGGATTCTAGCCTCCAGAACTGAAAGAACTCATTTCTGTTGCTTAATCCATTTGGTCTACGGCATTTTGTTATGGCAGCCTGGGCTGACCAGTAACACACACAACTGGGAACATTTGCAATGCAGGAAGAATTAAGAGCCAGGAAAGCATTTTTAAGATGTTTTGCTAATCTAGACATTGTTTATCAACAACTGTTAACATCACAAAAAGAGAGAGCACCAGGCATTGTGTACCTCCCAACGGAACTGTAAACACTATAACCAATAAGGCAACCTTGCCCCCCAAAAAGAAGGAAAAATTGAACCTGAATTCAACCAAGACATTAGTCTACAGATTTACAGAAATAGACAGAGGAACGTGTTTGCCACAGGAATGCAATCAGTCACATCCATATTGTGAGATACTGTAGGACAAACTTCTTGGACTGAAGGATTTTCCAAGACATGGGACTTCCAACACTAACATAGGGAAAGTCATGGGCAAACCAGAACAAGATGGTCATCCCAGCCATCTCTTCATCAAAGAAACTGCAAGAGCAGAGAAGAAACGGAGAGGGAATCTATACATTAAAATATTTAAAAACTTATATTCCAATCATAATATGTGGACCTTATTCTGAACAAATTAATGAACTAGTAAAAAATGTTATGAGGCAAGGAAGTATTTTTAATTTTTCAGAGTGATAACAGTATTACTATGTTTTGTAAAAGAGTGAATCCTTTTGTTTTAGAGATATACAAATTAAATATTTATAGAAAAATTGAGTAATGTTTGATATTTTAGAATAAGATGGGAGAAGGGAAAAGTGGGGGATGAGGCAGAATGAGTCCAGAGTAGATGGTTGTATAACTGGGTGATGGGCTTATTATATTGATACTATTCTGTTTAATCTGTACAAGTTTGAAATTTTCCATAATAAAGAGGTTTTTTTAAAAAAGATTTTTCTATACATTAAGAATATTCTCTCCAATTTAGTATCTTCTTCAGAGACAGAATATCTGAAGTAACTCAAGCCACCTATTTCTTGTTGGGCTGTTTCTTCAAAGGTATTTGGACCAAAAGGCAGCCCTGATTATATTGGAACTATATTTGAACAAGTACATGAAATGATAATTAGGAAAGAATGGGGTCTTGAGAATTTATGCTATTTTAGTTATTCCAGAAAAGCTTAATAAAAGAGGTGAGATTTCAGCAGCTGCTTGAATGAAGGATGCCAGTCCTATTTATAATCATTTGCCTTCCTATTAGCCCGCTGTGCTCCTAGCTAGTACCATTATCAATTTCATTTTGAAAACATTCTGATACATAAAACAATTATTATTTAAATATTAGCAATTCTCTTTGCAAACAATAAGGAACCACAACAATCAAGAAATTACTCAAAAATTTAACCTGCATGATATTAATAAGAGTTCTGTCAAATAAGTTTAGGAATCACTGAATCAAACAGAATGCTGAGCAGTACTTATCATACCTTGCTCTGGTGAGTATGCCCCAGAGCTTTGCATACTTCCTAGAGCTTCACAGCTCTGCACAGTGTAGCCTCTATTCCACAGATCCTAAAGGAAATAGTATTTTATGATACATACTAACATTTCCAAGTTTATACACTTCTTAATCAAAGTCAAAATTAGCTTAGAGTGACCCTATTTTGGACCAGGTCAATCTGAAAGACATATTGGAAAGGGGGTAGGTAGTAAAAATTAGCACCAGCCAAGACGTTTAGAGCTCTTAATCTTCACAACCCCAAGACTGACCTCCAGGTAATGAGAGTTACTTTCTCACCTCTCCTGCTGGCACTTGTCCAGTGCCTGCTCCAAGCTAGATCCTGTGCTAAGCATTTTGAAGAGATATCTCATTTAATTCTCACAAAGATCCTCTGAGTTGAGTATCATTAACTCATTTTAACAGACCAGGAAGCCATGCCTTGAAGACAGCAAGCAGCATTCCCTAAACTTTCTACCTAGTTAGTGGCCAAGCTGAGATTTTACCAGATCCAGCCCCACACTTTCTTCTAATTCTCCTAATTCTTCTAAATTCTCCCACCAGTTAAATACCCAAATCCCTAAAATCCTGCTTTCCTGATGCAAATGTGTTATTTAGCAGCAGGGCAACTTTTTCCTGTAACATTCCAGGTGTAGAGACTCAGATTTTTTCCAAAACACTGATGGCTCTGAATCATATTATGATTGTATATTATGACTACCATTGGCCATGGTAATTGAAACATCACCCTAAAGCACACACATCTAAACCGTTTACCGTCGAAACCATTTTCAGGTGTATGGGTCAGTACTGTTAAGTATGTTCACTTTGTTGTGAAACAGATCTCCAGAATTTTTTCATCCTGCAAAACTGAAGTTCGCTACCCATCAAACAGCTCCTCTTTTCCTCCTTCCGCAACCCTACAACCCCCATTCTACTTTCTGTTTCTATGAATCTGACTGTTCAGGTATCTTACATAAGTAGAATCATATGGTGTTTGTGACTTGCTTATTTCATTGGCATAATGTCTTCAAGGTTCATCACACTGTAGCATGTAATAGGATTTTCCTTCGTTTTTCAGGCTGGATAAGATTCCACTATATGTATATAGCGTGTTTTATTTTCTGTTCATCTGTTGGTGACATTTAACTTGTGTCTACTTCTTGGCTATTGCGAATAATGCTACTGTAAACATGGGTGTGCAAATATCCCTGCAAAACTCTGCCTCCAATTCTTTTGGATACATAGCCAGCAGTGGAAATGCTAGATCATACAGTAGTCCTATTTTTAATTTTTTTGAAGAACCACCATAATGCTTTTCATAATCACTGCACCATTTACAATCCTACCAACAGTACACATGGGTTCCGATTTCTGCATATCTTCAGTAATACTTGTTAGTACCTGTTTTCTTTGTAATAGCTAAAACTGTAGCTTCCACCAAGAAAAAAGATTTCTGATACCAAGGCCCATCAGAAAGAAGAGTACTATTACCACAAAGCCTCCAGTTGAGGTTCCTAAAATTAAGCAATCTTATGTAAAGATTAAAAGCATAAATATAATTTATATACATTCTTTATTTCAAACATAAAATCACTTTGTTTATATACATTTACTAGGAGACAAGTGAGCAATCCCTTAGCTAGAAGGAGGTTAAGAAAAGTATATATCATACAAGTTACATGATATCCTTCTGAATGTTTACAGAGAACACTAAAGCATTAATACTAGGAAAGTAATCAGTTCCAATTTTTTTCATTAATATTGAGTACAAGCTGCTACTTCAAAAATATCTTCATCAGATTTGAATTATTCTATAATTCCATTCCCCATTTCCCACCCCGCTAAAAGATGTTGAAGCTGATTTATCATTCTCAGGCATGCTTTCTCATGATCTTGAAGGAAACTGCGATTAAATGAACCCTCGGTGAATCCATCCCAGAGGTGAACATGAGTTGAGCATAAATCCCACTAATTCTCATGAAAATTCCCAAAAGAGTGAGAAGGTGAGTACTCAGACTGCCAGAAATCTCCTTTAGAAAAGGATAATACACAAATAAACTCTTAGGTAATTTTTCAGAGGACTGGCTACAAAATCTAATAATGCTAGAAATGCTTAGGGTACAAAATAGAAAAATGTGAATATGTAAAATTCCTCATGAATCTGTGAATGTGTCTTAGGGGCAATCTTTTAAATGGGAACTCTATCATAGAAGTTCACTTCCTTTATTTAATGAGAGACATTACTAGTGACTGTGAACAACTGCCAGTCTATATGCTCTTTCTAGTTCTCTTTGAAATCCTGAATCCTACAGATTCTTATGTGTTCTTAGACATAAAATGCCAGCAACTGTTCATTTCATAAGTACAATATTAGCCAAGTACTCCTACATGGAGGAAAAAAGTTACTTATAATTAAATTATTTAGTTGTAGCACAATTACTCATTTTCAACATTCCTTATAGCATATCAAGTATTCTCCACAAAGAAGCTTAGGAGAGGATCCTTTCAGATTTACTGTATTTGAAAAGTCACTCATAATATAAAAATCAGGGAGCTTTTCTGAGATGGGCTGATAATTAGAGCAGCAGATAAAAAATACAATAGTTCTTAGAATCAGTTCCAGGTTTGAACAACTTCTTTGTATATAGCCTCCAGGGACATGAAGGAAGGCAGCACTGCAGGGCATGTATTTATTTCACAACATTCCAGTAGAAAAAAGAACTTCACTGTCCAGAGGAAACAGAATCAGTGTTTCTTAGATACGAAAGATGCACTATTCACCAAGAAAGCCATTCTGGAATTCATCTAACACATTGCTCTGTGCAAACAGTTCATAACCTGGTTACACTTTAAAATCACCCAAGGAGAATTAAAACAAAACCCAGTGAGCCTGGTCCTCACCCCAGAGATTCTAAGATTTTGATTCAATTCATCTGGCATGGGATGAATCTAATATTCAGCCAAGGCTGAAGAGCACTGTCCTTAGAAATAATAATAATCAAAAAGATAAAGGCCCCAAACTCATATCATGGGGAAGTTAATTTCCTTTAACTATTCTGATGTATGCAGGACCTATGGGAACTGAACAGGCAATTTTCTCCTAACCTAAACACATCAGGAACAGTGCAGTGGACTTCAGCTTGGGGGAACTAGAAAGTTGTTTCCAAAAGCTCCTCGTCTCTATGATCAACTCTCTGGTCAGTTTGCTTTTTTAATTAAAACACTAGAACAGATTCAGTGATGTTTTCTCCTGGAGTTTTCCTAGGCAAGGGAAATAATTCTGTAATTACAAGCGTTATTCTAGTCCATCTTTTGAGGTATAACATAATATCTATCCTTTTTCAGTCTGGAATAGGTAACCTTTGTGGGGCTGCATGAGAATCTAATGAAGGATGAGTAAGCATATGGACACATAATTTTATGCAGAATTGCAATGGGTTCACTAACTACTACCTACAATTCTTTAAGAGTCCATAGACCCTAGCTTAGAACTCCTATTTTATGGACTTTTCCACCAGGGGTTGGAGAGAAGGAAAAGGAGGAAGGGCAGTAAATGAAGCAAGTAGAACCTGGAAATTCCCCAAATATACTAGGACTATGCCTCTTAATTCATGTGCATAAGCATCGCCTAAAGCATCCAGTGTACAGAAAAACAAAATTAAACAAATGGAACCTAATCAAACTTAGGAGCATCTGTACAGCAAAGGAAACCATAAACAAAACAAAAAGACAACTTATAGACTGGGAGGAAATATCTGCAAATGATGCAGCTGACAAGGGCTTAATTTCCAAAATATGCAAACAACTCACAGAACTCAATGACAACAAAAACAACCCAATTGAAAAATTTAGGCAAAAGACCTAAATAGACATTTCTCCAAAGAAGACATACAAATGGCCAACAGGCACGTGTAAAGATGCTCGACATCACTAATTATTAGAGAAATACAAATCAAAACTGTTGAGGATGGCCATTATTAAGAAGTCTACAAATAACAAATGCTGGTTAGGATGTGGAGGAAAGGGAACCACTCCGCACTGCTGGAATATAAATTGGTGTAGCCCCTATGGAAACTAGTGTGCGAATTCTTCAAAAAAACTAAAAATAGAGTTGCCATCTGTTCCAGCAATCCCACTCCTAGCCATACATCCAGAAAACAAAATAATTCAGGAGGACACATGCACTCCCATGTCCATATAGAAACACTATTTACAATAGCCAAGACATGGAAGCAAGGCAAATGTCCATCTACAGATGAATGGATAAAGAAGATATGGTACCACATGATTATCGTTTATATGTGGAATCTAAAACATGACCTGCCAAACAAAAACAGACTCACAGACACACGAAACTGACAAGATGAAGGGGTGGAAGAGGGAAGGATCGGGAGTCTGGGATTAGCAGATGCGAACATTATGTATTGAATGGATAAACAACAAGGTCCTAGTCCTACAGTAGAGCACAGAGAACTATATTAATATCCCGTAATAAACCATAATGGAAAAGAATATGAAAAAGAATGTGTATATATATATGTGTGTATATATGTATAATTGAATTACTCTGCTGTACAGTCCAGAGAAGGCAATAGCATCCCACTCTAGTACTCTTGCCTGGAAAATCCCATGGACTAAGGAGCCTGGTGGGCTGCAGTCCATGGTGTTACTAAGAGTCAGACACGACTGAGTGACTTTACTTTCACTTTTCACTTTCATGCATTGGAGAGGGAAATGGCAACCCACTCCAGTGTTCTTGCCTGGAGAACCCCAGGGACGGGGGAGCCTGGTGGGCTGACATCTATGGGGTCGCACAGAGTCGGACACGACTGAAGTGACTCAGCAGCAGCAGCAGCTATACAGTAGAAATTAACACAACACTGTAAATCAGCTACACTTCAATAGGGACTAACCTGGTGGTCCAGTGGTTAAGATTCTGAGCTTTCAATGCAGGCGACATGGGTTCGATCCCTGGTAGAGGAACTAAGATCCCACATTGTTGCAGGACATGGCCAAAATAAAAAATACTATATTTCAATAAAATAACCTAAAAAAAAAAAAAAAAAAGGAATCACCTAAGAACCTCAGATTCTGGTTCAGTTCAGTAGGTATACAGATGGCCCAAGGGTCTGCAGTTCTAATCAGCTGCTTCATACATCAGATTTAGAATGGCAAGGTTTGGAAGCATGTCTCAACATTACTGGCTTTCCTATGTGCCAAAGACCATAAATGTACAAGTATTTCTACCTTTCTTGAAAATCTAATATTGTGTATAACACATGCTATTTCTTTCAACAAAAAGTGATAAAGAAGATGGAAAACTTAATTCTTTATTTTCAAAGGTCTAGGGACTCCAATTGTTAGAACTGTTAAATTCAATAGTGTTTCTTTTCATGGAACCAAACATTATCAATTCAGTGGAAGCAATTTTTTTTTAAACTCCTAAAAACAACAACAAAACCAAAAAAATTCCCCTGGGTGATATTGTTCAGGAAGAAATGAAATAACAATGAGATTTTTAAACCAGTTTTTGTCTGGAAAAAAGAATTATACTTCAAACAGATTGTGAACCTAAAACCAGCTTCTCTGAACCAGAAATAACACACTGAGCTACATGATCTTCCAGGTTATTAGACCAGTCTTGGAAGTTCAGTGACAGTCACACAGAAAGGTTCTAGAGCTCACAGCTCATAGCCTACCTGAGGATTTTAGTGCCAATAATTCTCTCTTTTAGAGCATTCTTTTTTCTGATAATAAGAATAATAAAGTAATACATGCTATTATTTTTCAGTTTATAAAATATTAAAAGATATTAAAAAATCCATGATTCTAAAACTATATATTGAGGACCTATATACTATGTCTTCCCTGCCTCTGTTTCTTCAATGCACTTTCAACATAATTAGAACCCAAGAATACATAAAATATCACATCATGCTTTCTTCCCTTCAGCACTTGCAAAGGCATAGCAGAGTTTGATTAAATGGCCTGCAGAGAGGACCAGAGGTAGGCAATACAATCACATCCCAAGAACAAAACCCAGCCCTTCGAAGAAGAAACCACTATCATTCTATCCCTACTTTAAACTTTTGTGCAATTTTACCTACTTGTTGGATAATTATATTTTATTTTGAATGTGGAAAGAGAAAACTCAGACTAACAAATCTCTATCTAGAAAGTAAAATAAGATAAAGTTGAGAGGGTAAATTATTCCCTTGCAATTTTAAAGAGGTAATCATGGAATATTACTATTGCACACACTGGGAATAATTAATTTCCCTCTTTTGGTTTCTGCCTCATGAAGGAAGTAGAAAGAACAGCTATCAAAGGGGAAATGCTAAAATCTCTGCTGAAATTCAACAGATTCAAGTCATAAGGAAAAGACATAATTCGCTAAACTGAGCAACTTTCAGAGCTGGGTTAAGAAGTAGGTGCTATATTTTTCCTGTCTCTTCATATAATTTCACTTGAGAGTTAGCAAATGTTATAACAGTAAGGGCACACAGAATTTGAGAGAAAGAACTAAAGGTTTCTGTCCTTAAATTTACTAAATAAAAGGAAGAAAAAAATACTGAATCCATAAACTGGCTAATTAAACAAAATTTATTGAGCCCCTGTTATGTTCCAGGCACTGTGCTAATTAGTGGGAATAAGTGGTTCTCATGAAGATAAGGTTGCTATTCTCTTGTGGTTTACATTCTAGAATAGGGAGGGAAGAGAGACAGACAATAAACAAACAAATAGGAAATGAAGGCGATAATTTTCCTGCTTTGTAAAAAGAGTGACTTGAGGACAGAGGGACTAATTTAGGAAAGGTCTCCCCATGGAGACTTTGAAAGAGCATTTAAGTGACAAGAAGAGCTGATCTGAGGACCACGAGTTCCAAAAATAGGGATGAAGAGGTTAACAGACTCAAGACTATAATGAGCTTGGCAAGTACCAGGAATAGAAAAACCTGTGGCTGGGGAGTACCAACCATGGAAGGAAGCAGTAAGAGAAGAGTCTCAAAGGAAGACTGGGCCCAGATTGTGTAGGACCTTGTAACCAAGGCTGGGAATTTGGATAGAGTGAGAAGGAAGGGATAGGTGTGAACCAGAAAGGTGCCATGATCTGGTATACATTTTAAAAAGACCTTTCTGGCTACCATATGGAGAAAACAGATTGTTATGGAGCATTAGTAATTAGAAGGACCCAGTAGAACACTACCTCAAGAGTCTAGGCAAGAAATGATGGGAGCTAGGATCATGTCCAGGTTGGTAGCTGTAAAGATGGAGAGAAAGGAGAGATTGGGGTGTATTTTTAGCCAGCAGAACTTGCCTATGGGTTGTTTTGATTTGAGCAGTGAGAAAAAGGTTTGGGCATTGAGTAACTGTGTAGATGGTGAGGTGATTTTTTGAAATAAGGAAGACTTGGGGGAAAACAGGTTACATGGAGGATACAAAATTTTGGTTTGGACCATATTACTTTTGATATATCAATTAGATATCCAAAAGTCAAATCAAGTAGATATCTGGATAGGTAGGTAAGAATACATGCACAAATTTATCAAGTAGTATTAGTGAGGAGGTTAGATATAGATTTTTTATTTCTCTAAATTAAATACTGGTTGATGTTTACAATTAGAATAAATCTTTACAGCATACTTTCAACAGACTGAGTAAAAACACACTCTTCTTTTTCTAAGTAGTCCAGCCTTGATCATAGTCATGGCCTTGTTTATTAATACATCAGAAAAGGCTTAGTAATTATCCAGTCACCTCCTGGCAGGGGTAATGGGAAATCACTGTCATTATTGTTTTGACCTCTGGACCCCTTGGAGAAGTACCTTATGAATTAGAGTTTTATCTTTTTTTTTATCTTTATTTTAGAGTTTCAAAGTGTCTTTAGAGGACAGATATAAAAAATAAATTAAAGCGGACTTGCTGTGGTTGAAGTAGTGATCAGGACCCAAAGTCTTCCTTCTCACCCACTATAGAGAACAGAACACAACTTGAAATAGTACCACTTTGATATCATTAGGTTATCAAGAAGCTAAAGGTACCATTTTGGAACTCATTTGGAATGAAGAGGTTTCAACTGAATAGCAAAATTAGTAACTTTTAAATTTTTAAATAAAACACCAGAGTCATCTCACGTGTTTGTTTTTTTTTTTTCCAAGTAAAATTTTTATTTAAGCATACTTGAGAATAAACTTAGGGGAACACCCAGGTTGTTGAAAATTAACTCCCAGGTTGTTCCAAAGTAACATCACATGAGAGAACTAGGGCAAATTGTGTTTGTAAAGGAACTTGAGACTTGCCATAGCCATGTATAATTGTCTAAAACAGAAAAGCTGCTGAGTCTAAAAGAAAATAGGAAATGCATTATAACGCTATGACAAATCCAATAACACAGTAGTGGAATTCTTGTCTGTGTACCATATTGCTGTATGGAGAAGACAGGTCAGCCCCAAGTAAAATTATTGAGAAAAAGTAACCTTGGGTTCCCTACCATCCCATGTTTTGAAGCAATTCTAGCACTGCTCTACACATCCTCTGTTTAAACGGACCCATATCCAGTGCTGCCTTCTGACTTGCTGACCTTTCAAGTCACTAACTGCTACAGAACCATGTGCTGTTAAGTCACTTCAGTTGTGTCCAACTCCTTGTGACCCCATGGACTGTAGCCCACCAGCCTCCTCTGTCCATTTGATTCTCCAGGCAAGAATACTGGGGTGGGCTGCCATGCCCTCCTCCAGGGGATCTTCTTGACTCAGGGATCGAACCCACATCTCTTACGTCTCCTACACTGGCAGGCAGGTTCTTTACCACATTGTCTTTCAGTCATTCAGTCACATCCTACTCTTTTTAGACCCCATGGACTGCAGCACAGAAGGCTTCCCTGTCCTTCACCAATTCCCGGAGCTTGCTCAAACTCATGTCATGTCCTTTGAGTCAGTGATGCTATCAAACCATCTCATCCTCTGTTGTCCCCTTCTCTGGCCTTCAATCTTTCCCAGCATCAGAGTCTTTTCTAATGAGTCAGCTCTTCACATCAGGTGGCCTAAGTACTAGAGCTTCAGCTTTAGCATCAGTCCTTCCAATGAATATTCAGGACTGATTTCCTTTAAAATTGACAGGTTTGATCTCCTTGCAATCCAAGGGACTCTCAAGAGTCTCCTCCAACACCACAGTTCACCACAGTGTGGCACTGAGCCTTCTTTATGGTTTTACTCTCACATCCATACATGACTACTGGAAAAACCATAGCTTTGACTAGACAGACCTTTGTCAGCAGAGTAATGTCTCTGTTTTTAAAAATATGCTGTCTAGGTTTGTGCACATAGTCAGTGGTAAAGGTGATATTAATCCCAGATAGCAAATCCTTCAGTATTGACAATGGTGAGAATCTCCTGATGGGAAATGTACATGATGCAAAAAGCTTTTCAGATTTTCCCAATGGCTGGAAGTAGAATAAAACACTTCCTCTTATAAAGCGCAGGAAGAGTCCAGATTTCTCAGCATGACATCAATGCCCTCGACCATTTTCCCCTTTCAGCCTACATTTTCAGTCTCCCTTCCCATCCTCGTTTACACAGCCCTTCCACTCTAAACACGCTCCCTGCCCCTTGTTGTTGTTTAATTGCAAGTCATGTCCGACTCTTTTGCAGTCTCCAGACTGTAGCCTGCCAGCTCCTCTATCCCTGGGACTTACCAGGCAAGAATACTGGAGTGGGTTGCCACTTCCTTCTGCAGGGGATCTTCCTGACCCAGAGATGGAGCCCACATCTCCTGAATTGGTAGGTGGATTCTTTACCACTGAGCCACCAGGGAATCCCCCTCCCTGCCCCTCTGCTGTTGTTCAGTTGCCCGGTCGTGTCCAACACTTTGAGACCCCATAGATTGCAGCATGCCAGGCCACCCTGTCCCTCACCATCTCCTAAAGTTTGCCGAAGTTCATGTTCATCGTATCTGTGATGCCATCCAGCCATCTCATCCTCTGACACCCTCTTCACCTTCTGTCCTCAATCTTTCCCAGCATCAGGGGCTTTTCCAATGAGTCAGCTGTTCACATCAGGTGACCAAAATACTGGAGCTTCAGACTCAGCATCAATCCTTCCAGTGAGTATTCAGGGTTGATTTCCCTTAAGATTGACTGGTTTGATCTCCTTGCTGTCCAAGGGACTCTCAGGAGTCTTCTCCAGCACCACAGTTTGAAGATACCAATTCTTTGGTGCTCTGCCGTCTTTACAGTCCAGCTCTCACCACCATACGTGACCACTGGGAAGACCATGGCCTTGACTATATGGACCTCTGTCAGCAGAGTAATGTCTCTGCTTTTCAACACACTGTCTAGGTTTGTCACTGCTTTTCTGCTGAGAAGCAACCGTCTTCTGATTTCATGGCTGCAGTCACCATCCACAGTGATTTTGGAGCCCAAGAAGAGGAAATCTGTCACTACTTCTAACTTTCCCCCTTCTATTTGTGATGAAGTGATGGGGCCAGATGTGATGATCTTAGTTTTTTGGGTGTTTTTTCTTTTTTTCAATATTTAGTTTTAAGTCAGTTCTATCACTCTCCTCCTTCACCCTCATCAAGAGGCTCTTTTTCCCTCTTTGCTTTCTGCCATTAGAGTGGTATCATCCACATATCTGAGCTTGCTGATGTTTCTCCCACCTATCTTGAATCTAGCTTCTAACTCATCCAGCCTGGCATTTCTTATGGTGTGCTCAGCATATAGGTTAAATAAACAGGGTGACAGCAGACAGCCCTGCCGTACTCCTTTTTCAATCTGGAACCGATCAGTTGTTCCATATAGAGTTCTAACTGTTGCTTCTTGACCTGCATAGAGGTTTCTCAGGAGACAGGTAAGATGGTCTGGTATTCCCATCTCTCTATGAGCTTTCCACAGTTTGTCATGATCCACACAGTCAAAAGCTTTAGTCAATAAAGGGTAGTTGATGAAGCAGAAGTAGACGTTTTTCTGGAATTCCCTTGTTTTTCTCTATGATCCAGCAAATGTCGGCAATTTGATCTCTGGTTCCTCTGCCTTTTCTAAAACCAGTTTGGACATCTGGAAGTTCTTGGTTCCATAATGCTGAAGCCTAGCATGCAACGTTTTAAGCATGACCTTACTAGCATGGGAGATGAGCTCAATTGTCTGATGGTTACCACATTCTTTAGTACTACTTTTCCTGGGAATTGGGATGAGGGCTGACCTTTTCCAGTCCTGTGGCCACTACTGAGCCTTCCAGATTTGCTGACATATTGAGTGCAGCACTTGATAGCATCATCCTTTAGAGTTTTGAATAGCTCTACTGGAATTCCATCACATCCACTAGCTTTATTAACAGCAGAGCTTCTTAAGGCCCACTTGCCCCTTAATATAAAGTAAATTCTGGCCTCTAGGTGCTTCTATCACTGTGAGAATCACACCCTTGACACCCTCCCTCCTCTCCACCCGTCTTAAGTCCATTCTTCTCCATGGAAGATGCCTGCCCCTCCAGCCTGCCAGGACCTTTCCCTCCGCTAGCACATAGCATTGATGGCACATAGCACCTTGTTACCAGATCATTTGCTTCATCAGTCTCTCAAATCTCAGTATTCACATATCCTTCCACTGCCTTTTTCATATTCACATATTACCTATTATGTTTTCATCTTTAACATTTTCTTAAAACCAATTCCCATATTTTAAATTAAGTACATTTAATTTGATAGGAAATTTTAGATCATAATCATAATGGAAAGCCAACAGTACTTTACACAGATATTGAGGGCGATTGTAAATATATATACAGCATTGTGTGTGTGTGTGTGTGTATGTGTGTGTGTGTGTGTGTCACTCAGTTGTGTCTGATTCTTTGCAACCCCGTGGACTGTAGCCAGGCTCCTCTGTCCATGCAGTTCTCCAGGCAAGAATACTGGAGTGGGTTGCCATTCCCTTCTCAAATATACTGCATTATATAAATGTACATATAACCATTAATTAAAAAAAGTTTCTTCATGTCTACTACCTAAAATTATCTCACATACCACAATTTGAGAGATATTACTTTATGTTGTTGTCTCATATTGCAATTTTCCTTATATCATGTAACTGTTTATGTGCTTGTATCTTGTTTCTCCTAATAAACTGCAAGTCTCCGAGGGAGATCATATACTATACCTTATATTTCCCAGTGTTTTTAGCCTAGTGCTTGGCACATGGTGCATATTAAATAAATGTTTGGTTCAGTTAATAAATGACCACAAATATATCAATATTCCTAGTCATAATCTGCAGTTATATAATCAGTAAAATGAAGATACTGAATCCTTCAGTTAAACTTAATAAGACCATTTAATTATATACTGAGTTTATACATATAGTACTATCTTAGATATAAAATACATTGTAAATAAGAAAAACTCTATATTGCTGTGAGCAGTAACAGTGCTAACCACAGGAGATTCTGGATTTTAAGATTTCAAAGTGATAGCTCTAGATTTTTATGAGAGTAATAAACAGGAATAGATTCAAAGATTAACTGACGTGCTTCGATTTAGACAAACCTAATAGATTAAAATTCAAGCATCTATCAAAGATAAATTAAGGTCAAATAACTTATACTGCAAATAAATTTACAGTAGAAGCAATTTAGATAGCAAATCCTCACTACATTTTAAATCTGATCTGATTTCCTATTTTGAGAACATATTTATTAGCTAAATTACGGTGTGTTTTATCCTAAAAATGAACACAAATTCAGGGGGAGAGGAAAAGCTTCAAAAAAAAAAAATCCCAGGAATTTTTGGATTTGAACTGGAGATTTAATTATAATAATATTATATCCAAATCTTTTGTTTAAGTTTTGAATTGTTACTTCCCAAAGGTCAAAGTTTTCATTTTCAATTTAAAAAGTTGCCTACAAGAAATTAAATAGGGAAACTCTTTGAGGTGGTGGGACTTATTCCAGCTCCCTATGATTTGTACTGGAAAACTAAATAAAACAGTCAATGATCTTTCTCTATTTGTCCTTTTATTATCTTAGCAAATATCTTCTGCTCTATTTTTGAGGGTCCCTGCTCAATTGCATCAGTCATTCCCTGGCCACACCAGTATTCCTGTATCTTCCAGACGAGCTCTCCAAGGATGCTTAGGGGAATCACTGACAAGGATGGTGCATGAGCTTGTGCTGGCGTAACCTTGTGTTCCACACACCCACAAAGATGTATGACTCTACAGGGACCCACCTTCAGCACGGTGAATCAGAAAATGTGCAGAAAGCAATCTCAACAACCCTCAAGCATCACTCCTTCAAGTATCAAAAATGATCCCAAAGAAAAGAAGTTTTTTTGCCTGATTCTGCAGATGAGGGCCAGTCAAGTGACATTAACAGGCCCCCTTGAGCCGCAGTTAGCTACCTCAGTGTCCTTCTCCACTTGTCCACCGAAAAGGTAAGAGAGCAGGTCCATGGAGACATCCAACTCATTCTTGCCCTATTCCTCTCTCCAGATCTGTTTTCAGAGATACAACATCTACACCAGCTCTTACCTTAAAGCACAAGTTCAGGGTGACTGTCAAGAGAGGATCTCACCAGGCACAAATACAATTTGGTGGCTGGGCAGGGCTGCTGGATGGAAGCTGGAGCCTCTCTGTACCTGAAGCTGTGCTGTCTCCACGGGTCTCCATCTCCCAGCCCTGTTCCTTCAAATCGCATTAGGTGCTGCGGAGTCTCTGTGCTTTACAATGGTATCTTCTCCGCTTACCTTTCATAGTTAGTGAGTGCATTCTAGTGTGAAGGCCCTGCACCTTATGTATCTTTTTATCTCCAGTGCCCAGAAGAACACCTATTGTAAAGAAGATCCTCAATAAAGGCTTTTTGAAGGAATGAATGAGCTTATTCCCAGTATCTGCCTCATATGGTTGCTGTAAGCTTTAAAGCACCTGGTACAGAGTTTGACAAATAGTACGTACTCAAAAAACCTCAGCCTCTACAACCCTAACATACCTTGACCCCACCCTGCCCTCTCCCCAGGCCACACATGCTCCCAAATCCTCTTCAGGAAGCCTGTCAAGCCAGACCACTCACTTTCCTAAGCTTTGTGAGTGTACTAGGAGCTGGACTTGTGCTAAGCGGTTTACCTACACTACATGAGCTAACTCCAAACAACCATGCATGGTAGGTACTAATACTGACTTAGTAGAGGTAAATTCTATGAGAGCCAAGATTGTTGCCTGTTGTCATATGAAAAAGGATCAAATTGCCAACATCATTTAGATCATCAAAAAAGCAAGAGAGTTTGAGAAAAACATCTACTGCAACTTCATTGACTAGGCCAACCTTTGACTACCGTGGCTCACAACAAACTGTGGAAAATTCTTAAAAAGATGAGAATACCAGACCATCTGACCTGCCTCCTGAGAAATCTGTATGCAGGTCAGGAAGCAACAGTTAAAACTGGACATGGAACAACAGACTGGTTCCAAATAGGTAAAGGAGTACGTCAAGGCTGTATATTGTCAACCTGCTTATTTAACTTATATGCAGAGTACATAGTGAGAAATGCTGGGCTGGAAGAAGCACAAGCTGGAATCAAGATTGCTGGGAGAAATAGCAATAACCTCAGATGTGCAGATGACACCACCCTAAAGGTAAAAGTGAAGAGGAACTAAAGAGCCTAGTGATGAAAGTGAAAGAGGAGAGTAAAAAAGTTGGCTTAAAGCTCAGCATTCAGAAACTAAGATCATGGCATCTGGTCCTATCACTTCACGGCAAACAGATGGGGAAACAATGGAAACAGTGAGAGGCTTTATTTCTGGGGGCTCCAAAATCAGTGCAGATGGTGAGTGCAGTCATGAAATTAAAAGATGCTTGCTCCTTGGAAGAAAAGCAATGACCAACCAAGACCGCATATTAAATGGCAGAGACATTACTTTGCCAACAAAAGTCTATCTAGTCAAAGCTATGGTTTTTCCAGTAGTCAAGTATGGATGTTAGAGTTGGACTATAAAGAAAGCTGAGTACTGAAGAATTCATGCTTTTGAACTGTGGTGTTGGAGGAGAGTCTTGAGAGTCCCTTGACTGTAAGGAGATCCAACCAGTCCATCCTAAAGGAAATCAGTCCTGAATATTCATTGGAAGGACTCATGCTGAAGCTGAAACTCCATCCTTTGGCCATCTGATGTGAAGAACTGATTCATTGGAAAAGACCCTGATGCTAGGAAAGATTGAAGGCAGGAGGAGAAGGGGATGGCAGAAGATGAGATGGTTGGACTAACCATCACTAACTCTACGGACATGAGTCTGAGTAAGTTCCTGGAGTTGGTGATGTACAGGCAAGCCTGGTGTCCTGTAGTCCATGGGATCGCAGAGTCAGACTGAACTGAACTGAACTGATATATGGTCAGCATCACTAATCATCAGAGAAATGCAAATTAAAACCACAATGAGATACCAACTCACACCTGTAAGAATGGCTATCAACAAAAAGAACACAAATAACAAATGTTGGTGAGGATGTAGAGGAGAGGTAGACTTCACACACTGTTGGTGGGAATGCAAATTGGTACAGCCTCTGTGGAAAAGAGCATGGCAGTTTCTCAAAAAAACTAAAAACAGAACTATCATATGACCCAGCAATTCCACTCCTGGATATATACCAAAAAAAAAAAAACCAAAAGGCAAAAATACTAATTTGGAAAGGTATAAGTACCCCAATGTTCATAGCAGCATTATTTACAATAGCCAAGATATGGGATGAGCCTGTGTCCATTAACAGATGAATGGATAAAGAAGATGTGTGTGTGTGTGTCTGTGTGTCTGTGTGTATATCAGTTCAGTTCAGTTCAGTCACTCAGTTGTCTCCAACTTTTTGTGACCCCATGAATCGCAGCATGACAGGCCTCTCTGTCCATCACCAACTCTCGGAGTTCACCTAAACTCATGTGCATTGAGTCGGTGATGCCATCCAGCCATCTCATCCTCTGTCGTCCTCTTCTCTTCCTGCCCCCAATCCCTCCCAGCATCAGAGTCTTTTCCAATGAGTCAAGTCTTCTCATGAGGTGGCCAAAGTACTGGAGTTTCAGCCTCAGCATCAGTCCTTCCAATGAACACCCAGGACTGATCTCCTTTAGGATGGACTGGTTGGATCTCCTTGCAGTCCAAGGGACTCTCAAGAGTCTTCTCCAACACCACAGTCCAAAAGCATCAATCCTTTGGCACTCAGCTTTCTTTATAGTCCAACTCTCACATCCATACATGACCACAGGAAAAATAATAGCCTTGACTAGATAGAACTTTGTTGGCAAAGTAATGTCTCTGCTTTTGAATATGCTCTCTAGGTTGGTCATAACTTTCCTTCCAAGGAGTAAGCATCTTTTAATTTCATGGCTGCAGTGATCATCATCTGCAGTGATTTTGGAGTCCCCCAAAATAAAGTCCGACACTGTTTCCACTGTTTCCCCATCTATTTCCCATGAACTGATGGGACCAGATGCCATGATCTTCGTTTTCTGAATGTTGAGCTTTAAGCCAACTTTTTCGCTCTCCTCTTTCACTAGCATCAAGAGGCTTTTTAGTTCCTCTTCACTTTCTGCCATAAGGGTGGTATCATCTGCGTATCTGAGGTTATTGATATTTTTCCCAGCAGTCTTGATTCCAGCTTGTATTTCTTCCAGTTCAGCGTTTCTCATGATGTACTCTGCATAGAAGTTAAATAAGCAGGGTGACAATATAAAGCCTTGATGTAATCCTTTTCCTTTTGTAACCAGTCTGTTGTTCTATGTCCAGTTCTAACTGTTGCTTCCTGACCTGCATATAGGTTTCTCAAGAGGCAGGTCAGGTGGTCTGGGATTCCCATCTCTTTCAGAATTTTGCACAGTTTCTTGTGATCCACACAGTCAAAGGCTTTGGCATAGTCAATAAAGCAGAAATAGATGTTTATCTGGAACTCTCTTGCTTTTTCGATGATCCAGTGGATGTTGGCAATTTGATCTCTGGTTCCTCTGCCTTTCCTAAAACCAGCTCGAACATCTGGAAGTTCACGGTTTGCATATTGCTGAAGCCTGGCTTGGAGAATTTTGAGCATTACTTTACTAGCGTGTGAGATGAGTGCAATTGTGCAGTAGTTGGAGTATTCTTCGGCATTGCCTTTCTTTGGGATTGGAATGAAAACTAACCTTTTCCAGTCCTGTGGCCCTGCTGAGTTTTCCAAATTTGCTGGCATATTGAGTGCAGCACTTTCACAGCATCATCTTTCAGGATTTGAAATAGCTCAACTGGAATTCCACCACCTCCACTAGCTTTGTTCATAGTGATGCTTCCTAAGACCCATTTAACTTCACATTCCAGGATGTCTGGCTCTAGGTGAGTGATCACACCATCATGATTATCTGTGTCATGAAGACCTTTTTTGTACAGTTCTTCTGTGTATTCTTGCCACCTCTTCTTAATATCTTCTGCTTCTGTTAGGTCCATACCATTTCTGTCCCTTATTGAGCCCATCTTTGCATGAAATATTCCCTTGGTATCTCTAATTTTCTTGAAGGGATCTCTAGTCTTTCCCATTCTCTTGTTTTCCTCTATTTCTTTGCATTGATCGTTGAGGAAGGCTTTCTTATCTCTTCTTGCTATTCTTTGGAGCTCTGCATTCAGATGCTTCTATCTTTCCTTTTCTCCTTTGCTTTTCACTTTTCTTTTCACAGCTATTTGTAAGGCCTCTCCAGATAGCCATTTTGCTTTTTTGCTTTTCTTTTCCATGGGGATGTTCTTGATCCCTGTCTCCTGTACAATGTCAAGAACCTCTGTCCATAGTTAATCAAGCACTCTGTCTCTCAGATCTAGTCCCTTAAATCTATTTCTCACTTCCACTGTATAATCATAAGGGATTTGATTTAGGTCATAGGAAACAATGGCAGACTTTATTTTGGGGGGCTATAAAATCACTGCAGATGGTGATTGCAGCCATGAAATTAAAAGACACTTACTCCTTGGAAGCAAAGTTATGACCAACCTAGATAGCATACTCAAAAGCAGAGACATTACTTTGCCAACAAAGGTCCATCTAGTCAAGGCTATGGTTTTTCCAGTGGTCATGTATGGATGTGAGAGTTGGACTGTGAAGAAAGCTGAACGCCAAAGAATTGATGCTTTTGAACTGTGGTGTTGGAGAAGACTCTTGAGAGTCCCTTGGACTGCAAGGAGATCCAACCAGTCCATCCTAAAGGAGATCAGTCCTGGGTTTTCTTTGGAAGGAATGATGCTAAAGCTGAAACTCCAGTACTTTGGCCACCTCATAAGAAGAGTTGACTCATTGGAAAAGACTCTGATGCTGGGAGGGATTGGGGGCAGGAGGAGAAGGGGATGACAGAGAATGAGATGGCTGGATGGCATCACCGACTCTATGGACATGAGTCTGAGTGGACTCCAGGTGTTGGTGATGGACAGGGAGGCCTGTCATGCTGCAATTCATGGGGTCGCAAAGAGTCGGACACAACCGAGTGACTGAAATGAACTGAACTGAACTGAACTGAACTGCACTTAATGCTCTAGTGATTTTCCCTACTTTCTTCAATTTAAGTCTGAATTTGGCAATAAGGAGTTCATGTTAGATGCAATCTCAAAAAGGACAGAATGATCTCTGTTCGTTTCCAAGGCAAACCATTCAATATCACGGCGATCCAAGCCTACGCCCCAACCAGGAACACTGAATAAGCTGAAGCTGAACGGTTCTATGAAACCTACAAGACCTTTTAGAACTAATACCCAAAAAGATGTCCTTTTCATTATAGGGAACTGGAATGCAAAAGTAGGAAGTCAAGAAACACTTGGGATAACGGGCAAATTTGGCCTTGGAATATGGAGTGAAGCAGGGAAAAGGCTAATAGAGTTTTGTCAAGAGAACGCACTGGTCATAGCAAACACCCTCTTCCAACAACACAAGAGGAGACTCTACACATGGACATCACCAGATGGTCAACACTGAAATCAGATTGATTATATTCTTTGCAGCCAAAGATGGAGAAGCTCTATACAGTCAGCAAAAACAAGACCGGGAGCTGACTGTGGCTCAGATCATGAACTCCTTATTGAGTATATATACATGCAATCAAATACTACTCAGTAATAAAAAAGAAAGAAATTTTGCCATTTGCAGCAACATGAATGAATTCAGAGAGTATCATGCTAAGTGAAATAAGTCAAACAGAGAAGGACAAATACTGTATGATATCATTTATATTCAGATTCTAAAAAATACAAACTAGTGAATATAACAGAAAAGAAGCAGACACACAGACACAGAGAACAAACTACTGGCTACCAGTGGGGAGAAGGAAGTGGATAAGAGCAAGACAGGAGTAGGGGACTAAGAGTTACAAGCTACTATTATAAATAAATAAGCTACAAGGATATATTGTACAGTACAGGGAATATAGCCAATATTTTATAATAATTATAAATGGAGTATAACTTTTAATAATTGTGAATTGCTATATTATACACCTGTAATTTATATTATAGCATGCTTCAAGTATAATTCAATTTTAAAAAATGATTTTTCCTGTTGTGTTCACTGTTGCTACCCAGATTCCTTTAACAGAACTTGGCACATCATAGTTGCTCCACAAATATTTATGGAATAACTAAATGAACAAGTGAATGGATGAATACCTGTTTTACAGATGAGGAAATTGAAGCTGAGAGAGACCAAGTCATTTGCCCAACGTCATCCTGTTACTAAATGGTGACGGCAGAATTCCAGACACGGTCTGCCTGATGCCAGTGCCCAGTCTGAAGCGCTCTCCACCTTTCTCAAAGGGGAGCGTGGTAATTTAGGCAGAAAAAGTGCTCATTTTGACCACAGACTGAAAAGACACAGAGGCCATTTTTATTCTAACCTTTAATTGTAAGAGATCATTTTGTCTCCTAAAAAAAAAAAAACAAAAAAAACAAAAAAAAAACAAGGTTTATCAATGTATACAATTACTTTTATACCAACACCAATGAATCAAAGTTCTCACAATAATAAAATAATCTACTCAGGGAGCCTGACAGGCTACAGCCCATGGGGTTGCAAGAGGTTGGACATGACTGAGCACCTGTCGGCAACAGCAACAAACTTAGTTAAGAAAAAAAATATTTCTCTGACTTGGTAGATCTTCTTTGATTGACTCTGATTTAATCTGTATCATAGAATTATCCTAAGGAAGAAATTGTTTTTTCTGTAGTAAACTAAAAACGATTTTGAGTTCTGGTGCTCTCCCAATCAATACTGACTGGTTGAAAGGATAAAAAGAATTACTGTATACAAGCTCAATAAACTGAAGCTTAGGAATATAACTGTTTCAAAAAATAAACTTCCAGAACAAAATATTCTATTCATACACAGCCAAGTGAATTCCTACAGGATGAACCAACTTTTCAGTTACTAAAACTCTCCAGTGTTTGCAACATAGCCATAACTTCATTGTTAATTATGATACATATTTAAACACCCAATGTTTCATATTGGAAGGCTTAGCTACCAGAAAGTAGGGAACAGATATTTCACCTGAAATACTCTATGATACTGAAACCCGAGGGTCCTATACATGTAAGATTTCATGTAGAGAAAAGTTGTAAGCAAGCTCTTTACTGCAAATATTCATTACTATCCACATCAGATCTTAGGGACTAAAAGAGCGGTTTGCAACTATTTATGTCAGTACCAATCTTGTACTCCTCCAGTGAATAACAATTCATGCTGGTGGGTAGAAAAGAATGTGTATTTTATATCTTTAACTGGTTATTTTACTACATTGCCCTTCTTAGGGAAAACATGGGTATTAAAAACACATATAACCATGCAGATCAGTAATTCTTCAGCTTTTGTCTCCAAGTAAATATTTCTTGAGTATCTACTATCCATCTCTGTTAACTGCTAGAAATACAAAGATGAAAAAGATTTGATCTCTGATATTTATGTTTAGGAGAGAGGCTAACCATTATATTTCAATCCAACAAAAATTTATTGAGTAGTACTACAGGAAACTTTTTAATAAAATTGAACCATATTAACTGAACTCTGGGCAGAAGGAATTGAATACGCAAAAATCAGGAGTTGAAAAGACGCATTTGTGTCCTTGTCAATGGTCGGAATCTCAGCATGACTAAAGTGTGAACAAAGTATGGGCAGACAAGGGTCAAAGAGTAGTTGAGACTCAATCCTGAAGCAATTCGAGTGCCATCGTCTGGGTTTTATGCTGGAAACAGTAGAGAACTGTGAGATTTCCAGGGAGTGGCAAGGTCAGATCAGGACTGTAAAAACAGAACTCTGGCAACAGGACTCTAGATGAGAAAGAGCAAGAATCAAGAGTGAGACAGAAACCCCCTCTTCTAAAAGCGATGAAACCAAGAGTCTTTTGTAAGTAAAACTGATGGAATTTGACAACCAATTAAGATATTGGACACGACATTCAAAGAAGGAGTAGAATCAAGGATGATGGCTACATCTCTAGCCGGGTGGCTAAAAGAAGGATGATACTGTGGAGTAACGCAGCAAACTCCAGAGGAAGACTGCAGTCGGGGCACCTGTGCAGAAAGGCAGTGAGATAGACGGTTTGGGATTTGGAGCACGGGGGAGAGAGCAGAAGATTAACGGAAGAAGGATCTACGGAACCCTTGGAGACTCAGAAGTGAAATAAGCTGACTGGCCTACATTTAGCACGAGAATGCCAGCTGTGCTTGCACCCCCTTGGGAGACTCCTGAGGGGATAGAGTGGAGGACAGAGAAAGCAGACGATAGCACCTTTGGAGCGGCCACCACTTCGAGTCCAGGTGAAGCTAATGAAGCAGGGGAGGTACAACAGGGGAAACAGAGGCCGGAGGTGAACCGGAGCAGTGCCGCAGGCAGTCGGGAGGCCTGAGGAAGAGCTCAGGGAGGAGGGACAGGAGACACTGGCAGCTGCTTCAGAGGTATTGAAAGGATGGCCAACAGCGCTCCATACTTAGGGGGCGGGTACTTATTGAAGCAAATGTGTTTGCTCTTCTTCAATCAAATGGTCATCTAGGGAATATCGGGGCAGGCATGAGTAATAAAGCTGCCAGAGGAATAAAAATCACTGGATTTGATAAGATTGTAAAGCTGAACAGCAAGAAAATCTGCCTGCCTGGTAGGTGTCCCATGCTCCAACAAACACTGCTGTAGAGACAAGCCATCCATTAGCAAGGCCTCGGGGAACTCACAAAACAGCAGTCATGCACGCTGGATATCCGGCCGGCTATCTTAACACAAAAATAGTCAGCAACCCTCCACAGGACATTTACTTTTTATTTTCAAAGTATATTGCTTTTCTTTTCTCTAACACATTGTTTATAAACTAGAAAGGAGAAGTTAGCAGTTTTACGTATTTGGAGATTAGAACTCGTGAAGATTAAATGACATCTCAAGGCCCCACACTCAGTTGGTAACTGGCTGCTCATAGAAAGCATCTGGCGGAAGCTCCAACCTCTAATCTCCTAACTTAGCCTCTATCCCAGGAATGTCCTCCTTCTACCTGGAGCCAAGCCCATCGCATCCATACTGGACCCTGGGCCCACCCACTCTTCCCAAAGCTTGCTTTCTCAGCTCTCCCTTCTCCTTCTCCTTGAACTCATCCCCTTGCATCATTCTCCCTCTTTATAAAATATCCTTTCAATTCAACTTCCCTTCAGAGACAAACTTCTTAAAAGATGGTTTTACTCTGATGTGACCACTCCACTCCTTTCCATTTATTCTCTGCCTGAGTTTTATTTGGCTTTCTCCCCGTCATTCACTGAAAGCTTTCACCAAGATTATGTATCATTTGATTTGAGCATGTTGCGTGTATGTGAGTCACTCAGTTGTGTCTAACTCTTTGTGACCCCAAGGACTGGGGCCCACCAGGCTTCTCTGTCCATGGGATTCTCCAGGCATGAATACTGGAGTGGGTTGCTATTTCCTTCTCCAGGGGATCTTCCTGATCCGGAGATCAAACCCAGGTCTCCTGCATTGCAGGAAAATTTGAATATCAAATCCCAAGGCATACTTTGAATTATCAGAGGTCAAAGCATTTGCCTGCAAGGTGGGAGACCCGGGTTCAATCCCTGGGTCGGGAAGATCCCCTGGAGAAGGAAATGGCAACCCACTCCAGTATTCTTGCCTGGAAAATCCCATGGACAGAGAAGCCTGGTAGGTTACAGTCCATGGGGTCACAAAGAATTGGACACAACTGAGTGACTTCACTCACTCACTTGACCTGGAGGCCATAATAGATACAGCTTTGAATCTTTCTGCCCTCCTCTCACTATTGTCTTCTGGTCTCTAGATCATCTCTTCTCTGCCTCTCTTTTTTTTTTTTTTTGGCCTATTGTTCAGTATTAGGATTCTTTACATAATTCTCTTCTAGTCTTGGTCTACAAGTATTTTTTTGAAAAAGGATCTTTTCCATTCCCATGGCATCACCTATCACTTTTACCTTGAAATTCCTAAATCTCTCTTTGTAGCTCTGATAAGTTATTATAGAAACCTAGTTTTGATAGCTTTAGCTTTTATATCTATAGCTAATATTGCTTTTATCTAAGTTAGAAAGACAGGCAAAAAAGCCTTACTTTTTTGTTGCTTACTTTCCTGTGAGAATCTCACTGACATCTAGATGGTTCTAGTTTCTACAGTCCAGACGAAAAGTCACTACTCAATAGTAACATCCCCTCTTACTTATATAACTGCTTTTTCCCCCCTGATTTTCTTAGAGGTTCCTATCTTTTAGAATTTTCTCATTGAATTTTCTTAGTGTTACCCACTAGTTCTGAATTAAGATGAAAGACTATACAGTTGTCCTTTTTCTTCATTTTATTAATAGGTAGGAATAGAAATACTCTGGTGGACTTAAGCAATGAGACTTTATCCTCTTCATGACCAATCAATAAAAGGGGTCCCTACCTGACATTCTTCAAGTCAGGACAAATCTGTGCTTCCGTCATTAGGTTTAATTTAGCGTAGTTTACTTAGTTTAGTCAGGCAAGGTAGCAGGGTTGAGGTCCAGGGTTTTGTGAAAAGCCTCGGAAAACAGAAAGGATCAGCAGGGGGCTGGACCATTGCTGGTGGCTTCTGAGCTTCCCCGGCCTCAGTATAACTACCTGTTGGGCCCTGAGATAGTCGTTTAACCTTCATGCGTTCTAACCTCCAAATACATAAACTGCTAACTTCTTTCTACTTTATAAACAATGCGGTACAGAAAAGAAAAACAAAACAATTTGAAAAGTAAAAGGAAATGTGCCGTAGACGGTTGCGGACTACTTTTGTGTTGTTATAAGATAGCCGGCCCGATATCCAGCACGCATGACTGCTGTTTTGTGAGTTCCCTGAGGCCTTGCTAATGGATGGCTTGTCTCCACAGCAGTGTTCGTTGGAGCATGGGACACCTACCAGGCAGGCAGAGTTTCTTGCTGTTTGACTTCACAATCTTATCAAATCCAGTGGCTTTCCCTCCTCTGGCAGCTTTATTACTCATGCCTGCCCCGATATTCCCTAGATGACTGTTTGATCGAACAAGAGCAAACACATTTGCTTCAATAAATACTGATCTCCCAATTATGGAGCACTGTTAGTCATCCTTTCAATCCCCCTGAAGCAGCTGACAGTGTTTACCATCCCTCCTCCCTGGACTCCTCCCCTGACTATGGGTTGTAGGCAAAAAAGTTGGAAAGCTACCACTTCAGTGTAGAACACTAAGCAGAAGGTGACATGCTAAATCAAGATCAAGAATACAGATAAGGGGATGTTTCAGGGGTTAGCAATCAAAGATACCGGAGATTCCTAATTCTCTCTTTGTTTCTCTAATGAGCAAACAGAAATCTAGTTTGATGGCTTGAGCTGTTAAAGTCCATGTACAATCAACTGTTCTGTCTAACTATTGGTTTAAGTAGAATTTCTTTTTTAAACTGCTTCAATACATGGCCCTTTATAAACTAATTTCTTGATTTTTTTTTGATCAGTTAGCAGAGTTAAACTGAAATGCAGAAATAATCTGTTATATAGAAAAAGAAATTACACTCTGAGAATGAAGTTGCAGCAATAAAACCCTGAGTTTTAAGTGTTAGCCCAGTTTTTAGTATCTCTGATATCTACACAGTTCAAAGCAGATTTTTCAAAGAAATTCTTTCGAAGCAGAAAATTGACTCAATGTCGTTTTTTCACTGTTACACATATTAAACTTTGACTTGGGTGATGGAAAGAGGTGGAAAGAAATGGAGAGGTGTCGGGGGAGAGGCCAATAAGGTTATAAATTTTGAATTACAAAGAGACCAGAGAATATTGCCAGAGAAATGAAGAGTCATTCATGCCCTTGAAGATGAAGAATGGAGTTGCCAGTTAATGCCAAGAGCAATTCTCCTCTGAAATGGAGGTGAGTGGTTCTAGATGAGACATGAGGGTATGACAGTGGCTGCAACACACACACACACACACACACACACACACACACACACACAGCAGAGTCTAGGATTAAACCAGCCTGGGTTCAAATCCCAGCTCACTCACTTACTAATTGTGATCTTGGGCAAATCATTTAACCTCAGTAAGTTAGTAACTTCATCTGATGTTATCTTGGGAAGATAATAATAGACTGCTCAAGGCTGTTATTAGGTGGAAATAAGACAATTCCTGTAATGTGCTCACAGGGCAATGTGATCAGTACTATTTCAACATTATGATTCCATTCATTTCCTAGGACTGCCATAGCAAAGTAGCACAATTTGAGTGGTTTAAAACAACAGAAGTGTTTTATCTTAGCAAGGTATTTGAAAGACCTTGTGTGCTGTGTGCCGAGTCGCTCAGTCGTGTCCAGCTCTTGGTGACCTCATGAACTGTGTAGCCCGCCAGGCTCCTCCGTCCATGGGGATTCTCCAGGCAAGAATACTGGAGTGGGTTGCCATACCCTCCCCCAGGGGATCCCCTCAACCCAGGGACCGAATCCAGGTCTCCCGCATTGAGGGCGGATTCTTTGCCTGCTGAGCCAGCAGGGAGGGCCCTAACCCCTCTGACCTGCTGGGGAAGGACTCTTCCTCCTCTGGCTTCCCGTAGCCCTGCCTTGCCTGGCTTGTGACCGCAAAACTCCTTCTCTCACATGGTGCTCTCCCCGTGTCTCTCCACACAGTCTTTCCTCTGAGCAGGTCTGTCTCTGTAACCAAACTTCCCCTTTTAATAAGGACCCCAGTCATATGGGATCAGGGCCCACCCCCAATGACCTCACTTGGGTGGGGGGGCACCCCACCTGTAGCAAGTGGGATCTTAGTTCCCTGATCAAGGATTTAATTCACCCACCGCCTGTAGTGGAAGCACAGAGTCTCAATTACTGGGCTGCTAGGGAAGACCCCCCTTTTCCCTACTCCCGGCCAATGACCTCATTTTTAATTGAGTACCTGTGTAAATACTCTATTTCCAAATAAGGTCACATTTGAAGTCCTGGGGGTTTCGGCTGCAGCCTATCTTTTTGAAGGGAACACAATTTGACTAATAATGACTCACTAAATTGTCTTGCTAGAGATATTTTGCAAGAGATAAGTTAGTAGAGCACATTAAAACTGTAGAATATCCATCTCTAGTGAATCATGAAAAATAACACCAAAACACTACACATTCATTTCTGGTTTATATGCTTTACAAAACGACATATATTTTTGCCCAAAAAACTGGACCCTGCTGTGAAGGTTTGATCTCTTAACACTGCAACCATGGGTACACATATCAAAGGCTTCACATTAACATAAGAAATAAAAGTAGGAGTATCTGAGGACTAAATTCAGTAGTGAATCCAGCACCTTTTATTTTTTGTTCAGGGCTGCTTTGATCCACCTTCACTCAAATATGATCTTCTCTAACAGAACCCTTAATTATAGTTTACATTTACCTCAGTTTTCTCAAGTAGTTAATAATCTGAAAATGAATACACTCAGGATAATGTATGAAAATGTATGCACTTGGGATACATTTCTTTTAAAAACTGCTAATTTCAGATCTGACTCCAGTTGAGGGTTGGCTTCATTGCTATCAGCAGTAGTAATAGATCAAGGCCACCAGGTGGCACTATAAGCAATGGGCTACTGGTGCTTATTTTAATCGGCACCTATTCTAAAAGGAGCCAGCCAGTCCAAGTGGTTCTAGAGAAAACTGGAAAACTCTTAAGACTACAGCGAAGAATGGAGACAAGAAAAGATTACACAAAGAGAATAAACTGACTATAATTGTCATACCCAAAACACAATCCAGTTCTACTACACATAAGAAGCTATTCAAAAGACTGCTCTTATTCACTATAATGAATTAGTTACTTAAAACATGAAACAGAAATTCATGAGGGTTTTGTTACTTGACAGACTGAAGGAAACTTTTCATATGTTATGGGTTTCTTAATTATTTTATTTTGAAAAACATGACACCAGTGAATTTATAGTTGACTTGGAAGACAGACTGAAAACTAAGTATTAATAGTTCACTAGTTATAGCCATAATGGAAACAAGTTTGGTCATCAAGTCTGTATAATATGATTATTTCAGTCAAGTAAGCAAGGCAACTGGCATTGACAAGTTAGAAAAGTGACCTTCCAGATCAAGAATGTTGAAGCTGATGATGGGCTGTTATTTGGGAGTATATGACAAACTCACCTCCCAAAGTTGCACCAATTAATAAAACCAATCAGCAACATATCTTTTCTTTAATGCAATGGTACTCATATTTCCTTATATGAAATTCTCACTTCTACTTAACCTATCAATGACACCAAAATGACTGTCTCTTGTTGTATAACTGTTGCAGGGCTTAGGAAAAGAAGTGATTTACATAAAAATTTGAAATTTGCCAATTACTGAAAAAGATCTACTTAATACTGTCTTAATTCTATGTTGACTTTAGATTGGTGCTGAATGGAAGAGCTAAAAATAATGCATAGCAAAAAATGCATGAAATTGCTTGCTCATCTAAAACAGACTGTTATCAGCAGGGCAAATGAAAAGTTAGTCCACATAAAAAAATCTAGAATTTTTCTCATGAAATCAATAGCATATTGCTGAAGGTATGTATGACTGGCATAAGTACACTTTTTAAAAATTTAGATATAGTTGACTATAACATTATATTAGCTTTAGGTGTACAGCAGAATGATTCAATACTTATCTATATAATACATGTACACTTTTTACAAATGTGAGATATATGTACAATATGATATGAGTTACAGGTGAACAAGATAGTGACTCACAATTTTAAAGGTTATATTCCATTTACAGTTATTATAAAACACTGGCTGTGTTCTGTGTGGATAATATACCCTTGTAGCTTATTTTACCCATGATAGTTTGTACTTCTCAACCCTTCACCCCTATCTTGCCCCTCCCTACTGGTAACCACTAGTTCATTCTTTATATCTGTGAGTCTGTTTCCTTTATATTATATTCACTGGATTATTCTGTTTTTTCGATTTCACATATGAGTGATTCATTACAGTATTCGTCTTCCTCTGTCTGACTTATTTAAATTAACATAATACCCTCCAAGTCCATCTGTGTTACTGCAAATGGAAAATTTGCATGGACACTTTTATCTGAGTCAAAGTAAACCCAGAAAGGAGGTAAACGTTGTTTATACCACTGCCTCCATTGAACACTTTCAAATTATGGGATTTCATTTCTTATGCTTTTATTCTTGATTCTGCATTAATTTGCACCTACTTATATTTTCGGTCCCCAATTAAATCAAAAGTTCCTTGGACTCAGTAAAATACCTCTTAATTTTTAAGTCCCCCACAGTCATAACAACAATAATATAATAAAGACTGCCATTGGTTAGGGTCTTATTAGATGCTAGTTATTGTGGTAAGCAGGTATCACCTCACATAAACCTCACCCAAAAAATCCCAGGAGGTTAGTCCTAATGCCCTGCCTGTTAACAAAGGGGAGACAAAGGTATAAGTTAATTCGCCAAGTTTCCACAACTCCTGAGTAGCAGAGCCCAGTTTTGAATCAAAAAAAAAAAAGAAGAAGAAGAAGACTTTATGCCAAAACCCTTTGCTCACCTCGTAGCGGGGAAGCAGAGGCACAGTGGTTACAGGCACATGGCCTGAAGTCTCTCTGGCTCACAGGCTGACTGGCTTTATGGTCTTGGAACATTACTCAGGCATTCTGTGTCCCAATTTAGTTATTATACCAGCCAGCAGTTCATAAGGTAGAAATTCAAAATCTCTTACTAAGAACCTTCTAGTTTCTCTCAGGTACCTCCAAACAAATAAATCCTTTTGTGAAACATCCCCCAGCTGCTTTAATAGACTAATAAATCAATCAACTGGCATCTGATAGAACTGAAATAAGGTGGGTAGCTGATTTCCAGTAGCGGTCCTTGGGGGCTTCTGACAGGTGACACTGTGCTGTGACTACTAGCATTTCAGGATATTGTAGTTAAAACAGTGTTTGCTTTCTCCAACAAATCTAATACATGTCTACATGTCAAGCAGGGTTGGCAACGGAAATGAATAATGTAGATGAACAGTAAACCTTTGGAAAAACTATAATTTGGAGCACTACTGAGTCTGAACGTTACTAAATCGTATTGAGGGATTACCACAATTTTACCTTGTTTAATTTAATCTGTATGTGGCTTTCATTTTCCAAATATCCATACTTTGGGGGGAGTACTGGGAAATCTGTGATTTGAGCTAAAGTGGCATAAATCAGGGAATATAGAAGCTTAAGAGAGGTTCCTATAATTTTCTGGTGATTCATTTAAACCAAACAATCAGTAAGGAATAATACTCTCTTCTTACTTTCAAAGGCATTTGGAGCATTCAGCCACCATATACAGAGCAATTCATTAATCCACTCATCAGCGGCATAGGAGGCAACACAAGGCAGCAGAAAGACCTCTGAACTCAATGCTGAGAAATGTTGAGTTAATCCAAGCTCTGCTACTAACCAGTCATGTCTCCTTAGGCAAATCACTTCTTCTATCTGACTCAGTTTCCCGCTCTGTAAGACAATCTCTGTTCTTTTTTTTAGTGAGACCAGTAAAGTATTTATTAGGAGGAAAAAAGAGTACAGTATGTGTTGATAGACACTTGGGCAGACTCAGAGAGTCCCTAAGGTGCTGGTATCTGTTCTTGAACTTTAAAGTTTTAAGATCTGCTATAGTGTAAAAACAAAAATATTTATTTATGTGGGAACCCAGGAGTTAAATTCGTGGGTTCTCTTCGTTCTTTACATGAAGAGCCAGAAGAATGTCCAGGGCTTATATTTGCTTCTTTAAAGTTGACACATTGAGACATTGCTTAGGGAAAGATCCAATAAATCCTTCCTTCTCCCACAAAAAAATTAAAAAGTTGAGACATTATGTTGGAAAAAGGAGTAGTTACCTAAAAAAAATAAGCCAAATGATCTTAGATTAAAAACCTTTTGCTCTAGTACAAATTCTCAAACAAGAGACTGCCAAACTATTTCAATTAGCAAGAAAAATATAAAAAGGGGAAAAGAGACTCAAACTTTCAGAGTCTTCATTTTTTTTTGTCCAAAACTAGAGTAAGATTAACTCCACCCTGTTGCATGCAACTACAGACACAGAAAGGAATGAAAGAATAATAGCACTGAACTATCATGTCCCCGTGGAGAAGGCAGTGGCACCCCACTCCAGTACTCTTGCCTGGAAAATCCCATGGACGGAGGAGCTGCCGTCCATGGGGTCGCGAAGAGTCGGACACGACTGAGCAACTTCACTTTCACTTTTCCCTTTCATGCATTGGAGAAGGAAATGGCAACCCACTCCAGTGTTCTTGCCTGGAGAATCCCAGGGACCGGGGAGCCTGGTGGGCTGCCGTCTCTGGGGTCGCACAGAGTTGAACACGACTGAAGTGACTTAGCCATCATGTCCCTGGGAATGGGAACATACCTGTCATCCTCTTCCATGTTGAGACTTTCAGGGAAGGGAAGTCCCAGCACCTACCATCAGGCCAATACACTCTTTTTTTCTTCCAACTGATTTATTTATTTATTTGGCTGTGTGGGGTCTTGGTTTCAGCATGTGGGCTCTAGTTCCCTGACCAGGGATCGAACCCAGGCCCCCTGCACTGGAAGCTCAGGATTTCAGGCTAATACACCCTTGACTCCCTTCCCTTATTCCTCAGCTATGTCTTTTCCTCTTGCTGCAGTGTCAGCCTAGGGGAGCCATGTACTTGGATAGAGAAGAGGACAAGCAGGAGCATCCCTGGCAGTGGATGAGAGCCTTTTCACAGCCCCCTCAGGCTTGCTCTGCCCACAACAGACCCTGTTTCATGAATCGGGTGGATGCTCTGCATTCTCTGTTAGAAAAACATGGGGAGAGTTAAGGAGATGGTTCCAGTCCCAACTCACTGCTTACCAGTTGTATGTCTTACTCTCTGGGCCTTGGTTTCCTCTTCTTGAAAATGGGGATTTTAATACCTCACTAGATTATCCTACCGTGGTACCACAACTGCCACAATTAACAGAAGACAAAATGGAGAACTGATATCATAGGGACTCTTGAGAAATGTCTGAGCTGTGGGCCCACGTCTGCACTATGTCTGGCAGCCTGGACCTGCTGGGAGTCTATTTGTATTAGACATGGAGAAGTCTCCTGGGAAATAAGCTTATCTGGTGGCTCAGTGGATAGAAAATCAACCCAGGTTTGATACCTGAGTTGGGAAGATCCCCTGGAAAAGGGAATGGCAACCCACCCCAGTATTCTTGCTTGGAGAATTCCATGGGCAGAGGAGCCTGGCAGGCTATAGTCCAAGGGGTCGAAAAGTCGGACATGACTTAGTGACTAAACCAAGGGAAGAGAAACTCAGGCCCACACCTCAGCCCTGTAACAATGCCTCAGTTGTCGGCGGAAGTGAGTGACTAGTAGGATACCCTGTTTGTTGACAGACATAATTGTGGCTGACCTTGCCTCCATATACTTATGTTTGATTTCCAACAAAGACATGAATAGGACATGTAAAGAGCTTGTTACATTAGGGGATGAAAGTTCTTCACTCCCAGGGTAACAGTAGTTTCCAGACATGATGAAGTGTCTGGTAGGAAGCAGCCCAGCTTTTGTCAACTAAGGGATGCTGCCTTAGACCAAAACTAGATAGACCAACAGATGCCCACAATGTTTAAGGAAAATAAAAAGACTTGTTTATGAACGCATGTCAGACATCACTCTGGGGCTTCCCAGAAGTAGATAGAAAGGCCTGAAGAACTGAAGAACCATAGTATCAAAAGTGGTTGAAAAGTAGAAAAATATAATGTGACCACAGCAGAAGCTCTATTAATGACTTCGACTTCTACCTGCAGCTTAAATTGATGACCTCTGTAAAACACAGCGATATTTCTATAGCATGCTGAAAGGTTTAACTAGGAGACCAATGCTCACGCATACACCCGGCCCTACTAGCTGAGAGTGTTTGTTTACCAAGTGTTAATTGTATCTGTTCCCAAGCCTGTTTATGTCCATTGTGCTTATTATTGTAAGTTCAGGTGCAAATATATTTTTATTACATAAACTGAACAACATAAAAAAAGAAAATTTGTTCTTTTTCTAGGAAAATTAAGTTGAAATACAGAGAGTTTGATAAAATTATGTCATCAAAAGAAAAAGCTCTCAAATTAGATGTAGGTAAGAAAATCATAAAAAATTGGAGAAAAATCATAAAAGTCTAAAAGGATTCTAGATTTTTTTCACAAGTGCCTTTTAACTCTAGCTCCATTTTTAAATCAAACTAAACTATCAACCATAGATAAATCATTATGGGTGTCATTTATATAAAGAAAACAAAGTGATTCTCTAGTTAATGGATCCTCAATCAAAGGGAACACTTGCCTGACAATAACAAATGGTCTGATGGATGTACATTAACATTTTTAATTAAAATGTTTAAGATGTATATGTATTGCTTTTAAGTAATTCGTGATTTTAATGAATTTGGGGCTACGTGGGGGCATGCTTAGTTGGTCAACGTGTCCAACTCTGCAACGCCATGGACTGTAGGCCGCCATGCTCCTCTGTCCATGGAATATTCCAGGCAAGAATACTGGAGTGGGTGGCAATTTCCTCCTCCAGGGGATCTTCCCAACACAAAGACTGAATCCAGGCCTCTTCCATCTCCTGCAATGGCAGGTGGATTCTTTACCACTGCACCATCTACCGAACCAAGACCTAATCATACCAGATAAGAAGCCTTCTCTTATTACTGTGATCCTATTTCAACCTAACTGAGGATGTCTTGCAGATTTTACAGAGCACACAGTAACTCTAAAACTAAATCTGTTTTACTCAAAAAACTGTATTTAGATAACTGAGCCAAATCTTGGAAATTGAAATGCTAACTCCAAAGACTGACTACAATACCGAGTGTCCAGTGTTCTCCAGCAAACATTCCTGACTACACCTCTCTGGATATTTTTGGGAACAGAAGCAGATCCAGCCACTGATGTCTGACTTACATAGCAAAACTTTACAGTAAAATTCCAGGGATTCCATGAAGACTCTCTGTCCTTCAAGTATACCCCCACCAGCCTGCAGATGTCTACAAGGATACAGATGATACTGTTTCCCTTATTGCTTTTTGACAGCAGCTTTTCCTACTGTCAGAACTCAGGGCCAGAAGAAACCTCTAAACCTCATGGGGAAGAAGAGGGAAAATAGCAAACAGCAAAGGAATATCAATTATATAGTCCAAGTCTCCTAACCTTCTCGAATGCTTGATAACATCAAGTATTTTCTCAAGCATTTGACTATTGTGGGACAACTATTAATTGACATCCTACAGAAGCACATTGTTTGTGCAATGTTTGCTTTTTGAGCCACATCTTCCTTATCTCGGAGTGGCAGTCACATAAACTAAGGATGCTACATACGAAGGTGTCTAATACAGTCAGTGAAGTGAAGTGAAGTGAAGGTCACTCAGTTGTGTCCAACTCCTTGTGACCCCATGGACTACACAGTTCATGGAATTCTCTAAGCCAGGATACTGGAGTGGGTAGCCATTCCCTTCTCCAATCTTCCCAACCCAGGGATTGAACCTGGGTCTCCCATATTGCAGGCAGATTCTTTACCAGCTGATTCACAAGGGAAGACCCTAATATAGTAAGCCATTCCACGAATGTTGGTTTCATGTCCCTGCATGTGTTATTTTTTTTCTCATCAGAAATAGATGTTTTATTAAACATCTTGATGAGTAAGATGTTGTCTCTAAGAATGATTTTGTTTAGAAACAAATATTTATATGTGACTACTGCATTAAAAATATGGCATCTACTCTTTTCTTGTGGATTTAAATACCGAAGAAATTTCTCTGTTATGTTTTGATTTTTGTCATCTAGTAAAATTTATGTTTTGCTTAATACTTCATGTTATAACAAAAAGAACCAAGCAATAGTCTCCTACTAGTTTCCCAATGGCTCTGAAACATTCCTCAGAGTTACTGCTTTCTCCTCTATCATTACAGTCCATCCAGTAAAAGCTGACCAGCTGTGCAAACCAAGAATCAGTGAGAAGAGTGGCTATAAACACACGGTGAGTTAAGTGCAAGTCACCGGATCCCATCACTGCCACACACAAAACCTTGTAGGCAATGCTTTCCTGTCTCTTCTAAGTTTTGTGAGAACCGCCACTCTATATACAGAATGAAAGCTACCCAGGTCTGGTCCACAAACAAAACATTCACTATCAGCCTTCTGTGATTATCCCAGGAATTCAAGAATGTCAACTATACCCAGACTGAGCCTTCGGGGGTCACCACTCGACCCTCTGTGGCTCTACTGAACCTGTGGCTGCCACAAATATAGAAACTCTCAGATCCACCCTGTGCAGCTTCTCCAAGAAGGCATTTGCTTCTTTTGCATAGAAGGAGTGGCTGCCAATATCCACCTGGGAACTACAGTGGTTTCCATAAATTTAATATTGAGCGATTCCATAAACAAAATTTACCCATTCTGCTATTGCTTTCTAAACTGTGCAGATTTAAGCAAATCCTTCTCAACCTTTATATTTCCAGACCAAAGAGCTGGTCCAGCTTCCTGGCATGTGACCTGTGCGGTCACATAGAGCTCTGTACTTCAAGGGGCCTGAGCCTGCTTTAATGCCCGACTGTCACAGGCTTAAAATTCTTAATAAGTTTTGGACAAGGAACCCAGCATTTTCATTTTGCACTGGACCCTACAAATTATGTAGCCAGTCCTTCCACAGAGTCTGAATTGTCTAGGTGAAAATCTATTTTTCTCTTCACTGCTGTGCCTCTGGGATTAAGCCAAGAATTAATTCTTTAAGTCAAAAGGACAAGTGGAACCAAGATCCACAGACAGAAGCTGTGGAAAGCCTGTTCCCACAACTAGTGTACTGGCCATAACAGACACACACTGAAATTAGAGCCTCTGAAATGTTCTTGGCATTTTTTGTAGCTACCGTATTTTATCCTTGCTCAAAACTAACAAGAATCTTCCAGGTACACCAATGTTATGTGTGTTACACATAAAAATGTATCACTTCTGCTTACTTCTGAGAGATACCCTGGCAAAATCAGCAAAAGAGGTTAGTCTATTAACTGTGCTCAAAGCCCCCTGCACATGCTAAACTTTTTGGTGAGCTCAGGGTCTGATTCTATTGTTTTGCACAGCGTTCTTTTAAGTGGTCCTCAAAATCTGTCATACAGTCTCAAACAATTAATAGCTTTAGTGTCTCTCTTATGTCAAGGCTTCCCTGGTGGCTCAGATGGTAAGGAATCTTATGGCAACGCAGGAGACCCAGGTTCGACCCTTGGATCGGGAAGATCCCCGGGAGGAGGGAATGGCAATTCACTCCAGTATTCTTGCCTGGAGAATCATGGACAGAGGAGCCTGGTGGGCTGAAGTTCATGGCATTGCAAAGAGTCAGAGAGACTAAGCAATTAACACTTTCACTTATGTTAGAAAATACATAAGAATGACAATGCATGCAATTCACTCTGCTTTAAGAAAGATAAGCAATTCACTAGAGACATGGACAGCTTTCATTCCCATCCCAGAGAAGGGCAATGCCAAAGAGTGTTCAAACTACCACGTAATTGCACTCATTTCACATGCTAGCAAGGTTACACTCAAAATCCTTCAAGCTAGGCTTCAACAGTATGTGAAAAGAGAACTTCCAGATGTACAAGCTGGATTTAGAAAAGGCAGAGGAACCAGAGATCAAATTGTCAACATTCACTGGAGCACAGAAAAAGTAAGCGAATTTCAGAAAAACATCTACTTCTGCTTCATGAACTATGCTAAAGCCTTTGACTGTGTGGATCACAACAAACTGTGGAAAATTCTGAAAAGATGGGAATACCAGACCACCTTACCTGCCTCTTGAGAAATCTGCATGCAGGTCAGGAATCAACTGGTAGAACTGGACATGGAGCAATGCATTGGTTCAAAACTGGGAAAGGAGTACGTCAAAGCTGTATATTGTCACCCTGCTAATTTAACTTCTATGCAGAGTACATAGTGAGAAATACCAGGCTGGATTCATCACAATCTGGAATCAAGACTTCTGCGAGAAATATCAATAAACTCAGATATGCAGATGACACCACCATAATAGCAGAAAGAGAAGAAGAGCTAAAGAGCCTCTTGATGAAGATGAAAGAGGAAAGTGAAAAAGTTAGCTTAAAACTCAACATTCAAAAAATTAACATTTTTTGATCATGGCATCCAGTCCCATCACACTATGGCAAATAGAAGGGTAAATAATGGAAACAATGACAGACTTTATTTTCTTGGGCTCCAACGTCACTGTGGATGGTGACTATAGCCAAGAAATTAAAATACATTGCTCCTTAGAAGAAAAGCTATGACCAACCTAGCCAGTGTATTAAAAAGCAGAGATATCACTTTGCCAACAAGGTCTGAATAGTCAAAGGTATGGTTTTTCTAGTAGTCATGTATGGATGTGAGAGTTGGACCATAAAGAAGGCTGAGCACCAAAGAACTGATGCTTTCAAACTGTGGTGCTAGAGAAGATCTTGAGAGTCCAAGGGACAGCAAGGAGATCAAACCAGTCAATCCTAAAGGAAATCAACCCTGAATATTCATTGAAAGGGCTGATGCTGAAGCTGAAGGTCCAATACTTTGGCCACCTGATGCAAAGAGCTGACTCATTGGAAAAGTCCCTGATGCTGGGAAAGACTGAAAGCAGGAGGAAAAGGGGATGACAGAAGATCAAATTGTTGGATGGTGTCTTCAACTCAATGGACATGAGTTTGAGCAAACTCTGGGAGATGGTGGAGGACAGGGAAGACTGGTGTGCTGCAGTCCATGGGGTTCTCAAAGAGTCAGACATGCCCGATTGTCTGAACAACCAAAGAGACATGGAATGCTCTTTTCTAAAGCAGTATCATTTTTTTATGTGGTTATAAGGAAAAGCTATTAGTCGCCCTTTTTGTTTTGTCTTGTCTGGAGGATATGTGTCCAGCTATGGCTCCTGGATCTAAGGGAGGAAGGAGCAGCCTAAGATGGCAGAGGAATAGGATGGGGAGACCACTTTCCTCCCTACAAATTCATCAAAAGAACATTTAAATGCTGAGTAAATTCCACAAAACAACTTTGAATGCCGGCAGAGGACATCAGGCACCCAGAAAAGCAGCCCATTGTCTTTGAAAGGAGATAGGAAAAAATATAAAAGACAAGAAAAGAGACAAAAGAGGTAGGGACAGAGCTCCATCCCGGGAAGGGAGTCTTAAAAAGAGAGAAGTTTCCAAACACCAGGAAACACTCTCACTGCCGAGTCTATGGCGAGCCTTGGAACCACAGAGGACAACATAACTGGGAGGAAAAATAAATAAATAATTAAAACCCACAGATTACGAGCCCAACAGTAACTCCCCCAGCGGAGAAGCACTGCAGACGCCTGCACCCGCCACTAGCAAGCGGGGGCTGGGCAGGGAGGCACGGGCTGCATTGCTTAGAGTAAGGATCTGGCCTGAATGCCCTGAGGGCAATCTGAGCGAACTAACTTGGGCTAGCAAACCAGACTGTGGGAGAGCTACCACTCGAAAAGCCCCAAGACACCGCCAGGCCCGCGTACAGAACAAAGGACTGAACAGAACTAGCCGGCTGCAGACCATCCCCCTCCAGTGACAGGCAGCCAGAGCCGGAAGGGGGCAATCGCAGCCCCAGAGAGACATTATCTACCAAACTGCAAGCAGGCTTCTTTGCTAACTAAGATTTCTTGGGGTTCTGGACAGTCAACATCCGCCTGAGAAGGTGCGCAAGTTGTACACCCAGAAAACCGAGTGGTAGGGACGTGGGAGGCGATAAGTCGCAGCGACCGAGCTTGCCAAACACCTCATCACCTGAGCTGCTCGGACCTGGGAAGGGCACAAAGTGCAGGCCCAACCGAGTCTGTGCCTCTGAGGACTACCCCAGTGCCTGAACCTGAGCGGCTTAGACCTGGGAGGTGCTTGCAGCCCAGGGCCAGCCTTGGACAGTTCCCAGCAGAGCAACCTAGAGCCTGAGCAGTGTGGGCAGGGAGGGGACACGCGCCGTGAACTCGGGCAGGCCCAGTGTTGCTGAGACACTGTGAGCGCACGCCAATGTTATTTGTTTGCAGCATCCCTCCCTCTCCACAGCGTGACTGAACAAGTGAGCCTAAAAAAGTGTCCACCACTGCCCCCTTTGTGTCAGGGCAGAAGTCAGACACTGAAAAGACCAGCAAACAGAAGAAACTAAAACAGAGGGAACCGGCTTGGAAGTGACAGGTGCAATAGATTAAAACCCTGTCGTTAGTACCAACTTCATAGGAAGGGGCCTATAGATCTTGAGAAATATAAGCCGGACCAAGGAACTATCCAAAAATGAACTGACCCCACAATGCCCACAACACCAGAGAAAGTCCTAGATATATTTTTACTATTTTTATGATCATTCTTTTTTTAATTTTTTTTAAATTTTTAAGTCCTCTATTACTCCTTTAATTTTCACTTTTTTTAATTTTTTTTTTATTTTTTATTTTTATTACACATTACAAAATACAATGCATGCTACACAATATGCTGCATAATCTACTAGCAGGGATAGAAGAGCACGACTGAGTTGTTCTTCATCAACCAGGAAAACGTTTCCTTAATCAATGTTCTCCAAACCCTTTGACACATAGTAACGGTTTACTCCAGAGACGCGCCTATCTCTTTCCATCAAATACCACTGATATGAATAACGGGCAACCCTTTTTTCCTTGCCCCCGTTACTGAACCTGTGGATGCGCGCGGTGGCCATTCCCGGGATGAACAAGCACACGCCCATGACGGCAATCCCGGGGAGAACCTCGAACCACATCGCGACACTGTCCCCGAGGCCTAATTTTCACTTTTATAACCTACTATTACTTTGCAAAAAAAAAAAAGACCCTATTTTTTAAAAGCAAACTTCATATATATATATATATATATATATATATATATTCAATAATTTTTGTGACTTTTTTTTCTTTCTTTTTTTTCCCCTTCTTTTCTTTAATATTGTATTTTTGAAATTCCAAACTCTACTCTAGATTTTTAATTTTTGCTTTTTGGTATTTGTTATCAATTTAATACCTTTAAGAACCCAATCTTCAGTACCCATTTTTACTTGGGAGTGAGATTACTGGCTTGACTGCTCTCTCCCCCTTTGGACTCTCCTTTTTCTCCACCAGGTCGCCTGTGTCTCCTCCCTACCCCCTCTCTTCTCTAACCAACTCTGAGAATCTCTATGTTCCAGACAGTGGAGAACACTTAGGGAACTGATTACTGGCTGGATCTGTCTCTCTCTTTTTGATTCCCCCTTTTATCCTCCTGGCCACCTCTGTCTCCTTCCTCCTTCTTCTCTTCTCTGTATAATTCTGTGAACATCTCTGAGCAGTCCAGTTGTGGAGTGCACATAAGGAAGTGATTACTGGCTAGCTTGCTCTCTCCTCTACTGATTTCACCTCATCTCATTCAGGTCACCTCTAACTCCCCCCTCCCTCTTCTCTTCTCCATGTAGCTCTGTGAATCTCTCTGGGTGTCCCTCACTGTGGAGAAACTTTTCATCTTTAACCTAGATGTTTTATCAATGATGTTGTATAGAAGGAGAAGTCTTGAGACTACTGTAAAAATAAGACTGAAAACCAGAAGCAGGAGGCTTAAGTCCAAATCCTGAGAACACCAGAGAACTCCTGACTCCAGGGAACATTAACTGACAGAAGCTTATCAAATGCCTCCATACCTACACTGAAACCAAGCACCACCCAAGGGCCAACAAGTTCCAGAGCAAGACATACCATGCAAATTCTCCAGCAACACAGGAACACAGCCCTGAGCTCCAATATACAGGCTGCCCAAAGTTACTCCAAAACCATTGACATCTCATAACTCATTACTGGACACTTCATTGCACTCCAGAGAAAAGAAATCCAGCTCCACATACCAGAACACCGACACAAGCTTCCCTAACCAAGAAACCTTGGCAAGCCACCAGTACAACCCCACCCACAGCGAGGAAACTCCACAATAAAGAGAACTCCACAAACTGCCAGAATACAGAAAGGCCACCCCAAACTCAGCAATATAAACAAGATGAAGAGACAGAGGAATACCCAGCAGGTAAAGGATCAGGATAAATGCCCACCAAACCAAACAAAAGAGGAAGAGATAGGGAATCTACCTGATAAAGAATTCTGAATAATGATAGTGAAAATGATCCAAAATCTTGAAATCAAAATGGAATCACAGATAAATAGCCTGGAGACAAGGATTGAGAAGATGCAAGAAAGGTTTAACAAGGACCTAGAAGAAATAAAAAAGAGTCAATACATAATGAATAATGCAATAAATGAGATCAGAAACACTCTGGAGGCAACAAATAGAATAACGGAGGCAGAAGATAGGATTGATTAGTGAAGTAGAAGATAGAATGGTAGAAATAAATGAATCAGAGAGGAAAAAAGAAAAACGAATTAAAAGAAATGAGGACAATCTCAGAGACCTCCAGTACAGTGTTAAATGCCCCAATATTTGAATCACAGGAGTCCCAGAATAAGAAAACTAAAAGAAAGACCATGAGAAAATACTTGAGGAGATAATAGTTGAAAACTTCCCTAAAATGGGGAAGGAAATAATCACCCAAGTCCAAGAAACCCAGAGAGTCCCAAACAGGATAAACCCCAAGACACATATTAATCAAGTTAACAAAGATCAAACACAAAGAACAAATATTAAAAGCAGCAAGGGAAAAACAACAAATAACACACAATGGGATTCCCATAAGGATAACAGCTGATCTTTCAATAGAAACTCTTCAGGCCAGGAGGGAATGGCAAGACATACTTATAGTGATGAAAGAAAATAACCTACAGCCCAGATTACTGTACCCAGCAAGGATCTCATTCAAATATGGAGAAATCAAAAGCTTTACAGACAAGCAAAAGCTGAGAGAATTCAGCACCACCAAACCAGCTCTCCAACAAATGCTAAAGGATGGTCTCTAGACGGGAAACACAAAAAGGGTGTGTAAACCAGAACCCAAAACAATAAAGTAAATGGTAACGGGATCATACTTATCAGTAATTACCTTAAACGTAAATGGGTTGAATGCCCCAACCAAAAGACAAAGACTGGCTGAATGGATACAAAAACAAGACCCCTATATATGTTTTCTACAAGAGACCCACCTCAAAACAGGGGACACATACAGACTGAAAGTGAAGGGCTGGAAAAGATATTCCATGCAAATATAGACCAAAAGAAAGTAGGAGTAGCAATACTCATATCAGATAAAACAGACTTTAAAACAAAGGCAGTGAAAAGAGACAAAGAAGGACACTACATAACGATCAAGGATCAAGCCAAGAAGAAGATATAACAATTATAAATATATACGCACCCAACATAGGAGCACCGCAATATGTAAGACAAATGCTAACAAGTATGAAAGGGGAAATTAACAATAACACAATAATAGTGGGAGACTTTAATACCCCACTCACACCTATGGACAGATCAACTAAACAGAAAATTAACAAGAAAACACAAACTTTAAATGATACAACAGACCAGTTAGACCTAATTGATATCTATAGGACATTTCACCCCAAAACAATGAATTTCACCTTTTTCTCAAGTGCACACGGAACCTTCTCCAAGATAAATCACATCCTGGGCCATAAATCTAGCCTTCGTAAATTCAAAAAAACTGAAACCATTCCAAGCATCTTTTCTGACCACAGTGCAGTAAGATTAGATCCCAATTACAGGGGAAAAACTATTAAAAATTCCAACATATGGAGGCTGAACAACACGCTGCTGAATAACCAACAAATCACAGAAGAAATCAAAAAGAAATCAAAATATGCATAGAAATGGATGAAAATGAAAACACAACAACCCAAAACCTGTGGGACACTGTAAAAGCAGTGCTAAGGGGAAAGTTCATAGCAATACAGGCATACCTCAAGAAACAATAAAAAAGTCAAATAAATAACCTAACTCTACACCTAAAGCAACTAGAAAAGGAAGAAATGAAGAACCCCAGGGTTAGTAGAAGGAAAGAAATCTTAAAAATTAGGGCAGAAATATATGCAAAATAAACAAAAGAGACAATAGCAAAAATCAACAAAGCCAAAAGCTGGTTCTTTGAAAGGATAAATAAAATTAACGAACCATTAGCCAGACTCATCAAGAAACAAAGGGAGAAAAATCAAATCAATAAAATTAGAAATGAAAATGGAGAGATCACAACAGACAATATAGAAATACAAAGGATCATAAGAGACTACTCTCAGCAATTATATGCCAGTAAAATGGACAACGTGGAAGAAATGGACAAGTTCTTAGAAAAGTACAACTTTCCAAAACTGAACCAGGAAGAAATAGAATATCTTAACAGACCCATCACAAGCATGGAAATTGAAACTGTAATCAGAAATCTTCCAGCAAACAAAATCCCAGGTCCAGAGAGCTTCATAGCTGAATTCTACCAAAAATTTAGAGAAAAGCTAACACCTATCCTAGTCAAACTCTTCCAGAAAATTGAAGAGGAAGGTAAACTTCCAAACTCATTCTATGAGGCCACCATCACCCTAATACCAAAACCTGACAAAGATGCCACAAAAAAAGAAAACTACAGGCCAATATCACTGATAAACATAGATGCAAAAATCCTTAACAAAATTCTAGCAATCAGAATCCAACAACACATTAAAAAGATCATATATCATGACCAAGTGGGCTTTATCCCAGGGATGCAAGGATTCTTCAATATCCACAAATCAATCAATATAATACACCACATTAACAAATTGAAAAGTAAAAGCCATATGATTACCTCAATAGATGCAGAGAAAGCCTTTGAGAAAATTCAACATCCATTTATGATAAAAACTCTCCAGAAAGCAGGAATAGAAGGAACATACCTCAACATAATAAAAGCTATATATGACAAACCCACAGCAAACATTATCCTCAATGGTAAAAAATTGAAAACATTTTCCCTAAAGTCCGGAGCAAGACAAGGGTGCTCACTTTCACCACTACTATTCAACATAGTTTTGGAAGTTTTGGACACAGCAATCAGAGCAGAAAAAGAAATAAAAGGAAATTATTGGAAAAGAAGAAGTAAAACTCTCACTGTTTGCAGATGACATGATCCTCTACATAGAAAACCCTAAAGACTCCACCAGAAAATTACTAGAGCTAATCAACGAATATAGTAAAGTTGCAGGATAGAAAATCAACACACAGAAATCCCTTGCATTCCAATACACTACTAATGAGAAAATAGAAAGAGAAATTAAGGAAACAATTCCATTCACCATTGCAACGAAAAGAATAAAATACTTAGGAATATATCTACCTAAAGAAACTATATATAGAAAACTATAAAACACTGGTGAAAGAAATCAAAAAAGGACACAAATAGATGGAAATATATACCATGTTCATGGATCAAAAGAATCAATATAGTGAAAATGAGTATACTACCCAAAGCAATCTATAGATTCAATGCAATCCCTATCAAGCTATCAATGGTATTTTTCACAGAGCTAGAACAAATAATTTCACAATTTGTATGGAAATACAAAAAAAAACCTCAAATAGCCAAAGCAATCTTGAGAAAGAAGAATGGAACTGGAGGAATCAACCTGCCTGACTTCAGGCTCTACTACAAAGACACAGTCATCAAGACAGTATGGTACTGGCACAAAGACAGATATATAGATCAATGGAACAAAATAGAAAGCCCAGAGATAAATCCACACCCCTATGGACACCTTATCTTTGACAAAGGTGGCAAGAATATACAATGGATTAAAGAAAATCTCTTTAACAAGTGGTACTGGGAAAACTGGTCAACCACTTGTGAAAGAATGAAACTAGAACACTTCCTAACATCATACACAAAAATAAACTCAAAATGGATTAAAGATCTCAATGTAAGACCAGAAACTATAAAACTCCTAGAGGAGAATATAGGCAAAACTCTCTGACATCAATGACAGCAAGATCCTCTATGACCCACCTCCCAGAATAATGGAAATAAAAGCAAAAATAAACAAATGGGACCTAATTAAACTTGAAAGCTTCTGCACAACAAAGGAAACTATAAGCAAGGTGAAAAGACAGCCTTCAGAATGGGACAAAATATTAGCAATGAAGCAACTGACAAACAACTAATCTCAAAAATATACAAGCAACTCCTACAGCTCAATTCCAGAAAAATAAATGACCCAATCAAAAAATGGGCCAAAGAAATAAATAGACATTTCTCCAAAGAAGACATACGGATGGCTAACAAACACATGAAAAGATTCTCAACATAACTCATTATCAGAGAAATGCAAATCAAAACCACAATGAGGTACCATTTCACACCAGTCAGAATGGCTGTGATCCAAAAGTCTACAAGCAATAAATGCTGGAGAGGGTGTGGAGAAAAGGGAACCCTCTTACACTGTTGGTGGGAATGCAAACTAGTACAGCCACTATGGAGAATAGTGTGAAGATTCCTTAAAATACTGAAAATAGAACTGCCTTATGACCCAGAAATCCCACTGCTGGGCATACACACTGAGGAAACCAGAATTGAAAGAGAAACGTGTACCCCAATGTTCATTGCAGCACTGTTTATAATAGCCAGGACATGGAAGCAACCTAGATGTCCATCAGCAGATGAATGGATAAGAAAACTGTGGTACCTATACACAATGATTAAAAATAATAAATTTGAATCAGTTCTAACAAGGTGGATGAAACTGGAGCCTATTATACAGAGTGAAGTAAGCCAGAAAGAAAAACACCAATACAGTATAGTAAAGCATATATATGGAATTTAGAAAGATGGTAAGGATAACCCTGTGTGCGAGACAGCAAAAGAGACACAGATGTATAGAATAGTCTTTTAGACTCTGTGGGAGAGGGAGAGGGTGGGATGATTTGGGAGAATGGCATTGAAACATGTATAATATCATATAAGAAACGAATCACCAGTCCCGGTTTGATGCATGATACTGGATGCTTGGGGCTGGTGCAGTGAGACGACCCAGAGGGATGGTACGGGGAGGGAGAAGGGAGGGGGGTTCAGGATGGGGAACACGCATATACCTGTGGAGATTCATGTTGATATATGGCAAAAACAATACAATATTGTAAAGTAATTAACCTCCAATTAAAATAAATAAATTTATATTTAAAAAATAAATAAAAGGATTTTTTAAAAATGTAAACATTTTTCAGATGTTTACAAAAATATAGACAATGAGCAAAGCAAAAAAAAAGAAAAAAAGAAAAGCTATTAGTCACATAACAGAATGAATGAGGTTCAGAGGAATATTCTACCCAGGCTCAAATCTTCCTAACACACCTTGAGGCAAGCCCTAAATAAAAAAAGAAATGAATACGCATTTCCTCTGTAAAACAGAGGATATTCTTTCTGTGAATTTCTTTACGCACAAACTTGCGGGGGCGGGGGGCAGGTATGCCGTTTACACAGTGGGGAAATGAATCCACAAACTGATCCACTGGGGCCAGAATCTTAACAGTTATACTTGTACATTGGCAAGATTCTTCATTATAGCTGATGCATTTCTCCACTTTGAGAGACAGCAGTGTTCCTAGTTGGCAGGTCACAAACTGTTCTAGCTCCCTGAATAGTGTTATTTGTTCTGTGAATTCTCAGTGAGTCACTGCCCCTGGTCCAAATTCCTCTGACCTGAGACTTGGGAGCACCTATCTAAATACCAGGTGTCCACTGGAATCCTCCAGCCTTCCCCCCATGCCAGAGAGACAGGGTGGATCAATGACACATTCTGATGAAGACCAAATGTACCCAGATCACCATCACATCCTAGCAGCTAGAGATTCTTATATTTCCCAAAATCTACATTCAAAACAAAAACCTTTGAGAATTCCCAGCTTGTCGCCTCACTCTGGCCATGAGACTTTTATACATATCACAATATTTCCCATCAGTTATCTCAAATCCTTTAAGGAATGAAATGGAGAAAAGAGGGAGGGTAGGAGGATGGAGAGAGGGAATTTTGATTCAACCTAAAACATACACTGGGTCTTGCTGGTGGCTCAGTGGTAAAGAATCCGTCTGCCAATGCAGGAGTTGTGGACTTGATCCCTAGGATGGGAAGATTCCCTGGAGAAGGAAATGGCAACCCACTCCAGTATTCTCACCTGCGAAATCCCATGGACAAAGAAACTTGGCAGACTAAAGTCCATGGGGTCACAAAGAGTCAGACACAACGTAGTGACGATAATGACAACAAAACATCCACTGCTACACTTTCAGCTTTAAAATATACATAGTCTATATTTGTATCAAATAATATATATAGTATACATATTTGATACATATATGTATTAAATAATGGACTTCCCCAGTGGCTCAGAAGTCAAGAATTCACCTGCAATGCAGAAGACGCAGGAGACTCGGGTTCAATCTTGGGTCAGGAAGATCCCCTGGAGGAGAGCATGTTCACCCACTCTGATATTCTTGCCTGGAGACTCTCATGGACAGAGGAGCCTGGCAGGCTTCAGTCCATAGGGTCGCAAAGAGTCAGACACAACGGAAGCAACTAAGCATACATGCACGTATTAACCATAGGCAAAACCTGACATTCTTTGTCTGGTAAACCTCACCCTAGCACCAAAGAAATAGGTGGGGATGGGAGTAGCCTTAACCCAGTGTTAGTGAAAGCTCAGCCTGTCTGTACACCGGTGCCGAATTGGGGTGAAGCAGAAAAGGATAGCTTTATTTGTTTTGCCAGGTAAAGGGAGACACACTGACTCAGCTTCTGCCTCAAAAACTATGTCTCTCAACTCCAATGAACTTGATGAAAGTTTTTATAACAGTGGGTCAAAGTTGAGATCTCTGGCAAGACTGGGGTGTGAGCAAGGCTTGCGCTCCCTTAGTCTCATCTCAGGTCCCCTAACCTTGATGAACTTCTCTGGTCCCTTTAATCTTGCCTCAAGTGATTTCTTGACTGCTCCTCCATTGATAAGCAACTGTTCCAATCACCCCTTGGAACTCATGGAAGGTTATAATGGCTGGAGTCTTGCCTACAAGAAATGGAAGGCAGAAAGTCTTCCATGCCGACTCGGTTTCACTTGTACAAGCTACGTATGGTTAGAACTCATGCACACACCTCAGAAGGAAACATCAATTCTTCCAATCAAATAACTGCTTCGACAACAAGAATTCACTTGTATCTTGAATTTTCTGCATCTCAGACATTGAATTCCACCTTTAGTGTCACAATTGTGACATTCAATTTACATTTGCCTTTTAAATAATGATGTTGATCAATAACAGAATTTGTTCTTTTTATTTAAAAAATTTGCAGCAGAAAGTTTCAGTTATAAGTTCCTGGGGGAATAGTTTGAAAAAATGTTCAAAATACAGGTTTTTATTTGGAAATGGACATATCGGTTAATGTTTCTATAAAACAAACTTTCTTGTAAATGCTTATGAAGGCTTGAGTTTTAAAATGCTGCAAGACATCTATCTAAAGCAAAAGTGTTATTTTCTCCCTGTAAGTATCCTGTGTTTCTTTTTTAATTTGGTATATACTGGGGGCCACGGGGAAGGGAGGATACTTGGACCATAATGAAATCTCTTATTCTCAGCTTCAGATGGTATGAGACCTTAATTAAATTTCTAACTCTTCTCTAAATAACATATTTACACTTATAATAAAACTCACCTATAGAAATGTTTTAGGGGGAGTATCTGATACCCTTTGGAGGCTTTCCAATTATAGTAGACTAAACAATATTTACTGCTTTTTTCTTAATTCCAAAATAATATGCCTAACATTATCTCAATAAAACTAGTAGAGAAAAAGTTAGAGCTCAATCTCATTTACCAAGTGTCAACTGAATCCAGCAATATAACAAAACTCTAATACACGACCAAATGGGATTCAAACCAGAAATAAAAGCAATATAAACCTGAAGCTTAAAAGCTTCCAAACAACAAATAAATTAATAAAGTGGAAAGTAAAAATTTCCCAGAATTGGGAAGGGGATTAAGGCAGAACTAGATGCCAGGGTGTCTGCTGGCTATAATTCTGTCAAAATGCCTGCATCAAAAACACCTGAATTGAAATGCTCTGTATAGACAGTTGATAAAGAGAAATTACTAAAATATTCCTATCATTCATACTATTTGCCTCTTCAATAAAAATCTGCCTCCTACTTACTCTTAACCTATTTCTACCAAAATTTTTACTTCGCATGGTTCTTAAGAGTACATTTGTATAGAGCTTGATTCCAATCATCTTGTCAGCATCTCTGCATGCTCAGTCATGTTGTATTTCTGTAACCCTTTGGACTGTAGCCCACCAGGTCCCTCTGTCCATGGGACTTTTCAGGCAAGAATCCTGGAGTGGGTTGCCATTTCCTCCTCTAGGAGATCTTCCTCACCCAGGGATCTAACCTGCATCTCTTACACTACAGGATTCTTTACCTGCTGAGTCATCAGGGAAGCCCACTTTATTCCAATGGTTCATTTTATTCTTAAATACATCATGCTAACCATCAAAAATCAACAATCACCAGTAGACAATTAAATAGTTGTAGCTCTATTTCAAACTTTTTGAGGCAAGCAAGCTATGATTCCCATAACAGTTTTTCAAGAATTCTCGGTTTGACATGATCCAACCTTGATCTATCCAAATATCAGCTTAAAAACATCAGAAATATGCCAGCCTAGAATCTCCCCTGAACATTTTAACATAATTTCAGCAAGAGTGACTCATAGAACATGACAATATGTAATTTACTTCAATATTGACTACAGAATAGAGATTTCTTTTCTTAGTTCCTTCTTTTCATTTTCAGCCTCTGTGGCTGAAATACAGATTCTTCACAAACTCTTTTTATTGTGCAAGCAGAAACACTGTAGGTTCCAACATCTGTGAGAAGACAGGCACGGAAGTACTTGGGAGACATACTGTGTGTACATTTGTGCATGCCTGCATGCTCAGCCACTCAGTCATGTCCAACTTTTTGAGACTGTATCCCACCAGGATCCTCTGTCGATGGAAATCTCCAGGCAAGAATACTGGAGTGGGTTGCCATGCCCTCCTTCAGGGGATTTTCCTGACCCTGGAATAGAACCCACATCTCCTGCATCTCCAGCACTGGCAGGCAAATTCTTTACCACTGAGCCACCTCCACTGACTTGCTAATTGTTGCTCCAGACACTTGTCAACCAGGAAATTCCTACCTATAAAAATGGGGCTACACCATGGGATGCTGCTGACAAAAGAACCAGAGTTGAATGCGAACACCACTGTTGTCTGACCCTCTGCCTATAGGCAGCTGAACATTTGCAAGGTACAGAGTAAGGCCCAGGAACACTGGAGTTTCAAGACAGAGTCAGCTCCTAGCTCTACTGTTTTCAGTTGTGTGATCTGGGCAAATCATTTCAAATTTCTCACGTTTTCTTTTTTAAGTTGTAAAATAAGAGTTCAAACAAAAACAATTTCTGAGGTATCTTTACTTTCTGTGATTTTCATACACTCAGAGCAGATGGTTCTTAACTATTTTCCAGTAAGAATGTACCAGGGAAGATTCTTATGTCACCTTTATCTTTTTAACAAGCTCATTGCACATCTTACGTGAAAAACTGATTTCATTGTTATGATTTTCCCTTTCCTACTGATTGGTAAGTGGTATATTCTGGCATATGAAATGGCACCACTGCTACAATTAACCCATTTGTACTCTTTTTCTTTGAGTTCTCCTCTTTCTTAGTAGTGGTGATGGCGGTTTAGTGTCTAAGTTGTGTCCGACTCTTGCAACCCCACGGACTATAGCCTGCCAGGCTCCTCTATCCATGGGATTCTCTAGGCAAGAACACTGGAGTGGTTTGCCATTTCCTTCTCCAGGGGATCTTCCCAACCCAGGAATTGAACTCAGGTTTCCTGCACTGCAGGCAGATTCTTTACCGACTGAGCTATGGGGGAAGCCCTTTCTTAGTAGTAGGAATACTCAATTTGCTGTTTACAAAAAAATGACAAGCCAGGCAAAAGGTGAGGAAAGAACACTGACCTCCCAACTCCACTATTAACTTCTTACTAGACAAGACAAGCTTCAGTTACCTCAACTATAATAAAAAGTTTCACAGTAACCTTACTTATCTCACAAGAATACTGACAGAATCATATGAGTTAATACATGGGTGAAGATTACAGTTTCTGTAAATATAAATTCTGATATTATTATAATGACTGATGCTTTCTAAGATAGTAAATGTAACAAACTATATACCTGGCATGTATTCTACCATCTTCCAGTCGATGACTATCTTTCTAAATATAGCACCAGACACACAGGTCTGTCTGTTGGATAAGCTCTCTGCCTTTAGAGCCCATAACAAGTGCAGTACAAACATTTTATATCATTGAACCATGAAGGGCAGAGAGTATTTCTCCAAAGTATTTTTCTGGGAATATCTGTGAAGGATCATCTTCCAAGTGAATGGCTGTGACCTTGTACTTCCAGCACAAATGGAACTGTGTTTTACATACTGATCCTAGAGAAGATGTAATTTCAAGAAGGAGAATAACTTATTGCTTTGTGTATGGCAGGGGGAAAAATAATCCTTGTTTAACCCAATGATCTGTGCATAATTTTCCCCCTGGCAACAATCTGAAGGCAAGAAAGAAATAAGTAGTTTAGTTTCCAGTTTTCTTTTACTTAAGAAATTCATGCGTAGATCATAAGTTTGCCATGATTTGTACAGTCTTCTTGTTCATAACTGGATGGGTCCTTAATTTGTAAAACAATGGAAACATCCATGGTAATAAGTCATAAACATTGGGATCAAATCTTAAAACAACTGGCATTTTGGATCTACAGCAAAATGAATTTGCCTTCAGGCTTAAGAAGACAATAAATCCTGTCACCCTGTCTCACAGGTTAAAAGAATAGGAACTGCAAACCCTCCATCATGTTCCATGATTACCCAACGTATGAGGGTATCATGTCAAACTACTAAATTGAGACTTTAAAATACATTTAGTTAAACATTGAAAAGGAGCAATGGACACTTAAAGGTTCCTCAAGGGTTGTGATTCTCTGACTTCATGATGGGGGAGAATAATTCAAGGCTTATTTTGAAGACTCATCCTGTATTTGAAAGTAGAAATGTATACAAAATACCTAAAAGAAACTTCAATTATATTAAACAAACAAACAAACAAACAAACAAAAAAAACCACTGGAAAATTGTGACAAAATTGAGCCAGTATGAAAGGATCTGTAAAATTACTCAGAAACACTTTTTTTTTAAGAGACAGAAAAAAAAAAAAAAAAACAGATATGTTTTTGGAAATGAAATTAACCAAATCACCAAGCACTGAAGATGGAGTTAAGACTTCTCAGATGCTATGGGGTGTACAATTACAGAATGTTATTAAACCCTGGGTGGCACCTTTAAAGAAAGGGTATTGATTTCCCAGTCACTCAGTATACGCTACAGACAAGTAAGTCTTCCAAAACACCAAACACATTTTTCAGACAGACAAAGCATGTTTTGGCCTTTTGATGGTGTCAATTAATTCTACTGAGGAATCATTTTAAATTCTCTCCAGTGAGAGAGTTTCATTATTGCATTTTAGTTCATTTAAACCCCTTTTCGAGAATTGTGTCTAATAGACCTTCAGAGCATCTCTGGGCAGCTCTAACTTATATAACCTCATTTTTCAAAATTGTTCATTACTTTCCCCTGCTCTTAACATGCTCTCACTCCCACCTGGGGCCTCCCAGGGGGTACTTTGCTGCCTGCTTTTGTAATACAGCAGTGCTTACCTTTGAGATTTTTTTCTCATTTCTAAATGGAGTATGCAGAATATGAAGGGGGTGGGGGCAATGCTCCTTAACACTGTTGATTGGCAATGGAATCAGAATCTGCCAGGGAAAATAGCCTGTAATCATATCTAGCCAGGATATTATCCAGGGTGCATGTGGGAGAAATAAAAGGAAATAATGGAAAATGACAAAAAGAAATGGCTTCATTTCCACCTCCAATACAGAAAAGAAGAAAAAGAAAAAAATAAACAGCCAGGTATATTTTAAAAATCAAAATACACTGTTAAAAACCATGGAGTATGCTACAAAGTCATTTTCTATTTGAAATTTTCCAACAAGGAATACAACGTAGCTTCTTTAAACAGAATATGCCATAATTTTGCTAAACATAGAAAAAACCCTCTAAAGTAGGCTGCAGGGTAATTTACTCTGGAACACCTCACTTCTCTGCTCACTGAAACTGAACACTACTGTATTTGCAAATTCTGGCTTGAAGCACAACTTTTTTTAAAGCATGAGAACTGATCCTCAGCTCCTTTTCATCCTTGGGGTGGGGGAGAAATACATTAAAACCCTTAACCTTAAAATGTTTTGTTATTTGTCAGTGAAAACATAAAAATGGGATAAAAGGAAAATATTATCTACTTCAGAGTTGAATGTATTCAAAGTAATCATTAAAATAATAATAATAATTCTTATAACTCTTAGCTTGTTAGTTTTCTATATTTCTTACAGACATAAAGCTCAAACTTTGTTTCAGGTATTCATGAAAAGCTAAAATGCCACAAGGCAATGTAATTTAGAATGTTTCACTCAATAACACACTCTCCTCCAAGTGTATTAAGTATGCAGAATCTCAAATTTATTAAACATCCCTACACATGCATCAGATATAGCACAATCTGTGTGTTTATGAGTCTCTGAAGTGAAGATGACACAATAAGAAAACAAAGACCACCCACCAAGAATCTCCACATGCCACGTGGGCATGCACACAAGTCAGGTGATCCTGGACACATTATTAAAATCTCTCACAGTCAGTTTTCCCATCCATAAAAAGTGGAAGTGAAAGTCGCATCCAACTCTTTGCAACCCCATGGACTATATAGTCCATGGAATTTTCCAGGCCACAGTACTGGAGTAGGTAGCCTTTTCCTTCTTCAGGGGATCTTCCCAACCCAGGGATCAAACCCAGGTCTCCCACATTGCAGGTGGATTCTTCACCATCTGAGCCACAAGGGAAGCCCAAGAATACTGGAGTGGGTAGCCGACCCCTTCTCCAGCAGATCTTCCCGACTTAGGAATCGAACAGGGGTCTCCTGCATTGCAGGCAGATTCTTTGCCAACTGAGCTATCAGGGAAGCCGTCCATAAAATGACAGTAATAATAATTACCCAAAGGTTTGCTGCAGATTAAATGAGATAGTGAATACAAACCATATATCACAGAGTAGGCACTTAATAAATAGTTTCTGTTATTGTCTTCTTTAAGAAAACCAAACACTGAGAGACAATGCATGCTCTTTTAAGGACTATAATTTGCCTTAAGTTCTTTAGCAAAGATAGTGTGAAACTATGTGTGCATGTAGAGCAGACTAGGTTTAAAATGCTATGAGACAGTTGCCCTTTCAAGAATTTACGCTTCAGGAATAATCAAAAAACCATACTCAAATGTGGTTACCAAAAGTGCTCCAGAGATCTCTGTTGTTGTTTAGTTGCTAAGTTATTTCTGACTCTTTTGTGAGCCCATGGATTGTAGCCTGCCAAGCTCCTCTGTCCATGACATTTCCCCAGCAAGTATACTGGAGTGGGTGGCCATTTCCTTCTCCAGGGGATCTTCCGGAATGATTCAGGGACCCATGTCTCCTGCACTGGCTGGCAGATTCCTCACCACTGAGCCATCAGGGAAGCCCCTCTAGAGATCTTTACCTACCATCAATAGTGCGGGTGGGATGAACTGAGGGAATAGCACTGAAACATGTATATTACCATATGTGAAAAACAGATCACCAGTCCAGGTTCGATGCTTGAGACAGGATGCTCAGGACTGGTGCACTGGGATGACCCTGAGGGATGGGATGGGGAGGGAGGTGGAAGGAAGGGTCAGGATGGGGGACACATGTACGCTCATGGCTGATTCATGTGAATGTATGGCAAAACCCCCTAAAATACTGTTAAGTAATTAGCCTCCAATTAAAATAAATAAATTAATTTACAAAACAAAACAAAAATAGTGCGGGTCTTTTACCAGCGTTAGAAATGGACTTTCACTGGTGAAATTAGTAGCTTGTTAATCAGCACAATGGGTATTAGATATGGACTCTAATTATGAAACTAGTAGTATTCAAAATACGTATATTGGTAACAATATTCTAGAGACCCTTCAACACTTGTATTAATAACATGTAAAAATCTAGCAAATTCCAAAGGTGATGTATTCTTAGGGACAGACTCTGAGGCTGTCCAATCCTGCCACTGGGTTAAAGGGTCTGGCTGCCTGATGCCCACCACCAGAGCTACCAGATTCTGCTTCTGACACAGTGCCAGTGGTATTTAGATCACCTAAAACAAAGAGAGCTTGGATTTCATGAAACTTACTAAATAGGGTATAGACAATATTTGACCCAACTTGCCAATACATTTTGTTAGATAAATGTCTTTCTATGTAGCAGATTTTGGTCTGAGACCTGCTTTCATTAGAAACAAGCAGCAAAGTTGTAGGAAAGCAGTCATCTTCTATCAACTGCAAGCTTTGGGGCAGCTATTATGATGTATTTAAAAGCTATTAAAAATAAACTAGTAGTTGTGTGTGATCAAATTGGCTTAGGTCAGTTTGCTTTATGATAGCCTTTCTTTTAGTTAAAGACACATGTTCACTTAGACCAATGGCTAATTAAGTCTTGTGAAATACGTGCACACACAGAATAAATCAAAGAAGTGGAAATAAAGTGAAATCAGAAAGCAAAGGAATGCAATTTTTAAAAATTATAATATTGAAGCTGGTGAAGTTTCAGTGAGTTGATATACTGCTGCTGGCATTATATATTAATACAATTTTCTGGGGGGAAATGGGTGAAATTTATCAAGAATATTAAAAAAAAATGTTCTACAAACGAGCACATGAAAAGATCCTCAACATCAGCCATCAGGACAAGGCAAATCAAAACCACAATGAAACACTAGTTTATCCCCAGTAAAATGACTAAAATCAAAATGACAGGTGCTAGAAAACTGGTCAACCACACATAAAAGAAGGAAACTAGAACACTTTCTAATATCATACACGAAAATAAACTCAAAATGGATGAAAGACCTAAATGTAAGATCAGAAACTATAAAACTCTTAGAGGAAAACATAGGCAGAACACTCTGACATAAACCACAGCAAGCTCCTCTGTGATCCACCTCCCAGAGTAATGGAAATAAAAACGAAAATAAACAAATGGGATCCAATTAAACTCAAAAGCTTTTGCAAAATGAAGGAAACTATAAGCAAGTTGAAAAGGCAACCTTCAGAATGGGAGAAAATAATAGCACACGAAAAAACTGACAGTCAATCTCCAAAATATACAAGCAGCTCATGCAGCTCAATACCAGAAAAATGAACCACCCAATCAAAAAGTGGGCAAAAGAACCAGACATTTCTCCAAAGAAGACATACAGATGGCTAATAAACACATGAAAAGACGCTCAACATCACTCATTATTAGAGAAATGCAAATAAAAAAAAATAATGAGTTCCATCTCACGCTGTTCAGAATGGCCACCATCAAAAAGTATCAGTTCAGTTCAGTTCAGTTCAGTCACTCAGTAGTGTCTGACTCTTTGCGACCCCAGGAATCACAGCACTCCAGGCATCCCTGTCCATCACCAACTCCAGGAGTTCACTCAGACTCACGTCCATCAAGTCCGTGATGCCATCCAGCCATCCCATCATCGGTCATCCCCTTCTCCTACTGCCCCCAATCCCTCCCAGCATCAGAGTCTTTTCCAATGAGTCAACTCTTCGCATGAGGTGGCCAAAGTACTGCAGTTTCAGCTTCAGCATCATTCCCTCCAAAGAAATCCCAGGGTTGATCTCCTTCAGAATGGACTGGTTGGATCTCCTTGCAGTCCAGGGACTCTCAAGAGTCTTCTCCAACACCACAGTTCAAAAGCATCAATTCTTCAGCACTCAGCCCTTCTTCACAGTCCAACTCTCACATCCATACATGACCACAGGAAAAACCATAGCCTTGACTAGACAGACCTTAGTCGGCAAAGTAATGTCTCTGCTTTTGAATATGCTATCTAGGTTGGTCATAACTTTCCTTCCAAGGAGTAAGTGTCTTTTAATTTCATGGCTGCAGTCACCAACTGCAGTGGTTTTGGAGCTCAAAAAAATAAAGTTTAACACTGTTTCCACTGTTTTCCCATCTATTTCCCATGAAGTGATGGGACCAGATGCCATGATCTTCGTTTTCTGAATGTTGAACTTTAAGCCAACTTTTTCACTCTCTTCTTTCACTCTCATCAAGAGGCATTTTAGTTCCTCTTCACTTTCTGCCATAAGGGTGGTGTCATCTGCATATCTGAGGTTATTGATATTTCTCCCGGCAATCTTGATTCCAGCTTCTGCTTCTTCCAGCCCAGCATTTCTCATGATGTACTCTGCATAGAAGTTAAATAAGCAGGGTGACAATATACAGCCTTGACGTACTCCTTTTCCTATTAGGAACCAGTCTGTTGTTCCATGTCCTGTTCTAACTGTTGCTTCCTGACCTGCATATAGGTTTCTCAAGAGGCAGGTCAGGTGGTCTGGGATTCCCATCTCTTTCAGAATTTTGCACAGTTTATTGTGGTCCATACAGTCAAAGGCTTTGGCATAATCAATAAAGCAGAAATAGATGTTTTTCTGGAACTCTCTTGCTTTTTCCATGATCCAGCAGATATTGGCAATTTGATCTCTGGTTCCTCTGCCTATTCTAAAAACATCTTGAACATCTGGAAGTTCACGGTTCACATATTGCTGAAGCCTGGCTTGGAGAATTTTGAACATTAATTTACTAGCATGTGAGATGAGTACAATTGTGCAGTAGTTTGAGCATTCTTTGGCATTGCCTTTCTTTGGGATTGGAATGAAAAATGACCTTTTCCAGTCCTGTGGCCACTGCTGAGTTTTCCAAATTTGTGGGCATATTGAGTGCAGCACTTTCACAGCATCATCTTTCAGGATTTGAAATAGCTCAACTGGAATTCCATCACCTCCACTAGCTTTGTTCGTAGTGATGCTTCCTAAGGCCCACTTGACTTCACATTCCAGAATGTCTGGCTCTAGGTGAGTGATCATACCATCATGATTATCTCTGTCATGAAGATCTTTTTTGTACAGTTCTTCTGTGTATTCTTGCCACCTCTTCTTAATATCTTCTGCTTCTGTTAGGTCCATACCATTTCTGTCCTTTATTGAGCCCATCTTTGCATGAAATGTTCCTTTGGTATCTCTAATTTTCTTGAAGAGATCTCTAGTCTCTCCCATTCTGTTCTTTTCCTCTATTTCTTTGCATTGATCGCTGAAGAAGGCTTTCTTATCTCTTCTTGCTATTCTTTGGAACTCTGCATTCAGATGCTTATATCTTTCCTTTTCTCCTTTGCTTTTCGCCTCTCTTCTTTTCACAGCTATTTGTAAGGCCTCCCCAGACAGCCATTTTGCTTTTTTGCATTTCTTTTCCATGGGGATGGTTTTGATCCCTGTCTCCTGTACAATGTCAGGAACCTCAGTCCATAGTTCATCAGGCACTCTATCTATCAGATCTAGTCCCTTAAATCTACTTCTCACTTTCACTGTATAATCATACAGGATTCGGTCATATCTGAATGGTCTAGTGGTTTTCCCTATTTTCTTCAATTTAAGTCTGAATTTGGCAATAAGGAGTTCATGATCTGAGCCACAGTCAGCTCCCGGTCTTGTTTCTGTTGACTGTATAGAGTTTCTCCATCTTTGGCTGCAAAGAAAATTATCAATCTGATTTCAGTGTTGACCATCTGGTGATGTCCATGTGTAGAGTCATATCTTATGTTGTTGGAAGAGGGTGTTTGCTATGACCAGTACGTTCTCTTGGCAAAACTCTATTTTCCTTTGCCCTGCTTCATTCCGCATTCCAAGGCCAAATTTGCCTGTTACTCCAGGTGTTTCTTGACTTCCTACTTTTGCATTCCAGTCCCCTATAATGAAAAGGATATCTTTTTTGGGTGTTAGTTCTAAATGGTCTTGTAGGTCTTCATAGAACTGTTCAACTTCAGCTTCTTCAGTGTTACTGGTCGGGGCATAGACTTGGGTTACTGTGATACTGAATGGTTTGCCTTGGAGACAGAGATCATTCTATCATTTTTGAGATTGCATCCAAGTACTGCATTTCGGACTCTTTTGTTGACCATGATGGCTGCTCCATCTCTTCTAAGGGATTCCTGCCTGCAGTAGTAGATATAACCATATATAAAATAAAATAGACGCGCAGTGCAAGTTCAGTGCATGAAGCAGGGCACTCAAAATCGTTGCTCTGGGACAACCCAGAGGGATGGGGTGAGTGGGAGGTCGAAGCAGGGTTCAGGTTCACAGTGCACCTGTGCCTAATTCATGTCGATGTATGGCAAAAACAATCACAACATGTAAAGTAATTGTCCTCCAATTAAAATAAATGAATTTATTTTGAGTATTGCCAAGGATCTGGAGAAATTGGAATACTCATACATTGCTGGTGGAAATGTAAAATAATGCTGCCAGTTTGGGAAAGTGTCTGGTAATTCCTCAGAAGGTTAAACATTAGGGTTACCATATGGCCCAGCAATTCTCTTCCTAGATTTGTCTCCAAGAAAAATGAAAACATATGTTCACACAAAAACTTGTATGTGAGTGTTCACAGCAGCATTATTCATAACAGTCAAGAAGTGGAAACAACTCAAACATTCATCAACTGATGAATGGACAAATAAAATGTGGTATGTTCATACAATGGAGCATTATTTCGGCACAAAAAGAAATACTAATAGTACAGATAAATGCTACAACATGGATGAATCTTGATATCATTACGCTAAGTGAATGAAACCAGCCAGAAAGGACCACACATTGCGTGGTTCAATTTACATAAATTGCCCCAAATTGGCAAACCCATAGAAACAGAAAGTAGACTGTCAGTAGCCTAAGACTAAAAGAGCTTGCAGCAAATGGAAAGTGACCATGAATGGACATGGGGTTGCTTTGGGGTTGATTAAGGCATCCTACATTTGAATGTGGTGATAGTCACAGATCTCTGCAAATATACTAAAAGCCATTGAATTGAGCACTTTAAATGGATGAATTGTGTGGTATATGAATTACATCCCAATAAGGTTTTTATTAAAAATTAATGTTCAAAAGAAACAAAGGCAAAAAACAAATGTGACCTATTTAAAATTTAAGTTTTTGCACAGCAAAGAAAACCATCAACAAAATGAAAAAGAAAAACTACTGAATGGAAGGAAATATTTGCGAGTGATATGACTGATAACGGGTTAATATCCAAATATACAAACAGCTCACACAACTCTATATCAAAAAAAAACAAAACAAAACAAATAACCTGATTTATTAATAAAAATGGGTAGAAGACCTGAAAAGAAAAATTTCCAAAGAAGACATACAAATGGCCTACAAGTGCATGAAAAAATGCTCAACATCATTAATCATCAGAGAAATGCAAGATACTACCCACATCTGTCAGAATGGTCATCACTAGAAAGACCACAAATAACAAATAACAAATGTTGGTTGGGATGTAGAGAAAAGGAAAGTCCAGTACACTGTTGGTAGGACTATAAACTGGGGCAGCCACTGTGGAACACTATGAAGTTTCCTCCTCAAAAAAACTATAGAACTACTGTATGACCCAGCAATTCTACTGCTTGATATGTATGCAAAGAAAATGAAAACAATAATTCAAAAAGATACATGCACTCAAATGTTCATAGGAGCATTATTTATAATAGCCAAGACATGAAAACAAGCTAGCTGTTCATCAACAGATAAATGGATAAAGAAGATGCAGTACATTAACCATAAAAAAGAATGAAATTCTGCCATTTGCAACAATATGGATGGACCTAGAGGGAATTATTCTTAGTGAAATAAGCAGACAAAGAAATACAAATACTCTATATATCACTAATTTATGAAATCCAAAAAATAAAATAGTGAAAGTGAAGTCGCTCAGTCGTGTCCGACTCTTTGCAACCCCGTGGACTGTAACCCACCAGGCTCCTCCATCCATGGGATTCTCAAGGCAAGAATACTGGAGTGGGTTGCCATTTCCTTCTCCAGGGGATCTTCCCAACCCTGGGATCAAACCCAGGTCTTCCGCATTGCAGGGAGACACTTTAACCTCTGAGCCACCAGGGAAGCTATAACAAAACAGAAACCAACTCACAGATATAGAGAACTAGTGGTTGCCAGGGGGAGGAGAAAGGGGGAAGGGGCAAGACAGGGGCTTGAGACTGAGAGATACAAACTACCATTATGGAATAAATAAGCCGCAAGGATATATTGTACAGCACAGGGAAATATAGCCATTATTTTTGTAATAACTTTAAATGGAGTATCATCTATTAAAAACACATTGAATCACTATGATGTACACCTGAAACTAACATATTATAGATTAAATATGCTTCAATTTAAAAAAAACTCACACTTAAAAAAGAAAAACAAAAAACTACCTGAACCAGTAATCCTAAATTTGAACCGTAGGAAACTGTAAATGTTTTTGACCTACAAAATAGCAATTTAATGTAGCTATCCTAAGATGAAGTCCTAGATTTATTTATAAAAAGTTCATTAATTATAATTTTATTATAACATGATTTTGGAAAAAACTTAAATGCTGAGGGATGATTAATAAATCATTGCATAATTACATGATAGAAGATAATGCACATGTAGGAATTGTGCCTTGAAAAATCAAAGCACGATAAAATGTCATGCATAATTTATAATGCTTTATTTGTAAGTAAAAATAAAGAAATATAAGGAAATACATCAAGAATATTAACAATATTCTCTCTGCAAATTAGGATGACAAGTGATTTTATTTTTTTCATTTTTTATTTAAAAATGTAATAAGTTTGTATTATTTTTATAATTAGAAAATAATATTATCATGAAAGGAAAGGGAAATAAACCAAGAAAGACAAATATGCTCAGATCAAAGGTAGTCATTTGGAATTATAGTCTACTTTTAATTTAAAAGAATTTGACTTAAGTTTTCAAATTCCAATTTAAGTATTTCATCATTCGAAGGTGAAAAAAGTAACCTTGTTCTTCTATTCAGACAACAAAACACTACTTATTCAAAGAAGATATTATCTGTCTTAATTTGAAATCTCCAGTAAACAAGAATCCACAATACCCTGTTCTAGTTCTTTAATAATCATTCTTCTTTCCAACAAGTGCTTATTTATTTCCAATCTGTGATTGCATATCACTCTCCCTTATCTAAGCCCTGTATAAATCTGAGATACAGTTTATGAGACAGTTTTTTTGTTGTTGTCATTTTGCACTTTTAGAAGTGACTTCATTATAAGACTGTTTCATAACCTGCCAAATATTAAAACCCATGGACATACTGGTCTCTGAAAATCAGAATAGCCTGAACTCCTCTCAGCCCTCCACCTTTTCCTCCCATATGCCCCAGAGTCATGTCTGTCCAGCACTACATGTCAGCAGCCTGACCATGTCAGGTCAAGATCATCACGTCTCGTTAACTTCTCCAGTTCAGGTGATGGTAAACTGATACTGTGCTTACGGCTCGATACCCATGAGAAGATGCAGTACCAAGATATCTGAGGTGAACATAATGGACCACACTTTTTGTACTTCAAGTATTAAGGCAGCCTAGAGGGACACACATCTTGTGTGAACTTCTGAAGTTTAGAGGGAAGAGATTCAGTTGAGGAGTCCATCACAGGTTAACATAGGTACTGAAGAGAAAGCTTTGGCTCAAATCTTGCTCCAGCCTAGTGAAAGATTCTATTGTACTGCAAACATTTTAATCTTACCTAAACATAATTAAGCGCAGTTGTAAGAATAAAAGTTACAGAAATAAATGGTTGAATTACCTAAATTATAAGAATTATATTTCTAATCACTACTTTAAGTTATAGACTCACATATTTACTCTGTTTATTGTCTGTCTGCACTCATCTCACATGCTAGTAAAGTAATGCTCAAAATTCTCCAAGCCAGACCAGCAATACGTGAACCGTGAACTTCCTGATGTTCAAGCTGGTTTTAGAAAAGGCAGAGGAACCAGAGATCAAATTGCCAACATCCACTGGATCATGGAAAAAACAAGAGAGTTCCGGAAAAACATCTATTCCTGCTTTATTGACTATGTCAAAGCCTTTGACTGTGTGGATCACAATAAACTGTGGAAAATTCTGAAAGAGATGGGAATACCAGACCACCTGACGTGCCTCTTGAGAAATCTGTATGCAGGTCAGGAAGCAACAGTTAGAACAGGACATGGAACAACAGACTGGTTCCAAATAGGAAAAGGAGTATGTCAAGGCTGTACATTGTCAACCTGCTTATTTAACTTATATGCAGAGTACATCATGAGAAACGCTGGACTGGAAGAAACAAGAGCTGGAATCAAGATTGCCGGGAGAAATATCAATAACCTCAGATATGCAGATGACACCTCCCCTATGGCAGAAAGTGAAGTGGAGCTAAAAAGCCTCTTGATGAAAGTGAAAGGAGAGCGAAAAAGTTGGCTTAAAGCTCAACATTCAGAAAACGAAGATCATGGCATCCAGTCCCATCGCTTCTTGGGAAATAGATGGGAAACAGTGGAAACAGTGTCAGACTTAATTTTTTGGGCTCCAAAATCACTGCAGATGGTGATTGCAGCCATGAAATTAAAAGACGCTTACTCTTTGGAAGAAAAGTTATGACCAACTTAGACAGTATATTCAAAAGCAGAGACATTACTTTGCCGACTAAGGTCCGTCTAGTCAAGGCTATGGTTTTTCCTGTGGTCATGTATGGATGTGAGAGTTGGACTGTGAAGAAGGCTGAGAGCCGAAGAATTGATGCTTTTGAACTGTGGTGTTGGAGAAGACTCTTGAGTCCCTTTGACTGCAAGGAGATCCAACCAGTCCATTCTGAAGGAGATCAACCCTGGGATATCTTTGGAAGGAGTGATGCTAAAGCTGAAACTCCAGTACTTTGGCCACCTCATGAGAAGAGCTGACTCATTGGAAAAGACTCTGATGCTGAGAGGGATTGGAGGCAGGAGGAGAAGGGGACGACCGAGGATGAGATGGCTGGATGGCATCACTGACTTGATGGACATGAGTCTGAGTGAACTCCGGGAGTTGGTGATGGACAGGGAGGCCTGGCGTGCTGCGATTCATGAGGTTGCAAAAAGTCGGACACGATTGAGCAACTGAACTAAACTCCCATACTTGGAATAGTGCCTCACACATAGTAGTATTTACTAAGTAGAGACTCAATAAATAGTGAATGAATGCATAGCTCTTTCACAGTGAAACATCATTTGGCCATTAAAAATGATGTTCGGATTAATGACCATTCAAAATCCCTCTGATTTCTGCATTTTAACAGTTACAGCCTGTAACTTACTTAGTTCATTTATTTATATCTTGCTCGTTCAGGTCCCTGCTAAGTGCAAACTACCAAACAAGGTTCTGCAAAGTATATGGAAACAAACAGAAAGGGCAAGCACTTATCATCTCCTTGGCAACTCTTAGAAATAGAAAAAGAGAAGCTCAAAAAGCAGGAAGTTATAAAAGCCAACATAAGACACTGTAATTTTTGCAAGGGACATGTATATCTGCCAACATACCAAACATTACTTGCATCTGAAATACAAAATACACTATGTAGGTATTTGCCTTTCATTTTGTCAACCGGCGTGTCATTGATTTTCTTAGTTCCTAAATATTTAGTCATTATATCTTTGCTCAATGAATGGTTAGTTAAAATCCAACTGCAATCATTGGGGTCATCTTAAAAAAAATGTTAAACTATAAAACATTAGGAACTACTATTAAGGAAAAATAATAATCGCTTTTGGAATAGTGTCTACTTAAGATGACAGGATTTGACTTAAACCTTGAAAGAGGATGAAGAAGAGAAGAATTTTGTGCAGTCAGATAAGAATACAAGTAAAGGTATGGGAGTAGGAAGCACATGTCCAAACTGGGGCAGAGTGACCAGTTTTTTAGAGCAATAACCCTTAACCTGGGCCCTGGCAAGCAGACTCCCGTTCTTACCCCACTATTAGATCCTGCCTAAGGACGAGGCAGAGAATAGTGCTGAAAGTCTGAGATGGTTCTCCAATGGGAAAAAAACTTCTTGAAATTTAACCAGAGTTCTGACAGGCACTCTATTAGTAATAGTTTTTTCTTGTAAATCTTGCTTATTGCTGAAATTCTCAGTCAGATTTAGTCCAGGGAATACACAGAACATAAAACAGGTCTCTGAAGCTCTGTAGCTTCACAGTGATCACATAGGACCTGGATAATAGACATTCAAAGGCAAATAGTACAGTGACTAACAGGTTGAATGTGGATAAGACATTACAATTAACAAGCTACGATATTCAATCCAAATTTTTCCAGGACTGAAATCTTATTAATGAAATATAATTTGAAATAAAGAGCTGTATTCTAAAACTTTTTAAACCTTTTGTTAAACACTGATTTTTTAATTCTAATGTTATTGCAACAGTTTTGAAAATCTATCTTAATTGGAACATAGATAGGAAAGAGGGGGAAATGAGATGAGGACCGAAAGGCCACATGTTCAAATTAGTTTGTTTGAACTACTGCTCGTTTAGTATTTGGGTATCTAAATGATAGCACAGTATTACAAGAAAACACATAAACCTGCCTAGCAGAGTTATGGAAAAGGCAATGGCACCCCACTCCAGTACTCTTGCCTGGAAAATCCCATGGACAGATGAGCCTGGTAGGCTGCAGTCCATGGGGTCAGGAAGAGTTGGACACAACTGAGTGACTTCACTTTCACTTTTCACTTTCATGCATTGGAGAAGGAAATGGCAACCTACTCCAGTGTTCTTGCCTGGAGACAAGGCAAGGGACAGAGCCTGGTGGGCTGCCATCTATGGGGTCGCACAGAGTCAGACACAACTGAAGCAATTTAACAGCAGCAGCACCAGCAGCAGCAGAGTTATAATACCACTAGCCACACATGTAACAATATTTTTTAAACATAACGATTTGAAAAGCACTTCTGAAAAGTACCTTCATAGAGAAATTAACTCTTCATAAGATGACAGAAGAAACCTGTCCATCTTCACTTCCTTAAGTTGATTTGATTAAACTGACTAGTAATTTGGGGATTGTCTATTATGGCAGAATTGGAGCTTACAGGCACATCTAAAGGCTTTCTGGAAAAAAAAATCAATTCTATACCAGACCAACTCCATGCAAGACAAACATCTGTGAGCTGCCTCCACTCTTCTGGGACCACCAATTTGTTACCCCAACATCCTTCTGCCCCACTAACGTGAACTTTAGTACCTTTAGAACCCTTGATATCTCACCAGGATCTTAAACATTAGCCTTCATAAAACCAGGAACAATTTAAAAATGTAAGACCAAGAGCTTATGAAATCCTCACTTTGTCTGACTGTGGCTATCTCAGGCCTGTTGCAAATAACAAAACTCCAGCTTCTGCAAGACTCATTAGCATCATCCATGCACCATCCTCAACACCAGTTGGCAGGGCAGCATCACCCATAACAAGTTCTTGGAATGTGGCCAGTCCCAGCACAGCCTACCTCAGTTGGCTGCATCCCAGCTCTGCAGGGTGTCTGAACATGCCGGCACAAAGAAGAGCAGCAGGGTAGCTGAACACTCCAAACTACAAGCTGGAGAGAAGTGATCACAGGCTAAAGAAACCCTGAGATAAGCCAGAGAAGAACTTCTTATAAGATGGTTGTTGGAAAGTAACTGCAGTGGACATATTCCTCACTCCACAATGCCATCATAAACAGCTCCTTTGGGGCTCAGGTAATGACAAGCTAGGAAGGGCGGATGAGAGCCCATGTTTATTTCCATATCCCAGGTTTCCTCTGCTGTGCCCATACATCTTGAGAGATCCCAAATATTTGCTCCCATCCAGGTTTTGTTATTTTATTTTGCAAGGTAACAGCTCCTTTTACTCACTCAGGAATAATGCAGTGATCAATTAATTGGATGCAAGGAGTCTAATCACACCACCTCAATCAGCTAGTATATATGTATCACAGAAAAACAGGAACATATGCTGGAAATCATGAGGCGAACCAGGAAATTCTGATCATTTCTTGGGTATGAGTCACCTTCAAGTGCACTAGCAACATGAAGTGCCAAACTAGTAATCTGTCACTATGTAATTTAAATTATTAAATTATGTGCAAGTGGTAGATTATAGTTCATATAAACCCTGACCATAACTGAACAAATTATTGCCAATTATGTAAGAACTTTAAATAACATGATGATTTAAAATAATTGAAGGGGAAGTTTTTAAGCAGAGCCAGGATAACCATCTGTCAGGTAGATTCCTGCACTGGATGAGGACAGGGGCTGTAGGAAGAGGACTTGATGACCTTTCTGGGGGCCACCATCAAATATTACATGATACGGCACAGTCACTGAAACATACGCATGTATAGAGTTTTTAAGAAACACAATAGGATCCTATGCACAATTATGTTAGAGATGTAAATGGGCTAGAAATGAATGTACCACATTTAATTTTTAATTTATCCCAGGCAAATAACTTACCAATTCTCATATGGCAAAATGTGTTGGAATCACACCAAACATAACACAGCTGATAGTCTCCAGAAGTTGACATTTTAAGATATCAGGATATACAAATCACATTATGCTAAATGTGCAATAAATTTACCACTATGCATATGAATGATGACATAGCAGTTATATGTATAAACTAAAATAACAAAATAGTTCAAATTTTATTCATTTGGATTGGAGTAGATGGTGAGATTTCAGCTCATTATTGATAAGAGCTTTATATCTATCATCTACTTAACTCCTCACAACAACCCCAGGAGGTCCTGAGGCAAGGAGGAATTGACCTTAGCAGAAGGTCATTCTGCTAATCCATACCAGGCAAAGACTTGAACAAGCCTGGAAGGCTGTCTGATCTAGTGCCCCCACCAACACTGAACACTGCACTTTCACTTCCCTCCCTTGTCTCCTTACTTGTAGGCAACGATGAAAATTCTGTTGCTGGAGTTGCTACTGGTAAATGTGGGAGGAGGTTCTCTGAAGCCTGCCCGGCAGACTAAGGAAAACTAATTTGAGTTTTTAAATGTGAATTGAACAAAGTTGGCAGGTCTCTGTGAGGAGAGGTATGGGTATGCTGCTACCATAATAAATGGGCTCAGTATTTCTGAAAGCTATTTGATAACTTGGAATAAGAGCTATAAAACTTTTCTTGCTCTTTGACTCAGTAATTTCAGCCTCTGGAATACACCCCAAGGAAATAACACAAAAGAAAACGGTAATTTGTTCAAGATGTTCATTCAGGAGTTATTTGTATTAGTGAAAAACTAGAAACAACCCAAATTTCCAGTAATAAGACAAGGACTAAGCAAGCTAGATTATACAAAGAAGAAAATTTATAATCCCTAAAAATGGCAAATGAAGGCTACATTTGTATGTGGACACATATGTAAGAAATAACTTTAAATTAGAAAGTAGAATACAAATTGGTATAAGTATAATCTTGTACAATCAAGTAAAACAGTATGTGCATAAACAATCATATAAGAAAACTGTAAATTTATAAAGAAGTATAGCCCTCATTTTGTTGTTGAAATTCAGACAGTGGAACTGGAACATAGATCGTGCTTGATAAAAACTTACAGACTTATGTTATACAAAGGTGATCCTTTAACTGAGACCTGACTGTATCTCACACAGATTAACGTTGCTTCAGTACAAGCTAATCTTTTGCAAAGACTTACCAAGTGCTAGGTGCTCTTCCAAGTTCTTTCCTTGTATTTCTTCATTTAATTCCCCTATTGTCTTAGGAGATTCCCTGGTGGCTCTCAGACGGTAAAGCGTCTGTCTACAATGCGGGAGACCCGGGTTCAGTCCCTGGGTTGGGAAGATCCCCTGGAGAAGGGAATGGCAATCCACTCCAGTACTATTGCCTGGAGAATCCCATGGACAGAGGAGCCTCGTAGGCTACAGTCCATGGGGTCGCAAAGAGTCGGACACGACTGAGCGACTTCACTTTCACTTCACTTTCTCCTAAAAGGAGAAAATTGGAGCACAGAGAAGCTAAGTAACTTGCCCAAAGTTACACAGGCTATGGCAGAGTTGGAATTTCAACCCAAGGACATTCATCCCCTGGAGGAAGAAATGGCAACCCACTCCAGTATTCTTGCCTGGGAAATCCCATGAACAGAGGAGCCTGGTGGGCTACAGTCCATGGCGTTGCAAAGAGTTGGACGCAACTGAACACCCACATCACCGCCACATTCCCTATCTGGCCTGTATGACCCATTGGGCCACAGTGTTTTCTCTTACATGAAAAAAAAAGTATCTAGATCTTATTCTTTCCTGTTAATCATTTCTAGAATGTGTTTCCTGCTTTTCTTCCTCCCCGCTCCTGTTTGGTTTACTCTAGAATTCTTGCAGTAAAGAACAATCACCAAAAAAAAAAAAAAAAGAACAGTCACCAGATACAGCATTTGAGATAAAAAATACTCTCCATCCAGTTGTCACCTGTAATAATATAACCTATGTGCCCTAGGTGATAGAAGTTTCTTTACAAGAAGTGAGACTAGGGTAAAGTTTTTCAATCAGGTGAGGAAACTGTGGAGCCTGGAAAATAAAATGCTACTTACATTTAAATGTCTTTAAATTTAGTAAATTTCTTACATTTAAGTGTAAGAAATAAGCTGCCTGGGAATAAGTGACAAATATAGAGGAACACTTTGAAACTCTTTGGGAAAAGGTTAGTTTTTTTAAAAATTATGTTTACATTTGCCTAGTTTCTTACACTTTGCAAAGTATTTGCTAGTGATAACCTTATTAAGCTCTCATGCTGTAGAATGGTAGATAGTCTAGTTGACCAAACAGGAAACTGAATGTCAGAGTTTAAGTGGCTCACCCAAAGCAGGCTACTTGTCCTTAGCCAAGCTGAAGCTTGGGCCTAGCCCTCATTCTCAGCAGAGCTAAGCACTGGTGCTGTTCTAGACAGGAACAAGGCCTCTGCAGACCTTCCCTTTCAATCATCCAGAGTTTATGAAGTCCTAGATTCTAAGTACAAATCCACTGAGAAAAGTCCAGAAAATAAATCTACCATAAATGGAATCAGAGATGAGAATTAAATATATAATGGAATTCTCTTAAATGAAGGAGATAGAGTCAAAGCAAGACTAATATCTGTATATGGTGGTGGTTTAGATGCTAAGTCGTGTCAGACTCTTTGTGACCCCATGAACTGTAGCCCATCAGGTTCCTCTGTCCATGGGATTTTCCAGGCAAGAATACTGGAGTGGATTGCCATTTCCTTCTCCAGAGGATCTTCCCAACCCAGGAATCGAACCCAGGTCTCCTGCATTGCAGGCAGATTCTTTACCGACAAGCTATGTTGATAATATCTGTATATAAACTCAACTATTTGGGAGATGCTATTACGTTTGGAAAAACCAAACTCAGATCCTTCTATAAGTCCTTATTATGTCCCTGTGAAAGCTGCTCAGTTGTGCGTCTGATTTTTTGTGACCCCACAGACTGTAGCCCGCCAAGCTCCTCTATCCATGGAATTCTCCAGGCGAGGACTCTGGAGTGGGTAGCCATTCCCTTCTCCACCGTATGTTCCCATCCCAGGGATTGAACCTGTGTCTCTTGCTTTGCAGGCAGATTCTTTAACATCCAAGCCATCAGCGAAGCCTGTAAGTCCTGATAGGAGGTATATTATTATAAGACTGTCATCTTTGGTACAAAAGGAGCAAAATAAAATGCTTGTTCTCTCTGCACATTCCATGGAAATATATGCATAGTGAATGAGGTAGACTACGTTTTACGTGTTCCTAAACAGCATCACCTTCTCACCAAGCTTTGTCTTAAAAAAAACTTTCTTCAGAGGTCTAATCAGAGGTCATCTCCTCCAAGAAGCCTCTTCAGAGTCTTCGAGAGGGCCTGCTCTCTCTTTCCTAGGCACTCACAGCAGTTCTAGAATATCTAATTGCTGACCTCCCCTTCTTCCTCGTGCAGACCACACAGCATAGCACATCTGGAATTTACCTTTGTTTCTCATGGCCACAACCTAAGTACCTTCACACTGTAGCCGATTGTTGGATGGGTAAGACCTTGTCTGAGGTCCCATCACACAGTAAGAGTTTATCAGCCTTTTCTGGGATTTGGGCTGTGTAAATCTGACTAGAGAAATGACCTCTCAATAAAAGACTCTTAAAAATCTTTTTCCTTATAATCATATTTTATGTTGACCTTTTATATCAGAACATTTGTATTAATTTAATGCATTAGTAATCAGCACTGGCAAACAGCAATCTCACAGCCAGAAGGTTAAATTATAAAGTGCTTTTTAGAATCAAACAGGAATATGGCAATCATAAACCTAAACAAATTAACTTGAGGTTTGCTTTTACCACAGATTTTATAAATATTCCACCAGGTTCTATTCAACATGAATGGAAAGAGATTTGAAGCCAGAACTTCAGCTCTTTGAAGCTCTCTCTTTTAAAATGAGCTGGTGGATAAAATACTGGTGAGAAAATTCAACATTTCAGAGCAAAGAGTACATCATTTCTACCAAGGTCAACTGCTCTTCAGGGACAAAAATAATGTCCTTTTTATTAGCAATTTGGATTAACAATTAAATAACATTCATTTTATTGAGATTTTTATAGAAGAACTGAGAAAATAATTCTTCACAGTGGTTATAAAAATATAAGAAAAGGGCTGAGTTTCTGAAACACAGTAATCTTTTTATCTGCCCTATCTTCCCTTGGGCTGTGTGTGCTGGTGTTATGATCCTCAATTAAAAAGCTTATTTATAAGGAATATAAAGATTAGGGAATAACTAGAAAACTACTGGGGATTGCAATGAAAAGCAAGTTAAGGTGAAGATGAAGTAATTATTTTCAACCATACTACATTCTATGATATGGCAAAAATAAAAAAAAAGCTCCCATTATATTATATATAATAGGAGAAAAAGTTATTTGATCCATGAATGGTCCAATCCAACAGCTATTCATGTAATTCCTGTCCTTTTCAGAGAGAATAGCAATCAGTGATCAAGAAGAAAAGTACAAATCACAAGATGCACGCAGTCTTACTTTTTCATCATCTTCAGTAAATGGAGCACCCTCAGGAATCTTATTGATCGCTTGGGCCACGCCGATGATCTCCCCGTCACTGCTTCGGATAGGCATGCACAGCAATGACTTTGTCTTGTACCCAGTTAGCTTGTCAATTTCATCATTGAATCTTCGATCCTAAAAATAAGACAAGAGAGGGCATTAATTGTATGTGCCTTGTTGTCAAGAAGGAGAGAGAAGTGTATTTTTGTCTATTTCTGTGTATAAGAACTTATGTTGGGAACCTCACCTCACTGATTTTTAATAACAAGAACAGAGTTGATTGTATGTTGAATTCACCAAAGGAGTATAAATGAAAACAAATTACCCCCAGAGTTGTTAACCATGGTAAACGAAAAGAGAAACTTTAAACCCCACCACAGCAACATATCAAAACTGGGGGAGTGGGAAGTGTTTTTTATAGAACCTCACACTATACTATTTACTAAAATATGTTATTTCACATAGACAACTGGCTACAAAGTATTATATAAGAAAAATACATAATAAATATATTAAGTATTATTTAAAAAATGCAGAAAAGCACTACTTTTCTTCCAGTCAAATGATCCTGTGGGAAAAAAATAGAATGTATGAGCCCATACTGATACTTTTTAAATACTTTTTAAAATGTTTTTAATGTAATGGGGAGGAAGTAGGTAACAGGTTTCTTTACAGAATGTTAGCTAAAAACATAGAAGAAATGATAAAATTATGTAATACCTATTTTTCAACTACCAATGCAATAATGGATACAAGCAAAAATCATTCATCAACGATGCCAATCAAGATGCCAATACCATTAGGTGAAAAATTACTGTTAAACAAGTTATTCACTTAGTCTCAAAGTGCTATCCCACAGATTCCTCGTTGAATTCAAAGAGGAAAAGATGTCTTTTTATTAAAAGATCTGATGGACATAAGATTGAAAAAATGATCAAACTTAGCATCACCATTAATGAGACAAAATAGCACCATGTGCCCCCCTGATGTGGTGCTATAAGGACACAGCATTATCAAGGATGTGGAATGCTTTCGTCCAACCTCTGAATCTGATCATTCAGGAAAAGAAAATTAGGAAGAATGCAGATCACCAGTCGTTCTATCAGAAGCCTGACCTAGACGCTTCAAAAATGTCAGTATCATGAGAGATGAGATAAGGCCATGGGAGCTGTGCTGGCTTAAAGAAGACAGAAGGGATCTGAAACCTAAATGACATTGAAACGTGTTGTGCAATTTAGGGGGAAGATGGCTAGGGAAAGTTAAGCAAGAACTTTATATATTACGTAATATCGTGTCAATATATAATTTCTTGGGTGTGATAGTGATATGGTAATGATGTAGGAGAATGTTCTTATCTTCAGGATATGCATGCTAGAGTATTTTGAGATGAAATGTCATAATACCTTCAATTTACTTTCAAATGGAAAGCAAGAAAAAGGAAGGAATGAAAGAAGAGAAAAGGAAGGCAGGGAGGGTGGGAGGAAAGAGAAGGAAGAAAGGAGAGAGTGAGAGAGAGAGAGCAAAGACTGGCTCCTGACAGGGTAATGGGGGCTAAAAACATTCCAAGGAAGAAGATGAACTGGATCCAGGCTCACTGTTTCAAGCTAGGGGCTGAAAGGAGGCTTCTCCCAGTGCTCTTGACATTCCCTTGTTGAAAGAGGCTTAAAAATAAGAAGCAAAGCACTGTCATCTACCACCATCTAGAACTATGAATTTTATCTGTCTGAGGGCCTAGGGAGGCTGGCTGTGGACAAGGTGAGAGCCCCCAGGGCAAACACTCTTGGCCTTCTACGAGTGTTGTGCTATCCCCATAATCAAAAGGACTGGAGCCCTCTTCTACGAAGGCCTGATTCTGGTCCAGGACTTCTGGAGGCCATTCTAAACCCTGAGTTAGGAAGAGTGGAGCCCTAAAGGAGAGACAGAAATCAAAAGCCAAGCAAAACCAAATCGCCTGCTCAAAATGAGCCTGCAACCAAACTTTCAGAAAAACACTAAGTTACATTATTACTTTTGTGTTTGTCATCCACTTAGGAGCCACCATGTATCAGGCTGTGAGCATCATCCCAGCCGTCACGGCACATGCAGTCTAGCAGCTGAGGCAGGGGACAGGCATACAATTCTATACCATATATTGTGGGAACTGATACTGAGTAAAAGAGCAAGGTGTCATGAGACAGCCTCAAAAGAAGGCATCTATTTTTCTGGGGATCAAGGAAGGTCTCTCTGAAGACAGGACAAGTATGCTCAGACTAGATTCACAAGGAATAATTTGTCAGTCAAAGAATGCTGGGGAAAACTTTACGGGAAGCTGAAACATTGCCCATGTGAAGGTCCAGAAGCAAGAGAGAGCTTAGTAGTTTCCCCAGACTCGAAGGTCAAAGGCAAGAGAACAGGAAGGCAAAGGGAGAATGGAAGAGGAAGGCAGGAGCCAGGGAGTGCCAAGTCTTAACAGGACCAGGCAGAAGCTACATTATTCCTAATGGAAAATCACCGAAGGTCTTGAAGCAGAAGGATGCTATGATTCATTTCAGCACTCAGCATTCTCTGAAAGCATCATCTTGGTTTATTTGCTCTCCTGCCACTGGTGTATAAGATCTAAGACAGAAGAGCTTTTGTCTCTCATTTACTGCCTCATACTGGCATACTAGAGGTGCTCTACAACATTTTTCCTGAGTAATAGAACTTTAAAAAAAAACTATATTGCAATTATACAAAATATTAGAAGGTTAAAAAGGCCCTGAGACCTCACATTTCACTTCTTGGCATATATTTAGAGATACTATAATACATGTACCATAGAGAAATGTACAAATGTTCACTGCGACATCAATTATGAAAAGGAAAAACCTGGAAGTCAGTTGAATGGTCAACAGAAAGATACATTATGATGGCTTGTTTTGATATACTCTACAACAATTTAAATGAATATACTAAAGCTTCTTGTATTGACATGAACAAATATCAAAAACATGTTAAATGAAGCAAAGTGCTACAATCTGATACCATCTATATAATACCACCAATATTTAAAAACAATGCTAAATATTATATAGCAAAGTATACTGCATGTATGAGAATAATAAACTCTAAACTAATATGCATGGTTGGTTAGCTCCAGGGAGGAAGAGAGGAGATGGCATGAGGGAGAGGGAGGGTGAGCCTTCAGCTCTTAACAACCAATTTTTCCTCACTAAAAAACAAACAAACAACAACAAAAACTTTGAAGCAAATATAGTACAGTGTTTAGACTCTATAAACCTTGACCGCCTATTCTTATCTAAAAGTTTGAAATATTTTGCAATAAAAGTTTAAGACTATTTTTTAAAAGTTAAGAACTTTGTGGAAGATGAGATTGGGTTGGAATAGGAGAAACCAGTTAGGAAATGTCAGTGGTCCAGGTAAGGCAAGATGATGTTCTGGGTTAAAAGAAAGCAATGGAGGTAAGGAGAAATAGATGGATATGTTGAGTTCACAGTACTTCCTGACACACTGGTTGAGGATGGGGGACTAAAGAAAGATGAAGAATCTCAGGTTTTAATTTGAGAAACTGTATAGATGGAAGCACCATTTACTGGGATGGGGAACGGTGAGATGAAGGTGAAAGTCTACATATGAAGAAAGTCAAGAAGGTTGATAAAAACATTTAAAAATTTAAAAAAAAAAAAGAAGGTTCATAAATTAGTGAGTGTGTCCCGTGACCTAAATCAGTGGTTTTTTACTCTGGCTGCAGGTGAGAATTACCTGAGAAGGTTAAATCAATCAGTATGAAGCTTTGGTTTTTACTTGGTTTTAAATGTTCATAAATGATTCTCATATGAGACCAATTGTCCAAAATGATGAAGAGCTTAGTCACTAGTAAGATCAATAAAGTTCATTAATGAGAAAAAAGCCTTAAAATGGGAAGGAAGAAAGGTGATGTCATGGCATGTATTTTGTTGGTTATATATTAGTGATGTGGACCCTGTGAGACTGGACTTGAAAATCTACTCTGGAATAGGCAAGCCTTTCTGCTCTTATCTTTGTGATGGTCTGTATCTCTGGAGAAGGGCCTCATCCACCACAGTTCAACTCTGAGTTAATTAACCACCAAGACTATGGGGTATTCATTGCCAACATAGCCAAAGCCACATGAAGACCACAGACATAGGGGTGCCTAATCATGACCAAGGGAAACAAAAATATAGTATACCCTCTTCACCCTCTTCTCAACTCTCCCCATTCACCTGATAAACTTGTAACTAGAGGAGAAAAAGATAATTATATTGATATATGTGGCAAGTGTTAATCTTCCAATTTAAAAGCCGAGAAGAATGATTCATTTCATTAAGTCTTAATGGTTTTTTAAATATAATGCACGGTAAAACATACTTTGTCCATGTCTTCATCACATTATTTATGGGAATATTCTCCCAAATTAACTCAAAAGTTGATATAATTCATCTCATGAGAGGTCAGAAGAGTTGATACAATTGCATACTTCCCTAATTATATTAATCCTCTAGATTAATTTCCAATTTAAGAAAATTAAGAAAGCTGAGCCGAAAATTGAGGTATAAATTAATGGCAGAGATGAAGAGAACTAAGGATAACTAGATAAAGGGACATATTACTCTGATATTGTAGAAAGAATGAAAGCTTAAAAATGGAAGATAGCAAAAAATAGATCTTGCTAGCCAAGCAATGATCACAAGTGAGTATAATAGTAAGAGAAACTTAGGGCACTCTGGAACACACAGTATGGGGCCAGGTGGGGTGGGGGTGGATCTCTCAAGGAAAGTGAAATTTTTAAGCTGCCAGCCAAAGGATCAGTGTCCCAGGAAAAGGGAATAGTATTTAAGACTCGGAGGCAATAGAAAGCTGATGAATCTGAGGAAATGAAAGAAGTTGAAGATGGTGCTCTAGGGAAGAGTCAGAGATGGAACAAAACCAGCAGCTGGAGGCTGACAAAAGGGTGCTTAGTAACCAGGGTTTTGAATTGTAAATTTACCATGGTGGTTGAGAGGGGGTTGTGCGGAGTCACTAGAGGGTTTTAAGAAGGTAGGAGGGAGTAATGTTACTGATTCCTCATTTTAGAAAGAGTTCTTATGGCTTAAATGTAAAGAATGAGCAGGAAATAAGAGATCCAGGTGAGAGAGATACCATCTAGACTGGGATGGTGGCTACTGGTGGGAGGGGTAATGGAAAGGACTGAGGTGAAAGACATTTAGGAGGTAGAATCAATAGGACTTGCTGATTAATTTGATGTAAAGTTGCTCATGCTATTTAATGTAAAAAACTAACTCCATGTGTCCAGTGCAGAGATTCACTGAGTGATGAACAGAGGAAGGGGACAAGCGCTGAGCGGGAAATAAGCGTTCCCTTGTGGCTGCTCTGCGGTTTAACCATGGGCCATTCACGGGGTGGTGGCGCTGCCCTGTTTGAGACAGAGATAGGTAGGTAGGAAAGTGTTCTAATTTCAGGAAATGGACTTGCAATGCAAAGAGGCGACTAATTTTCTTTCTTTCTTTCTTCCTTTTTTTGGCCACTCAGCATGTGGGATCAAACACATGCCTCCTGCAGTGGAAGCTTGGAGTCTGAACCACTGGACCACCAGGAAGTTCCCAAGAAGGGAGTACTTAGGTAAGAATGAAGGACTCTGTTCAATAACTTTACCAGAGGTCTTCAGGAGTTCACCACACACACCAGCAAAGCTTCACAGAAGGCCAGGTAAGGAGGAGACAGGGGAAGTAAGAAGAGAAAAACACTGGGCCTGTTTATTGCTGGAGACGTAAACTTAAATAGGAAATTAAGAAATGCCTCCAGGTCGATAATGAAATACCACATAGAGAATGGTGTCCAATTTGTATTCATCTCCCTGAGGATAAAAAAATAAGAAATGATCTACAACAGGAGAGATTTCTAATAAATTAAAGTAAGAGCTTCTTTAATAAGGTTGTTAAAATCTGGAATGAGTTTCTTATGATTGTGGCAGACTCTTCTTGCTTCGAGTGTTTTTATTATGTCATAATATTTTTCCTACCACAGATATCTTAAATATAACTGTTCTTGAGAAGTCCAGGGATCCCAGTGCCTTCTGTGCAGAACTACCTTTTGCATTTCACACCTAGCTATGATTTTTAATATTTAAAAAGATCAAGACATAAGGCCAAAAGCAATTTTGTCTTTTCAGCAATGGAGAAGGAAATGGCAACCCACTCCAGTGTTCTTGCCTGGAGAATCCCAGGGATGGGGGAGCCTGGTGGGCTGTCGTCTTTGGGGTCGCACAGAGTCGGACACGACTGAAGTGACTTAGCAGCAGCAGCAGCAGCAATGGAACTGACCTGTGCCCGCTACAGAGAGAACCATAGATAGATATACTTCTGAGCCAGGATCTTGGGCTTGCAGCCTACTCTGCACATTCCTGGGTTGAACTGTGATGCCACAGAACACACCCAGAAAGCAGGTCCCACCCACAAGGTCCCCTTAGGCTATAGACAGAACTTCTTCAGTCTGAGCCTGCAGGTCCTTGAAAGAAAGAGCTATGTTCATTGCACTCAACAAACCTGGCCTGCCCCAGGGAGACATATTTCAGAGGCATGTAAGAAGCCTCAAAGCAAAAGGGAATCTATCCTGTCTTCTTTTCACTTTCTCAAAGAAGCCACTTAAGGCTCCCCAAGACAGGAGCCAGAGCTACAAATCTCATTCAGTTCTCAGAATCACAGCAAGGGTGCATCACACAAATCTCCTTTACCCTCTCTGTGTTTAAGAGCTCTCTCCCGAACACTTTAGAGTAAGATTATCCAGCGCTTGCGATTTAGCCAAGAACTAGTCTTGACCACCTATAAGGGTGATTGTTTTAACCACAATCTCAACTCTACCCTGAGCCCTTCATAGCCAAGGTCATAGCTAAGGTTATCAAACTCTTCAAGTTTGAAAATGTCCACATGATGGGACATAGATGAGAAAGCATGTAAATACAAAAAAAGCTTCTATTAACTCCATGAAACATTTAATGAATTTGTATCTGAGTTATTCTTTCCATAGATTACAAAGGAAAAGTAATACATGACATGTGTATATATACAGTAATACTTCAGTCTACAGATGTTGCTAGGTGTTCATAAGAACAGAGCAGTTGCTAGCAACTGTTCCTGACACTGGGATCATTTGCAGGGCTTTAGGTAACTACTCATGCCCTAGCCCCACCCTGACCAATTAAATCATAACTGGTGGGAGGAGGGGTTAAGAAGGGGATCTGACTTCTAACTGTTGGTCAGGGTTAAGAAGCACAGAATTACAGGTCCTTTAATAAGTCCAAGGCTGCCAGGGGTCTGAGGGGCCTTGTGAACTACTACTTTAGAGTTTTCAGAACATTTGTTTGTTAGCTTTGGTTTGGTTAGGTTGGTTATGTTTTCCACCAACTTTCCTCATAGGCTTAGTGCACTGGCCTGCATATCTTACCCAGAACCCTACTGCCCTTCTCCCAACAATAGAAGGTTTGAAGACCAAGTTCAGTCCCACATCTCATCTACATCCTCTTTCAAATGGCTTATGGAGCTGCAAATGAGGAGAAGTTAATGGAAATACAACATATAAAATGAATAAGTCATTGAAATGCAAACCAATAGATTGACCAACTGTCTGAAGCTTAAAAGTGCTTTTATTGGTACATCAGTTAGTAACACCCATTTAATTCCAATTCATAGAAGCATCTCCTCACATTTATGACTGATCATAAACAGCACTTATTTTCCCAAAATTGCTTGGAAAGCTAAGCTTTCAAAAATTTTGATTAGTCTTTAACAATTTGAAATGTACTATTCTGCTTTTCTCCATACAAAGAAGTATAATTAATTGTTCTGAATTGATGGAAGGCTTGAGAATACACTGCACAAAAACAAAGACACGGCATATGGTAACTAGAGAGCTAATGCTTTGAGCATCCTAATTTGATACTTGCCGAGAAAAAGTGCAAAATTATCACTGTTGTTCTTAATATGTATTCACAGAATGTTATTGCTCAACAACTAACAAAAATCTTCCCTCTGAATTCTTTTACACACACACACACAAACAAAATGTATAGACTTTTAAATACTACAAAATATTCCCCAAAATATGTATGTTTTTGAAGTGTTACTTTTTTAGGACCTGAAGCAGTGTGGTAGGTGGTTCAGTTCAGTTCAATCCCTTGGTCATGTCCGACTCTTTGTGACCCCATGAATCACAGCAAGCCAGGCCTCCCTGACCATCACCAACTCCTGGAATTCACTTAAACTCACGTCCAGTGAGTCAGTGATGCCATCCAGCCATCTGTCATCCCCTTCTGTCCCCTTCTTCTCCTGCCCCCAATACCTCCCAGCATCAGAGTCTTTTCCAATGAGTCAACTCTTTGCATGAGGTAACCAAAGTATTGGAGTTTAAGCTTCAGCATCAGTCCTTCCAATGAACACCCAGGACTGATCTCCTTTAGGATGGACTGGTTGGATCTTCTTGCAGTCCAAGGGACTCTCAAGAGTCTTCTCCAACACCACAGTTCAAAAGCATCAATTCTTCGGCGCTCAGCTTTCTTCACAGTCCAACTCTCACATCCATACATGACCACTGGAAAAACCATAGCCTTGACTAAATGGACCTTTGTTGGCAAAGTAATATCTCTGCTTTTCAATATGCTGTCTAGGTTGGTCATAACTTTTCTTCCAAGGAGTAAGCATCTTTTAATTTCATGGCTGTAGTCACCATCTTCAGTGATTTTGGAGCCCCCAAAATAAAAGTCTGACACTGTTTCCACTGTTTCCCATCGATTTCCCATGAAGTGATGGGACCAGATGCCATGATCTTCGTTTTCTGAATGTTGAGCTTTAAGCCAACTTTTTCACTCTCCACTTTCATTCTCATCAAGAGGCTTATTAGTTCCTCTTCACTTTCTGCCATAAGGGTGGTGTCATCTGCATATCTGAGGTTATTGAGATTTCTCCTGGCAATCTTCATTCCAGCTTGTGATTCTTCCAGTCCAGCGTTTCTCATGATGTACTCTGCATAGAAGTTAAATAAGCAGGGTGACATTATACAGCCTTGACATACTCCTTTTCCTATTTGGAACCAGTCTGTTGTTCCATGTCCTTTTCTAACTGTTGCTTCCTGACCTGCATATAGGTTTCTCAAGAGGCAGGTCAGGTGGTCTGGGATTCCCATCTCTTTCAGAATTTTCCACAGTTTATTGTGATCCACACAGTCAAAGGCTTTGGCATAGTCAATAAAGCAGAAATAGATGTTTTTCTGGAACTCTCTTGCTTTTTCCATGATCCAGCCAATGTTGGCAATTTGATCTCTGGTTCCTCTGCCTTTTCTAAAACCAGCTTGAACATCAGGAAGTTCATGGTTCACATATTGCTGAAGCCTGGCTTGGAGAATTTTGAGCATCACTTTACTAGCATGTGAAATGAGTGCAGTTGTGTGGTAGTTTGAGCATTCTTTGGCATTGCTTTTCTTTGGGATTGGAATGAAAATTGACCTTTCCCAGTCCTGTGGCCACTGCCGAGTCTTCCAAATTTGTGGGCATATTGAGTGCAGCACTTTCACAGCATCATCTTCCAGGATTTGAAACAGCTCAACTGGAATTCTATCACCTCCACTAGCTTTGTTCGTAGTGATGCTTTCTAAGGCCCACTTGACTTCACATTCCAGGATGTCTGGCTCTAGGTGAGTGATCACACCATTGTGATTATCTGGGTTGTGAAGATCTTTTATGTACAGTTCTTCTGTGTATTCTTGCCACCTCTCTTAATATCTTCTGCTTCTTTTAGGTCCAAGGAGCTGTGGCTGCGTGGGCACAGGAGGGCCTAGAGGAGCTATTCCATGTTCAAAGTCAGGAGGGGCAGCAGTGAGGAGATACTCATCATCCAAGGTAAGGAGCAGCGGCTGTGCTTTGCTGGAGCAGCTGTGAAGAGATACCTGTGAAGAGATACCCGTGGCGGTAAGAAACCCAAGTAAGATGGTAGGTGTTGCAAGAGGGCAACAGAGGGCAGACACACTGAAACCATAATCACAGAAAACTAGTCAATCTAATCACACTAGGACCACAGCCTTGTCCAACTCAGTAAAACTAAGCCATGCCCGTGAGGCCACCCAAGATGGGCAGGTCATGGTGGAAAGGTCTGACAGAATGTGGTCCACTGGAGAAGGCAATGGCAAACTACTTCAGTATTCTTGCCTTGAGAACCCCATGAACAGTATAAAAAGGCGAAATGATAGGATACCAAAAGAGGAACTCCCCAGGTCAGTAGGTGCCCAATATGCTACTGGAGATCAGTAGAGAAATAACTCCAGAAAGAATGAAGGGATGGAGCCAAAGCAAAAACAATACCCAGCTGTGGATGTGACTGGTGATAGAAGCAAGGTCTGATGCTGTAAAGAGCAATATTGCATAGGAACCTGGAATGTCAGGTCCATGAATCAAAGCAAATTGGAAGTGGTCAAACAAGAGATGGCAAGAGTGAATGATGACATTCTAGGAATCAGCTAACTAAAATGGACTGGAATGGGGGAATTTAACTCAGATGACCATTATATCTACTACTGTGGGGAGGAATCCCACTGAAAAAATGGAGTAGCCATCATGGTCAACAAAAGAGTCTGAAATGCAGTACTTGGATGCAATCTCAAAAACGACAGAATGATCTCTGTTCATCTCCAAGGCAAACCATTCAATATCACAGTAATCCAAGTCTATGCCCCAACCAGTAACGCTGAAGAAGCTGAAGTTGAATGGTTCTATGAAGACCTACAAGACCTTTTAGAACTAACACCCACCCAAAAAAGATGTCCTTTTCATTATAGGGGACTGGAATGCAAAAGTAGGACGTCAAGAAATACCTGGAGTAACAGGCAAATTTGGCTTTGGAATATAGAATGAAGCAGGGTAAAGACTAATAAAGTTTGGCCAAGAAAATGCACTGGTCATAGCAAACACCCTCTTCCAACAACACAAGAGATGACTCTACACATGGACATCACCAGATGGTCAGCACTGAAATCATATTGATTATATTCTTTGTAGCCAAAGATGGAGAACTTCTATACAGTCAACAAAAACAAGACCAGGAGCTGACTGTGTTTCAGAGGTTTAGAACCTTTGAACTTTTAAGAACTTTGCTTTTGAAGTGTGGTGTTGGAGAAGACTCTTGAGAGTCCCTTGGACTGCAAGAAGATCCAACCAGTCCATTCTGAAGGAGATCAGTCCTGGGTGTTCTTTGGAAGGAATGACGCTAATACTGAAACTCCAGTACTTTGGCCACCTCATGCAAAGAGTTGACTCATTGGAAAAGACTCTGATGCTGGGAGGGATTGGGGGCAGGAGGAGAAGGGGATGACAGAGGATGAGACGGCTGGATGGCATCACTGACTCACTGGACATGAGTTTGAGTGAACTCCGGGAGTTGGTGATGGACAGGGAGGCCTGGCGTGCTCCGGTTCATGGGTCTGCAAAGAGTTGGACACGACTGAGCGACTGAACTGAACTGAACTGATGAGGTTTGAAACAGCCATTGTTATTACCAAGTTACTTTTCTATTTGATCATTGTTATTACCAAGTTGGGCTTCCCCGGTGGCTCGGCAGTGAAGAATTCGCTTGCCAGTGCAGCAGATCCTAGTTCAATCCCTGGGTCAGGAAGATGCCCTGGAGGAGGGCATGGCAACCTATTCCGGTATTCTTGTCTAGGAAATCCCATGACCAAGGTGCCTTGTGGGCTACAGTCCACAGGGTAACAGAGTCAGACATGACTGAAGTGACTTGGTATACACATGTTACCAAGTTACTCTCCTTCAGCTGTGTTGCTAAAGCAAACTTGGTTTGCTGATCTTATTTCTCTTTTCTTCATTTCTCTTAGTTGGCACTTTTTTGTTTGGTCCTGTCTTATTGTTGTCATCATGGCTATTATTATTTATCTTTCTTATAAGAGATACAAAGATATCTCAAGACACAGGAAAATGGAAGAACCACAGCATAGCTGAAACCAAAGTTGGTGAGGTGGTAGGGTATGAAACAAAATGATGAAATCTTAAATTTCTTTAATAGATGGGACAGGTAGCTGTTAAAGACCCATTGTAAGTGTGCAGATAAATTGTATGTGGAGTTAAAATGCAACTCCATGCTCTATAAGATTTATTATGTATAATTAATATGTCTGAGCCAAACATCACCATATGAAGAGACAGCCATGGTAAGTCAGCATATAGAAGCACCTTTCTTCCTGGCACAGTGGAGCCATCTAAGGACTTTGGTGAATCAGGGAGGTGAGCCTACAGGTAGAACCAAGAAAGCTAAGAAGTCTGTGACTATGGACAAAGGACTGTCAACATGGGGTTGTGGTTCAGACACCAAACAGTCAGGAACCAGGGACTATAGGAAAAGCCAAGGTCAAAACCACGATGCATGAAAAGCCAGGTCTAAATCAGGAGTCAAGATTAACAGTGACACACTAGAGATTTGGCCTCATTCCCTTGTTTAACAAGGACCAGAGGAGAAGAGATTAGATTTGTGGCGACCAGAGGTGGGAGGTGGGAGCAGAATTGGAGGAAGGTGGTCAAAAGGTACAAACTTCTAGTTTATTAGACAAGTAAGTGCTAGGAACGTAATGTACAACATAACAATTAACACTGCTGTATGTTACATATGAAAGTTGTTGAAAGAGTAAAGCCTGAGAGTTCTCATCACAAAGGAAAAATTTTTCTCTATTTCTTTACTTCTGTATCTATACAAGATCATTTGCTGTCGTTCAGTCCCTCAGTCGTGTCTGACTTTCTGAGACCCCATGGACTGCAGCACACCAGGCTGCCCTGTCCTTCAGCACCTCCCAGAGCTTGCTCAAACTCATGTCCTCTGAGTCAGTGATGTTATCCAACCATCGCATTCTCTGTCATCCCCTTTTCCTCTTGCCTTCAATAAAAGATCATAGATGTTCAGTAAACTTATTGTGGTAATCATCTTATGATGTATTTCAGTCAAACCATTATGCTGTACACCTTGAACTTACACAGTGCTGTATGTCGACTGTATCTGGATAAAACTGGAAAGAAGATTAAGTAAAAGCTCTGGGTTTAAAAAAAAAACAAAAACCAACAGGGGTCACCTCCAACAGAAAGCCTTTTGTTCTTTCCACTCTGGGCAACAGAGACAACTGGAAAGTGCCCTCTAAATGTAAACAGCTGTATCAGTCAGAATCTGACTTTCCCACATTTATGAAAAATATAGCAATTTCTAGTATAAAGTGTAAATGTTATATTTTAATACTTATTTTAATTAGGTTTTACTGTTACTAAGTGGAAGTGACTGTTTCTGTATGACAAAAGCTTATGTTAAAAAGTAATTTTTAAATTTGCTTTTAAATGTTCTAAAAGTTCTAAAATATTTTTAAACTCATTTAAAAATGTTTTTAAAAATATTTTAAATCATTCTTTCTTGTGAGAACATGATTATAAATACATGATTACTTAATATTAAAATATATCTTAAAGCTACAATAATTAAAAGTATGATACTGGTTCATAAAATTGATGAAAGAGAATAGAGAGTCAAATTTATATGTGTATATACACATATATATAGATGTGTGTGAATAAATGTATTTAATTAAGAGTATAATTTCAAATCAGTCAGAGAATAATAAGTTATTCAGTTAGTCACACATTTGGGGAAAGTAAGATTCTTTTCTCACATTATACATCAAAGTTAATTGCAAGCTGCATAAAGAGATAAATATACTCATCTCTTGATGAACTGCAAATGTGGGACAGATTACTCAAACCCTGCCAAGACACATTTCTTATTTTAACATAAAATACTATGAGAAAAAAGTGTCTGAATATTAATTATAATAGCCAATAATATGAGAATGCATAGATCCCACATATTATCAAATAAATCCTAAATTTTCACTCAAAAAGTCATCGGCCTTATGTTCAAATGTTGGTCTTCTTTTCTACCAAAACTTTAACCAAAACAATCAGTAAAAGTAAGATCAATTCTATTTCTTTCAGTTGTTCATTTCAACTAACATTGTTTTCTCTTTCTGGCTAATATTCTTATCAGAAATACAAATGGTGAAAAGTTTCAGTACAAGAATGGATACTGACATAATAAACAAAATCATCATTTACTTTACTTGAGAATTATATTAACACATTTTTATAATTAAAAAAATTAAATGTCAAAAGTAAAATAATAAAAGAATTGAAGAAATATAACTGAAAATTTATCTCATCTCTTAAGGGGAAGTCTCTCAACCCATAATACCAAAAGAAGGAAACATAAATGCTGAGAGATTTGACTAATAGAAATTAAAAATTTTAATCTCAAAAAAATGCAAATACTTAAGAATAAAGTTGAAAAAATATAAACACATCTGGCTGACAAAAGAATTCTCACAAATTAATTAGGAAAAATGACCAATAGGTAGGAATTGGAAATTAACAAAAGAAAATACAGATAGGAAAAAAGCTTCATATTTCATATAAATATATGAAAACTGTCAAGTTACAACAGTTATAGTTTTTCTATAAAATTGGCAAAGATTTAAAATTTAAAGTGTCAAGATACCTAACTTAATCAAAAGTTTTTGTGGAAATACTTTTGTATACTACATTGCTAGTGAGAATACAAATTAGTGCGATATACATGGAGGACGATAAGTATGGGCTTCCCTCATGGCTCAGCAGATGAAGAATCCACCTGCAAGGTAGGAGACACAGGAAACATGGGTTCGATCCCTGGGTCAGGAAGATTCCCTGGAGGAGGAAATGGTAACCCACTCTAGTATTCTTCCCTGAAAGATCCCATGGACAAAGGAGCCTGGTGGGCTATAGTCCATGGGGTCACAAAGAGTCAGATATGACTGAAGGACTGAAACATGTGTGCAAATAGCAATAAGTAATAAAAACCTTTAAAATTTTCATACTTTTCAATACAGTAGTTTTATTCTAGAAATTCATAAGTAAAAAATGAAAATATCTAAATATTCAACAGAAAATTTACTGTTATGGTATATATCACTACTATAAAAATATTATAGGTTATTATACATGCTATATATAATTTTATTCTGACATGGGAAAGAGACAAAGGGAAAAAAGTTTAAAAAGTTCCTTCAAAGTGATGGGATTACTATTTGGGACAGCACTATGGTTTCAAAAGTATCCCTGAAAAAAAACAGAAGTCATTATACTATTGGGTTGCAAGTAAAATAGATAGGTAAGATATAACAAATAACAACTCTCAAGATGGGAGTGCGTCAATCTTCATAAAGAATAAATTATGTGAAAAGTGGCATAGCACCCTGTTATTTTTTAAAGTCATTATCATCGTGGCTATAAAGCTCTTTGCCATAAAAATTAAGCCAAATTGAATTGCTACACAGAATATCAAAGGAATTTGATATTTTCTAAAAATCACAGAGAACTAAGAACAAAAAGACTGCCAAGATACTATAGCTGAGCAGTGTTCTAATATGTGAAATGGATGGATCTTTCAACTCTCTCAGACTCTGACCCTCTCCACATTTAACTGGTAAACATCACAACATCTTAACGTGGCATAGCATATACAGTATAATGATGGAAAACATTGGATTTACAAAAAGGATGAATACTAGAAATCAAAAACCAGTACCCTCATATTGGTTTCTAAAACAAAATTCTCACCAAACTATTAAACCAGTAGATGTAAGTTTGGAAGAAAATGATAGGAACAAATCTAGACACAAGAGTGTGTTCAACCACTGAAAACCCAGTTTAGAAAAAGCCGCATCACTCACTGCACACAGGACTTGGGAGCCGCATGTCACCACTCCCCTCTGATCTTCTAGGTTAGTTCCTGGGCCTGGCTGGTTCCATACACATTCCCATCCCCACTGTCAGCCACTGTGCCCCTGAAGCCTATTTCCTGTTCCCATGGCAGGCTTTATTTCCCTGGTGCTCACCCTAGCTTGGCTGCAAACAAGCAGCTGTGCTGAGAATACTCAGATTCCCTCCAGAAGGTATATGGCCATGTGCTCCACCAAACACCCGGGGCATGCATCTCTAGCCCTCAAATTTGAGAGGAAGAGTAATGGACCAAACTAAAGGTGTCAACACATGCTTTGTTTCTGCCAGAGGACTGTTTTCATCAGCAGGACTCATTCAGAAACAGTCGAGAGAGACACAGGAGTGGACTCAGCACCCACGGTGCCTTTTCCTGGATAAAGTGTCAGGATACTCTCTAAAACATGCTTGCAAGTAGGAGTCTTCTAGACAGACACACTGGCTGGAGAACTGAGTCAGCCTGATTTTTGGCAGCCTTGTGTAAGTTACTCCACACTGGACAGAGTTGGTTAGTGCCTCCTAGACCTTGTCTCCTGCCTACTGCCTTGTTCCAAATATTTCCTAGACCAGCTGGCAGAATGCTACACTGGTGTTTTTACGAACTAGATCAAGCCCTTAGCAGAGCCAGTCAGTTATACGGCTCATCATATTTTGCAGGTCTGGGTTCTGCTGGGTTAGAAAGATTGGGCATATTGGCTAGCACTCACTCTTACAGGAGAAACAGAATCAGGGATCATTCTATGAATCATAATTTACTTCTGAAATGCTTCAATAAAATGAGCAATCAATTAATCCAACTACAATTCTTCCTTGGTTTAGGAACTGCATAGGATGGAATAACAAAAGCAGAAACCACAACAAATCCTTGGTTGCTCAGATCTATAAGCCCTAGACATGCTCCTTTAGACAGAGCAATAATACACTTCCGATATCTATGGAAACTTCAACTTTAAAACTTATTAGTGAGTCCCTCTGTCTTACTTAAAAAGAAAGATTATCAATGGGCATCATCGGGTATTATGTTCCCCACCATGACCACCCACTCATATGCTCATATATAAGTACATCTGATACATCTGGAGACACACAAAACCCCACAACAGGACACGTCATATAAGCGGGCAAGTTGACATTGAACATTGGTGAAAACTGACTAAGAGCTAGGTAATAAAGCTGGCCAATCTGAAATAGTTATGTGAAATAATTGGTATCACACAGAATAATCATTTCACCCCAATGCGCTTTATTTAAAACACATGTAACTAGAGGAAAAATATTTTAAAATTTAAAATACATTTCTAAACTATCAATCAAAAAATAAATAAAATGGAAATTATAACTAAATATTATGTACCAAAATGGTAGGACATAATTAAAAAGGTTCTTAAAGTTTCATCTTAGATGCTTCCATTAAAAAGCAAAGCAAACTTAATGAAGTGATCAACTGACCATAAGGAATTAGAAAAAAGAACAGCAAAATAAACTCAAGAAAATGTGAGAAAATAATAAAAATAACAGCAGAAGTTAATGAAAAAGAAAATAAACATATAATGAAGAGGATCAACAGAGGTCAGAAAAGTAACAAAACATAAAAATCTCTGGAGAAAATAATCAAAGGGGAAAAAGAGAGATATAAAATTTTTTAAATCAGTAATAAAAAGGGCAAAGCTATAGTTGCTACAGAGATTAAACAGATAAGACATTATGAACATGTTTGTGTCTATAAACTTGAAAACTTATGAAATAAACAATATATACAGTTTAAAAAAAACAACTCATAAAAAAATAGAGAACATTAAGAGTCCTACAAGCTTTAAAGAAATTGAATTACCAGTTCAAAATAGTTCTACTACACACACACTTACACACACAGGAACCAGACAGATTTCCAGGAAATTCTACAAGACATTTGAGCACTGGGAAATTCTAATCTTATGCAAGCTATTCCACAGTGGAAAAAAATCATTTGTGATATGCATTTGCTTTCACAACCAAATGAGGATATTATAAGCAAAGAAAAATATAGACCAATCTCACTAATTAATGAATACAGATTCAAAGCCTTTAAAAATAAACATTTTTACAAAACAAATCAGACAGTGAATTAAAAGGTAATTTGTTATGACCAAGTTGGTATTTCCTAGGAATCCTAGATTGGTTTATCATGAGAAGATCAACTAAAGTAGCTCACCACATTAACATGTTAAGGTGAAAAATACTGTATCTTAATAACGGTAGGAAAACTGGATAAAATTTTACATCTATCTAGTGGTTCTGCAATACGGAAGATCTGGGTTCAATCCCCGGGTTGGGAAGATCCCCTGGAGAAGGGAACAGCTACCCATTCCAGTGTTCTTGTCTGGAGAATTCCACGAACTGTATGGTCCACAGGGTTGCAAAGAGTCAGACACGACTGAGCAACTTTCACTTTCACTTTCTTCATGATGTGAAAAATAACAGCAACAACCTCCTTAGCAAACTGGGAATAGAAGGCATTTTCTCAGCCTGATAAAGGGCATTTCAAAAAACCCACAGACATCTCATAACTAACAATGAAACTCTAACCACATCCTTGGTAAGATCAGGTTCAATATAAGGATGCCTGTTTTCATCAATCGTATTCTACACTGTTCTGGAGGTCCTTGCATAGTAAATCAAGAAAAAGGAAAGTTAAAGGACTAGGAAAAAAGAAACAAAAACTTTCATTATTTTGCAGATGATATGACCCCTTACATACAAAATCCCGAAAAACAAAGCTTAACACATCAGGGTTATTTAATAAATGTTGAGAAAATTAAGCAATAAAATAGTCGTGAGGATTAAGTGAGATAACCTATGTTGACTATTTGGTGCATAGTAGTAATTTTGTTAATACTAATTTCCTTCCCCCTAAAATTTACTTTTAGGTATCAATGTCATTTAGGAAAAGAATTTTTAAAGAGCAAAAATTTCACCCCAATGTCCATAGCAGCATTAATTACAATTGCCAAGATATGGAAGCAACCTAAATATCCATCAACAAATGAAAGGATAAAGAAGATGTGTGTCTGTGTAAGCGGTAAATGTGTGTGTGTGTGTGTGTGTGTGTGTGTGTGTGCACATGGAATACTGCTGCTGCTGCTGCTGCTAAGTCACTTCAGTCGTGTCCAACTCTGTGCAACTCCATAGATGGCAGCCCACTAGGCTCCCTCGTCCCTGGGATTCTCCAGGCAAGAACACTGGAGTGGGTTGCCATTTCCTTCTCCAGTGCATGAAAGTGAAAAGTGAAAGTGAAGTCATTCAATCGTGTCTGACTCTTCGCGACCCCGTGGACTGCAGCCTACCAGGCTCCTCTGCCCATGGGATTTTCCAGGCACGAGTACTGGAGTGGGTTGCCATTGCCTTCTCTGACATGGAATACTACTCAGCCATAAAAGGAAGGAAATTTGCAACAATGTGGATAAATTTAAATGGTAATACACTACACACAAATATACAGTTCATGGAATTCTCCAGGCCAGAATACTGGAGTGGGTAGCCTTTCCCTTCTCCAGGGGATCTTCCCAACCCAGGGATCAAACCCAGGACTCATGTATTGAAGGCAGATTCTTTACCAGCTGAGCCACACGAGAAGCCCAAGAATACTGGAGTGGGTAGCCTATCCCTTCTCCAGTGGACCTTCCCAACCCTGGAATCTCCTTCATTACAGGCAGATTCTTTACCAACTGAGATACCAGAGAAGTCCCCTGGTTCAATCCCTGGGTTGGGAAGATCCCCTGGAGAAGGAAATAGCAACCCACTCCAGTTTTCTTGCCTGGAGAATCTCATGGACAAAGAAGCCTAGCAGGCTATAGTCCATGGGGTCACCAAGTTGGACACAACTGAGCAACTAACACACTTTCATAACCAGTAATGGCGGTGGTGTTTGAAAGATCTATGCATATATACATATATGAAGAACTCTTACAAATCAATAAGAAAAAGGATTACTTAGCAGAAAAAATAGGCAACTGACGTGGACAAGTATTCAAAGAAAAGGAAACACAAAACCACAAATATATGAAAAGATGATTCAAGGGGATATTCACAGGGTTCACTGTGGAGCATGCGTATAGCTTGCTGCCTGCTGTAACTGGCTTCTTCTTTTCCTGGTTGCGAAGCGACTGAGGCCCTGAAACAGGCAGCTATGATGGGAGTGGACTCAGTAGGAAGCGCCAGAGTTTGCAACCTTCTGGTAGTGGTGGTGCTGGCCCAATGCTCATCCACCTTGAGGAGAAGACACAGTGGAAGATCAAGGTCTTGGAGATGAATGTTGGATAGTGAAGAAACGACTAATCAAGAGTCCACTGATGTTTTAAAAAATGATGCTAAAACTACAGAAACATTCAGCTCACACCAAGAATTCTACAAAGATAGAGGAAATTATCTGTGGTCTTGTCAAAGGAGAAGCTGTCATACTTCAGACACTACAGTCTTTGCTATGACACTAAGTAAATACAAGGAAAAAGATGCCCAGGATGTCATAATATCACTGACAACTGCAAACTGGTTACAGATACATGCGAAAAAAAAAAAAAATACTCAACTGAAGGAAAGATATGCTCTTGAAGTTGATCAGTTCTTACCAGAGATGAGAAGCACCTTTCCATGGCTGAAGAGCATAAAAAGTGACTAATTTGCTTGCTGAACAAGCTTCCTCAAAAGCTAAATTTTAAAAAATTATGGAAGAATCTGAAGACATGTTCAAAAAAGGATATGAGAATTTATTTGATAAACTCCCAACAGCATGAGATCCCTGCACTTTTGCACTGCATAGGTGATGTACTTATTTGTCAAACTAGTGTTATCCAAATGTCAAAGTGGTGTCCAGGAAATGGATTTTTATGAAAATGTAGCTTTCTTAAAGCATGTAAAGGGGAATAAATACACATATTTAACAAAAATAGAATATCTCAATCCACAATAAGACAACAGCAACATTTCTGTTAAGACTCTCAAAGACACTTAATAATAGCAGTGCTGTAACCAATATTGAACACATTCTGAAAACTAAATATCTAAATGATAGAATGGGTGAACTTTTAGAAAAGTACATGGGCTCTTATAATACTGGTTTAGTACAATCTAGTACTCATTGGAGGTAATCAACACTATCCTACAGAAGATTCTGTAGACAAATATCTTTTAGGAACACAGCTCTTCCATAGGAGAAATTGATGCAAGAATTGCTCATCTGTTCATCTTGCTCTGAAGTTCTTCCTTTGTTACTTCTATGTTTTCAAATATGTCAGGTCCATCAACTGGAAACTCTTTTGTCTCTACTTTCTCAACACTTTTTATTCTTTAAATAGGTTGGAAAATAAACTTAAAGCCAAAATTAGAAAATAACTCCCTACTTTTACAAAGTCAGTTCTTCAGTTTAATATTATCAAATTCTTTGTGAGGAGTCTTTTATACTGGGAAAGTTGATGTAATTTTGAAAAGAAGTTTCATGAAATGGAAATCATGTGCATGATTTTAAGTGTTGCTGTTTTTATAGTACAGATAAATCATGCTGATGGTATCACCATCTCCTGAAAAAAGGCAAGAGATGATTGACTGACATCTTTAATCACCAGGAAAAGGAAAAGCACATGTTAAAACCACAATGAGATACAATTCTCAACATACCAGATCAGCAAAAAAAACTTTAAAAAAAAGTCTGAAAATATCAAATGTTAGCAAGAATGTGGAGCGACAGAGACCCATACATTGCTAGAGAGTGCAGTTGGCCAACCCTATTTCAGAAAATGTGCTATGTGCCAGGTCACTTCACTTGTGTCTGACTCTTTGTGACCCCGTGGACTGTAGCCCACCAGGCTCCTTTGTCCATGGGATTCTCCTGGCAAGAATATTGGAGTACATTGTCACTTCCTACTCTAGGTGATCTTCCTGAGTCAAGGATTGAACCCTCTCCTCTGTCCATGGGATTTCCCAGGCAAGAATGCTGGAGTGGGTTACCATTTCCTACTGCAGGGGATCTTTCTGACCCGGGGATCGAACCCACATCTGTTACCTCTCCTGCACTGGTAGGTTCATTCTTTACCAATAGAACTACCTGGAAAGCCCACAAAAACTAGTTGGTCATTAACAGTACTTTTAACATGTGCATAAATTATGACCCCCCGAATTCTATTTCTAGGTACATGCTCCGAAGAAACCTCACTCACGTGTATTAGTTGTCTATGCTGCTGTAACAAATCAACACAAATTGAGCGGCTTAAAACAATTTAAACTTATTCTCTTACATTTCAGGAGGTCAGAAGTTCAAAAATTAGGGTCAGTAGGGCTGCATCCCTTCCAGAGGCTCTGAGGAGAATTCATTCCCTTACCTTTTCCAGCTTCTGTAGACTGCCTGCACTCCTTGGTTCACAGCCCAATTCTCCATTTTCAAATGAACTTCAAAGCAGTACAGCATCTTCCAAACTTTGGCCCTCCTGCCTCTCTATTATAAGGACCATTGTTACTACTCTGGACCCACCCAGATAATCCATAATAATCTCCCCATATCAAGATCCTTAGCTGAATCACCTCTTCAAAGATTCTCTTGTCTTATAAGGTAAGATATTCACAAATTCTGAAGATTAAGATGTGGACATCTTTGAGAAGCTATTACTCAACATACTACAAAAGTAAACTAGGGAACATGTACAAAATGCTTATAACAGCACTATTGATAAGAGAAAAAACAACAAACCCTAGAAATGAAAGTTTATCCATTATAGAATAGGTAAATTGTGATATATTTATCCAGAGGGATATTATACATCAGTGGATATTATGGCTATGCATTTGGGCAGAAAAAGCAAGAAACAGAAAAATGTACATAGAATGATTCCATTTATACAAAGTTAAAAGACAGAGAAAATAAAATTGCATATTTTATTTTAAAACATACATAGGTGGTGAAGCCATAACACAAAAAAAGCAAGGCAATAATTACAGGGTGGTGATAACAGGGGTAGGGTTCAGGAGGGAGGGCAATAAAATTGTTATGGGGCAGCACATGACCTCAGGGGTAAGGGCAACATTTTACGTTTTCATCTTCATGGCAAATAGATGGGGAAACAGTGGCTGACTTTATTTTTCTGGGCCCCAAAATCACTGCAGATGGTGACTGCAGTCATGAAATTAAAAGATGCTTACTCCTTGGAAGGAAAGTTAGGACCAACCTAGACAGCATATTAAAAAGCAGAGACATTACTTTACCAACAAAGGTCCGTCTAGTCAAGGCTATGGTTTTTCCAGTGGTCATGTATGGATGTGAGAGTTGTACTATGAAGAAGGCTGAGCGCCAAAGAATTGATGCTTTTTAACTGTGGTGTTGGAGAAGACTCTTGAGAATCCCTTGGACTGCAAGGAGATCCAACCAGTCCATCCTAAAGGAGATCAGTCCTGGGTGTTTGTTGTAAGGACTGATTTTGAAGTTGAAAGTCCAATACTCTGGCCACCTGATGTGAAGAGCTGACTCATTTGAAGAGACCCTGATGCTGGGAAAGATTGAGGACAGGAGGAGAAGGGACGACAGAGGATGAGATGGTTGTCCATCACTGACTCGATGGACATGGGTTTGGGTGGACTCTGAGTTGGTGATGGACAGGGAGGCCTGGCGTGCTGCAGTTTATGGGGTCGCAAAGAGTCGCAATGGCACCCCACTCCAGTACTCTTGCCTGGAAAATCCCATGGACTAGAGGAGCCTGGTGGGCTGCAGTCCATGGAGTTGCTAAGAGTCGGATACGACTGAGCGACTTCACTTTCACTTTTCACTTTCATGCATTGGAGAAGGACATGGCAACCCACTCCAGTGTTCTTGCCTGGAGAATCCCAGGGACGGGGGAGCCTGGTGGGCTGCCATCTATGGGGGTGGCACAGAGTCAGACATGACTGAAGTGACTTAGCAGCAGCAAAGAGTCGGACACGACTGAGTGACTAAACTGAACTGAAGTAGGAAGGATGTCCAGTTTATAGCTATTTTTCACTCTGTAAATACATATTTTCTCCCCTCTGGATATGTGATACATTTCACAATTTTTAGGAAAAGCAATGGACAGTAATGAAAACTGAAGATCCACAGCTCTTGTCGTTGCCAATATGTTCAGCACACATCTTGTTTTTACTTTCATTTACAGGGGTCCAGGGGGTATGCTTTAGCAATGTACATGAGCAGTTAACAACCCAACTCTCACGATGTTAATGGGAACACTGCAGCTAAACCACTAAACTAAAACTTTACTCCATGGAGTTATTGGCACTAAAATGGAATGTTTACTCAGAGAACTACACACCTCAATTTGTTCACTTTTCTCGTTCTTTTAGTGTGCTGACATTACCATAGGTTACAGATAACCTATTAAACTGTTCATGTGGTTCTCAAGGCAAGAATACTGAAGTGGTTTGCCACTCCCTTCTCCAGTGGACCACATTTTGAATATTCATTGGAAGGACTGATGTGCAAGCTGAAAATCCAATACTTTGGCCACCTGATGTAAAGAACTGACTCAGTGGAAAAGACCCAGATGCTGAGAAGGATCGAAGGCAGGAGGAGAAGGGGATGACAGAGGATGAGATGGTTGGATGGCATCACTGACTCGATGGACATGAGTTTGAGCAGGCTCCAGGAGTTGGTGATGGACAGGGAAGCCTGGCATGCTGCAGTCCATAGGGTTGCAAAGAGTCAGACATGACTGAGAGACTGAACTGAATCTATTAAACAGAACTGCCTTCCTTCTCTATAGTTCTCTCCACATTGCTCTGTCCTGATAACTTTTATGACTTTAATACTACTGATATGTAATTTTAAGTTAATAATCTAATCAAAAATATAGATTGATAACAATGAGCAATCATAATTTTTTTAAACTATGTTATTTCTCCAACCTCTGATTGGATAAAACCAACAATTAACTATTTTCACACACAAAGCAACCTTTTCTCAAAAGTGGCAGAACCCAATATTTGAGTCCACATGGCAATAGTTCTCCAGTTTCTCCGTAATACTTTGTATGACAGATCTCACTGTCAAAGTACCAAAGCACTTAATTCCCCTTTTAGATCTACTAACTGTCCAATTTCACACCTGCCCTATATCCTCTTCTCTAAGAAAAGACAGTATTTCAAGCACTCCTCTCCTAGATCTTACAACAGAATTAGCTGAGCCAGCTTGGGAATTCAAAGACTCCATTAAACATAAGTTTCTTAAAAGACCCATATTTATCACCTGACAAAAACTTCAATGAACACACAAAAATAATTTTCCCACAAAAGAAGTTTTTGCTTTTATTCAAAAAAAATTTAAAGAAATGGTATCAATATTGCTATCCTCTTCTGTTTCTATAGGGATCCAAATGATGAGAATGCTTTCTTGTGTGAACAAAGGGGACAATTGGCAGAGGTGGTAGTTTTGTCACAGAGGCTCAGCTGGCTTCACATATAACATAAATATGCAATAGTCCTAAAGATACATATAATTAAAATGCATATTACTAATATATTCTATTTTACGTTATAAAAAGTCTAACAGAAATTCCTACAGATACAATTTTGAAGGGTAGATGGCTAATCAAAATAAGCAAACTTGTATGTGTATAGGAAGACACTGAAGTATAGGTAATCCATTTTAGATGATGTATCTTTCACTCTCCATAATGGGGCTCGGTATATGATTCTGCTAAGTAATATTCAGAATAGTAAAAATGATTTTAAAATCCCGAAATGATATAAGATATTCTGCTATGCAGTCTCTAAAATTATTATCAGATCACATAGAATTTTTTTTAAAACAACAGTTAGAGCAAGAAAACTGTAACCAAGCCAGACACAGCTTTTTCCTGAAAAACTGCTCTGTATCAACCTCGTACTAAATCACCAAAGCAGGAAATGAGGGGTAAAAATATCCAAACAATTCACCAACATTGGACTCCAGAGCTTCCAAGCAGTCCTAACACCCATCTCCATTTTGATGTTCAGAATACAAAAAAAACACACCCAAAACACCAATGACAGAAGACCCTGATGCCTTTAATGACTTTGCTACTGTCAGCTGGGAAGAATACCATCAGTGCCGTATGGCAGTGATTTTACATATACAGAAACTGAAGCAATAAGCAGTTAAGCCATGCAGCCAACGGTGCTGAGCCTGGATATTACTAGAGGACTGCGTGATTTTCAAAATCCACTCTGTGGACTCAGATTTTATATGGCATGTGGTCTGAAGAGAAACTTGAACCAACTCTGGTACAGACCCACAGCAGCTAACAAAGGCTTACAGTTGGAAGAAAATTTTTCTGTTGTTTTTTTTTTTTTTTTGTCTTGTGTTCCTAAATTTAGTCTTGATGGAGGTCTTCAGGCCCTTAATAATTCATCCTGATTAATTCCAATCATAGGGCATAGAGTGACATATGAGGGACAGAAACCTGCCTCATCTCCTTGACCTGTCATCTCTAACATCCACCCAAGGGCATCCCTAATATTTGACACCATCTTTTCAGACTGGCCTCCTGCATAAAATAGGATCAGGACAGCTTATAAATTTCCTAGCCACAAATCCCTTAAATTCAACTAAGATAAAAGCAGATGAGGAATAATTCTTACAGATCATATTCTTGCAAATAACTGATTTAAACGTGTACTTCATGCAGTAATAATCAGAGATAATTCAATCTCCTTAAAGCCATCATCACATAGAATAATCACTATTAAAATAATCTTCCATGGGTTGATCATGCAAAAATCAATGCCTCTTGGCCAAGGTTCTTTCATAAATTCCCAAGGAAAGGTAAGTGCTTCTGATGGTTCATGACAGGAAGTCTAAACTCTATCCCTACCTCCTCCAACAGTCCATTGAGGGCTCCGGACACTGGATTTGGACCTGTGTGGCACACAGTAGAAGTTTTAGTTCTGGGTGTTCATTGGAAGGACTGATGCTGAAGCTGAAACTCCAGTACTTTGGCCACCTCATGCGAAGAGTTGACTCACTGGAAAAGACCCTGATGCTGGGAGGGACTGGGGGCAGGAGGAGAAGGCGATGACAGAGGATGAGATGGCTGGATGGACATGAGTTTGGGTAAACTCCGGGAGTTGGTGATGGACAGGGAGGCCTGGCGTGCTGCGATTCATGGGGTCTCAAAGAGTCAGACACGACTGAGCGACTGAACTGAACTGAACTGAGGGATGGGTATCATGTGCTTTCTTGAGATCAAAAGGTAGAAGAGGGTCATGAACAAGTATAGCAGTGGGAAAAAGAAGGCCAAATAAGAAACCTGAGAGGAGCGTGTGAAAGGCAGTCAATCAGACAATCAGAGGGACAAGGAAAAGAGGAACAGTCTAGATACACTCGCAAAGAAGACTGGATTCACATCCACACATTCCCAACATATGGTGGGAGGCATAGAATAGTGGAAAGCAACTCCTGAAACAGTTCCCTGTGGTGAGAAACTGAGACACTGGCCCCCTTGGTATGGGTGGTGAGGAACCCATTCATGATGCTGGAGAGGAAGATTTTATAGTTTTTATTTTTCCTTTTACAGTATAAGTATGAATTATAAACTTTAGACAGATTCTAACTAATATTGTCATGCAGACAATTTCTGGTTGTGGTTCGTGCAATGTGGCCTTATACTATTATAATCATACCTGGTGGACATTAGATATTCAGTGTGTATTTGTGAAGTGGGATTTAAGGAATGGCATGCCTTTGAGAGGAACTAATGCTATTTTCCTCACAAATAGTATCTTTGTGGGCAGATGATTCACACTGATGCCTTATCAATAGCATGAATTCCTTAGGAAATTTCTCCACAGGTCCCTCTCTTCACACTAAGTTCAAGATTTAGCCCAATCCAGTATATAAACACACACACACATGCACACACACACACACACACACACACACACGTTACATATCTATCCATGTATATATATATATACTTATCCATCCAGAAAAGACAAGTCAGGATTCTATTGACACTAAACTTGACTCAAGAGACAGCAGCTCTGCAAAGCAATCTGGTTTTGCAGCAGCAGGCAGTTCGTTACTCTGACTTTCAACCTTGGTCTTCTAAGCCATCAGACAAGCATACAGTAGACAGTGTCACACCAATTATTCCAGCATTGCACGTGCTAGGTTGCCCTTTAACAGAGCTACTAAACAAGACTTGTGATCTATTTAAACTGTAAAGAAATTGAGGTAATTATGGAATTAATTGATTCTTCAGATAATAAAAATGATGAGCTTCTCATGGACCCAGTACCTGGACTAGGTGTTTCACATTCATATAATATTCACAACAGCAATGCCAAGTGAGTATGATTGGTCCCATTATACATTCAAGGAACCTGAGATGAAAACACAAATAACTTACGTCATGTAAGTAATTTACCAATAACTGAGCTAGAGTGCTAATACCTCAAGGATGCTTGAGTCGAAAGCTTGGACTCTTTTTACCATACTATGTTACCTTCAAGAGTTAGCCGTCTGTGTTTGGGGCCACTGCCCATGGTGTTAAGTGCAGCTCTAAAACCATAAAAAGATCTGTCAGTGGTAATAAACAATAGTTTATGTTCAACTTAATGTACTAGAACAGAGTCAGAATACTGTTTGTCTTTTTTCTTGCTAGCCAGTTCAATGCCACAGCCACATTTTTTCTAGTCTATAATTAAATATATTAGCAAAGTTTGACTTCTGCAGAAGGAAAACACAGAATAAATTAAGTATTCCTCTGTAAAGTTTGAAATTCTTGCTTCACGATAAGAAGGCACATCATAACTGCAAATATCTTTCCCCAGGTGAAGCCCATTTCATAGATATGATGAAATAACCAAAGAAAGTGGAGTTAGAATCCTTATTTTAATTTTCCAAAACCAGAAGATTGATATGTAAGTACAATTGCCTGATATATCCCCTGAGTTAAACCTCTGTCCATGCGATTTCCCAGGCAAGAATACTGGAGTGGGTAGCCATTCCCTTCTCCAGGGGATCTTCCCTATCCAATGATTGAACTCTGGTCTCCTGCATTGCAGGCAGATTCTTCACCATCTGAGCCACAGAGAAGCTCTTGAAACTTCTCCTGACCACAGTCATATAGGAAGTTCTCAGGAAGCGTGAAAAACATTGGTGTGATGCCAGAAGTCCTGAATTCCCTAGCTGAGCTTTGGCTCCTGTTTAGATCCAAACTTCTGGGTCATTTAATTTTCCTAAGCCTCCATTTCTTCACTTTTTAAATGGGGAAAATGACTCCTACCTTCCACAGCAGTAAGGATGAACTGATATAGCATAGATTAAAGCATTTTATAAATCATAAATTCCGCACAAATATACCCCCACATTCAGAATACAGAACAGGAATCCAAGTAGAAGCATTAGGAACTCTCCAATTCGTGAATTCTGTCCCCATAAGGCTTGACTGACTTTCTGTCTCAAGTTCTGTGCGATTTCCCTACATGTAATTTCTGGGATGTTATCCCTCACCCGAATTATTATTTCTGATTGCTTCAGTGGGTGTCTCTCTCCAGCAATCAAACAAACCCATGACTAAAGCAACAAATGCCGCAAAAGGATTTCCCTTCTAGTCAAACAGGAAAGAGCAGTTGGATCAATAAATCACTGTTATGGTTATAACACCAATGCCCTACTTACAATTCACCTATAGTTTCCAAAAAGTTTCACAGCAATTTATTCTAGGATAATTTCTTTGCTTATATACTCCAAAGTTCCAGCTCTTTTCTCAGAAACAAGTGTACATGTCACTCTACAATGAATATATGCAGTTTAAGATCTTCAGAGAATAATTATATCTCTGCTTTTAAAATTATCAATATCACTCAAATATCATGGGAGATCTGTTAACAATTTCCCCCAGTTAAATCGTAATGATGTAAACAAATTTTCTCAGTAGGTTTTGGTACTGAGCAGTTGTGATGTTTTTTTTTTTTTTTTAATTTTTAAAATCTTTAATTCTTACATGCATTCCCAAACATGAACCCCCCTCCCACCTCCCTCCCCATAACATCTTTCTGGGTCATCCCCATGCACCAGCCCCAAGCATGCTGCAGTTGTGATGTTTTTTAAACCTTTCATCCTAAAGGAACTATTTATTCATCTTGTACACTCACTACACACCTTCCAGAAATACCAACTGTGTGGTCCATGTCAAAGTTGTCACAACTGGTAAAGAATCCCCCGGCCAATGCAGCAGACGTGGGTTTGATCCCTTGGTTGACAAGATCCCCTGGAGAAGGAAATGACAACCCGCTCCAGTATTCTTGCCTGGGAAATTCCATGGACAAAGGGGCCTGGTGGGCTACAGTCCGTGGGGTCCCAAAAGAGTCAGACACAACTGAGTGACTAAACATCAACAATTGTGAAAAGATGTTGAAGAGCTCATTACTTGTTGTTTACACCACAACAGGCTACAGATCATGGGTCTTAAGAATACAAATTGTGGCCCCAAGAAAACTGGGTTCAGATCTTGCCTCTCCAACTTATTAGCAGTGTGGTCTTGGATGGTGACTTCTCTGTACCTCAGTTACTTCCACTGTGCAATGGACTGATAATAGATCTGTCCTACAAAATTGTTTTGTTGGCTATATAAAGTGCTTAAGATAATGCCTGGCACACAATAGGTATCGTATAAATGTTACTTCTTACCGCTATTACTACTTTGCCTTCACAGGCATTAATGGGTTCTATTGCAAGCAGTGAAATTTCCTGAGGCATCTTGTCACAAACTCTCCAAACATGATACAGTTTACAGGGATCTTTGCCTGTAAATAATCAACACCTCACGTCAATGAATGTGAACATCTGGAAGGCATTCTAACACATTTTTGAACTTTTTATTCTATCAAAGAGACTTCTTTCATGTATAGGACTATTACAACCTTGAATATGTGAGCAAAGCATGAGTATAATCCTAACTATCTCCCATAGTAGTAAAAGTATAGACTCCTGACAAAATTGGATAACCTGGGTTTGCATCCTGGTTCTCCCATTTACTAGCTGTGAAAACCTTGGTAACTTACTAAACCTCCCAAAGTCCAGTTTCTTCAGACATAAAATGTGGGAAGAAGTGGTATTTTTACCGACAAAAGGTCCATATAGTCAAAGCTATGGTTTTTTTAGTAGGCATGTACAGACGTGAAAGTTGGACCATATAGAAGGCTGAGCACCAAAAAACTGATGCTTCAAATTGTGGTGCTGGAGAAAACTCTTGAGAGTTTGGTCTCCTTGGACAGTAAGGAGACCAAGTCAGTCAATTCTAAAGGAAATCAACTCTGAATATTCATTGGAAGGACTGAGGCTGAAGCTGAAGCCACCTGATGTGAAGAGCCAACACATTGGAAAAGACCCTGATGCTGGGAAAGATTGGGGGCAGGAGAAGGGGGTAGCAGAGGAAAAGATGGTTAGATAGCATCACTGACTCAATGGATGTGAATTTGAGGAAACTCTGGGAGATAGTGGAGGACAAAAGAGCCTGCTGTGCTGCAGTCCATGGGGTCACAAAGAGTCAGACACAACTAAATGACTGAGCAATAACAAAACAATATCTGTGTCACAGAGCTCTTGAGGAATAAATGAGAAAACGAAATCTTAGCACAGTGCCTAGCATATGTTATATGCTATTGCTATTCTTTTTTTTTTTTGTGGAGGGGGTCTGGCTAGTTCAGTTGAAAATTAGTTATTTGCCTGTGTACTAATCAAAAAATTCTATTAGCACCTGACACTTTAAGGATAAAATGCAAAGATGAAGTTTTACTAGCAGCAGTAACAGAACTCTTTTCTTGTGCTGTTATAATGTCAGGTTTAGTTCACATGAAGAGGCATTTTGGGAAGCTTTTATTATAAACTTTATAATATAGAACAATCCTGGAGAATTCATCTAAGAAATATATAGAAATATGTTGAGAAGGTGGTTAATAGAATAGAATCATCCATGCTCCCTTTCTACTAATGCTTCTTGTTTGTCTTCATGATGTAAGAATTGGCTCAGAACTTCAGAATGATAGAATCATAGAGGGAGAAGCTCAGAGGATATCTCGTCAGGGAAGGCTGGTAACTGCCTCACTCAAGTCAGGCAGACATGACTTAAACACGGTTTGTCTTCAGCAAAGCTGAGCTCGTCTGTCCAGTGTTGGTCCCTCGGTGACTTTCCTTGACTCTTCTCAGTCTTCAAACCTATCCTGGTCCCATTATTCCTATCAAGTGGTCGATTTATTTTTGTTTGTGTTAACTATTAATTAACTTGTTCACAGCTGATGGGCTCTCAGATGTTTGGAGATTCTTACAGCTGGAAAAACCAGAAATTCTGAGGGAAATTAAGCAATAGTGATAGAATTATAGGCTGCGAAGTTGTCAGTTTGGAGGAAGGATCATTGCCTGATATTTTTTTGCCCACTGTTCCTTTGTCTAGGCCCATCTTGCTTCTGTGGACTCACTAGTGTTCTTCAGTTCAATCGCTCAGTCGTGTCCGACTCTTTGCGACCCCATCAACCGCAGCACGCCAGGTCTCCCTGTCCATCACCAAATCCCGGAGTCCACCCAAACCCATGTCCATTGAGTCGGTGATGTCATCCAATCATCTCATCCTCTGTCCTCCCCTTCTCCTCCTGCCCTCAACCTTTCCCAGCATCAGGGTCTTTTCCAATGAGTCAGCTCTTTGCATCAAGTGGCCAGAGGATTGGAGTTTCAGCTTCAACATCAGTCCTTCCAATGAACACCCAGGACTGGCCTCCTTTAGGATGGACTGGTTGGATCTCCTTGCAGTCCTTGCAGGACTCTCAAGAGTCTTCTCCAACACCACAGTTCAAAAGCATCAATTCTTTGGCACTCAGCTTTCTTTATAGTGCAACTCTCACATCAATACATGACCACTGGAAAAACATAGCCTTGACTAGATGGACCTTTGTTGGCAAAGTAATCTCTGCTTTTTAATATGCTGTCTAGGTTGGTCCTAACTTTCCTTCCAAGAAGTAAGCGTCTTTTACTAGCGTTCTTAGAATGGAATAATTATACAGAAAAACTTTCTTTGATTTTGGACTTGGAGACAAAGAGACTCATTTCCTATCACATAATAGTTGGCTATATCCTCTACTGCAATTAATTGGAAGACCCAGAAAGCAACCATGGAACTAAATCATTTCTTTCCTTAAGATATCAACCAGTGACAATACCAAGGAATGGATTCTCTCCAGCCTTACCAAAGATACATAAAGACAATGGGTAGCTGTGCAAACAGAACTTTATTACAGGCCCCCTAGACTATGCTGCCAGCCAGAGGGCAGCCCCGAGCCCCTCTCCTGTAACATTCTGGAGCAGCCACCCGTAACACAATGAGTGGCTCAGACACGAGCATGTGTGTGTGCTCAGTCGTGTCTGACTCTTTGCAACCCCATGAACTGTAGCCCATCAGGCTCCTCTGTCCATGGGATTTCCCAGGCAAGAATGTTGGAGCCTGTTGCCACTTCCTTCTCTAGGCTCAGACATGAGGTCCATTCAAAACTAAGCAGATCTTGTTACAAACTCTTAATTTTACAGCTCAGAGGCAGAACTGTTTTGTAAGGTTTCTGATCTTTGACCCATAATTAAGATGAAATGTTAGAGCTGGAAGAGTCTTGGAAATCATTTTCCTAGCTCCTCATCCCTCATGTTACATACGAAGGTTCTGAGGCTGGTGTGAAGGGATGGCGCCCCTCACAGAGAACAGGGCAAAACTGGCTGCTTATTTCATTTTTTGTCTTATTTCTCACCTCAGTCAGAAAGGGAGATGTTTACTGGATCTTCTCAAAGCCAGGAGTAGAAGAGACAGTGATACAGGAATGGAGAATCCTAAATCTAACCCTTATGGCCCTGTGGCCTAAAGGCCTCAGTGCTAGCTTCTTAACCTATAAAAGGGAGAGCATAACAGCCAGTCTTCCTTTACCATCAGATTACTATGAAGATCATGCGAGATAATTCTGTAAAAATGCCAGGCTCAATTTAATATTCAGATACCGGAAACATTACTTTTAGTTCCAAAGGTGTTGACTAAGGACCTTAAAAATGGGATTTCTGCAATATACAGGAATGGACAAATTAATATTTACATTGTAATAATAATTATATACATATTATTACATATGTCTCCTTAAGCAAATAGCAGTTTACCAAAAGTGAAGCCATGTAGTTAAAAAAAAAGAAAAAAAAGTCGTCTAATGCTTATTTATTCAAATTTCCTATTACAAATATTGAAAACCTGTCCTATTCTCTAGCTTTGTACATTTATACAGCATTTGAGAATTAGAAACACATTCCTAATGAATGGATTCCTTTATCGAGGATGGGGAAAAATTCTTTCATAAAGCTAGAATGCCAATTAAGAGAATACACACACACACACACACACTTACACACACAAGCCAGACATTATATTCTGCTAGAAATAATGAAGCAAGATGCAGATGTTGAGGTTCAACGTGGCTTTCAGTCAAGAGAAAACATCAGCTCTAGGAAAGACAGTCACACAGCTCACAAAGTTTGGTGGACTTTGCCGTTGATGGATTGTCACAGAAGGGCAGAGGCAAGTGCTGTGGCTGAATTTTACAAATGACTAAGCAAGTTCCAGAGCATTAATACACTGAGGGAGAAGCAATATAATAACAGAGGTGATTAAATCCCACATGCTTCCTGGTGGATTCAGGAGGATGGAAAATATTTCTTTTCAACTACAAAAGGGGGGGTGGTGGGGAAACAGCCCTGCAGGGGACTTTCACCAGTAGGAATTTTAGGTTAACAGAGGCAAAACCACAAATAATCCGTCGGCCTGAGAATTGCTGGCATGGTAACTTCTGTGTTGCTGTTGCTAAGAATTCCTGGTGGATACTAGGCTAAGAGATATGTCAAAAAAATAGTATTTATCATTGTTCTCACTCTAATAAAAGCCTAAATGTTATATACCATGTATTTAAATACCAATTTTCCCGTCGCTTGTTCTACTTATAATGTACTTCAGAGGCAAGGTCTTTTACATTGCAAGGCATTGATCTGCAGGAACTAAATTATAATCATGGGCCCTCGGGGTAGCAGTTTGAAATGTAATTAAAATCTGTGTGTCTTAACAGAAAGGCCAATATTTCATGTATCTGACTTTAAAATTCAAAAGAAAGATCCTAATCACAGGTCACATGGAAGTAAAAAATGAAACAGGTGTTTTCTGAGGGAGGTCTATGAGATTTTAAATTTTGATTTGGAAATGATAACAAAAAACTATTTTCATGTTATATCTGTTTTATTTTAAAGTCAGTAATACCAGTGAGGACAAGAAGAAGACATGGAACAGGGAATAAAGAATCAGGAAAAAGAGACATAGGCAATATGAAGGATGGGGAGGGGAGGACAGGACAAGGAGGAGGAAAGTTGAGAGGGGAAAAGGGAAGCAGTCACACACAAAAGAGACAGGTATGGGGTGTCAGAAGAGAGGAAATGGGGAGCATAAGACAGGGAAACAAGAGAGGAGAGGAAACTGAGGAAAAGGAAAGAGGCTGGGGCAAGCCATTAGCTCAGAGGATTCTGAACTATGCTGTAAACACGCTTGTTGACAATATTGTTTCACTGAACTTTGAAGCAGTAACAATTGTGATCCCTGTCTTTGCAAATGTCATTAAACTACTTACCACAACTGGTCACAGATGACTTTAGAAGAATTACATACTTCTCCAAGGACTGACTCTTTTCTAAGGTAATGATAGATTAAAAAAAAAAAAATCTAGAGTCGGGAATAGAGGCTGACAATCTTGGAGGATGCTTCCTGGAAAGGAGTACAGGCTAAAGAAATATAAATATTTCTGGTTCTCAAGGGGAAGGTGCAAGCAGTGGTGGCGCACTGCTCATACCCAAGGTACTGGGCTCCCTACATGCATGGATGTGGTTTAAATTATCACCCTGAGAGATCCCCGCCTGACCCCACTTTCCCTAGCAAATGATCTGCCTTGCCCAAAAGACATCACTACTACCATTTTAAAAAGTATTTACTATGTATTTACTTGACTCCACTGGGTCTTCACTATAGCATGTAGGATCCTTTTTTCTTTTTAGCTGCACCATGTGGTATCTTAGTTACATGACCAGGGGTTGAACCTAGGCCCCCTGCTTTGGGAGCAGGGAGTCAGTCACTGGTCCACCAGTGAAGTCCACTACTGGCATTTAAATAAACACATGAAAAACAGACTATATCTCCTTTGCTTCAACACTGCCATTATTAACAACATAATCACTCTTTTCTCAAAGCCCCTGGACTACTATATTAGTCATAGTTGATTCTTTTTCTCTTGTATTTATCCTCCCAAATCTGCTAATTCCTTTTTTTTTAAATTGATAATAGATGCAGTTCTTGGTTCCCTGTGCCTTCATCTCTCTAATATTCATAGCCTGGACCACTAGAGTGTTGTGCCTGACCACTTGACCTGGGGACCCTAATCCTTCCCTCTGCTAAGATATGATAGCCCCTTGGCCTATACGTGGCCTACTTCAGTATTATTAGCTAAACCCCTGGTCGTAATTGACCTTGTAACCTGGTACTAGTACAATACCCAGGCGATTTGCCCTTGTAAACCACATTCTCAATTATACTGCTTTTCTTCATTTATTTATAGAACAAGTGTTTGGGGGTTATCTACTACCTGCTAGGCACTGTGCCACACACAGGGGCACTACAAAGCTGTGGAAGTCATAGCATCTGCCCCCAAGGCACTCATAGTTTAATGGAGAGAAAGACAGGAGAGCCAAAATTGAAATTCTCAAACATGGACTAAATAGCAAAAGTCATATGAGCAAAGCGCCATGGAAGTAGGTAGGAAAAAAACTTCCATGGGGAGTTTGCCATCCTCATTATTTATTCTTTTTTTATATAGTTTTATTTAATGACTTTTGGCTGTCCTGGGTCTTCATTGCTGCACAGGCTTTTGTTCTAGCTCCGGCAAGCAGGGGCAACGCTCCAGCTGGTGGTGTGCAGGCTTCTCGTTGCCGTGGCTGCTGTCATCGCTTCTCTTGCTCTGGAGCACACATGGGCTCTAGGGCGCACGGGCTTCAGTAGTTTCAGCTCCCGGGTTCTCAGTGTTAGTCATTCAGTCATGTCTGACTGTTTGCAGTCCGCCAGGACTGTAGCCCACCAGGCTCCTCGGTCCACAGGATTCTCCAGGCAAGAATACTGGTTGCCATGGCCTTCTCCAGGAGATCTTCCCAACCCAGGGATCAAACCTGGGCTCTGATGCAGAGGCTCAATAGTTGTGATGCCCAGGCTTAGTTGCCACGCGTCATGTGGAATCTTCCCGGATCAGGAATCAGACCCCTGTCTCCTGCATTGACAGGCAGATTCTTTACCACTGAGCCACCAGGGAAGCCCCTCATTATTTATTCTTAAAGTCAAACTGTAGGTGCTGCTGCAAAATGGCTTTATGGGTATGATCCAATGAAGCCACAGGGCCCCATGTTGAGAATCCCCCCTTCCTGCCCCACCACTTGAAGCTGAAGCTGAACTTGAGTTTTGTAGGTGAAGTCTGATGGAGCATGCCCCATGGGCTTACACTGTCTGGCTTATCGGTAGATTCACAGTCTCCCACTCTCTGCCTGATGTCCTCTACTTCCTTCTACTCAGGACCACAGCAGGATCTGGTTGTTGGGGGATGTGTTGGGAGGGAAGGTGCCCACATTCTGGTGTTGCCCTCCATTCCCACTGAGGTCATGGGCATAGATACCAGGAGGGTCAAGGGCCCTGCAGTATCACAGGGTAGGGGCAAGGTGCTGGCTGTCCCCATCTCAGGCTGATAGCATCATGGTGCATTCAGTAAGCCTCTGTAGTGATCACTCACTCACCCATGACCCAGGTACAGAGAACATTCTAAAAGAGATTGCAATCTGGTGGCTGGGCTGGGGAGACAGACTTCCCTGACTTCTGCCAAGACCCCCATTTTAATTTTTCTCTGGGTCCCAGAAATTATGTAGCCAGGTCTGGCCCCACTCCTTGACCTTTTAACCCTCAGACCTTTGAGTTTAGAGGCAACAATCTCCTTGGCAAACTTCCTGTCTGTAGAGTCCTATTCTCAAATCCATTCTCAACAACATCAGATAAAACAGCAAAAATCTTCTCCCCCGCAACTCTCAAGTCCCTTTTCCAAAGCCCAACTCATTTTCCCTCTCAGATCTTTCTGTGGACAATTAAGCATGCACATGAGTCCCAGCCTGTGAAAAATAGGAGGATCTGCTAGAAGAGATGGCTACCCACTTGAAGGTCCTGCACGTGGAGCTGCCTGCATGAGTTAGATGGGACCTGTGGCTGGGAACCACACTGGGACAAGGACATGCTATACTTGCTAGCCTTCCTGCAGTTAGGTATGGCTACCTGCCTGAGTGCTAGAGCCTAGAAAATCAGTGAAATGGGAGCAGGAAATGATGTAGGCCATCTCCAGACACTACATCCTCCCACTTCACTTGTCCAGTTCTTTCTCCCCTCATCTGCCATGTTGATGCTAAGGCCAACCTTGGGAGTCCCATGTCGAAGGTGTGAAGACCTAGGAAGGAGGGAATCCTTGGAGGAGAGCCACCTATCAATAAGGAGGAGAGCTCAGGAAGAGTGGGAAATAAGCTTTTGTTGTGTTACCACAGTGACACTGAGCTTCGGAGGTGTATCTGTGAAAGCTGCAACAGTTTCGCTATTAATTAACACATATGCAAAACTTTCAGGAAAATAAATAAAAAATACAAAAGAGAGGAGAAAAATAAGCCCACCACCCTGAGATCACTCTGTTCATATTTTGGCTTATTGTCTTCCAAATAACGCCTTCCTTTCTACAGGTACTATTCCACTTTTCACTGAGTCCTCAAAAGGTAACAAACAGAATTCTAAGCACTTCTCATATATAATTTCATTTAATTCTGACAACCTTTTAAGACAGGAATAAATATTCCCACATTAGGACTGCAGAAGCTAACAACCAAAGAAGTAAAACAGGATGCAACTCTTAGTGGTAGGGCTGAGAACTGAATCCAGTCTGTCTGATTCCAAACTCAACCCCTTTCCTCAGGCTTTTGTTGTTATTGTTAAGATAAGTGGGATGCTACTGTTCTCTAAATATGCTCTGTTCACTTAATAGTTTGTGAGCAATTTCTCTGATTAAATATTCCATTATATGATGTACCATAGTCTATTTATCCAACCCTCTAGTTGGATGTTTGAGTTGATATTTTTACACTATTATAAATAAGACTGCAGTGAGTGTTCATATAAACAAATGTTTGCACATATCCATAAAAATTTCCTTAGGGCAATCTAGAATTGCTATATCAAAAGTTATAAATATTCCTAAGGAAGTACATGATTACTCCCAAATCATTCTACATTGGTGGTTTCTAAAAATGGGAGAAGTTACCCCTGAGGGACATTTGCCAATATCTAGAGACATTATTAATTGTCAAGACCAAGCAAGCATCTAGCAGGTAGAGGCCAGAGTTAAACAGAGGATACTGTTAAACATCCTACTATACACAGGTGAGCCCCTCTTCTCCCTAACAAAGAATTATCCAGTCTAAAATGTCAATAGCGTCACCCGAACTGACATAGTGGTCCCCTCAGTGCATGTCAACCTTAAGATTAAATAAAGATTGTACTAACGTCTCTTCCATTCATTCAAATATGATTTACAAAGAACCTACTATATTCCCTATGTGCCGGATGCTGTGGTAGGTGCTCAAGTAGCATTGAGGAGGAAGGTCAGATCAACACCCAGGAGTAGAGAGAAGTGGCCTGGAAGTCAATTTTGGCTTCACTTGCTAGAGAGAAAGCACATCTATTTCATTTTATACTTTCATATTTTTTCATATCATTTTGCATTAAATTATGTCCATATAATCCTGCATTAAATTATACACACAAGGTCGCTACAAGAAATGATTACTATTGTTATATTACTACATACATGAATGCTCGATCCTAATTATTTTGGGGCAATCTCTAAAGAATAAAATTGGTTGTTTCTTTAACAGAAACCCAAGATCTCAAGTATAGAACATCCCTACGATGACAGTGGCTCCTCTTTGCTCAATTGATCTTTTCATTCTTTAATTTAACATAGTAGATCTCATTTTGATTAATTCAGAGGTGGAAAGATGTTTTCCTGCCCTTTCTATTTTAAAACAGTAGGTACTCCCTGAGTGCCGGTTCCTTTCTGGCTATTCCATGAGACTCACAGCAGGCACGGTAACAAGGAGGGACCAAATCAGCAGAAGCTGTTCCTCTCATTTGCTCATTTAAGATGTGGATGACAAATGAGAGAAGGTAGAGATGCCTGGGCTCCCAGCTGCACCATCAGCCTCCTCTCCAGAGATTTTGCACTCCTCTGCCTGCCTGGTCAATGTCTGGCACACTCCTTGCCCCTGGCTCCTCTCCTCCTGGCATTGCTGCATGAGAGTCTCCAGGCTACAATAAAAGGTCTCCAGGCTGTGGCTGGCCTGGGCTTTCAAAGCCAGTGCTCCAAACAGAGGAAATAAGAGAAGAATCTGGCCCCAGACTCATACTCGAAGGTGGAAAAAAGACGTCAGACTTGACCACGGCACAGAGGGCACACTCCATCACTGAGTGATCCTCTGAAAGCAAAAGGAGGAAGAGGCTAAGGGGCAAAGTGGCTACTCGATAAAGGTGGCCATTAGAGAAGGGTTATAGCTTTACTTTTCCAGAGTACTCTATGCAGAAAAGAATAGGAATCTAGATTGGTTTCCTTAGCAACCCTAGGATAATCTTTTCCACAAGGTCCCAAACCTACAGTTCTTAATCCCATCACAGCCATTATTAAAACTTTAAATATGTAATCATGCACATTAAGTTGCCAAATACCCATAGAAACTATTAGCTCATTAAACTATGTGTAGTCATTTAAATGAAAAATGAGTACTATGTAACTTTTTTAAATTGAAAAAAGGTTAAAACATTCTGATAATCTGACAAAGTAATATATGCAGCAAAAGTACAAAAAGGGTAATGCATAGCACTAAAATTAACACCAAGTCCTAACCAAAAAAACCACAAGATAAAGTCTATCTTTTATTTAGTGAGTAGTCAACACATTTAAAATTATGTCATAGAGTCTACCTAGCTTGATTACAAGAACTGAGATTTAATGTTCATCTACCCTTTAATGTCAGATGCTACAGTTTATTTAGTTCACAAGTAGGAGCTTCCTAGGTGGCACTAAGAGATGTGGGTTTGACCCCTGGGTTGGGAAGATCCTCTGGAGGAGGGCATGGCACCTCACTCCAGTATTCTTGCCTGGAGAATCCCATGGACAGAGGAGCCTGGTGGGCTACAGTTCATGGGGTCACAAAGAGTCAGAGTAGCATGCACATATGTACAGTAGATTCAAATATTGTCAAATCCCCAGGATTTTGAGAATAAAGCTACAAATGATCAATCTGGAGATTTCACATGAGAATTTATTGCCTAGAAATCCAGTGGATAACTTTGGCATAGGCAAAAGTAGAAAAATAAGCATACTGATCAATTGTGGAAAAAAATTTAACACAACATTTTTATGGTTGTTAAATATAGAATATGTACTATGGTCAGTAAATCCTGACAGTCTAACATTCATTTAAAGCATTTGATTGCTTTATATTTTAAAGTAGTCATCACCTGTATATAAGGCATCATGTACTATGTGTGTTAAAATGTGCCCAGAATTCATCTTAATCAGGTATGGTAAGACATGCAGATATAGAAATGACTGTCATGAATGAGGAGGGTTATACTCCCAGATCCCTAGAAATAGGAGACAGGCAGGGCCACATGAGGATGGACCAGAGTCAGTCCAGAGCAGAAGGGGAGAGGGTAGGGCATGGTCCAGCATCTTTACTGATGTTCTCTCTGGAAGCAGCGGGCAAGACAGGTTTAGGGGATGATTTGAGTAAATCAACAGGCTCTGGACTATAGGGGTGGTCCCTAGGGTGGTTCCCAGTTGTCCAAGGCCTGACACTGTCCTGCAGTGTCTTAGGGCGGGCAATTATTGGTTTAATAGATTATTGGTAAGAGTTTGTAAAAGAGAGGAGGTGGGCTCTGGATTGGTTGCTTTGCATATGAAAGGTGCACTTAAAGGGAAGTCATTTGCTATGACCAGGTATTAGCTAACCCTCAGAGGGGCAGTCTCTCCAGGATTAATGTCCCAAATGCCAAGAATACCAATAATGCAGAAAGAAAAAAAGCCTAGATATTCATCAACAGATGAATGGATAAAGAAGTTGTGGTACCGGGGATGATCCAGAGAGATGACATGGGGTTGGAGGTGGGAGTGGGGTTCAGGACTGGGAACTCATGTACACCCGTGTCTGATTCATGTCAATTGGTTTTGCATGGCAAAACCAATACAGTATTGTAAAGCAAAACAAAGTAAAAATAAAAATTAAAAAAAAAAGAAGTTGTGGTACATATATACAATGGAGTATTATTTATCCATAAGAAAGAATGCATTGGGGTCAGTTCTACTGAGGTAGATGAAACTAGAGCCTGTTATACAGACTGAAGTAAGTCAGAAAGAGAAAAGATAGTATATTAACATATATATATATATATAATCTAGAAAAGTGGTATTGATGAATCTATCTGCAGGGAAGGAATGGAGATACAGAAATAGAGAATGGATTTGCAGACACAGTAGGGGAAGGAGAGTGGGATGAATGGAGAAAGCAGCATCGACATACATACTACTGTGTGTAAAACAGATAGCTGGTGAGAAGCTGCTATATAACCTAGGGAGCCCAGCCCGGTAGCTGTGATGACCCAGAAAGGTAGGATGAGGGAAGGGAGGGAGAGTCAATAAGGAGATGATATGTGTATAATTGTGGCTGATTCACATTGTTGCACAGCACAAATCAAAACAACACTGTAAAGCAATGTTCCTCCCGTTAAAAAATAAATTTTTAAAGTTTTTTAATTAAAAATAAGATGATGGGAGCAAATTAGAAATGAAAAAAGAAAGAAAATACAGCAAATACTACCATGTACAGCAGGTACTACCATGTTTTAAGTCAAAGTTCTTTTATGTGCAAGGTCCCTACCAGACTGAGGCCCTGTGAATACATGTTGCTAGACTCTGCAGTTAAAAATATTAATAAAGCCTTACATTTCTTATTTTGCCCTTTTGAATATGCTTTCCAATTACTATCTCATTAGAATCAAATGATTATATCCTCACAAAATACCATATGGGGTAGACATGTCTGAACATTTTATCCTTATGTTATAACTGAAAAAACTAAGGCAGAATTAAGAACAGAATCCAAGATTCCTGTCGCCAAGTCTAGAACATGTTCTCTTACACTCTGATGTGGCTTACAGTTTAACAAAGTGATTAGTGATCTAAGAATTCAATTCTCAAACAAATGGGATTAATCAGGCATTGCAGGGAAGAGGTTCCATAAACTAGACCAATGTCATCTCTTGCCTGAGAGTGTCTTTGGCCCAGGCTGCCTCCTCTAGGATTTCTTCTGGGACATAGGACATCAGGAGTAACCAGAACTGCTTGGAGAGAATAAGAGCGCCAAAGAGAGCATTTCCGAACTTGTTTTCAACAGATTTCAATCTCTGTGCTCTAGACTCATGAAACTCAGTGTTCAATGAAGGATATTCCTACCTGACTTGGTCTCCCTACACATTTACATCCCTGGTGAATAAACTAATATCCCTGCTGACTCTGGATAGTCCCCATCTGGTTCTTCAGATGCCCTTGCCACCTTTCACTGCCCTGTCCTGTAACAGGAGGCTGACTCCTATGACCCACTGTACCGGGGCTCCCTTTGCCTCAACCAAGCCTGGGCTCAACCAGTGCATGGCACTGGCAGGCCATAGAAGGTGTGAGAAGGGTAATCCTCCCCTGGCCCCTCTGGCCCAGGTCGTGGTTCGCCAGTGGCTGAGCTCCTCTCCCAGCCCTGTGGGAAAGCACAGACAGAGCTCTGTAACTCTCGCAGGACTCTGGGAGTTGCACCCTCCTCTTCAGATCTAGGAGTAGCAGTTCATTTCTACAAAGCAAGTGTAGGTGTATTGTTTACTCTTAAACACCAGGAAGGCTGAGGAGGAGGTGCAGCAAACAGCTAAATTTACTAGTGAGATAACTGGAAGGAACAGAAGGGAAAGAGATGGCTTCCACTTGGACATGCCCAGCGGACATCTAATAACTACATCTTGGGAAGAGTAGGATGTAAAATGCAATCATCTCAGAAGTTAAAATTTTTATGAGACCTGTTGAGTATATGAAACATAAGATATGCAATCAATAAACCTGAAAGTTCAATGTTCCTGAAAGGTTGGTCAATATAATACAGAGCTCCATAAGCACATTATAAGTAGGTATAACGTTGGTCAATATAATCCCCCATATCTGAAGATATTTTCAAAGAAAAAATCCTAATGTTTTCAAGACCTAATCCTGGAAGGGGTGTTTTATCTTCAATAAGTTATACTGTATGAATGAGGTCAGTCAGTTCAGATCAGTCACTCGGTCATGTCCAACTCTTTGCAACCCCATGGACTGCAGCATACCAGGCTTCTCTGTCCATCACCATCGCCCAGAGCTTGCTCAAACTCATGTGCATTGAGTCAGTGATGCCATCCAACCATCTCATCCTCTGTCGTCCTCATTTCTTATGAATGAGGTAATCATAGAAAACAGCTGCTGCTGCTAAGTCGCTTCAGTCGTGTCCGACTCTGTGCGACCCCAGAGACAGCAGCCCACCAGGCTCCCCCGTCCCTGGGATTCTCCAGGCAAGAACACTGCAGTGGGTTGCCATTTCCTTCTCCAATGAACGGAAGTGAAAAGTGAAAGTGAAGTTGCTCAGTCGTGTCCGACTCTTAGCGACCCCATGGACTGCAGCCTACCAGGCTCCTCCGTCCATGGGATTTCCCAGGCAAGAGTACTGGAGTGGGGTGCCATTGCCTTCTCCAAATCATAGAAAACTAGAAAGTTCAATTAGCTGAAACAATCATGCCCCAATCTGTTTTTGCTTTGAAGAAGCTGGCAGTAGGCTAGTTGTTATCATTTGGTCAGTGGCAGTCCACTTTCTATATAATATGGTCTCCACATGAAAAGAAGTAAAAGGAAAACAAACAAACAGTGGAGGGGATGAAAAGATGGGGGGTGGTTCCAGTAATCAACGTAAAAATCAATTAATGCAGAAAAGCAGTTCAGATAACTCACCAGTTATCTAGGCTTTATAAACTCCTATTTTCTTAATCTATAAAATAAGGTACAAATAATTAAAAGACGTGCCCAGAAATGAATTTCCTGGTTTAATTGTCCACATTCGCTGAATAATATTAGTTATATTGGCTGAATAGGCTAAAATTTCTGCTTAGAGGTGGTTGAACAACCATATAAAGAGGTGTCAGAGATAATTATTCAATTGAATAGAAAACCTTGTGTTAAGCCCTACACTGCTGAAAAAGTCATGATATTTAGTTCACAGTCAAGTAGTCATTTACATACCCAGAAAGAAGCATATTTAAAGCATTCAGTTCAGTTCAATCACTCAGTTGTGTCTGACTCTTTGTAACCCCATGAACCACAGCACACCAGGCCTCCCTGTCCATCACCAACTCTCAGAGTCCACCCAAACCCAAGTCCATTGAGTCGGTGATGCCATCCAACCATCTCATCCTCTGTCCTCCCCTTCTCCTCCTGCCCTCAATCTTTCCCAGCATCAGGGTCTTTTCCAATGAGTCAGCTCTTTGCATCAAGTGGCCAGAGGATTGGAGTTTCAGCTTCAACATCAGTCCTTCCAATGAACACCCAGGACTGGCCTCCTTTAGGATGGACTGGTTGGATCTCCTGGCAGTCCTTGCAGGACTCTCAAGAGTCTTCTCCAACACCACAGTTCAAAAATATCAATTCTTTGGCGCTCAGCTTTCTTTATAGTGCAACTCTCACATCCATACGTGACCACTGGAAAAACCATAGCCTTGACTAGACGGACCTTTGTTGGCAAAGTAACATCTCTGCTTTTTAATATACTGTCTAGGTTGGTCCTAACTTTCCTTCCAAGGAATAAGCGTCTTTTAATTTCATGGCTGCAGTCACCATCTGCAGTGATTTTGGAGCCCCCCAAAAAAAGTCAGCCACTGTTTCCTATCTATTTTCCACAAAGAATAGCAAGGAGAGAGAAGAAAGCCTTCCTCAGTGATCAGTGCAAAGAAATAGAGGAAAAGAACAGAATGGGAAAGACTAGAGATCTCTTCAAGAAAATTGGAGATACCAAGGGAACATTTCATGCGAAGATGGGGTCGATAGAGGACAGATGGTAGGAACCTAACAGAAGCAGAAGATATTAAGAAGAGGTGGCAAGAATACACAGAAGAACTGTACAAAAATGGTCTTCATGATCCAGATAATCACGATGGTGTGATCACTCACATAGAGCCAACATTCTGGAATGTGAAGTCAAGTGGGCCTTAGAAAGCATCAATAAGAACAAGCTAGTGGAGGTGATGGCATTCCAGCTGAGCTATTTCAAATCCTGAAAGATGATGCAGTGAAAGTGCTGCACTCAATATGCCAGCAAATTTGGAAAACTCAGCAGTGGCCACAGGACTGGAAAAGGTCAGTTTTCATTCCAATCCCAAAGAAAGGCAATGCCAAAGAATGCTCAAACTACCGCACATTGCACTCATCTCACACGCTAGTAAAGTGATGCTTAAAATTCTCCAAGCCAGGCTTCAGCAATATATGAACTATGAACTTCCAAATATTCAAGTTGGATTTAGAAAAGGCAGAGGAACCAGAGATCAAATTGCCAACATCCCTTGGATCACCGAAAAAGCATGAGAGTTCCAGAAAAACATCTATTTATTAACTATGCCATAACCTTTGACTGTGTGGATCACAATAAACTGGAAAATTCTGAAAGAGATGGGAATACCAGACTCTGACCTGCCTCTTGAGAAACCTGTATGCAGGTCAGGAAGCAACAGTTAGAACTGGACATGGAACAACAGACTGGTTCCAAATAAGAAAAGGAGTATGTCAAGGCTGTATATTGTCACCCTGCTTATTTAACTTCTATGCAGAGTACATCATGGGAAATGCTGGGCTGGATGAAGTACAAGCTGGAATCAAGACTGCTTGGAGAAATATCAATAACCTCAGATATGCAGATGATACCACCCTTATGGCAGAAAGTGAAGAAGAACTAAAGAGCTTCTTGATGAAAGTGAAAGAGGAGAGTGAAAAAGTTGGCTTAAAGCTTAACATTCAAAAAACAAAGATCATGGCATCTGGTCCCATCACTTCATGGCAAATAGATGGGGAAACAGTGGAAACAGTGGCTGACTTTGGCGGTGGGGGGGGGGGGCCTCTAAAATCACTGCAGATGGTGATTGCAGCCATGAAATTAATAGACACTTACTTTTAGAAGGAAAGCGATGACCAACCTAGACAGCATATTAAAAAGCAGAGACGTTACTTTGCCAACAAAGGTCTGTCTAGTCAAGGCTATGGTTTTTCCAGTGGTCACGTATGGATGTGAGAGTTGGACTATAAAGAAAGCTGAGCGCCAAAGAATTGTTGCTTTTGAACTGCGGTGTTGGAGAAGACTCTTGAGAGTCCTGCAAGGACTGCCAGGAGATCCAACCAGTCCATCCTAAAGGAGGCCAGTCCTGGGTGTTCATTGGAAGGACTGATGTTGAAGCCAAACTCCAATCCTTAGGCCACCTGATGCGAAGAGCTGACTCACTGGAAAAGACCCTGATGCTGGGAAAGATTGAGGGCAGGAAGAGAAGGGGAGGACAGAGGATGAGATGGTTGGATGGCATCACCAACCAGTGGACTTGGGTTTGGGTGGACTCTGAGAGTTGGTGATGGACAGGGAGGCCTGGTGTGCTGTGGTTTATGGGGTCACAAAGATTCAGACATGACTGAGTGACTGAACTGAACTGAACTGATGGGACCGGAGGCCATGACCTTAGTTTTCTGAATGTTCATCTTTAAGCCAACTTTCTCACTCTCTTCTTTCACTTTCATCAAGAGGCTCTTTAGTTCTTCTTCACTTTCTGCCATAAGGGTGGTTTCATCTGCATATCTGCAGTTATTGATGTCTCTCCTGGCAATCTTGATTCCAGCTTATGCTTCCTCCAGCCCAGCATGATTTAAAGCATTCAGTTCAGTCGCTCAGTCATGTCCAACTCTTTGCGACCCCATGAATCGTAGCACACCAGGTCTCCCTATTCATCACCAACTCCCAGAGCTCACTCAGACTCGCATCCATCGAGTCAGTGATGCCATCCAGCCATCTCATCCTCGGTCGTCCCCTTCTTCTCCTGCCCCCAGTCCCTCCCAGCATTAAAGTCTTTTCCAATGAGTCAACTCTTTGCATGAGGTGGCCAAAGTACTGGAGTTTCAGCTTTAGCATCATTCCTTCCAAAGAAATCCCAGGGTTGATCTCCTTCAGAACAGACTGGTTGGATCTCCTTGCAGTCCAAAGGACTCTCAAGAGTCTTCTCCAACACCACAGTTCAAAAGCATCAATTCTTCGGCGCTCAGCCTTCTTCACAGTCCAACTCTCACACCCATACATGACTACTGGAAAAACCATAGCCTTGACTAGATGGACCTTAGCTGGCAAAGTAATGCCAGTTCAAAGGAGGAAGAGATTATACCCAGTTAAGGTGGAACTGCCAGGGTTCAGAAAGAGTTTCATGAAGATGGGCTTTCAAGGATGAGAGAATTTAAATGGGTGGAGAAAAAGAAAAGGCAAAGGGACAGACTGGAATATACACACAGCAGTCAATGGTCAGTAGAGACCACACTAAGAGTGCCTGGCATGAAGGTTTTACAGTCCCAAGACCTCACCTTGAATCCCAGCTCCCTCTCTTAACAGCTGAGTGACTTTCAGCAAATTTCTTAACCTCTCCAAGCTTTAGTTTCTTCTTCTATAAAATGGGAGTGGTAATAGCTACCTCTGGGGATTGTTGAGAGGATTAAAAGAGGCAATGCCTGTTCTATAGCTAATGCCAGGCTCTTAGTTGGTGCTCCATAAATAGAGTTCTTCTTAATCAACAGCAGAACTGCCGTTTCCCTTCTATCATGTTTACGTTTTTTAAAAATTGATACCCTAAAAAGACATCTAAAAGGTTCCTCAATTTTTTTCACTCCGGTGGGAAAGATCTCTTCAACTAAATTTGCAACAGCCTAATACTATATTTTAGGAAAGGAAACAGAATTTATCCTTAATGTATGAAACACTGTTCAGTCATTGAAACAACCAATTAATAGGAAACTCTTGGAGTTATAGAAAATAAACCCCTTTTTATGCCAGGAAAATTTCTTAACAATTTTAATCCTAAAAATAAATAAATAAACAAATAAATTTAGCCTGAATGCCTATGAATGACTGGAAACCAACGTTTCTCCCAAAATATTAGAAATCCAACCCACTATTTATGAGTAAACTACTTCTTTTATGATTCAAATTCCTCTTTCCAAAAGAATGTGGTTAAATGCAAACCATCCTTAAAATAAGTGACTAAAGTAGCGAGTAATGGACTCAAATATCTTGTTGACTTTCCTATGAAACAACTCAAAGCTTTTTTCAGTGGAAAGCTTCATATGACTCCTCAACACTATATTAAACATGAAACACTGACTTCCAAATTCAGCCAGCTTGTAAATAAACAGGTGACCTCAACCTTAGGAACCAAAATAAATTGGTCAGATTAGTAAACATTTAGCTTATGGGTTGGGAAAAAAAATTAAGTTAGCCTTAAATAACTTCTCCATGATTCTGTAGGAACTGTACTTTTCTGTGACCTCTCCTCATGTTCAAAGCAGCAAATGCAATTTGTCACTGTGTTTATCATGATCGTGTGTCTGTCAGGAAGAGCAGCTGAAATAGCAAATGTTTCCTGCTTCAAACACAAAATCAATTCTCGTTCTGGGCTAGTGAACATGGTTATCGACTTGAGGGAATTTTTAAAACACCATGTAGAAAGCTGAAACAAGATTTCGTGAAACTCCTTTGTAATTCTAGTGTGGGGTGAGATGAACATCTGCCTTTTGAGCAAATCTCAGCAACTCAATCACAGGGCTGTAGACCCATGTTGGTCAGCACTGGCTTATCAGGAAATGAAGCATATTCACCACTGAATTTTCTATACACATGAAATTGATCCCTCCTGAAACCAAACACTTTTAAATGTATTATTTCAATGAAAATTATTCTAAAATAAAGTGAACAATGACATTCTGTGAAAAGGAGTTATTATATATCACTTTATTCCTATTTTATATATGTTAATAATAGCAGTATAGTACAATGCATTCTTAAATATAACTTTCTGCATAATTTTTTTGTTTGGTTTTTTGTCTCTTCAGGGAGAAGCAATCAGCTCTCCTTTCTTATATCATGAGAAGGCAAAGCAAGACCTGAATGAGCAAAGATAGGGAAAGAGGCATCCTGGCAGAAAGGATGAAAAACACAGAAATAGAAAAGCACTATTCGGGCATTGAAAACAGCACAGAATTTAATGAGGATGGAGCTGAGGCCATACAAAAGCAGTAAACACTAGACTGGAATAAAATTGAACTCTTCCACCTAAGACTCAGTGCGACTCAGAATCAGGGCTGGCCTCATAATCATGTGACCAGTGCAATTGCACGGGGGCTCCCTGCTTGAGGCTTAATGCTGTGGCTGTGTGAAATTCTCAATAATTTTATCTTTGAAGTCATGCTTTGTAAATGAAGTCCAACAGGACAATGGTGTATGAGTCCAGAGCTCACAGTCAGTCTCCCATCCCACTGCCTGCCTACGACTGGTTCTTGGCCACTGATTCTTACTGCCTGGTACCCCAAGCCCCACCCAGTATACCCCTTGTCAGCCCTGCCCTGAGACCAGAAGCCCCAAGCAGTTGGAGGTGAGGCCCAACTGATTGGCCATTGCCCTCTGCTCCTGGCTGGGGTCGGGGTGGGATGGGACAAGGGTCAGGTGCATGCCCCACTCCATCATGAAGAGGAACAGGGCGGTGGTCATCCCCACCCAGAGCTGGCAGCTCTACGGCACATTCAGCAGGCAACTCAAAGGGGCCTCCCGCTCACAGTCAAGGTACTGAGAATTTCTCAGCATGAAAGTTGAAACCACTTGAGGGTCACACATCTGCTGTGGGTTGGGGCAGCAGACCCTTGGGAAGGCAATATTGCCTTCTCCATCTCCAGCCAGGCTCCTGCTTAATCATTTTGGCTGAGCTCCACAAATTATGTAGCTGGCTCCACTTAAAATCTCTACTCATTCAAGCTTCTCTTTCTATTGTTAATGACAGCATTACCCTTCTCCATATTTCCCAGGTATAGAATCTGAGTCATCACTAACTTCCCTCTCTCCTTGCCCATATTCACACCTGCAGGACATCCCCACATAATTCTGCTGTCTTTTCCTACTTTTCGTGCTTTAGTGCAGCAGTTCATCTGGCTCCACCATGCCGTCATAATAATTCCAAATTATTTTCACAGTTTTGAGCCTCTCCTTGTTCAGTCTATTCAGCCACTGCCACCAGGTTACCCAAAACACCATTCTGACCATGCTAAAAAGTTCTCAAATGTTTCCTGTGGCTTACTATTGTTGTCTTTGTTTAGTCAACTAAGTGATGCCCAACTCTTTTGTGACCCCATGGCCTAGAGCCCTCGAGGCTCCTCCATCCATGAGATTTCCCAGACAAGAATACTGGAGTGGGTTTCCATTTCCTTCTCTAGGGATCACACCTATGTCTCCTGCTTAACAGGGGGATTCATTACCATTGAGCCATCTGGGAAGCCCCATGGCTTACTGTTAGGGAAGCCCAAATTCTTCAGTCAGGTGCTCAAGAGTCTTTCTTTTGCCGTCACCCTACTTTTGCATACTCATCCTGTAGCATATGCAATACTTTGGCCAAATTAAACCACACGCTCTCCTCTATACACATTTTGGGTTGCCCGGTATTGTGTTTCTGCTGAGGTCCTTTTGCTAGACCTGGATGCCTTTTCCTACTCCACAACTATCTCCAACAGTGAAATCTAACCCTTGTCCCAGTTTGAATGACACCTCCTCCATGAAGTCTTCTATAATGAGCCAAGTCACAGTGTGACTCCATTTTCCTCTGTAACTAATGCCATTCGGTTCGTGTCATTTATTTAGTACCGCTTGGCATTACTTGTTCATGAACAGTTCACAACCTTGTACTTGGAAGTGCCTGGAAAGCACGGAGCCAGTCCTCTTACCTCTGTACACCCACAGGCCCCCTAGCTGGGGCTTAGGCGTGACAGGCACTCAGTGCATGTTTGTTGGAACTGGTGAATAAATGAATCTGTTGTGTAAACAGATCAGGTTTTCTGAAAGCCTGGCACACCTGGTTAACTCTTCTGCGTCATCCCCTTTACTCCTCTCAGCTCACCTAACAAAACATCCTGACTGGTTTTCAAACCCAAAGCCTATCAAACACCTGTAGCATCATTACCAACACTAACTAAAATATCATCTCACACTTTTTATTAATGTTTAAAGTGCTATCCTCTGAACGCGTAGAATAACTTCAAAGAGAACACCTGTTATTTGAGTGCTCTTATTTTCAACCTCTTGAGGGCAATTTTTTCATTACTATATTAAAGTGGGTTGTTTAATAACTTATAGCTGACAGGGGAAAAGGTAGCTTGCAGTCACTATGAGCTACACTGAATATGTAAGAGGAATTTTTTTTTTAATTTGCAATTCTTTGTCTCCTAATTTCAAGGTGAAATTAGGACTAATTGAGGAAAGTAATGAAAAATAATGAAATAAACTAAGGAGTATTTTTGCTTTCAAAACTTTTACTCAACTTTAATACCTCATTAGTCTACTCTTGACTTCAGGATGCCATGCTTATTATCATAATGTCATAAGCATTTTCAGTGCCTTTCTCTCATCCACATACTGAACCTCTAAGGGGATCATCACTTTTATTAAATAATTAAATTTTCAGATTCCATGTGATAAGTTCATCTCCTGAAGGAAAAAAGCACACTCGTTGAACCTAAGCAAGAAATGCCTTACAAATATAGTTAATAAAAAATCAGAGAGGATAGTTATATTTCCACATAGGAACTTCAAGATGTTTACATATATGATCAGAATTACAACAATATTTTGATAAGAGAACATGCATTTGGAAGGTTGTCAGTTTTCATTAAGAGAAATCTATAAGAGCAGGAAATGGAAAGGATAAGGGAAAATACTATAACATGGGAAGGATGCGATATCAATACAACACTATAAAAAGTTTTAAATTGCATGAGCTCTAAAAGGAACAAAATGTAGAACTTTTGATAGGATAAGATATGGTCAAGAATTTTCAATCACATTTAGAGTAATCTTAAGCAGAGGGTGAAAGACTAGACATTTCCATATTCCTTGAATGAAAAGTTAGTTCTAGAATATTTAATTTAAGGGTGGAATATGACTTAAGGAAAGATAAGGCTGGTCAATATGTGCTGAGTTCATATCTCAGCCCCAGATAAGAAGAAAAACAATTAAAAATGAGAGAAAGAGGAAAAAGAAAAACACTAGTAAACCAGATATCACTGTTGTCATCATAAACTGTTACCATTTCCTGAATAACTGAAATGTGCCAGGTACTGCTGGGGGGGCTTTAATGCAGCATCTCACTTTATTTTCAAAACAATTATCTTTACTGCTGCTACCACTAAGTCACTTCAGTTGTGTCCAACTCTGTGCAACCCCATAGACGGCAGCCCACCAGGCTCCCCCGTCCCTGGGATTCTCCAGGCAAGAACACTGGAGTGGGTTGCCATTTCCTTCTCCAGTGCATGAAATTGAAAAGTTAAAATAAAGTTGTTCAGTCATGTGCAACTCTTAGCAACCCCATGGACTGCAGCCTACCAGGCTCCTCCGTCCATGGGATTTTCCAGGTAAGACTACTGGAGGGGGGTGCCATTGCCATCTCCGGATCTTTACTACAGAGGTGTTATTATTCCCATTTCACATATGAGTAAATTGAGACTCAGAAATCAAGAAATTCTCCCAGAGTCACACTAATGGTGACTAGTGTACCATAGTAAAGAAAAAAAAGTAATTTTATCAAAGAAAAGTAGTGAAATAAAAATGAAGAAAAACACACCAGGACAAAAAAATATATTTTGAAAGAAACCAATGGAGAAAGACAAGAGAAATTTCCTAAGCAGATCAAAATGAAGACAAGGAGTGGATCAAGATCTCAAACTCTATAATTTTTTAACTTTTTCCCTTCCTGTCTTTGGCCAGTTCTCCCACCAACCCAGTCTTTACAGCCATCATTACTACCTGGGGAAGGTAAAAAGAACTCTTCATTCTCAATGTCAGTTTCCAGTATTAAAAGGTAACTCTGCTTTACCCTCTGTCTTCAGAATAAGAGTAGGGCCCAGAAGAAACATCCACTTCTGAAAGCCTGATTTTCTATGCCTGTGATAACACCTCTAGCAAAATACTAGGCAGCAGGAAGACAAGTTAACTGCTGAGGAAACTGAGAATTATGCTATTGAAGAGAAGACAGTATATATGAACAGTACTAAATAAAAGTTAGGAGCTAGCAGAAGGGAGTAAAAAATAAAAGCTACAGAAATGGGAGAAAATCAATTGGGGAAGAATAAGAAAAGTAAAAGCAATAGAGAGAAAAGGCTGCAATTCCAGGCTATAACAAGCATCATTCTACCAGGAAGGGATTTTTTTCTTCACCCAAGCACACAATAAGGATGTGGAAATAATGAGAACGAAAAGTTTGTGATTGTTCAACTTTTTACAGAATCTTCAACATTTCAATTATTAAATGTTTTTATTTCTTCCCATGGTTTTCTAGGGTTATAGAGAAATAGACACCTATTAAAGATCACCCATTGCTTGTCTGTCCTAAACTGATCAAAGTCTTTAAGAAGGATATAATGAATAATGAATCTAATCAGTAAATAAGTTAACAAAAATGGTATTGTGATAGGCATTCCTTAACATTAAAACATTATATTGATAGACATCCCACAAAAACAAGAAACTTGGTTTCAAGACAAGCTCCTCAATTTTCTATGTAATATTACCAACTTTCAGATGAAACAGAAAAATATTTACTTTTAGGGTCCTTCCCACCACTTTTGCTATTCTGAGCAACAGCATCAAACTCAAGAGAAACCTGCAGCTTTATTAGACAACTAGAAGTGCTCATCAAATGACAACAAAACTTTCATGACCAAGGAATAGAGCTGTCCATTATTATGAACCCCAAAGAAGTCTCCTAGAAAGTGGCATCCGGGTTCATTATGTTCAGGGAAGTGATACTGAAGAAATTAGAATGGACTGACTTTCAGAACCATGATCTAACAGCAAGTTCAAATCACTGTGAAAATGAAAGGCTTAGAAACACCAGACAACAGCATGATGGGCTTCCTTCTCTACCTGAATCCAGCACATTCACCATGCTCATTGCCTTTGGAATTGCTAGACAATTATCCATTTTTCATTTGCTTCACAAACTAAAAACCTACTTGCTCAGTCAAGAGCCCACTGCAGATAATGCTGGATTCAAACCTAAATAACTCTTCAATTTGTCCAACTTCTCTCAACTCCACAACAGAAGCAGTTAGAATAGGTGCTAAAAAAAAAAAAGGCATAAATGGATCTGAGGCCCATTCTTCCCTTGACTTTCCTCCTCTTTTCTTCATCTTCCTTACCTTGGAACTCATGTAAGAGAAGGGGCTAAGGAAATAGCTAAGCACTTTGATCCCCTCCCAATCTGGAATGAGAATGAAATGCATTATGGTCCTCAAATGACATCAGAGACACCAATATACCCATTTTCTTCAGACTAACACTGGAATTCTAGAGTAGACATCTTCTTCCAGCACCTAAAAAGAAATGCATCCTAAAACCATATACTGATATTCTTAAAGACAAGGTCCCTTGACAAAGAAACACAAGGTATTACTGGATACAAAAATGTATCCTTGTGTGTTATATGAATTTTCCACAAGCCACTGTGTGTTAGTAAAAGACCATTCTATCAAAGAAGGTATAGTAACATTCAAACTAATCTAAACTCAGAAGGAATCTAAATAGCAAAATTCATACAGTAAAGAATCTAAGTTAATGTGTTTGTGGATGCCCATGGGTAACAGAAGGCTTGGCTCCCAGACCAATGGGGCTCTGGAAGGGGACAATGCAAAGTCCTACCTGGTAGGCATCAGGAATGTTGACCGTCTCTCCATGCTCCCCGACATAACCAATGATACCTTTGCCCCAGGGGACCTGCACCTCGTTTGAGTTTTCTGTGCTGCTGCAGGGCAGCAGTGGGGTTCCTGCATGCACGTCAAAGAATTTGGAGACCAGGCTCTTCTTGCCAGCAGCCGCCCCTTCCACCAGGAAGAGAGAGCAGCGGTCTGCGTCCACCATGAGGCAGACGAAGATGAGGATCTTGTAGCTCAGACTGGTAAGATCAAGGTCATTGGAGATATCCTTGACCAGTTCCAGGAAGAACTGTCGCTCGTTATGCTTTTTGAGGTGGCACTTGTAGTCCATGGCCGTAGGGGGATACTGAGGCAGATTCACCCGAGATTCCAGCAGGGCGCTGAGAATGTGGGCGGTGGTGGGGGGCAGGGAGCTGGCCTTCCGGAGGAGCGCCCTCCGCCGCACACTGCTCAGGGGCTCCTGGGCCCGGGCGGTCACTTGTTCATCGTAGGTCCTGTTCACGTGGATGGCCTTGGAGCGGGCAAAACTCTTCCTCAGCTCTTTCTGAGAAGCTCTCCGCTGCAGGCTCTCATCGCCCCGGTTGCCACTGGCCCAGCTGGGACCCATGGGGGCCCCCCTACACTCCCCGCCGCCCGGGGTGGGCTGGCTGCTGGCAGAGCCGTCGGGTCCGGGGCCACCGCTCACGCTGGCGGCCGGGGTGGGCCTCGGGCCTACCGCCCCCTGACCCTGCCCGTGCCTCTGCATCCACTTCTCCACCATCTCCTGCTTCCCCTTCCGCATCAGGTAGTCTTCCAGCAACTCTGGGTGCCTGTCCAGGAAAGTTTCCACCTCCCCAAAGTCCAGGCGGGAGGCCGTCATGGTCCCAGACTCGGCTTTCCCTCCGCCTCTCTACACCGGGACCAAACGAGCCTCTGCTCCGGCCTCTAGCTGGTCCTGCCCATGGCTACCCCACCAGGATGCCGGCCCCGAGCTTCTGCCACCAGCGGAATCCCAAGGGGCTGGGAGGCGCCCGTTCCTTCGGGCTCAGACGGCGGCTGGCAGGATCCCCACACCCCGGTCCTGCTACTTGCGCGCCGCACAGGTGCCCCCACGGCGCTGCTGCCGCGGCTGCGGCTCGCGCTGAAAACCCGAGCGACCGCGGCTCCCGCTCCGCCTGCCGCCGCCGCCGCGGCTGCCTGCACCGGATGAGTGGACCGCTGTGGACGCGAGGCAGGGCAGGACACGCCCCTGAGTGAGGCGCGGGTCCCCCGGGGAGCAGACGGCGGGAGGAGGCAGACGCGAGCTCCAGCCCCGCCAGCGTCCCCGGCCGGGATGCCCGGCGGTTCCTGGAAGAGTCCCCGGCCGGCCGGAATCGGCGCCCGGGAACACGACCCGCAGACTCCTGACTGGGACAAGATTAGAGGCGAGGCGCACCTCGTTCCGTCCCCCTCCGTCCTTCCTTACCCCCCCAGCTCCCTCTTCCCCGCGCCTCAATCCTCCAGCGTTTCACGGAGGCCCCGCGGGAGCCCAGTGGGAGCCCAAGTACTAGGAAGTGTTTATGTTTTGCAAGGATCAGACCCAGACGCTGACTCCGAGGAAATGAGGATGCTCAGAGACAGGGGGATTATTTTTCTGGGATGTGACTGTGAATTCTTGGCTCCTAGGCTTCCTGGGACTGCCCGCTAATACTGCCCAGCTCCTTGTGGGTGTTCAGTAAATAGGTGCGGAACTGGATTTACGGAAATTACTACATGAAGTTCCCCGTCTGAGCAATTGATGACTTTAACCAAATTCATGGACCCGGGGTTGGGAACAGGAGGGTGGTACACGGAAGGAGGCTGTAAAACACAGTCCCTTGGATTCGGAACCCTGCCCAGCGGGAGCACGTGGAAAAGTAGACTTAAGGGCCTCGGGGCTTCCTTCCAAGTCAGTCCTGCACACAGAGTGCCTACTCTTCTTTTCCTGAACGACTTGCCATCTCCTTCTTTCTCCACTGAGTTTGGCAAAGAAGGCAAGGCTCCCTTTAATTTCAGTATCCAAGGGCTGTGGGTAAAGTTTTCTCCTCTGTAGGAGGCTTTTCTTTCTCTAGCCCATGGATTCTCCAGATCTGGCTAGTCTCAGCTAGTTAGGCTAAGAATGACACCAGGTTCCCCTTGGGCGTTTTCCAACCTACTTGCTAAGCTTGGGTAATTTCCTGGCAAACAGACTCAGCCTGGTGACCCCTTCTTGAAGGCCAAGGGTCTTCTCTTTTGTGAGAAACAAGAGCAGATGGAGAACCATCTAGTTCCCTGGGACAGCAGGACAATCTAGACGAGCTCTTACAGAACACCAGCAACCAGGGTAATAGAAAAGCTGCAGAGGAAACAGGTAGTGACATTTTTATGGGGCTTCCACGTGGCGGGACACGCAGGTGACCTCCACAGAAATAAAGCTTACTCTAGATGATGTCCTTGCAGCAAAAACAAGCGTACCGAACACTTGCTATGTTGATCACTTTAAACTAACATGTTAATCTTCACAACAAATTTATGATGTGAGGGCTCTTATTATCTTGTTCTAAAGATGGGAAACTCTGCCAAGTTGTGTAATGTACCCAGCGCACAGAGTGAGGTGGTGCCAGAGCAGGGGTGCAAATCTACTGAGGTTGGCTCCAGAGTGAGGCACACTCTCAGCCACATCAGTGGGTTGTCTCCCACCTGTGTCAGAGGAATCCTAGCTCTGCTGGTAACAAAGATGCAGGGGCTGGTGCAGAATGATCTCTAAACATTCCTCTCACAGCCACGGGAGGAGCAGAGAGGGAGAAGAGAGGCACTTGTTCAAAAATTCCAAATATCCCAGCTTAGTGCTATGATTAAGGGCACAGCCTTGACACTGGGAATGCAACTGTGAACAAAGACCCTGCCTTCATGGAGCTTACATTATGCTGGGGAGGCAGCCAGTCAACAAATGAAATACATACAGTTGACCCTTGAACAGCAGATCCACTAAAACACTGTTATTTACCAGCAGTAAATACTACAGTACTACACAGTCTGGGGTTGGTCAAATCCATGAGTGCAGAACCACTGATACAGAGCCAACTATAAGTTATAGGTAGATTTTCAACTGCACAGGAGCCAGCACCCCTAACCCCTACTTTGTCCAAGGGTCAGTTCAGTTCAGTCGCTCAGTCATCTCCAACTTTTTGTGACCCCATGAACTGCAGCACACCAGGCCTCCCTGTCCATCACCAACTCCCGGAGCTCACCCAAACTCATGTCCATCGAGTTGGTGATGCCATCCAGCCATCTCATCCTCTGTCATCCCCTTCTCCTCCTGCCCCTGTCAACTGTATACAAAATCAGAATTTCAGTGATAGGTGCAATGAAGAAAAACAAAACTTGGCAAAGTATTAAATAAAGTGATGAGGTGGTGAAAAGGTCTCTACCTGAGTAGAGATCTGGTAGAAATGAGGAAATGAGCTACGCTAATATCTGTGGAAAAGAATGTACCAGGAAGTGTGCGGAAGTTGTGAGATGTAATGTGTTGGGAGCATTTATGAAACAGCAGAGAGATAAGTTAGGAGACAGTGAAGCAAGCATAGAATATTGGTAGTTGGGAGCTGCAGACTGCTAAGGGGATGGGTTGTGGTCAAGAATTAAATGAGGTAAAGTTCTTAACACAGTGCCTGATACAAATAAAGTGCTCAATAAAGTCCCCTGTTGTATTACGTTTATTCTTATCATTCTTATTCTCCTAAAATAATAATGGGGCTTCCCCAGTGGCTCAGCGATAAAGACTCTGCCTGCAATGCAGGAGCCGCAGGAGATGCGATTCGATCCCTAGGTCAGTATTGGTGCCTGGAGAATCCGTGGACAGAGGAGCCTGGCTACAGTCCATCCGGTCACAAAGAGTCAGACATGACTGAAGTGACTGAGCGCACACACCCACAAAGTAATAGTGTACGGCCACGTCTCTGGTAACCTGAGTGACTCGTCAGTAGAGATGAGCGGAGTGGTACACTGGAGCTGGCTTGCAGGGGCTCACAAGAGCCTGCTTTAGCATCTCTCCAACTTCATGTTCAGTGACATCATGTAGCTTGCAATCAGCCATGACGGGAGTATTTACACCATGAAATCAACAAATGCTATGAATCAGGACTTCCCCCGCCCCTGGCCCCGATTGCTAGTTGTTAAATGCCTGCTAGAATTCAGAGGAAACAGTTCAATTGCCCACCACCTGATGAATGGATCAATAAAATGTGGTATACCCATACAGTGGAAAAAATGTATATGTAACAAATGAAATACTAAAATATGCCACAACTTGAATGAAGCTTGAAAACCTTGTGCAAAGAGAAAGAAGCCACTTACAAATGACCACATACTGCATGATTTCATTTATATGAAGTGTCCAAAATAGGCAAATCCATAGATTAGTGGTTACTAAGGGATGTGGGCAAGGGAAGACGTAGGAAAGTTGGAGGCGGGGGGTAACCACTAATGAGTATAAGGTTTTTGCAGGAGTAAATAAAATGTTCTGAAACTAAGTGTGGTGATGGTTTCACAGATCTGTGAATATACTGAAACCACTGACCTGTACACTTTAAAAGGTTGAAGAATTGTATGGAGTGTGAATTATATCTCATTAAAGCTGTTATTAAAACAACAACAAAAGCCATTTACCAGCACTCAACTGGTGAGAATAGAGCAGCACTGCTGTGCAAGGAGGCAAGAAAAGCAATGAGCTTCAAGGATGGGAGAGAAGCAGACCACCCCTGGGCTGCCTGGAAACAGAGCTTAATAAATGGACATTTCCTCGGTTCCATCTTCCATGTATTCATTATGTAAGCACTTGCTAAGCATGTATTATGTTCCAGGCTCTGGGAACAAAAGATGAGCAAGACGAAACCTCTGCCTCTGATTGAGAATCTCAGTCTCCTCCGCCAAGAGGAGTGGGCGTAGAATACTGGGAAGGGTAGGAGGGGAAACTGAGCATTTCTGGCTGGGTTTTGAATTGGCTGGAGCCTCATTCCCTGCTTGGCTCATGAAGTCACTAAAGGAGTCGGTTTGAGGAAGACAAAGCAAAGGTGGCAGACAGCACGATTAAGATGGTCTGAGGCTGTGGTGGAGGGCGACACAGTAAGCTGTGTGGCAATACGGCCCATTGCCATTTCCTCATCACGCTCCATTTGTAGGATAGCATATGCTCTGGTCAAGATTCCAGCGGGAAGCAGAGTGCACTCGAAGTAATTCTAAGAGGGTAAATTCACAAAGGGACTCATTACAAACGGGAAGTATATAGGTAAGCCACAGCGACCGTGAAGGGACTGGGGCTCACAGCCACAGGGAAGTCACCTCCCCTAGACCCGATGAGAGCAGGAAAGAGGCTTGCAGACTGACTAAGCCTGGAGAGAAGCAGTGGCAGCCGGTCAAATGACATGGACAGCTCAAGCTGACCTCAAAGGAGGGATATCAGGAATAAATAACTTGATCTTCTTCTTCCCCGTCTCTCCTATCCTGACCAGAGCCAGCTAGAGGCTAGGAGCTTGTGGATGGAATCCATATGTCATCCCACCTGGGCAGAGAGTAGAGCAGGAGTTGAGTAATATCTGGAGGGGCAAAGGAAAAATATTTGGCCCAATATGGAACCTTGAGGAAGTCTCTTCAGGAAATACTGGATGCTATAACTCCGAAGAATTTTCTGTATAATTCTGCCCTCTTCTGCTCCCTGCTAATTCCATCAGAACTGTCTATAATATACCCTACACCCACATTTGCAGTCAACAAAACCCTCTATGGTACTCACCCTGAAAAGATATGATATTGTGAAGAGAGATCAGTCATCTCAAGGGAGAAACTCTGCAGGCTCCTTCCCTATCTATACTTCCACCAGACTAGAAATATCGACCAAGCAGCCCCTCACTGGACTAGATCAAGGGGTCTTCCCTTCCTATTCCTTTCAAGAATAACTCATTTTCAAGTATAACTTGATCATTACTTTATCACTGTCATTATCAATCAGCATTTACTGAGCAACATGCAAAGCACTGGGTTACTTCCAAGGTAACTTTTGTTATTCGAAAGCACACCCATTAAATTTTAGTACTGGATGAAACCTTAGAGATCATCTAATACTCCACTTTGATTTCACGCCTGTGGAAATTGAGATTCAGAGCAGATATCTAACTCTTCCAAAGTCACCAGCCAAGTACAACCTCTGATCTGCCCTTGGTTCCATCCCACCTCTACATCCAGAACTCAATACCAACCTCTTGAAGCCAATGAGCTTCTGTTGCCTAAACTTGTCTCCTAATCATTCCATCTCCTAAAACAGACTTTCATTTTGTGACCATTAGACATCATCAGATAGGTTGATCCAACCTTCAAAATGAAACCTTCACTTCAAAAATAAAATTGGCATCATATTCTTTTAGGAAATAGGACTCCACAGGATCAAACAGAAGACAGCTTTTTCCCCTTCCAAAAAAGATGAAAATTTCCACAGAGATGTTTATGGAAATTTCATAAGTGGTCATAGTCTATATCAAATCTATACCAAATCTATACATCATAAATGGTCAGAGCCTATACCAAATCCCAAACCTGAGGTGCTGTATCACTCAGGGTTCTCCAGAGAAGCAGAACCAACAGGATTATGCCGTTCAGTTTGGTTTTAGCCACTAAGTCATGTCCAGCTCTTTCACGACCCTGTGGACTGTAGCCTACCAGACTCCTCTGTCCATGGGATTTCCCAGTAAAGAACACTGGAGTAGGTCACCATTTCCTATTCCAGAGTACCTTCCTGACCCAGGGATCAAACCTAAGTCTCCTGCTTGGCAGGCAGAGTCTTGGACCACTGAGCCACCTGGGAAGCCTGTACAGAGAAAGAAAAGAGAGACAGAGACGTTGATAGAGACAGAGACAGAGGTAAAGATTGATTTATTAGGGGGAATTGGTTCACATGATTAGGAGGCTGAGAAGTCCCACAATCCGCTGACGGCAAAGTAGAAATCCAGAAAAGTCAGCAGGGCGATTCAGTGTGAGTCTGAAGGCCTGAGAACAAGAGGAGAAAATGATGTAAATCCTAGTCAGAGGGCAGGAGAAGATGAGATTAAATATCCCAGCTCAAGCAGTGAGGCAGAAGGAAAAGGGTGAATTCTCCTTCCTCCGCCTTTTGTTCTATTCAATGTAACACCATTCCATTGATGAGGCCTTCAATGGAATGGACAGTGCCCACCCACATTGGGAAGAACTACGTTGCTGAGTCAACCAGTTCAAATGTTAGTCTCAACCAGAAATACTCTCCTAGGCACACCCAGAAACAATGTTTAATCTGGATACCCAATGGCACACTCAAGTTGTCCCATAAAATTAACCATTATAGGAAACTTCAGTTCAGTTCAGTTCAGTCGCTCAGTTGTGTCCAACTCTGCGACCCCATGAATCGCAGCATGCCAGGCCTCCCTGTCCATCCCAACTCCAGGAGTTCACTCAGACTCAAGTCCATCGAGTCAGTGATGCCATCCAGCCATCTCATCCTCTGTCGTCCCCTTCCTCCTCCTGCCCCCAATCCCTCCCAGCATCAGAGTCTTTTCCAATGAGTCAACTCTTCGCAGGAGGTGGCCAAGTACTGGAGTTTCAGCTTTAGCATCATTCCTTCCAAAGAAATCCCAGGGCTGATCTCCTTCAGAATGGACTGGTTGGATCTCCTTGCAGTCCAAGGGACTCTCAACAGTCTTCTCTGGTTTTAAATTTTGCAAGTGCCTTTTCCCTATTCTATTTGTGTAGAATCTCTACATGTGCCTGTTTAAATTGTCACTGTCTATCCTAGTAATTTCACCTTAATCCATGAAACTTGATAACCCACAGTAACTCACAAGAGAATGCTAAGTATATAAAGCAACAGTGTGGGTTTATATACACCAGGCAGGGTAAATTATATTAGCACTGTCCAGCTAGGCATCTGGGAATGAAGTCTGTTTCTTTTACTGAAGAAGAAGAAGTTGTGCATGTAAATTCTGAAGCATGTATTTACACACGAGTGTGCCAAGTCACTTTAGTCATGTCCGACTCTGTGATCCTATGGACTGTAGCCTGCCAGCTCCTCTGTCCATGGGATTTCCCAGGCAAGAATATTGGAGTGGGTTGCTATTTCCTCCTCCAGGGAATCTTCCCTACACAGGGATCAAACCCGTGTCCCTTATGTCTCCTGCATTGCCAGATGGGTTCTTTACCCCTAGCGCCACCTGGGATTTACACACCACCTAGATAAATATGGCTCCCCTCATAGCTCAGTTGGTGAAGAATCCACCTGCGATGCAGGAGACCCTGGTTTGATTCCTGGGTTGGGAAGATCCGCTGGAGACGGGATAGGCTACCCACTCCAGCATTCTTGGGCTTCCCTAGTGGCTCAGCTGGTAAAGAATCTGCCTGCAATGTGAGAGACCTGGGTTGGGAAGATCCCCTGGAGAAGGGAAAGGCTACCCACTCCAACATTCTGGCCTGGAGAATTCCATGGACTAAGTCCATGGGGTTGCAAAGAGTCGGACATGACTGAGCGACTTTCACTTTCACTGGACAAATATAGCTGCATTTACGAAGCATAATTGACCTAATTCCTGGTATCACTAATCAAATTAACAGGTTGCCCTCAATAGTTCTTATATTCTTAGCAATAATCAAAGACAGTATATTACAATGGTACACGTATTGTTTAAAATATTTTAATGTTAAATTTTCTTTCTTACTCCATTTCAATTGTTTTCCCCCTCTCCCTTCACTATTAACATTTTTAGCTATTTCTCCAAAACTTATCTTTGAACAAAATATTGCTCTCATATTTAACCTACAAGGACCTCAGTTTCCTTAGATTGAGTGCTCCTAACACTGTGCTATCCCACATAGTGCCCACTAGACACATGTGGCTAGCTAAATTTAAATGTTAATTAATTAAAATTAAATAAAATTATAAAGTCAGTTCTTTAGGAAACTACTCACATTTCAAGTGCCCAATGGCCATAAGAGGCTAGTGGCTACCATGTTGGATTGCGTGTACTTTAAGAAAGTTCTATTTGAGAGTGCTGCTCTAAGACCATCTGCAGTGCTAAGATTCTGCATTTATTTACCAGTTTCATTCAATGGCCTCCCAACTGTCAGATATAATGGCCCATTTTAATCTTCATACTAGTTTTATGGTCATCCTCTGTTCATGAAACTTTCTCTCAACAGCACCATTTCCCAATTCTGTATTATTTGAATGGATTTGAATTACATTCTCTCAAAACAGTGACTAACCATCATGTCTCAGTTTATTTCACTGGTTTTTACACTTCCTGTGGCCTTCCTTAACGGCTGCAATTACTCATTTAAGGTCCATCCCACAACTGTAGTTACCACCTCTTGTTTTCACAGTCCCCAGTCCATACGTCATGCTACAAGATGATTCTGTTTTCTATCAGTGGATGCTATCTTACTTAGCTGGGCTCCCACAACAAGATATCACGGACTAAGTGTCTTAAGCAACAGAGATTCACTTTCTCACAGTTCTGGAGGCTGAACGTCTGAGGACAGGATACTAGCATGGTTGTATTCCAGTGAGAGCTTACTTCCTGGCTTGCAGATGGCCACCTTCTCTCTGTGTCTTCACATGGCAGAGAGAGCACACTCTCTGCTGTCCCTTCTGATTAAGGCACTAATCACTTCAAACCAGGGCCTCACTCCTAAGACCTCACCTAACCTTGATTACCTCCCAAAGGCCCCTCTTCTCAGTGCCATCTCATTGGAGGTGATGAATTTTGCAGGGACACAAACATTTAGTCCATAACACATTGTACAACAAACTACCTCAAAACTCAGTTGCTTAATACGAAGGATTTGTTTGTTTACTTATCGCAGTTGTGTGGGTTAACCAGCGGTTCTTCTGTTCCACTTGGAATCAGCAGGAGTCAATCCTGTGGCTGCATTTAGCTGGCAGCTGTGCTGCACGGGAAAAGGCCTCTTGCACACATCCAGGACCTCAGTGCTGGGGCTACTCAGTTTTCCTCCAAGAGCTTTCCTCTACCTAGTGTCTCGTCCTCAGTTCTTCTTCATATGGCTTGTCTCTCAAGAAGGACAGCTTGTCCTTCCTTACTGTGTAGCCACTGGGTTCCAAGGAAGAGTATTTCCAGAGGGTAAGCCCAGTGTGCAAGAGCTTATTAAGTTTTCTGTCATACTTAATGTCCCACTGGCCAAAGCCAACCATATAGCCAAGCTAACTGCAGAGGAGGGACAAGAATGTGAATCTTTACTGGGGCAGTACCCTGGGAGCCACCAGTCAACCACACCGGCTCTCTCCAGAATCTCCTACCCACACTGCCAATTGCTGCAAGACATTTGCTCCTGAATGTCTTATAGGCACTTCAAATTAACATTCCCAACATCACTTTCACTCCTCCCCACCTTAAATCACTCAATTCCATATATTTCACTTTAGAAATTTCTCTTTGAAACCAGATTCTCTTCTCTTAACCTACTTGCCTTAATTCAAACCTTCATTAACTGCATAATTCTCTGCTGAACAGTACTGTCTTATAACAAGTATGATAATGGCACAGCCTTGATTATAAGCTCTTTTATTTATAGACTTCTGCATTCATATATGTTAAGTCGCTTCAGTAATGTCTGACTCTTTGCGACCCCATGGGCTGTAGCCTGCCATGCTCCTCTGTCCACGAGATTCTCCAGGCAAGAATACTGGAGTGGGTTGCCATACCCTCCTCCAGGCGATCTTCCCAATCCAGGGATCGAACCCATATCCTGCATATCTCCTGCACTGGCAGACACATTCTTTACCACTAGTACCACCTGGGAAGGATTTATAGACTTAAGCGAAAGTGAAAGTGAAGTCGCTCAGTCATGTCTGGCTCTTTGTGAGCCCATGGACTGTAGCCTACCAGGCTCCTCTGTCCATGGGATTTTCCAGGCAATAGTACTGGAGTGGATTGCCATTTCCTTCTCCAGGGGATCTTACCAACCCAGGGATCTAACCCAGGTCTCCGGCATTGTAGACAGACGCTTTACTGTCTGAACCACCAGGGAAGTCCAACTTGATAAACTTAAGTTTATAGACTTAAGTCCTTGTCAAAGCTAAGTCCTTGTCAAAGCTATGTAGGGGACTGAATGACAACCTTCCACAAGATATGCCATCTCAGAACCTGTGAACATGACCTTATTTGGAAAGAGGGTCTTTGCAGATATAATTAAGGATCTCAAGATAACAGCATCCTGGACTTAGGCCTAAATCCAGTGACACTTTTCCTTATAAGATAGAGAAGAGAAGATAGAGATATTAGAGAGAAGATATTGTGAAGACAGATAGAGATTGGAATGATACTTCTCTAGGCCAAGGAACATCAAGGATTGCTGACAGCCACCACAAGCTAGGAGAGAGGTGAGGGGTGGATTCTCCCTCAGAGCCTCCAAAAAAATAAACCAACACTTTCCCACACCTTGATTTTGGAGTTCTGGCTTTCAGCACTGTCAGAGAATAGTTTCTATAGTTTTAAGCAAGGAGATCCAACCAGTCCATTCTAAAGGAGATCAGCCCTGGGTGTTCTTTGGAAGGAATGATGCTGAAGCTAAAACTCCAGTACTTTGGCCACCTCCTGCGAAGAGTTGACTCATTGGAAAAGACTCTGATGCTGGGAGGGATTGGGGGCAGGAGGAGGAAGGGGACGATAGAGGATGAGATGGCTGGATGGCATCACTGACTCAATGGACTTGAGTCTGAGTGAACTCTGGGAGATGGTGATGGACAGGGAGGCCTGGCGTGCTGTGATTCATGGGGTCGCAAAGAGTCGGACACCACTGAGCGACTGAACTGAACTGAACTGAAGCCACCAAGTATGGGGTAATTTGTTGTGACAGCCCTGGGAAATAAATATAAGACCTTCCATCACTGTATCTCTATGTTTCATCTCTGTTCTCATCTTCTGCTACTCCCTACTGCATAGTCTCCAAGCAGATGCCTTCTGTCCTCTTGTCTTCTTCCTGAAAAGTCCTTCTCCCCTGCCTTGCCCTTTAACGTCTCTGTTCTGTGAAGACCTATATTTGAAATGTCACATCCTAAATGAGGTTTTACCTGTCTCCACGGTGAGAAGCAGTGTTCCATCTTCCTGTGTGGCCTGTCCTCCTGCTTTTATACATTCTGGTCATATATCTACTATAAATCATTCAATAGTTGGTCTCTATTTAACACAACGTGATGCATTTAATTCTCCATTTTAAAAGGTTTTATCTCAAAGCACATTTTAGTATTCTTTCACTTCTCTTTTTTATTGTCAATTTAGAAATTGAAAAAACTCTAAGCAAAAAGTCCACCTGCATTCATAACTGTATTAAAGAGTAATAAGTACCTAGAAGATAAATTTTTTAAAAATGTAAAGATACCTAGGTGAACAATAATGACCCATGAGAATAACAGAAAAATATGCAGAAAATAACAAAAATATTCCATATCACGCCATAAATATTTTCTATATTCTATTTTCTCCTCATCTCCTTAATATCAACTGAGTATTTTATCTCAGAATAAAAATCAGAAATAATCGAAGTATCTTGCTGAAGAATGATTTGTTGATAAAATAAATTGACTGGCTTTCGACTGTCTCAAAGTATTTCCTGTGCATTTGGAGATTCAGACAGCAGATAATGGACAGATTCAATATTCTTAAAATTCCTTAAATCTTTACAAAGGTAATTTTGCTAAAAATATCTTAAGCAATCAAATGTTTAGTTAAAAAACAGTCAAAGGATCATCCCTTTCTTCAAAGAATATTACCTATAATCTAGCTAGAGAGATAAGATATTTACATACTGAAAGTCACTCAGTCATGTCTGCCTCTTTGTGACCCAGGCCAGAATACCGGAGTGGGGAGCCATTCCCTTCTCCAGGGGATCTTCCCAACTCAGGGATTGAACCCAGGTCTCCTGCACTGCAGGCAGATTCTTTACCAGCTGAGCCATCAGGGAAGCACAATTGACAATACTAGATACTACTGATGGAGTAGGAGAGACAAAGAGATCTATAAAAGAAACCAGAAGTATTCTTAAGTGTCATATGGTATTGTTTATATTTAATAATAATTCATAATTAGTATTAATATTGAAAGGATAGGCCTACTAATACCAGAACAAAGGAGGTAAAAATTGAAGGAAAATTCAACAATAGATGGTTTAGTTTTCATTTAGGGAATTAACATAAGAAGAAGGATAGAAATAAATATTAAATAATGATGACTTTCCTCTCTCTCTTTTTTTTTTTTTTTTTTTTTGGCCTTTCAGGGCAGCTTTCAGGATTTTTGTTCCTGACCAGGGATAGAACCCATGCCCCCTGCAGAAGCATGGACTCCTAAACACTGGGCGGCCAGGGAATTCCCCTGATGCCTTTTTTCTTAATTGCCATGCCTTCATTCACTAAATCAAAAGTAATCAATCATTCCAGTTATTGTTTTACATGTCTTATAGGAAGAACACTATAAGAACAGAATAAGGATGCCTTATCATTTAAAAGACAGTCTCCATTTGTCTCATACTGTTATTTATGGTTTGATTCAAGGATAAAATATTACTCCCCAGAGTACCTTTAACAGCAACTAACACAAAAAAGCAAACATGTCAACTCTTAATTATTTTTTATTTTTCAAGTGATTATGATAAATGAGGGCAAGGCCAAGCTATAAGTTTCAAATAAACTTTTTTGAAAATATACCACATATTATCCATAAAACATAAATGTTTTAATGTAAGAATTCACCTTCCCCAAAATAAATATATGAAGATTAAAGATAATTTGAACTTTGAGAAACTATGAATCTCCTGCCAAATTAATCTTCTTAATATAATGTAAGATAGCAGCTAACGTAATTAGTTATAATTCCAGAAATGAATTGCATCACTGTTATGTGCTTTAAGAACAGCTAATGGGTGTAGCCTGGTGCATGCATGCATGCTGTCTCCAATTTTTTCCAGCTGTTTGCAACCCTGCTTGGGCTCCTCTGTCCATGGGATTCTCCAGGCAAGAATACTGGAGCGGGTTGCCATGCCTTCCTCCAGGGGATCTTCCCCACTCAGAGATCAAACCCGCATCTCCTGCATTGGCAGGCGGGTTCTTTACCACTAGCCCCACCTGGGAAGCCCAGCCTTGTGCCATCATGGAAACTTGTTAATCCAAGATAGAATCTGATGCTGGATATTTCCCCTGAAATTTAGTCTCTGAAAGATTTTCTCACTTGTGTATATTTTTTTTTCCAGCATAAAACCTGCCATCTTAATGAAACTCTATGTGTAGGAAATTTCTTTACCAGTTATTTTACCACCAAGAAATAAGCCAATTTAAATGTCTTACCAGATAGCAAATAGATATTTTAAAGGAAAAACAAAAAAGTGGCCAAATTACTAAATTCATGCCACAATATAATAATAAAATAAAGAATGAGGTTAATTTCAGTCTTTCATCCAAATACTCTTTGGAGCAAAGTAAAATGTGTCATTTTCACCCTGGCTGCTTTTTTTTTTTTTTTTTTCGCACTCTTTCATCCATCTGCTCATTGGCTTCTCCAATGGGCTTCTCCAATTTTTCCCTATTAAATGAGCCTCCTAGGATACTCTGAAAATGACCTTGGAGGGAATTTACATCAGTTTCTGTTGGTTTGTTTGCTTGTGATCGTAATTTCATTGTATTGCTTCTAACCTGGTCCTTTCTTTCTAAAATTGCAAGCTCATGTCTTAACTACGTGCTTGGTAGGCTGGTTCTTCTCGTTGAGCAGATTCCCTGATGAAGCGGGGGTCGTGCTACCTGTCACCTTCATGGTCCCAGTGAAGGCCACTGTGGGGAGCACAAGACCCTCTCTGCCAGTGCCCTTTATGATTTTAGGTTGGTCAGAATTTCTATTTTGCATATTTTTCTTAGTTCAAGGAAAATATGAACTTTCCTCCAAGCTGTGACAGGGCAATTTATTTCTCTATGCCTCAGGTTCCATATCTATAAAATGTAATCATTTCCCTAACAGAATTGTCTAGAGGATGAAATGAGTTCATACATGTACAGCACCTAGAACAGTATTTGACACTTAGTAAGCTCTCAGCAAATGTTAGCTATTCTACTATTGTTGTGGTTATCATTATTTGAACCACCAATCCATATTCCTTAAAAAATATAATTTTTGAACACACCATTTTTAAAGACCATAAATGCTAACATTAATAATTATTTTTAAAACCATAATTTCTGCTAGTTGGGAGTAATTGGGAAAAAAATCACTGTAGAGAAAGAGAATTGAACATAACTAAACATGTGAAGGAGCACAATTGTGGCAGGAAATTGAACCAATGCAAGAAGCCAAAAAACAACAGACAAAATATACTGCTTAGAAAGTTGACACACTTGCTTTTCAAAAGAACTGGCTGTGCTGGTTTCCCTCCTGTTCAGGGGAGTCTTGCAGATCAACACAATCAGCCCTCTTAGGAAGTATCTGCATCACTACTCCCTGCCACAGTAGCTGGGGAGCCTGGTGGGCTTCCGTCTATGGGGTCGCACAGAGTCAGACACAACTGGAGCAACTTAGCAGCAGCCACAGTAGCTACCATGCCTTCTGAGAGGTGGTATGGCTAACACCACGTTCCCAAAACACACACGCAGTAAGCTTCCCGATGACTCACTATGCACGGAAATGTTCTTCTTTCTAAATTTTTATAAACTTAAATTTGCTGACACACAAAAAGAATTTACAGATTTTACTGTTATATCTGCAACAGAATTTTAGTGCCTTTTTTTCTTTTTTATTAGAAAAATATATACTTGTAAAAACTTAAATATAACAATATTATATAAAAGTAAAAGCCTTCCATCCCTGTTCCCTAGAAACACATTTATCATATAACATGTATCAAGTAGCTGTGTAGACACCTTTACATATACATACTTTTGTATGTGCACAGAAAAAAAAACTGTGCATAAAATTGAACAAGTCTATAACATTAATCAGAAGTTTGCTTTCTTTACTCAACAGTGTATTAAAGATATCCTTCCAAATCAGAAAAATTAAAACCTTTCAAAAGAACAAAACTTCAAAAAAGGCCTTTATCTTTAAGCAAAATTAACACTCCAAGAAGGAAGACCATGTTTATTCTATCCAGAATTATAAGAGAAGTGATTGTCTCTTCCAAATCAGAATTTAACTTTTAATGATAAATTATCTTCTTGAGTGGTTCACTAATGTTCTCAGATATAATAGTGGAATAGAATCATCTAGTCCTAGCTACCAAAGTTAACTAATTTTTCATGCTTCAAGTAAAGTTGCTCAATAATTTGATAATGAGTATAGAGTTAATCTAAAATTGGAATTTTCAAAGGCGTTGTTTTTTTCTCTCTCTTGCATATCAGAATTGGAGAAGTAGTAGGAGAGCCAAGGCAGAGCAAAGCTGATGGTTTCACAAGCCAGAATGCAGAACTGAGCAAGCCTGAAATGGGAGCAAGCAAATGCAAACAAGTACAGAAGCTAGAAATAAGAATGCAGCGAAGTTGCCAGCAAAGGAGATCATCAACAAAATGAAAGGCAGTGTATGGAATATAAGAAAACTCTCCAAATCATCTACCTGATAGGGGGTTAATATCCAAAATATATGATGAACTCATACAGCTCAACAGGGGAAAAAAAGGAAAAAACACCCAATTTAAAAAGAGGCAAAGGAACTGAACAGACATTTTCCCAAGAAGACATAGAGATGGCCAACGGATACATGAAAAGGTGCTCATCACCACTAATCCTAAGGGCAATGCAAATCAAAACCATAATGAGACTATTACCTCATACATGATAAAATGACTATTATCAAGAAACAAGAAACAAAAAGTATTGGCAAAGATGTAGAGAAAATAAATGTTTTGTTGTTGCAAGCCCCTAAGATTTTGTTACTGGAGCAAAGGTGACTAATACAGAAATTGGTTCCTAGAAGTAGGGTGCTGCTCTGTGGCCGTACCTTCTGCACCAGATATCAGGTGGCGTGGAAACTGTTATTTGGAGCCAGAAAAATGGTGACTCATGTTATGCAAGTATCAAAAATTTGGTGAAATTTTCACCTGCAATAATGTAAACAACAGGTAATAAACCTAATACATTTATGGCTTTGGGTGAAGAGAATGTAAGACAAAATGGTAATAGTGTACTTTGGTCACTCCTAGCTGTATTTACGGAGAAGGCAATGGCACCCCACTCCAGTACTCTTGCCTGGAAAATCCCATGGATGGAGGAGCCTGGTGGGCTGCAGTCCATGGGGTCTCGAAGAGTCGGAAACGACTGAGCAACTTCACTTTCACTTTTCACTTTCGTACATTGGAGAAGGAAATGGCAACCCACTCCCGTGTTCTTGCCTGAAGAATTCCAGGAATGGGGGAGTCTGGTGGGCTGCCGTCTATGGGGTCACACAGAATCAGACACGACTGAAGTAACTTAGCAGCAGCAGCAGCTATATTTAACAAAATTCTACAAAAGAGATGAGCTCATGAAAAGAACAGGCCTATCTATAAGCAAGATGCAAGGGAAAATACAGGACCCAGAAATCCTACAGTTGCCATCCTGAGACCTACAACTGTTTCTCACCTCAATTTCAAATGAAATTTGAAAATACTCTGCAACACAGGTCAAATAAGATAGTCTGGAGGCAAAGAAAGGACTCAGGAAAAGAATAAGACTCCATGAAAGCCCTGATAAGTACAATCAACAAAAAGAACAAATATCAAAGAGATGTTTGGAGATGGTTGTATTTTAAATAAGGACTGTGTTTTATTATTTACAGGGCAGCAATGGAGGAATAGACATAGAGAATAGACATGGATATGTGAGATGTTTGGAAAGAGTATCATGGAAACTTATATTACCATATGTAAAATAGACAGCCAATGGGAATTTGCTGTATGGCTCAGGAAACTCAAACAGGGGCTCTGTATCAACCTAGAGGGGTGGGATGGGGAGGGAGATGGGAGGGAGTTTCAGAAGGGAGGGGATATATGTATACCTATGGCTGATTCATGTTGAGGTGCAACAGAAAGCAACAAAATTCTATAAAGCAATTATCCTTCAATTAGAAAATAAATAAAAGAAAAAGGACTGTGTTTTAAATGTTAAAAAGAACTGTGACTGTTAAATATAAGAACAGTAAACATAAAACAATTGTTGGGCAGCAGTCATCTGGGGGCTTGGCTGGACTAGATGGCTCACTCTCTGTGGCCACTTCATAGAGATATCTGAAGTCTCGGCTCAGTGGGACTCTGGAACAGCTGAATCTGTTGACTTTTCTCTCTCACTCCCCCAGTTCAATCAATCAATCCCTCTCCTTGTCTCTCTTTCTGTACAGTTTCAGGCCCTCTCATTCGTCACAAAGTTTCTCCATGTGGTCTTTCCAGCAGGATGGCCAAACTTCTTACATGGTGGCTTAGATCTTCCAAAAATACAAAAGTGGAAGCTTCCAGGCTTCTTAAGACCTAAGACCAGAACTGGAATAGCATCACTTCTACCACGTTCTATTCATTAAAACGAATCAAGGTCAGCCCAGAGTCAACATTTGAAGGAACTGCACAAAGGCATGAGCACCTGCAAGCCAGTTTATTGACAGCCATGTTTGGAGATCGGCTGCCAAGATGCACAATAGATATTTATTAAGTAAGCTCATTTATTAATCGCCTTCCACTGTAGCAGAATACATTCTTATTGTGGACACAGAATGGTTTAAGATCATCACCCTTGTTTTCACTGTGTGCTTACTCAGTTGTGGCTGAATCTTTGCAACCCCATGGACTGTAGCCCACCAGGCTCCTTGGTCCATGGAATTTTCCAGGCAAGATATTGGAGTAGGTTGCCATTTCCTCCTCCACAGGATCTTCCTGATCCAGAAATCAAAACCACAGCTCCTGCGGCTCCTGCATTGGCAGACAGATTCTTTATCACTTAAGCCACCTGGGAAGCCCCTTATTTTCCTTATCAAACAGCATTTATATAGTTAAGATTTTCGCACTCTATTCCAAAAAAAAAAAAGAAAATTAACCAAAAATAAAGCTCTTGGCAGGATTAATAAAGATTTTATTTCAGATATTTTGATTTCATATCATTGCTGTAGTTTAAGGAAAATTAAATGTGAGGAAGTATGTTTGATAACAGTAATTAAAAGTGTATGGACTTAGCCAGAATCCCACATAAAAAATTGAAAAATCAGTTATTTGGAAATCAGGACCCAGGTTCTAGCCCTAGTTTTTAATTTTTATTGGAGTATAGTTGATTTACAATGTCGTTTCCATTTCAGGTGTGCAGCAAAGTGTCTAGCTTTGAAGACTAACACTGACTGAATGTTTGATTTTGGAAGTCTCTCAACTTCAGTTTTCTCAACTGTAAAATGAGATTATGAGAGCTAATAGTTTCCAAACATTTTCTAGCATTTATATCCTTTATTCAAAAGCAGTTGGAGGTAGGGAAAAAAGATATGGGGGAGGAGGGATGTGTCCAGCCCTTACTCAGTCAGAGCACTATTATTTTACATACTGAGTTTTCTTTGGAGGACTGCATTTAAACAAATGGTCCTGTAAATAAAATCTATTTGAAAACGAGAGCTCTGGCCCAAGTCCCCAATCTTATAGATGAGGAATTTTATAGATTTTGTCCCTTTGTCTTCTTCATGCCTGTCATCAGCTCTTGTTCCTTCAGACGACACCCCACCCTGACAGTGGCTCCTGATCCTCAGCTGCCCTACGAGCATAGTATTCTGGGTTAAATGATGCCCAACTTTGTGGGGAATGAGGAATTCAAGATGAAGAACTGCATGGGATTGTGATGTCAAACTCACAAGTTGGTGACAATGATCAGGGAGTGAAAAATACAAAGAAGAAACTCTAATTCTAAATTCCTACCCATGTTAATATTTTAGAAGTGATAGAGAGAATAAGCCAATAAAATATTTTCAAAATCATGCTCTATTATAAACGACATCTTGTAGGACACAAGCGTTCAATTCAAAAACTTACTTAAGTAATAAATGGTATGTTGTTTCCCACAAGAACCCCTGACCAGAAGTTTACATCTAGGATGTACTTCACTCGCTAGTATAAAAAATGTTAAGAATGCAGGAACTAACAATGTTCCACTGTCTGATGAGTTCTCTCTGTTCCTTCTGAGACACACAAATAATTGCCAAGTTAAGTGATCTCACTTTTTCACTCTAATTAAGTAACACTTTATTCTTCCAAATCCTCAAGATATATCATAAAACTAAAACTCATAAATGCACATCTTATGTAATCATCCAACTGTCTACAATACTTTTCAAGTATCTTTGCGTTGGAATGCAAACAGTATAACATTTCCTGGTCACTGAAGTCTCCTGGTTCCTGTTAATGGTGCTATAAAGCAAGGATACATACTTTCTCTTACATTTCATAGTAACAAGAATGTGTTCTCTTATTAATGTGAACCCTTCTTTTTGATTGAAGACCTCATTAGATCACTGGAAAGGTAATTATTCTTTGCTAAAGGATCAAAGTTCCTAAGACCACAAAAGAGAGCCAAAGAAGATGACGGGGGGTGACTGGCTCTGCATCTTGGTGACCGACCTGAAGCTGCTGTAGGCCAGCCCAGCAGGTAGTTGGGAAACTGAGGATGGACCATGCAGAGCAAGGAAACGCCCGTGACAAACCGGAGCCAGTGCTGCTTGCTTCTCACCATTTCGCACCTTGAGTATGTGGGTGACCTGACCCAAGTCTTTCCCCTCGCAACAGCCCAGACCCTGGCCCCTGGCCCGGGACTCCAAAAAGCTGAAAGGGATGTGGTAGGAGCTAGGGGAGCTCAGTGCCTGGCTGCTGCCCCCCACCCAAAGGCTGCAGTCAACAGAGTGGGACCCTGCCCTGACCATTCAAGTGTAAAGGCTTCCATCTAACTGCTGCTCTTCACATCTCAGGCAGACTTCTCATGTGACCAGTCCTAACCAGGAGTCATACAGAGAAGAAAGTTCTGGAAAACAGTTCCAACTTAGCTAGGTTGGCACAGTACCAAATTAACCACAGTGCCCAGAAGTTCCTTCATGTAAACTCATCCTAAGATGGACTTAAGCCTCTCAAAGGCAACGTATATTCATTCAGTAATAAAGCCTACAATAATACAGAATTTTAATTAATGTGTTTATTTGAAAATTTCCCTCAAAATGTTTTCCCTAATATTAGAAACATTGCTACCAGCAAAGAGATACTTATTTTGCTCTTACCTGGATACTCATAAATGTAAATCAACATTCAACAACTTATCACTAGCTGACAATTTTTGAAATGGAAAAGATCCACCTAATACTTCTCCATTTCCACCAAATGGCTTTTATCATTTCAGCTCTTCTCATACTACCATCTTTTTTACTACTCCTGGGTCAAAAAGTATTTAAACTCCAAACAGGAGGCCTTCATTCTCCTGTGCAACATGGCTTTTTCTCAGTACCACCAAGTTTATCTATCAGGACTGTATAAATCTGAACTATGATTATGAATATGAATTGAGTTCAAGCTCTTTCTCACAGAGCTCTATGTCTCATGCAGATCAGAACAGAGGGTATGTCACCCAGGTCTACATCACTGCAAACTCAAGTCAGCTCTGACACTGGTAACATCCTTAATATAGCTGAGAGTCCCTACAGATGTCTCTGACCTCATCAAAGAACTCCTCCAGGGAGACAGTCACAAGGTCAGCTTTGCCTAAGACCCTCTCTTGGCCCCCAGGGACACACTCTCCTATTCAGCAGGGCCCCTGGGCTCCAGGAGGAGTACACCCTCTCCCACTTGCTAGAAGAATTAAGAGTCATCCTAGGCACTTAAAGGACTTAATGGAACCTTCTGGAAATCACCATCTTTTCAACCGTATTCCCCTTCTGACAGGAATATCTTCTTGGCAGTGGCATCTGTTAATGTTAGCTAACATATCCCTATGATATGGTGAAAAGTTATCAAGAATTGGAGTAGAAGATCCAAGTTTTGGTTCTGGCACCAGACCTAAGTCTCACTGTAGAAGGTAAACTTCACCTTATGGTGTATGTGTGTTAGGGGGCGGGGTGGGTGGTGGTGAGTGGAAATGAGATGGGAATTTCCATGTTGTGAAGTGCAAATGAGATAATGGCTATCCTATCTTCAACTATTATGAACCTAACCAGTCCATTATCCATGCCATCAACAAGGAAGCAGCTTCTTCTGTGAGGCCCTATCATTCGGGTGACAGTACTGGAGATGACACAGCTCATTTCACACCACGCAGAGCCACTGTTCCCTTCTATACAGGCCTGCTGTGGACCTGCCCCACCAGGCCTCACTCCCACTTACTGTGAGGTGGAAGGTCTTTCATGTTTAGGGTGAAGGTTGTTATTCTTTCTCCCTGTCTCTCAGGGTCCCTGCTATCCCTCCCTACAGTCCAGCCTTATATTACTCAGGGTTAGAAGGGCATTGTAATGCTGACAGATAAACGCAGAAAACATGTATGTTATGGATATAAATGTCTATTAACATGGAACATGCTTTTCTCCTTCTCTCTAGGTTTTATTTTATGTCACCTATGGTCAACAATTGCAATTTTTTCCCCAATAACATTCCTAGATAAGATCATATATTTGACTTCATTATCCCTACTTTTTTTTCCTTGAAGTTATTTTAAGTATTGTTTATAAAGGCAAACATATAACCAAAACAACTTAATGAAAAATTAAACCTAATGTCTGCTATATTTACACTTAAAATGCAGAGAAATAAGTATGTGGAAACTATTTCCATTATCTGCTAGATATATAAAATATTTTGTGCATGTACAGACGACTGAAGAATAGTAAGTTTCAGTTTCCTTCTCTCTCTTCCTCCACCCTGATCTTGCTCACATCCTTAGCAACCAGGCAAAATCAACTTCAGACTCTGAAGGGTAGGTTATACACAATCAAAAATATCAACTTTTATTTTAAAATGTTAAACTTGCTACAGGCTGATCAAGAAAGATCAAATATGAATTTTTTTAACATGTAGTATTTGAAATTGGAAAATTTTGGTTTATAACTAATAATTCTTAAGTTGTAAGAACATTTCATGAAGATGTTGCCTGTTTCAAATACTCAATAAGATCTTCTCTCTCACTCTTCTTTTTAAGACCAGCAAAGATCATTTTAGTTCCAGGGATATATTTCTTTGGGTTCTCCAAATATTCCATCAAAGTCTGCTCTCCCCAGATAATGCCTATAAAGGTGAAAATAAGTTTTAAGTTCGCATAATTACATTTATAAAATTTACTTACTGATGTGATCTACATTCGTGAACAAAACCTTACTTTTGGACTCAACAGGAATGCTATTATAACTGAAAATACTTACAGTTTCTGACCTACAAGAAAATTTCAAAATTAGCCTTTGGTGATCTACTGTTTGGGTTTCTTATAGAAATCCAATCCTGTTTAAGATTATCTAAGGTACACCAATGAACCATCAACCCAGACATGTGCCTAAGCAGTATGCCATCCTCCTAGAGTCACAGAGTTCATCTAGAAAAGATCTTAGAGATCAACTGACCCAAATCCTCATTTTGCAGATAAGTAAATGATGACCCAAAGAGAGGGTAATAACTTACTTTAAGATGGCAAGGCTACACAGAGTCAAGAACCTGTGACTAGTAACTCATATTTCCATGTTTGAGGTGGGGGGTTGGTTGGTTGGTTTTTTACCAATCACAGCAAGCTGCCTCTGTCTAGATCTCTACCAAAAACTTATGACTTCAGGAATCCAGTTTTAAAACCAGAGAAAAAAGTTGCCTCTAACTTTTTTTCCTTTCTGAAACCAGTCAAAAAGAACATGAACAAAGAGAAATAGAAATGCTAATTCTACTTTTAATAACATTTTTGAGGGAGTGCCTCTTATTACCAAAGTTTTACAATTAGAAAACTACCACGGACATAACACCTGGACCAGAGTGAGAGGACGCTTGTCACTAACTTCAAGACAAAAGTTCCCCAGAATAGGTGACAAATCCTAAGGGGGCAGAGTCATAACCCTTTGGCCCCCAAAGAGTACAGTATATATCGACTGGCTTTGAAAGTCTAAATTCAATTTGATATCATGGAGGGCCAGGGGAGCCAGGATTAAAGAAGAAAATACATCTTTAAAAGAAAGATTCTGCCTTGTTACAGGATAGAAGAGAAAGGTACTGGGTAACCCTGGAACTACCAGACTTGGTCAGCTGAAGAGCCAAATAACCCCTCAGCCAACATTCACACATACACATATCTCTAAAATATAACTGTGGGTAAGGAAGACTTCATAACCAACTGGAAAGCTCAGACCTTCACTCTTACTGACCTTCTGCAAATATCCATCCTGATGAATCGTCCTCATCAAAAGAGGAGTAGTAATCAAAAAGGAATCAGCATGAAAGAGCACTAAAAACACACACACACAACCCGCACACACACAGCAGGAAGAAATGAAAAAAAGCCAAAAGGTAAATGAAATATGCACACCAGAAATTATCAGAAGTATCATGACCACACTCCCATGGATTCAAAAAAGATCTTTACAAAGCAAGGGTTTACAGCAGAGCTACAAAGGGTCAAAGAGAAAATGATAAAAACAGAAAACATAAATGACAGCAAAAAGAAAAAAAAATGAAAAAATTAAAAGTTTAAAACAATCAAAGGAAAATAAGTTACAGAAGATAAACAGACAAAAGATATCCCAAATATGTACAACTGATGGCCCAAGTAATATTTCTTTAAAAAACAAATGAGAAAGTATAAAATTTTTAAAACATGTAGTCAAGAAAACTTTCAAAAATAAAAGTTCTGAGTCTACCAACTGAAAGAACTATCCCAGGAAAGTCTGAAACAGATGAATCAAGGCTTACACACAACCCAATAAGTTACTAAATTTTAATAAGAGTTTTACTGAAACTTAGGGGGGAAAGAATAAAATAAAAATAAAACCAATTAACTTATAATGGAAAATAATCAGGCTGGCTTCAGATTTCTTCAAAGAATAATCCAACACAAAGCATACAAAATCTTGAGGAACTAAAAGAATCATCCAATTATTTTATGTCTAGCCAAAATATTCAAGTGTAATGGGAATCCATGGATGCTTTCAAACATTAAGAACTAAGATAATATGGCCCCAGTAATTAGCATAACTTAGCATAACTACTGATTAGATAACCTTCTACCAACCAAAAGATAAACACAGACACTGTGGTAAAAGCTGGGAATAAGCACTAATCCAATCTAAATGTAGGACAAGTGTTAAAGCAACTATGGTAATTATAATTACATAGGACATAAATTATATATATCATGTCAGAGCAGAAATAAAAACGTAAGTAGCAAGAGTTAAGAGACAGTATGGAAAAAATGGGAGGTTGTACAACTACTTTGATTTTCTCATCCTCCAGAGTGAAAAACAGACAGATATTAAGCAGTTAAAGAAAATAATAGAGGCATGTGATATAACTTAAAGTATGAATACGACCACTAAAATTATGAAGATGATTCAGCTCAGTTCAGTCGCTCAGTTGTGTCTAACTCTTTGCGACCCCATGAATTACAGCACGCCAGGCCTCCCTGTCCATCACCAACTCCTGGAGTTCATTCAGATTCACGTCCATCGAGTCAGTGATGCCATCCAGCCATCTCATCCTCTGTCGTCCCCTTCTCCTCCTGCCCCCAATCCCTCCCAGCATCAAAGTCTTTTCCAATGAGTCAACTCTTCGCGCCAAAGAGTTGATGCTTTTGAACTGTGGTGTTGGAGAATTAATGCTTTTGAAGATGATTACCATATAAAATTAGTCGGTGAAGGGAAAGGAACAGGGGAGGACAGGGAGACATGAGCATCACTTATATGGTGAATATCCTGTGGAACCATTTGAATGTTCAGATAGTGTAAATGATTTCAAACTATTTATTAAATGATTAGTACATTTATGATTTTATGTCTCCTACTGTCTCTTTATGATAAAAGGAAAAAGATTAATCTCTAATAAGTTAGTTTAGCTAATATGTTAAACCCATGATATGACTTCATTAAAGGTCCAAGAAGAACTGAGTTTGAATCTGAGTTATATCACTTGATAGCACAGAATCCTGGGCAAATCATGAGTTAATTTATTTCTAAAATTTACTCAATTATCATTGCACTCCAAAAATATTATTTTGACAATAATAATTCTTATCAAGTCTGTCTTTGATCAAGCTGTGCTAAAATATTTTTCAAATCTTTATTTTATTCTAAATAACATTACTTTAAAACCCTGTTAATTTTTACCAGCTTTAGTGAGATATAATTGACGTATAACATTCTCTAAGTTTAAGGTGTACAATATGTTGATTTGATACATTCATATATTGATTTTTCATTACCACCATAGCAAGAGCAAAAAACTCCATCCCATCACATAATTGCCATTGCTTTTTGTAGTAAGAACATTTAAGATATACTCTCTTATCAACTCTCAAGTATATAATACAGGATTATTAGCTATAATCACCATGTTATACATTAGATCCTCTGAACTTGTTAATCTTGTAGCTGGAAGTTTGTATCCTTTGACCAATATCTCTCCATTACCCTAACTCCCCACCCCAGTCACTACTATTCTACTCTCTATTTTCCTAAGCTTGGCTTTTCTAGATTCCACATGCAAGTGATATTATACAGGATTCGTCTTTCTCGTCTGATTTATTTCACTTAGCATGATGTGCTCAAGATTCATCCAAGTTGTTGCAAATAGCAGGATTTCCTTCTTTCTCATGGCTGCATAGTATTCTGTTGTGTATAAATAGCATATCTTCTTCATTCTTTCATCATTGATGGGCTCTAGGTCATTTCAATCTCTTGGCTATTGTAAATAATGCTATAATGAACATGGTGGTATAGATACCTCTTCAAGGTTCTATTTTCATTTCCTTTGGATGTATACCCAGGAGCGGGATTACTGGATCATATGGTAGTTGTATTTTTAACTTTTTGAGGAAACTATATACTGTTTCCCACCAACAGTGCAAAGGATTCCCTTTTCTCCACATCCCTGCCAATAATTGTTATTTCCTGTCTTTTGATAACAGCCATTCTAAAGGTGTGAGGTGACAATCTCATTTGCATTACTGGGTTACTAGTGATGATGGCCACCTTTTCGTGTATCTGCTGGCCATCTGTGTATCTTCTTTGGAAAATATCTATTCCCTTCCTCTGTAAATTTTTTAACTTGGCTGTTTGGTTTTCTCTCTATTGAGTTGTATGAGTTCTTTATATATTTTGGATATTAATCCCTTATTAGATACATGATTTCTAAATATATTCTCCCATTCAGTAGGGTGCCTTTTAATCTTGTTGATTGTCTCTTTTGATGTTCAGAAGCTTTTCAGTTTGATATGCTGTGCTGTGCTTAGTTGCTCAGTTGTGTCCAACTCTGCGACCCCATGGACTATAGCCCGCAAGGCTCCTCTGTCCATGGGGATTCTCCAGGCAAGTATATTGGAGTGGGTTACCAGGCCCTCCTCCAGGGGCTCTTCCCAACCCAGGGATCAAACCCAGGTCTCCCACACTGCAGGCAGATTATTTACCAACTGAGCCACCAGAGAAGCCCAAGAATACTGGAGTGGGTAGCCTATCCCGTCTCTAGAGGATCTTCCCAAACCAGGAATCGAACCACGGCCTCCTGCATTGCAGTGGATTCTTTACCAGCTGAGCTACCAGGGAAGCCCTTAGATTAATATAGTCTCATTTATTTTTGCTCTTTTTGCTTGTGCCTTTGGTGTCATATCCAGAAAACCACTGTCAACCAATGTGGAAGAGTTTTCCCCTATGCTTTCTTGTAGGAGTTTTATAGTTTCTTTCTTTTTTTTTTTCTTCTAGGAGTTTTATAGAAGAAACTTTATAGTTTTAAAGTTTTAAATCTTTAATGCATTTCAAATTAATTTTTGTCAGTAATATATAATAGAGTCCAATTTCATTCTGCTACTTATCATTCTTATTTCATTAGTAAAACTAACACTCATATTATATGCCCAAGTAAGTCACAAATACTACTTACACAATCTCACTTGGGAAAATTTTATTTCTAATTGTTAAATAATGTTAAAGACAAGCCTTATAAGCCTTTTGTCTTTGACAACAGCCTATAATAAAAGATATACTTGTGATAAGTTTTAATATGATTTCAAATCAATATTAATAAGCAAAGAAAATGTTAAAAAGAAAGTTTTAAAATGTTGGCAGGTAGAGGGACAATAATAACTGTTCTAAAAATCAGAACTTTAAAAGTTGACTGTTCTTATAAGAGGATAATAAAATAAAGACACTATAGAAAAATATTACTTGAAAAGCTAAAGAGCCATATAAATGCAAATAATAAATGCAAGTTTAAGACTTCCTGTAATAAGTGCAATTCAATTCTCACACTAACTGTGCAGAGTCAGCACAGACTCCAAAGTTTCCAACAAGACTGCCTCACTTCAGATGAGTTGCAAGTTCAGGGTACCCAGCCCATCCAAACTTCTAACCAACTGGCTATGAATTTAAGGGTTTCCAGGACCCCCTTAGGTATGATAATTCAGTAAGACAATTCACAGCACTCAGGAAAGCACCACTTAAAAATCACAGTTTTACTATAAAGGATACAAATCAGTACCTGCCAAGTGAAGAGACCCATATGGTGAGTTCTGGGAAAGTCACAAACACAGAGGGTCCTGGACCTGTGGAATCAGGACTCATCACCCTTCTAGTACATGGATGTGCTTACCAACAGGAAGCTCAAGCAGAGCTTCCAATTTAAAGCAGTCAGAGTTTTTGATTGGGGTTTCATTACATAGACTTGACTGACTGCATCACTCACTGTGTGCCTGAACTCAATCTCCAGCCCCTACCCCCTATACCTGGAGATTAGACTGATATTACCTAGTCTGAAGTCCCAATTCTCTAACCAAAGAGTTGGTCTTTCCAGCTTGGCCAGTCCCAGCCCTATCAAGAGCCCTACCGAATTTTCTCATTAGCATAAATTCAGGCTGCAATCTCAAGGCCCAACATTGAACAGCAAAGACACTCATGTGTGTGTGTGTGTGTGTGCGTGTGTGTACGTGTTAGTCTCTCAGTTGTGTCTGACTGCTTGCGACTCCATGGACTATATATAACCTGGTAGGCTCCTCTATCCATGGAATTCTCCATACAAGAATACTGGAGTGGGCTGCCATTCCCTACTCCAGGGGATCTTCCTGACCCAGGGATCAAACCCAGATCTCCAGCACTGCAGGCAGACTTTTTTTTACCATTTGAGCCACCAGGGCAAACCGTCTTATCACTGGGAAATTCCATTGTTTTACAGATCCCTCCCAAGAACCTGAGATAAAGACCAGACAAATTCTTTATTAAAGAATATCTACTAACCAGCATTTCTACATATACTAAATACAATGATATTTTATTATAACAACTATGCTTCTCAGGTGGCACTAGTGGTAAAGAACCCACCTGCCAATGCAGGAGACCTAAGAAACGCGGGCTCGATCCCTGGATTGGGAAGATCCCCTGGAGTAGGAAATGGCAACCCACTCCAGTATTCTTGCCTAGAGAATCCCTTGGACAGAGGCGCCCAGTAGGCTAGAGTCCATGGAGTCGAAAAAAGAGAAATGACTGAAGTGACTTAGCCGAATGTGAGTAATGTAACAACTACACAGATGTTTTAAAAAGGTGATAAACACCCTTGACTTGACAAAGATTAAACTTTATGTTGCTTTAATATAAGAATTTTTATCAATTGTCTATATATGTATTTTATATGTATGTGGCCATTTTTTGTCAGTGTCCCCTGAATAAAACTGTATTGAGACCCCTAACCTCTCGTGCCTCAGAATGTGGCTTTGTTTGGAAATAAGGTCATTGCGGCTGTGATTAGCAATGATCACAACTGAAAAGTAAGACAGGCCATACTGAGGAGGACAGGTCTCCCAATCCAGTATTACTAGTATCCTTGCTAGAAGGCCATGTGAACGCAGACACAGGGGGACAATGTAACAATGAAGGCAGAGACAGGAGTCATGCAGCGGAAGGCCCCAAACTCCAAGTTTACTGGCAAACACCCAGAAGCTAGAAAGAAGTAAGGGAGGATTGTCCTCAGGCTTCAGAAACAGCATGGCCATGCCGACTTCCTGATTTACACTTCTAGCCTCCAGAGCTATGAACCCATAAATTTCCACTATTTTAAGCCACCTAAATTATGGTACTTGGTTACAGCAGCCCTAGGAAACTATTACCGCCCTCCAAGGCTAAGATGTACCGGTAGTGCTCTAAACAGACTTAGCATACACTTCCCGCCTCATCAGAGTCTGCCTGGGAACCCAAGTCTAGGAACAAATGGCTTTGCCACTTTTCCATCCTACTAAACGGCATTGCTCTCAAGGCTCTGAGAAAATGAAAAATATCTTATTTTCACATATACACAGAAAAAGCTGGCAATCTAGATGTGTTAATTTTCTTTTACTCAAAACATTTGACTCTCCATAAGGTCTCTTTCTCCAAAATTCCAGATAACAAAAATTTCACTACATCTTATCTATCTGTAGTATAAGTAACTCACAATTAATCTTTTTATTGTAATATAAGTGCTGAACATTAAGCTTTCAATTGCTGAGGCAACTCTTTCAAATATATACATTTTGAATAAAGGCACTACCAGCTACACAGAGTCCCTTGGACTGCAAGGAGATCAAACCAGTCAATCCTAGATGAAATCAATCCTGAATATTCACTGGAGGGACTGACGCTGAAGCTGAAGCTCCAATACTTTGGCCACCTGCCTCTAAGAGCCAACTCACTGGAAAAGACCCTGATGTTGGGAAAGACTGAAGGCAGGAGAAGGAGGGGATGAGAGAGGACGATTTGGTTGGATGGCATCACCCGGCTAAATGGACATGAGTTTGAGCAAGTTCCGGGAGATGGTGAAGGACAGGAAAGCCTGGCGTGTTGCAGTCCATGGGGTCATGGAGAGTCAGACATGGCTGAGCAACTGAGCAACAACTACCCAAGTAGATGGAGAGCCAGGTTGCCCACCCATGAAGTTCCCTTTCTTCAGAAAGTTCTGGTAGACCCACATACCTATTTGACTGACCTTCTCGCTTTTCCCTTCCCATGCTTTAATTCGTGCTTTTATACTTTAAATTCACCAGTAAAGAGTGAACCCATAAAACCCTAGGCAATCCATCCTCAACCCCAATAAAAGCAAAACTCCAAGCCCGTGCTCTCTCTCTCTACCTGCAACCACACTGTGTGGCCCCAGGCATGCTGTGTACCCTCAAGGATCTGTGAGTAATAAACTTTGGTTTTTTCCAGTTTCCTGATATTGTTGCTAAAGTAAAGTGCACCTTGCAATCATATTAAGAAATATAACAGGCTGAGACCAACCCCAAACACTATCTTACTAGAAACATTAATACAGGTTGAAATAAGTAGAATCCTTCTTTTGACAAAAAGCAAGCTATTACATGTGCACTCGAAAATAAAAAATAGTATATAAGATGCCAACTACCCATATTAAAGCCTTTCTCCTACAACATGGTCTGCAAAGCTCAATCAAGTAAGGTAATTTAGTTTATGTTGTTGTTGTCATTTAGTCGCTCAGTCGTATCTTACTCTCTTGCAACCCCATGAACTGTAGACTGCCAGGCTCCTCTGTCCATGGGATTTCGCAGGCAAAAATACTGGAGTGGGTGCCATTTCCTTCTCCAGGGGATCTTCCCAACCCAGAGACTGAACCTTCATCTCCTACACTGGTAGGCAGGTTCTTTACCACTGAGTCACCAGGGAAGCCCAATTTGGTCTATATAAGCAGTATAAAACCTACTAAGAAAATTTTTAGTACTAAATTCAAATCACTAATGAAAGGACTCATAGCTGCCAATAATCCATATTTAAAACTTCTTCAAACACCAAGTAAAGACATCACAAGAAAATGACAAACCAATTATCTCTCATGTAAAAATCTTCAACAAAGTACTAGCAAGTTTAATTCAACAGTACTGTCAAAAGAATTACACACTACAACCAACTGGGATTTATCCCAGGAATGCAAGAATAGTTCAACACAGGGAAATCAATATAACAAAAACATTAACAGAGCAAAAGGAAAAAAAAACACATGGTTATCTCAACAGACACAGAAAAAGCATTTCACAGAATCCAAAACCTTTTCATGATAAAAAAACATTCAGCAAACTACCAATAGAAAGGACCTTGCCTAATGTGAAAAACAGAATTTATGGAAAACCCACAGCTAGCACCATATTCAAGGTAAAAAATGGAAACCTTTCCCTCTAAGATCAGGAACAAGATAAAGATTCTCACTTTTACCAGAGCTATTCAGAACTCTACCAGAAGTCTTAACCAGAGCAATTAGGAAAGAATAACAAATAAAAGCTACTCAGGTTGGAAAGGAAGTAAAACTATCTCTATTTACAGGTGACATAATTCTCTACATAGAAAATGATAAACAATCACAAAAAAAATCTACTAGAGATAATAAATGAATTTAGCAAAGTTGCACAGTACAAGATCAACATGGCCTCTCTGGTGGTGCAGTGGTAAAGAATCCACCTGCCAATGCAGGAGACACAAGAGACATGGGTTTCATCCCTGAATCAGGAAGATCTCCTGGGGTAGGGAATGGCAACCCATTCCAGTATTCTTGCCTGGAAAATTCCACAGACAGAGGAGCCTGATGGGATACAGTTCATGGGGTCACAGAGAGTCGGATGTGACTGATTGAGCACCCACGCCAAAAAGTGGAAAGGCATCCCACGTTCATAGAATATAATGTTAATACCGTTAAAATGGCAATACTCACCAAAGCAACTTACAGATATTATGCAATTTCTATCAAAATTCTATAGGCCATTTTTGCTGAAATGGAAAAATGATCTTCAAACTCAGGAAGTTACAAAAGGTCCTGAAAAGCCAAAAAAAATACTGAAAAATAAAAACACTGTTGGAGGGCTCATCCTTCCGAATTTCAGAATTCATTAGGAAGCTACAATAACCAAAACAGTGTGGCACTAGCATAAGAACAGAAAGGCAATAGGCTGCATTGCTGTATGTCTGCAAGAACAGACATACAGACAAATGGAAGAGAACTGAAAGTCCAAAAGTAAACCTCAACTGATTTTCAACAAGTGAGTAAACTCCATTCAACTGTGAAAGAATGAATCTCTGCAACAAATGGTGCAAGGACAACTAAATAACTACATGCAAAAGAATAAAGCGGGACCACTACCTCACTCTACATAAAACGTTAATGCTAATTAATTAGAGGTAAGACAGTGACCTAAATATAAGAACTAAAACTATTAGAGGAAAATATAGGGTAAATCTTTATGACCTTTGATATGGTGACAGATTCTTAGATTTAACATCCAAAACACTAGCAACATCAACAATAAAAATAAACAGACTTCATACAGATTAAAAACCACTGTTCATCAAAAGACATTATCTTTAAAAATAAAGACAATCTACAGGAAAAGAGAAAAAACTGCAAGTCACTAATCTGATAAGAGTTTACTGTTCAGAATACATGGACACCTCTTGCAGTGCAGTGCAGCACACGTGTGCTCCGTCGTGCCCAACTCTTTGTGACCCCGTGAACTGTAGCCCATTAGGCTCCTCTGTCAATGGAACTTTCCAGGCAAGCATACTGGAGTCTTACTGCCATTTCCTACTCCAGGGGATCTTCCCAACCCAGGGATCGACCCTATGTCTCTTGTGTCTCCTGCATTGGCAGGTGGATTCTTTACCATTGCACCACCTGGAAAGAACTCTTAAGACCTGACAAAAAGTCAACTCAAATGAAAAATGGGGATAAACAGACATTTTTCCAAAGAAAATATACAAATGGCCAACAAGCACATGAAACAATGCTCAACACTATGGATCATTAAGGAAACACAAAGCAAAGCCACCAGCGCTACTTCCGACCCACTGTTGCTGTTGTTTTTAGTTGCTAAGTTGTGTCCAACTCTTTTGAGACCCATCAGCTATAGCCTACCAGGTTTCTCTGTCCATGGGATTTCCCAGACAAGAATACTGAAGTGGGTTGCCATTTCCTTCTCCCAGGGATCTTCTCACCCAGGGATCAAACCCGCATCTCCTGTATTGCAGGCAGATTCTTTACTGCTAAGCTACCCGGGAAGCCCTCATATCCACTAAGATGGCAGTAAAAGAGAAGAAAAGGAGGAAATAACAAGTGTGGGTGAGAATACAGAGAAGTAAGAATCCTCCTCCATGCCGATAGAAAAGAAAAACGGTGCAACCACTGTGGAAAATAGTTTGACTTTTCCTCGAAAAGGTAAGTGTAGTTAACTGATCCAGCAATTTCACTCCCAAATATAGATTCAAGGTAACTGAAAACAGGGACTCAAACAAACACTTTTTCACAAATGTTCACAGCAGTACTGTTTAAAATAGGTACAAGCTGGAAACAATACAAACGTCCATCAATTGACGAATGAATAAAAACAATTATATATATATACAGACACACATGTACATGCAATGGAATAGTACGCAGTAATAAAAAAAGTAATAAAGTACTGATACATGCTTCAATTTCAATAAAAATATGCTAAGCAAAAGAAGCCAAACACAAAAGATCATATATTATATGATTCCTTTCATATGAAATATCCAGAGTAGGCAAATCCATAGAGACAGAAGATAGTTCAGTTCAGTTCACTTCACTTCACTTCAGTCGCTCAGTTGTGTCTGACTCTTTGTGACCCCATGAATCGCAGCACACCAGGCCTCCCTGTCCATCACCATCTCCCGGAGCTCACTCAGACTCACGTCCATCGAGTCAGTGATGCCATCCACCCATCGCATCCTCTGTTGTCCCCTTCTCCTCCTGCCCCCAACCCCTCCCAGCATCAGAGTCTTTTCCAATCAGTCAACACTTCGCATGAGGTGGCCAAAGTCCTGGAGCTTCAGCTTTAGCATCATTCCTTCCAAAGAAATCCCAGGGTTGATCTCCTTTAGAATGGACTGGTTGGATCTCCTTGCAGTCCAAAGGACTCTCAAGACTCTTCTCCAACACCACAGTTCAAAAGCATCAATTCTTCTGTGTTTAGCCTTCTTCACAGTCCAACTCTCACATCCATACATGACCACAGGAAAAACCATAGCCTTGACTAGACGGACCTTTGTTGGCAAAGTAATGTCTCTGCTTTTGAATATACCATCTAGGTTTGTCATAACTTTTCTTCCAAGGAGTAAGCGTCTTTTAATTTCATGGCTGCAGTCACCATCTGCAGTGATTTTGGAGCCCTAAAAAATTAAGTCTGACACTGTTTCTACTGTTTCCCCATCTATTTTCCATGAAGTGATGGGACCAGATGCCACGATCTTCGTTTTCTGAATGTTGAACTTTAAGCCAACCTTTTCACTCTCCTCTTTCACTTTCATCAAGAGGCTTTTAGTTCCTCTTCACTTTCTGCCATAAGGGCGGTGTCATCTGCATATCTGAGGTTATTGATACTTCTCCCAGCAATCTTGATTCCAGCTTGTGTTTCTTCCAGTCCAGCGTTTCTCATGATGTACTCTGCATATAAGTTAAATAAGCAGAGTGACAATATACAGCCTTGACATAGTCCTTTTCCTATCTGGAACCAGTCTGTCATTCCACGTCCAGTTCTAACTGTTGCTTCCTGACCTGCATACAGATTTCTCAAGAGGCAGGTTAGGTGGTCTGGTATTCCCACCTCTTTCAGAATTTTCCACAGTTTCTTGTGATCCACACAGTCAAAGGCTTTGGCATAGTCGATAAAGCAGAAATAGATGTTTTTATGGAACTCTCTTGGTTTTTCGATGATCCAGCGGATGTTGGCAATTTGATCTCTGGTTCCTCTGCCTTTTCTAAAACCAGCTTGAACATCAGGGAGTTCATGGTTCACATATTGCTGAAGCCTGGCTTGGAGAATTTTGAGCATTACTTTACTAGCATGTGAGATGAGTGCAATTGTGAGGTAGTTTGAACATTCTTTGGCATTGCCTTTCTTTGGGATTGGAGTGAAAACTGACCTTTCCCAGTCCTGTGGCCACTGCTGAGTCTTCCAAATTTGCTGGAATATTGAGTGCAGCACTTTCACAGCATCATCTTTCAGGATTTGAAATAGCTCAACTGGAATTCCATCACCTCCACTAGCTTTGTTCATAGTGATGCTTTCTAAGGCCCACTTGACTTCACTTTCCAAGACGTCTGGCTCTAGATTAGTGATCACATCATCATGATTATCTGGGTCACAAAGATCTTTTTTGTACAGTTCTTCTGTGTATTCTTGCCACCTCTTCTTAATATCTTCTGCTTCTGTTAGGTCCAGACCATTTCTGTCCTTTATCAAGCCCATCTTTGCATGAAATGTTCCCTTGGTATCTCTAATTTTCTTGAAGAGATCTCTAGTCTCTCCCATAATGTTCTTTTCCTCTATTTCTTTGCATTGATCACTGAAGAAGGCTTTCTTATCTCTTCTTGCTATTCTTTGGAACTCTGCATTCAGATGCTTGTATCTTTCCTTTTCTCCTTTGCTTTTCGCCTCTCTTCTTTTCACAGCTATTTGTAAGGCCTCCCCAGACAGCCATTTTGCTTTTTTGCATTTCTTTTCCTTGGGGATGATCTTGATCCCTGTCTCCTGTACAATGTCAGGAACTTCATTCCATAGTTCATCAGGCACTCTATCTATCAGATCTAGGCCCTTAAATCTACTTCTCACTTCCACTGTATAATCATAAGGGATTTGATTTAGGTCATACCTGAATGGTCTAGCGGTCTTCCCTACTTTCTTCAATTTGAGTCTGAATTTGGCAATAAGGAGTTCATGATCTGAGCCACAGTCAGCTCCTGGTCTTGTTTTTGTTGACTGTATAGAGCTTCTCCATCTTTGGCTGCAAAGAAAATAATCAATCTGATTTCAATGTTGACCATCTGGTGATGTCCATGTGTAGAGTCTTCTCTTGTGTTGTTGGAAGAGGGTGTTTGCTATGACCAGTGCATTTTCTTGGCAAAACTCTATTAGTCTTTGCCCTGCTTCATTCCATATTCCAAGGCCAAATTTGCCTGTTACTCCAGGTGTTTCTTGACTTCCTACTTTTGCATTTCAGTCCCCTATAGTGAAAAGGACATCTTTTTGGGGTGTTAGTTCTAAATGGTCTTGTAGGTCTTCATAGAACCATTCAACTTCAGTTTCTTCAGCATTACTGGTTGGGGCATAGACTTGGATAACTGTGATATTGAATGGTTTGCCTTGGAGACGAACAGAGATCATTCTGTCGTTTTTGAGATTGCATCCAAGTACTGCATTTCGGACTCTTTTGTTGACCATGATGGCTACTCCATTTCTTCTGTGGGATTCCTGCCCGCAGTAGTAGATATAATGGTCATCTGAGTTAAATTCACCCATTCCAGCAGATAAGTGATTGCCAAAGGCTAGTAGTTAGATATGAGGAGTGATTATTTAATGGGTACAAGGGTTTTTCTGGGATAACAAAAAAGCTTTGAAACTACAGAGGTGGTGATTGTACAACTCTGTGGATACAGTAAATGTTTCTGAATTTTACACTTCAAAATGGCTAGTCGTATTTATCTGAATTTCATCTACTAGAAAAATAAAAAGAAATATAAAATAAAGTAAAATAAAAATATTTCTAAACAGTAGTATAGTAGTGATCTGAAATTTGGAAAAGACTTTGATGCTGGGAAGGACTGGGGGCAGGAGAAGAAGGGGATGACCGAGGATGAGATAGCTGGATGGCATCATTGACTCAATGAACGCGAGTCTGAGTGAACTCCGAGAGTTGGTGATGGACAGGGAGGCTTGGCATGCTGCGATTCATGGGGTCACAAAGAGTCGGACACTACTGAGCAACTGAACTGAACTGAACTGAACTGAAGAAATGCTGAGATCCCAAGAACAGTTCAAAACAGAGCAGTACTTTATTTTTTAAGTGAATGCTAACTATATTTATAAATATATATAGATATCTCCAGGAGTAATAAATTGCTTTGCAAACATATTACAGTCTTTTGCAACTATTTTTAATTTCAACCTAAAATTCACTGCCATCTACATACCTTCTATCAACAAAGAAATGACTGACTATACTTTGTCAAGCTGAAATATAACTGAATATACTTTTTCAAATTGAATATACTATTTCACCCTGCTAAGAATCACTAGCACGAATAGAAAATTACCACTATGCCATTAAAACATAATTTGATTTTTTAAATTTAGTTTATGCTTTTTCAAAATAAATGTATTACAAAAAATGAAGTGCCTTGTATAGGCAAAAAATTAATGCTACAGAGGATTGCTAATTTTGCTGATAAAAACATGACCAGTTATCCAAACACAGATCTTTTGATATACACTAATATTTCTGTAATATCAACATGTGGATTTTGTTTTTAATACTGCAAATTAGGAAATTATTATAATATCAAATCCTGTGCTTTCTTCTTTGTTACAAAGTTTCTGGTTCGCTCCAACAACTGCCTAGCTTTTACCTTTGTTTTTGTTTGCCTCAGTATAAGAAAATCCTGGCGCTTGTCCTGTTTTTCTGCCAAAAAGGCCCCAGAGATTTGGACCAGTCTTGTGTTTTCCACCTTTCTCCACTGTGTGGCACTGAGCACATTTTTGAATAAAGATCTTCTTGCCTGCCTCAGCATCTGCCATTTTGTTCTGCAATGAAACATTAAAACCACAGACCAAAGAAAATATCAGATTTGCAAAGCTGGAGAAAAAGGAATTTCAACACTTTGACTGAAGTATTAATGATATTAAACCAAAATATAATTTAAAGCATGTGCTTTGAATTCTGAGTGCTCAAAAACACAAACATAGCATTGAGTTTTATAAAGAATTATCTCATTTATCAGATTTATTTTTAATTTCTAGCTATAGCTACTTTAGAAACTGCTGTTGGTATAAGCCTGGTTTTACATCGGCCTTCAGACAATTATGGGCTTCCCTGGTGGCTCAGATGGTAAAGCATCTGCCTGCAGTGTGGGAGACCTGGGTTCGATCCCTGGGTTGGGAAGATCCCCTGGAGAAGAAAATGGCAACCCACTCTAGTACTCTTGCATGGAAAATTCCATGGACAGAGGAGCCTGGCAGGCTACAGTCCATGGTGTCACAAAGAGTCAGACACGACTGAGCAACTTCACTTCTTCACTTCTTCAGACAATTATAGTGATTTACATAAATCAATTATCTTCTATTTTTCTTTCCACTTCCAAAAAGTATGTGTGTAAAAAATTATGTGAAGCACATGCCTAAACTGGTGCTTCCTTACTTAAAAATAAAGATAGAACAAGTTGGAAAGATGATTAAAAACAATATTTATTATAAGTACGTATATGCCTGCAATAATAGACAAAACAATAAAATACCATGAAGAATGAGGCTACATATGGAATGAGGCAAGATACATATAATATATAATTTCATGTTTCCTTTACACTCTAAGCAGTAAACAAATCTACCAAGACTAAATCAAGCATTACCTGCAAATAATTAATTAACAATACTGAGTTCAGTCAGTATTAGCATACATAGCAGAAAATGTGTGGTCCTAAGTAGGAAAGATTTTATTTTACAGTGATAGACATACACAATAAATTCTATACAAAGATATTTTTGTTAAGACTGCCAAAAACTCTCCTGTGTACCTAAATAAATGCCTCATCCATCTAAAATGATATAAAAACTAAAATAATTTGAACTTATTGAACAAACGTAGCTTAAAATGCTAATGGCTGCAGTACCCTGGTTTTGTTTTCCTGCAGCTTCTGTTCTTTGAAGAATGGGTGCTGGGGCAGTGGAAGTGGGGATGGATTCCAACGTTAAGAGTTACTGTTACAGACATCATGAAAATTCCTAATTCTTTGACAGGTTCTAGGCACATTTTTACCTTCATAGCTCAATTGAGAAATAGAAAATGTTTGTGGTATTCTGATGATATTGAAAAAACAACATTATTTAACTAAAGTAACTATTCTGGAGAAGGGCATGGCAACCCACTCCAGTATTTTCACCTAGAGAATCCCATGGACAGAGGAGCCTGGCGGGCTACAGCCCATGGGGACAAACTGAAATGACTTAGCACTCAAAATAACTATTACTGTGAAGCTAGTATTTCATACATAGGTACCATGTGCATGAATCTATGCTAAGTAGCTTCAGTTGTGTCCAGCTCTGTGGGACCCTATGGATTGCAGCCTGCCAGGATCCTCTGTCCATGGGATTCTCCAGGAAAGAATACTGGTGTCAGCTGCCATGCCCCACTCCAGGGGATCTTCCTGACCCAGGGATCGAACTTATGCTCTCCACTGGCAAGAGATGTAGCTACTGCATTGGCAGGCAGATTCTTTACCACTACCAGCACTACTAGAAATACCAAGACTATTTTTTTTTAATCTATGTAGAAACCCAAATCAGTGTTAATAATCCACTTAAACGGAAGACAGAAGTTTTCTTTGGGCAGTATCCAAAACAATTCAACTGTTAATCAGTGCTTTAGGTCTAATACAAAGGTAAATAAGAAAACATTTTATCCAAGAGAAGATTAATTTAAAATTCCAAACTTAAATCAGAATACTGTATTCAATTTATAATTAGGTGAGTTCTATCAGCTTTCTGGATAGGTACAGAATTCACTGAACCTTTGAATAAAGGACATAGAGAGGAAAACCTGAGTCACAAAAACAAACATAAGGCCTTTAGTAAAATGTATTCACTATACCAGTAAAGCTTATGTAATATAAAAACGTTAGGGAGGGGCCATATGTATACTTATGGCTGGTTCATGCTGTTGTATGGCAGAAATCAACTCAACACTGTAAATCAATTATCCACCAATTAAAAATAAATTTTTAAAAAGAATCTAAGAAAATCCAAATGTCATCTCAGTACTAAAGGAAACTTTCTTTCCAATTTTTATATAAAGCAGAAAGATCAGATTGATTTTTATACCAATTAAATTTTACCAGTAATTCAGGAAACTAGACTTTTAAAAAAGGATAAAACAAAATATATTGCTTATTCACACAGATTTTACATGCAAGTCACTAAGAAAATATATACTGTCACTGTTCAAACTATCAGTATTTAACACAAAACACTGCTGCTGTCTTTAATCACTGCTGTGCAAGTATCTAAGACCCCTCTTCAAAGTGCATTAAAACCAGTAGATTCAGCAATGGCAGCGAGGGAGGACACAGGAAGACCAGGAAGGATCTCAAGGGAAGTCATTTTGTCTTATAATCATTTGGCACTCTACTAGTACTTAGTAATTAAGAAGAAATATCTCACTGAAATAGACAAAGATATGACATCTGGTATGAGAATGATCACTCATCCAAAAACGAATTCTAAAGCTAAATAGACCAAGATAAGAGTAGCAAGCAATTACAAATGCTTACTTAATGCCAGGCATATTCTAATGTGTAAGCCTGTACACATTATTAATGTATTTAATCTCGTCAGCCATGTGAGATAGATACTATTAACATCTCCGTTTTTTATGGATGAGAAAAATGAAGCACATAGAGCTCGTTTCAAGTCATAAGCTGATGAAAAGTAGAGAGAGATGGTGAAAGATGAGAGAATTACATCTATAATCCTAGATTTTTAATTTCAACGATTCCCTTCTAAGAGTGATTGAGGCAACCCTGTGTGGAACATAATGTTTGACACACTGCAGCTGCTAAACTGAGTGAAAATACTTAATGAGGAGTAAATGAAAAACTTTTTAATACTGGTACATACCACTGACATTTCTAATTTTTGCCCATAAAAAGAGGAATGTGGTAAGAACAATTAAGATACCATTAAAGTCTAAGAAGTCCATATAACTGAAGTGATGAAAGAGGAAACAGAAGTTCACTGGAATATTTTAAGGATGAATACTACACTGACTTTAAAAAACTAAGTGGGATTATGCATGTTGGAGTGGGAAAAAACACTGGAGTGGACTGTATCACAAAGATGTGACCCTGGGTAAATCGCTTCATGTCTATGAACCACATGCATAGGTGTTTCTATAGCCTTTCTCCTTTCTAATCTGCTGTACTTGAACCTGTGAATTGGAACAAGAATCCAGCTTTCCAAACTCCTAATTGCCAAAGAAAGTTCAAACTATCGCACAATTGCACTCATCTCACATGCTAGCAAAGTAATGCTCAAAATTGTCCAAGCCAGGCTTCAGCAATATGTGAACCGTGAACTTCCAGATGGTCAAGCTGGGTTTAGAAAAGGCAGAGGAACCAGAGATCAAATTGCCAACATCCACTGGACCATCGAAAAAGGAAGAGAGTTCCAGAAAAACATCTACTGCTGCTTTATTGACTATGCCAAAGCCTTTGACTGTGTGGATCACATCAAACTGGAAAATTCTTCAAGAGATGGGAATACCAGACCACCTGACCTGCCTCCTGAGAAATCTGTGTGAATCTCAAGAAGCAACAGTTAGAAGTGGACATGGAACGACAGACTGGTTCCAAATCAGGAAAGGAGTAGTCAAGGTGGTATATTATATTACCACCCTGCTTATTTAACTTATATGCAGAGTACATCATGCAAAATGCTGGGTTGGATGAAGCACAAGCTTGAATCAAGATTGCCGGGAGAAATATCAGTAACCTCAGATAAGCTTTTGAACTGCGGTGTTGGAGAAGACTCTTGAGAGTCCCTTGGACTGCAATAGAGATCCAACCCGTCCATCCTAAAGGAAATCAGTCCTGAATATTAATTGGAAGGACTGATGCTGAAGGTGAAACTCCGATACTTCGGCCACCTGATGCGAAGAACTGACTCCTTGGAAAACACCCTGATGCTGGGAAAGACTGAAGGCGGGAGAAGGGGAGGACAAAGGATGAGACAGTTGGATGGCATCACGCACTCGATGGACATGAGTTTGAGTAAGCTCTCGGGGTTGGTGATGGACAGGAAGGCTTGACGTGCTACAGTCCACGGGGTCGCAAATAGTCAGACACTGAGAGACTGAATTGAATCTCAGCATGCCACCACCTCCTTTTGGAGGCTGACTTCTGCTAAACATAGGCTGAAGGTTCGACTCAAAATCAGTCCCATCCAGAAATCAGAAAGGCTGCAGCGAGGCCCCTGGTAGAAACAGTCTTCTGTTGTACTTAGGACTACTCAGGCCCCACCTGGCTAGGGCTAAGGGAGAGCTTCTTACTACCCGGACGGTTGGGATACTCCTCTCTGAGTGAACCCAGGCCTAAATTGTATCGTGGTCCATAATGGTGCTCAGATCACATGAGGTCGCAGGTCACTCCCTCCTAGTTAGTCCTACTTACCTCAGGGCCAGCGGCTCCGTCCTCCGCCTCCCTGCAGAACCTAGAGCGTCAACGTGCAGCTGCTGAGCCACAGTCTGTCCTGAGATCAACGCTGGCGATACCGCAGCAGCGCCTCGAAGACTGTACTGCGGGCCCAGCCCAGCATGTGCTTCCGGGACGCCGCCAGCCAATGGAAGGCAGGGCTCCGTCGGCACTGCTGATTGGTCCTCAAATCCCACAGGAACGCAACTCTCGCAGGAGCAAAAAAACCTGGCGCTGCAGGGTTGTTACTGATCGAGTCTAAATGTGCCAAAATGTTTATTTCTTTAACTTTTACCTAACTTACGAGTTATCTGTGTATATTCACAGTATATACCAGTTCTTGCTTGAGGTAGGAACTCAACATTTTATGAATGGTTCATTAGTGTTTGACTGTGGGAGTCAAATCATGTCAATAAAAGAATAAGGCAAGTGCTTACTGGGGGCAAGACGCTGTGCCAAGCACCTTGGAAGGAAAAACTCTGAAGTTCCAATTATCCATGAGGTATAATCCAGCTGGGGCAAGATTAAAGTACATTAAAAGTTAAGTCATTATAAATGAGCTACATAAAAGTGCAAAAAATAAGAACGGACAGCAAAGTTGCAAGCTGCCTGTTTAATCGCCAAAAGAACAGCAGACAAGAGTATAAATAGAAACAGAATGAGTCCTGGAGGAGCGAAGGAGGGAGATATAAGGGAGAGGACTGAGACAGCTTTAAGAAGACGAGGGCATTGAAGGCAGACAGGTGAGAAAGCCAAAGCTGTGTTTAGGAAAACGTGAGGGGGAAAGTAGTTCACCTGTGGTTACACGATTACCTCAGTGAGATGTGAGTGGTAAAGGCTATTCACAGAGAAATAAAAATATTAATCTAGCTTATTAAATTTAGTGTTAGGTAAGTGCAAGATTTACCCATATTCTCTGGAGTGCTGTCCAATAGAACTTTCTACTTTGATGGAAAATTCAGCGTGGACCCCATCTACCAGCTGCAAGTAACTTTGAGCACTTTAAGTGTGACTCATGTGACTAACTGAATTTTTTATTATTTTAGAGTTAACTTTAATTAATTTTAAATTAAATAGCCACAATTAACAGATGGTTGAATGAAACTAAGTGGTACCTATGTGTTCTGTCCCGTGAGCCACATATTTAAAAGATGTATGTCATCAAATTGAGTCAAAAAGAGAAAAAAATCTGGTTTTAAATATTATTCTCAAACTCAAAGACGACCAAACTCAGGAAATAAAAGGAGACTACCATTTCTTGAGCGCATACCAATGCCAGGTTAGGCACTTGCATACGTTGTCAGTAGCCTGTAGACTTATAGATGGGAAAATGGAGACTCTGGACCATATTCATGCAGAACGATCTGAAAGTTACTAATTGATCACCAATAAGTATCAGTGAAAATATTTTAAAATCCAGTAAAAATTTGCAAATAAGGCAAAGCACTTTTACTTAATGAGATAAATCATTATAATTATACATCCCTGGTGGTTCAGACAGTAAAGAATCTGCCTGCAATGCAGAAGACCCAGGTTCAATCCTTGGGTCGGGAAGATCCCATGGAGAGGAGCATGGCAACCCACTCCAGTATTCTTACCTGAATAATCCCAGGAACAGAGGAGCCTGTTCATATATGTGTGGTCATTACCACAGTCCATAGGGTTGAAAAGAGTCGGACATGACTAAAGCAACTTAGCACACAAAGACTAATATCAATAACCAATAAGCCTTACTGTAATTAGATCATAGTTTAGAGAAATTTTGGAAAGCAATGACAATAATTTATTGTTTTATCCTTGCATTTCAAAAATAAGTTACAATATCATCACTTTTAAAACAGATTAGTAAGAATTTATTAAAAATTTCAAGTCAAATCTGAATTTCATGTGAAATTCAGTGTCTATCATTCTAATAATTGTGCATTGTAGGCTACATGTTTTATTTCACTTAATCTGCAATGGCCTAGCATATCTTTTCTCTAATATAAGACAAATTAGTAATCATTCTTTCAAATCTCAGAATTTTCAACTGTTTTACTTCCATGTGATTCATGGTCAAATGTGACTTTATATGATTTGAAACATAAAAAAATCTGTCATTATTAAGTGATGAAAATGTTCTACAACTGTGGAGATGGTTGCACAACTCTGTGAATACTAAAAAGCAATTAACTGGATTCTTTAAATGGGTGAATCATATATTTGAATCATATAGCAATAAATCTGTTTAAAATAGACAAGTCAAAGAAAAATTTATTCACTATAATTTATAAGTAAATTTCTTATTTTCCTTGAATATGTGGTATTATTTCACATGATTAAACGGTAAAGAAATTTTGCTTTCTCAGCATCACCCAATATTTCTGACTCTGGCTTTGTTCTCTCCAATCTTTCATTCCTTCTAAAATAAAATTAACTACTCTAAAATTCTCAGGATACAAATCAGTAATCTCGTTTTACAAAGAAGAGAGATTTCCCAGAAAATGCTGTTTAAAAAAATTATACATTTTCCACTAGATGGCACTAGTGTTCAAATAGTATTGCTATTATACTGCACTTTTCTTTACATCAATAAAATTATTCTCTTATGACATTGTTTTCATTCACTTTGACTGGTCTGGGCAAGACAAAGAGAAGTGGAAAGTTAAGATTTTTCCTTAACTTGTTAAGCTCCAGTGTAAACAGATCCCTCATTTTGCGGACGTGGGAAGTAATGCAAGGAAAGATTGTACCAATTTTGTGCTAAAGCCTGAGTGAGAACCCAGAATCCCTAACTAGTTGCCATCATACAACTATACAATATTAAGAATGGAGGAGTGTACACCATAGACAAATGGAATAAGAAATTAAATTTCTATCGTACATTGTACACATCTCATTTGATCACTAGGCTATTAGCCCGATATATCTTATCTCAAATAATCCTATCTCGAGAAGCTCAATCTATTAATTTCATAAAGTAAGGAGAGAATCATTTAACACATATCACTCAATTATAGCACAGTGCCCAACACATAGCAGACCGTCAAAAACATTCCTGAGCTAATAGAATGGATGAATTAATTAAGCTTGCTTATGTGCTAAATTGCTTTAGTCATGTCCAACTCTTTGTGACCCTATGGACTATAGGCCACCAAACTCCTCTGTACATGGGATTCTCCAGGCAATAATACTGAAGTGGGTTGCCATGCCCTCCTCCAGGGGATCCTCCCAACCCAGGGATCAAACCTGCATCTCTTGTCTTCTGCATTAGGCAGATAGGTTCTTTACCACTAGCACCACTTGGGAAGCCCTAATTAAGCTCAACAACTATGCTATTTAGTAGGGTATATTATTTGCTTTACAGTTGAAGAAACTGAAGTTGAAAACTTGAAATAATTTGCCCAAGCTCATACACTTCAGTGGCAAAACCGTTTAACACAATCTGGTATTAGTTTGCACAATGTATTTTCTTACAAGACTTCCACAATAGAAAAGAAAAGCTCTCTGAGAGTCAACATCATGTCTTTCCTTTTCTCCATTGTATGTCCAGATCCTTACGGAGAGCCTGGATTATGGATGGTACACAATAAACAGTATTTATCTGTTTTCATTCATAGCAACCCAGGTCTTCAAGTTCCATTAACAACAAGCTTTAGAAGTCAGTACAGATTTCCCACTTTACCTGAACTGTAGGGCTTCCCTGGAAAAGGTCAGTTTTCATTCCAATCCCAAGGAAAGGCAATGTCAAACAATGCTCAAACTACTGCACAATTGCACTTATCTCACACGCTAGTAAAGTAATGCTCAAAATTCTCCAAGCCAGGCTTCAGCAATACATGAACCGTGAACTTCCAGATGTTCAAGCTGGGTTTAGAAAAGGCAGAGGAACCAGAGATCAAATTGCCAACATCCCTTGGATCATCGAAAAAACAGGAGAGTTCCAGGAAAACATCTATTTCTGCTTTACTGACTATGCCAAAGCCTATGACTGTGTGGAGCACAAGAAACTGGAAAATTCTGAAAGAGGTGGGAACACCAGACCACCTGAACTGCCTTTTGAGAAATTTGTATGCAGGTCAGGAAGCAACAGTTAGAACGGAACATGGAACAACAGACTGGTTCCAAATAGGAAAAAGAGTACATCAAGGCTGTATATTGTCACCCTGCTTATTTAACTTCTAAGTAATGGAACCCCACTCCAGTACTCTTACCTGGAAAATCCCATGGACAGAGGAGCCTGGAAGGCTGCAGTCCATGGGGTTGCTAAGGGTCGGACACAACGACTTCACTTTCCCTTTTCACTTTCATGTATTGGAGAAGGAAATGCCAACCCACTCCAGTGTTCTTGCCTGGAGAATCCCAGGGATGGGGGAGCCTGGTGGGCTGCTGTCTATGGGGTCACACAGAGTCGGACACGACTGAAGTGACTAAGCAGTAGCAGCTGCATGCAGAGTACATCGTGAGAAACGCTGGGCTGGAAGACGCGCAAGCTGGAAAAATATCAATAACCTCAGATATGCAGATGACACCGCCCTTATGGCAGAAAGTGAAGAGGAACTAAAAAGCCTCTTGATGAAACTGAAAGAGGAGAGTGAAAAAGTTGGCTTAAAGCTCAACATTCAGAAAACGAAGATCATGGCATCTGGTCCCATCAGTTCATGGGAAATAGATGGAGAAACAGTGGAAACAGTGTCAGACTTTATTCTTCTGGGCTCCAAAATCACTGCAGATGGTGACTGCAGCCATGAAATTAAAAGACGCTTCCTCCTTGGAAGGAAAGTTATGACCAACCTAGATAGCATATTGAAAAGCAGAGACATTACTTTGCCAACAAAGGTCTGTCTAGTCAAGGCTATGGTTTCTCCAGCGGTCATGTATGGGTGTGAGAGTTGGACTGTGAAAAAAGCTGTGCACCAAAGAATTGATGCTTTTGAACTGTGGTGTTGGAGAAGACTCTTGAGAGTCCTGCAAGGAGATCCAATCAGTCCATCCTAAAGGAGGTCAGTCCTGAGTGTTCACTGGAAGGACTGATGTTGAAGCTGAAACTCCAGTACTTTGGCCACCTCGTGCAAAGAGTTGACTCACTGGAAAAGACTCTGATGCTGGGAGGGATTGGGGGCAGGAGGAAAAGGGGACGACAGAGGATGAGATGGCTGGATGCCATTACCGACTCAATGGAAGTGAGTTTGAGTGAACTCCGGGAATTGGTGATGGACAGGGAGGCCTGGCATGCTGCGATTCATGGGGTCGCAAAAAGTCAGACACGACTGAGCGACTAAACTGAACTGAACTGATGACTCAGAGGATAAAGAATCTTTCTACAATGCAGGAGATCCCTGTTGGAACCCTGGTTCAGGAAGATCCCCTGGAGAAGAGAATGGCAACCCACTCCAGTATTCATGCCTGGAGAATTGTATGGACAGGGGAGCCAAAGGGTAGCAGAGTCTGACAGGACTGAGCGACTAACACTTTCACTTTAGCTTTCACATTTCTCCTAGCTCCACAGTTGCACTCTTTTTGCCCTCAAACCACGCATGGTTGCTTGTGGGAACCGAGTACATCCCTGTTGGCTCTAATAGTAAAGAACCTGCCTGCCAATGCAAGAGACAAAAAAGATGTGGGTTTGATCCCTGGGACCTGAAGATCCCCTGGAGTAGGAAATGGTAACCCACTCCAGTATTCCTGACTGGAGAATCCCATGGACATGGGAGCCTGGTGGGCTATAGTCCGTAGCATTGCAAAGAGTAGGACATGACTGAAGCAACTTAGCAACACAAAGATGGAGTTGTTTTCTGGTTAGGGCTCTGCTGTTTGTATTAATATTTCCGTTGCTTTTTGTTATGCAATGGGCCCCAATTCTTCAACTCAATCTTCTCAACAATAAGACTGGAGTTAGATGATTGGCAGTGAACAGTTTTCAGTTCAGTTCAGTCGCTCAGTTGTGTCCAACTCTTTGAGACTCCATGAATCGCAGCATGCCAGGCCTCCCTATCCATCACCAACTCCCAGAGTTCACTCAGACTCACGTCCATCGAGTCTGTGATGCCATTCAGCCATCTCATCCTCTGTCGTCCCCTTCTCCTCCTGCCCCAAATCCTTCCCAGCATCAGAGTCTTTTCCAATGAGTCAACTCTTCTCATGAGGTGGCCAAAGTACTGGAGTTTCAGCTTTAGCATCATTCTTTCCAAAGAACACCCAGGGCTGATCTCCCTCAGAATGGACTGGTTGGATCTCCTTGCAGTCCAGGGGACTCTCAAGAGTCTTCTCCAACACCACAGTTCAAAAGCATCAATTCTTCGGCACTCAGCTTTCTTCACAGTCCAACTCTCACACTCATACATGACCACTGGAAAAACCATAGCCTTGACTAGACAGACCTTTGTTGGCAAAGCAATGTCTCTGCTTTTCAATATGCTGTCTAGGTTGGTCATAACTTTCCTTCCAAGGAGTAAGCGTCTTTTAATTTCATGGCTGCAGTCACCATCTGCAGTGATTTTGGAGCCCCAAAAAATTAAGTCTGACACTGTTTCTACTGTTTCCCCATCTATTTCCCATGAAGCAATGGGACCAGATGCCATGATCTTCGTTTTCTGAATGTTGAGCTTTAAGCCAACTTTTTCACTCTCCACTTTCACTTTCATCAAGAGGCTTTTAGTTCCTCTTCACTCTCTGCCATAAGGGTGGTGTCATCTGCATATCTGAGGTTATTGATATTTCTCCTGGCAATCTTGATTCCAGCTTGCGCTTCTTCCAGCCCAGTGTTTCTCATGATGTACTCTGCATAGACGTTAAATAAGCAGGGTGACAATATACAGCCTTGACGTACTCTTTTTCCTATTTGGAACCAGTTTGTTGTTCCCTGTCCAGTTCTAACTGTTGCTTCCTGACCTGCATACAAATTTCTCAAAAGGCAGTTCAGGTGGTCTGGTGTTCCCACCTCTTTCAGAATTTTCCACAGTTTCTTGCGATCCACACAGTCAAAGGCTTTGGCATAGTCAATAAAGCAGAAATAGACGTTTTTCTGGAACTCTCTTGGTTTTTTGATGATCCAGAGGATGTTGGCAATTTGATCTCTGGTTCCTCTGCCTTTTCTAAAACCAGCTTGAACATCACGAAGTTCACGGTTCACGTATTGCTGAAGCCTGGCTTGGAGAATTTTGAGCATTACTTTACTAGCGTGTGAGATGAGTGCAATTGTGCAGTAGTTTGAGCATTCTTTTGCATTGCCTTTCTTTGGAATTGGAATGAAAACTGACCTTTTCCAGTCCTGTGGCCACTGCTGAGTTTTCCAAATTTGCTGGCATATTGAGTGTAGCACTTTCACTGCATCATCTTTCAGGATTTGAAATAGCTCAACTGGAATTTAGTCCTATGGAGCTGTTCTAGTGGGCTTACGACCAGGATGGCAGGTTTGGTGGAAGAGTCCATGGGTTGTAGAGGAAGGGTAGAACCAGCAACAGGAAAGCTCTCCCGCCAGACAGGGCTCTTCTAGCAACAGGGAACCAGGGTCGCACGCCTTATGTGTGGGCCTTGATTCCACGCAATTGGGTGCCTGGACTGCGTCGGGCTCCCCCGGGCCGCTAGGGCGCGCTGCAGGCTGCCCACCACCCCTTACCCCGGAAGCCGTCTCACTGCGCGTCCGGCCTGCGCCGGGAGCCAAACTTTTCAGTCTTCCGGAAACGGACCCCGCACCGGCAACGGCTGGGTGTGGTGCGACGGTCGTGGCTGGCACGGCTGGAGCTAGGAGGAGTAAAGGGGTGCGAGCCTGGATTCCGCCCCGGGTGGAGCACCATGGACGAAGCGGGCAGCTGTGCAAGCGGCGGAGGCTTCCGCCCGGGCGTGGACAACCTGGACGAGCCGCCCAACAGCCGCATCTTCCTGGTGATCAGCAAGTACACTTCCGAGTCGGTGCTGAGGGAGCGCTTCTCGCCCTTTGGGGAAATTCAGGACATCTGGGTGGTGCGCGACAAGCACACCAAGGAGTCCAAGGGCATCGCCTTCGTCAAGTTTGCCCGCAGCTCGCAGGCCTGTAGGGCCATGGAGGAGATGCATGGCCAGTGCCTCACCCCCAGCGACACCAAGCCCATCAAGGTGCGGGTGCCCGGGACCGGGGTGTCCCGGGTGTGGGGGGGGGGCCGGAGGGGAGCGGTTTCGGGGTGCGGTAAGGGCAGTGCATTCGCTCGCGGGGGCCGTCTGGGAAGCACCTGGCATTCCGGGGCGAGGCGGGGGAAGGACCACGTTGCAGAGGATTTCCTAGGACCTCCCTGCGCGAAAGTCTGCTAGAGGGTGCGGGAGATACGGGATGCGGAGAGAACACCCGCTTCCGGGTCGGACCAGGTATCTGCGGCTACTCGGGCTGCAGAGCTGCGGTGGCTGGGCCTTCCCCCACTCCCGCCGTCACTAATTCAGCGCCCAACTCCGACCGGATCTGCTATGAGAACTTTTCTTACCCTCCTCTCTCAGACGTCTTGGTTTACCACGTATAAAAGTAGTTAACTTTACTTTTCCCCACATCGGTAAGGTGCTTAAGAACTTGATAAAAGTAGATTTAATTGTGGCCCTCTGAAGTTAGGCATTTTCCCAGTACCAAACACGAGTATACATGTATATAATATTTAAGTGCAGGTAATTAAAACTACTACTGTTGCCTATTTATCACACTTATGTAAAAATTTGTAATTTTTTACAAATTATTATAAATAAACCCCTTTGTGAAGGTATTAATGTCATAGGTTTTGTTATTGCCACTTCTCTTTGAAAGCAGACCAAAGTAAACAGCCTCAAAAAGAGCCAAGTCAAAAAAAAAAAAAGAGCCAAGTCAAAATAACAAATAAACAAAAGGAAAACGAGCCAAATCATGGAGATGATAGTGTAAATTGTATTATTATTATATGCTTCTTGGCATACTCCTAATTCATTTTGAAAGTGAAAGTGAAGTCGCTCAGTCGTGTCCGACTCTTTGCGACCCTGTAGACTGCAGCCCAAAAGGCTCCTCTGTCCATGGGATTCTCCAGGCAAGAATACCGGAGTGTGTTGCCATTTCCTTCTCCAGGGGATCTTCCCAACCGAGGGATCGAACCCAGGTCTCCCGCATTGCAGGCAGACACTTGAACCTCTGAGCCACCAGGGAAGCCCATAAATTCATTTTGGTAGTATTTATATTTAGTTTCCACATCTAATTTATCTGTAAAATTAATATAGTGACACATGGCAGGAACGGTGATTTTGAGGGTTATCTAATTTAATCTATCCTTTTAGCACAGGGCCTGGTACAAGATAAGCCCTCTTGTACCATGTTTGTCCATAGCAACAGTCTCTTCCCTTTACTTCTTTAGTAGAAAACAAAGGAGCCGGGAAATGCCGACCACACAATAGGCTTTCTGCCTCCTCCCACCTTCTAAACCGTCTGAAATAAGTCAAAACAGATAATCAATGGAGTTAAGTGTAAGGACACAGCATGTAAAATCGAGGGGACAAACTTTCTATAAAGAGTCAACAAATATTTTAGGCTTTGTGAGTCACATACAGTCTCTGTCATACACTCTTTTTGTTTTTTAACAACCCTCAAAAAAATTTAAAAGCAGTTCTTAGATTATGGACTATAGAAAAACAGGAAGTTGAAGTTTGTTGACTCCTGCACTAGGTTGATAATTTTCATCTTCTTTTAGTTATGATCTTAGCAGAGAGAATTTCTGTACTTTGAATATAACCACAGACGTCTCCTGGGAAACTTTGCTAAATGCCCCAAATTTGAAACATAATGACCCCCTCTTGCCCTGATTAAATTCCTACAAGAGAAGTAAAAGTCTGAACACTAAAATGTATCCTTCCCTTTTAGCCACAGAGAAATTCAATGGTTCCCAGAGATAAAGTTTAAATTTTGGTTGTCATATTGTACACTCAGTTTCAGCCAGCGGGTTTTTGGACTACAGTGCTTAGCTGGACAATCTTCACTCTTCACAGCGTTCACCGTCTTCCACTGCGTTGTAGTGGGGGTTTTTTTGGTGTGGTTTTTTTTTCTGTTTTTCAGTATTTCCAGTTAAATTAATTCAGCTTCAGTTTTCTTCCTGTACTTTGCTTTTGTAAAGTTTCAAAAGTCCTACAAGATAAATAAGAAAATTTTAATAACAGGATTACAGCCAGAAAGGATTGTGCAAATGAGAATCCTGTAAGCGATCAACTATATTATCTTGAGGAAAAGGGTAAAACCTAGAAAGTGGAAGAGTAAAATCTTAGGAGAAATCACCAAGTAGGTGGTTAATTATTATACATATCTACTTAGATATTGTCTCCTCTATCAGAAATTTGAAATGCTCCAATCTTCTAAAATTTAGAAATTTGTGATCTGATGGCAACTCCAGTCACAGAGTACTCAAGACTTTTTTCTCCTGGTGTCTTCTCGTATACTTAAAGGTTCCCTATTTGTATTTCCCTTCAGACCATCCATCACTTAATATATCCCCTGGACTAACTTTCTAGTGGGCTATTTCTGTGTTATTCAGTACTCTCTGCTCAATATCTTACACAGTGTTGGGCATATGGTACATTTCCTGAAGGAATAATGTGGGAGTAGACGCTCTCTAGGGATGTCTCCAGCTATATCTTGTAAGCAAGGGTCTACACCTCTGTGACAGCTGCTTTTCAAGCACATATAATGACCCTCTTTCAGGATTTCTAAAATGTTTATAAATTCTTTGGTTTTTTAGTTACTGCCAGGTCCTACTCTGGAATTTCATAGGTTCAGGTTTTCCCCACTGAGTGGTGTACAGCTCCTCTTCAAAGACAGAAGAAGAAGACAGAAAAAATTCAAGGGCCCTGTATTATGGTGATTTGCATTAATTCTATTACATTTCTTCAAGTTATGAAAAATAAACATAGCCATTATGCTTGTAGCTCTATAAACAAATCCATAACCGTAGTTAGCACATTCTTCTAGAATAATGTAAAACCAAAGACATTTTTGAAATAAAAGCAATACCACAAAGCAAATTGCACTCAAAATAATAACCTAATGTCACGGATGATATTTCAGTAGGACTAAATCACTAATAGAGAAATAGAGCCTCAGTTCATTGTGTGCATTTTCTTACTCACATAAGTCATTCAGGTGGTCACTGAGATGATCCAGAATATAGCTGGGTTCTCTTTTTTAAGGATTAATATTAGAAAGCAAACAAAAATATGGCCATCTAGACTTAAATCCAACTCTATCGATATTAAACATAAACTGGCTCCTATTAAAAGTCAGGGATTCTCAGGGTTTTTTTTAAAGGCCAAACTAAGTGCTGTTTACAAGAGATGCAGTTTAAGTATAAAGATACATAGTGGTTGAAAGTATTGAATAAACGAATAGAAAAAGCTGGTAAAAGGATAAGGAAAACTGGTATGGTATCAGACAAAAATGGTCTTCAACAGGAAGAGTATGAACAGAATAATTTCCTAAAAATAAAAATACCAGTCAAAAAGTACAAAATAATTCCAAATGTTTATGCAGCCAATAATAGAACTTCGGAATACATGAAGCATTATTAATAGAACTAAAAGGAGAAAAGATAAATGCATAATCATATTTTTACACTCAGTCTCTGATAGGAAATGAAGCATGTGTGACATTTTAGTAACACTATTAATCAGCTATGTAACTGACGTTTATTGAACACTACCCAGCAATCACAGAGTATACATGCTGTCTCAGTGCACTGCCTCTTGCTCTTGGTGTGTGTGTGTGTTAGTCACTCAGTCGTGTAGTCGTGTCTAATTCTTTGCGATCCTGTGAACTATAGCTCACCAGGCTCCTCTGTCCATGGAATTCTCTAGGCAAAAATACTGGAGAGGGTTGCCATTCCTTCTCTAGGAGATCTTCTCAACCCAGGGATTGAACCCAGGTCTCCCGCATTGTGGACAGATTAAATACAAAAGGAAAAAAAATTTTGAAAAAAACGTAATGTGATTGGTGTTATCTCATAAAAGGTGACTGCAGTAAAATTTGCTTTAAAATGTTGTTTGATGAGATGCTATCACATTGTATTTAACCTAACATCAGTCTTACACTAATAATGCAGTAAGCATTCTTAAGAAACAGAAAAACAGTTGCCTGATATTTCTGCATTTTTCTTTGGGTTTTGTTTGTTTCTTAGGTTTTCATTGCTCAGTCCAGATCATCTGGAAGTCACCGAGATGTTGAAGATGAAGAACTTACAAGAATATTTGTTATGATACCAAAGTCCTACACAGAAGAAGATCTACGGGAAAAATTTAAGGTGCTTCTAATAGCTGATGTTTGTGATAATTTACAATCTTAAATTGGTTGTACAATTAGTAAATCTTATGTTGTTTGAGTTCGATCATTAGATTGGTGGTGGAGAATTAAATAACTTTTTAAGCCACTTATTTCGATCTAGTTTATAAATATTAAAACTAAAATAATTTTTTTGAAAATATATAAAACCTGGGAAATATTAGTGATGGTGTTTCTCCCCCATTTAGCAAAAATACAGATTCAGGACATTGAAGTGTAAAGCTCAAGAGTTTTAAGTAAGGTCACATACGTAATTATGTGGTGGGGCCATTATTCATGCCCAGGCTGTCTGAATCCAGAATCTGCTGTTGGTCTTGAAAATTTCAAAGCACCCTCTTAACATTGCTCTCTATTGCCTCTCACAGAGGTGCATCAGGCAAGCCTGAGTGTATGAACTGTACTATCTCACATTTATTGCAAGCTTGTGACGTGTTGATGTACTTATTCACAGAAAGGCTTATTCTTTATAGTTTATGTTTTAAAATTAGGCCTTTGAAGGAGTTATATTGAAAGAAAAAAAAATTACCTATAGCTCTCACTTTAGCTACTTTAGTCAGTGAAAGTTATTAGCTATTGTAGTCAGTGAAATTTGGAGACGACTTAAAATCTCTTTTTAGCCATTGAATTTTATATGCAGTGATACACTTTCACAAAAACTATTCAAAAGCAATTTTAAAATTGTCTTTTGAGTTGTAATTTTTTATTATTTTTCAGTACCTTCCCAAGTACTTGTGGGCAACAAGCAAGAAAGAAAACAAGTAATAAAAAGTAATTTTAAAACTTCCTCTGTCCTACCCAAATGAGGATTGAATAAATTACTTCAAAAATAGCAAATACTAAATATATATACTCCATATTTTCTCCAATAGTAAGGAAAAGGTTCATACATTATAAACTTAACAAATTTTTATCCTTTTCTGAGTGAACACATGGCATTTTTATCTACATATAGTAAAGTTACAATTGATATCTATAAAATAAATAATAAACAGGATTTATATCCTGTATTTCTTCCAACATTAAAAGTAAACATTCACCACATATTTCTCACATAGAGTATTAACTTTCTGAGTGAACCAGTATATTTTAAAGGTGTACTTTGAGAAGCACTGCTTTAAAAGAATACATAATGATTTATTTCTGTTTATGTTAAAAGGCAGATAAACAATTATAGATAATATTTACTGAGTGTCGACTATATCCCAGACCCTGTATAGGCACCTTAGGTGTATTTGTTCTTCTAACCCTGAAAACAACCCTCTGGGTAGGTACAGCTATTAGCCCCATTTACCGTGTAAGGAGACGGGCTGGGAGAGGGCAACTCAACTGCCCAGTATTTAAGTGGCTGAACCAAGATTTGAGTAAAGACGATTGCAGTCCGGAGTCTCTGCTTAACCATCCCTGAGTAAGGCTTTGAAGCCATCCAGACCATGAACATGCTCTTACTCTACCTCCTAGACTTCGGCAAGTAATTTGATTTCTCTAAGGCCCAGTGTCTGTGAAGTGAGCAGTGTAACACATATATCCTTGAAGGACTGTTGTAACAATAAAGTGATATATGTAAAGCAAATGTTCAGTAAATAAAAAGCATCATTATTTTGGTTATGTTATTATTTGGTTTTTATCATCATTAAGATTATTTTTCGAGCACCTTATTAGTTTGTGACATACTTATTCCATTATTAAAAATAGCTGTAAATTCTATTTTCTTTTTTTAGCAAGCAAGAAGATCAGTAAACAAATTTTAAGTTAGTTCTGAAATCTGTTCAGTTTATTAATCTTGACTCCTCTAAGATCATTTCTTTTAACTCTCGTAGGTGTTTGGAGATATCGAGTATTGCAGCATTATTAAGAATAAAGTAACTGGAGAAAGTAAAGGCTTGGGCTATGTTCGGTACTTAAAACCATCACAAGCTGCCCAAGCAATAGAAAACTGTGATCGAAGTAAGAATGTGTTCATTTACCATTGTTATTTGAGAAAGTTCTAATCTAATTATCTTAATAGTGGTTTGTGCTAATAGCCATATCTGCTAATTCAGTCTCAGCAATGGTAATTTATATATAGTCTTAGGATGAAAATTATTTGGGGGTTATTATTAAGTGTTCATTGAGGCACTATTGAAAATTATTAGGGGTTATTATTAAGCATTTGTTGAGGCACTATCTTGAAAAATGTGAGCAATTGCATTAACTCATTAAGTGAAAATGCTGTTGTCCTAGTTTCGTTAGTATTTCCACAGGGTTTTAGGGGTTATTAAATTATTTTAGAATTTTAAGTATTAAAAACATTGACCAACCCTTTCAGGTTGGGTTTTGTTTTTTTAATATTTATTCTTTGTATTTTAAAGAAATTCAAGTAGTCTGTAATATTTGTTCATGTATGACTTAGACCCTAAATAGAAGTAAGTATACTAATAAACATAATTAATAAAGATAGGATTTTTAAGGTTTGCTAACTTTGGAAAGTAAATGCACATTGGGTTAATTTCAAGCTAGAGTGACATTACTGTTACTGGTGTACATTCTGAAGAATTAGAATTTTAGAGACCAAGGAAAATATTCTTTGTTGTCATACTTCTGATTATATTGAGCTTTAGAAATAAAATGTAGAATATTTATTTCAGTTAGTGGGTTTTAGGATATTATAAAATAAATACATACTGGAAATAATTATTGTTAATGAGTAGAAAGCTTAGATAATCTTAAGTTACACACCAAAATTTTCTCTCAGATCCTTCTAAATTTGTCAATCAGCCAGAATTAATTGAGTACCTGTGGTATATTCATCAATATAACTAGAGGGATACAAGTGGAATTTATATAGCAACCCTGACATTTAAGGAATTTATAGCTATAAATTTAATAGCCATGAATTAAAATTTATAGCTGTAAATTATCTTGGATAGCCAAGATCTAATAGGCAAAAAATAGTTGAAGAGTTAATGGGATTTTTTTAAGCTCTTTGAAAGCAAGGTATATGTCTTTACTTATCAGTTTCTGTCACCCCGAGTACCTAGTACTACTGTTAGTAGTACTCAGTATAGTAGTGAGCCCTCAGTTAAGACTTACTGAGATCTCTAGCAAAGATTTTGTCATTTAGAGTAGTCCCAATAAAAATATGCCAAATGAAAAAGTGTTCAAACGTGTGTGATATTGCCTGTCAGTGGTGAAAACCAAGTGCACTGGTGCAGCACGAGAACACATCTGGAGTCGGATTTGCACCTAGTGTAGAGGAGCCAGGGCAGATGATGAGAGCAATGTCAGTAAAGACATGCAATATCTAGAAACGAGTGTCTTTGCCTAATAGTGTGAAGGCAACAATCTGAGTAAACCTTGTTATTCCTGTTGAGAAAGTAATCTAGGTACATTTGGACCATATACGGGAGGTTATGAAAAGCTCAAGCTTAGTCCACATTAGAATTTCCCTTGAAGATTGCTTCAAGAGAAGAAAAATAGCAAAAACTATTTCAGGATCTTTGATCTAAACACAGTATCAAGAGTGAATTTCCAGAGAAAGAATTCAAAGAGGCTGATTTTATCCTTTTTGGAACCACTGAATAATACGGTGAAAGCTGTGAACCTTCTCCCTTTGAGATACGCCACGTGCACATACACACAAAGCTCATTTTTGGACACCTAGTTAAAACTCGTAACCCAGAGACAAGTAGATCAGTCAAAGGATTGTTGTAATTAATTGAAGAGAGTGTAATTTTAAAACAGAGGCAGGGAAATTGGAGTAAAAGGTAGCATCCTCTAAGTACATTTCAAAGGAAGAATGTTGATGGCAGTTGGGTATGCAGAAGCACTGTTAGGTTTTGATGTTGAGAAGCCTGAGGGAATGATGATGTCGTGTGTAGTAGGGATTGATTGATCAATAAATGAATGACTGTGATTGATGTCATCTGTAGTGGGGATCGATTGATTGATTGGAAAGGATAGCATAGAACCGCTGACCTTTCATGTCTCTATTGACCCATAATTTGGGATTCTTGCTGTTTCTCATTTACTCTTTGCTATCTTTCCAAAAAACAAAAAAATAGGTAGGTCTGGTGGAGATGGTTGTTGGTATAGATTTTTTTATACAATTATAAAACTAAAGCAGTAGCAGTCGAGTATATTTGTAAGTGTGCTAAATTTGCTATAAAGTTTGAAATTCATAGATTGTCTTTTTCAGGTTATAGGGCAATCTTGGCTGAACCTAAAAATAAAGCATCTGAATCCTCAGAACAAGATTATTATAGTAATATGAGGCAGGAGACTTTGGGACATGAACCTAGGGTAAATATGTTTTCATTTGGTAAGTAGGCTATCTTTACTTTAATGGTATGAGTAGTAAATATTCAGTCTGATTTGGACGGTTTTTTAAATATTCTTTTATCAGCAGTCTAAATCTCACACAGTACCTAAGAGAATTTATAGGGGTTTTTTAAAGTTGGTCATGATCCCTAATGTCCTTATTATTTAACGTTTAAGTTATTTCCAGTTAAGGTTTTTTATGGCTAGTTTTGCATTACCTAAGTGTTAAACTATGTCACTGCCATTATGTGAGGGTGAGTTGCTGCTTATAAGTAGCTGATCAAGAAGTATGGAAAACATAGATAGCTATCCCCTCAGTGTGAATCCTAAAATTTTATCCCTAAATTACTGATGCTTTAAAAGTAGGGTTAGAGAAAGGAGAGGAATGACAAAAGTAAAAGTTAAAGAAAGGGGGGAAATGTATGATGATAGTAAGACCTGTAACTGTTACTTGGCATAAACGTCCTTTTAGGTGAAACACTTGCCATATTTTGCAGTTTTGCATAGTTCCTGTGAAATTAGACTACACATTTCTGCTTACATTTTTGAATAGAGGCGAGGAAATGGGGAGAGTTGTCTGTTTTCCTATCCTGTTTCTCCTGATAGTGCTGATGACCAGCATATTACAGAAAACAGTGCCTTTGATCAATGCAGAGGACTCAGTGACAGTTCATTTTATTTTCTAGTACTTAAAATGTTAAATGAATCTTTGAATGAATAGAAATGTAAAGATTTGCTTTTTTTTCTGTATTGTTGGAGAACAACAATCTGAATTTTCAAGTTTTGACAAGAATGACAACAGAGGCCAGGAAGCTATCTCCAAACGCCTGTCAGTTGTATCAAGAGTTCCTTTTACTGAAGAGCAGCTTTTCAGCATTTTTGATATAGTACCAGGCTTGGAATACTGTGAAGTCCAACGAGATCCTTATTCTAATTATGGTAAAATAATGTCTTTATTGTTTGTAAATGTACTGTAGTTTGTTAAAATGGCTTTTCTCCAGTGGCACTTTTTGAGACTTTTTATTGGAGTACAGCTGATTTACAGTGTTGTGTTAGATTCAGGTGTACAGTAAAGTGAATCAGTTATACATACACCTATATCCACCCTTTTTTTAGATTCTTTTCCCATATAGGTCACTATGATAGAGTGCTGAGCAGAGTTCCCTGTGCTATATAGTAGGTCCTTAATAGCTATCTCTTTTATGAATAGTAGTGTTATATGTCAATCCCAATCTCCCAGTTTATCCTCATCCCCCAAGAAAAGCTCCTCAAAAGAATGTGAACTATGTGAGTCTGATCTGAGCCCTCTATTCCCTGCTTTTTGGTTTTCATACATTTATCACTTCTTCTCTCTATATCGTTTCAGCTGCCAAGATGACTGTATATTCTTTTCATAGATCACTTGTCACTTCATTTCCTACTCAGTATGATAGGGAAAATTTTAGAATTTTGAAGTTTATTTCATAGAATTGAAATGTTAAGAAAAATTAGTTGGTGTTTAAGGTGTATCTCTGTCATACAGAAAAGCCAGTATCTTTAAATTCTTTGGACAGAACTTAAGCTAATGATTGTTTTTTTAAAAAAAATGCCTTATTCATGTTTTTACGAAAATCTGGTCCATATTTTGCTTTATAGGAACGCGACTGTTAAACACATGTATCAGATAATTTTGTTTTCTGACTGTTGAACATGTGTATCAAATAACTTTGTTTTCTGATACATTTGATTATATATTATTAATGTTGTGATATTAGTGTCTTTCTATGTTGTTTTATCTTTGTGACAGCACAGACTCTAGGTATTCAATCTGCTTTCTTTTTAATTCCCATATATTCTCTGCTTTGTTCTAGGTCATGGAGTGGTTCAGTATTTTAATGTAGCATCAGCTATTTACGCAAAATACAAGTTACATGGATTTCAGTACCCTCCTGGGAATCGGATAGGCGTTTCCTTCATTGATGATGGGAGCAATGCAACAGAGTAAGTACCATTCCAGGAGCTAGTCTAAAGCCAAACTTTGGGTGTGTGTGCCATGACTGGGAGAATAAAAGTAGAAAACAATTTACCTCTCAGGTGAAGAGGTTACGCGAAGCAAGTTACTGTTGAGAGACTTGAGTATTTCTCGTTTTCTGTAAGTTACCTGTTCTTATCTCCAGTCTCCTTAGGAAAATGGCAACGCAGATGGTAGCTGCACAGCTTGCATCAATGGTGTGGAATAACGCAAGCCAGCAGCAATTCCTGGTAAGTAGGTAAGAATTTAACCTTGCAGTACACCGTTAGGGTGTAGAATAAATGTGGCCTCTGTTTATTACCTGTGTAAGAAAATGTTCAGAGAGATAGTGAAAGACCACATAGGTGCCATGATAACACATCTATTTTCAGCTCTTGACTTATTATAAAATCCCTAAAGTGCAGTTTTTTCTTTTTCTCATTTTGAACCTAATTCTTCAACAGCAGTTTGGAGGAAGTTCTGGATCACAGTTGCCTCAAATCCAAACGGATGTCGCACTACCGTCATGCAAAAAAAAAGCTCCTCCTGACACTCCCGTGAAGGAAAGACTTTTTATTGTGTTTAATCCACATCCTTTGCCTTTAGATGTACTAGAGGATATATTCTGGTAAGATTTCAGTTCCATAGAGTTACATTTTATTTTATTTTACCTTATTATTTAAAACTTAAAAAAATTTTTTGGTTACGCAGCACATAGGATCTTAGTTCCCCAATGAAGGACCAAACCCACACCTTCATTGGAAGTGCAGAGTCATCCCAGGACTTCCCTGGTGGTCCACTAATTAAGACACTGTGCTGTATTGCAAGGCATGGAGGCTCGATCCCTGGTGCGGAACTAAGATCCCATATGCTGTGTAGAGCAGCCAAAAAAAATTTTTTTTTAATTTTAATAAATATTTTAAAATAAAATAATTTATTTAAACTAGACATTAAGCATTCTTGCAATCGGGAAATTTCCTGTGTCCAGTACCTCTCAGGTGGAGATGATTTGTTCTGTGGTTTTAAAAAGTCTGTGGTTTTATATCACCTTTAAAAATACATAGTTATCTCCTTTTCTCTATTATTTATATGTCTTAAGTCCCCACACAGAATTTCCTTTTATTTTGTTTTGAAGACATAAAACATATAGTATTGCTTTGTAAATTACATACATAGAATGAACAAGTCATTTGTTTCTTGATAGAAAACACATGTGTATAGATCTGGCCAATAGAATTCTTTTCCTTTTCCTTTGCAGTTATAATTCAACTGAACAATGATTATTAAGCATCTTCTATTTTGTTAGCACGCTATTGGATCCTTAAGGATCATATAATTACATTGAGTAAAAAATTACTTGATTATAATGCTTGCTATTATATATAATAAGTATTCAAAAGGGGAAGACACTCGTTTCCAGTATAACTTCTTTAACCTTAACATTTTCTTTTTGATCTTTTCCTATTTGCCTTACAACATTAGTGAATTAAAAGATAGATAGAAAACTTGTTAGAGTTTCACAAAATAGCAGCAATGTGGTTCAAGTGTTTTGATTTTTATTTAACTAATTTATTCTGTTTCTTTTTTGAACCTCTCTCTGTACCTACTAAGTGCCAGGGACATTGTGTAAACATTATATCAATATTATGTAAACAAGACATAATAGTTCTTGTCCTCTTAGAACTGATCACATGTAAGAGACAGATAAGTGAATAGGAAATTATAACCTAGAGAGGTTAGTGTTGTGAAAAGGAATGTTCAGGCTATGAAATATATGGGAGGGGCAACAGCTATAGAAAGTCAGTGAATGCTTCTTGAAAGAAGAAAAGATTCTTTGGAGGATATAAATAATTTAGCCAAGGAAGAAACTTGGGCATGTGGGTGGTTATTCCACCAGAGAGAAAGTGAAATATAGGATTTAAGAGACTGAGGAAAGATGAAGCAGGGAGAGTTCAAGGACCCAGGTCAAGAAAGGCCCACAAGCTGTTAGGGAGTTTATCCTTTCTCTGGAGGCATAAAGAGCTGCCAGAGGGACTGTGTGGGAGGAAACGATCCTATTTGTGTTTTAGAAAAATCACTCAGAAGACAGGGTAGAGAACGAGTTGGGGAGGGGTAAGCCCAGGATGCAGGGAAACTAGTGAAGAAGGTATCTGTTATTGTTTTTGTTCAGTTGCCCAGTCCGAATCTTTGCAGCCCCACGGACTGCCACACACCAGGCTTCCCAGTCCTTCACCATCTCCTGGAGCTTACTCATACTCATGTCCATTGAGTACGTGATGCTATCCAACCATCTCATCCTCTGTTGTCCCCTTCTCCTCTTGCCTTCTGTCTTTCCCAGCATCGAGGTCTTTAGAGTGAGTCAGCTCTTCGCATCAGGTGGGCAAAGTATTGGAGTTCCACTTCAGCATCAGTCCTTCCAATGAATATTCAGGACTGATTTCCTTTAGGATGGACTGGTTGGATCTCCTTGCTGTACAAAGGACTCTCAAGAGTCTTTTTAGCACCACAGTTCGAAAGCATCAATTCTTTGGTGCTCAGCTTTCTTTATGGTCCCACTCTCACATCCGTACATGACTACTGGAAAAACCATAGCTTTGACTATACAGACCTTTGTTGAAGAAGGTATTAGAATAAACTAAGAAAAAGATAATGATGCTCAGAGTGAGGAAAAAGACCTGAATAAGAGTGAAGAGAAATTAACTGATAGAGGAAATGTTTAACAAGAAAGATTGACACATACTAGAGGTTGGATGTGGGGAAAGGAGTGGAAAAGGAGTCCAGAACAGATCCTAACTTTTAGACCTGGGCATATATGCTTATCAGTTTCAGTTGATCTCTCTCTCTCTCTCTTTTTTTTTTTTTTTACTTTCAGTCGTTTTGGTAACCTGATTGAAGTTTACCTTGTGTCAGGAAAAAATGTGGGGTATGCCAAGTATGCTGATAGACTAAGTGCTAATGATGCCATTACCACTTTACATGGCAAGATCCTGAATGGAGTCAGACTCAAAGTTATGTTGGCAGACTCCCCAAGAGAAGAATCTAACAAACGGCAAAGAACTTACTGATTCTTTAGGTAAGGTGTTTATAATATAAATTCTAAAACACATTGGCTAAATAGTATAATGAAAGAAATATATAGAGAATTTCTTTTTAAGGATTTAGAAGTTGTTGGTTAAAAACACTGTGACTTAAAAGTTTGCTGATAATTTTTACAATATATTTTTTAAACTTGGACTTTTTACACTTTAAAAAAAAGTCTTTTATGTTTACTGGGAGAATGTTTTTGTCCTTCTGTGAAATAAAATCAGATTTCAGTTTAGAAAATTAAATAGTACTTGTGTATGTGTGTGAATGTCTTAGATATTAAGAATTGGACTTCACTATATGGTTACATAAACTTTAAAATTAGAAGACTTCTAAAGATTTTTTTAGCTAACATCTTAAGTTATCAATTAAGGTAATTTATGACAGTCTTAGAGAAGGGCATGACAAACCACTCTAGTATTCTTGCCTGAAGAGTCCCACAGACACAGGAGCCTGATGGGCTACAGTCCGTGGGGTCATAGAGAGTCGGACACGATGAAGTGGCTTAGCATGCACATGACAGTCTTTATAAAGTATGTCTTGACAGGCATTAGTGAAATGCCTAAAAAGCAATATCTAATACAGTTGACCCTTGAACAACACAAGTTTGAACTGCATGGGTCCACTGTGGACATGTGGATGTTTTCAGTAGTAAGTAATACAATTTACTGAGGTTGGTTGGGTCCAGGGTTGGTTGAATCTGTGGACGTAGAACTGTGGGTATGAAATATCCACATTTATAAAAGGGTTCATGATAAGTGATATGCAGATTTTCAACTGTGTAGAGGGTCACCACACCTAATGTCTACATTGTTCAAGAGTCAATTATAATGCATCTTTTTGGAGCTAAATGGTATTTTTCTGAGCTCATATTTGTGAATAAGTACATTAAAAGTACACATTCAGAAATAAGTGCATTAAAACTACACATTCATGTACATATGTGTATTTTCAAAAATAACCTTGACGTTTACCAAAAACTCTTGTCAGTTATACATAATGCCATATACAACCTTATGAATGCCTTTTTTTTTTTTTTTTTACTATTAAGAAATCAGACCTAAATTTCTATATATAGGACAGTTCACATCTCCACAGTTTGGGGAAACATTGTTAAAAGTTACCATTGTTCAACTCTTTCACTGTTTTATTCTGAAAATGTATTTTGAGTTTCTGGGGAAGCTGAGTGCTTCCCTGTTCACACACACACACCTGCTTCCAAAGTCCGCTGCTGGTCAAACTGCAGCAGGTGGTAAGCACATCCGATTCAGTTTGAAGTTACTGGCTCAAAAACAGTTTTCTTTTCTGACCAATTATGAGAAATGGCAAGTATCAGAATGAATTGTCTGGGTCCTTAGTGCAGATGACTTTTCCTTGGATGAAGCAAGTCACATGATTACTTCCTCCTTGCAGGAGGCACTTGTCAATAGGAAGTGCCCTCGGGCCATTATGAATATCTCAATTTAGAAATATTTTCAAATGTTACAAAATCCACTCCCATTACTTCATACAGTGTAGAAATATTAAATTTGCCAGTGAAAAAGAATTAATAAGTCTTTCTGAAAGCAGTTTTTTGTCTTTACAAATAAAATGTTAAGAACTGAATTCGCTTTAGACGAGCTTCTAAAATAGCATGCAAACCTGCTTATTCATGTCTGTGAGTCTTTCAAAATATAGGTAGTAATTCTTACTCTTACTCAAAGAATCTTTGTCCTTAAAAGAGGACAATACTAACTTCTTAATATGGGGAAAATATATAAATTACTCCTGTGAGTGAGCCTTTTGTAAAATAATTATTTATATAGTATAGAGAATATTAGACTTAAAATCAGAAGATCTGGAATTGGGATTCCAGGTCTGACACTTAGCAGTGATTTGGCAGTTATCTTCACCTTTCTGAGGCTGAGTTTCTCCACAGGATTATTGAGAGAAAATGAGTTGGCAAAATTCCTTATAAAATAAAATTTTTAAATACTTTGCAAATGTGAGCTAAAACTCATGTATTGATGACTTCATTGAAACTTTTTATGTCATCTCATCAAAAACGGTCAGAAATTAAGTTTAATGGTACAAAACCACCTGGCTTTGAGAATGAAGCTTTAAAATAACATGTTTAAGTGTTATACTTCATCCAATTCCTTGATTAGAAGAAGTGTGTCTTCTTCAGCATGACTAGTCATGAAATGCAAATCTGTCCTTTTTCCCTTTGTTGAGTGGTTATACGTATTCAGGGCAAAGATATGGTAGGGTCAGGTGAGTTGAAAATGGTAGGACATAATGAACTGTATTGGTTTTGAATGTCTTCTAGTTGCAGCACGGCTTTTTAATTTATTTTTGCTTTGAATCCTCATTTACTGTGGATTTCATAATGAAATTAGTCTCTGAGAAATAAGCCTAAGATTAACTGAATTGTGCCTAGGAAATCGGAGAAGAAACTGGTGTAAGAATATCACTTTGAAAGTTGTTGAGTTCTATTTTGAGATAGATCTGATGTGCAAAATATGTTTCTCTTTCTATTTGAGGAAAACTCAAATTTTAGTATTTTAGAGCATCCTGATCTGTGTGTGTGTGTGTGTGTGTGTGTGTGTTTTTATAGGTCCATTTCCTTCTGTTTTTAATCATATAAAACAGTTTGTACAACTATTGATTTTTTCACTTCCTCTGTTTTGTATCCTGACATACTGTTTTGAGGGAAATCCCTCTGAACTTTATCCTTGTTTCTCAGTTATGATTGAACAATTATGGTTAATTGAGTTTAGCAACCTAAAAGAACAAAATATTTTAGCATACATACTCTAGTTGGACTCATGGTTAAGAAGACAAATACAAGCACCCACTCAGTCAGCCTGGTGTGTAGGGATAAAACCCAAAGCTGTCATCCTCAAATCATACATGATTTTTGTATGCATTTTCCCTCCAAAGATTCAGTACCCACTTGCATCATCCTTCTCAGTAAGTTTGGTTTTGCTTATTTGGGGGCATCTGTGATTAAGCAGATAATATTGGGCGTATTGAAATAAGGGAACAACTAACATTGTAAGAATACTGTATACAACAGCTCTTTCCTTTCAGGTGATGATTTTCATACTTGTGTTGTGTTCTTTCTGCAGAACAAAGACTAAATAATGACGTAATCCTCAGCTGACTGACTGAAAATGTGACTGGACGCACTCCCTGTGGACAGTTGACGGCTTTTTTTTCAAATACCTGATAGTTTGTACGCAGCATTGTTTTGTCTGGGGAGTAAGATTGTTGACATGTGTTTTTCAACCACACATTAATGCTAAAACTAATATAGTAGTTGTTTCTTAGAGTAATATGTTGTTACATGTGGCAGAAATAAAGTTTTCTTTGGTTAACTAAATCATGCCTTATTTATGTCAAAGATAAGAATGAGAAAAACTATTTAATAGACAGTGTTTAGAAATTTGTTAAATGACATTTCATTGATTTTGAGATGCACATTTTTTCATATTTTTATACTTCTGAAATTGGAAATATTTTGATATCAATCAGTAAATAATTGACAGCCTTTTTTTTTTCTTTCTCTCTTAGTGGAACATAAAGGTGCTTTCTTCAGTCAGTTGCATCTTAGATTCAATGAAATATGGTAATTGCTACTCAGTCTGTACATGTAGATTGGCTCCTTACACTTACTCTGAAGCAAGGGCTAAAAGACATATCATTAGAAATATTTTTATACTTTTTTTGTAGTTATACCAGAATACTTTGTTGGTAATGTTGTACAGATCTTTTAAGATTTTAGATTTTAAGATTTACAGCAGTTTGAGTGATAAGGAAAAATTTTAAGTTATTGTTGATAGTAAGTTTAAATAAATACCAATGGCTTTGATAAGTGGACATTTTTCCTCTATAAATATAAAATGTAATGGCTGCTCCAAAAATACGACCTATAAGCAATTTTCAGAACAAACTATGATAGGAAGAACAGTCGTTTCAAAAAAGGATTAAAAATTAGGAACTTATTCTGCTTCTATTTTGAAAATCCAAGAAAAAAGTTTTATCTTCTCTTGAGATGAATGATACATATCATAAAGGTATAAAGTTGAGAGTTTGGCACCTTAAAAAAGACATTAAGTGGTATACAGTTGTTAAATACCACTTAATTGGTTCCTCATGCATCTTACATCCTGAATTAAAAACAGTGAAAAGATTAAATTCACTAAGCATAATAATGTATTTCCTACTTGGACATCTCTCTGTTAAGAACTTAAAATCCTTTTTTTGAATCAGTAATTTTAACAAATTTAGATACGAAAATATCCTGTCTTATCTTCCCAGGCAAGACTTACTGAACAAGAATTGAGCCAAGTATCTTTCTGTTAGCCAAAGGCCATATTTTAAAAAGAAAGCCAATGATGTCTTTAGAAATGAAAAACTTCCGAAGAGAGTTAGGGATTAATTACCAATAGATTATTCATCCCAAACTCATTTACTACACACGTAGTTCCATTTTCACAGATTAGAATTAAATTGTGTCTTGAAGTTTATCTAGCTCTACCACTCGATTAATGCTTGAATTCTCCCCCGGATATTCCTGCCAGATGGTTAATCTAAATAAAAATAGGAAGCTCTCTACTGCCTGAGTCCATTGCATATTTGGTTAATCCTTATAATGGACATAAAACCTGATTTCTTGCTCTTTTACTTATTCACATGGGAGCTATCATATACCCTCCAGCCCTCCAAGTTTTCTGTTCTTCATTTAAGGTGAGATAGCCAGTTCCAGCCGGAGAAGGCAATGGCACCCCACTCCAGTACTCTTGCCTGGAAAATCCCATGGACAGAGGAGCCTGGTAGGCTGCAGTCCATGGGGTCACGAAGAGTTGGACACGACTGAGTGACTTCACTTTCACTTTTCACTTTCATGCACTGGAGAAGGAAATGGCAACCCACTCCAGTGTTCTTGCCTGGAGAATCCCAGGAATGGGGGAGCCTGGTGGGCTGCTGTCTGTGGGGTCGCACAGAGTTGGACACGACTGAAGCGACTTAGGAGCAGCAGCCAGTTCCAGCAAACAGTCGTGATTTCAGTAAGATGCCTTGTCTACTTTGAGTTCTTCATATAAATTCTTAAAAAAATAAAAAAGGTATAATAGTTCTCTGCCTGCAAAACACTTCATTGCTTTTACAGTGTGACTTTCTCTTGCACTTCCTCTCCCAATTGCATTCCTCAGTGAATAATTGTTGGCTTTGGCTTCCATGTACATTTAATCTTAATCCTCTCAAACGTTTTGCCTTGTTGCCACTTTCCTGTCTCTTGCAGTTGATCCCTAAAAATTTTAAAGCCAGAATGTCACATTTTTCTTAAAATGAGGAAATTCTAGAACCTAAAAAATAGCATTTAATAATCTAGTGCTTATGTCTTCACCTAAATGTTTACTTCTCAATTGCACTTTTGGTATAAGAATAAAATGTATAGACATTTTGATACCATGCATAACGTCGGTTACTAAAATTGCTAACATAGTGTGGGTTTTATTAGTCTTTTTTTATTTCAAAGAAAATGCTAAGCAATATAGATCAATAAACTTCTCTTTCAAATATATGGTTTGCATAATAAATAACATTTAAAATAAATCCTGATCAGACTTTTTTGTAAATTCATCGTCAGATCTTTTATGGTCGATCACATACTGAAAGCAGCTCTCACTCAGATTTGCTGCTTCTAGAGGTCATGTTCCAAACTATGTTCCTTGAAACACTATTGTCTTGAAAGAAGTCAATAAGTATTTCTTTTGGAAAGAAATTTTCATGGTCCAGTATATTTAGGAAACGTTCAATTGTTATTAGTTCACAGGTTTTTTTGACCATGAAGCTTCCAGAGCCTTTAATTTGCTGGTGTACCCCAGCCCTGTAACTCTAAAAAAGACCGTAGTTTGCACTGTGAATTAAGTGTTTTTAGAGGCATACTACAAACAGGGCATTAGTATTAGAAGGAGTAATTTTTAGGCAAGATTCTCTTGGAATATAAACTATTTTTTATTCATATGGTATGGTGTGGTTTTATTTACAAGCTTTTTTTAAACTTTTTTATCCAACCCTAGATTAAAAATTAATACAAAATACTAAGGGAATTATTACTCGAGAATTTTACCCTTCTCAGAAATGTGTTCTCAACCTCCTCAATATTAATGAACAGAAAATAGAAATGAGAGACCTTACCACTAGGTGGTGGTAAAATTGCCACTCAGAAAGTGCAGCGTTCCAGTGGTATCTAAGGTATTGAGCCTGACGTGCTAGAATTTGTATTGTCTAGAGCGGTGGTCCTTAAACTTTGGTGTCTACAAGAGTCACCTCAGGTGTTTGTTTAGAATGCAGGTACACTGATTTTGTTAGGTTTGGGTTGGGTTTTTTGACAAGGTCTCTGAGTGACTCTGCGCCATTGGCGTTGACTTTGTGGTATACTGACCTAAAGAGATTCCATATTTGGGCCTTAGGTTGGACTATTGTAAAAGTAAGACACTGAGAAGTTACCAAGTTGTTTACCTCGAGCATTTTTTAGAATTAAGCATCTGCTTTCCCTCAATTTATTATCAATAAATATGGATTACCATAAGAAATTGAAAAACATAAGCCATCTCACAAAATGTCAGGCCAGCTTTTTCCTCTTGGCAGATGTTTTTCAATGTTTCTGAAGGATGGTAATTATTTGCTTTATGTCATTCAAAGCTTCTACCTAATTTTATTTTCTATTTACATTTATTTTGAAGTGAACTATGTTAATAAGTGAATCAGATTTTGGCTCTGAAGAACTTCCTAAATCTGTGTATTCTTTTTAAATGGCAAAGAGCTTGAAGGTGATATCATCAGTATGTAAAAAATTGAAGTAGAAAAATCACAAGGGTACAGAAATCATGTCTGCATATGTGTGTATTACTACAGTCCTAAAGTGAATCTTATAAAATGAATGTTTTTTGGTGCACCTCAAAAATCTTTTGATATGTTAAGTACAGTTTACCTGTCAATAACTTCTTATGAACACATAAAGCAAAATATCAGTAAAGGCAGAAACAAGTGAAATATTTATATAGCCTTTTCACCCAGCAATACAACCACATGCAAGTTTTATTTCTTCCATATGTGAGTGGTAAGCTCTAATAATAGTCATGGCTGTTATTTTTACATATGATTTCAGTAAAGAGAGAAAACATAATGGTCATCCTTACTAGGTAAGAAGTTCCATTTTAATATCTGAATTCTAATAAATGGATTGCATTATTTCCTTTTCTAGAAACAGTAACTCAAGAACAGTGGATCCTGTGAACTGAAGGTATGGTATTGCTAGGGGGTCAAACAGAAACATTTAGTTACAATATGAAATTGCAGTTCATTCATTACAATGACCATGCTGTATTTAGTCAGAATTGCCCTCAGGAGCATATGCAGGTCCCACTACACTCAGCAAGTTAACAGGTCCTGTGAGAATCCACTTGAGTGGTTATCACAGGAAAAGAAAGTCCACTGGCCATCTTATATGAATTGTAGCCACAATCTAAACGTCCAGGTCCACGGGAGCTAGCTAACCTGCGAGCTGACCAAGACTGTGGTTCCTATGGCGTCCTAGAAACTGCCTTCCGACCATACTGCTACAGAAGTGGTGGGAGGAAGGCCTTAGCAGACTGTTAAGGAAAGTTATTGGTGTTTCAGATGCATAAGTCAGGAATGTATGAAAAGGCAAGTTCTGTTTTTCGCAAATAATTGGGAAACTGCTGGGTACAGTAGGGTAACCACAGTGCTTACTCACAGATATTCCTGTTAATCTACACTCTGAACTTTCCTGCCTCTCTTTCCGTTTCTGATCTTGTAGGTAAATGGTGTTACTAGTAATTTTCTTGTTCAGATATTACCATTTTCCAGTGTTATTTTATAGGTCACAGCACAGAATTCTTAGGGATTTTGTTTCTTTTATTTTTGTGGGTTGTTTTTTTTTTTTAATGCTAAAGTAAGTGATTTAAAGTCATCTAAATAGAGTTATCTACTACTTTACAGGAAGATCTGATATATAAAAATACATAATGTTCCTTTCATCATCAACAAACTCTGTTATTTTGGTTTGGGGCCCCAGTTAAGCACAAAAAAACTTTCTTCCTCTTCCCACATTAGTACATTAGTAATTTAAGAACCGTAGGGTTCCATTGACATTGGAGGAAGGTAGAGAAGGGATCACCTTGCCTGGAGAATCGCAGGGACGGGGGAGCCTGGTGGGCTGCGATCTGTGGGGTCGCACAGAGTCAGACACGACTGAAGTGACACAGCAGCAGAGAAGGGATCACAGTTTGTTACTTGTAGGACTGACTTTAGGAAGAACCTATAGTAGACGAGGAGAGCCCTGGGACTGACGGACTGACCAGCTTTGTCCGTGTCGAGATTGGATCGACAGTGGCAAAGAGAAAGTACACTTGAAGAGAGTACCCATCTTTTCTTTACCATTGCAAACTCCTGTGAGGGTTCATCTCCCATTAGTACCACATTGGCTTAATCCTTTCATCAGAACTCCAGCAGGGTTCACTGTCTACCGCTTGTGCCCCAAATCTGGAAACTGTAGACACTGTAATATGGTCCCATCTTTCACCCAGCCCAGTCTTACGTTACTGCAGTGACTCAGTAAGTAATAATAAATAAAATAGAATGGAATTAGATCTCCTTACAACATCCTGCAAGATTAGCAGTGTGCCTGAAATAATACCCAGCTTCTGTTTAATAGCTTTCAGTTACTTGTAATATAGCAATGTATCATGTTTTCTAAGTCTTGTTAATATCTTTGTCTTTAGTTCTCCCAAGAGTGTATTTCATGTGTGATATCAACATGGCCTTTTGAGGCCTGTTTCCTCATCTAGAACATAAAATAATAAAGGCAGTGTAAACACAAATACTTGCAACCCCCTTCTCCCAACTTTCTACAAAAATACCCTTGAAAACGTTTAAGAAAAAAAATTGGTATCATTCATAGAAACTTGAATAGGTAAGAATAAGTAGATACACGGGTAAAAATAGTAGATACTAGGAGAAATGTTTACTATAAAGCAGTGATGATGTGGATTTTTTTTAATAGCCGACTCAAATCCCACGTTGAAAAAACTTGTCACGTAAAACAAGATGATACCTTAGCTTCCCACCTTCTAACACTCCTTATTAACTTGTGTATAAGAAGGCTATACTAATAATTTGAGACAGCTATTGAGAGTCCCATCAGAAAAGGCTTTCATTCTGCATTTCTTAACTAGTGGCCCTGAAGCTGCACGTCTTGGAACTTTTCCTTAACCAAGAGAACCACAGCTGACATTCACTGGGGTGGAGAGAGTTGTGGAAGAGATCCCACCTCTGACCAGAAGAGCAGTGCTGAATGACAAAGGCAGCGCAAGCAGCCCAGAAAGATCTTCCGCCCATCAGCAGATTTAGAACACTTAGAGCAGGACTTTTTAGAATTCTCATCCTCTATCCTAAGAACTTTGGTCTTACTGCATGAAAATCCCTTAGCCTTTTCCACCCTAAGCCTAGATCTACAGACATCCTTGCGTTTCCTGGAGAAATGGAATGGGCCTGATATTTCAGACAATGTGCTGGATATTACATCAGCACTTTAGTGAACTCTAAAAGAGCTTAAAGCAGTCCCTGTGGTCTGCCAGTTCTGAAATCAGCCTGGCTAAATGTGTCCTCATTGAGAAATGGTCAAGAGATTTACGCTACTGGCACTTCACAAAAGAAGGCCAAGAAAGGATTGCAGTGTCTTTTGGCAGAGGAAGGGAGGATTGGGTAAATTCTTTAGTCTTTGTGAAGAAACATTAAAACATTCTCTCATTAAAACATTTTTTACTTTGACATTTAATGTAAGTTGAATCTTTAAAATCAGTTAAATGCTCAATAATGCTAGTCATCAAGAAAACATTAAAACCACAGTAAGATACCCCTCCACTGATAAGAGCAGCAAAAATTAAGGTATCAACAATACCAGATGTTGGTGTGAGTGTGGAGCAACAGGATCTCATAACCTGCTGATGGGAGTGTAAATTGGTTCAACCACTTGAGAAATATTTGACAAATACCTGTTAATGTTAAAACACACATCTACCCTCAGCTCAGCAGTTCCACTGCTAATGTGTGTATCCAAAAAAGAAGAATACATGTACCGAAGACATATGAACTTTATTGGTAGCTCAAAGTAGAAGCAACCCCTGATGTCCATCAGCGGAATGGATACTGTGAAGTACTCTATAGTGAGGAAATGAGCTAACTTGCTTGCTACATGTAATAATTTGGATGAATCTTACAAACATACTGACCAAGGAACCAACAAAAGAAAATGCTGTATGATTCCCACTTGTGAAAGGGTTCAGAAACAAAAGCAGAATTAATTGGAGAAGGGTCACAGAGGGATAAAAGGGGGCTTATGGTATACTGGTTATCTTGTCTGTCTTGATCAGCGTGGTGATAACTTTGTGATAAGCTTTTTGAGTTGTGCTTTTTATGTTTTATGCATTTTTTGTATTTGTCTTACACATCATTTTAAAGTTTTGGTTTCTTAATGTACTAAATAGTATCAACATGAGGCTAATGAAACAGACACTCCTGCAGTGTAAGAGAACAGCAGTAGTCTGAGGCATTTAGAAAGAAGGGCTTTCTGTATCCATCCAATACATTTAAAGCAGGAAGTATTAGAAAATACCTGCATCAGCTCCTACTCTGGTACAACAGGGCATTATGATGACAAGGACACAAGAAGAGAGAGAGAAGGAAAAGACAGGGAGAAGCTAAGTTAAAAGTTGTGTCAGAAATAGCAAACAGTCACAGAAAATCTAACCCATAATGAAGAACAGTAACTGTCACACTGATTGCAGAATCTTACAGGTTCTCATGAACCAGCAAAGGGAAGACAGAGGGGTTCCCCCAACTTGTTATCAACCAGATTAAAGCTGTCTTCATCAGTGTTCTAAACTGTGCTTAATAAGCTCTCCTCGGAGGAATTCTGCAACTTAAATAAGTTACAATAAATCAAAAGCACCGACACATGAATATATTGAGAGAAAAGGTGGAGATACAAAAGGCTGATAATGAAGATGTATCCTTTGAATAATAGATGTTCCCAAAGAAGGCAAGATGCATTAAACAAAAAAATAGTTTTGGTAGAAGAAACCTTGATTTTTAAAAGGGCTCAAGTCTGAAGATCTTCATCAGCACATTAGATGCCAGCTGGAATGGAACAGTGTCTACAGGGTTGTGTAGTTCAGGATTTCTTTACTCCAGATGTGAAGGTAACAGAAAAGGATTCTGTGATGTTCATTGTACTGCTGATTTGGAAAAAAGTACTTGAATATAATCAATACACTGCCAGAATGAATCAAAATTCAGAATAAAAGAATGAGGAAAGATGAGTCAATGAGTATTGAAATCAGTGCAACTGTTAGAGTAATACAGGTAATTATTGTAAATCTAAAATTGAAAGCACAATTTATTAAATCTTAATCTTTGAGTGAAGGTCAAGAAAGTATGGAAATTTCCCCTTTTTTGTGGGGGCTGGAGAATGAAGTGAAGAGAAATTCTTTTGTAAAGAAAAAAGTTACTGTGTTTTTTACTTGGAAAATTAAGTGTAAATTTAACAGTGAAATCTGTCAAGGTGGATAACAATAACAGAATGTCTCTTGTCAAAGTCCTTGAAAAAGACATGAATGAAACTGTATATGAGACAAAAGTAAAAAGGAGCACTTAAGATCAAAACTTTAGATGATTTAAATTCTAAAAAGAAAGTGAAATAATTTGCTTCTTCCAAGAGACTTTTAAATCGAATCTTGTCATGTACATGTGACACAAAAAGTATCTCAGAGTAAAATTTACAGGAGGAGGTATAAGGCTTAATAACAGCATGTACACTAATATAGTTACACTCAGTAGTGAAGACAGCAAACCTTAATATTTATATGCAGGATAACAGGATTAAAATATAGAAGTACAAAAATGGTTTAGAGATTGTGCTGAAGACTTACCACAATGGTCTGTGAATTGTAACACTAATCAAATAGAAGGGAGAAATTACTCTTAAAAAGAAAAAAAAAAGATACATATGGTGATGAGAATTACATTTTCTCAAATAAGATAGTTTACAAATTGATCAGATCGTAATATTGACAAATAACAAAGCCAGCAGAGGAGACCCAGAAAGATAACTTCTGAATACCAGCTGATTTAGAATATTTAACCACAGGATTAAAAACAACATGGGGGGAAAAAAATCCTTAAACTTGTTCTTTTCAGCCTTTGTCCTAAAGACAAATTGCAAGGAAATCACCCTTTTCTACACTAAGCCTAGATCCTTTGCGCTTCCTTGAATTTCCCAGAGGAATGAAATGGATCATTGTTTGTTGTCCATATGGTGGACATAACATCACGTCTGAGTGGAGTGTAAAAGCTGAAAGCAGTCCTTGGAGCTTCAAGATTTCCCTGAAGTGCGTGTTAAAGGGCAGAAGTTGTGCAGGGCATGTTCTTTGATCACAGGATAATAAACCCAGAAAATAATAAAAGCACAAGCACCTGAATAATAATTTTTGAAAAACTCTTCTAAACAGCTATTTTGTCAAGAAAAGTATGGTAAAACACAGTGAAAACAGCAGAAATAGAGGATAACATGTAATGCCGAAAGGCAAATTGATGGTCACTCATAGAGTGAATGAATTAAACCTGCAGCACTAGAAGCAAAAGTAACAAAGATAGGATTGACCTTGCTGCTGCTGCTAAGTCGCTTCAGTCTTGTCTGACTCTGTGCGACCTCATAGACGGCAGCCCACCAGGCTCCCCTGTCCCTGGGATTCTCCAGGCAAGAACACTGGAGTGGGTTGCCATTTCCTCCTCCAATGCATGAAAGTGAAAAGTGAAAGTGAAGTCGCTCAGTCGTGTTCGACTCTTCACGACCCCATGGACTGCAGCCCACCAAGCTCCTCCACCCATGGGCTTTTCGAGGGAAGAGTACTGGAATGAGGTGCCATTGCCTTCTCCAGGATTGACCTTATCTGACACCAAAACTTAGACAATTTAGTATCAAAGTTATACCTTCTGAGTTCACCCAGTAATACAGATGCAAACCTAAGAATTCTAGAAAGTACAAATAATACGTCCAAAAAACAATTTACCATTTCTATGTAGGGTTTATCCTTCAGTGAAAAAGCAGCTTACTTTAAAAATCAAAACCGTTACTTTAATGTATAGCTTAACACGGCCATAATGAGATCTGTTGACCTGTTGGTTGCTTGTCCATTTTTGTGATCACACGAATGCCATAGACTTTTTAGGATATGCGTGGTTTACTCGAAACAGTCACTGGCTGGTGGGGTAGGATTAGCCTGATTTACTTAAGTAAATCAGTGCCTAATCTTCATCTCTAACTGTATGACTCCTGTATAATAAGACGGCACAGAATGGCTATTGGTGAAGCAATCAAAGTGTTTAGAACTATTTCTTAGAAAAATAGCTAAATTTACTGAACTCTTAACTATTTGCCAGGCTAATTGGTTTGCATGCATTTCAAAACCTGTGAAGTAGGTACTATTATTCCTGTTTTACAGAAAAGCTGAAGTACATTCAAAGAAATGAGTGGGAAATCATCTTTTCCAAAATCACAAGTGGGGAAGCGGGTCATCTTATGTAGCCAGTCTTCATCAAAACCTATGCTCTTAACCTCTACACCAAGTATCAACGGCTGTAACAAGGAATTCAGAAACTACTTCACAAATTTATATTTATGCAGCAACAGGAAGTCCTTCTAAAATTATGGAATAGCATTGGAATAATGTGTAATATTTAGTGAAAGCAAGCAGGATACAAAATTATATACATAGTGTGATTTATAATTTTTTTAAGCTAGAATGAGTTTGAAAACCCAATGTGTGTGTTTGCTTTTCACTATTGTCCCTGCTTTTTTTTTTTAATCTAAAATGTATAAAGTATATTGTGTCCCCTATAAGATCATAAGTTTTTGTAAACAAACTCTTTATTTTTGTAACCTCAAGCCGAGCTATCCTGTTTACACATAATGGGTGCAAAATTTTTGTCCAACTGGAATACAACATAAAGGAATCCTATGTGTGTTTCTTACTAGAGATTCTGTAAAGTCCATATTCTCTATAAATATTCTAATATTTATATGCCTTTTTAAAAACTGGGGCCCTACTTATGAGATTCATTTTCAAAGGTTCTGCTAATTTTAATTTCAAGTTTATGTTTTTGTTCTTTTGCGTTCCTATTGGAGACTAAACAGTCTACATACAAATCTCAGTGGTATTTAAAAATAATAGCATATATTGAACTCTATGTCACTACTGTTCTCAGCACTTGTAAACATTTTCCCACTTAGCTGTCATAACAGTTCTATAAAATTAATACTGTAAAGAACAGGGAGATGAACTTCTGCTAGGACACGAAAAAATACTGAAGCTTGGATTCACAGGAAGCAAGATTCCATGTTCTGATTTAAGTTTATATACTGTTTAACTCAGCCACTGTTCTTTGTTTAAGAATGAAGTGTAAAACCTTTATTGTATAAATGGAGCATGAATAGAGAATTTTATTCCATTGTATGACCCCTTGAGAAAGTGAATGGAAAAAAAATAGAGGCGCCTAACTGAGATGGAAGCAAGAAAGCAAAGAATTACAGGTGGCAGGAAAAAGCGAATGACTCAGTGGTTTGGGGTTCAAGGGACACAGTGAAGTGGAGAAGACTTCCTTCCACTTAGGTAGCTTAGTCTAATTATGTATTTTGAAAAAATGTTGTAACATGGAATCAGATGCCACTTGGGTAAAGCAGGTTGGTTGCTTCCAAATCTGCTACTTTCAAAGGACTCGCCAGAACCAAAGAATTCACCTCTTCTGCCCCCCTTAATTTGTCCACACTTTATTCTCTTTCCTTTGTTTGTTTTACAAGATCACTTTGCCTTGTTTTGGAGATTAAATTACAGTGCAGTGCACAAGTCATAAACGTAGGGTTCAGTAAGTTTTGACAGATGAATACATTCGTGTAACTCACTGTAAGATACTGTTCCCATAGATCCCTTACAAGTCTACATTTCCTTTTTTTTTGAAGTTTCACATATTTATTTCTGAGCCTCATAGACTGCTAGTGAAGAAACCGGAAACATCAGGAGCCAAGCATCCCATCTCCCCCATAAGCTGTTCAGACAGTAGTGATGTTCTCACTGTGACTTGGTTGCTTAATACACAAGTGATCTTAACACACAGCATATGTGCCACTTTATATCGGAGGCTTTTTGTAGACCCAGCTTGGTTCTTCTCCAGTGTCTTCTCTTGGAGTTGTACCTGATTTTATTACCAGTTTTCATTCGAATCCATTGAGGAATGGGACAATTCTGCTTTTGTTTCTTGGCCTGGAATCACTTGATCCTGAAAGTCTTGTGAAGACATGGTGATGAGCGAGCTCCCACGTCTCCACTTCGTGCAAGCAGAGGTACTGTCTCTCTCTTCAGGAAGGTGTATACAGTGAACAGGCTTAGGAAACAGTCTCCTGGAGCAAAAGGCGATTGGTTTACTGTCCGGTATAATAATGTCTCCTTCCAGGGCAAAGGACAGGTAGACTTATTACCCTTTATAAAAGACTTAGGTTCCCTAACCTTGAGGTTCATCAGTTCTGTCATAAAAACATAATCATTGAAATGAAAAACTTAATGGGCAATCTAGACTGTATACAGTCTTTATATTAGAAGGCATTATGAAAAAACTACTCCAAAATACGACAGAAAGAGATATTTAAAAATGAGAACTAGTGACAATTTTGAGGGAGTATGGTTGTCAAGAACTCTGAAGAGTCTGAAATTTTACCCTGCTTGCAAAATAACCAGTTAACCTGCCATCGTCTCATGGATGTGCACAGCATGCATCTGGGCCCCTCACTGTCCCCTCCTGTAACACTTCGGAGGTGAGAGGAGGCAGCTCAGACTGCCAGCTGCACTGTGGATGATAAAGTCCTTTGCCTCTGACCCAGGACCTTCGAGTTTTCTGCCAGCATCCGTGAGACTGTGGCAGGTTAACTGGTTATTTTGCAAGCAGGGTAAATTTTCAGACTCCAGAGTTCTTGACAACCATACTCCCTCAAAATTGTCACTGGTTGTTCTCATTTTTAAATATCTCTTTCTGTTGTATTTTGGAGTAGTTTTTTCATAATGCCTTCTAATATAAAGACTGTATACAGTCTAGATTGCCCATTAAGTTTTTTATTTCAATGATTATGTGTTTCTAATTTTTCTACTCTTTACCCATTACTGAAACATGTCTGATTTTGTTTCCTAATGTCTTATTCTTTTGAAAGATGTGTGTATTGCTTCATCTCTGAGAATATGAAACTTTTAAGTTGTGCTATTATTTCAGATTATTTTTCTGATTATTGATTTTGTGGCACTGTTTCTTAATGATAGATTTATGTGCTTTGGAGCTTTGATTTTCATGTTCATTTTGAGGGGGAAGAGTGGTTTTGTAACCTACATCTACCCATCTAAGGATTTTGCAGTTGGCCAGCAAGCTCCAAGATTCTCTAATCTCAAACCAGATCTTCCACTGACAATTTGAAATTTCTCCCTCGTATTCATTAGTTATTGCCAGTACAACCTCAAAAGCTCAGTAGTTGACAGTAAGCATTTCTTTTGCTCACAAGTCTGTGAGGTAGCGCTGATTTAAGCTGCGGGTCTGCAGTCAGCCGGGCCAGTTCCAAGTGTGTTCATTGCTGCGGTCAGGCTAAGGGAGAAGCAGCTCTCTAGGGGAAAGTCATCTCCTGATACAGGCGAGAGCACAGTAGGGCAAGACCCCTTGTACAAGCATTTCAAGCCCCTGCTTATACAACATCTACAGATCCCCCACTGCCAGAGCAAATCCATAGTTGAGCCCCAAACCAAGGAGCAGATAAGTGTACGTGTACTTGCCTTTGGTGGAAGGAATTTCAAAGTTACAAGGTAGGGACTTCCCTGGCTGTCCTGTGGTTAAGACTTCACCTGCCAGTGCAAGGGGTAGGTTTGATCCCTGCTTAGGGAGCTAAGATCCCACATGCCTCAAGGCCCATATATATGTATATATATAACAGAAGCAATATTTTAACAAATTCAATAAAGACTTAAAAAATGGTCCACATCAAAAAAAATCCTTAAGAAAAAGAAGGCAAAACAAACTCACCCTTAACCCAAGACCCTCAAAAGCCTCATCCAATCTTGGACTCGGGATCAAAATCTAATATTTTATGATATATATCAGATTTGAATGTGGTTCTCCTTGATCTGGAAACGTATGAACTAAAATGTGTGCTGTGTGTGTGTAATCTTTCCTTCACCCTTACCGTACATGGAATGATGGAACAAGGATATATTAGGTGCATTTAATACTCTTGATCAAAAAGGGGACGATCAGAAGGTATTAGCATTCACCACTTCTGAAATACCCTGGGAAAAATATAGCCTGTCCCTCTGCTCTGGAAGTAAGGCATTTTTCTGGGTTAGACCATAATTTTGCTCGCTGGCAGTGGGTCCCCAGTCTGTTGTTCTCTGTTGCTCTTGATTTCGTGCTCTCAGGAAGTTTAGATTTCTGTCATTGTTATTGATCACTTCCAGAAAGTGCATTGGAGAATATGCCCCTTTTCACACTAAGAAGGTTTCTCAGCTACTTCCTGCCTATGAAATGTTGTTGGCTCAGAGGTCTTTTTATATCTTTTTTGAGAGAGACAAAATTCTGTCAAAAACATGGATTTTTTAAAATGTATTTGTTTTCTGTAAACTGTACAAAGCCATACCCACAATTCCTTTGGGGACATGACATACTAGACTATTAAAAGGAACTTCCACCAATTAGCCTTCTGAGAGATCCTGCCCTTTAGTTTTCTAGAAGCCCCATTATCTCGCTGAGGGGATCTTCTAGGCATTGCCTTCTTTCAGATGTCTTGCTAAAGGAATTTATAGCAATGCCCTTAATTATATTCCCCCTCCCCCCCCCCCCCCCCCCCACCAAGCTGAATCTGAGGTTTTTCCTGGCTGGAAATCAAGAACTTTGCTTTCCAGATAAGCACGTTCAGGGCTCTTTAAACCCCTCTGAATTCTTGCAAGTTGTAAGGTTTTTGTTTTTGTTTTTCCTGAATTAGTCTCTTTCTTACAGCACCTTTTAAAATGGATCTAAAAGTAACATGCTAATAACTTTCAACATAAGCCTAGAAACCACCCTTAGTCTTTCATGGTACCACAGGCAGCATTGTTACCAAATACAAGTTGCCATTTTTCCAGCTTCTATAATAATGTTCATGCCATCTGCCACCTGTTCCCTACACTAATAGCATATATTTTACGTTCTTAATACAGTAGCGTCCCAGTATTAGGTTTTCCATATCAGCTAGCTGTGCTGCAAAACAAACCACCACAGAAACTCAGTGGCATATAACAATAAGCTTGAGTCTACCGGTCAGCTAGAGAAGTTCGGCTCCACATCACAGGTCTGTGCAAGTAGAGCAGTTCTCCACAGATACTCATCTGGGCTGGGTCCCAGGTTGAGGGTAGCAGAAGTGTAAAAGCACAAGCCCCATTTGTGCTCAGTCGCTACATCATGGCTGACTCTTTGCAACCCCGTAGGCTGTATGCCAGGCTCCTCTGTCCATGGAATTTTCCAGAATATTGGAGTGGGGTGCCATTCCCTTCTCCACGGTATCTTCCGGACCCAGGAATCTAACCCGTGTCTCCTGCATTGGCAGGTGGATTCTTTACCACTGAGCCTCCAGGCAAGCCCTGTAAGCCCCACTAGACAAGCACATTTCAAAACCCCTGCTTTCCATCACATCTACTGATGTCCCACTGGCCAAAGCAAGTCCCACTGCTGAGCCCAAAGTCAAAGTGTGAAAAAGTACACTCCCTTTTGTGTAAAGAACTTCAGAGTTAGAATGGTGTAGGATATGGATAGGAGGAAAGAAGAATTGGGGCAAGGAATTTATCACATCCTGTGTGGTAATATGTGAGTTACTGGTTGCCAGGCTGCGCTTCTGTCCTGCTTCAAGAAATATACAGCTTATCCAAGACCGTAGTGCCAAGCCGGAGTAAGCAGCAGCTTTTTAAAGATTCCTCATGAAGAGGTCAGGGTAAGTGAGGGTCGCCTAGCACAGCTCCTAGTTGGTAGGCAGTGAGCTTGTCTCTTATCTCGATCTCATCTAGTGTACTTTTATTCTCTATTCCTCAAAAGGATACAGACTCTCAATTGCTTCTGCCTTCTTCACCACCTATGGGCCTGCAAGCCCACGACTCCACCTCCTTACTTTCTTAATTGCATTTCTTTTCTGTTCTTGGCTCACAGAAATGTTTAACTTATTAAACAAAGTTTGTCTTTTTCTTTTCTAAGCTGTGTATATTGTTTTCTTTCACATATTACATATCTCAGCTTTAGATTTGGAGCAAGGAGATACCCTGAACCTTGAATTTTCAACAGCATTGCCACTCAGAGTCCTAGAATCCTGTGTGAAGCTTCTCTTATTTTCCGCGATGGTCTTTAAACATAAAATGTGTTTTAAAATCTCGTGGCACTTAAGTATGCCTAAGTTTAGTGCACCACAAAAAATAAACAGTTTCTTGAAAGATGGACAAGATGTTCATATTCGGTACATTTTTAAAAAATGATCAGGAAAATTATATAAAGCAAAAATAGAAAATAGTCCTCTATTCTTGCCAATAAATCTGATCACTAAAATAAACTATGAATACTTTTAAATGTATATTTTAAATAGTAGTATATTTTATTACAAACCTGGTTATCCCATTCTCTTATCCAAACTTTCATCTGTTGTGTTTTTTTGACTTTTTATTATATAAAACTTATTATAGGAAAATTCAAGTATATAATATACACAGAATAGTGTAATGACTTCTATATACCCATGACTGAGCTTCATAATTATTTGTCATGGTAAATCTTGTTTCATTTATAGCAGGGGTTGGGAAACTATGACCCACATATTAAATCCAGCCTACTAGCTATTTTTATAAATAAAGTTTTATTAGAACACAGTCATGCTCTTTTGTTTAAATGTCTATGCTTGCTTTCATGCCACAATAGCAGAAATGAGTAGTTACAGTAGAGATTGTATGGCCTGCAAAGGCAGATCCTAAAATGTTTACTATCTAGCAGCTTACCAAAAAAAGAAAAATATTTGCTGACTGCTGGACTATATACTCTCATCCACTTCCCTCAGCAAAAAAATATCTTCCACGTTTCATTTTAATACGTTAGTATGTATTCTAAATGAAAAAGTTTAAGTTATTCAGTCATGTCTGACTCTTTGCAAACCCATGGACTGTAGCCTGCCAGGTTCCTCTGTCCATGGAATTCTCCAAGCAAGATTACTGGAGTGGGTTACCATTTCCTTCCCAGAGTGTCTTTCTAACCCAAGGATCAAAACTGGGTCTCCCACATTGCAGGCAGACTCTGCTGTCTGAGCCACCAGGGAAACCCATTCTAAAAGGTAAGGACTCTAAAAAATAATACCACTCTCACACTAAAAATTCAGTAATTCATTAATTTTATCTCTTCTATAAAATTTCCACTGAATAACAAGTGGGAATTCTTGAATATTTCTTTTTTTTCCTAACTCATTATCCAGGTCCACTCATAGTTTTAACAAGCCACTTTCTTACCTTTGAAAGAGCTACAGACTTTTCTGTATCTCATTAGTAGTTTATTCTCAATAATTTCAATAGCTTAACAAACACTTTATCTGTCAACCCCAAAGAATAAAACATTCTGAATTTAACAAAGCATGTGAGAAAATTAATAAGCAAAAATAGAACAATCACCAGACTTCAACAAAGTTGCAATTTGAGATATGTTAAAGGTCCTATAAAAAATATTGCATATCAAAGCAATCTTGCATTTTTAAAAGGCTAAGAGTTTTTTTTTTGTTTTTTTTTTTTTTTTGCCACACTGGTTTTTCTTTTCTTGAGACCAAGGAGTTCTCTTAGAAGTTTTAACATGTAAGTGATTATTAGAATTTCTATGTAATGTTTTATATTAAAATATCTTTTTACTGTTCATATGTCAGTTTTACAGGAGCTATCTCATTTAATACTTACAGCAACCTAGTAAGATAGAGATTATTTTCATGCTAAATGATTCTACTGAGACACAAACCCATATTGTCTGCTTGAAGTCCACCAACCACACTGCTAAACTGGCAGTCACAGATTTTACCAGAGCAGTTTTACACAGATTTAATCACCTTTTATAGGCCTTGGTACTATAAATGCACTACGCTATGCATGGAATTATTAACTGCATTGCTTCTTAGATATGGTAAAGATAATCTGTACAGTGAAGAAATTGCAGTGAACTCTTATGAACCTTTACATATTTTAGGAGCTTAGAATTTCCAGCACAGAGCATGTATCTTTCAAATTCAAAGAGCAAAAAGCAAAAAGTAATCCATTACATAGTTTTCCTAAATTCTTCTACATGCTTGTGATGGGTCCAGAGTACTAATAGAGATGGGGCCTTAGTAGAGGCTTAGAAAAATGGCTGATTTCACAGTTAGGGGGCTTCCCTTGTGGCTCAGCTGGTAAAGAATCTGACTACAATGCTGGAGACCTGGGTTCGATCCCTGGGTCAGGAAGATCCCCGGGTCAGGAAGATCCCCTGGAGAAGGAAATGGCAACCCACTCCAGTACTCTTACCTAGAAAATCCCACGGATGGAGGAGCCTGGCAGGTACAGTCTATGGGGTTGCAAAGAGTCAGACATGACTGAGCAACTTCACTTTCACTTCACAGTTAGGGCAGAGGAAATACAAGTAAACCTGGAACATCTCTTTTTGTGCTTGAAATTAAGGAAATGCCCTTCAGAATGATGAAGGGGACCATGTCAAAAGAAAACATAAATCAACTTGAAGTGAATGCCCCTAGATAAGTCTGGAACAATTTGAGCACCAAAATAACTAATAACAGTAATAAGTTATAACCCATTGAGTGAAATATGAATCTGAGTCATACTGATATAAATAAGTTGTAAGTTTGAAAAGAATGAGACACTTACATGGCCTCAAAGTACCTGCCTATAAAATACTTATGGATTAAAAAGGGAAATGGGGTTACTTCATAATAGAGAGGCCTGGAAGACATTATTTTAATCAAATGATCAAAGTGAACACCCTAGTAATCAAGTAATCAGACAAACTAAGAATGTGGAACCCTCCTTCCCACAATAGGAGATACCACTTTATCACATCTGAGATTTCCTGCCAAAGGGGCATAATCTTTTAGGGTGACATTAGAGCCACAGTGGGAACATTCTAAAAATTACTTACCTATGATCTTCAAAAGTGTCAAAGTCATGAAAATCAAGGAAAGATGGAGGAACTGTTCCAGACTGAAGACTTCTAAAGAGACATAGAACTAACTACAACACTTAATTCTGGACTAGACCCTTGGGCTATAAATGGCAGTGAAACATCTGGTAACACTTGAACAGGGTTGGAAAGTTATGACCAACCTAGACAGCATATTCAAAAGCAGAGACATTACTTTGCCAACAAAGGTTCGTCTAGTCAAGGCTATGGTTTTCCCAGTGGTCATGTATGGATGTGAGAGTTGGACTGTGAAGAAGGCTGAGCACCGAAGAATTGATGCTTTTGAACTGTGGTGTTGGAGAAGACTCTTGAGAGTCCCTTGGACTGCAAGGAGATCCAACCAGTCCATCCTAAAGGAGATCAGCCCTGGGATTTCTTTGGAAGGAATGATGGTGAAGCTGAAACTTGAGTACTTTGGCCACCTCATGCGAAGAGTTGACTCATTGGAAAAGACTTTGATGCTGGGAGGGATTGGGGGCAGGAGGAGAAGGGGACGACCGAGGATGAGATGGCTGGATGGACATGAGTTTGAGTGAACTCCAGGAGTTGGTGATGGACAGGGAGGCCTGGCATTCTGCGATTCATGGGGTCACAAAGAGTCAAATACGACTGAGTGACTGAACTGAACTGAACTGAACCGAAGGATTAGATGGTAGTAATGTGTCAATGCTAGTTTCCTCATCTTGATTGGTTGTATTATGGTGAGATAAGAGAATGTCCTTGTACATAGGAAATACACACAATAGTATTGAAGGGTAATGGGGCAGTAGGTTGGGAACTTACTCCCAAATTATTCAAATAGCAAAAATTCTTAGTACTGTTTTTTCAAGCATCCTGTATGATTGACATTGATTCAAAATGAAAGGATTTTTTATGAAAATACAAAGTTAAATGTGCACTAAGTTACAGCAAATTCTCACAGATCGATCTCTCTCTTTTTTTTTGGCCATGCAGCATGCTGGATATTAGTTCTCTGACCAGAGACGATTGAACCTGTAACCTCTGCCTTGGAAGCTCAGTCTTAATCACCAGGGTTGACCCTATCACATTCTTTATTACAAAGATTTCTTGCTAGGCTTTCTACATAACAAAAACTAGTATCTGAGGGCAGTTGTCTGTAAAAGCTTTAATAATGCCACATTTGTTTTTCCATTGGGAAGGGGTAAGGAACTGAAAAACAAAACAATAATATATTCATCTATTCAAAGCTGTTTGCTGAGTGACTACACACAAGACTCTCCGTGGCAGGTATGGATTTCCTCTCTGTAGTGGACACTGATACACTACCGAACACTATCCCAATCCCCTTTCAGGACTGAAGGCCTTATTCCCCCAGCTGCTAGGAGTGCTGTGGACAAGACGGTCCTCAGCTGTCAGCCCCCTTCAGGGATTGCCTTAACTGAAGAGAGTTTTCTTCCCTCAGGCCATGTGCCCTTCCCAGGATGGTCTGCATGCAGTCACTGGTCAATGGAAGGGTGTGAAGGCCTGGCCCCCTTACTCCAATTCAAGCATCTCCAAGGGTTGTCTCATCTTCAGACAGTTCCGAAGGGCTGTTTACCGTGAGAACCCGTCACAGCCCAGTTTCCCCCTCTGCCAGTCCTTTCCCTTTCCCTGGCCTTCCCTGGCCTTCCCTTGCATAGGCAATGACCCTAGAATGCTCTTCATGAACCTCCTTGCCTGCTAATCTGCTCAGAGTCTGCTTCTCAGGGAAAGCAACCTGTGCCATTCTCTCTCAGTGGTTTTCCTCTGGAGTCCAGAAGGAACATCACTTGTCAATTTTTTTACCATTAAACAAGGCGATATTTTCTAGCATTAAAATTTTATGACTTGCCCTCTTGCCTTATCCACTTTCTGCTTCTTGATCAGCTAGCATATAATGAGGAGAGGCAGGGACTAAGAATGGCTCAGAAAGAATATACGCAGAAGCCAAAGTCTGTCTTGGAAGGCAAGACTGACAGGTAGGACAAGTTTGTTTTGCCTCTGCCTCCGTTTTCTCTGCTGTTGTCTTTCCCTTTCAATCCTGGCCTCCTGGTGATCTGTGTCCAGTGTACTCCTATTGGATGGCTCTTCCTTTCTCAAAAGACTAACTCATTCTCACTGAGGTGTTTGGACTTAACGTGTCATGCTCCTCAAAGAGTTTGCAGTAGAAAGACTCCAGTGGTTTTTTCGAGGCTTACTATGGTTCAGAGCTGGAAAAGGAAATGGCAACCCACTCCAGTACTATCGCCTGGAAAATCCCATGGACAGAGGAGCCTGGTAGGCTGCAGAGCATGAGGTCGCTAAGAGTCAGGCACGACTGGGCGACTTCACTTTAACTTTTCACTTTCATGCACTGAAGAAGGAAATGGCAACCCACTCCAGTGTTCTTGCCTGGAGAATCCCAGGGATGGGGGAGCCTGGTGGGCTGCCATCTATGGGGTTGCACAGAGTCGGACATGACTGAAGCAACTTAGCGGCAGCAGCAGCATGGTTCAGAGCACTTTCCAGAGAGTGGCAGAAGCAAGGTAACTAGTCTGTCAGTGTTAGTAAGATGGATGTTTTTGGTACCCTACTGAGTCATCCACACAGAGGGCAATCCTATTCTCCATTTATACATCAATTGAAGTTTTTGTAAAATAAGTCCTTGGGGAAATACCTTGGGAAAAATAGTATTTGGAGCTACTTCTATTAGAAAAATTGTGATAAATTCTTTACCACAAGCATTAGCAGATGAAAACATTTTTTTTTTTTTTGCAGAAACAGAGTGAGGTTTAATTCTTAGAGACATATTTCATTTGTTAACATCTATTTTCAGTGGACCATGGGCAATACAAGTCAACGTTTAGGTTAAGAAAGCAATAATTTATGTTTAGAGCAGTGAGATATAAAATTCTGCCAGATTAGGTAGTTTGGGATATCTCTAGATATTTTTTAAACTGTTCAAGTTAAATGTGATATGCTATCTGTTTTACAAATACCTTCATTTCCATTTTTTTTTTTTTACTAAGACAAAGTATTATTTGAATATTGTAACTTAATGCTTCAAAGTCTTGTCTAAACAGAGCACTAAGCTTGTTGCTTTGTGTTTGTCCAATTATCTCTTTTCTGTTTTTTAAGTTGGCCATTTATTGGTTATTTTTCAGTTTTTCCATTAGTCCCTGGCATTAACAATATGCCAGGTGGCACAGTAGTAAAGAATCCACCCGCTGATCCAGGAGACACAGGTCCCAACCTTGGGTTGGAAAGATCCCCTGGAGAAGGAAATGGCAAGCCACTCCAGTATACTTGCGTGGGAAATCCCATGGACAGAGGAGACTGTCAGGCTACAGTCCATGGGGCTGCAAAAGAGTCAAACACGACTTAGCAACTAAACAACACAACAATGAAAGTGATAGCTAATGGTTCCACCGTTAGTGTTTTATGTGGATTTTTTTGCGGGGAGGGAGGGTGTTTGTTTTTTTGTAGTTTAAGATCATTTTATTGAGCAGGGAGAGGTGGGCTGAGGCAGGGCAAGTATAGCTCCTCCAGCCTGGCCTCAGGGGGACAATACCCCCTCCCCGCCCCCCATCCCTTTGTCCTATGTGTTTTTGATTACCAGGACATGGGTTTTGTCAAATCATAGACCTCAGAAATCAGTTGTGTAAAACTTTGTTTTGCTTTAAAATTTAAATTAGCCTCAGCTCTTTCATTTTAAAAACTGTATCACTGGTTCTATTTAAGAATTGGGGTTATTTAATATTCCTCATTCTGTGAGATTTTAGATCTACTCATGTAATCTCAGGTATCAGATTGATTTTTATATTCCAGGACAGTTCTCAAGGAACCAGCTGAAGATTGACATAGCTTTTTTTTCTCCATTAGCGATTTATGCATGTAGTGTTCTAATTAGTTTAAAGAAAAATGTCAAAGACCTTTCCCCAAAGAGGTTCCATCTACTCATGTAAGTAGAATCAGATGTACAGCACAAAATTAATTTGTAGTGTCTAGTTCTCATTACCCAAGTGAGTCACTTTTTAAAAGATTTTTAGGAGGTTACAAGGTAGTAAAACATGTGTTAAGACTGGAATTCAAGTGAGGATTAAGAAGGGGTTTGAACAACAACAAAAACAGAAAGTGTTTATCGAAATAGGGTAGAGATTCTAGAAACATGGTGATTATTGAAATAGAGTGGAAAATAAAAGTTTGCCTTCAGATAACTTTCTACTCTGTTCATGTTTTCACTAGTAGAGAGCATGAAAGTCACGTTTAAATCTTAGTTTCTGTTAACAGAAATGTCAGTAAAGTCAGTGCATTTTACTAGGTAATAAAATGGCTGCATTTTCCTTTATTTCATATGTGTTGTGTCTCAAGGAGAAAACCAGAGCAAAAGGATATTGGTGCTTTAACATTTTGAGCATATTGTAAAAATTTGCATTATAAATTTTATGATTTTAGATCTTTTTTCTTCAATACTACACCATTCATCTGGGAATGCTGACTTTGGAGGATCTATAAGCATTTCACCTATGCCAAAAATAATCTAAACTCCATTGGAAAAAAGCACAATTATTATTTTAATGCCTGCTTTTTAGCCTTTTTTTTTTTTACATCTTTTTATCCCAGGCTTATATCTTTATAATTTTACACAAATGATATCATACCACTCATTTGATTTTAAAAGTTATTTTTAATTTAACTATATAAGATGAATATTACTCCATGTTTTTATTATTCTTCTGCAACATAATTTTAAATAGCTATAAAGTATCCTATTGTATGGGGCTTCCCAAAGAAGAGCTTGCTGGTGGTAAAGAAACCGCCTGCCAATGCAAGAGATGTGAAAGATTCAGTTTTGATCCCTGGGTTGGGAAGATGAGATCCCCTGGAGAAGGGCACTGACCTCACTCCAGTATTCTTGCCTGGAGAATTTCATGGACAGAGGAGCCTAGTAGGCTACAGTTTATAGGCTTGCAAAGAGTTGGACAAGGCTGAAGCGACTTTAGCACACACATCCTATTGTATGAGCTATCACCTCACACCAGTCAGAATGGCCGTCGTCAAAAAATCTACAAACAGTAAATGCTGGAGAAGATATGGAGAAAAGGGAACCCTCTTGCATAGTTAGTGGAAATGTAAATTGATACAGCCACCATGGAAAACAGTATGGAGATTTCTTTTTGAAAGAAAACTAGGGATTAAACTGCCAAATGACCCAGCAATCCCACTGCTGGGCATATACCCTGAGAAAACCATTATTCAAAAAGACACATGTACCTGTGATGTTCATTGCCACCCTGTTCACAATAGCTAGGGCATGGAAGCAACCTAGATGTCTATGGACAGATGATGAGATGAGTAAAGAAATTGGGGTAAATATATACAATGGAATATTACTCAGCCATTAAAATGAATGAATTTGAATCAGTTCTAGTGAGGTGGATGAACCTAGAGCTTGTTATACAGAGTAAAGTAAATCAGAAAAACAATTATCGTATATTAACACATATGAGTGGAATCTACAAAAATGGTACTGATGAACCTATTTGCAGGGCAGGAATAGAGATGCAGTCATACAGAATAGACTTGTGGACACAGCAGGGGTAAGGAGAGGGTGGGACAAGTTGAGAGAGTAATGTTGGAACATGTACATTACCATATGTAGAACAGAGAGCTGGTGGGAAGTTGGTGAACAACCCAGGGAGTTCAAGCCGGTGCTCTGTGACAGCCTAGAGGGGTGGGACGGAGGTTTAAGAGGCAGGGACATATGTATACCTGTGTTGATTCATGTTATTGTATGGCAGAAACCAACGCAACAGTGTAAAGCAATCAAAAAATTTTAAACAAGTATTCTATTGTAGATATGACCACAATTTATTTAAAACGATTAACTTTTGTTGGACTTTTAGTTTGTCTTCAATTTCTTATTATTATGAATGACACCAAAATCATCAGAGATCAAGTTTATAGCTGAACATTCGGGCTACAGGCATATTTCAGAAAGATAAATTCTCAGATGTGGACTAACTGGATCAAAGAATGTGTATGTTTTTCAGGCTTTTGATATATGTCACTAAGTTGCTTCCAGAAAGGCTGTACCAAATGATATTCCAATGAGCAATGTATAAAAGTATCTGTTTCCATACCTTCCCCAGCATTGAATTTCATAATTCAATTTCACATTTTTACAGTCTTTGATAAATGAAGAAAAAAAACTGGCATCTTATTTTTCCTAACTAAAAATTAGTTACCAGATTTTCTAATTATGCCAATCAATAATATTCATTACAGAGAAATAGTTTAATATATTAAAGATTAAAAAAAGTAACCATAATGCCAAGAGCAACAGAAAACCAGCATTAACACATTCTTCATATATACAGACATTTTGTTAATGTCTTTTTCTTTTGACATCATGCTTACATTAGATAGATTTATACCGATATTCTCTTCTAATAATTTTAAGAACTGCTTAATTTTCATATTTCTAATTGTGGTAAAACATTGATATAAAATTCACATCTTAACTACTTTTTAAGTATACATTTCAGTATTTTTATTATATTCACATCATTTTGCATATGATCATCATAACTTGTACATCTTGCAAAATTGAAACTATTGGCATTACACAATTTTCCCCTTCCCCCAGCCCCTAGCAACCACTTTGTGTTTCTATGAATTTGACTACTTTAGGTACCTCATATAAATGGAATCATATAGTATTTGCCCTCTCATGACTGGCTTATTTTGTTTAGCATAACATCTTCAAGTTCAACCATGTTGTACCATGTGTCAGAATTTCTATCCACTTTAAGACGAGATAGTCCATTGTATGTATACGCCTGTGTGCTCAGCCTCTCAGTCATGTCTTACTCTTTGGGACCTCAAGGATTGTAGCCTGCTAGGCTCCTCTGTCCGTGGAATTTTCCAGGCAAGAATACTGGAGTAGATTGCCATTTCCTCATCCAGGGGATCTTCCTGACACGGGGACTGAACCCACATCTCATGCATTTCCTGCATTGGAAGGTGGATTCTTTATCACTGAGCCACCTGGGAAGCCTTTCAGCTCCTTTAGTCATATAAGTAGAATTAATGAATCATATGATAATTTTATTTTTAATATTTTTGAGGGACTGCCATGCTGTTTTTCCATAGTGGCTGCACCATTTTACATTCCCATCAACAGTGCATAAGAGTTCCAATTTCTCCACTTTCTTGCAAACACTTGTTATTTTCTGTTTTACTTGTTTTTTATGGTAACAATCCTGATGACTGTGAGATGATAAATCATTTTTCTCTGTCTGCTTCTCCCTCTTCCTCTTTCCACATCTTGAGTCTGCTTCTCTTTAGTCATTAGCTATATGATTTTGGGCCTGCTTTTATGCTATACACATAAAACTAGAAACGTGATCCCTGATGCATCCAAGCTCATCCTTATAACTTTTTAACCAAACAGAAATAGTGCTTCCTTTTAACCCCAGCTTGGAAAATCTCAGGAAAGGACACTGATTGGCACAGACTAAATCATACACCCATCCCCTGGACCAGTCACAATGGCCAAAAGGGTGTAGTGTGATTAACTCATCTTGTTCCACATTCATGTCCTTTGGGGAGGTGCAGGTTACTGTATAACCGTATGTCACCTCCCAGTCAGAGCATAAAGAGGATGAACAGCTTCCTCCAATGAGGAATGTGTGAGGAGGACCATTTATAGAATCACTGTGAGCTGGGTAGCCAACTCAATGTGTGTCTGCTACACAAAGAAGCCGTAATAGTTGTATCTAATATACATTTGAAACCTTGATTACTAGATTTTAAATTCTTCATTCCCTGATGTCTTATTTTTCTCCTCTTTTGTAAAAGAGATATGAAAGAGAAGCAGACAACTCTGATAAATGATTTTCTTCATTGCAAGCTGCCTATCTTCTTTCAAGTTCATTGTCTAAAGACAAAGCCTGGTATTTGAAGAGGGGTGTCTTGCCTGGAAACTCCCATGGGCGGAGGAGCGTGGTAGGCTGCAGTCCATGGGGTCTCGAAGAGTCGGACACGACTAAGTGACTTCACTTTCACTTTTCACTTTCATGCATTGGAGAAGGAAATGGCAACCCACTCCAGTGTTCTTGCCTGGAGAATCCCAGGGATGGGGGAGCCTTGTGGGCTGCCGTCTGTGGGGTCGCACAGAGTTGGACATGACTGAAGCGACGCAGCAGCAGCAGTACTCTATTTGAAGAGAGTTTTTGACTAGGAATTGTATATTCACCTGCAGCATTTCAAAATTTATGTTTATACTCTTGTTCATGTACTTTTCAATTCTATCATCTCTGAGAAGGTCAAGTATTACATACCATCTGTTTCTATGAATAAAAACTATGTTTTCTGATGGACAGAGCTTTTTGTCACTAAGAAAATCAGACTTTTTTTTTAAGTAACATGATTTTAAACCCCTGTGGTAGGAAACCAAATTATATAATTTAGTGTTAAATGAAACAGAGGTTCATCTACTGCTATTGCTAAATAAATGTTATATTTAAATTTAATGCATTAATTTACTTCCTTAAAAATGAAACCAAATTTAATTTATGTCAAGGAAATTTCTGTTATCTTGTTAAGCAGTTAACAAGTGCTTATAATTTTTAAAATCATTTGATATAAAATAAAAAATAAAAAAAATAAAATCATTTGATATTAATACTCTTCTATATATCAAATGAACTTGCTTAAAATTATTTTTTTTAATACATCAAATTATTTAGCTCCTGATTCTGAGGACGTAAACCTTCAAAGCCATAAAACAGTGATAATGGTTAATGTAAATTAACTTGTGGAAAAAGAGATACAGGAAAAAAAATCTCCAGCGTCTCAGAGTGCCTATAATGAAACAGGAGAATAAAGTCAGATTTTCTTGATGTCTCCATTCTGATGTGGATCAGTTTCATTATAGTATTATTAGAAATTGTACTTCCGCTAAATATAAGACAAAATTAACATGAGATTTAAAGTGAGCAAGATATTAAACTACACATTGGCATAAAACGATAATAATGCTTTCCCAGATAAAGGAAAGATAACTAATTTATGATGATAATGAGTATAGTAGTCAATGTTTCTTATTTAATTATAAATAAATTATAAATCATTATTGAAATAATGTCATAACTGGCATATTCTTACTTAAGATACTATGTTAATCACAAATCAGACCTCTGGTCAAATTGGGTTGAAATGTCTAAAATAATATATAATAAAACAGTTGATTAGGGATAAGGCCAGCTTTGAGCATTTGTTGTTATTACAAATATGTTCACTGTGTTTATAATTTCTGTATTTCAAAAACAAATTTAGGCTACTAAAATAAAATACGTCATCAACTATAACAAAGCAAGTAATGAAAATGAAAGGAGTTGAGAAATTATCAATTTACACTTTTCTTTTTGAAACTGTCAGTTCCTCAAAGAACTGTGACTTTCACATCTTACTCATCTCGGTATAATCAGGACTAGCACAGTACTTGGCTTATGAAGGCTCTCAGGAAATGCGTGTTGAATGAAAGGAAGAATGAAAATAACAACCGGAAAACAATTAAAAGGAGTGAGAAACATGGGAAGAGAGAACAGAAAAGTGGGGAGGGAGGTGGGAGAGGGGTGGAAGATCTTAAACTTTTGGTTTTCAGTTTCATTGTGGGTCTAATGTCACTTGATTAGAGAAAGCACACCAGAGTCCCTAAGACCTGGAGGCAGGGGAAAGGAGAATTCTAGAGGACCAGATACCAGAAGGCACCACGATCCTCCTGCTGGGACCTCCTACATCTCCGCTGAAGACAACTGTGTAAATAACTACTGACAGGACAATCTGAGGAGCCTAAACCTGTCCACCTCTTGGTCTTTTTTTGAAATGACTGCTTTGTACATTGAATTCTCAAGGATTTTCAAAGCCAGAAAAGTGAGATAATGGAGGGTGCCATTCTCAATTCCTCCCCGCAACCCCAACCATCACCTCCAAATCTGATCACTCACTATTGAATATTGTTTCCAAGTGCCTATCACACCTCTTTCAATTCTAATCTTGGGTCTTTGATGTTAAAACAGGACATAATATCCTGAAAACGTTATTAAATCTCCAAATTTATAAGTACTTCTCAAGTAGGTATTAATAGATTCTCCCATAACATATAACTGAAATTTTTAAGTACCCCTATCAGAGTCTTGTGGCTCAGCTGGTAAAGAATCCGCCTGCAATATGGGAGACCTGAGTTCGATCCCTGGGTTGGGAAGATCCGCTGGAGAAGGGAACGTCTACCCACTCCAGTATTCTGGCCTAGAGAATTCCACAGACTGTAAAGTCCATGGGGTGGCAAAGAGTCAGACATGACTTAAGTGTCTTTCACTTCCACTTTCATCAGTCTTAATAATAAATGCAGGATTAAGGTTCATTTCTAAGCTCTTAGCATTAATTCAAGTACCAAAATAAAGTGTATTCTATATTTCCATTTTATCATTATTGTGATAACACTACTACCAAGTCCATCCTGAGTCTGTCTACGAGATGGGGAATGCCATTCTCACTAAGATGCACGCAATGCTTTCACATTAGTTATCTGATTCATATCAGATCTATCCAAAAAGCAAAAAGTTCCCTAACAAATTGTGTTATAAAGAGCTTGGGAAACAAACACTCTCATCCTTTGTGACTACAAATTCATACAAACACTTTGGAAGACAATTAGGCAATTTTATCAAACTTTTAAAAACATATACCTATAGACAGCAATTCCACTATGGGAATTTATATTATAGATATATTTGCATGCCTGTGAAATAATTTACATACTAGAACACATGCTAGCCAAAAATTATAAACTAACTAAATAGTCATCATTCAGGAACTGTGATGCAGTTCATTTTATATGTCAGTTTGCTTGGGCCATAGTGTCCAGGTATTTAGTTAAATATTATTCTGAATGTTTCTTTGATCATGTTTTTTGATAAGATTAACATTAAATCAGTGGACTTTGAAAAAGCAGATTGTCCTTCATAATGTGGGTAAGCCTCATCCAATCACTGAAGACATGAATATAACAAAAGACTACCTCATATAGGAAGGAATTTTATCAGTAATGGCTTTTGGACTTGAAATTCAGCAGCATAGCAGCCCTGATCGCCAGCTTGATGGCCTTTGGAAGTGAACTACAGCATCAACTCTTACCTGGGTCTCCAACTATTTAATCTGAGTTTGAATCGTATCAGTATGTGTTATGGTATGCAATATTTTTTATATTCTTCATTTGAAACAGTATTATAATCATTTAAAATTTTAAATTGGTATATACATTAGCTGCATTATAAATATATGATAAAAATGCATTTTCTATGCAACTTACATATTTGTAATTTAAGGTATGTCATTAAAATGCAAACATTTACATTATATGCTTTCACAAATTCTTAATGTGTTTATTTCACTTCTCTAATTATTGTTAATGCAAGATTTCTTTTAGCCCTTTTATGTTTCAGTTCAGTTCAGTTCAGTTGCTCAGTCGTATCTGACTCTTTGTGACCCCATGAATTGCAGCACACCAGGCCTCCCTGTCCATCACCAACTCCTGGAGTTCACTCAGACTCACGTCCATTGAGTCAGTGATGCCATCCAGCCATCTCATCCTCGGTCGTCCCCTTTTCCTCCTGCCCCCAATCCCTTCCAGCATCAGAGTCTCTTCCAAAGAGTCAACTCTTCACATGAGGTGGCCAAAGTACTGGAGTTTCAGCTTCAGCATCATTCCTTCCAAAGAAATCCCAGGGCTGATCTCCTTCAGAATGGACTGGTTAGATCTCCTTGCAGTCCAAGGGACCCTCAAGAGTCTTCTCCAACACCACAGTTCAAAAGCTTCAATACTTCGGCACTCAGCTTTCTTCACAGTCCAACTCTCACATCCATACATGACCGCAGGAAAAACCATAGCCTTGACTAGACGGACCTTAGTCGGTAAAGTAATGTCTCTGCTTTTCAATATGCTATCTAGGTTGGTCATAACTTTCCTTCCAAGGAGTAAGTGTCCTTTAATTTCATGGCTGCAGTCACCATCTGCAGTGATTTTGGAGCCCAAAAAAATAAAGTCTGACACTGATTCCACTGTTTCCCCATCTATTTCCCATGAACTGATGGGACCAGATGCTATGATGTTAGTTTTCTGAATGTTGAGCTTTAAGCCAACTTTTTCACTCTCCACTTTCACTTTCATCAAGAGGCTTTTTAGTTCCTCTTCACTTTCTGCCATAAGGGTGGTGTCATCTGCATATCTAAGGTTATTGATATATCTCCCGGCAATCTTGATTCCAGCTTGTGCTTCTTCCAGCCCAGCGTTTCTCATGATGTACTCTGCATAGAAGTTAAATAAGCAGGGTGACAATATACAGCCTTGATGTACTCCTTTTCCTATTTGGAACCAGTCTGTTGTTCCATGTGCTTAATAGAACTTCTGAATGGTAACTACAGTCAACAGTTCTGTATCATGTATTTGAAAGTTGCCAAGAGAATGGATCTTAAAAGTTCTCATTCATACAAAAATTGTAACTGTGTGAGATGATAGATGTGTTAACTAACCTTATTGCGGCAATCATTTACATATATATATATGAAATTGTCACATCATACACCTTAAATTTACACAATGTGATATGTCTAATATATCTCAATAAAGCTAACTGAGGGGTAGACGGGGGAGAACTTTTAAGATTTTCATCCAGCTCCAGTAATACTTGCTAGAGACAAATGTCACAGTGAAATCCATCAAAACATGCTGCTGTGTTTGTCACACACACAAATGATACCTGTCATCATTTTACAGCTGTGCTACTGTAATTCAGTCAAATTGGTTGTGAATCATGAATGTTCTATTTTTTAGTCTAATTTGAACAGTTAATGAAATTTAATCTAGTGAAAAAGAATTCATTCTGAAAAAGGCATTCCCAATCATCTCTCAGACACCCAAAGTAACTTTTTAAAAGTCTTCTCCAATGTATACTTCTAAAGGCAAAGACAGTGTTTTTATATTTAAAATCATGAATATATGGTCAACTCAACATAATTACTATTATTGTAAAAGCCTCCTGTTTAGGATAAAAAGACAAGAGATAGCTTCAGTTCAGTTAGTTCAGTCGCTCAGTCAATGTCCAACTCTCTGCGACCCCATGAATCGCAGCATGCCATGCCTTCCTGTCCATCACCAACTCCCGGAGTTCACTCAGACTCATGCCCATCGAGTCGGTGATGCCATCCAGCCATCTTAGGCCTAAAAATTTCTTTTAAACTATCCAAAGAAAATGAGAGTAATTGAAATATCTGAGTATTCTGTTAATGAGTAAGGCGTTTGGTACCCAGTATGCAAGTGAAAGAGGAGACTGTGAAAAAGTTGGCTTAGAGCTCAACATTCAGAAAACTAACATCATGGCATCCAGTCCTATCACTTCATGGCAAATAGATGGGGAAACCGTGGAAACAGTGGGTGACTTTATTTTGGGGGGCTCCAAAAGCACTGCAGATGGTGATTGCAGCCAGGAAATTAAAAGACGCTTCCTCCTTGGAGGGTAAGTTTTGACCAACCTAGACAGCATATTAAAAAGCAGAGACAGTAGCCAACAAAGGTCTGTCTAGTCAAGACTATGGTTTTTCCAGTGGTCATGTATGGGTGTGAGAGTTGAACTATAAAGAAAGCTGAGCGCTGAAGAATTGATGCTTTTGAACTGTGGTGTTGGAGAAGAGTCTTGAGAGTTCCTTGGACCGCAAGGAGATCCAACCAGTCCATTCTAGAGGAGATTAGTCCTGGGGTTCACTGGAAGGACTGATGTTGAAGCTGAAACTCCCAATACTTTGGCCACCTGATGCAAAGAGCTGACTCATTTGAAAAGACCTGATGCTGGGAAAGATTGAGGGCAGGAGGAGAAGGGGACCACAGAGGATGAGATGGTTGGATGGCATCACCAACTCAATGTACATGGGTTTGGGTGGGCTCCAGGAGTTGGTGATGGGCAGGGAGGCCTGGCGTGCTGCGGTTCATGGGGTCGCAGAGTCGGACACAACTGAGCAACTGAACTGAACTGAATCTACAGTAAACCATGTGATGTATATTTAAAAATTGTTGACCTCTTACATGGATTCCAGCATACAAATATCCAGCATTCTTTATATAACAGCATGTACCAGAAGTCCTTAATACACATATGCCCAGATAAATTAATGTCCCCTTCTTAGACAGCTCATCTGGATAATTTTATGTGCCAAAAAAGAAAACAAATTACAGGAGGGGGAGGCAGGAAGATGTAAGGGGTAACAGCATTTTATGATTTATCAAGATTTAAGACACCATTATTTCATTTTAAATGCTGCTGAAGAAAATAATATACCTAGCACCATTAGCACTTTTGCTAACTTCTTATTAAACATTGTTTAGTAACCACAATACTATTTGGTATTGTCCCAGTTTGTGAGAGTAGATTAGCAACAACTACTAATGTTAAGAACTACGATATCTAATCCTCCTTTAGTTACTTTGGTTAGGTAGACATTCATTTATTGCTTACCCAGCATTCACTCCTCCTCCTTTCAAACAGCATTTAGATTTTCTTTTGGGAAAATTACCCCTTTTGTTTGAATGGGACTTACCTCAACCCTTGCCCCAGGTCTCTGGACCTGACTGGCCCATAACTTCATCCTTTGGCCACTTTGATTGCTTTAGGAAGAGTGGTTTATGTATTCATTGCTGTATACTAACTTTGTAACTAACAACTTTATTGTATTCTCTTAAGAGTTTTTGTAAGATTTCCTGGGATTTTCCAAATATTCAATCACATCATTTTTCAAATTTTTGGGGGGGTTTTCAAATATACAATCATATCATTTGTAAATTATAATAATTATACCCATTTTATCCCCTTTTTTCTAACTATATTAGCTAGTACTTCAAAAAAGTGTTAAATAATGTTTAGTTTTAACTTCTAGAACATCCTTGACTTGTTCCTGACTTTAACAAGGATGTTTCCAGTATTTATCCATTCAGCATAGTGCTGGTTTTTAGGGTTTAGGTATGAGTATCTTATCATGTCAAGCAAGTTTTCTCCTAATCCTATGTGGTTGAGAGGTTTATTTTCTTAAACCAATAATAAATATTGAACATTATCAAATATCTTAATAGCATATATGAAAATTATTTTCTCACTAGATCTATTGATATAATAAATTATTCTATGTTAAATTTCCTAATATTGCATTATCCTTATATTTTTTTAGATTAGATTTTACTTGGTCTGATATATTGTAGTCTCAGTGTGATACTGAATTCTTACAATTTTTTAAAGGAATTTTACAGTCATAGTCATAAGTGAATTTGGTTTGCACTTTTTAAAAACAGTTATTAGGGTTCATTAAAATAATTTAAGGGGTTTTCTTCTTTTAATATGCTCTGAAACACTTTAAATAACAGAATTATCTGTTCCCCTATGCGTTTCATGTGAAACTTCTGGGCCTGATGTTTTTCATCAAGAGAAAGGAAAACGGATTAGGTTTTACACAACATTTTCCTTCTGTGGTAAAATGAAAGTGAAAGTGAAGTCGCTCACACTTTGCGGCCCCATGGACTGTAGCCTACCAGGCTCCTCCCTCCATGGGATTCTCCAGGCAAGAGTACTGGAGTGGGTTGCCATTTCTTTCTCCAGGGGATCTTCCCAACCCAGGGATCGAACCCTGGTCTCCTGCATTCCAGGCAGACATTTTATCTCTTCTGGAGTCAATTTGGGGCAATTATATATACATTATAGTATACCTAAATAATACCATAAATAAGGTATTGTTAAAACGAGGCCTATAGCTAGTTTCAAGTGTCTGTTCATTTCTGCATCCCTGTGTCCAACTTTATATTCATAGATACAGTTATCTATGACAGGATTAAGTGCAGTCCCATGATTCTTTTCGTTTCCTTTGCCTAAGTGATTATTTCTCCCTTTTTGTTTCTTATTCTGTGTATTTGTGCTTTCTACATTTCCTTGTGATTTTTTAAGTTTATGCTATATTGTTACTGTGTTTTTCTTAAAAGGTAGTTTTTGTATGTATTTATTAGTTTCACTACTTTAAACTTTTCTAACTTATTGATTTCTGTTTTATCTATTCATTTTTTTCTCTTTCCTTAAGACTAATTTGTGATTTACTGTATAACTTATTAACTCATATATGTTTATTCTTTCCTTCTTATTAGAAGTCCTATAAGATACCGCTGTGCAGTACTTTACCTGTAACTCATTGGTTCTAGTTTTTCATTGTCCTTATTTCCTATATAGTCTCCAATTTTAATTTGAATTTCATGTATCACCCGAGTTGAGAGAGACTGCTTTTCAAGTTTCTAGGTAATAATGGTAGAAACTTGATGTAATCTGGTTTTGCTATTAATTTCTATTCTTACTGTATTGTGATTGGAGAATATTGTTCACATTTTTCCTTTCCACAATTTGTAGAAATTTTCTTTATGGCTTATTCCATGGTCAATTTTTATAAATTTCTTTTGGAAACTTGAAGATATATTCTCTGTTTTAACAATAAGGACTGTCTTACTCACTATATTATTTATTAAATTTTACTTATTTTTTGTCTTCGTGATCTATTGTGGGCCGAAGTGACTAATTTCCCTTCATTGATGCATTTCTATTTCTTATTGCATCACCTTGGATTTTTGCTTTATGAATGTTAATGCTATTTTATTTAATAATAGATATAAATTATTCATATTTTCTAGTGAATTGCACTCTTGAATGCTATAAAGAGCCCTACTTTTTTCTTTTAATAGATTTCCCCCTGAATCCAACCTCGTCTGCTATAAGATCACAATCTCCGCTTTCTTTTCCTTTGTATTTGCCCAATTTACTTTGGCTCATCTTTTTTTTTGTTTTATACCCTTACTGAATTACTTTGTTTTAGGTATATCTCTTGAATTCAGCACTGAATTCACTTTGTGATACAAACAAAATATCCGTTTTGGAAAACAGGTGAGTTTAACCCACGTGTATTCACTGACTGGACAGACATTTGGTTTCAGGTTTTTCATGTTGTTTTGTAATAGTTTTATCTTTTTAAGATGATGTAACTAGTAGTCAGTGTTCTTTGATTTTTTCCCTTGTGTATTTCTTATGCTAAATAGAAAATTGATATTGCTCTAGTTGTTCTCTTCTCAATTACAACTTTATAGAATGCCCCAATCCTCTCTTCATCAGACATATCTACTATTTTCCTACTGTAAGCATTGATTAATATTTTCTCTTCCACCTCCTACTCCTTTTCTACTGCATATTTTAAAATTTTTATTTATAATTGACTTTCAGCTATTAAAAATAAGGAAATTAACATATTTATGTGCAATTTACTTTCTTTCCCCTTGCCCCTGGTAACCCTTATTAGTTTTTCACTTTTGCATTGTCAGGCATATAAGCTTTACCTTTTGTTCTGTCACCCTGATCCCTGTTCTGTTTTATTCTTAGATAAATATAGCCATTGCTCCCCGCCAACCCTCTGTAGCAGTTTCTCAGGTCATCTCTTGTTTAACCTGTCATCAGATCGAGACATTAAGTAGGGCTCAAGGGAACAATATGCATGCTTAAAACTTTGCTTTATATTTTTACACTTGAGCAACAATTAGGTAACATCTTTGGCTTACATCTTTTTTTTCCTTAAAGATTTTCTAGCATTTATATTGCTATGGAGAAGTCTGTAGCTAGCTCAATTTTTTTTTTTACTGATCTTTCAAATTCAGCAACTTTAGTAGGCTACGTTTGAGTGAGTTTCTCCTTGAACATATTGGATCCTTTCAAGATGCAGGTTCAAGTATTATTTTATTTTAAGAAAAATTTCCATTATTATATCTTTAATTATCATTTACTTTTGTTTGTTTTCCTCAGACATCAATGACGCGTTTGGCTCTCCTTTGCTTGCCTTTTCTATCTCCCATTACACTCTTTTTGTACATTTTTATTGAAGTATAGTTGATTTACAATGTTGTGTTAGTTTCTGCTGCACAGCAAAATGAGTCAGTTACGCATATATCCACACCTGTTTTAGATTGCTTTTCCAGACAGGTCATTACAGAGTATTGAGTAGAGTTCCTTGTGCTATACAGTTGATCTACCGTTACTTTCTAATCCTTTAAAATTTATTTTCATTTCCATTTCGTGTTGCTTGCTTCCTCATTTCCGTCCAGTTTGTCCCTTTCTGTATTTTCACCAGGATCTATTGGCCCATGTAGTTTTCACCTTTTGCTTTCACAATGGACCCTTTTGTTCTTTCACTTTTCCATGTACCCTATCAGTTCACATCTCATTTCTCCCTGTTGTGTTAATATCTGTTTCATGAGCTCTTCTATCTCTGCTTTATGGTTTTTACTTATAGAGGAGATTCATTTATTCTCTTCTGAAGATTCACAGTAAAATGTTTGATCATAATTTCTAGCAGCTCTGTGGAAAATTTTTCTGGTAAGTGTGCTTTATTAACCCTCTTTTTTTTTTTCTTTGAGTAGTATCTATGTATGGATACTATGAATATTCCTTCTTGATTACTTATCTCTGCAACAGCTGAATTTTTCCTATGCCACTATTTGCAAGAGGTTCATGTAGTAGAAAGAGTGGGGCCAGTCCCAGGCTAGCTTAAATGTCTTTATAACCTTAAGTTCGTGTAATTGTGTTTAACTTATGCTTCTGCTCAGCCAGAGGATGCAGGCAGTGGATTTTCACCATGCATTTTTCTGCTGTGCCATAGAGACAGACTGCTTCCTGTAAATATAGCTTGTCACAATATTTCCTTGTTTAGATCCTCTTGCACTGCTACTCATAACCAAACAGATCCTTGTACTTCCATGGCCAACATGTGTACTTTGTCCTTCCTATTATAAACAAGGATTTTCAATGTGGGAAATGAAGATGTACCTGTCACCGTTAAGAGATGAGCTTTGCCGCCTCTAAGACTTACACTCATAGACCTTCTCTCTGCTTTCTCTAAGTGCACCCCTGCCTGATCTCCGCTGCTTTGGGAGAACTACTCCTCCCTTTTTTTTTTTTTTTTGTGGTTTTGGATTTCAGCTATTTCCTTAGTATAATGGGAAATATGGCAGGTGAGTTTTTTCTAGCTTTCCTTTTTTCTCCTTCCTTTCCCCCTTCCTCTCTTCTTTTCTTCCCTTCTTCCTTCCTTCCTTTTTTCTTTTCTTCTTTCTTTCTTTCTTCTTCTTATTTTTGCATGATTTCCAGTGAGAGAAGGGAGAAATGGCAACCTCACATTGACTTCTTATGTGTATTTGAAAGATAGACACAGGATTTGATGATTAATTAGATATGAGAAGTGAGGTTTCTAACTTGAGCAATTAAGTGGAATGTGGTATCATTCACCAACAAGAAAAACCCTAGAGGTTTGATAGGACAAAATTCATTGAGTTCAGTCTTACACATGTTAAGCTTGAACTGCCTGTGAAACATTAAATGGAAAGGTTTTAGTAAGAACTTGGAAAACTATGTTCATAACTCAGAGAATAGGTTTAGACTGGAGGAATTACCTAGAGAAGAGAAGCACTTGGGGCCCTGGATGAACGCTCAGAGAACCCCAACATTTAGAAGTTGGTAGAAGAGGAAACCATGAGAAAGTTGAGAAAAGTGCAGTTAAAAGGTCCAGTAAGAGGTCGATAAAAAGGTATGCATTGGATTTCACCACATGGAAGTCACTAAGAACAACCTATGGTATTTAGTAAGAGCAGTTTGGGTGGACTGCAGAGCTGAAGCCAGACTGAAGAGTCCTGTGGAGGGAAGGGGAAGTGAAGAGGTGGAGAAATTTTGCTGTGAAGGTTAATAGAGAAATGTACAGTAGATGGAGAGATGATGATAAGATCAAGGAAAGCTTTTTAGAATGGACACTAGGGCATGTTTTTATATTGTTGGAAATGATCCCAGGAAGAAGGAGTGGTTGATGAGAGATAGAGTGGGTAAGTCAAGGAGCAAAGTCCTTGAGGTTTCTAGAGCAGCTAGGATCCAGAGAACATGTTTTGGCATTGATGGGGGTTGGGGCGGTAGGAATCCACATTTGTTGAAAGCTGAAAATGGAAAGCACAAAGCTTCTGTTCAATGATGTCTATATTCTCGACAAAGACTGTTGTAAGATTGTCAGCTGAAAGTTTGGAAGTGGCGTGAGATAGCACATTTGAGCAGGGAGAAGAAAGCATGAAATAGTATTTTCAAGAGCCACAGAAAGAAAGCTATCAGGAAAGTAGTGTGTTGGCTGTATTCTATAAAGAGCGCTTTTGAGGACTAAGATTCCAAAGATAAAGTGAGGCCATTGTGTCATTTTCTTCATCAGTGTTCAGCTGCTCAGATGCAGGACAGGAGAAAATAGGGTAGTTTGGTTCTTACAAGGCTGGAATTTAGCCCATCAGAAAAAGCAGTGCAGAAATGGAAGTTACCAGTATTTTACTGGAGAATTATCAGAATCAGACTGGACAAAAAGAGACATGAGAAGCAGGAGGGCACTAATGAATAGTGAGAAAGTGGTGGGGTGGATGGAAACGGTCGCTTGTGTTGGCTGTCCTCCATCAGCAACTAGGCACACATTTGGTGTTTCTTCTCTTAAACTCCGCTTATCTCCCTTTGACACCTAGGCTGCTATAAACTAAACTTTGTACAGTATTTTCACTTCACTGTAGGCTGAGAATGGGCTTCCCTTGTAGCTCAGTCAGTAAAGAATCTGCCTGCAATGCTGGAGACCTGGGTTCAATTCCTGGGTTGGGAAGATTCCCTGGAGAAGGAAATGGCCTAAAATAGTTCTGTTGAACTCTACCTATAACTGAGGAAGGAAGTCATAAGAACATTCAAAATACGTTATAAAACTTGCTACATCATGGAGTGGGGGTGGCTTCAAAATTAATTGTGTACATGTATGTCCAGTATTCTTGCCTGGAGAATCCCCATGGACAGAGGAGCCTGGTGGGCTACAGTCCATGGGGTCGCAAAGAGTGGGACACAACTGAGTGACTAAGCACAGCACAGCATGTGTCTATGTATATGGGCTTCCCTGGTGGCTCAGCAGTAGAGAATCCTCCTGCAATGCAGGAGACGCAGGAGATGCAGTTCGATCCCCGGGTCTGGAAGATCTCCTGGAGGAGGGCACGGCAACCCACTCCAGTATTCTTGCCTGGAGAATCCCATGAGAGGAGCTTGGCTGGTTATAGTCCATGGGGTCACAAAGAGTTGGACACAACTAAAGTGATGGAGCACACACACACACACACACACACACGTCTATTTATAATTCTTCATTTCATTATTTAAGAAAAGAAAATATACACTCTTCTGCTTCTCACATGTAATCAAATTCTGGGTCCTTCATCAAGAGTGGTCTAGTTCAGGAGCAGACCTGTGCCTGATCATCCCATAGCAACAGGCTTATCAAATGCATAGGAGATGAATGGTTTGTAGCTGTTTAGTTGCCAAGTCGTGTCCGACTCGTGGGAACCCCGTGGACTGTAGCCTGCTAGACTTCTGTCCAGGGGATTTCCCAAGCAAGAATACTGGAGTGGGTTGCCATTTCCTTCTCCAGGAGATCTTCCTGACCCAGGGATCAAACCTGGGTCTCCTGCATTACATGCATATTCTTTACTGAGCCAGCAGGGAAGCCCAAATAAATGGTTTAAGAGCAACCAAAATATGACTAGTGATAGCTGGTCCTCAAAAGAATCAATTTCTCAGACAGAAACCTTGAGAAAGATGAATGAATTAATGAAATCTTATATACCTGAACCACACAACATAGATAATATATATTTAAAGGTAATGTGAATTAAAAGAAAATAATTAGAGGCAGGTAGCATCAAAAGCAGGTCTATATGCTTTCTACAATTTATATTTTCTATTTACCTTTTCACTCCTGTAGTTTTCATAAAGAAAATCCTTCATCTGATTTTCCACCATCCTGAACACTCTCTGATATCAGGTGTCATTTTTTTCACTTTATACTACTTTATGAAATAATTAAGCAAAATCATTTGTATCCAACTATAAAAGGCAGGTCCTGGGGTTCTGATATTAATTTATAGAGTCCCTTCTCCTAAAGAACTGGCTGGATCTCTTAGTCAGATATGGCTACTAAGACAGTAATATCTTTTTTGGTTTAGTCTCAATCTCTATTTTCTGGTTTTGCCAATTCTCTCTTCTCCATTGCCCCTAAATTGGTCTGCACTGGACTCCGCTTCAGACATCAGGATATTTATTATTGCTCCCCACTTATGCACCTTAAAATTCACTTCAGTGTAGATTTTTTTTCTTATTTATCAGTTGCGCTTCCTTCCAAAATGTTCCAAATGTCCCGAAACTTGTCAGATAGTAAACAAACAAACAGAAAAAACTAAGCTTCCTTCCTTTTCTATGTTTGAGGCCCTCAGTTTTTAATCTTATTCCTGAGTGTTTTGTGTTCTGCCCAAGACTGTGGTTCTAAGCAAAACATTTTAAATTCTATTCCTTTTTAGAGGTAAGAATACCTTCTGGATCACCATTGTCCTATAGAACTTGCTCTGATGGTGGAAATGATCCATTCTGTGCTGTTCAATAGAGTAGCCATAAGCCACATGTGGCTACTGAACATTACAAGATGGCTGCTACAACTGCGGAATTCAATTTAAATTTTTTATTTAATTTTAATTAATGTCGATAAAAATTTAAATAACTGAGTGTGACTAGCGCATACTATATTGATAAGTGCAGTTCTAAATTGTATTCCATTTTATTTTTATTTTTTGTCCAGAAAAATTTAACAGGTTTATTTATAATTGTTATAAAGTTGAACTGCTGAAACTTGTTCACTGAAACATTTTGACTTTCATTAATGCTTTATGTCCCTACCTTTATATTAAAAATTCACACACAAATGAAAATGGAAAAACTGCCAATACCTGATTTCTGTCCCCTATTTTCCACTTGCAATCATATACTTAGGTACCTTTTGACCCCATGGAAAAAAAATATCTAACGTTCAGAACTACCAATAACAGGAAGAAGAGAATTTTTTTTTTTTAAAGAATGAAATGTTTCCCATCATAGTGGATTCTTAAGCACGTTCTCCATGTATGCGGCGTGCTAGCTGGATGTCTTGGCATAATTGTTACACGTTTGGCATGGATAGCACACAGGTTGGTGTATTCAAAAAGGCCAACCAGATAGGCCTCACTTGCCTCCTGCAAAGCACCAATTGCTGCACTCTGGAAGCGCAGATTTGTTTTGAAGTCCTGAGCAATTTCCCGCACCGGACGCTGGAAGGGAAGTTTGCAAATCAGAAGTTCAGTGACTTCCGATAACGTCTAATTTCACGGAGTGCCACAGTACCAGGCCTGTAACGATGAGGTTTCTTCACCCCTCCAGTAAAGCATGCACTCTTGCGAGCGGCTTTTGCAGCGAGTTGCTTCCTCGGTGTTTTACCGCTGGTCGATTTGTGGGCAGTCTGCTTTGTACGAGCTATGGTTATAGAGACCTCCTTACTTACCCACCTTCTCCTTCGGCTGGAGCTCGGCGAGCTAGAGGCGGCGCTGGCATTGGAGAGTGACGGCGGCAGAGCGGCGGCTGCGAACACAATTCTGTATTCCATTTTAAAAGTCTATCCCGATTGGTCAAAAAAGGGAGGGCTATAACACTTGCCAACAAAGGTCCATCTAGTCAAGGCTATGGTTTTTCCAGTGCTCATGTATGGATGTAAGAGTTGGACTGTGAAGAAGGCTGAGCGCTGAAGAATTGATGCTTTTGAACTGTGGTGTCGGAGAAGACTCTTGAGAGTCCCTTGGACTGCAAGGAGGTCCAACCAGTCCGTCCTAAAGGAGATCAGTTCTGGGTGTTCATTGGGAGGACTGATGCTAAAACTGAAACTCCAGTACTTTGGCCACCTCATGCGAAGAGTTGACTCATTGGAAAAGACCCTGATGCTGGGAGGGATTGGGGGCAGGAGGAGAAGGGGACGACAGAGGATGAGATGGCTGGATGGCATCACCGACTCAATGGACATGAGTTTAAGTGAACTCTGGGAGTTGCTGATGGACAGGGAGGCCTGGCGTGCTGCGATTTATGGGGTCGCAAAGAGTCGGACACGACTGAGTGACTGAACTGAACTGAACTGAACTGATAACACTTTATTCATAGTAATATTAAATGTCTTCCCTGGCTGCAGTGACTGAGATAATTCCCTTTTCTTCTACTTTAAGGCAACACTCATTTGGGCTACACTATGTTTCTGCTAATGCTCACACATTGTTCTGTGATCAGTATATCCTCCTGAGAGCTGATAATGGATAAGTTCATTGCCCTGCTATTGGGGAAGGGAAAAGGGTCTCTTCTGTGTTCTTCTTTTGCAGAGAGAGCTGAGCAGTGAAGTTTATCTATTAGTAAATCAACAAAAGCCTCAATTTTTCAAGAAACTTTTCTTTCCAGCTGAAATCAGGGCCTCTGTGAGGGAATCCAGAGGAATCTATGAATATGCTTCTGTGTATGTGATGCCTATCCAACAGGACAGAAACAAATGGATGATTAAATTGTTCCTGGTGAGCTGGGAAGGTGAAATGGAGGCAGAACTCCCACCCCTACCTCCTGCCCCAGCCAAGAGAGAGGCAGGAAGTCCTTGTGGAAAGCTACCTGGAAAGTGATAACCTGTGGTGTTAAAATATAGTTCATTAATTCAGAACCAGGAACCTTATCCTAGAAGTAAGGCCATATTTAGGTTATTCCTAATTGAGTCTAGTTATTTCCTTTACTTTGCCCATACTGTCTAGTGAAGATATTTTGGAAATGTCAGTGGGTGACAGCTCTGCTGAATGGAACCAAAGAAGAGAATGTTGTGTTTGGGCCAGAATTCCTGGGAGTCAGGTGTGGATAAGTCAAGGGAATCCAAATGAGAGCACCCCGGGAGTTGATGATGGACAGGGCAACCTGGCCGTGCTGCAGTCCATGGGGTTGCAAAGAATCGGACACAATGGAGACACTGAACTGAACTAGAGAGGTATCTCTGTGAGACAGACCCAGGCCCTCCCCCCAATCTTGACTTTTACTTCTCGGCCTCTTCAATAAAAGCCTGGGCAGTAGGGTATATTGTTTCACTCATCTACATACATTTAGCCTTCAGATGTCAAGGCTCCTGTCCCTAAAGGGAAATTGGTCTCCATCTGTTTAGTTTGTGACTTAGGTTTTGAAAAAAGAAATCTAGATCTTATGAATTACTTCTAATTTCCTTTCTGTAAATATTGATTTCCTCTATGTTGATGAATTTGACTACCACTGTTTATTAATATCTCCAAACCAATATAAAACAATAGTTTTTGTTTTGGAAGTTAAGACATATGTAGTGACTTGAATATTTTTACAGTCTTATGATTATGGAATAGAGCTTTATAATAAAGTAAGAAGATTGTGAGGTTTCATATCTATGAGGAACTGATTTGACAGGTTTTTCTTGCCAGGAAATGCTTAACAGTTGAACAGTAAATATATGTACAGTTCAGAACTGCCCTTGTGTTAGCTGAGGCAGCCGTAGCTCTGGACCTCGTACTTTAGAGGTCCTTTGTGATCCTCCTTCAGCCACATGCTCCCCTTGAGGCACAGGATGTGCAGGACCCAGCTGGCATGCCCACCAGAGCCTTTTTTTTTTTTTTTTAGCAACCTTTGTACTTTATTATCTTCAATGGAAAGTTCAAATATTTTAATTGCCTTAAACTTCTGGAGTACCCACCAGAGCCTTTGCCCCTCTTCTACACCACACTCTGGATTATCAGGACCCTGGTGCCAAGGAGCAGCTGCTTGAGAGAAGTAAGGACAGAGCTTAGATGTGGGGGCTGGATTGTCTTCCTGTGTGAGCATGAAGACCCTCTCAGAATGGGTGAGAGCTCGAAGCAGGAGAGAAGAGGAGCAGGACACAGGTGCCAGCCTGGGTGTATCTTCATGCACTGCTAAGTCATCTGGTTAGAACTAAAGAATTTGAAAATTCTGAATACCTTCTAGGTAGTCACAACAACACAGTTGTCAAGGTAGACCAGAAAATATTTCATTAAACTGTTTGTTTGATTTACAACCTTTGATTATTTCTATTTAACACATATGGCGTCAGGCCTCCATTTGTATACCTTCCCAGGTCTCTAGGACAGTGTACCTCACCCAGGGAATGGAAAGATGCTCAAGGCCCAGAATGGAGTTCTAGAGCTTCCATTAATCAATGTGACAGTGGGCAAGTCACAATCTCAGTGCCTCAGTTTCCTGTTACGTCAAATCAAAACCTTACCTGTGTATTTCACAAAGTGGCCATGTAATGAGAAAATGAAATGTTATATCTGAATAAAGCCACGTAATCTGTGTAGCAATACATACTGCTGCTGCTGGTACTGCCCTTACACCTAACACTACTACATAGCTCTGGTTTTCTGTATTGTATATCAGGTAAGACATACTTACATCTCATGAGCTAGTTTGATATTATGGTACAATCTTAAGAATCTTACCAATGTAAATCTATCTTGACACCAGCTTTGACAGCATAAGCCAAGGGCAGATAATGCTTTTGATGACCATTTAATCTAGTGTTTCCTACTACTTTCAGTGCAGACTCAATATTGCTGTAAAAGCAAGCAAAGAAAAAATCGTGGGCTAATTAGTATACTATTCATTGAGAAGAAAACCATCATAACTAAAACCTACTATGATCTTAGTCATACTTTTAAATGAATTCTGTTTTATTAACCACAAGAGCATCCACATACATTTGGAAAATTGTAGGTCATATTATGTGTGAGGTTGTGATTCTGTTTAGGGACAATACCTTCTGTGCATACAGATTCTCAGGCTGTGCACTGGTAAGTCCAAGGCCTCCATGTGGTCGTTAGCAGGCTGAAGATAGAGGGAACAAGGCAAGTCCGGCTGAATGTGGGAAGAACACAGGAAGCACTCGGTGGACACTGCGATCACTTCCAAATCTAGCGGGGATCAGCAAAAGCTTCATGAAAAGCATGACATTGTGATTCATCTCCAAGGAAGATTTTCGGAAAACAGAGATAACCCAAGTAATATTTGCCTAGAGCCTTCTATATAGGAAGCTCTTGTAAAATGTTACTGTAATAACCCTTACAACAACCTTACTAGGTTTGGGAAATGTTTTTATAAAAAAAAAGAACCCAAAACTTAGACAGAGTTTCAGAAACATGTTCAAAGTCAAAAAGCTAGGAAAGACTGGGCTTAGAATCTCAGTCTTCCTGACTTTTCTCTTTCCAATTTACTGTTTGTTTTTGTTTTTTTTGCTCAATTTTCAGTTGTTATCTTACTACTTTTCTGACTTTTGAGAGAGGCATACTGATGTACCATCTACAGTATTTGTTATCTAGTATGTTTTAAATAGACTTTTAAAAATATTCTTAAATGAATGCATTTTATGAACAAACTATATCACAAGCTACAAACAGAATATAACTCTAAAATTAAGTGTAGTGAAAATCAACAAACATAAAATTCTGGAACCATCCTACCAAGATCAAAGGCTCTGAGCCTGGGGTCTGCTTGCTGTTTGTAACATTTTCAAGTGTTACAGGGAGATATTAAAAACATATAAGCACCAAATTGAGTCTTGCTTCTTGAGGCAAATCCTCCCCAAAAAAAGAAGAGAAAAAAAGCAATATTAACTCTGTAATTCAATTGCTTTAAAATACATGTCTGGGCACTGCCTAAATTATCTCACCACACTTTTGGCACATGCCCTATTCTTTGTAATAGAAGAAAATCTAGAGATAAACACTGAGAAATGACCCTCTCAGAGAATTGGAAGGATATCAAGTGCCTCAGTTTAGCAGCATCCATCACTATGCTAATTATCCTTAGGGAACTTTAAACTTCCTTAGCATCTGTGTCCATCAGGAAAGTTGAGTTAGTTCCCTTTGCCCCTCTGGAGAGGAAGGAGCCCTCAAATAATAACAAGGATACTTTTATTAGGATTGAGTCCTCCCAAAGGGCCTGTGGGCTGAGAAAGTATGTTCTGGGTCTGAGTTCAATTACAGGAAAGTCTTGTTTTTCAAATTAGGCCCTTGGCTATGAAGCAAACTGGATTCCCTTTTGCTGATTTTATTCAACAATTTTGGAGGGAGACTTCATTTTAAATTTTTGTGCTCCTAACGGGTCTGTCGTGTTTATGCCTGACAGTCTGTTTTGAGCATCTGTGTTTGTGTGTGTGTTTTACGAAAGCCCAGCGAATGGAGTACTGCTGTGTTGCTGGGCAGGAAGTGGTATGAGTGCTGGTAACAGTCACTCTCCAGCATTAAGATCTTAGCCAGTGATCAGCAGGCCCCAATATCCGGAGACAGCAGGACCCCATGTTTCCTCCCACAGCCTCATTAACAAATAAAGAGTACAATGGAAGTAAGTCAATCATAACTCATGCAAACACTTATCAGTAAGTACAATCCAATCCATCAAAATATCCAGTCAGCTCTACCTTTAAAATGCAGGTGAAATTCAACCCCTTCTTACCTTCTGGCCTGATCCACTTTATCATTCACTTGAATGATGGCACAGCTTCCCCCCTGCTTACAACCTTGCCCCCTAGCACCTATTCTTGACACAGCAGCCAGAGCAGCTCTTAAAACAAGTCAAATCATTTCACTCCACTGCATACACCTGTGATTGGCACCCATCTCTCTCAGAATAAAACCAAAGTGCTCACAGTGGCCTACAGACCCTCTGTGATTCAGGCCCCATTACCTCTCTCTCCTCATACTCCCACACTCATCCTGTTCCAGGCACTCTGGCCTCCTTGTCCTTTCTGGAAGATACCAGGCATGCCCACTCCCAAGGTTTTGTAGTGGCTGGTCTCTGACTGGGATGAGAACCTCCCATGCCCATACATCTGCGAGACTAACTTCCTCATCCCCTTCAAGTCTTTCCTCAAATGCCATCTACTCAATGAGGCCTAGACTGACTACTTTCTTCAATATAATAAGTCACTTACATATGAATGAATCTCCTTCCAGGAGTGTGTTCATAAGTCCAATAAAGTTAGCCCGCTGCTGCTGCTAAGTCGCTTTAGTTGTGTCCGACTCTGTGCGACCCCATAGATGGCAGCCTGCCAGGCTCCCATGTCCCTGGGATTCTCCAGGCGAGAACACTGGAGTGGGTTGCCATTTCCTTCTCCAATGCATGAATGTGAAAAGTGAAAATGAAGTCGCTCAGTCGTGTCCAACTCTTAGCGATCCCATGGACTGCAGCCCACCAGGCTCCTCCATCCATAGGATTTTCCAGGCAAGAGTACTGGAGTGGGGTGCCATTGCCTTCTCCGAAAGTTAGCCTGCTACTGCTGCTACTGCTAAGTCACTTCAGTCATGTCCAACTCTGTGCAACCCCATAGACAGCAGCCCACCAGGCTCCCCCCGTTCCTGGGATTCTCCAGGCAAGAACACTGGAGTGGGTTGCCACTTCCTTCTCCGATGCATGAAAGTGAAAAGTGAAAGTGAAAGTTAGCCTAGGTACCCAATTAACACAGTCAGCTACATAGTACTGTAGTGTAATAGGCTTATAATACTTTCCACACAAATAATACATTAAAAAAAAACCCACAAAAAATAAAACATTTTTTATCCTACAGTACCATACTTTGAAAAGTACAGTAGTGCAGTACAACAGCTGGCATACCAGGGCTGGCATCAAGGGAACATGAAGGAAGTTACAGGCTGGAGGAGGGAGAGGAAGTAGGAGATGGCAGAGCTAAAGGACCTCAGCACCAGGAGGCAGGGCAAGCTGCAGTTCCACTCATGCCTGACGCAGATGGCATGGTTCTGGTACTTGCTGGATTCAATTCTATGTACCCTCTTGGGGGTGAAAAAATGATCCAATGATGTCTTGGTAGTAGCACGTTTGCATGTTTGAAAATTCTCAACTTGAGGATTCCTATGTGGGGAGCTTACTGTACAGCGACTTAGCTGCCCACCTCCATCTATCTTAATGTGCTTATATCACTTGATGGCTTCCTAACACATCATGCAACTTACTAATCTATTTGGTCTATAGTTGATTGTCTGTCTCCCTCCGCTGGAATGTAAGCTGTATGAGGGCAGGCTCTATGTTTTGCTCACTCATATCTCAAGCACCAAAAATAATGGCTAACAAACAGCAGACACTCAATAAATACTTATTAAATTAAATGAACAAAGCTGGTACCAAAACCACCTCAACCCCTACAATTTATAATCTCAACAAAATCCAATTCTCAATCCTTTTTAGGCATCTGATAAGCACTCTGAATGAATGGTTCACTCTGAAGTGGAGATAATATTCTGTGGTCTGGACCAGCAAGTCATCTGAGCAGATCACAACAACGTGGGGAAGGAGGGTTTGGAACTAAATTGGAGTTTGGGACATGGGGGTTAAGCTTCTGAATTTGTCAGATGTTTATACAGCAGTTCTTTTTTTAAATTGAAGTATAGTTGATATACAATAATATATAAGTTGCTGCTGCTGCTGCTAAGTCGCTTCAGTCATGTCCGACTCTGTGCAATCCCATAGACGGTAGCCCACCAGGGTCCCCTGTCCCTGGGATTCTCCAGGCAAGAACACTGGAGTGGGTTGCCATTTCCTTCTCCAATGCATGAAAGTGAAAAGTGAAAGTGAAGTCGCTCAGTCGTGTCCGACTTCGAGACCCCATGGACTGCAGCCTACCAGGCTCCTCCATCCATGGGATTTTCCAGGCAAGAGTACTGGAGTGGGTTGCCGTTGCCTTAGAGATGGACAATATAATGATTCGAAATTTTTAAAGGTTATACTGCATTTGTAATTATTATAAAATATTCACTATATTCCACATAGGAGTTCTTGATAGCAATATTCTTACTAATAAAGTTTCAACGATGCATTGATTTTTATGAAACTTTGTAGAAATTGAAGGTGTGGGCAAGTGTATGCACATATTCAAAAGCAGCACCAAGTCTGACAGACAAACATTTCAGGTAAGGATAGATCAAAGCCCCTCACCCTAGAAGCACAAGAAGCACCCTTTCTGCAAGAATTCATTATTTCCAAGAGTTTGCCTTTTGATTTTCTCACTATGTTCTTTTTGTATTGTAAAATGGTAAATTTGTAAAACAAAACAAAACAAACAAAAAAACCCTTACTTTACAAAGAGTAAATTACAAATGGATTGCTCATCTTTATGCTCAACTTTATACATGGATAGGATGCTTCCATAGCTGGGGAAAGAGACTAGTCATAACTTTCTAACTGAGAATTGATTTATTGTTTTCCATTCAAGGAACCAAAATGATGTTTTAACAAAGGTAAAATGAGCCATTGTTCGTTTTGATAATGTGGGAGTGATTCACTAAATTAGGTTAATTTAGTATAAAAGTAGTGAATAATTTAGCAATACTAAAAATATTTTCAAGGCTGAACACTCTTAACGAACAAACACTAAGCAAACTATAAATATTAGTGTTGCTTATATAGGACACGGCGAGAGTATCTCCCCAGCTTCTTTTGGCCTCACATTCCTCCGGGTCTCCGAGATATGCCTCAACTGCTTCAGCTGCCACCCTCCCCGCTGCCCCCAGAGACTCATGGAGCAGAGCAGCCCACCAGGGTAGCCCACCAGGGTCCCCTGTCCCTGGGATTCTCGGTTTAAGCCCTCAACAATGTGGTTCGATCAGGGAAGCAGAAGCCCTCTGAGAATGTTAAAGAATTAGACTTCCGCACTTGTGGGAAGAGGTGGGTAATTATGAGACTGAAGAGTGATTGTTGAAAGATCAGAGACCCAGCCCTGACATTAGCAAAGGAGTCTGAGCTTGTAGGGAAGTCTGGAAGCGAGGCACATTCAGCTGCTGTGGCAGGACCACATGGACAGCCAGTATAGGTGTCTATGGAAAAGTGGTGGGGTCTTGGTGATTCCCACCCCTGAGTCTCTGTGAAGAGCCCATTGGCCTGACTGCTGTCACAGCTGTTTGGCCAAGGAGAACACAGGACAGAGAAGAGTGAGAACAAGAACTTTCTTACATCCAGACGTTTGTCTTTTGCCACATCTAACCAATTACAGCTTTCAGAGTTGAATGGCTGCTGCTTCACTTCTGTTTAAATGAAACTCAAACCTCAGGCAACTTCAGCTTTCTCCACCCAGACAAACACAAACCGACGAGTTTCCAGAATAATCAATTTGCCTATAGAACACTCCTGCAGAAATACCATACCATGCAGAGGATGGGGTTTGTTTCTTTTTACCAAATGGATCAGATGACTCAGCTTGGAAGCTGGGAGGATTAACCACCAGCCGGATAACTTTTGACCAGTTGGGGACAGGAATTGGGAGGGAGCTTGCAGGTAAATTTCTTTTTTGGTCCTTGCTTTAACAGACAGCTCCCACACATGTTTTCTATAGAGCCTGCTTTGGCCACCTGATGGGAAGAACTGACTCCCTGGGAAAGACCCTGATGCTGGGAAAGATTGAAAGCAGGAGGAGAAGGGATGGAAGATGAGATGGTTGGGTGGCATTATTGACTCGATGAACATGAGTTTGACGAAGCTCCGGGAGCTGGTGACAGACAGGGAGTCGTGGTGTACTGCAGTCCATAGAGTTGCAAAGAGTTGGCCATGACTGAGCAACTGAACTGAGCTGTTCGTAGACACATCACGTGGCCAAGGAACTGGCTGCATCTCCTCAGGGTCGTGAAGCGCAGACCAGGTTGGCAATACACCACCATGTATTTGCTTCCTGTTCTTTGTTGCACATGTTTTTTCCCCTCACTCTTGATGCCCTGGGATAGCATCTTTCACTGAAGCATTAGCTTTTCAGTATGCCTAAGAAATCCCACCTAAAATTATACATGTAGAAAAATTGCAGTGAAAATAAAGTGTGAGAGTGATATGAAAAGAATTGATGGTGAGGGCTATGATTCCAGTTTATTTCCGTATCCTGAAATTATGGCATTAATAGAAGTATTTAAGAATATCTTTATCTTCTTTCATTGAAAAAGTCTATGAACAAGTATTTCTGAGACAAACTGAAGGACTGAATCAGGAAATGGAGATCCTTTTTGCCAACATATGACTTGTGACCTAATCTCTCAACAAGAGTACACTTAACGAAAACATTGCTTTCTGGCAACTTCTGAGCAATAACCCTGTCATAGCTCAGAAAGCAGTGAAAAGCCTATTATTCATATTTACATATATATGCCAGTCTAAGTTTTCAAAATATTGTGATACACAGACTGGAAAACCTGCCTTTGTATTATTCCATGTCAGCTCTCTTCATTACGCCCATATCTCCAAATGGATGGGTATAGTGCCCTCACAGCTTATTTGATCATTACTCAATAAGACATGTAGGAGACTTGCCCCCTAATATTTAAAACCTATTTTTAAATAATTAAACGAGAAATCCCCTGACAGTTCAGTGGTTAGGACTCTGCGTTTTCACTGCTGAGGGTCCAGGAACTAAGATCCCACAAACTGCGCAGCTGCCAATAACTAAATAAAATAATACAACAGAGATACTATGGAATAGGTTGAAAGCATACAAGTGTTCTTAAGGTAAAACATGAGATTTAGGGTGTGATTGAAAAGCAGAGGTATTACTTTGCCAACAAAGGTCCGTCTAGTCAAGGCTATGGTTTTTCCTGTGGTCATGTATGGATGTGAGAGTTGGACTGTGAAGAAGGCTGAGCACAGAAGAATTGATGCTTTTGAACTGTGGTGTTGGAGAAGACTCTTGAGAGTCCCTTGGACTGCAAGGAGATCCAACCAGTCCATTCTGAAGGAGATCAGCCCTGGGATTTCTTTGGAAGGAATGATGCTGAAGCTGAAACTCCAGTACTCTGGCCACCTCATGTGAAGTTGACTCACTGGAAAAGACTCTGATGCTGGAAGGGATTGGGGGCAGGAGAAGGGGACGACAGAGGATGAGATGGCTGGATGGCATCACTGACTCAATGGACATGAGTCTGAGTGAACTCCGGGAGTTGGTGATGGACGGGGAGGCCTGGCGTGCTGCGATTGATTCATGGGGTCGCAAAGAGTCAGACACGACTGAGCAACTGAACCGAACTGAGTCCCTTTACCCTCCCTAATAGTTTATGGTTCTCTGCTACTAGAGGTTCCCTTAAAATATTTGAGCATTTCTTTAGGTTAACTACTCTGTGTGTGCTCTCTCACGTCCTTTCACACTTGTATTTTCTTATATATGGGATTTACTTTTTTTCTTAAGAGAGAGCAGGAGCCATTTCAGTAGAGTTTCTATCAATAAAATCCAGATGAAAGGGGTGAAAATGTGGTGATGGTCAAGTGAAGGTCAGCACCCCAGTTGTCCCCTTGAGGAGAATTTCTTCATAGGGAAGGAGTTGAGGTGAAACTGACACATCACAGGGTCCAGCATCTATTATTTTTTGATAGGAGGATATGAGAATGATGTTAGGGTGGAAGTTGCGAAACCAGAAAGTGAGATTGGAGAGTCAAGAGTAATTGTGCGAGAATGAGTATATATGATTATGTTTCATAGCAAAACAAGGTTTTTTTGTTTTTGTTTTTAAATCAGCACAGAGAACGGTGAAATGCCATCAGAATTGCCTCTGTGAGTAGCACTATCTTAAATTTTTAAAGGCATCGCTACTCTCCTTCATCCAGTCCGGAACCCCAGAGAGCCCACAAAGCACTCCAGCGCTGCATCTGTAGTAGCTCCTATGACAATCCGTGTTCTCGGGATTTTTTCACCTTAAGATGGTGATGACAGAAATGTCTTGAGATACTTAGGATATTTCCTCAGTCATCCATCTACAGAAGAAATCACCCCGTCCTTCCTAGCATATTTGCCTTTAGGTTAACCAGCTCTGGCACAGGCTGGGAGCGGTTTAAGAGCAGAATGTAAGAGGGTGGGAAGGGTCCTAGTGAGGTGTTTCTCCGGGCCTGAGAACTTTTTGCTCGCGAGTGTCAGGGACGACTAGGAGCAGGCAAACAGTCCTGTCTGTTTACTGATCACCTGAATGAAGGCCCGAGACAGGGGCTGGGCATCGTCTCCGGGGAGGTGACCCGGCTGCTGTTCTCTTCCGAATCCGCTCTCCCACGGTGCTCGAGCGGCTGCTCTCCGGGCCCCGAGCACTGGGACCATCTGGGCCAACCGTGCGAGCCAGGGCTGGTCCACCTCCGCTGGCTGGAGCTAGGGCGAACCGGGCCGTTTCTAGGCGCTCAGGCCCGGGTTTGCCGGGTCAGGGGCTCCACGGCTGTGGTCTCTGGACAGCAGGGGGTGTTCCCACCGGGGCCGGCCGGGGGTGAGCCCAGGCAGTGAGACCCCCGCGCGTCCCGAGGCTCGGCGCGCCCAGCCCGTGGCTCTCCGGGAGGTTCGGAGAAGGTGTCCAGCGGGTCCGGCGAGCGGCGGTTCCACTCCAGCTCCGCCAGCCAGCGGGAGCCGGGGGCGGGGAGCCGGGAGCGCCGCCCCGCCAGCGCGCCCCGCCCGCGGGAGAGGAGGGGCTGCGGCGCCGCGGACCACTGGAGGCGCACGCCGCCGCCGCCGCCGCCGCGGTGGGTGCAGGAGACCGCGGCTCCACGCAGGCGGCGCCCGCGCCTCGGCTCCCCGGCCGGCCCGCGCGCCCGTCCGCCGGGGCCGTCTCCCGCCTCCCGTCGCTGCCAGCGCACCATCGGGTGCACCGCTGCTCGTCTTCCCGGTAGGTGTCCTAGCTGCGGAGGGGACACCCGGAGCCGCACGACGGTGCCCGCACCGCGGCCCGGGGGCATTGTGCGCGGCCGGAGGGCCGAGGACCCTCAGGGACGCGCGGCCGGGCAGCCCGGCTTTGGGCCCCCAAGGCATCGTAGCCTTCCGGGGGTTCCCCTGGCTGGAGAGCGGGAGGTGGCGGTGACAGTCCCGCCCCGCGGCCGTGGTGGGAGGGGGCTTCTGGGCCGTGGTCCCCGCTCCCCGCCCTTCCCCCCGCCCCAGTGGTGGGGAATTCCTGGCGCCCGGCTCTCCCGCCCGCATGCTCCCCGCGCCCCGGCTGCTGGGTTGGAAGCTGGGGCAGGGACAGGGACTGATGTAATTGTCGGCGGAGAACCGAACCCGCGCGCCCGCGCCCGCTCCAGCTAACGCCTACGCCGCACCTTTCTGGGAAGCTGGGGAGCCGAGAGGAGCGGCTGGGAAGTTGTGCATTGGGTTTTATTGTGCGCGTGCACTGCGGACTGCCCTCTCGGGGCACCCCTGCCCACCCGCTGCTGGCTCTCCTGCAGCCTTCTCTGCAGCCTTCGTTCACACCCCCGGCCGGGCCCGAGCCTGCCTTCCCTGGTTCAGACCGGGACAGGGTTTGCATTGCAGTCAAGACGTGCTTCCCCTGCATCCAGCCGGGAGCTGCCCGCAAAACGCGTGGCCGGAGATGCTGGGGAGGAAGGGATGGGAGACCTGGGGAGGAAGCCGGGGAGAAGTAATGACACCGGCACATTTTTTTTTTAAAGCCTCTGCTGAATACAGATATATCTGCATGGCATCTTTTGAGCTGTTTTTGAAAGTTATGGCCAGATACTGATTTTGTAGCAGTTCTGTTATATACCTGAAGGTAGCTTAAACATAGAGACTTAAAGCTGGGGAAAGCATTACATAATGGACGTGAAGCAATTGACACGAAACTAAGTGAACCCACAGGGGTGCCAGATTATTTCTTTCTCCCGGATGCAAAGTCCTAGAGGATTTTTCTCTATACGAATTTCCATTTTTAAATCGCTGGACTAGTTTTAGTAAATTGTGATCCCCCCCTCCATACCAATTTTTTTCTCGATTATCTTTTCTTAAATTTAAAAATTGTATGCTAACGGATAGTTGTATTTCACAAATATGGTCTCTCTCCAAAAGTAACATAATTTAATAGGCCATCTTAATATCATTAACTTTATTTTCCTCTTGGTAGTATTTTTTCCCCCTCCCTCCTCCCTTTTTTGCTTTTTGGAAGCATTTCTACAGTTTTAGGTACTGCGACCTCGCAATGTTGATATTCCTATCCAGTGCTACAGCATTGCAGATACAAAGACTAATAATAAATGAGACAGAAGACCTCGCAGTAACTCAGAATGAGCAGAGTTCCCAAGGTCGAAGGGAAGCTGCAGTGTAGCTGGGCTATAATCACCTATAGAGAATATGTATGCATAGCCCTCCTTTGGTTATAAGGAAGGCCCTGATAGGCGGACTATTATTCCTATCCTTCTTTTACCCAGAATGTCATGTGTTTCCCCCTAAAAATAATGTGTTTTTTTTTCTCCAAGTAGAAACACAGCATTTTGAAATTAAAATCTTTGCTTTTAGAAAGCCTAAAAAATCCAGGGTTTGCCTATATTTTCAGTTTTGATGTTGATAGCTCAATTATACAATCAGTGAATGAATTCCTTTTGGGATATGTTAGTTTCAGATTATGATGATTTATCAGTTGTCCCTTGGCTATAGTAAAATGTGATTCTGTTAGACTTTTACAGAATTGCTTAAAATAAGTTTTCTCGTCCTTAGATTGCTTTAACCTTGTGTTAGTTAACTTTATTCCAAGAAGAAAGGTAAAGTCCTTCCAAGATGAAATATTTGTTGTTGGATATCTGTAGCATTGTTGAAGAATTGTATAGAATTATACATAATTCTATAGTTAGGTTAATGCATAAGTAGATAGAAGTTTGTGGTCCTCTATGGAAGGATAAAGCACAAATTCTCAAAAGAGGATTTTTTTGTTGTTTAACTGCAGAGCTTAAGTAATAATTATAATACCTTTTTTTAGTTTGTTTTTGATTTTGAGAAAAGGTCTCATGTACTATCTGTTGATGTGTGAGACTTTTTTCCCCACTCAACATTATGTCACTATGATTCGTCTATGTTGTATGTAGCTGTAGTTCATTGACTTACACTGCTGTACAGTATTCCATCATGTATCTGTAACAAAAAGTTTCCCTGCTCTCCTACCAATAGCTCTTTTTTTTTTTCTTTTTTAAGAAGATTGCAGAATGCTGCTTTGCTCATTCATATTTCCTGGGGCACAAGGGCAGGTGTTCCCCTTGGGTGAATACCAAGGTATAGAATTGTTGATTGTGTAGGATGTGTGAATATTCAACTTATAGAAATTGCCAAATTATTTTCCAAAATTGTTCTAACTTACAGAAGGCAGGGAAACAAGCAAACACAAATAATCAAATACAAACAAGCATAAGTGCATGTGTGTGTGTTAAGTTGCTTTCCCTTGGCGTAGTGATTTGGAGAACATCTTGCTGGTAGTTCCAAAAGCAGTTGAATGACAATGTAGCAACATCTTTAAGACAGAGAGAAGAAAGACCTCCCAAGAAAAAAACCTTGTTGCTTACCAATAAACTCAGAAGTTATCAAAAAAGAAGCTCATAAGGGAATAAAGGACTATAAACCTCAAATATTCAGGGATGATTATCCACACCCCCTGCCTCAGCTATACATTCCTTACATCCCCTGAATAGATATATTCAGTGATTTGAAATTCAGAATGAAGTGAGTAGCTTTGATCAAGAAAATGAACTAAAGTTAATTTTAGGGATAACTGACATGATGTATGTTACTTCTGATACTGACATGATGTCAGTTACTGAACTTGGTGGTCTGCCCTTCTGGTGTTGTTCTGAGTCTCCATGAGCTTTGGGGGTAGTTCTGTATCCATTCCTGGGCTTCCCAGGTGGTGCTAGTGGTAAAGAACCTGTCTGCCAATGTAGGGAACTCAAGAGATGTGGGTTCAGTTTAGGGAAGATCTCCAGGAGGAGGGCATGGCAACCTACTCCAGTATTCTTGCCTGGAGAATCCCCTGGACAGGGGAGCCTGGCAGACTATGGTCCATAGGTTCACAAAGAGTTGGATGTGACTGAAGCTACTTAGCACACACGCACACTATGTCCATCCATTTGATTGCCAAACCCTTGGCTGGTCACCCCTATGGGTCTCATGTGGCAGTGATATTGCATGTGCTGCTTCATTCAGCCTGCGTTTACTGAACACCTAGTATGTGCCAGATGCCTTGTTAGGTGCTGGGTCAAAAACATGCCTGCCCTTAAGGATCTGTTCAAAACAGCATCTACCAAAAACAAGTCACTGTTGAATATGTATGCATGTGTGTGGGGTGGATCTGGCTTTGGTTTTAGAATTTGCATGAAATGTCTATTTTTTCTTTTGTTCCCTAAACTTTTTCCAGATTTATGTTTAGACCTCGTTGAGTTGAGAGTGCTTTGGGGGAAAAATGCAGTTCTTGCAAACAACAGTTACTTTAAATACAGTTTTATTGATTTCTTAAAAACAGAAGCTTTAAAAGGACTTATTCATGGTTAAGTCCTATTGTCATGAAGACACATGTTATCAAGTAGGAGAAAGACAGAGATCAGGGAAGGAATAGTTGGGTGGTTGAATTCAGATTTTTTGGGAATGGAACATGACAGTGTTGAATTGATTTTTAAAGAGAAAAATAGAAAATAGACAAAGATGAATGGTTATTAAGAGATCCAACTTGGGTATTACAGGAATCTCAAGAGTATATTAAATCTTGATGGTTTCAGGATGAAGTTCCTGGTGGATTATGTGAAATGTTTTCTTGTAAGTGGGTATTCACTTACATTGTGTTTGTATGAATGTAGTTTTTCTTGAAATATAGTATAAAACAAATGCTAAATATCTATAACGGAGAAGGCAATGGCACCCCACTCCAGTACTCTTGCCTGGAAAATCCTATGGACAGAGCAGCCTGGAAGGCTGCAGTCCATGGGGTCGCTGAGGGTCGGACATGACTGAGTGGCTTCACTTTCAGTTTTCACTTTCATGCATTGGAGAAGGAAATGGCAACCCACTCCAGTGTTCTTGTCTGGAGAATCCCAGGGACGGCAGAGCCTGGTGGGCTGCCATCTATGGGGTCGCACAGAGTTGGACACTACTGAAGTGACTTAGCAGTAGCAGCAAATATCTATAAAAGGATAATGTTAATAGAAGGATGAATTACGAGAAGCAGAAATGTCCGAAGACTTTTTCTTGCGGTGGTTTTGCAGATTACTTGTAAGTAAAAACTACCCCAGGTGAGAGAATTCCAATGGATAGGGCCAGTGTCTCAGAAAATCTATATAGTAAGTTGACAAAGGACAGAGCTACTCTTAGGAGGCCACTCCAACTAGTTTGATATCCAAGACTATCTAAGGGATAACTGGGCTAGAGAGAACATTAAGTATGTTACTTAACCCGTAAAATAAGCTTAAGTAAATAAAAAAATAAGCTTAAGTACATAAAAATAAGTTTAAATAGGTAAAAATAATTAAGTAAAATATTGGCAGATTATCATTTAGCATAATATCATTTAATATCACCAGCATTATGAGACTGAGTACAAAGAATTCATGATTAATATATAAAAGTTCATCTTCTCCTTTAGAGATGATGGATTGTATGTTTTTCTATTCAATAAAACCTAGAGGTCAAATCATAAAATATATGAAGAAGGTACCCAGACACTGAAAATACTTATATTTGCTTGATGTGCTGATTCTTGAAAGATGTTTATATTAGATAAGGTGTTAGAGGGCTTCCCTGTTGACTCAGATAGTAAAAATTTGCCTGCAATGCCAGAGACGTGGGTTCAGTCCCTGGGTCAGGAAGATCCCCTGGAGAAGGAAATGGCAACTCACTCCAGTATTCTTGCCTGGGAAATCCCATGGACAGAGGAGCCTCACGGACTACAGTCCATAGGGTTGCGAAGAGTCAGACACGATTGAGCAACACACACACACACACACACACACACACACACACACACACGTACAAGGTTTTAGAGGTGTTCAGTTCTGTTCAGTTCAGTCCAGTTGCTCAGTCATGTCCGACTGTTTGCGACCGCATGGACTGCAGCACGCCAAGCCTCCCTATCCTTCACCAACTCCCGGAGTTTACTCAAACTCATGTCCATTGAGTCGGTGATGCCATCCAACCATCTCATCCTCTGTCATCCCCTTCTCCCACCCTCAATCTTTCCCAGCGTCAGGGTCTTCTCAAATGAGTCAGATGTTCACATCAGGTGGCCAAAGTATTGAAGTTTCAGCTTCAACATCAGTTCTTCCAATGAATATTCAAGACTGTTTTCTTTAGGATGGACTGGTTGGATCTCCTTGCAGTCCAAGGGACACTCAAGAGTCTTCTCCAACACCTCAATTCAAAAGCATCAATTCTTTTGTGCTCAGCTTTCTTTATAGTCCAACTCTCACATCCATACATGACTACTGGAAAAACCATAGCCTTGACTAGATGGACCTTTGTTGGCAAAGTAATGTCTCTGCTTAATGCTGTCTAGGTTGGTCATAACTTTCCCTCCAAGGAGTAAGCGTCTTTTAATTTCATGGCTGCAGTCACCATCTGCAGTGATTTTGGAGCCCCCAAAAATAAAGTCTGGCACTGTTTCCCCATCTATTTGCCATGAAGAGAGAAGGGTTTAAAAAATCTTTTATTCCAATTCCAACCTCTCCCATTTTACAAGTGGAAAAACTGAGGCTCTGAGACTTGCCCAGTGAGGTGCCAGCTCCATTAGAAGATACTGTGCCAAATAATTTACTTCTGTTGGTGGTAACAGGAACCCTAAATTATGGGTAGGAGAATAACAAGATGAATCAATAGCAACATCTTCAGTGGATTTTAAGCTTTCTTTCTGTCATTTTCTTTGAGTGGTTGGTATAGGAAGTGAAATTGAACATTTATTCTAAAGTTTTTCTTAGATTTTTAGAGAAAAGTCTTCATTTTTGAGGGTGTGATGAGGGATTAAATAAATATCATTATTTAAAATTTTTTGATGCTTGCTATTTTGATACCCATAGTTTTGCCTTTTAACTCAATGGATGGGAAAGGATAGGGGAAATTAAATTAGCTTGTGCTTGTCTCTTTTCCTTTGTCATTCTCTTTCCATAAGCTAATATGAGACAAAATTGACGTGTAGAGGGAATTGTCAGGAACAGGCCATCAACTCTTACTTCTTTACCTTGCATCTTATTGAGGCAATTCTTACTATAACTCTTGAGACAAGACCTATCTACCGTTTGAAAAGTGTGGAAGTAGAAGAGAGAACAGCAGCAGTGTATTTTTAGAATCTTTTTTTTTCTAAAGTCAAATCTAAAATAAACGTGGCCTCAATTTCCAGCAATAGCTTTATTTCGCAGCTCCTAAACCAGTACTTAAGTTTTATCATAAATTTGAAGTTACCTTGGTATATTTTTATACATAATACAATGTTGCCACCAGTAACATACTATGATCAGCTACTAAAGTTTAAAGAATAAAGTATCTAAAGGAACATTGCAGTTAAAAATTTTTTGTTACATGTCATCTCTGGAGACAAAGAGGAAAGTCTGATTTATTTTAAATTAAGGTAACATTTTTGCTTTTTGTTTGTCTCCAGCAGCTAGACAAGCTTTTGCATATTCACACCCCATCAGGCAACAATCTGAACAGTTTTTGTGGTCTAATTTTCCTAAAATAGAAAAAGTAGCGCAATTTGAATGGCATGATTATGAAAAGCCATTAATGAAATTCTTTTTGATCTCAATAAACTTCAAATTGAGCAAGAACTATAAAAAGAGTGTGATCTCCAAGGTAGGTCAAGCAAATGTAGGAAACTTTAGGAAGAAAGCAGGGAAAAGAAGAGATCAAATTCTATAGAAACTCAGTAAAATGGAACAGGAAGGTCATGGAAGGAAGTAGATGGATATATTATATCCCAGCTTGTCTTCCAGTTTTATTTTTAAAAATGCCAACAGAAGAAATAAACATGTAAATCTAAAGAGATGGTCTATAGATGATGGGCTACCCTGATCGCTCAGTTGGTAGAGAATCTGCCTGCAATGCAGGAGACCCGGTTCAATCCCTGGGTCGGGAAGATCCCCTGAAGAAGGGATAGGCTACCCTCTCCAATATTCTGGTTGGGAAGATCCCCTGGAGAAGGGAAAGGTACCCACTCCAGTATTCTGGCCTGGAGAATTCCATGGACTGAATAGTCCATGGGATCGCAAAGAGTCAGACACAACTGAGCAACTTTCACTTCACTTCACTTCATTGTAGATGTCTATTTCTACGCTTAAAAAGAAGTTTTTAAACATCTTAAAGAAAAAAAGGCATAAGATGGAAATTGATAAATTCATTTCATTTAAGAAAAGGTAGTATGTATAAGAGGAAAGAGAAAACATCATCACACCAGGAAGAAACTATTTTTAATGTGTCATAGACTAGGGTTTACTTCTTAATATCCAAAGAGCTCCTGTGTATCAATGAGAAAAATGACCGTTACTCTAATAGAAAAGGGGGCAAAGGAAATGAAGAAACAGTTCACAGAAAAGGAATTACTAGTGGCACTTACAAATATAAAATTATGCTCAACTCATACAAGAAATGCAGTTTAAAACTATTTAACCTGTTAAATTGGCAAAGATCTTAATGTTTGTTAATTCCTTGGGGTTGCAGGGCTTCACAGAAACTGACAGGCTCATACATTGTTAGTAGGGGTACAAAATGGCACAGCGTCTGTGGATAGCAATTTGGCAATGTCGCCAAAATTAAGAAGCCACCTGTCTTCTCATCCCAGGAAATCTAAGAAATTTTGCTACAGACGTATTTGTACATTGCAAAATGAATTTCACCAAGACCTCCATTGTGGCATTGTCTGTAACAACAAACAAAGATTTAGAAAGCAAGAGATCCATCAATATGGGGTTGGTTACACAGGGAGCAGAAGCAAGACTAGGTAGCTGTTATAAAGCTGATGTGGAATGATCTGTATTTGTGGAGTGGTTCTGTATTTGCTGACGTGGAATGATCTCTAAGAGGTAAGAAGGGAACAAATCAAGGTGCAGAGCAGTTTGTGGTCATTGATGTTAAATCTGTGCTTATGTTTGTGACTTTGGAGACTACCTCTTGAAGGTGACACAGTGAACTAGTAACAGTGATTAGCTCTGAGGAAGAGAACTGGGTGTTTGGTGTGGGAATGAGAAGGACACTTATTTAGCATACTGTTTAAGTATACCTCCACTACTATTTGAACTCTTAAATATCTGAACATATTATGTATTCAAGCCAAGATAATTTCTAAATTTCTTGAGGATCCCTTGTGTTGATCAAGAGTGTTGAGTAGTTGTAACCAATAGCGATCCTTTGCAACTTTGTGTCCTATTCTGTGTTGATAGAGGAACATGATAGTTGCCATAAAGACTCACCCTCACTACCACCCTGACAGGCAAAAGTTCAAAGAGGAGGGAAACTGGCAACGGTTGCCCTTTGGGACAGAGTTGGCACGACCTTGGTCCTCTGCAGTTGCCCTGTCCTTGCCACTGTGGCCTAGCTAACAGGTCTTCCTGGGAAGGAGACTCAAGGGAGTTGGTTAGGACCAGGGTGCAGATGAGAGTTCAGGGGGAACAGACATCAAAGAAGGTGGTGGCAGAAGCCTGAGGCTGGTAGAACACAGAAAGAGAGATGGTAGTCATGGCCATCCGAACTTCATAAGACGCAGCTGACATGATGAAGTGGAGGGAAAGTCATTTTATAGGTCATTTTATAGTCATTTTATAAGCAGAGGCTTGAGGTCCTCTGCTACCCTTGAGGTTTGGTATGGTGTCCAGGAATGTGCATTTTTTAAAAGTGCCCATTCTGGGAATCACTGTCTCTTCCACCTTCCTTGTTTTATAGCTAAGATGATTCCCTTCATCCCTTGAAAAAACCATTTCATGAAATATTTTTCTAATGACTTCTGAAACCATTTATGATATTCTACTCTTAAACTCATGCGTTCATAGGGTGATGGTTTCATCTTGTCCTTACCCCCCTAATACCCACAGAGGCATCTAATACTAAGTTATAGAATAGTAAGAAAGAGAAAGCTGAGGAAACAGTTGAATGGTTATTGGGTCATAACTTTGGGAAGAGTAATTATGTGCTGATATGGCTTTTAAAAGCAGTAATGTGAATAACTATGAGTTATACTAAAGAAAAGGAAAAACTTGGTAACTACCAGAGGTATTATACTGCAAAATAATTTTCCTTAAAAGAAATAAAAATAGTTTTAATTATCATCATTCATACATATTTATGCGAAGTTAATAGACATAGCTTTCATTTGGAATTGGTCATTTTAAATCAGGAATGCCACTCACCAAGTATACAGTGGGGAAATGTTACATCAGTCTCTGTCTTTTAACCTTTAGAAGTTAGGATTAAATATGTATCCTGATAAATGAATCAGCTAAATTCGTGCCTTACTTTTCTCTTTGGAAGTTCTGATAGTTGAGTAGCTATGGTCTTTTTCAAGTTTGTTTAGAAACTAAGGGGAGTAGGCAGCAGCCTCGAAGGGGCGTACCGTGAGAAGAGTTGGGTGTCAGAGTGGGGTGGTTTGAAGAGCAGCAGAGAATGATAGAGGTGAGTGGAGAGAGGTCAGAGGAACTCTTTATCACACAGAAGAGGAGGCACTGGCCGGCTCTTTGGGGCATGTGTGTCAGTATCTAAAGATTCCTTACGTAACTTTCCTTGGCCTTTGAAATTTCAGGATGCGTTTGATCCTTAATCTGTGTATCTCATGTGTCTGACTCCCAGTGGGAGTTAGGAGCAGGTTTAGTTTGATGTGGACGAACATTTACATTTCTATAAGAGATTCAGTAGCATATGTTAAATAAAATACACGTAAACATGGTATTGTGCTTCTTCTTGCCAGACATTCAACTTTCCCCCCCCCCCCCTTACTGTATCGCTCTTTGAAAATGGCCTGCTATCTTCTGGTGCTTTTTATCACAGTACCCACTTTGGAGAGGCAGTATATGTTTGACAGGAAGAGCCCTGGAGGAGGTCTTAGTATCATGGATACCCAAGTTCTGTTCCCAGCTTCTCTGCTTGTTAAGCATCTGACCCTGGGCCAGTAACACCTGGGAGCTTCATCTGATAAATGACAGCAAAACAGTGGTTGCTGGAGTGACCATATTTCCAATTCGTACATGAAAACTTGGAGAACTATTAAGTCTTAATGAAGACAGAAAGTACAATTATTAATCATACCTCAATTTCCCATTTGCCTAAAATCCAAATAACCAAAGACCAAAATAACTACAGTTTTTCCCTAGACTTGTCCAGTGATAACTGATTCAATGCCAACCTGCCCTGTGTCCCTGTAAATTCAGAGCTGACTTGGAAATCAAATACCAGCTTCAGTTATATTCAGCAGGTTTTTTTTTTTTTTTTAAACTGGTCCTTTGAAAATTAGTTGATTATATGTGGAAAGTCAAAGTAGAAAAATCCCAATTTCTGACCAGCCTGGGGTAAAGCAGTCATCAGTCACAAGGTCAGCCCGCCTCTGGCTCCTTGCCAGGATGCTGCTCTGCCCCTTCCCAATAGCGGCCTTTTGTTCCTTTGCAGCCCCCGGTCGTGCGGCCATTTCGCCTGGGCTGCTCTCTTCCCTTTCTGAACCCCGCATGGCAGTCAGAGTTCTTGCAGCCCAGTGGCTTATCCTTCTCTCCCAGGTCCACTGTGCGACTGCATTTGGTTGCCTTCTTGTATGTTTTGCTTTCCCAAGTTAGAAGGGCACCCCTTTTTTAGGGCCATCGTTCTTTCTCATTTGTCTTCAGAGCTCCTTAGGTGTCCACCCTGTGGTTGCTTCACACTTCCCTGCTTTGCAACTCTGTGTTTTTCTAATATTATCAAGGAAAGAAGTGTTTCCAAAAAGCGACACCCCCGTTAATTATGAACTCCCCTTCTAATTTTAAGCCTCCTCTTTTTTTGGAATAGAAATCTCTCTAGAATGTTTTCTATACTTCAAGTAAAAAAAATTGCACATGTAGGACCTCCCCACCGCCCCCCCTCCCCGCCCTGCAACAACGAACAATAGAGTCCAATAAAATGACAATAGTAACTCTAGACTGAGTGTACGGTTTAATTTTTTTTTAATTTTTTGGCTGTGCTGGATCATCGATGCTGCGAAGGCTTTTCTCTAGTTGTGGGGTGCAGGCTTCGCATCACAGTGGCTTCTCTTGTTGAATAACAAGGGCTCTAGGAAAGAGGGCTTAAGTAGCTGTGTGCATGGGCTTAGTTGGCGCAGGGGTGTGTGGAGTCTTCCTGGACCAGAGATTGAACCTGTGTGTCCTGCATTGGCAGGCAGATTCTTAATCACTGGACCACTAGGGAAGTCCTCTCTACAAGTGTACATTCTGGTTCTCCTCTTTAATACAGAAGACGTTGGCTGTGGGGCTGCATGAACTGCTCCTTTACCAAATAACCCTAGAAATCTTCTACTTTGACTTCTGACTGCCTCCACTCCTCCCCAGATCTTTGCTTTCTCCTTCCATTGAGTCAGCTTTCTGATACCTGTGCGTGCTGCCCTTCCAGGATGTCAGTCTATCTTCTGACATATGGGAAATACTGAAGTAATTTTTTTTCAGCCACATCTTTGAAATAGTAAGTAGGGAATGTTTTTTACCCCCTATTTTTCCGAAGTTGTTTTTCTTTAGCTCAGGGGTTCATTTTACAGATGGAGCAAGATAGTTAAGATGGCATGAAGTCTTTCCCGGTGCTAGTTAGATCTGGATATTAGACTTTGTTTTTAGATAATGGAAGGGTTTATAGTTGCTGTGAATATTGGCAATGAGTTACCATTCTCACCTTCTCTAATCTTAATAGGATGGTTAATTTCTTTAACAAAATATTTGTGCTTAGAAATCAGAAACAGTCCCTGCTCTCCTATAACTGACATGATAATGGAGACAGTCAGTGAAAGTACATTGCTGTTTTAAATGGCACTAAGAACTATAAGGACAATAAAAGTGACCAGTGGGGCAAGAGCATTTGGTGGTGGTGGTGGTGGTGGTGGGTGCATTAGTTTCCTAGGGCTGCCGTAACAAAGTACCATGAGTTGGCTGCCTTAAAACAATAGAGGTACTTTTTCTCAGTGCTGGAGGCTTAAAGTCCAGAATCAAGATGGCTCCTTCCTTGCCTCTTCCACCTTCTGGCAGCCCCAGGAATTCCTTGGTTTGTGTTAGTAAGCATTCCTTGCTTACTAAGTATAACCAGTCTCTGCCTCCTTCTTTACATGGCCTTCTTTGTGTCTGTTTCTGTGTGTCTCTCCTTTATATAAGGACACCCGTCATAATTGATTGAGTCACCCTACACTAGTAAGACCTCATCTTAATTAACTACCTCTCTACAACCCTTTTAACAATTAAGGTCATGTTCTTAGGTGTTGAGGGGTTAGGACTTGAGTGTATGTCTTTTGGGGAGACGATTCAGCCCTGAACAGTGGCATCCTTGGGTGGACTGACCAAGCAAAGCCTTGCTAGGTGGTAACATCTGAGCTAGGCCTGAATGATGGGAAGGGTCAGACTGTGGAAAAGTCTAGGGCAGATCCTTTCCTGGTAGAGGGAACAGCAAGTGCAAGGACCTGGGAGTGAGCCTGTTGGAGGGGAAGGCATGTACATTAGGTTTTACACTCCCAAAGGAGCAAAAAATGTCTGGTTTGGGGAGGTTACTTTTAAGACAAAGGAATTTTGCTTTTGAGCACTTTTGGATATTTTTACTTTTGGTCAGGCAAAGACTTAAGACAGTTTTTCTTAAAAAAAAAAATTAACTGCTGAGAAATCAGGCCTTCCAGCAGTAGCTAATCACATATTAAGAATTTTGTTGATTAGAAGTTCACTTTGCATTTTAATAATATAATTCTCTATTACAATATTTGAGTTTATTAACCTAAGAGCTTTAAGTATTGCAACATCTGAGAATTAAGCAGACTTTGTGATAGTGGAGATTATCTTCTAGTGGTAGAAAATTAATTAAGACTAAATATTCTCTAAAAACCTGACATCATAAATTAAATTGTCATTTTCAGCAAGATTGTAACATTATTGTGGCTGTCCAATTGATACCTATGCTAAGTAGCATTAGTGTGATTATTGGTACATATTTATGAAAATTCTTAGTTTTTGTTGAACTTAAAAATAGATACAGAATCTAGAGAAATCTATATGGAAATGTAAATTTCCCAGTACACTCAAGAAAATTCCACATGGGTTGATAATACCATTAAGCATTCAAAAGTAGGATAAAGTAACTTAAAATATTGTAATATTTAATGCAGAGCTGACATTATGAAGTATGCATCAGTTCATTGTATATGTGTATTTTTAGCCAGAACTTGGGCTTCCCTGGTGGCTCAGATGGTAAAGAATCCACCTGCAAAGCAGGAGACCTGGGTTCAATCCCTAGGTTGGGAAGATCCCCTGGAGAAGGGAATAGCAACCCCCTCCAGTATTCTTGCCTGGAAAATCCCCTGAACAGAGGAGCCTGGTGGGATGCAATCCATGGGGTTGCAAAGAGTCAGACATGACTAAGCGACTAAAGACTTACTCTTCACTTGGTGTAGTTAATACAGATACATTTGTTTATATAACAGGAAAAGTATATTACTTATGGATAACAAGTTTCTATAAAAAGTTCTAAATGAGTTTTAAAATGCTTATGTAAAATTAGATTTTTACGGTGAATGACTATTTAGATAAAGTTCCGGATTACAAGTCTAGACTGGAGTGAAGACCACCTGGGTTTAAATCCCGACTTTTTTGTGCAGCTGTGTGACTTTGAATAAATCATGCAATTTTGAATAAATCGTGTGATTTTGAAAAAATCATTTAACCCTTCTCTGCCCTAGTTAACTCACTTGTAGAAGGGGAAATATAAAAATAATACCTAACTCAAAGCATTGTTGAGAGGATACAATGAATGTATATACATTTCCTAGAAAGGGCACATATAAGTGCTGTGTAAGTGTTAGCTGTTATTATTTTTAGCATATTAATTGAAAATTAGATATATTAATATTCATTAATTAGAAAACTCATTGTAAAAAATGTAGATACGGCCAGTATCTCTTATGCCTTCTTACACATCAAAAGTTAATTTGAGAGAGATAAGAAAATTGTCAACAGAATCTGCAAGGCTCTGTTAAACTGTTAATAATGTTAAAAGTATTTTATATGCTTACTCATTTAGTTACTTATAGCAATGACTATGTTCAAGAGACTTTGTTAGGTCTTAAGGGAGAAGGAAAGATGATTAAGCTGTTGATCCTGCTTTCAAGAACCTGCCTATCCAATGGGGAAGATAAGACATAATTTAGTATGACATGAAATGTAATGAGGTAAGTGTCATGCCAAGAATGTGATTTTGTACTATGAGTATCTCTGGAGGCTGGGAAGCTTCTGAGGAGGTATTGTGGATAAGAGGAGCCTGGACAAAAAATGTAGGAATGATGACATCATTAAGGGATGGGAAGAATAGGAAAAATCTGACGTAGAGAAGGAGTAGTTTGATAAGTAGGCAGAAGACCAAGACTCGTGTCCCTGTCAAGAGAGCAAAGAATTTCTAGGAAGAGAAATGGGGTGTCACAAATACTATAGAAACTTTATTTAAGGAGAGTGAAAATTGAAGGAAAATCATGAAAAGCATTTCCTCCTCATCTTACTTGGGGCCAGAGAGACTTTGTTGGGGATTCATTGGATTTTCTTGACAAAATAGTATTAAATAGAATTTCTAGGACATGACATATAACTGAAAAAACATCACATAAGTTAAGGTATAGTCTGTTTGATATGATTCAAACATTGTGAAATTTCTGGGAGGTTCTAATTTCTAACTCCTTAAAGAATACTTTTAAGACTACCTACCATTCATTTAGCATTTTTGGGGGGGAGTGGTCTGCCGTACATTGTCTGAAACATTCAAGATAGTCATCCTCTCATTTAAAGCCTTTCAGCTGCTTTTGCAGCAGGTATTATTACTTCCATTTTACAGATATGTAAGCCATGGTCCAAAGAGGAGGTGACCAGCTCACAGTCCTTCCATCTGTGATAAGCGACCAACCTGGAATCAAACCCAGCCTGCCTGGCCCCAAAGCCTGAACTCGTCACCAGTTTTAGCTAAAAATTGTTTAGTAATCTCAAGGCATTTTGATGGAGAGTTAAGGCCAACACTTACTGGTGAGCAGCCACATTGGCCTCCTTGCTGTTCTTTAAGTAAAGCCGGGCTATTCCCAGCTGAGGGCCTGCGCACTCTCTCTTTTCTTCCTTTAGAACTCTTTCCACCTCTTTGCCTGACGGGCTCCTCCTCGCCTTTCAGCTCTAATGGCAGAGGTGCCTTCCCCAGCATTCTGGTGAAAGACGTCCGTCACCCGTGGTGCATCCTAGTCTGAGAACAGCTCCCTTCTGAGTGTTTACCTGCTATTGTTTGCCTCGTAATATTCAGTGTCTAGCTTAGGTGCGGCTCTATTTCCAGGCCCCAGATCATATTTCAGTAAATATTTGTGGATTGAATGAATGCATAATATCTATCTCAAAGCTACAGGGTTTTAAATTGGGGAGATTTTTTTGGTTTATGGAGATGTTAGAAGTATCAATTAATGTCAGTGATTATTTCTTTTCTATTTAACTACGTGCCTTCTTTCAATAACTTTGAATTGAAAACTGGGTAATATTTTAAAGAAAAGTCCTAAACAGTTTTTATGTGTTGAAAGTGATACAACCTCATTGTAGGACAACTTGCAAACTCAGAAAAGTATATTGTAAAGTCAATACATTTTACCTGAAGGTAAATTTTAAAATTCAGGTATATTCCTTTAGTTCTTTACAAATTGCTTTCTTTCGTCAGCAGTGTATCGTGAGTGTTTCTTGTGTTATTCAGTATTCTCCTAAACTTCATTTTAAAAATAGAATTTCATTTTTAGGGCAGGTTTAGGTTCAGGGCAAAATTGAGCACAGAGATTTCTTGTGCACCCCGTTTCTCCAAATAAGCCAAGCTCCCGCCATCAACACCCCCCTCCTGCCACCAGAATGGTGCATTTGTTGCAGTAAACATACCTATATTGATTGACACATCGTCATCACCCAGAGTCCATAATTTACATTGTGGTTCGCCCTTGGTGTTGTACATTCCACCGGTTTTGATAAATAGATAATAACGTGTATGCACCATTATAGTATTGTATAGAGTACTTTTTCTGCCTTAAAAATCATCTGTGCTCTGCCTATTCATCCCTCCCTCCCCCCAACCCCTGGCAACCACTAATCTTTTTACAGTTCCCCCTAGCTAAATTTAATTTTTAATACATGCAGAATATTCCATTTTATGCACATGCCATACTTAATACTAGCTAGGCAGTGAGGTATTATAAATAACTTGATGAATGGCCTTGTGTAGAGATCTTTGTGTACAACTCCAGTTATTTCCTAGAGTGGCTAGATTAAGGGAAATAAGCCTTTTAAGGCATTTGTTACATAGCCCCCGACAGTCTAGCCCTTCAGATTGTTTTTAAAAACCATTTTTTGCTAAGAATGTATGGGAAGGCTTAACAAAAAAATTGTCTAAGCATGGTGAAAATGTAGACACAGTAATAATAGCTGATATATATGCAGTTTATGTGTGACAGGTGTTGTTTTAAGCACTTTATTTAATTAACTCATTTTGTATTCACAGTAAGTGCTATTACGAGTACTAATATTAGCTCCATTTTAGAGCTGAGAAAAATGAGGTGCAGAAGGTTAAGAAATTTGCCCAAGTTATTTCCTTAATTGTAATATAGGGATACTATTGAGGCTATGGTTTCTCCAGTGGTCATGTATGGATATGAGAGTTGGACTATGAAGAAAGTTGAGCGCTGAAGAATTGATGCTCTTGAACTGTGGTATTGGAGAAGATTCTTGAGAGTCCCTTGGACTGCAAGGAGATCCAACCAGTCCATCCTAAAAGAGACCAGTCATGGGTGTTGATTGGAAGGACTGATGTTGAAGCTGAAACTCCAATACTTTGGCCATCTGATCGAAGAGCTGACTCATTTGAAAAGACCCTGATGCTGTGAAAGATTGAGGGCAGGAGGAGAAGGGACGACAGAGGATGAGATGGTTGGATGACATCACCGACTCGATGGACATGGGTTTGGGTGGACTCGGGGAGTTGGTGATGGACAGGGAGGCCTGGTGTGCTGCGATTCATGGGGTTGCAGAGAGTCAGACACGACTGAGCAACTGAACTGAACAGAACTGAACTGATTGAGACCTAAGTTTTAAGTTGTTGTGTTGAGTGTCCTGTGCTCTTCTGGCCCGTAGAAAAACTAACCGATTGTCACCAGTAGTGTTAGGGAATCATCCCTGTTATAGAAGTGATGATCAAAGACATGACAACTAAAATGATCATAGAGAATATATTAGCTCTTGGTATTTCAATAAATACTCAAACAGAAAGTTTCTTTCAAATTCAACTTTGTCTGAATAACTCAACATTTACTACATCATTGGTGTTTGTGCTGTGTGTGACTACTATTGAGTGACAGCTTATGAATTTTTTATTATTTGCTGAGAGGAAATTGGCAGTTGCATATGTATATTGGATGCTTTGGGTTTTTAACACTGGTTTGGTTGTCTTCAGTGTATAAATACTATCTAGCACATAGGAAAATATGACTAAAATTAGTAATCCTGATTGATGATTAAAAGAAGCAGTGACATAAAACCCAGTTTCCTAAACTCAAAGGGAAGCTTCCACGTGTCAGTATGTAAAGGCAGCATTTCAGTTTTTGACTTTACTATGGAAAGGCTGGGCTGGAAGAATCACCAGCTGGAATCAAGATTGCTAGGAGAAATATCAATAACCTGATATGCAGCGGACACCACCCTAAATGAAGAGGAACTAAAAAGCCTTTTGATGAAGAGGCTTTTGAAAGAGAAAAGCGAAAAAAAACTGACTTAAAACTCAATTCCAAGAACTAAGATCATGGAATCTAGTCCTATCACTTCATGGCAAATAAATGGGGGAAAAAATGGAAACAGTGACAGACTCTATTTTCTTGGGCTCCAAAATCACTGTGGACAGTGACTATGAAATTAAAAGAGGCTTGCTCTTTTAAGTTATGACAAACCTAGACAGCATATTAAAAAGTAGAGACATCATTTTGCCAACAAAGGTCTGTGTAGTCAAAGCTATGGTTTCTCCAGTAGTCATGTATGGATGTGAGAGATGGACCATAAAGAAGGCTGAGCATGGAAAAATTGATACTTTCAAACTGTGGTGCTGGAGAAGACTTTTAGAGTCTCTTGGACAGCAAGGAGATCAAACCAGTCAATCCTAAAGGAAGTCAGTCCTTGAATATTCATTGTAAGGACTGATGCTGAAGCTGAAGCTCCAATACTTTGGCCCCCTGATGTGAAGAGCCAACTCACTGGAGAAGAGCTGACTCATTGGAGAAGACCCTGATGCTGGGAGAGATTGAGGACATGGGAGAAGGCAACAACAGAGGATGAGATGGTTGGATGGCATCATTAACTCAGTGAACATGAGTTTGAGCAAACTCCTGGAAGTCTGTGGAGGACAGGGAAGTGTGGTATGCTGCAGTCCATGGGGTCACGAAGAGCTGGACACAACTGAGCGACTAAACAGCAAGGGAAATTCTGCTTTCAGTTCAGTTCAGTTCAGTTGCTTAGTTGTGTCTGACTCTTTGTGACCCCAAGGACTGCAGCACGCCAGGCCTCCCTGTCCATCACCAACTCCCAGAGTTCACCCAAACTCATGTCCATTGAGTCGGTGATGCCATCCAGCCATCTCATCCTCTGTCGTCCCCTTCTCCTCCTGCCCCCAGTCCCTCCCAGCATCAGGGTCTTTTCCAGTGAGTTAACTCTTCACATGAGGTGGCCAAAGTATTGGAGTTTCAGCTTCAGCATCAGTCCTTCCAATGAACACCCAGGACTGATCTCCTTTAGGATGGACTGGTTGGATCTCCTTGCAGTCCAAGGGACTCTCAACAGTCTTCTCCAACACCACAGTTCAAAAGCATCAATTCTTCGGTACTCAGCTTTCTTCACAGTCCAGCTCTCACATCCATACGTGACCGCTGGAAAAACCATAGCCTTGACTAGTTGAATCAACATTCTTTTCCCTCCTCTTTGCTGTTTCCCCAAGCCCCAGCCATTACCCCTTCCACACACCTAATCTCTCTGTTAATTTGTTCCTGAGGATGCTTATATATTTGTTGCTAAGTTTTTCTGGGTCTTTTTAGAGGACAAACTGATTTTACTGCCAAGATTTGGGGCTCCATCCTATCGTTTCCTGGCTTGCAGAGATATTGAGTCTTTAACCTTTAGTCTTTGAGTGACTTGTCACATGTCATGGTGGGCCTTGGTGGTACTGATAACTCTTAGGGTTGTTTTTTATTTTCACTTGTTAAATCTCCTAAATTAATGCTATTCAAGGGCCTTTCATAGAACTGAAAAGCTCAATCTAGTATTCCTTTTAACTCCCACGTCACATTGTCTTGTACATAGCGGGCATTCAGTAAGTTGTTGAATATGTAATTTTTTGCTAATTGATTCATATAAAATTACACTGTACATTGTTTGCTATTATACCTGCTCATTGTAAGTTTATTTAGTTTGTATTTATACTCACGTATTTCAAAGCACTGAAGAAAAAATCTGTAGTTTTTCCTTTAAACTTTAAGAGCAAACACATATTCGGATAGAGTACTGCTGTACTTCTGTTATTAAATGTCTATTATGGGTTAGCTAACTTGCAATTATTTGTTTCACTATTTAAGAAGTATTTTTAAAAAATACCTTGAGAAGAATGCCCAGTTATCCTTTATGAGCAGGATAATGTGAAATAACATAATGTGAAATAACAGTTTAGAGATTACATTTTTCAAAGCCAGGAATAAAGTAAACAAAAGCTAAAATGCATTTCCCTAAGTTGGAGATACTAGTGCTTTTTAGTTGATTCTGTTTGGTTTTAAACACGCCATTTAACATTTCTCTTCATAGCAATAGCTTATGAGTTAAATAACAAGCAAAGTTCTTTCCTTCAGACACTTTAACAACTACCCACAAATCATAAGATAACTTTCTTCATTTCTCTTCTGTGGCATAGGTGTGATGACTGTACTAAAACAGGAAATTAGTAATCTCTTTTTGAGGATGGTGGTAGAAAGTTATCCCTGACAAATTAACTCATATGTCTGCTCCCAGGTTTTAGTTTAAATATGTAACTCAGGTGATAATATTGCGTTGAAAAGTGCTTCGGAACCAATTGGTCCAAAATACTTTCTTCTTACTGAGATTGAGAGCTCTGTTGAATGAGTGACTGGGGAGTTGAGAGTGTTAGAAAGAGAGAAGTTGAAGGCATAGCCTGTGATTAACCAGATCAGGTAAGGAGGGGGTCAGAGATGAAGGTTGATGGGATGGGGAGAAAAAAATGTTGCAGAAGCCTTAAGGTTTCTATGGTTTGACAATGGCTGTGATGGCCTTAAGGAAATAAGGGAGCATGTACTTAGTCTTGGATGAGGACAATGAAAGTGATGTTGGCGAAGGAAGGTCCCCAGAATTTTACCTGATCTTCTAATGAATCCTGACTCTCTGGTAACCATTCCAGGTAGATCACGGACCTGAGAAAGGTGAAACAGAAATGTTCTAGAAAAAGTGAGCGAAGATTTTTAAAAATAAAACATAAAGAGTGTTCATCATCAAGGGGTAATGTATTAAAGTTCTTTTCATTGAAAACTCTGGCAGAGAACAAAAGAGCAGGTAACAGAGTAGAGGATATTTCCAGTACATACATCAAAATCCTTTTTTGGTCAATTTTACTTGGACGAATGAGAAGTTACATGTCATCATTTATTGAAACACTAAAATGTTGTATTCTTTCTATCAGAAATTCATTAACAAGCACCATGGCTTTGTATATTTCCAGAATTGCTTGTCTAATCCTCTTAAGGGCATTATACCACTAAACAGCACAGCTAAGTGTTTGCTCAGTCTTAATTAGAACGATCATTTGTCACACTTTAGAAGCATTTGGCTCTTGGCTATAGAAGTATCAAGGCTGGGCAAAGAAGTATTAATTCTGCCATCTTTTAAGGTTACATTTCAAACTGTTAAAGTTGGTCACAATTGAGTCAGCTTATAATGTTCAACTATACAAGCCTATTCAATATGCTGGTTAATCAGATTATGCATCTAATTTTTCCACAATATAATATGTGAAAGTCAGGCGATTAGGCTTTCTCTTATTGACCTTTTTAAGGAAATCAGCATCTATTTTTTGTCCTACATAAGAATTAAAGTTAGTAGTTCAGTCCTGTCCTACTCTTTGCAATCCCGTGAACTGTAGCCCACCATGCTCTTCCATCCATGGAATTCTTCAGGCAAGAGTACTAGAGTGGGTTGCCATTTCCTTCTCCAGGGGATCTTCCTGACCAGGAAGATTGAACACAGGTCTCCTGCATTGCAGGCAGATTCTTTACCCTTCCCACCAGGGAAGCCCATAGTGTTTCCCAATAGGTAGAGGATTGAGGATTCTTGTATTTTTATATAGGTTAAAAAGTTATTGCACATTTTGTCAACACAAAGGAATGTAAGAACTCACAGACTGTGTAATATTCAGTGGTCAGAGATTACCAAGTAAGATGTTGCAAGGAGACCAGGTCCAAAGCTGCCTGTGAAAATCAGTGTCACGGCTTGACCGTTTTATGGTAGACCAAAGAGACACAAAGTCAGAGCGTAAAACCGTGAGACCACAGTAGTACAGCCTATATACTTAGTGATGTTGTTATTTCTCCTCTGTTTTCAAGGTGAGGAAAGAGTTAGAAAATTTGATTCATGTTGAATCACTCTCAAAAGGATTTAATTTAGTTATCAAAGGCTTTAGTACCTCTTTACCAACTCTGTCTTTTAGGAGTTGGGTTTTTAAAAGAGAATATGCTGTAACTCAGGGGTCCCCAGCCTACCTCTGGGATCTAATACCTGATGATCTGAGGTGGAGCTGATGTCATAATAATAAAAATAAAGTATACAATAAGTGTCACGCACTTGAATCGTTCTGAAACCATCCTCATCCCCCTACCCTTGGTCCGTGGAAAAACCGTCTTCCACAAAATTGGTCCCTGGTGCCAAAAAGGTTGGAGGACCACTGGTCTGACTGGTAGGCTCCTACATATACAGGTGGTGCTGAGTAGGTGCCTCTGTGTGGGAGTTATACTGAGGTGGTGTATTAGTTGCCTATGGCTGCTATAACAAATCACCACAAACTTCGCAGCTTGAAACAACACAAATTTATTCTCTCATAGTTCTGTAGAGCAGCAGTTCGGGCTGAAATCATGGGGTTGGTGGGACCAGTGCCCCTCTGGCAGCCCCAGGGGAGAAGCCATTGCTTATCTCCTCCAGCTTCCAGTCTGCCAGCGTTCTCTGATTTGGCTTGTGGCCTCATGCCTCCAAATCTGGTTTATCTCTGCATTGCTCTTTCTTCTGTGTCTGTCTTTTCTGCTTGTGTCCGAACTCTCTCTGCCCCTCTCTTGGAAGGTTACATCTAATTGCATTTAGGGCCCTTTTGGCACAGTGGTAAGGAATCCCCCTGCCAATGCAGGAGACACAAGAGACTCCGGTTTGATCGCTGGGTTGAGAAGATCCCTTAGAGAAGGGAAAGGAAGCTCACTCCAGTATTCTTGCCTGGAAAGTTCCAGGGACAGAGAAGCCTAGCAGGCTACAGTCCATGGGGTTGCAAAGAGTCAGACGTGAGTGAGTGACAGCACCCACACAGATAATCCAGGATAAGCATTTCCTCTTAAGATCCTTAACTTAATCATGTGTTTTTGTTTTTGTTTTTTTTTTTTTTTTGCCTTGTATATAAGTAAGATAAATAGTTTATAAGTATATAAGTAGTATATAAGTAGTTTCTCTTTGGCCATATAAGGTAACATTCACAAGTTCTGGGGATTAGGAAGTGAATGTATCTTCGGGTGGCCATTTTTCAGCCTACCACAGTTCGTTTTTCCAGCTGTGAGTACACCTGCCATCAGGAGATGCCTGCAGAGATACATTAGTGAACATCTGGATGTCATGAGTGTGCAGGGGAAGTCACCCATAAGAAACCCAGGTGTGGTGGGCTGGAGTTATAGCTCCTGGGTGTGTGGGGAGGGAGAGAGATGGAGGTGGAGTACGTATTTTGAAAGAATGTTGAGGAAAAATAACAAATGTTCAGAGACCTTTCTAAAGCTAAGTAGTAAATGGTTTGAGATAGTCATGGCTTTCAGCTAATATTGAGGATATTTTTTTTTCTTTCAGCTATTTGATGATTAACAAGTAATAGAATTGTGGAGATTGAGTTTGGAGACCTTGTATATATCAAAGTGATGACTAGCACAATGTTATTAGAAATGAAACATTGTCCAGTAGAATGCTTTCAGTATTATTGCTCATTGTTTGGTCTTATCCCTTTTTGTTTTTATCACACTCTTTAAAAAATGTTCAAGCACTTTAAAAAATTGTTCTAAGCACTTTTAACATGATTAATTAGCTTTACATTTATTGCACTTTATTGCTGTTTGTTTATCTACCTTTAAAAATTCATAATAACTGTAAGAGATGAATATGATCTCTTTACAGACTCATCTGTAAAGAAACTAAGACATTGAGAAGTTAAGTAACTTGCTCGTGGTCATGCAGTTAATAGTGTGTTACCAGGATTTGAACTCAGAGTTTATACTCTTGTTTGTCAGGGTTTGGCAGGCTTTTTATTTAGAGTAGAATGGTAATTACTTAAGGCTTTGCAGGCCATGAAGTCTGTTATAGCCACTCAGCTTTGCTGTTACCATAGTAAAACAGCCATAGATAATAATAACAGGTAAATGAAGGAATGTCGTGGTGTTCCAGTAAAATTTGATTCACAAAACTAGGCAGTGGTCAGACTTGGCCTGTGTGCCCCAGTTTTCAGTGTTTGCACTGTGCTGTACAAAGTTTTTTTGTTTGTTCATGGTTTTAATTTTGTATTTTCAAATAGCTTTAGACTTACAGAAAAGTTGTAAATGTACAACAAAGAATGCCTGGTCCACCTTCATCTGTTTCTCTAATGTCATCCTCTTATATAACTATAGCATGTCTATGAAAATAACCTTGGTATAATACTATTAACCAGACTCTAGATCTCTTTCCCTCTCCTTCCTCCCACCATTTTTTTTCCCTTCCAAAAGATTTAAGAGGTACAGTATGAAAAACTGTTAAAACTTTAAATGTTAGGATAGTCAAATCTGGTGCTAAAAGGATACAAATTTCTTAATTGTATCATATTGTATTTCTTAATTGTACTTTTAGTGAATCAGTCTGCTTTTTTTCACTGACAGCTGTATTACAGTCTCCCAGTGTCAGACTTTATTTTTTTGGGCTCCAAAATCACTGCAGATGGTGATTGCAGCCATGAAATTAAAAGACGCTTACTCCTTGGAAGGAAAGTTATGACCAACCGAGAGAGCATATTCAAAAGCAGAGACATTACTTTGCCGACTAAGGTCCGTCTAGTCAAGGCTATGGTTTTTCCAGTGGTCATGTATGGATGTGAGAGTTGGACTGTGAAGAAAGCTGGGCGCCAAAGAATTGATGCTTTTGAACTGTGGTGTTGGAGAAGACTCTTGAGAGTCCCTTGGACTGCAAGGAGATCCAACCAGTCCATTCTGAAGGAGATCAGTCCTGGGTATTCTTTGGAAGGAATGATGCTAAAGCTGAAACTCCAGTATTTTAGCCACCTCATGCGAAGAGTTAACTCATTGGAAGAGACTCTGATGCTGGGAGGGATTAGGGGCAGGAGGAGAAGGGGACGACAGAGGATTAGATGGCTGGATGGCATCACTAACTCGATGGATATGAGTTTGAATGAACTCCAGGAGTTGGTGATGGACAGGCCTGGCGTGCTGCGATTCCTGGGGTCGCAAAGAGTCAGACACGACTGAGTGACTGAACTGAACTGTACTTCTGGATTTGTCAGTTTCTCCTCCTAGTTCTATCAATTTTTTCTTTATTAATTTAAAAATGACTTTGTTAGGTGTATGTGTGCTTGTGAAGTCGCTTCAGTCATGTCTGACTCTTCGCAACCCCAGGGACTGTAACCCACCAGGCTCCTCTGTCCATGAAATTTTCCAGGCAGGAATACTGGAGTGGGTTGCCATTCTTTTTTCCAGGGGATCTTCCCCACCCAGGAATCAAACCCACAACTCCTACACTGTAAGGTGGGTTCTTTACCACTAGAGCCACCTTGGAAGCCCTGTTAGGTGTATACTATGTCTGATTGTGCTGTCTTTCTGGTGGATGACCCCTTTATCAGTATTAAATGCTTTAAAAATATCTGTTAATGATTTTGTCTTAAAGTCTGTATTGTGTGATATTACTCTAGCTAAGCCGTCTTCCTTAACCCAGGCTTTTACTTTCAGCCTTTCTTTATTTAAATTGTCTCTTGTAAAAGGCATAGTGTTAGTTTGGAAGTCTTTATGTATTTGTTTGAATGTTTAATCCCATTTACATTTAAGGTGATTAGTGATATATCTAGGATTAAATCAATTTCTATGTCCTTTTTCATTTTAAGACCTTCGGTTCAGTTCAGTTCAGTCGCTCAGTCATGTCCGACTCTTTGCGACCCCATGAATTGCAGCACGCCAGGCCTCCTGTCCATCACCAGCTCCTGGAGTTCACTCAAATTCACATCCATCAAGTCGGTGATGCCATCCAGCCATCTCATCCTCTGTCGTCCCTTCTCCTGCCCCCAATCCTTCCCAGCATCAGAGTCTTTTCCAATGAGTCAACTCTTCACATGAGGTGGCCAAAGTACTGGAGTTTCAGCTTCAGCATCATTCCCTCCAAAGAAATCCCAGGGCTGATCTCCTGTAGGATGGACTGGTTGGATCTCCTTGCAGTCCAAGGGACTCTCAAGAGTCTTCTCCAACACCACAGTTCAAAAGCATCAATTCTTCGGCACTCAGCTTTCTTCACAGTCCAGCTCTCACATCCATACATGACCGCTGGAAAAACCACAGCCTTGACTAGACGGACGTTTGTTGTTTAAGACCTTACATGTCTGTAAATATTTTTACATTATTCTCATTCTTCATTGATAGCTTGACTGGACATAAAATTCTAGGTTGGAAATAATTTTCCTTCAGAATATTTATGTCTTTATCCCCTAGCTTCCAGTGTCTGTTAAAAGGAGCAAAGTTATTCTAAAACTTCACCGTTTGAATCTGATTTCAAGTTTGCTTTTGGTCGAGTCGTTAATATTTTCTATTTTTAAATCCAGTTTTTTTCTGTGTATATGGTGAGCCAGTTCAGACTGGAAAATTCAGGTTCTTAAGATCTGAAACATCTTCTTTAGTTTTATTGATGATTTTCTCCTCTTTATTCATTTTTCTGGAATCTTTTTATTTGAGTAATAGACTTCTAGGATTCACGGCTTTTCTTTTCTCATATGTCTTCATTTTTAGTCTTTTTTGCCTGACTTTTTGAGAAATATCCTTAGCCTTATTTTACAGCCCTTCTTTTGATTTTTTCATGTCTGAATTTCCTTTTTCTTTTTTTTAAAGGATTTCTTATTTTATGGATACAGTGTCTTTTCTTACTCCTTTAAGGATATTAATGTTTTCTGTTCCCGGTACAATCTCTGTGTCCTGCATGATGTTTCTCTTCTGTTTGCTTATTTTAGTCTGTCCTTCATGTTAGAGCTGTTCCTTAGAAGTTTGGTGATCCTTGACTGTTTATTTACTTCTCTTTAAGAGTGAGTCACCAGGGACCTGACTGGGAAGCTCCCAGCACTCAAGGAGGCTTCTGAGCTGAGGGTTTTGCGGACAGAGCTAGTTTCATGAGGAAGCCCACTCTCACTGACACAGCAATATCTTTAGGTTTTTTTCAGTCGGTCAGGGAAGATTTCACAACGAGCAAGTTTCCTCTTGAAGGCTACAGATCTGGCTGCTGTTTTTCTTACCTACTAAGTGACTTAAAATGCTTTTTAAGACAATGCCTTTTATCTCTTTTGTCCGTATTATTGCTATGTATTCTGAAAAAAATAAGACTATATTAAAAATAAATGTTGTAGGTACATTAAAAGTTTTTTAAATCAACAAAGACTTTAAAATTCATCTTCCTCTGCAATTAGGACAGACTAGTACTTTACTAGTAGGTGATTCAACCAATTTGATGGCTACCTTTTGAATATTTGGCTTCCCTGATAGCTCAGTTGGTAAAGAATCCATCTGCAATGCAGAAGACCCCAGTTCGATTCCTGGATCGGGAAGATCCACTGGAGAAGGGATAGGCTACCCACTCTAGTATTTTTGGCTTCCCTTGTGGCTCAGCTGGTAAAGAATCTGCCTGCAATGTGAGAGACCTGGGTTTGATCCCTGGGTTGGGAAGAACCCCTGGAGAAGGGAAAGGCTACCCACTCCAGTATTCGGGCCTGGAGAATTCCATGGACTGTATAGCCCATGGAGTCTCAAAGAGTCGAACACAGCTGACCAACTTTCACTTTTGAATACTGTGCCTTGATAGTTTTTTTGGGTTTAGATATCAGTTTTGGAAGATTAATAAATATAGACACGATATGCCTTTTGTACACTGGATATATAAATGACCACTCTCTCCTGGGATGGAACAGAGGCTCAGACAAGGACTAGGGTGAAGATAGAACCAAGCCACCACGTCTAAATGGGGCATGACTACACGGATATAATGTCGGGTAAGTGTTGAATCACCTAGAAAATCCTGGGAAGGCCAGGCAGAGAACCTTTCTGTGTACAGATAGAGGAGTAGCTGCATGACTTTTGATCTGGTTTCGGAGACTTTGGATAACAGTCTGTCCTGAAGGGCCAGGGGCCTTCAGTCTTAAGATTAATACCCACCCTTGTCTAGGGCTCACTTCCCAGGTTGTCCCTGGCCCGCTTTTCCCCTCAGGGCTCCTGCTAGCACATGCTTCCAGCACCTGCGGCACACTTCTGACCACAGCCTCAGTCATTTGGGTAAGGAACCCCTAACCCTCCTGGATCCCTACAGCCCTGCTAGGGCTTGAGTCTTTGTCCTGCCCCCCCACCTCCACCCCCCACTTACTCTCTGCATCCTCACCTTTGGGCTTTGGTCTGTCAGTGGCAGCCACTGGCCCTGACTCCTGGCTCCCAACTCCTGTCCTGTCTTAACCCAACTGCCCACATTCCTGGCCTGGAGCCAGAGGAGTCCTTTTCCCGCTGCTTTGGGAAAGTGGCATCTTTGTCCGTTCTGGGAGTGCTGCTGAGGAAAGATACATCTTTGGAACACTAAGTTATTTATGCCTGATGCATTTTCTTCACAAAAGCATTGTTATAAATGGTGGTCAGAAGCTCTAGTTAAACTCTTGGGTTTAACGTATGGCCTGGGCTCCACCATTTATAACTTTTAGGGAAAAACATGTTTCTGGTTCACGTCATAGACTTGGCCCCAGTCCACTTGATAAGATGGGGGCTGCCTTGTAACAGCATGCAAAGGAGGAAAAATGTCATCGTCAAATATTCATTAAGTTCCCACTTGAGCACCATGCTGTGGTGACTGCTGGATCTGTGGGCCTCTGCTGGGCCTGTTTTTATAAGCCGTAATAAGGCTGCCTTACAAATTGCCCTCTGAACTTGAACGCACTGTAGAGCTTTCTCTGACATATCTTGTATTGTATTAATGGGGAGGATTAAGGCAAGAAGTGTTCCTAGTCTGAGAAAGTGCAATTTCAATTTAAATGTGTTTTGTCCTGGAGCCTAAGTTCTTTTGGTCACTGAGCCTGCACTAATTTGTGTGATTCTCTTGGGGGCCGGGGCACTCTTCTTACAGCTTTTTAAAATTAGTACTTCCTATTGGTTCCGTGTTTTCTTTCAAGTGAGGCACTCTTAGAATTATGTGGCATACAGTGATTTTCAAAAGATTAAAGCAATGTGTTCTAATGTGAGCCTTGTAACTAATTGCCTCAACTAATTATGCATAAAGGACCGAGTCAGTAGTGTTAATAAGAAGTGACTTCGGAAAGTACGATTTGACCCAAAGACTGAATAACTATTGCAAATAGCAATCAGTGAGGTGGTATTCATTGTAGAAAACACCTTAGCTGAAAATTATTCATGTCGGTTTAAATTGGGTTTTCCCTGAGTTGTTACCTCTATACTTGGTTACTAGTTCCTTTTCAGTGAAAAATGTGCGCCCTTTTGAATGTAAATCTTCTCAATTGCTCCTCTTCAGGCTCTTCTTCCATCCACTTAAAATATCTGCTCCCAGGGCAGTCTTAGTCTTAGGTCTTAGTCCTTCCCTATACTCCTTCCCTGTCTGACCTCATCAAGTTCTGATTACATGCTAGCAAGTTCCACACATATTTGTCTGGGCCGGGTATCTTCTGGATTCGAGGTGCATATATCCATGTGGAAAATCTTACAAGAATTGCAAACTTGTGTGTGCCCAGAACAGATCTTCTCTCCTAAATCTTCCCTCTCCCCACTCCCCTGACCCTGGCTTCTCAACCTGGGAAATGATCCATTGCAACCCCACATCCTGTTGATATCTTTCAGCCATCTCTCTCCATCCCCATCACCTTGCCCTTGTCCATGCCCTCATTGTCTTTTTCTTTGCAGTAGCGAAAATCTTGTAACTACTCTTCCCAAATCCAGTTTGCCTCCTTTCAAATTATGCACAGCTGCTAGGAAAATATTAAAGCGCAGATCTGATCAGGCCACGATCTGCTTTAAAGTGTGCAGTGATTGTTGTTGTTTGTTGTTTTAGTTGCTGAGTCATGTCCAACTCTTTTGCGACCCCCTGGACTGTAGCCCACCAAGCTCCTCTGTCCATGTGATTTCCCAGGCAAGAACACTGGAGTGGGATGCCTTGCCCTCCTCCAGGGGATCTTCCCGATCCAGGGATTGAACCCCCATCTCCTGTGTTGGCAGGCGGATTCTTTACCACTGAGCCACCTGGGAAGCCCGTGGCTGCAGCCTGTTGACCCTTCTAATCCCAGCTGCAGTGTCATTCCTCAGTGACATTTCCAAAAGTCCTCCCCAGTTGGTTAGAGTCCCCTACTAAATATGCCAAGAGCATCCTGTATTTCCTAGCATTCATCATAATTATAATTAAATGAGCATTTGTATAATTACTATTTTGATGCCCGATTCTCTTACTAGCCTGTAAACTCCCTGAGAGCAGGGACCGTGCCTGTCTGGCTCACCATTCACCATTCATTACAAATATTTGTCAAATGAATTTATAATGAATACGGTTGGACAGAAGCCACGGCATATGTTATGTGTATTTGTGGGAATATGGGGAATCTGATGTTCTAGGACTCAAATACTTCCCACTCCATCGTGAAGCAATACTGTGAAAGCTGATTGAGATCTTGTTAACTGTTCAGCTATTACATACGCTTTCCCCCTCTATTCTGGAAGTAGTCTGTCTGAATATCTGTCAGGGTTCTATCAGAGAAACAGAACAAGTAGGAGAGAACAGATTTATTGCAGGAATCAGCCTTCTCACGTGATTGAAGGGGCCAGCTAGGCAAGTACATCTGTAAGGCAAGAGGTCAGGAAAGGCAGGCTGGAATTCTTGGGTTTAGGGCATAAGAAGGCTGCTGTTCACGGGCAGAATTTCTTCTTCAGGGAAGCCCCAGCTCCAACCTTCAGGTCTTGTGAGTGACTGGAGCTGGGCCACCCAGATTATTTAGGATGATCCCCCATACTTAAAAGTCAGCTGATTATGGACTTCAATTGCACTTAAAAAATACCTTCGTAGTAATACCGAGATTGGATTGAATAACTGGAAACTGTAGCCTGAAGCCGACGTGGTACATCAAGCTGACTCTCAAAGAAAACTTTGATACAAAGCACCAGTTTAACACTATAACTAACTGAAAAAAAGAAACCCAAAGAGACCGAACTTGGCACTTCTGGGATAGAGAATGGTAATTAAATATTTATTCATTGGGCTTCTTACTATGTAATTAATACCTGTTTAAAGAAATTTTTACCTGTTCTGCTTATTCCAAATGACCTCATTACTCTGCTACCCAAAACAAGTTTGTTATTACGTGGTATGAATCAATAATAAAATTCTAGGAAAATTGGCTGTTTTGTGTCTAACAAGTGGGCAACTGTGTCTCAGTCTTCGGTACCTTTTTATTTATTAACACAGAAACTATTACTGAGTACAGAGCTGGGCAGTGGAGATACAAGAAGAGGCAGAATACTGCCCTGTATTTGGAGGCCTTCTTGAGACAAATAGGTAATCAAATAATTGGAGGCCTGGAATTCAGTGAGGTTGCAGCATGGAAGGCTAGGGAGACGTGGTTTGGTGCCATGCGCCAATCGTGGGGATCCTGCCTTATTCGACTGGATCCTCCCAGTTGAGGAGGAGCATGTTCATATTAGTTAGGAAGAGGCCTGTGGTGTGGAACATAAAGTGAGGGAAGGAGAGAATGTTAAGGGCAGGAGCCTGAACTAGAAGCTAGATTCTAGCACTAGCAGAGTTTTATCAGCTGAGGGAGGAGAGAGAAGATTTGAAGATGACTTTGTGGCTTATTGGTCAAAAGATGGGGTATCTGACAAGATTAGGTAGATGGAGGTAGATGGTACCAGAGGAGGAATGGATTTTTATTTCTGAGGTGGGTAAAAAGACAGACGTTAACCGTTGCCACTAACTGAGCATCTATGCTCAGTCTGGTGAGTTATACCCATTATCTCATGTCGTTTGAGATGCCAGTGTGACCTATAGCCAGTGTGAGATCACTAAGGAGTGTCCTGAACCAAGGGAGATATTTGAGGAAGATGCTTGGTGCCGAAAATTCTTTTTTATGGCCTGGTTTTTTTTTTCCTTTCCTTTTTTTTTAGTTTTTTATTTTTTTAATTTTAAAATATTTAATTCTTACATGCGTTCCCAAACATGAAAGGCTAGTATAGGTACTCCCTTTTGAAAGCTATCTGACAGTTGATTCTAAGAGGAGATCTGTTTATAATTAAAGATGAATGTCAAAACTAGGAGATTACTGGAAAAGAAAAAAAAAAAGCTAGGATTTGTGAATGATTTCTGTGTTGTCTTACCACTCCCAAAGCACACTGAAAAAGAAGAGGGTTTTTTTTGGCACTGAACCTACCTCTGGGTACACAAAATTGTATTCACTGAATCTGCTTTCCAAAGACACAAGCTCAAGGGGCTCTCACAGATCAGATCTGGAAAAACTGGAGCATTAAAATAAATAATGTAGTAATGTATTACAAAGCATGAACTGAAATCAGATTTAATGAATCTGTGTTGATCAGTAAATGAATGGGAATGGGGGAAAATAAGTTCTTACAGGAGAATGCCCACCAAAAAATGTAGTAGGGTAGAAAGTAGGAAAGCCATCATTTGGCAAACATCACAATGATGATTGATAAAGCCAGGATTTGTCTGTGTGTGGGTTGAGGTTTGATGAAGAGTGGATACTGGCATAGTCTCAGTATTTTCCACAAAATACTCAGTAATTACGAAGAGGGGAATGGAGACTTGATGGTGAAGTCTGGCAGACACAAACTTACGCAGGTGATCACGGTTAGCACCATCGATGATGGGATGATCTGACATCCTTTGTCTCCTGATGTGATGTGCTGAGAACAGCATAGCATCATTTTAGGGGGTTTCTTGCTAGGAATACAAAGCCCGAATCCATGTTCACCTTGAATCCTCACAGTATTTTGGAGCAGATGTTTTTATCCTCATATTACAGAATGGAAACTTGAAGTACAGAAGTTGAACAATTTACCCAAAATCAAAAATGGTAAGTGGAAAAGCCCAGTTTCAAAATCCCAGGTAAATTTATAAACTGTGGTGCTTTAGTCCTACTGTAAAGCCCGTGGGGGTTGTTAGTTCCATGACGGTTGGGTTCTGCAGATTGTACCTTACAGTCCAAGGGTGACATTTAGAGCAGTATCAATAAAGAGCTACAGATAGTGAATCTTATGTTGCTTATAACACTAGTAGTGAGGGGAGGGAAAGCTGAATTTTATGTCAGCATCTGAATGGCTGGTTCTTAGCGAGTAATTATTTATGATCAGCGCGTGTTGCTGCTGGAAGCCGTCTCATCAGACCCCTTTCCAGCAAGAGTTTCCTGAAACAGGAACTGATTATGCACTATTAAATCTGAGACCCATTTCATATTCAGAGGTTCCAGTGGTAAACCTCATATGTCAGGAGCAATTAGTGACCTTGTGACATGTCATCTTCAATATGCTGAACTGTGGTCAATAAATCCTAGCAGGATGGATGGAATTAAATAACTACCTCCACCATCACCCTAGTGCATCTGAGCAATGCCTTTTCAAGGCCGAAAATGCAGGACATTCTCCTAACTAGTGTCACGAAGATTCAAAAAATGTGAGAATATAGTTAATTCTGAAAGTTTTCAGATTTTGAATGCTTAGGAAAGGGGACAGAGATGTTGGGCAGAGGATGAAGTCAGTATGGTCTGCAAGCAGATCATGGGGGCACTGCTCCGATGCACCTTCAACGGAATGATCACTGTGTGCTGAGGAAATCTGGGAATACAGATAATCAGAAGCCAGAATGTGACAACAGGCTTGGCCAGGACTTAAGAACTAAGTTCTGTTGTGCTAATTGACTATTTCAGGTTAATGGGAAGTGTGTAAGTTGGAAAATGAGTCAACTTCTAACTGGAATTTGATATCTGTTTATAAAATATGTTTCATATTCTTATTTTATAGAGAACAATGAAACAATGAAACCATATTTTTAGAAGTAAGACGTGATGTCACAGAAGCATCGTCAGCTGACTTGCATACACAGCCAGACTGTCTCTTGTAGTTCTGCTTCTGTTGCTGACATCAGGATTATCTCCTGAAATGGGATTTTCCTGTCGATTTTGGATTTTTTGCATGTTGCCTAGACACTCCATGGGAAAATGCAGTTACAGGAAGTTGCTAGCGTGCAGCTGAGCAATGAAAGCATCTGAAAAGATTGCCCTTGTGGGATCACTGAGCTGTGTCCATTAAGCCAGGTTCTTGCCCCCAGAATGCTGGTTCTGTTATGGGCTTAGCTCAGAGGTAATTGACTCTTGAGCCCACTAAGGCAACTCAAGGACTCCCTGTGGTAAAGAAGCTCTTTGTCTTCCCTGCATTCTGGGGCTTGGCTGTTTCAACTAGACTATTCACATCGACTGTAAATTCTAACCACCACAAAACAAGCCTCTGGAAGTCCCACTTGTGCACAGCCAAGAGATTGCCACTTATCAAACGCCTAAAAATCAAGAGAAAAAAGAAAAGAGGAAATATAAACCTGAACAAAGATGAAGATAAAGAACTTGAGCAGCATTGGTGAAATTTAGGTGAGGCTGGGTTATTGCCAGCTATTTTAGGGTTGGGTAGAAGCATCACTCAAAAATACCTAATAAGCACATCTAATAAGCTTATTATAAGCATATTAGGTGCTACTTGAAGGAACTGCATTGTAAAGTGAATACATAACCTCTTAATAAGTGAGTCTGTCATTGTTGAATGAACCTGGCAGAAAGCACCCTGCGTGGGTAGATGAGGCTGTGAGCATGCTGTTTTGGCAAAGTAAATTCTAAGACTATGTAGTCCTAAACCTATTTGTTGGTTATGCACAGACGTGTGTGTTTGTGTTGTGAAATTTTCACCAGGTAATATACTTCTAAACAGTCCCACAATGACAATAGCTGATATTTAGTTTAAGGATAAAAGTGAACACCGTTCATCAGTCAAGTGCAATGTATTCTTACAGAGATGTGGGTTGGGTTTTCAAAGGAGTGGCTGTGATTAGTGAATGATGCTCACAGGATAATTGATGCAGTCAACCAGCCATGTTTTGCGGGGTAGAAGGGAGCTGGTTTCACAACTGGGGATACAAGCTTGAGATACTTTTACTTGGCAGAACAGGTAAAAATGAATGATTTTGCTTTCCTGGGCTCAGACCTGTATTGCCCAATGACCTCCCACAGGCACAGTGTTTAGACTGTCCTCACTAGAGTAGACCACCATGGGGCCCTGTGTGTGAAAAATCCTCTTATTAGATCCCGCTCTCAGACCCCATGTTCTCTGTAGGTGTTGGCTTTTTGTTTGTTGGTTTTTTTTTTTCTATGGTGTACATTGAATTGCCGGGGAAAGAGCAAGATATCTGCTGAGGAAATCACCCTCTTGGAGCCTATAACAAGAGAAGGTTTGTAGCATGTTCCCCACGAGGTTCTGATTCTGTGATTATGTCAGCGAGCAACCCTAAGCTGCAGCTTTCTCAGATACTATCTTGACTTCTAGGAATTGATGCTGGTGATGTCATTTTAATCTCTTGTCCATCCATCTACCTAAAATCCATAGATGTCTAAGGATCTTCTATATTCTAATTTGTAGAGACTCACAGATTACAAAGAGATTTAATAATCTTGGCCTAAAGCAAGTTTGCTAAAAAAAAAAAAAATCTTGATATGCATGTAAGGTAATTACAATTCATTTTAACATTTTAAAACTAAATGTTATGGGAGGTGGTATTTTTCATGCCAGAAAAATAATTAAGATAGACTCTCCCCCAAGAAATAAGAATCACTCATAATCCCACTGTCCAAACTTGGTGTTAAATACTCAGATAACATTTGGTGTTTAAATACCCATATTTTCTTCCCTAGGATTTATATTCCTATATTATTTATTTATTTACAAAAATAGACACATGGTACTTTGTAAACCCTTTCCTTACCCCTTGCTCCAACCAGAGAAAATATCTGAACTGCTGTTCCATATTGCTGACTATATTTACATCACTTAGAATGGCTGTGAAGATTTGCTGGATGTAGGTTGTGTCCTGATTTTTTGCTATAATAAGCAATCCCATGATGAACATCTTTGTATACATGATTGGGCACTTGCTTGATTATATACCGAAGATAAACTCTTAAATACAGAATTTATTAGATCAAAGCGGAACCTGCATTGAAGGCTTAGGAGACTTATTACTAGATAACTTTCCTAAACGTTTTTTCTGCTTCATTAGTAATCTGTCACGTGAAAGGTGATTTCTTATTGTTTTAAATTGCATCTTTGTTTTTCAAGCTGAGCATTTCTCTGCATTGTATTGGCCATTTGAATTTGTAGTCAATTGACTAGTTTGCTTTATCCATTTTCTATAGGAGTATTCCTGTTTTTGGCTTATTATTTTGTGAGAGCACTTCATGTATTAGGGACATTGGATTTCTTCTCTGCATTCGCTCCACTCGATTGGAATTTTGATTGTGATTTAGTCAAATGTAACATTAATTTGGTGGATATGAGCATGTTTTTCAATGTTGTGTCTTGGTATTTGAGAATGATGTTTTCAATACTTCTTATCTCAGGAAATTATAAAAAGTAAAAGGCACAGAGTTACTTTTTCCAGACCCTTCCATTTATAGCCTTGCCTCGGGGTAGAACTGTTCCTAAATCATTTGAGAAAACCCGAGTAGCTAAAGTGTTTTCACCAGCTAAGTGATCGGATTCCATCTGGTTGGTTTTTTAAGTGTTCATTTTGATGATTCTAGCACACTCACCTATTGTCCCTTCTCTAAGCTATATCTTTGGCTCTCTGAAATAGTCTTTCTCGTGGGTCCTCATGGCTTTGGGAGTCTGACAGTTTTATGATTATGCAAATGTTATTGAGATCATCTTGATGGATGCTCCCTGAGCCCTTGGCTGACGGCACAGAGACTGCGCCTTTAACTGTCACGGGGTTGGCTAGTATGACCTTCACATCAGGCTGTGTAAAACACTCTTGCCAGGCATCCTAGGACAATTTGGAGCCGTTGCCTGGGCAACCTCACTTGCTTCTAATCGAATGCCCCAAGTCCCAGTGGGAATGCTACCACTGAAGGGAGGAAGTGAGCGGAAGTATTAATGCATTTGTCTGTTTTAGGACATTCTACTAATGTTGGGGGAAGTGAGGTTATGCCATGATCTCACATGAACTCAGGAGAGGGAGAGAACGAAGAAAAGAAAAGAGAACTGAGAGAGCAGGGACAGAAAAAGACGGTCGAAGAAGAAGGACGCATAGAAGTCAGTGACAGAAATCAAGGTAATAAATATGAGCAAATGGTTCATGCATAAGAAAACAGTATAGCTCAGATTGAGCAGAAAGGAATTCAGAATGAAGACCAGAAAGTTACTCTTAGGGGAAAAAATACATGGTCCATAAATGAATATCTGGGGAGAAAAAAGAATAGTGGAGACTTCTGGGAAGTATACAATAAAAATGTTGTTTCACTGAAACAGACTTGCCTATATGATGTATTTGGTCAGCTCTGCTTTAGGAACTCATATTGTTTTCTTTCCAGTACTCTCCATTGTACCTTGAATAAATCATGAGTGATTTTTCTGGAATCCAAATGATGCCACTCGGAATGATAGGGCACGATTTTACTCACTGCTTTCATGGATCAGAACCATCACAGACTGGAAACTAGTTTAGTTAAAGCAGGTTTTTAAAAAACAAAACACATCCACAGTATACCTGGATGGTTATTATGACAGGTGGTGGTGTTTTAGCTGCTCGGATAAGCGGAATGCAGGCTCAGGCAAACAGGCATTGTGTGGTCCTGGGGAGAAAGCCTAGATGGGGATACCAGTGAGTTGACCGTTCTCTACTCTCAGAATTGTCAGTCAGGTGCTTAATTCGTCCTTTTAAAAAAGTCCATGACTCATTCTTGAAATAGCCAGACCTGCTCTTAAGAGCCCCCTTTTTGCAGATGTCAAACCAGGTGCAGGAGAGATGCAAATTTTACTCCAGTTGAAGCTAGCATATGCAGCACTTGATAAAATGTCCAAGGCTTACCTTCAGTCAGTGTTGAACAGTGACAGCATTTCAGGCCCTTGGTAAACAGAAGTTTTACTCAGATATTTTCAAGAGATTGGATTTTGTAGTTCCGGATGAGGACAGGGTCCAGAGCTCTGGAGCCAGCAACAGTGGAAACCATGACGATCTGTAGGTCAGAAGAAACAAGGGAGAAAGCGGTGTCTCTGGGACCCAGTGAGCGAAAGCTCTGGCCGTGAAACTGTAGGCGTGCAACAGCTACAGGCAGGACAGAAGCAGGCAGGGAGATGGGGGTGAAGGTAAATACCTTGACTCCCCTTTCCTCTCCTCTCCTATCTTCTCTGATCTGCTGGTATTTTTGTAGCGAAATTCATCTGGAACGTAGTGGTAAGGGATCTTACCCAAGATCCCTTAGGTGATGCAGTCTGTGTGTGTGTGTGTGTGTGTGTGTGTGTGTGTGTGTGTGTGTGTGTGTGTGTGTTTGTGTGCCAAGTCTCTTTAGTCATGTCCAATTCTTTTGCAGTCCTATGGACTGTAGCCCACCAAGCTCCTCTGTCCATGGGATTTTCCAGGCAAGAGTACTGGAGTGAACTGCCGTGCCTTCTTCCAGGGGACCTTCCCAATCCAGGGACTGAACCTGTGTCTCCTGCAGCTCCTGCACTGCAGACAGATTCTTTAGCACTGAGCCACTGGGAAGCTGTGACGCAGTCTGTAGAGGTTAGCTTCCTGGAACACAGAGAAGAGCAAGGAAAGACTGGATGATGGAAGAGCGGGGGAGGGGAGAATAACTAGCGCAGTGTGCAAATCTCTGTTCTCTAAGGCTAGCCTTTACCCTTTGAGAGCATAAGCATTTGGAAGAGAAGTTATTTATAAAGGATGCCAATTACAGGAGCTGGGCAGTGAAAAAGGAACACCAGTCAGTCTTAGATTCTCCCCAGGTAACTGCTCCCTTGTTTGTGCTACGTGGAGTCTAGTGCATATTCTACCATTGCCGTGATTTCTTTAGGTGTGTCTTTCCCCCTCTAGACTTCAAACCCTTCAGATTGTGAACTTCGTTTTATTTGTCTTTGTCTCCCCAGCATCTAGCCAGGTGCTTGGCATTTGTAGGGAATTATGTCTTAAGTCAATGATGGAATGACTCTTCCTAGACTCTTTCAAGATAAATTTGAGTTTGATAGTGCTTTTCATAGTTAAATGGTTAATCATCTTTCTCCAGTGCTGGGTCTTCAGTAGTGTTCTTTTTCAGAGAGGCAGGGAGAATTCATGACTCTCGGTTCCCTACCAACTGAAGCTCCTGCATTGTTAGTGGCCACAGTGGAAATAGTTCTGCTGTCCTTGTGAGCCATACAGTAACAGTTTCATTGAACATCTCCTGTGTGACCAATGTGTTCACTGATTCTTGTTTTTCCAGTAGTCATGTATGGATGTGAGAGTTGAACTGTAAAGAAAACAGCACTGAAGTATTGATGCTTTGGAACTGTGGTGTTGGAGAAGACTCTTGACAGTCCCTTGGACTGCAAGGAGATCCAACCAGTCCATCCTAAAGGAGATTAGTCCTGGGTGTTCATTGGAAGGACTGATGTTGAAGCTGAAACTCCAGTATTTTGGCCACCTGATGCGAAGAGCTGACTCATTTGAAAAGACCCTGATGCTGGGAAAGATTAGGGGCAGGAGGAGAAGGGGACGACAGAGGATGAGATGGTTGGATGGCATCACTGACTCAATGGACATGGTTTGGGTGGACTCCAGGAGTTGGTGATGGACAGGGAGGCCTGGCGTGCTGTGGTTCAGGGGTTGCAAAGAGTCAGACACAACTGAGAAACTGAACTGAAAGCCTTTGACTGTGTGGATCACAACAAACTGTAAAATTCTTAAAGAGATGGGAATACCAGACCACTTTACCTGCCTCCTGAGAAATCTGTATTCTGGCCAAGAAGCAACACTTAGAACAGGATGTGGCAAATGGACTGGTTCAAAATTGGGAAAGGAGTACGTCAAGGCTGTATACTGTCACCCTGCTTACTTAACTGATAGGCAGAGTACATCATGAGAAACGCTGGGCTGGATGAAGCACAAGCTGGAATCAGGATTGCCGGGAGAAATATCAATAACCTCAGCTTTGCAGATGACACCACCCTTATGGCAGAAAGCAAAGAGGAACTAAAGAACTTCTAGATGAAAGTGAAAGAGGAGAGTGAAAAAGCTGGCTTAAACTCAACATTCAAAAAACGAAGATCATGGCATCTGGTCCCATCACTTCATGGTAATTAGATGGGGAAACAATGGAAACAATGACAGACTTTATTTTTTTGGGCTCCAGAGTCACTGCAGATGGTGAGTGCAGCCATGAAATTAAAAGATGCTTACTCCTTGGAAGAAAAGCTATGACCAACCTAGACAGCATATTAAAAAACAGAGACATTACTTTGCTGACAAAGGTCTGTATAGTCAAAGCTATGGTTTTTCCAGTAGTCATGTGTGGATGTGAGAGTTGGAATATAAAGAAAGCTGAGCACTGAAGAATTGATGAGTTCAAACTGTAGTGCTGGAGAAGACTCTTGAGAGTTCCTTGGACTGCAAGGATATCAAACCACTTTCCTAAAGGAAAGTGAAAAGTGAAAGTCATTCAGTCACATCCAACTCTTTGTGACCCCATTGACTATACAGTCCACGGAATTCTCCAGGCCAGAATACTGGGGTGGGTAGCCTGTCCCTTCTCCAGGGGTTCTTCCCAACCCAGGGATCGAGCCCAGGCCTCCAGCATTGCAGGTGGATTCTTTACCAGCTGACACAAGGGAATACTGGAGTGGGTAGCCTATCCTTTCTCCAGCGGATCTTCCCGACCCAGAAATTGAACTGGGGTCTCCTGCATTGCAGGCAGATTCTTTGCCAGCTGAGCTGTTGAGGGAAGCCTAAAGGAAATCAGTCCTAAATATTCATTGGAAGGACTGATGCTGAAGCTGAAACTCCAATACTTTGGCCACCTGATGTGAAGAACTGACTCCCTGGAAAAGACCCTGGTGCTGGGAAAGATTAGGGGCAGGAGGAGAAGGGGACGACAGAGGATGAGGTGGTTGCATGGCATCACCAACTTGATGGACATGAGTTTGAGCAAGCTCCAGGAGTTGGTGATGGACAGGGAAGCCTGGCGTGCTATAGTCCATGGTGTCGCAAAGAGGCAGACATGATTGAGCAACTTAACTGACTGATATTAAGTATGAGACCATTACCCATAGAACATGTATGGGGAACAGTCTAAAACTGGATGAGGCTTGAGCATGGTGGTGCCAATCAAATGCAACATGTTTAAAGAGAAGAGGGGTCAGCAGTGTTCCATTATAGAGTAAGTTAAATCTGAATTTGACCTTAAATGTATGTATAAGATTAGTAAGCAGGACGAACTTGCCCTGCCATATATCAAGACCTGTTATGAGGATATAGAAATTTAATGTGGTGCTGGCATTGGGCCAGGTAACTGACCAGTGGAATAAAATTAAAACCCCAGAAAATACTGTATTAGTCTGCTAGCACTGCCGTAAGAGAACACCGTAGACTGAGTGGCTTAAACATTAGAAATTTTTTCCCTCACAGTTCTGGAAGCTGGAAGTTCAAGACTGAGGTGATGCCGGGTTAGTTTCTGGTGAGGACTTCTCCTTGGGTTGCAGATGACAGCCTTCATTACTGTGTCCTCACATGGCCTTTTCTCTGGGCGTGTGCTTCCCTGGTGTCTCTTCTTCTCATAAAGACACCAGTCCTGTCGGATTAGGGCCACACCCTTATGGCCTCATTTAACTTTAGTGACTTCCCTGGTGGCTTAGAGGGTAAAGCATCTGCCTGCAATGCAGGAGACCCAGGTTCGATCCCTGGGTCAGGGAGATCCCCTGGAGAAGGAAATGGCAACCCACTCCAGTATTCTTGCCTGGAAAATCCCATGGACAGAGGAGCCTGGTAGGCTACAGTCCATGGGGCCGCAAAGTGTCGGACACGACTGAACAACTTCAATCATCCATTCACATCCTTAAAAGACCTATATTGAATTACAGTCACACTTAGGATTTCAACATAAAATTTTGGGAGAACACAATTCAGACATTAGCACATGCCTACAAACAGGTTTACATCTTTGGTATATGTCAGATTAGTGGGAAAAAAGAAGGGCTATTCAGTAAACAGAGCTGAGAAAAAAAAAACTTATCCTTAGGAGAAAAGATGAAAATAGATCCTTACTTCATACCCTTCCAAAAAAATAAAAAATCAACTCCAGAAGGATCAAAGTCTTAAATACCAAGAAAAAAAACATAACTTTAAAATTTCATAGTTGGTCATAAGAAGACATTTCCTAAGGTGTTTTTGACTTTTAGTCTTCAAAGAAGGAGACTTCTTCAGACACAAAAAACACTTACTATAAAAGAAAGGTTGACACGTTGGATTACGTTAAAATAAAATCTAACTAAGCATTATTGAAATTATATGATGCCTGTTATTTGCGTCAATATAATTGGTGGGAATGGAGAGGAATAGAGGTATAGATGAAACAAAATTGGCCATGAATGGATCATTTTTGAAATTTAGTGTTGGGTTCATGGGGTTTGTTATACCAGATACACAAAAGACGAAAGGATTAGTAGAATATACAAAGAAGTCCTACCAATCAAAAAAAAAAGCATAAAGATAGATACAGACAAGGATATACATATGGCCAAGAAATATACCCAAAATGTTCAACGTCATTTATGATTTGGAAGGAAATATGACTCAGGGCCTCAATGAGGCACCATTTTATACCTACTCGATTGGAAAAATTAAAAGGGGTGTTAATGTCAAGTGCTAGGGTAGATGGTGATCCAGAGGATCTCATACCCTGCTAGTAAATTGGTGCAACTACCTTAGAAGATAGTTCTGGTGTTATCCCATAAAGTTGACCACATTTCCAACATTCTGCTTTCAGGTATATATGTAAAACATATATACAGAAATATTTATGGTGGCAGAGTACACAACATCAAGACCTAGGAAAACCCCAGTGTCTCTGGACAAGAGAGTAGATGAGTAAACTGTATTATATTCACCCTGTGGGAGACATGCCATAATCAAAATAAAGTATAATGAAAGGGTTGCAACATAGATGTTTTCACAATATAAGATGAAAAAATTCTAAAAATATTACATATATTGCCTTTTCTATAAATTTAAAAGCAACTAAAATTATAACCATAGTTTTTAGAAATCCATGTAGATGAGATGATAATACATAGAAAGGAAAGCAGTAGAATCTTGAGTACAGGATTCAGGCTGGTTGTTATCTCAGGAGGCTGAGACTGGAAGGGCTGTTGAGTAGGTATTAATAAGTTATTGTCACAGTCTAATTTTTGATTCGGGTGGTGGGATCATGGTTCCATATTACAACATTAGATGTGAAGGATGAGTGAATGAGGGAAGCCTGTGTGGCCCAGAGATATGAAAGTGTTCCATATCAAAGATAGTGATTAATCCAGTTCTGTGCAATTGAGGTTGAATTAAAAAAGGAAAAAGGATTAGAATGAGTGGAAAGGAATAGTAGCATAGTACATTTGTCACCAGGACTTTGGAAATTGTACATTTTGCACAGGAGGATAACAGGGTTCAGGCTAAATAGCTATTATGAAGAGACTGCAAACAAAACTAACTGCTCATACAAGACAGAAGGTCTGTCTCCCACTTTCTCTTTCTCATTCACATACTAATCTAGATCATTGCCATTCAGTAAAAATGCAGTGTGAACCACGTATGTAACAATATTAAATTTCTTAGTAGCCATGTTAAAAAAGAAATAAGTGAAATTGGTTTCATAAATATACTTTACTTAATATAATAACAATATTATTCCAGTATATAATCAGGGTGAAATTTATTAATGAAATAGTTTAAATTTTCATCTTAATAAGTCTTCAAAGTCTTATATGTATTTTATCCTTGTAGCACATATCAACTCAGACACTAAATTTTCATCAGAAGTACTTGGTCAGTGTTTAGAGTTCATAAAATATATAATTGAAAAAAGTAGTTCCACATACCCAAGATATTCTTAACATAGTTAAAAGTTTTCCATTAACTGAACCAAATATTGGTACTTAGGTAATTAAAGTTAGCTAATATTAAAGATTCAGCTCCTCAGTCTCACTAGCCACCTTTCAAGTGCTCAGTAACCACACGTGGCTAGTGGCCACCCTAACGATAGAGCAGTTCTGGTTCGTTCATTAGCACGATGTCCTCCCCTAGATGGACCAGCAGCTTTAATATCACCTCGGGACTTTTTAGAAATGCAAATTGTGAATCTGAAATTGGAGACTGGCCCAACACTCAGACTGTGAAGAATCCACCTGCAGTGCAGGAGACCTGGGTTTAATCGCTGGGTTGGGAAGATCCCCTGGAAAAGGGGATTGCTACCCACTCCAGTATTCTTGCCTGGAGAATTCCATGGACAGAGGAGCCTGGCATGCTACGGTCCATGGGGTCACAAAGTGGGGTGTGACTGAACGTCTAACACTTCCAACACTCCGGGCTTAACAAGTCGTGCAGGTAATTGAGATGTATTCTGAAATTTGAAAACCACCGACATACAAGCCATTTAGAGACTAGTGCTTTATACCTTCTTGTTCTCCAAATCACTTGTAGCATTAACTTCATCTACAGAGTAGAAACTAGCTGATTAGGGTCGCTTTTGCACCCTACCTGTAGCAAGGCTGGGAGCTGGGGAGAGAAAATAGAGTGGGCAAGCAATTTCTTTTTTTAAAGGCCTAATTGCACACATCCTTCTGCCCAGATTCCGTTGAGTGGAGAGAGCTGGGTGGCCATGTCTAGCTGAAAGGGAGGCTGGGGATTGTAGACAGGCTGGCTGCTGCTGGGTGATTTGTGGCCGTGGAGTGGTAGAGGGAGGTCTGTTTCTGTAAGAAAGGAGGAGAGAATGGACACTGAAGGAGGCTTGAAGTCTCATCGCAGAGGGGTACAGTTTGATTTATTTTGCATCCTAGGACTTAGTCTAGGTTTTATTATTTCATTGGCATATTGGGTGGGTTCCTTAAGTCAAATAGACGAAATATGGAAGCATACAGTGCCTCGGGAAATATTAAAGGCGCTATGGAACTGAGTGATATAGGTCAGACAGAGAAGGAGAAATAGTGTATGGTATTCCTTATAAATGGAATCTAAAAAGAAATGATTGGAAAAGGAAATGGCGACCCACTCCAGTGTTCTTGCCTGGAGAACCCCATGGACAGAGGAGCCTGGCAGGCCATGGTCCTTAGGGTCGCGGAGAGTTGGACCAAGCACTCATGCACGAAAAGAAATGATACAAACGAACTTACTTACAAAACGGAAAGAGAGTCAAAGACTTAAAGTATGAACTTATGGTTGCCTGACCATATTGCCATATTTAAAATGGATAACCAACAAGGACCTACCATATGTAGCACATGGAACCCTGCTCAGTGTTATGTGGCAGCCTGGATGGGAGGGGAATTTGAAGCAGAATGTATGCATGTATATCTATGGCTGAGTCTCTTTGCGGTTCACTTGAAACTGTCACAACATTGTTTGTTAATCAGCTATGCGCTGTGCTGTGCTTAGTCGCTCAGTCACGTCCTACTCTTCATGACCCCATGGACTGTAGCCCACCAGGCTCCTCTCTCCATGGGGATTCTCTGGCCAAGAATACTGGGGTGGGTTGCCATGCCCTCCTCCAGAGCATCTTCCTGATCTAGGGCTCGAACCCACGTCTTCCACGTTGCAGTCAGATTCTATAATGTCTGAGCCACCAGGGAAGCCCAAGAATACTGGTGTGGGTAGCCTGTCCCTCCTGCAGGGGATCTTCCTGACCCAAGAATCGAACCGGGTCTCCTGCAATGCAGGAGCTGTCAGGGAAGCCCCTAATCAGCTATGCTCCAATACAAATTAAAAAGTTAAAAAAAAAAATAAAGTTGCTCTGAAATATGTGCTCTTGAAAGGTGGCAGGGAGCGTATGAGTCACTAAGATTATCCTTGACCATCCTCCTTTGAAGTGGAAAAGGCTTCGTGTGGCACACTGGTGGAAGGAAAAACTTACCCTTAGGTATGATTGTTCAGAGAATGAATATATAATTGTCCCAATTGCATCCTGTAGAGATAATTGCTATTAACACTTGGGAGTGTCCACTACCTAGACTATAAAGATTTTTAATGGAATTATGCTTTCTCTCTCTTTTGTAATCTGCCTTTCCCGTCTAACTCATAGCATGAGTACATTTTGTACCAGTAATATAGATCTGCATTGTTGAAGACTACATAGCATCCTGTAAGTTAATCATTTCCTGTTGTGGGAATATTTCCATTGCTTGTACCTTCTGTTTTATAATTAGCACCACAGTGAATATCTGTGTGCATTTCCACCTACAACAATTCACCTATCCGTGGTCCTTTCCCCACCTCCTCACCATCTATAACATCCTGTTAAATCTCTCCTGTAAATTGAATAAGCATATTTAGTAAATTTAAACAAATAAGAGGTTAATCTTTGTTCAGATTTACACATCTTTGACATCCGTTTTAGAGTTTCTCAAACTGCTCCCATCGCCTGTGAACTGGACACTGGTGTTCTGGAGTTCACAGCCTTAAACTGGGTAAAACAATAGTTAACTGTTTCTCACTTCACACACAGAATAAAATCACAGCACAGCTTTCCTGTATTTGAAGTTTTTCCTGTATGTTTTTCTTACATGTTTACTGTGTTTTGCTGTTTGCCTATTCTCGAATCTACCCTAAGATAACTTGGTATCACATAAAGATGTATATTACCTTTAGATTTATTTTATCGGTACTTTATGGTGCTTTCGCACGAGTACCTTCACTTTAAAGAGATAAGTTTGGAAACCTCTAATCCAGGAGGCATAGGGCACGGTGACTAAGGGCAGGGGAAGGCTCCAGATTCCAAGGACTTGTATTTGAATCCTAGCTTTCCCCTCCCAGCTGTGTAGCCTCAGTTTCTTCATATGTAAAAATGAGATATAGTATTTATGTTATAAGGTGGTTGTGATGGCTAAATATGAAGATTAGTAGTACCCTTGTCATAGCTCACTAAGCAATTATTAGCTACTATTTTTATTTTCTCATAGAGGAGGAAACTGAGTTACCTAGCTCATTACTCTCAGAGTTTAAATAATGTATTACATTTGCTTTTTGTTTCTATTGTCTTAAATCACATGGGGGCATTGTTCTCTATATCCAGAACGCTGAGTGTCTACTCAGCCCCATGCTTTTTTCTGGATTAACAGCTTCAGACTGGTCTTTCAAAACTCGCCCAGCAACACCCCTCTTTAGAACCTTTCCCTTCGCTGTAATGGAAGCAGGACACGCCCCTATGCCCCAGGTCTTCTTGTTCAGCTGCTGTGAGAAGGTTCACAGTGACAGCACTCCTGATTTTTTTTAACTATCAGATAATTTTTAATTGCAGCTAACATTGGATAACAAATCATTCTATGAGAAAGATTTCCTAAAGACTTGACTAGAAACTGTCATGGTGTACTGCCTGGGATGTATTCATTTTCATAACATTAGGAATTGTAAATTGTTATTTTTCACATTTTATAATTTTTCAAGCAACCTAAAGCAGCTGATTCAAGAAACCTGTTTAATAGTCCGAGTGTAAAAATAACAAGACTGACTTCTTCAGTCTTTAAGTTTGGAATCAGGGTCTTCCCTTTAAGAAAAAAATTGAGAAAATACTCAAAAGAAATCCTTGAATTAGCTTCAGAAGTGAAATACACCATAGAAGTGAAATTTAGAAATCAAATAACAACCACTTCCATTGAATTTCTAGTTCTCGTAAAATGGCCTTGCTCTCTGAAAGATTATAGCCATTTCCACATGGCACTAGTGGTAAAGAACCTGCCTGCCAATGCAAGAGATTAAGAGACATGGGTTCGATCCCTAAGTTGGGAAGATCCTTTGGAGGGGGACATGGCAACCTCTCCAGTATTCTTGCCTGCAGAATCCTTGTGGACAGAGGAGCCTGAGGGACTGTGGTCCATAGCGTCACAAAGTCGGATACAACTGAAGTGACTTCACACACACACGTGAAAATAATAAGACATACTTCTTTTGGAATTAGGGCTTCCGCTTTAAGAAAAATAAAGAGAAAATACTCAGAAGGAATGCTTGAATCGAGGCTTCCTGTAAAACGGCCTTGCTCTCTGAAAGTTTGTAGCCGTTCCCATCTGTTTTGCTTGGCCTTATTCTACCATGGCTGCTTCCTCTGAATTGGTCAAGGCTTCTCAGTGGGGTGTGAGTTTCAGCGTTAATCCATCTACAGTAACTGGAATTACTGTGGACATTATTGTATACTCTAGTTGGTTGTTAGAATGTTTGGTGTCAAATTACAAACTTGATCAGAAGCCCAAGCTCCTAATTTCTCTGGCATTTTCAGAGCAGACCTGGGGTATCCCTGTTCTGGGAATGTAAGGTGGTGATGCTGTGGCGGGGGCAGTGGCAGTTGAGTGTTCAGTAGTTGTAGCATGAGTTCTAACATCATAGGAGCTCTGGTCATGGACGAGCTATTAAATCTCTCTCTTTACCCATCTTCCATAACAGTACCCACCTCATGGGTTGTATATATTAAGAAAGATGATCTACTTATGATGAGATTATTAGCACAGTATCTGGTACATAGTAATTCCCTTATGATTGCTATTAATTAAGTAGTAGTATTATTCACAATAATTGAGATACTGAAAATACTCTTGCTGGCACACTATTTAATATATTGAGACAGTTCCTTAGTGCCAGCCAGTCTTCTTCTTTTCCCTATAACTCTATTAAGCTTTTGAACAATCTAGTTATAAAGCCTTAAAAACTAATATTTGTTCAGTATTACATTAATAGGAGAAAATGGAAATATTTTCCTGACAGTTCTTAATGTGAACTACTGCATATGTTTGAAGTCATATAATTTATTCAGTTTCTATGGTGTATGTCGTAATATGACTTCAGAAAGTGAAATGGTAATAATAATGACAACAGCAATAAACATCTGAATTAATATGAAGAGAATGCCTATGCCATTCAGGTTAACATTGTTGAAGATTTCATAAGTTGTGAGTTGTCAAGCTTTGCTGGTTGATAACACTTTAAAATAAATACTATTTCAGGTTGTAGTATAACTCACCAGCTTATTATCAGTATGATAGCTAGACAGACAGGTAGTCATTTAAAAAGATTTTTTTGTTTTGAGATAATTATAGATTTACAGGAAGTTGCCTAAAAATGTACAGGGAGGTCCTGTGTATCTGTCTCTTAGGGACGATCTTACATCACTATAGTATAAAACAAAACCAGGAAATGACATTGATGGCAATCCACAGAGTTTATTCATATATGCAAATATCAATAATTTTCCAGTCTATAACTTGTCTTTCCATTCTCTTCAAGGGGTCTGTAGAAGGAAATGGCAACCCACTCTAGTATTCTTGCCTGGGAAATCCCAAGGACAGAGGAGCCTGGCAGGCTACAGTCCATGGGGTCACAAAGAGTTGGACACGACTTAGTAACTAAACAAGGAGTCTGTTACAGAGCAAACATTTTTAATTTTAGTAATGTTCAATTTATCAGCTTTTCCTTTTTATAATATAGGGTTAAGTTTCTCAAAAGGTGGTCTGCACATCACCTGCTTTGGAATCATCTGAAGTACTTGTCACAAAGCCCATTTGCTTGGGCCCCACCCCAAATACTCTGAATCAGATTCTCAGGAATGGAGTCTGGTAGTCCCTTTAATTTAAGAAGCTCCTTAAACCTGAGAGCCACTGATTCAGAGTTCGGCCTTGGGTTTTTTCCTTTTTGCTCTAACTTGTCTATGGGCTGTCCATTCACTCCTACCTCTTATATTATCAGATGTGTGGAGAACTTCTGCACAGCCTCTCTAATGAGCTCCAGGATTGCTGCCTTGCTGGATACTCTCTGCTACTGTACACAGAAAGTCTTTAATAAATAGAGTATTGGATAGATGGGCCGCTGTGAGTAAGATGTAGTAGAATAAAAACCATCCTAGGAAATGGCAATCTACTCAGGTATTCTCGCCTGGAAAATTCCAGGGACAGAGGAGCCCGGTAGGCTACAGTTCATGAGGTCATAAAGAGTCAGACATGACTGAGCACATTATAATTTTATAATTATTATTTACAGATTGTCTGTCAAAAAGCCTAGGCACTGGTCTTGGTGTTTGAAATTACTTAATTACATAATATTTGGGGGGGGAAGTTCAGTTATAGAGATCTATAAATGGATATTTTATGTATATATATACACACACACACATATGTACATAGTCTTGGGGTTATTTGCCTAACAGAAGCAAAAGATATAAAGAAGTGGCAAGAATACATGGAAGAGCTAAACAAAAAATATCTTAATGACCCAGATAACCACGATGGTGTGATCATTCACCTAGAGCCAGACATCCTGGAATGTGAAGTCAAGGGGGGCTTAGAAAGCATCATTATGAACAAAGCTAATGGAGGTGATAGAATTCCAGTTGAGCGCTAGTGGAGGTGATGGACTGCAGTTGAGCTATTTCAAATCCTAAAAGATGATGCTGCGAAAGTGCTACACTCAATATGTCAGCAAATTTGGAAAACTCAGCTGTGGCCACAGGACTGGAAAAGATCAGTTTTCATTCCAATCCCAAAAAAAGACAATGCCAAAGAATGCTCAAACTAGTGCACAGTTGTACTCATCTCACATGCTAGCAAAGTAATGCTGAAAATTCTCCAAGCCAGGCTTCAACAGTACGTGAACCATGAACTTCCAGATGTTCAAGCTGGTTTTAGAAAAGTCAGAGGAACCAGAGATCAAATTGCCAACATCCGTTGAATCATCAAAAAAAGCAAGAGAGTTCCAGAAAAACATCTATTTCTGCTTTATTGATTACTCCAAAGCCTTTGACTGTATGGATCACATCAAACTGGAAAATTCTGAAAGAGATGGGAATACTAGACCACCTGACCTGCCTCCTGAGAAATCTCTATGCAGGTCAAGAAGCAATAGGTAGAACCAGACATGGAACAACAGGTTCCACATTGGGAAAGGAGTACATCAAGGCTGTATATTTTCACCTTGCTTATTTAACTTATATGCAGAATACATCATTTGAAATGCCAGGCTGTATAAAGCACAAGCTATAATAAAAATCGTCAGGAAAAATAGCAATAACCTGAGGTTATTGAGATATGCAAATGACACCACCATTATGGCAAAAAGCAAAGAACTAAAGAGCCTCTAGATGAAAGTGAAAGAGGAGAATGAAAAAGCTGGCTTAAAACTCAACATTCAAAAAATGAAGATCATGGCATTCAGTCCCATCACTTTATTGCAAATGGATGGGGAAACAGTGGAAACAGCGACAGATTTTATTTTCTTGGGCTTCAGAATCACTGCTGATGGTGACTGCAGCCGTGAAATTAAAAGACGCTCGCTCCTTGGAAGAAAAGCTATGACCAACCTAGATAGCATATTGAAAAGCAGAGACATTACTTTGCCAACAAAGGTCTGTATAATCAAGCTACGATTTTTCTAGTAGTCATGTATGGATGTGAGAATTGGACTATAAAGAAATCTGAGCTCTGAAGAATTTGATGCTTTTGAACTGTGGTGTTGGAGAAGACTCTTGAGAGTCCTTTGGACTTCAAGGAGATCCAACCAGTCAATCGTAAAGGAAATCAGTCCTGACTATTTATTGGAAGGACTAATGCTAAAACTGAAGCTCCAATGCAAAGAGCCGACTCATTAGAAAAGACCCTGATGCTGGGAAGGGTTGAAGTGGGAGGAGAAGGGGATGCCAGGAGATGAGATGATTGGATAGCATCACTGAGTTGATAAACATGAGTTTGAGCAAGCTCTGGGAGTTGGTGATGGACAGGGAATCAGGCGTGCTGCTGTCTGTGGGGCCTCAAAGAGTTGGACACAACTGAGCAACTGAACTGAACTGATTTGTACCTCCTCTTCCATTCATTGGAGCAGATAATTTGATGCACATTTTATTTGGAGAAAAATTTATATCACTTGATATCTGTATTCCTGAGGCTTAACAGCATAATATTTAGATGTTTGGTTGCTGTTTTTAAAAATTTAAACTGGTTCAGTTCAGTCGCTCAGTCGTGTCCGACTCTGCAACCGCATGAATTGCAGCACGCCAGGCCTCCCTGTCCATCACCAACTCCCGGAGTTCACCCAAACTCACGTCCATCGAGTCGGTGATGCCATCCAGCCATCTCATCCTTGGTCGTCCCCTTCTCATCCTGCCCCCGATCCCTCCCAGCATCAGAGTCTTTTCCAATGAGTTAACTCTTCGCGTGAGGTGGCCAAAGTATTGAAGTTTCAGCTTTAGTATCAGTCCTTCCAAAGAACACCCAGGACTGATCTCCTTTAGGATGGACTGGTGGGATCTCCTTGCAGTCCAAGGGACTCTCAAGAGTTTTCTCCAACACCACAGTTCAAAAGCATCAATTCTTCGGCGCTCAGCTTTCTTCACAGGCCAATTCTCACATCCATACATGACCACTGGAAAAACCATAGCCTTGACTAGATGGACCTTTGTTGGCAAAGTAATGTCTCTGCTTTTGAATATGCTACCTAGGTTGGTCATAACTTTTCTTCCAAGGAGTAAGCGTCTTTTAATTTCATGGCTGCAAGCACCATCTGCAGTGATTTTGGAGCCCCCCAAAATAAAGTCTGCCACTGTTTCCACTGTTTCCCCATCTATTTGCCATAAAGTGATGGGACTAGATGCCATGATCTTCATTATCTGAATGTTGAGCTTTAAGCCAACTTTTTCACTCTCCTCTTTCAGTTTCATCAAGAGGCTTTCTAGTTCCTCTTCACTTTCTGCCATAAGGGTGGTGTCATCTGCATATGTGAGGTTATTGATATTTCTTCTGGCATCTTGATTCCAGCTTGTGCTTCTTCCAGCCCAGCGTTTCTCATGATGTACTCTGCACAGAAGTTAAATAAGCAGGGTGACAATATACAGTCTTGATGTACTCCTTTTCCTATTTGGAACCAGTCTGTTGTTCCATGTCCAGTTCTAACTGTTGCTTCCTGACCTGCATATAGATTTCTCAAGAGACTACTTTATTTTTTTAAATGAAATTCTCATTGTGTGTTTTCTTCTGAATTATTTGCTCACGTTTCTAGCTGCTGCAGTCCCTTAAAAATTAAATTGTTCCTTTAAGATTCTAGGATATTCTGGAACAGGTCTCATGCTAAAAGACAGCAGCCAAAATGATGAAGCTGTTTCTTGTATCTTCATCTTGGAAGAAAATGATAAATGTAGGGAACAGTGCTTAATGATGTTTGTATCTTCAGACAGAGTCCAGAAGGCAAGAAATTAAAGCCAATGTTGCCTTGATTATGGAGCTGGATCCAGTCATCACCATGTTAGAGAGTAGCGATAGCTGTGGGTCATGATGTACATCCTGTCATAAGGAATATTATGTGCTGTTCTATCATGATACCATCTTCCTGCATGTGCAGCTCTCAGGGGAGTTTGATGTCAGAGAGGTTTGAGTTCCATGTGGGCCAGATAACCCTGGTGACTAACTTCAGATGGCCATGTCACTAATGTGCGCTGTGGGATACACAAGGAGATCAAGTGATAGTGTGATTGGTGAACCTTAGCAGAGATAATTCTGATCAGTAAGTGATCTCTGAAGACTGATGCTGGTAGGAATATATTAAGGATGGTGCAATGAAGAATTGATGCTTTTGAACTGTGGTGTTGGAGAAGACTCTTGAGAGTCCCTTGGACTGCAAGGAGATCCAACGGTCCATTCTAAAGATCAGTCCTGGGTGTTCTTTGGAAGGACTGATGCTAAAGCTGAAACTCTAATACTTTGGCCACCTGATGCAAAGAGTTGACTCATTAGAAAAGACCCTGATGCTGGGAGAGACTGGGGGCAGGAGGAGAAGGGGACGACCAAGGATGAGATGGCTGGATGGCATCACTGATTCGATGGACGTGAGTTTGGGTGAACTCCGGGAGTTGGTGATGGACAGGGAAGCCTGGTGTGCTGCAGTTCTTGGGGCCGCAGAGTCAGACACGACTGAGCGACTGAACTGAGCTGAGCTGAATGTAGGATGCAGTCCTTCCTGCCCCTACTGGATGTCAGAATTAGTCTGCAGCCATGGCTTGGTCTTGGACCTCATCAGAATTTGAAACAATTTATCCACCAACATGTGAGACCCCAAAGAGTTACTATCTTTGACCTTGGCTTCCTACCACTCTTTCTCCCTTCATTCTTCCTCCTACCCAACTGGGTGTCTGTCCGTCCCGTGGCAACCAGCCTCCTTTCTGTCTTCTTTTGGCATCATTACCATAGCTTGGATATCATGTAAGCCAACTCAGCAGGGCTGCCTAGTTTTCTTACCTCTGGTCCTTCAGTGATCCATCTGGCCAGTCCTGACCTTGAGAAATCTCTGTCATTCTGCTTTTCTTTTCATTTCCATTATCATTAAATTTCCCTTGTAGCCTGCTCACAACTCCTTATCTCCATTTTCACTATTCAGTGGGTCATGAATCCGGCTTCTAATACCACCCGTTACTAAAAATACTCTTAGAGGACCAAACTTCTCTTCTGGCAGTCAAATCCAGTGAATGGCCTTTGCTCAGTTCCTTAGTTTTTTGCAGCTTTTGACACTGTTGCTGCTAAGTCACTTCAGTCATGTCCAACTCTGTGCGACCCCATAGACGGCAGCCCACCAGGCTCCCCTGTCCCTGGGATTCTCCAGGCAAGAACACTGGAGTGGGTTGCCATTTCCTTCTCCAATGCATGAAAGTGAAAAGTGAAAGGGAAGTTGCTCAGTTGTGTCCGACTCTTCGCGACCCCATGGACTGCAGCCTACCAGGCTCCTTCATCCATGGGATTTTCCAGGCAAGAGTACTGGAGTGGGGTGCCATTGCCTTCTCCATTTGACACTGTAGCCTCATCTTTAATTGTATCCATCTCATTTGAAAAGACCCTGATGCTGGGAGGGATTGGGGGCCTGAAGAGAAGGGGATGACAGAGGATGAGATGGTTGGGTGGTATCACCGACTCAATGGACATGGGTTTGGGTGAACTCTGGGAGTTGATGATGGACAGGGAGGCCTGGCGTGCTGCGGTTCATGGGATCTCAATGAGTTGGACACGACTGCGTGACTGAACTGAACTGAACTGAACTGTGTATTCTTTTGGGTCTACTCCTATCTCCCTGTTTCCTTTCGCTCTCCTTTCTCCGGTACTTTCTGAATTCGGGGACTGTCGTCCATGTAATCCTCAGCTGTGTTCCTTTTCACAATTCTTACCCCTTCTCATGTCTCTTCTAGTCACTGCTGTGTGGATGAGTTCTAAATATAGATTCCGTCTCAGCTGAACTCTAGGATTATGTGTCCTTTTGCCTTTTGGCGATCTCTGCTTGATCTTCTACATGACACATGAAACACAGTATGTTTTAAAACAAACTATATGTATATTTGAAAACAAACTCCTGGGACTTCCCTGGCAGTCCAGTGGTTAGGACACTGCACTTCAGCTGGAGAGGGCATGGTTGAGGAACTAAAATCCTGCATGCCACATGGTGTGACCAAAAATAGGAAAAAAATATGTAAGTAAAACTTCTTCCCCCTCCTTCTTTCACTGATTCCTGTTAATAGGCCCACAGTCCTTTATTTCGATGGTTCCCAAATGTTTTTGGTTGCACACTGCAACAGTAAAACGTTTTGTGCATGTTATATCTAAAATATGATATTTGTTAATAAATATGTGTATGATAATATTCTTGTAAAACTTAGGAAATAGAAATTTTACAGATTATGGAAGATGAAATTAATATTTAAAATTTTTTGTTCTCTCTAAAATATTACTAATAATTTAATATGCTTTATTTTTAAAAATCCAGATTTAATACCTTATTATATAAAAACTTGAGTACTATTTATTTTGATTGTTGATTTTAGTGTTTTAGTTGAAAAAGATATCCTACAAATACATGTGAATTCAAATAGAAGTATATTTTAAGCTATACTTGTGCTTAGTCACTCAGTCATGTCCAACTCTTTGTGACCCCACAAACAGTAGCCCACCAGGCTCCTCTGTCCATGGGATTCTTCAGGCAAGAATGCTAGAGTGAGTTGCCATTTCCTTCTCCTATATTTATGAACTCATAATTTCTTGAGTAGAATCATGGTTGTCGGGGACTGGAGAGGAGGGCACGGGAATTATTATTTAGAAGAGTACAGAGTTTCAGTTTTGCAGCATAAAAAGAGCCTGGAGGTGGATGGTTGCACAACAGTATAAACGTCCTGAATGCCCCTGCAGTGTACACTTAAAAAGGTAAATTTTATGTGTATTTTACCACAACTAAAAACAATAATTTGCCATAAAAAGGAGTCAGTTCTAAAGAGGTGGATGAACCTAGAACCTATTATACACAGTGGAGTGAGTCAGAACGATCAATACTGTATTCTAACACATATATACGGAATCTAGAAAAACAGAACTGAAAAATTTACTTACAGGCCAACAGTGGGGAAACAGACATAGTGAACAGACTTATGGAGATGGGGAGAGGGTCGGAGAGGGCGAGATGTATGGAAAGAGTTAACATGGAAACTTACATTACTAAATGTAATGTAACTTGCTGTGTGGCTCAGGAAACTCAAACAGGGGCTCTGTATCAACCTAGAGGGATGGGGTGGGGAGGGAGATGGGAGGGAGTTTCAAAAGGGAGGGGATATATATATATACCTGTGGCTGATTCATGTTGAGGTTTGACAGAAAACAGCAAAATTCTATAAAGCAATTATCCTTCAATAAAAAATACATTAATATTTTTAAAAAAGTACTTAACTGAGAACCAGTCATATAATAAGCACATAATAAAAGTTAATGCTAATAATTGCTATTGTTATTTCTGTACCACTATCCTTGATAATCGTTTCTACAGGCCCATTGATATGTCTCAAACAGTGTCCTAATTTTGATTCAGTAATTGATCACCCTACCCATTGGTTCAATAATTGATCACATAGTTCCTTATACATACTAGGCACTTAAGAAACAATTATTGAATAAATGATGTGACAGCAATGGATTACAGTTGCTTCTTGCTTTTTTCTTTTTACTTTAGGGACCTAGTTCTATGACCGTGGTATGGCTTGTGATTAAATATTTAATCCATTTGATTTGATACTTTAAATGTATTAGTGACATTCTGCATGGATACATACTCATGGCAGAAGTTTATATTTAAGGCAGTTAAGCGCATAAAGCACAGATAGGCTTTTTACTCCAGAAATTATGTTACTTCAGACTGTGTATTGGTCATTTTAAGTTTTGTGCCTTTAAAAAACATGTTTGATAAAATTGTGCCAAATTAACATGATTGCCTTGGATAAGAGTGGCTTTCAGATGATTTTAAAATATGAAAGAGTGATTGAGAAGCTATCTTTTAAAGTAGCTTAGAAATGGAAAATGTGCGTTCCCTACAAGAAAAGGGAACGCTTAAGTCTTAATCTTTCACAGCTAAGACTGCGTGTTTTTCTTGCCTGCCTAACAGCATTTGACTCTTCTAATCTCATTTGACAAAGTACCTGCCTGTTCTTTCTGCCTTCACTGACTACCAGAACCTTTCTGAGCAGCTGTCTAGCTCAGCAGCCGCGTTCCAGTAAAATGTAATCTCACTTCCCACATCACTCCTGGCTTCACTGTCTGCTCTCCTCTCTCCTCCCTTTCGCCAGGAATCAGCGGATGTGGATGACGTCATTTTTTCCTTCGGCCGTCTGGCTGGTGTTTAATGTCGCCCTGCCCAAAGTCAAGAGTGACGAGCCTGCTTCTTCAGCAGTTTTTGCTCGTATTTCAATCGGTGGAAGTTTTGAATGAACAAAACATTTGAATCATGGAAATTTAGTTAAAAGCAAACAAAAATCAACCCAGGGGTCAGATATGAATGAATTAGAAGGTCCGGTAACCTGAGACCGTAAACCAGTGGCTGATGGAAACAGTGATTGGTACCATCTTGTGGGGTTTTTCAAAATGCTACTAGTTGGCCACAGTGGGAGTAGGATGTTAATGCCATACGTTTTTATCAAAGAGATGTTACATGAGCTCACTTAACCATCTAAGCCCTGTCTTAAACATTAAAAAAAGAAACTATCATTTTAAGTTTTTTCTATACTACAGCTGAGAAACAATATATATGGACAAATAAAGCCTTCAAAAATGTACTTGCATTTTCAGATATAAAATTTATTTATAAATAAATAAAATAACAAATAATATTATATATTTCATACATTTTATTACTATATAAATATACATATGGGGCTTCCCAGGTGGTACTAGTACTAAAGAACCTGCCTCCCACTGCAGGTAGACATGAGACCCTGGTTCACTCCCTGGGTCGGGAAGATCCCTTGGAGAAGGATATGGCAGCCCACTCCAGTATTCTTGCCTGGAGAATCCCATGGACAGAGGAGCCTGGTGGGCTTTGGTCCATGGGGTCGCAAGGAGTCGAACATGACTGAAGTGACTTAGCACATCCTTGCACATGCTATATAAGTATATAATTTATAAGCTATATAAAATTGATAACATAAAAGTTCATAAAATCTACAACCCCATGTAGCTGGTATATTTCAAAGACTTCTTTGCTTTCTCAGGATATAAATTGCTCTACTCGAAAATGAGCACTGTTCACAGTTCTTAGAGAGGACCTATGTACCTGTCTCTTTGGTTTGCTCCTTGGCAGGGAATGGACTGTGTCTGGAAGTGAGTGTGTGTGAGAGGGGTGTGTGTGTGGTGTGTGTGTGTGTGTGTGTGTGTGTGTGTTAGTCGCTCAATCATATCTGACTCTTGCAACCCCATGCACTGTAGCCCACCAGGCTCCTTTATCCATGGGATTCTCCAGGCAAGAATACTGGAATGGGTTGCCATTTCCTTCTCCAGGAAGTGAGTGACAGGGTGGGAACGACTCCTTCAAAGGAGGCTGGACAACATTTACCGGATGTAGCTACTAACCTAGATTGTAAGAATGAAATGCCACATGTGTTACACTTCTGTTTCATATTATCCCAGCATTCACTTAACATTTCTACAGGGAGATACCACAGATATCTTTAACTTTTTAACATTTTGGTCAAAACCAACCTTACTCACCGGCTAAGCCTGTGCCTCTGACCTTGTATGAGATAGCTCCCCATTCAGTGAGTTGCTCCAGTCGGACACCAGGGATCTTGTTTGATGCCTCACTCGCTCACTGCTGTCCTGCACCCTTATTGAGCAATTCTATCCATCCATCTCCGAAATATATCCCAAGCTCATCTTCTTCTCCCATTTCCATTGCCATAGCTTTCCCATTTCTTATCCTTCTCCATCCATTCTCTTAAAAATACAAGTCCCATTCTGTCTGCACCCTGTTTGAAGCCTTTCACTGCCTTCTGTTGCACTAGGAAATGAAAACAACAAAGCAAAATGCAAATCCTTTATTTGGCTCTGACTGTTTGGTTCCTACCTACAAGCGTCCCTTCATTTCACTCCTTCCTGTCCTGGCATACTCTGCTCAAACTCCACTGGTCTCTTTTCAGGTCTGTAGTATGCCCAGCTCTTTCTTGCCTCAGAACCTTTGCACATGCTGATCCTTTTAGCTAGAGTTTCCCCTCGCACTTTGGCCTTCAGGTTTTAGCTTAAATTGCTAATTGCTCCAAGAAGCCTTCTTCTCCTCTTGAGTTGAATTCAGTCCCTGTTATTTATTTCTCATAGTACCATATCTTTTCCTTCTAGTATTTAATGTTTATAAACACAAGCTGGAATCAAGGTTGCCGGGAGAAGTATCAGTAACCCCAGATATGCAGATGACACCACCCTGATGGCAGAAAGTGAAGAGGAACTAAAAAGCCTCTTGATGAAAGTAAAAAAGGAGAGTGAAAAAGTTGGCTTAAAGCTTGACATTCAGAAAACTAAGATCATGGCATCTGGTCCCATCACTTCATGGGAAATGGATGGGGAAACAGTGGAAACAGTATCAGACTTTATTTTTGGGGGGCTCTAAAATCACTGCAGATGATGATTGCAGCCATGAAATTGAAAGACACTTTACTCCTTGGAAGGAAAGTTAGGACCAACCTAGATAGCATATTGAAAAGCAGAGACATTACTTTGCCAACAAAGGTCCTTCTAGTCAAGGCTATGATTTTTCCAGTAGTCACGTATGGGTGTGAGAGTTGGACTGTGAAGAAAGCTGAGCGCCGAAGAATTGATACTTTTGAACTGTGGTGTTGGAGAAAACTCTTGAGAGTCCCCTGGACTGCAAGGAGATCCAACAGTCCATTCTAAAAGAGATCAGCCCTGGGATTTCTTTGGAAGGAATGATGCTAAAGCTGAGAATCCAGTACTTTGGCCACCTCATGCGAAGAGTTGACTCATTGGAAAAGACTCTGATGCTGGGAGGGATTGGGGGCAGGAGGAGAAGGGGAAGACAGAGGATGAGATTGCTGGATGGCATCACTGACTCAATGGACATGAGTCTGAGTGAACTCCGGGAATTAGTGATGGACAGGGAGGCCTGGCTTGCTGCGATTCCTGGGGTTGCAAAGAGGCGGACACGACTGAGCAACTGAACTGAACTGAATCCTATGCTTAGCTGTTTAATTTTTTAATCTCTCTCTCTCGTCAGACCATAAGTCCATGAGAACAAGGGCAGATCTGTTTGGTGTATCACCATATCCCCAATCCCCAACACTGTCTGGCATGTAATAATAGAGGCTTAATATATTGCATAAGTGACCAAGTGAATGTCTTCAATAAAAAGAGGATAATAATAACCTCACATTGCTAACACTTCCCCCTTAGGGTTAGAGGTAGAAAGTTGATGGCTGTCTTGAATTGAAGGCATTTGATAGCTGCTGCTACTGCTCTGTGTGCTCTTAGAGTTTCACGTGATTCTGAATATCCTGGTATTTCTATTCAAAGAGAGACTACCACTTATGCTTATTTCATGGTTCCTGACACTTGGTTAACAATTTAATTTTAAATCACTACTGAGATTTGCCTCAAATGGAAAAAATAATTTTATCTAGGTTGTTTAAAATGTATGAGCCTTACTGTACTGCGTAGAACAGCAAAAATAATTTGCTGCTTTGGTTGTGAAATAAAAACTTATTTCTCTGCATGTGTTATTTCTTCCCCCTACCTAGCGTAAGTAACAGATCCAGTATTATCTCCATAATAAGATTTTGATTGCATGGTAGGTAAGGCTCTAGCCTAAGCCATATTAAAACGTACTTTTCCAGAGTATGCTTCGTTTCAGGGCTAAAGGGGATGCAAATGTGAAGTGACATGATGGATTTGACTGCAGCAACTTCTTACTTGGTGATTTGGCAGAACTAGAGCGTGTCTTCTACTCCCTGTGGGTTTCTGCCACTTGACGGGCTGTGTGGGGGAGTGCCTGTCTCCTTGATCAGCTGGGAGGTAGTGGTTGAATTTTCTCTAGATGTCTTTTCTAGATCCATTGGCTGAGTATGCTTGGAATACGATTGCTTACTGTTTTCTTCTTAATTAAAAAAAAAAATCGTTGTAACATATGGAAGGCTTTTGATAATTGCACTTCTGCTAATTTGAAAATGCTGTTACAGAGCATTTTCTGTTGTTTGCTAGGAGACTTACTAAAAGCTCAGGCTGGGAACTGAGTTTAGGGATGGTGGTGTCCCTGTGTAACCCTGTGGGACGTGGAAAACAATGCAGTCTCACACTGTCATGAGGAGCAGGCTGGTGTTAGTCCAAGTCAGTGCATGGTGACCTGGGTACAAAATACTCTGTTAAACCCTGTGTGGAGTGCATGGAGGTTGAACTAATCCTCCTTTAGTGAGAAACAAGTATACATGGAATAGTAAGAGCCAAGGATTTATCCATGGGGCCGTTCTGTCTTTTAAGGTGCATCTGCCTACATGCTGTGTTTCGGGGCCTCGAAGCGATCGTATGAAGTAGGTGGGAGTGTGTGTGACTCTAGGGCTCTGCCTAATTTACTGATGGCAAAACTGAGCTTCAGATGATTTACGACATGTTCGTGGGTATATGGGTGGTAAGTGGCAGAACCAGCACACAAAGCAGTATCTTAGACTCTAAGCTCCCAGCCTAAAATTCCATAGAAGAGGCCTGTAGGAGTTCAAAGAAGGCGAACATGTTCATGTGCCCGGGCGCCCTGCACAGACCCCGTCCTCCTTGCTCTCGCAGGTTTGGAAGAGACCTCGAAGCCTCCATCTAGACCCTGACCCCTTCCTCTCTTGCTTTACCAGTCTGTCCTCTTTTGGTGTTTCTGTAGTTCTGACTAGAAGGGGATGACAGGATGAGATGGTTGCATGGCATCACGGACTCAGTGGACATGAGTTTAGGCAAGCTCCGGGAGATGGGGAAGGACAGGGAAGACTGGCGTGCTGCAGTCCATGGGGTCGCCAAGAGTCAGACACGACCGAGCGGCTGAACAACAGCAATAGTTCTGCCCTTACCACTGGTTCTCACCTATCTTTCCTCTCCAAGTTTTTCTCTTGATCCAGCTTCCCCTTCCTGTCACCGTCCTCTGCCTCCCTTCTTCCCCCAGCTGCGAGAGCATGACCTAAATCTCCTGTGTGAATGCCATTCACCCCTCAGCCTGGAAGTTCCTTATCAGTAAGCTCTCCAGCGGCGTCTGCGTTCTCGTCGCGGCTCTTCCTCTCTTGGTCTCCATGGAGACTGCCTCAGTGGGCCAGCCGCCGTTTTCTGAGTGTCTCCTCCTGCGGTCTGGACTCAGGGCGCCTGCTGGGGCTCTGGCTTCCAGTGCACTACCTCTCCTCTACCCCTTAAGTATTGACCCTGAAGGTCTGTTGTCCTCTGAGGCATAGGAACCGAGTTATCCACGGCCATCTCTTCACGTCCAGCGGCTGCCCCTATCAACCAAAAGATGACCATCGCCAGCATCTCCAGTTCCTGTGCTCTCCTGAGGTTCCGATCTCTGCATATCATACCACACGATGCCCAGAATGGAGCAGAAACTCTTTCCATCTATTACGGAATCATTCCCCAGTTTCCCCAGAAATAGCAGCCTTGGTGGCATCTTTATATGGGGTTATCGGGAAACCTTAATACTCTTTTCGTAGAATTATTTATTATGGCCTCCTAATTAGCCTCCCTTTCAGTCTTGCCCGCTCCAGAGAGTCTTCCATTCTGCTTCTAGAGTTACTGTCCTCTCAATGTGGTCTGATTATATCACTCTCCTGATGAAAGGTCCCTGACTCCTATTTGTCTTCCCTACAGGGCAGGAGCCAGTTCCATTCACAGTGACTAGCAACTGGGCCTTGAATGCAGTAGACACTCAAAAATATTTGTTGAGTGAATAACTTTGGTTCCAGTCTTGTCTGTCAATTTTCTCTCTCTGTAATTTGTCCCTCTGCTGCTGTGTATCCGACTTCTCACCATTTCCCAAACGTCCCCACTTCTTGACTATTTCCTGCTTTTGTTGGCTTTATTCTTCTGTCCCACTTACTAAATTTCAACTCAAACCTGTTTTCTCTTGGGTATCTTGTAAGTTATTTTTCTGTTCTGAAGAAAGCATCCTTTGTCTTTTTCTTTTATTGACTTTGTTGATTTCAACCAACTCTCGTTGCATCTCTTCCTTTTTTGTTCTTTGCCTACTTCTGTTGTTAATTTTTGTGTTTCTGATTCTAAGTGTTTTTAACTCCCCAAATGCTTGTGTGAGCATATTTAATTCAGTTTGGAATGGTGTGTTACGGTTGTCTTCTGTTTCATGATCTTTGGTGGAGAGAATTTTCAGCAGCTGTTTGATTCTGTGCTGATAGTTTTCTGTTCCTGGGCATTTCATGAATGTTTCCTGGTTCAGGAGCGCTCATTTCTGTCAGAGGTGCAGTTTCTGTAAGGGATGACGGTGGTGCTGGTGGATGGAGAGGATCTGGGGTGTGCAGTATCCTCAATTTCTCCTCCTAAGATCCTTCACCATCCTGGCACCACTGCTTCCTTTACTTCTTTCTCTTCCAGAAGCACTAATTTTCTGGGTCCTGGGTCTCTCTCACCTTTAAGCCCTTTCTTGCCATGTAGCAGGTGCTGAGAACTACCAGGTCGCAGGCCTGAGTGTGGTGTGTGGGCTGTTAGTGCAGGACTATCGTTCCCGTTCTGGGAGTGATTCTGCTTGAACTTCATCTCCGTGTCCCTTTTCTCCTGTTCACAGGGCTTCCCTGCTCTTCACACGCCCTGGCTTGTAGCAGCAGCAGGAGCTGAGCTGGAAGTCGGTGTTTATTTCTCCACTCACAGGTAGTGTGAAGCTTGTGGTAGTCCCTCTTCCTAATAATGCTGAATGGTTTGGGTCTCATGATAATATTTGCCCTTTTATTGATTCTGTGGTCTTTCGAGAAGGATGTTAGCGTGGTTTGGATCATGCAGCTGTTATTGTCCTCCAAACCTGAAGGTTCCTGCTAGGAAAGTTTTATTCTCCCCACTTGTAGATGAGAAAACTAAGAAAAGCGAAATTACTTAGCCGAGGTTGCTCAGATACCATGTACTGGAGGAAAAGGAGACCTGGCTCTTTTGCTTCTATCAGAAAGCATTTAATCCCCTGTTGCGAAGCCTATTTATGTAATTTTTCTTGACAAATTTTGAGTGCTATAGGGAAGTGAAGGTCCTCTAAAAATGTTTAACGTTTCTTTAAAAGAAATTTCAGATCTGGTTGTGGGTGTGATGGTATGTAAATATGTACAAACTGGAAGTTTGTGTGACTTTCTCTTTTTACACTGAAACGAATCTTTTTCTGTGATTTTCTCTCAGTGTGTGTTGTTAAAGATCAACAAAGAATATAGTCCAATTCATGACCCTGATGTCAGTTGTTTTACAGTTGGAAAAGAACAGCCCCTGGTGGAGAACATGGTTCTATTTCATGATAGAAGGCTCAGGAAATACTGCTGTCTGTCCCTGCAGCAGTGTCTGATTCCTTTTACTGCAAGGAGGAGAATGGAGATGTTTGTGTCAAGTCTTCAGTTTCAGTTCTCCTGAGCTTTGGTTTGGGGATTTGAGGACAAAGAGTGTCAGGTATTTTTAAGGAAGAGTAAAAATTATCTGGCTTGTTTCATTTTCTTCCTATACAAGGAGCATCTACTCATGCTATATCTGAAAAATAAAAAAGTACAAAGAAAGAAAAAGAATCACCTAAAATCTTATTCTCCAGAATTAACTTTAATTTTCTGGTATTGTATGCCCTGCTGGGTTTTTTTTTTTTCTATTATATATCTTTTTAAAAAATGAAACACTCAGTATTTAAAACAAAACATTGTGCATGCTAGTTTGTAGCCTACTTTTTTGAGGTACCAATAAAATATGAATATTTTCCCAATAAATCATCTATGACCTGATGTTTACTTAGCTGTACATTTATTTTCTTACATAGATGAACCACACTTTACCTGATCAGTCTGCTATTGTTGATTTAGGTTGTTTTAGGTCATTTTTGCTCTTTATAGTATTATAGTGAATGTTCTTGCAAATATATCTTTGTATATATTTCTGGTATATAAGGAGTTACTGATTCTCCTGTAAGATTGACTGTCATTTTTCGGTTTGAAGAAATAGGTAAATGTACAGAACCTTTTAATGTCTATTGCCTTTCCTTCAACTTTTCAACCTTTGTTTTGTGTTTGAATTTAGGTAACTCCCCACAGGCTCATTCCTTGACTCTGTTTTTCTTCCTCTGGACTCACTTCTGCATCAAATACTTGTGTTTTCTACAACTTCGGGTGCCATCTTTATGTTGTTGATACCCAGATGTTGACCTTTTAGCCAAAAATAAATCTTTAATTGCTATTACGAAGTCTCCAACTAGATGCCTGATTCATAATCTCACAGCAGCATACTCAAGCCCTGAACATACAGGATCCTTTCCGCTCTCTCCCACCAGGAGAGTTGTGAGCTGTAGAGCTCAGCTATCTAACTGCCTATTGGACATTTTACTAAGGTTGCTGATAAGACATTTCAAGTGCAGACTAATAACCATAGCTGCTAATCTTTTATTGCGATTACTGTTTGCATGCTGAGTGTTTCACTTTATATGCATCAGTTTTTTATCGCAACAGTCATGGAGTTGGTACGTAATTCCCGTTTTACAGATGATGAACGCAGAAGCACAGAAGCTTGCAGAGAAGCCAGTAAATCTTACTGTGCTCTTTACAGATAATGCTGTGTGGTTTACAAAGTGGAATTCTCGATGCTTCACCCTACAGTGTCTTCCAAAAGTATTTCTTGTCTTGGTAAATGGTGTGCTACCTACCCAGGAGCTCATGCTAGCAAATCGAGAGACATCCATGGTGCCTCTTTCTCCCTCATTTGTCCGTATATCTCCTGTTGATCATGCTTTCCAGATACACCTGGATTAATGCTGCTGTTCTGCACACCTATTGTATGCCTACCCCCTCCCCTTCCCAAAGCAGACCTCCATCATCTCCTGGGCCTCTGCTCCTACCCCTCAGGACCAGTCCTCACACAGGGATGGTCTCTTCCTTCCCTGTTAATGGCCTCCCATTGTACTTAGAATGAGTAAAAGTCACTGCTCTGATTTAGAAGGGATTGCTCCTCTTCCCAGCCTCACTCTCACCTCTCTTGACTGAGCCAGACCTTCTCATCCGTAGGGCTTCTGCACCTGCTCATCCTTCTGGTTTCATTTTAAATGTACTTCGGTGGAGCCAAAGCCTTCTCAGATCCCTTGATAAAAATGACGATTCCCCCTTATATTCTCACACTCCCGCTCCTCACCCTCACAATGCTGAACACAATTTATACCCTCATCGTCTTAGACTTGTTTATAGTATAATTTTAGACTCTGGGGGATTATCTGTCTGCCATCTTCCTCCTGGTGCCACTCCACCTATCAATGCCCTGAGAAGACTGGGCTGTTTTTGTTCCCTTTTGAACCTAAGTACAAATCCTGGCAGATAGGAGACATTCTTTAAATATTTGAATGAAAATAAGCATATTGGAGCTTCGCTGGTGGCTCAGGTGGTAAAGAGTCTGCCTGCAGTGCAGGAGACCCAGGGTTCGATCCCTGGGTCAGGAAGATCCCTTGGAGAATTCCATGGACAGAGGAGCCTGGTGGGCTATAGTCCATGGGGTCTCAAAGGGTCGGACATGACTGAGTGACTAATACTTCACTTCAAGCATATTGCGCTCTGGCCACCGCTGAAGTGAGATGAGCTGGGGTGTCTCTCCCTCCGGGGGTGTGGGTGTGTATTTGATTCTCTTGTTTGTCCAGGGAGAGCCCAGGGACTTAAGGCCCAGGACACACATTTAGACCAACAAGGGGAAGGGAGACGTGGCCTCAGGGAGTGAAAGATGGTCCATAATGGAGGAGGCAGAACTGAAGGAGGGTGAAAGAGCCTCAGCTCTGCTTCCATCCCAGTGGGAGAGCCCCTTTTGATCCCCCGCAGGGGTTGAAGGATTGCATTTGACCCAGTTTTTAAAGGTTTTATTTGGTAAGCCATCTACTCTGTCAATACCAGAAAGCCAAACTTAGCAACAGTTACTATGGGGTTTTTTCTTCTTCTTCTTCTTCTTCCTGCTCCTCTCAACTAGAGGAATATCTGTTTAATTTTCTGTGGGATAAAATATCAGTAACTGTGAGTGTGTCATGTCTCCTTACAAGGGCTTTCTATGGGAGCAGAAAGGAGATCGCAAGGGGCCCTTCATGGTTGATTACTGCGGAGGAGGTGCCGTTCAGCGAAGGCCTCTCAAAAACCATAATGTGCCCTCTGGCCTTCAAGTCTGTCCTTCAAGGCACCTGTGTGGAGATCTTTTAAGGCTCCCAGTAGTCTTAGTTTTGAAGATAGTTGTTCTTTCTGATCACACACTCTTCCTGCCTAAAGCAGTGAAACCACAGAACGATGTTGATTTAAATTCTAAATCTCTGTAACAGTGACAATACCCTCAAAGGCATCAGCGCCAAATGGAGACAATTTCTAGTTTCCTGTTCGACTGCATTTCCCTCATCAGACTACAGATGCTGGTGGCAGCAGCCATCCTACACGTGTGTTTGTCATTGTGTAATTTCGTCTCCTGAAATGCTGGACTTGGAGCAGGAAGAAATGTGTTTTCCCATACTTCTGTGCCTGTGTGTTTATCCTTTGGATCTTTAAGAATATCTGAGACTGAGGAGTGGTGTTCCATTGAAACTACGGTTAACTCTATGAGCTACTACACCAAAAACATTCCCTGGGCACTTTAGAGGTTGCAAAGGCTGAGTTCTTGATTGTGCTGGAAATAACTCCTGCACTGGAAAGCTACCATCCATTTGTAGAAAATTGTTGCCCCAAAGATATAGAGCCTGGAATACTGTCACTTCATTTCTCTTTTTTTAAATGTGGGAGTAATGTTAGTCATTTACAACTGGGATTGGCAAAGTTTACAGAAGGGGCAGATAGTATATATTAAGGATTTTGTGAGCCATATAGTCTGTTGCCAACCACTCTGCTGTCGTAGTGTGAAAGCAGTCATAGATACTACACACATACATGGGCATGGCCGTAGGTCAATAAAACTTTCATTGCAAAGTAAGCAGAGGGCAAGGTTTGACCCATGGACCATAGTCTGCTGCTATAATTAGCATAGTTGCCCAAATCAAAGAGAAGGAAATGGCAACCCACTCCAGTATTCTTGCCTGGAGAATCTTGTGGACAGAGGATCCTGGTGGGCTGCTGTCCATGGGGTTGCATGGAGTTGGACACGACTGAAGCGACTTAGCATGGATGCATGCATTGGAGAGGGAAATGGCAACCCACTCCAGTATTCTTGCCTGGAGAATCCCAGAGACAGAGGAGCCTGGTGGGCTGCCGCCTATGGGGTCGCACAGTCGGAGACGACTGAAACGACTTAGCAGCAGCAGCAGCCCAAATCAAAACAGTTAAAGCAGGAGAAATAATTTGAATGAAACAAAAAATAGGAGCTTTTTTGCTCTCATATGATCAGTGCCTAAACTCAGACTTTCAAGAGGAGCGCAAGGGTCTTTGTTAAACAACTATGACCAAGTTAGATGCCATCGGTATCACAGATACCAACATTGGTTACTTGATCAAAGTCGTTTGAGTAAAACTAAATTTATATGCACAGAGAGCCATAATTCCTACTCCTTCCTTATGATTAATGCTAATACTGTAGACTGTCTAGTCAGCATGAATTAGACGCCTGCTGTTTATTCCTTCCTGACTTGAAGAGTTCGTGGCATATCTCTACCTTAGAATAATTTTGGATCTTTACTAAAATAATACGAGTTTCTGGTAAGCAGTACCTCAGGGATTACCATGTGTGATCATGGCCCCTGGTGTGATCACTATGCAGGAGCACTATTTTCTCGGTAACCCCTGAGCATTTCTGATGTAGTGGACTATGGACAGAATCTGTAGAAGGTAGCAAATATTAGAGAACATTAAAAGCACTGGAAGAGGAGATGTTACCACTGGTGAGCCGTGCAAAAATAGGTTTCAGAAATTGCTTTTGAAAAAGTAGAAATGGATGACAAATTGAGTTGGTTGGCTATTTGCTTTTGTAAAGAAACCTTCCGGAAGACATGAGAATTTCAGACATTGATAACTAAATTCGGTAAGGGTAAAGTTTTGTTAATAATTCAGTGGTTTACAGGAATTTTAGATCTGGTCCAACCCTTTCCATTTCACAGTTGGGGAAACTGAGGCTATCTGAATAATATCACCGTACTCCTTTTCTTATTTTCCATTTATCTACATGCTATATATTCTGAAGAGATAAATTCTGAGTTAGCAAATCAAAAGTGGATATAACAGTGTTATGTTTTTTATGTGCATTTTTATTTCATCCATCATTGTAGTGGAGGTGGGCCTGACAGTTGCCATTCTTTAGCAAATAGAAATATAGGACTCCACGTTAAATCTGAACTTCAGACAAACAAGGGATCATTTTTTAATATAAAAGTATAGTATTATTACTCAGTGCTCTGTGGTGACCTAAACGGGAAGGAAATCCAAAAAAGATGGGATATATATATATATATATATATATATATATATATATATGGCTTCCCTGGTGGCTCAGGCGGTAAAGCATCTGCCTGCAATGCGGGAAACCTGGGTTTGATCCCTGGGTTGGGAAGATCCCCTGGAGAGGGGAATGGCAACCCACTCCAGTACTCTTGCCTGGGAAATCCCATGGACAGAGGAGCCTGGTAGGCTACAGACCATGGGGTCACAAAGAGTCAGAAACGACCAAGCGACTTCACACACACACACACACACACACACACACACACACACACACACGTATTTTTTTAAATTCACTTTGCTGTACAATAGAAACTGACTTAACATTGTAAAGCGACCATAATCCAATAAAAATTAATTTTAAAAAGTGTAATATTAGGATTTCCATGGTGGCACAGTGTATAAGAATCTGCCTGCCAATGCAGGGGACATGGGTTCAATCCCTAGTCAAAGAAGATCCCATATGCTGCAGAGCAGCTAAGCCTGTGGACCAAAACTACGGACCCCACACTCTAGGTCCCTCCAGCCACATCTGCTGAGCCTGTGTGCCACAACTACTGCAGCCCGAGTGCCTAGAGTTCGTGCTGCACAACAAGAGAAGCCACTATAATGAGAAGCCTGCACACCGCAGTGAAGGGTAGCCCTCACTCGCCCCAGCTAGAGAAAGCCCTTCGAAAACAACGAAGACCCAGTGAAACCAAAAAAAAAGAACACAGGCTTTTTTCTTTTAAAGTGTAATATTAAATGCAATATTTGAGATACACTAAATGATTAATTGTCTCAAATTTAACTAGATGTCCTATATTTTATTTGGCAACTCTGACAGCGCACAAGATAAAAATTGAGAAAGACTAGCTGTGATGGCTACCAGAATTGGCCAGCTTGCGAATCCTAACCCCTACCTCAGGAGCTTATTAAAGATTCTAGTTTCCGGGCCCATACCAGGGTCTGAATCAGTAGGACTGGGATGGGGTTCAAGCATTAATACTGCTAACAGTGTCCCCAGGTGATTTTGCAGAGCTTTGAGGGCTGCTGTTTTGTACTGTTCTCTCACTGGTGTTCTCTGGAACGTAAGTCTTCAGGGAGGTAGCTCTGTCTGTGGTCTTGACACCGTTGCCCTCCACCGGCTGAATCTCTGTAAGGGTTTCGCTCCATTTATTGGGTGGTTGCTACTGTGGAGGTTGTCTTGAGGCTCACTTACCAAATTACTCAGGCCCTCACCTTCATTTCCTTCATCCACAGTGTGATATCAGGGCCTGGGTTTAGGGGAAAAGTGGGGACAGATTTGATAAAACAAACTCATTTGGAGAAGGGAGATAACAGAGGAAGGGGTCAGCCTAAAATCCTGTAGAGCTTCCTTTCAAACACCCTTCTCTCACTAAATTCCTCTGTTTTCCCTCTTGTCAGTGTTTCCTTCTAAATGATAGAACTTCGGTTAAAAATGACATTTGTGAAAGTCATCTGGCCTAAAATCCTTGGAATGAATCCATTCAAGTTTTGGAGTTCACATCATCCTGTGGTTTGACCTTGATGTCTGTGATTTCTCTGCTACAAGAGGTGGCAATGAGGATCTGGGATAAACAGTTGAGAAGTGAAGCTCCTTGATTCAGTGGACCACACGGCTAGTTACGTGGTTCTGTGGACCTTGGGAACCTTTTCTCTTTGGCAGAAAAGCTGTATAGCCCTGTGATGTTTTAGAGGAAAAAAAAAAAAGTAAAAGGCCGGTGTTTAGAGAAAGCAGCTTAGCCTCTTAGAGGAAAGATCCCCTTCATGGATAGAAAGGTGTCAAACTGGGAGAGGAAATATGAACTTAGAACCTAACTCTAACTAGAATGTGAAGGTTTGCTAACAGGGTGATAGCCTGAGTGAGGGTTTTAGCTTCAAGCTTTGCTTTTTCTTGAATTGACCAGTTCTTTAACTGAGATATTGTGTAATGTTCTTTACCTTAACAAAGGAATAAGAAATGGACAGTTTCAGTCATGTTTTTGTTAAGTAAGTTCATAAGCAGCAGTTCACATGGTCTTTCCTGGGCCATCCTAAAACTCAGGAGTTGGCAGGGTTGACTGGCACTTTTTAGGGATGTCATAGACAAAATGGCCATGGCACTTGAGGCCATCTGAGGAGTGCACCAGGTCATTTCATGCAGAACCAAAGGCCACAGGAAGAGCTGAACCGAAAGGAACATGTTCCCCTAACCCAGATCTCAGAAGACATGGGCACACTACAAGTGGGCGCTTGGTATGTACAGCTATCATTTGAAGATAAGATTAATGCAAAAGAATTTATCCAAGTGATTTATTAAAGTATATTTTGAACAAGAATGTGCTTATTTAAAACATTGCTTTGACATGCTTATTTAATTTGAAACTTGGTCCCAGGACAGCACACCACCCTAGCCTGTTGTCCTTTCTGGGCACATCTGACTCTTGGAGATTAGACTGGGATATTAGAATAGAACCACACCTGGAAAGCACATACGGTCGCTCTCTCCCCATCCTCCTTCTTTGAGTTGTATTTTGTGATAGTTGTAAGGTTAGCCTAATAGGTTTACATAAATAAATAAAATAAACAGAGCCCAGATGTCCACTGAGCTTCCTTAAGTTGAGCCATAAGATTGGAGAACCAGATGTTTAGCTTACAAAGTATAATCAATTTGCCTTAAGAGTTTAATGTTTCTTATCTCTAATGTTGTGACTTTTATATGAACATTGTTTTGGATGGCCAAGCTTCAGTGGATTTTGTAAGAATAGATTCTCAATTTTGATCATGTGAATTATCACCATCATTTAAAATCCTAAACCATCTTCCTTCTGTGGTGAGGTTTTAGACATCTTCTTTCAGCCATCAAGTTGATATGTATACAGGACACTCAAACTTTTCCTAAAGGCCTAAATTTTTGCATTATTATGCAAAATAAGTCATATAGTATATTCTGTGACCAAATATGAATAACATTTATGTTATCCATATTTTATACTTAACCAGCTTTATTACATTTTTTTTCAGGTAAAAATTAATGGAAAATGAGTAGATATACCTCATGTTACTACTGAAAGAAATATATTAATGATCTCTTCAGACATTCCAGGATAGAATGTAGTCTATTAGTAATTACAAATCTTCATTATTATTGATTTTCTATATTTGTATATTACTTTGCAGTTTAGAAGTTCTATATCCATTGCCTTCCATGATACTTAGCAACATTCCAGGGTTGTTTTGAGTGAGGTGGGCACCACTCCTTATCTCCAGCTTATAGATGAATAAAATGAGGTTCAGAAAAAATCCAGAGACTCAATAGCTACAAAGTAGTGGGAGGAGATTAAAATTCTAGCTTTTTTTTTTTTTTAAAGACTTTTCGCTTGGAACATTTCAAACATGTACAAAATAAACAGAACAGTATGGTGGATCCCCATGTACCCATTACCCAACCTCAACAATGATCAATACACTGCCATCTTATATCATCTGTACCTTTACCAGCTCTTACCCCCACATGCTAATGATGGTGGTTTTCAAAGTTTTTACAGTAAGGTCTACATACACTGAAAAGTACTAATCTTAGCTGTATAGTTTTGACAAATGGATGTACTTGTATAACTTACACCCTATCATGATGATTCTGTCTCCCAGAAAGTTCCTTCATGCCCCCTCTCAGTCAACTCCCCCCTCATCTCAGATAACCACTGTTCTGATTTTTTTCACCTGATATTAGTTTGCTTGTTCTTGAACTCCTCATAGGAGTAGACTCGCTCAGTCTGGCTTCTTTTGTTCGGCATCATGGCTGTGAAGCTTTAGTTCCTTGACCTAGAATTCAGTGCTATTTGTTGAGACAGGAGCTATATCTTCATCACATAATTATAGAAAGATGATTCCCTGAATGATACCCTTTGAAAACCCAGGCTCTGGCTCATCTCTCTTTGAGTGCACATATAGACATGAAGCGGTGAAGGCAATGGCACCCCACTCCAGTACTCTTGCCTGGAAAATCCCACGGACAGAGGAGCCTGGTGGGCTGCAGTCCATGGGGTCACGAAGAGACGGACACGACTGAGCGACTTCCCTTTCACTTTTCACTTTCATGCATTGGAGAAGGAAATGGCAACCCACTCCAGTGTTCTAGCCTGGAGAGTCCCAGGGACAGGAGTCTGGCGGGCTGCTGTCTGTGGGGTCACACAGAGTCGGACACGACTGAAGCGACTTAGCAGTAGCAGCCGCAGCATAAACATGAAGAGCTTTTCTTTGCATATGGAGGATCTATCATTTTCTCCAGTGACAGAGCTGATTCCATTCGGAGGGTTGATGATGAAGTGCTTTACCCTGAAATAATTTACCAACTTAGTCATTGGCTTCCAAGGCATGAATCCTCATCCCTCAGGCCCTCAGCCAATTTCTCCTAATGTATTTGCTTATATGTTCTTGGCACCCTCTTGCTCAAACTCCATTTGAGGTTGTGCTGATTTTTTAAGGTCAAGTACTGATAATTGTAAGATCCAGAAAGTCATTTACTTGTCTTGTCACTTTTAATTAGATTACTTAATGGTTCAGTTTTGCTAATTAAGTAGAAGAGAAATGATCAAAATAGTGGTTCAGTTACTATATGCAGATCTTGCTTTTCATTTCATTTTATTTAAAAGAAATCAGTGAAGACTCAAAAGTAGAATTAAATCCAAATGTGTTTTTCTTCTGTAGGGAATTTTCTTTGAATTCTTTAATTCAATTATCTCTATTTTAGGTTAGAAAAGAACAACACAGACCAAAAAAAAAGGCAGAATGATTCATTTAGCTTTTAGGGAGGAAATGTGTAAGAATTTATATAAGGAAATTTCATAAGTAGAACAGTGAACTCAAGGAAGAACTAATTTATAGGTGCCTCTGGCTCCAGAAAGACATCTATTTCTGCTTTATTGACTATGCCAAAGCCTTTGACTGTGTGGATCACAATAAACTGTGGAAAATTCTGAAAGAGATGGGAATACAGACCACCTGACCTGCCTCTTGAGAAATCTGTATGCAGGTCAGGAAGCAACAGTTAGAACTGGACATGGAACAACAGACTGGTTCCAAATAGGAAAAGGAGTGTGTCAAGGCTGTATATTGTCACCCTGCTTATTTAACTTCTATGCAGAGTACATCATGAGAAACGCTGGGCTGGAAGAAACACAAGCTGGAATCAAGATTGGTGGGAGAAATATCAATAACCTCAGATATGCAGATGGCACCACCCTTATGGCAGAAAGTGAAGAGGAACTAAAAGCCTCTTGATGAAAGTGAAAGTGGAGAGTGAAAAAGTTGGCCTAAAGCTCAACATTCAGAAAACTAAGATCATGGCATTCTGGTCCCATCAGTTCATGGGAAATAGATGGGGAAACAGTGGAAACAGTGGCAGACTTTATTTTTTTGGACTCCAAAATCACTGCAGATTGCAGCCATGAAATTAAAAGACGCTTACTCCTTGGAAGAAAAGTTATGATCAACCTAGATAGTATATTCAAAAGCAGAGACATTACTTTGCCAACTAAGGTCCATCTAGTCAAGGCTATGGTTTTTCCTGTGGTCATGTATGGATGTGAGTGTTGGACTGCGAAGAAGGCTGAGCGCCGAAGAATTGATGCTCTTGAACTGTGGTGTTGGAGAAGACTCTTGAGAGTCCCATGGACTGCAAGGAGATCCAACCAGTCCATTCTAAAGGAGGTCAGTCCTGGGTGTTCTTTGGAAGGACTGATGCTAAAGCTGAGACTCCAGTACTTTGGCCACCTCATGTGAAGAGTTGACTCATTGGAAAAGACTCTGATGCTGGGAGGGATTGGGAGCAGGAGGAGAAGGGGATGACAGACGATGAGATGGCTGGATGGCATCACTGACTCAATGGACATGAGTCTGAGTGAACTCCGGGAGTTGGTGATGGACAGGGAGGCCTGGCGTGCTGCGATTCACGGGGTCGCAAAGAGTCGGACACGACTGAGCGACTGAACTGAACTGAACTGAATTGGCTCCTTTGACAGGCAGAGGTTTCTTTCTCAAGGAAAATTTATACACTGATGTTGCTGAGTGACTTGTAGTTTCTTAAAATGATTGGAAAGAAGAGCCTGAAAAGTAAAAATAACATCGGCTTTATTCCCTCTGCTGTTTACGTTTGAGTCAATACTGGATGACTTGTTTCCCCATATTAAACTTTTGAAGTAATTCTAGCAGCCACTGATGGTCATTGCTGAGATCCCATTCATTCATTACGAGATGTACAGTGGTAATCTTCTAACATTTTTCTTCAGTTATTAGCTGGAATAAAGTACTAGTTCCTATAAAGAGAAACTGTTCTGTGTCAAGATCTCATTACCCAAGGTGCAGCTTGTAATAGAAGAGCAGGATAAATGCTGACCCTTCCCCTTTATTTACCAGTTTCAAAATGAATTAGTTAGGTATCCTCCTCTAAAGGTGACCAATGCTTTTTTTGTAAAGATCATAATGAACTTTGGGATTTAAATGCATTTGATATATTTCAATCCATTTGCAGTAATTATTTCATTTGATGATCAAATTGTCTGATTTTTGTCTAGAGGGGCCTCCTCCAGTTGGCTTCTGAGCTGTATGTATGTGATATACATAAGTATCCGTGCATGTATGCATCAATATGCCATCTGTTTATCCATCTTTCTATTTATTTATGACATGGTTCTACTAGTCTTTGATAGCAAGATGTTCCTATCTCATTGTATTTTTTGTTTCCAGACCTGAAATTAGCCATTTCTCCAAGGAGCTCTGGTTCCTTTTAATGGAAATTGTATTTCAGGACACAATATAAACACTCATGGTGGTGATTGCTACTTGGTTTGTCATTATTTACAGGTCTTTTCAGAGGATAAACTTAGAAATTTTTATCTTTACATAAACTGCTTCATGAGTTTGTACCAATACTTGTAATTCTCATTGAAGATTATGAAAAAAATGATGATTGGGTGGAAAAAAATGATGATTGGGTGGAAAATAATGGGGTGAATAAACAAGGACTGTAAGATCATGTAAAAGGCACTAGGGAAATGATTAATGAAATTATGGAAAATAGAACTGCAAAGGGAACTTAAAATAGACATGGTCTGTTTCTCTACCTACTCCTTTGCCTGTTCATAAAAGCTTAGTTTCAAGCTGTCTGAGTGGAGAAGAGGTTCAGGAAGGTGAAGATCAAATATTAGTCACTGGCTTCGGCAGGACAGAAATGACTGGAGGCCTCAATGTGAAGTGATTCGTGTGAACTGAAGAGATCAGAAAACAGATTGCAGCAGTTCAAATGGAAAATTTTGTATTGAGCAAATTTCAACTTTAGTTGACCCTCCTGCAACTGTTTTCTCACTTTGAACTTTTTCTTGGTGAAAGGCTTTTATCTCTAGCAATGAGAAATTTGGTATGTGAAAGCAGGGCAAAGTTAATTGCCAACAAGCCCCTCACACACATGGTGGTTCTGGATTTTCCTTTTTGGACAAAAACGCTCTAGTTTATCATTTTTATCAGATTTCTCCTACTGATCTTAACTTTAATATTGTTGCTGTTGTTATCATTTAATGAGAGACAATGTGTAGGACGTTTTGACTAGTGGTTTGTATTTAATATTTAGTATAATATTTAATATTGTACCAGGTAGAGAAAAGAAGCCTGGGCTGTAGTGTCCCCAGTTCAGTCTGGAAGGCATATGTATTCATGTACACAATCAATATCTAAAGCAAAACGTTGCATGTGTGCAAGGTATCATAATAGAGATGCAAACTTGAATTAGTTTACTTACTCCATAGGAAGATTCAAAAACTGCACATATGTGTTTAAAATGCCAGTCGTGAAAGTTTAGAATGCCAGTCTTGAAAGTATGTCTGTTTTCAAATTGAATATCTGCAGTAAATGAAATAAATATCCCCAGCTGTTTGAGCATTAAATTTTCTTTAAGGCATGTTGCAAAAGAGAATTGTTTTGGATGGGAAAAAAATGCAAATGTTATCAGCTTTTAAGATTAGTATCAAAATGTTAGCAAAACTCCATTTCATTATTAGTATTCAGAATCTGTCTCCAAGGGGAGCATTTCATGAATCGTACCTAAATGAAGTGTCATTATGTTTCTTTAAACTTAATATTCATTTTCGAAGGGGAAATGTTAACGTTTTGAAGTAGACAGCAATGAAATGCAATGTTTTAAGGACGCGTTTCTTTTTAATGTTTCAACAAAAAAATAGCTTAATAGCCTCCTCTCTAGGGCTATGGGATCCAATGGATTAAAGACGGAAGAGGTTGGCCTTCACTAAAATTAGAACTTCCAAGGGCTTCCCTTAGAAGGGAAAGCTAAGGGTGACACAGTGGTAAAGAGTCTGCCTGCCAATGCAGGAGATGTTGGTTCAATCCCTGGATCAGGAAGATCCCCTGGAGAAGGAAATAGCAACCCACTCTATTATTCTTGTCTGGGAAATCCCTCGGACAAAGGAGCCTGGTGGGCTACAAAAGAGGAGCATGGGGTCACAAAAGAACTGGGACGCGACTTAGGGAGTAAACAATAGCAACAGCTCTGTGGAAGACAATGCCAAGAGGATGAGAAGACAAATCACAGATCAGGAGAATATATGTGTAAGATAAATTATTGTTATCCAAAATATGCAAAGAATTCTTTAAAAACTCAGTAGTAAGAAAGCAAGCAACTTGATTAACAAATGGGCCAATGACCTTAACAGATACCTCCATCAAAGAAGATAAATATACTCCATATTGGTATGTCCTCAGGGGAATGCAAATTAAAGCAATGAGATACCTGTATAGACCTACTAGAAGGGCCAAAATCCAAAACATTGATAACACCAAAGGTTGCTGAGGATGTAGAACAACAGAAACTCTAATTCATTGCTGGTAGAAATGCAAAAATAGTTATCTGCCACTTTGGAGGACAGATTAGCAACTTCTTACAAAATTACTCTTCACATACAATCCAGCAATCACATTCCTTAGTATTTACCCAAAGGACTTGAAAACATATGTTTACACAAAAGCTTGCATTGGTATGTTTATTGCAGCTTTGTTCATAATTGCCAACACTTGGAAGCAACCAAGCTGTCCTTCAGTAGGTGAATGGATAAATAAACTGGTATATCCAGACCATGCAATATCACTCGGCACTAAAAAAGAAATGAACTATCAAGTCATGAAAAGACACAGAGGAATCTTAAATGCATATTGTTAAGCAAAAGAAGCCAATTTGAAAAGGCTACATAGGATATGATTCCAACTATATGACATTCTGGAAAAAGCAAAATTATGAAGACAATAAAAAGATCAATATTTGTCAAGGTTTGGAAGATGAAGAGGGTTGAACAGGTAGACACAAAGGATTTTTAGAGTGGTGAAAATACTCTGTAAGATACTATAATGAAAATAGATAACTTCTAGGATGGAGGAGCCTGGTGGGCTGCAGTCCATGGGGTCGCTAAGAGTCGGACATGACTGAGCGACTTCACTTTCACTTTTCACTTTCATGCATTGGAGAAGGAAATGGCAACCCACTCCAGTGTTCTTGCTTGGAGAATCTCAGGGATGGGGAAGCCTGGTGGGCTGCTGTCTATGGGGTCGCACAGAGTCAGACACGACTGAAGCGACTTAGTAGCAGCAGCAGCAGTCATTAGTTGTACAGTGATAGTAAAGTAATGCTCAAAATTCTCCAAGCCAGGCTTCAGCAATACGTGAACCGTGAACTTCCAGATGTTCAAGCTGGTTTTAGAAAAGGCAGAGGAACCAGAGATCAAATTGCCAACATCTGCTGGATCATCAAAAAAGCAAGAGAGTTCCAGAAAAACATCTATTTCTGCTTTATTGACTATGCCAAAGCCTTTGACTGTGTGGATCACAATAAATTGTGGAAAATTCTGAAACATGGGAATACCAGACCACCTGACCTGCCTCTTGAGAAATCTGTATGCAGGTCAGGAAGCAACAGTTAGAACTGGACATGGAACAACAGACTGGTTTCAAATAGGAAAAGGAGTACATCAAGACTGTATATTGTCACCCTGCTTATTTAACTTCTATGCAGAGTACATCATGAGAAACGCTGGGCTGGAAGAAGCACAACCTGGAATCAAGATTGGTGGGAGAAATATCAATAACCTCAGATATGCAGATGACACCACCCTTATGGCAGAAAGTGAAGAGGAACTAGAAAGCCTCTTGATGCAAGTGAAAGAGGAGAGTGAAAAAGTTGGCTTAAAGCTCAACATTCAGAAAACGAAGATCATGGCATCTGGTCCCATTGCTTCATGGGAAATAGATGGGGAAACAGTGGAAACAGTGGCAGACTTTTTATTTTTCTGGGCTCCAAAATCACTGCAGATGGTGATTGCAGCCATGAAATTAAAAGACGCTTACTCCTTGGAAGGAAAGTTAGACCAACCTAGATAGCATATTGAAAAGCAGAGACATTACTTTGTCAACTAAGGTCCATCTAGTCAGTGCTATGGTTTTTCCTGTGGTCATGTATGGGTGTGAGAGTTGGACTGTGAAGAAAGCTGAGTGCTGAAGAATTGATGCTTTTGAACTGTGGTGTTGGAGCAGACTCTTGAGACTCCCATGGACTGCAAGGAGATCCAACCAGTCCATTCTAAAGGAGGTCAGTCCTGGGTGTTCTTTGGAAGGAATGGTGCTAAAGCTGAAACTCCAGTACTTTGGCCACCTCATGCGAAGAGTTGACTCATTGGAAAAGACTCTGATGCTGGGAGGGATTGGGGGCAGGAGGAGAAGGGGACGACAGAGGATGAGATGGCTGGATGACATCACCGACTCAATGGATGTGAGTTTGAGTGAACCCCGGGAGTTGGTGATGGACAGGGAGGCCTGGCGTGTGGCGATTCATGGGGTCGCAAAGAGTCAGACATGACTGAGCAACTGAACTGAACTGATAGCTATGTTAGTATAGCTCAGGGAACTCAGTGCCCTGTGGTACCTAAATGGGTGTGTGTGCACAGCTGTGTCGTATTCTTTGTGGCCCTATGGACTGTAGCCTGCCAGGCTCCTTTGTCCATGGAATTTTCCAGACAAGAATACTGGAGTTGCTGTTTCCTATTCCAGACCTACCTAAAGGGGAAGGAAATCAAAAAAAAAAAAGAAAAAGGAGATATATGTGTACGTATAGCTGATTCAAGGGGCTTCCCTGGTGGCTCAGCAGTAAAGAATCTGCCTACAATGCAGGAAACTAGGGTTTGATCCCTGGGTCTGGAAGATCCCCTGGAGAAGGAAATGGCATCCCACTCCAGTATTCGTGTCTGGGACATCCCATGGACAGAGGAGCCTGGTGGGCTACAGTCCATGGCGTTGCAAGAGTTGGTCGTGACTTAGCAACTAAACCACCAACAACATTGCTGGTTGACTTTGCTGTACATTAAAAACTAACACAATATTTTAAAGTGACTATACTCAAATAAAAATTAATTTTGCAAAAAGATACTATAATGGAGGATGAATGTCAAATGTTTGCCCAAACCTGTGGAATGAAGAGCAACAAGAATAAAGCATAATTTGAACTGTGGACTTCGGGTGACTTGGACGTGTCACTGTAGGCTCATCAGTTGTAGCAAGGGTACCAGTTTGGAGGGGGGATTGATAATGAGGGAGGCTGTGCCTTTGTGGCTGCAGGGGCTAATATAGAAAATCTCTGTATTTTCCCCTCAATTTTGTTGTAAACCTAAAACTGCTCGAAAAATAAACGGTCTTGATTTTTTAAAAGTCTTAGAAAAAGTGGTACCAAGAAATCAGAATTCTTGAGTTTCTGCGTCTCTCACTTTTTCTTGGGATTAATAAATTGGAAAAATATAAAATAGAAGTTAGATAATCAAATACCACTGAGATTCAGAGTTGGAGAAAGGATCTCCACATCCCACATAATACTCAGCATAACCAACACCTGGAACGTAATTATCCCTTGTTTCATTAGTGGTTCAAGACTCAGTGTTTTGTAGATATAGTTCCAGATTTATACTGGAAATGGGTAAATTTTTTTACCCAGATTTGTTTCCTAACCTTTTCTTTTTTAAAAGCTGGACCATATCTATTCTGAAATGAGAGCTAGTTGTATAATGGATTTCTCCAAAAACCCAAGTGTTACTGTGATCCTGGACGAAAGTACACAGAGAGTAGTCTGTCAGAGTCAGAAGGAGCTTTGCTGTTATCCGGTTGCCTCACATCTTCGGTTTATAAATAAAGAAACCAAGCTCAGTGATCCTGCTCAGTGACTCGCAAAAGCTGGCACACTTTGAAGTAGCAGAACTGTGACTAGGAACCCAGACATCCAACTCCTTGCCAGTGTGTTTTCAGTTGTATTGGGATGCTTTCTCTCTCTGACCGAGGGACTCCCACATCTCGGTTAGAAAGCTTAAGGGCCTTGCAGAGATACTGAGATAGATATATGTATGTATTCAGCATTCAGAAGAGACAGAAAATTCTTAGTATCTTCTAAAATGATGATGAATGTAAACTTGGCTTCAGTATATTAGGAAGCCTCTGACATTTTAGCCTTTTGGCAAGAGCTTTTACCCCTTTTGCTGGCCAGAGTCTCACTAAGTCATGTTCAGAAATAAAAAGAGGGGACTGTGACATGGTAACATGGTGCTCAGGGAGCCCTCCAGTGCAGGTGTGTGGCCTTTCATTATGACTCACAGTGCGGCTGTGCATGGGACACAATTCTTGCATTTACCTAACTCATCGATGCCAGTTGCTTTGTTCAGTAATGCCTTCCAGTATTATTGAGTTTTTGAAATTATCTAACTAGGGAAAGTAAAATCTATAAACATGAAAGAAAGTAAATTAAGTCCTTGAAATTACATGATTGAAAGCATCTTTCTGTCAGATAAATGTCTAAACTGATCATCACATCAACTCTGTGGATTTATAAGACCTCATCTCCTTTTAAGACCTTGTAGCAATTCACAAATGTTGATGAATGAGTACTGGCCATACTCCTCCTTGCATGTCCTATGAATTCTGTAAGGATACTGGCAACAGTTTTGGCTCAGAGTAATAAGGGCACATTTCACAGGTGAACTTCTTCTACTGATTCCATGGGAAACAGGACTAATTATATGTAATTGTCAAACTGCGTGACTTTGAACTATATGGAATATGAGGATTCTTTAAACACACAGACTCTCACGCCTTTCAACATGGTAATAATTGTGTTTCAATGTATCCGATCTGCAGGCAATACTTGCTCATAGGTGCATTTGCAAGCTCCACCTCCCCACCCCCCACCTTTATAATAGCATAATCTCCAAGGGCTTACTGGACCTTAGGTTGAAAACCACTGATACAGACTTCCAGGGAGTGTGAAACTCAAAGAACAGTGTTAACAGTGGGGCACAGTAGGCTTTTTTGTTGTTGTTTCTTTGGCCGTGCTGGATCTGCTTTGCGGCCCAGGCTTTTTCTCTGGTTGCAGCGGAGCGGGGGCTAGTCTCCAGTTGTGCTGCGTGGGCTTCCCATTGCAGTGGCTTCTCTTGTTGCGGAGCACAGGCTCTAGGGTGCTTGGGCTGCAGTACTTGCAGCATGTGGGCTCAGTACTTGCGGCTCCTGGGTTCTAGAGCACAGGCTCAGAGGCTGTGGTGCATGGGCTTAGCTGCTCTGTGACATGTGGGGTCTTCCAAAATCAGAGATTGAACCCATGTTTCCTGCACTGGCAGGTGGATTCTTTACCAGCAAGTCACCAGGGAAGCCCAGTTGTTTTTTTGTTTTTACTTTTTTAGGGTTTTGTACTGATTATTTGATTCCTTTTAAAAAGTGTGTGTACATATGTCAGCCAACTAAATGCAGCTCCCAAATTTTGCAAAGTGTACTTTCAGTTCAGTTCAGTTCAGTCGCTCAGTCATGTCCGACTCTTTGCGACCCAATGAATCGCAGCACGCCAGGCCTCCCTGTCCATCACCAACTCCCCGAGTTCACTCAGACTCATGTCCATAGAGTCAGTGATGCCATCCAGCCATCTCATCCTCTGTCGTCTCCTTCTCCTCCTGCCCCCAATCCCTCCCAGCATCAGAGTCTTTTCCAATGAGTCAGCTTTACCCATGAGGTGGCCAAACTACTGGAGTTTCAGCTTTAGCATCAGTCCTTCCAATGAACACCCAGGACTGATCTCCTTTAGAATGGACTGGTTGGATCTCCTTGCAGTCCAAGGGACTCTCAAGAATTTTCTGCAACACCACAGTTCAAAAGCATCAATTCTTCAGCACTCAGCTTTCTTCACAGTCCAACTCTCACATCCACAGATGACTATTAGAAAAACCATAGCCTTGACTAGATGGACTTTGTTGGCAAAGTAATGTCTCTGCTTTTCAATATGCTATCTCAGTGGTCATAACTTTCCTTCCAAAGAGTAAGCGGGTCTTTTAATTTCATGGCTGCAGTCACCATCTGCAGTGATTTTGGAGCCCCAAAAATAAAGTCTGCCACTGTTTCCACTGTTTCCCCATCTATTTGCCATGAAGTGATGGGACCAGATGCTATGATCTTCGTTTTCTGAATGTTGAGCTTTAAGTCAACTCTTTTACTCTCCTCTTTCACTTTCATCAAGAGGCTTTTTAGCTCCTCTTCACTTTCTGCCATAAGGGTGGTGTCATCTGCATATCTGAGGTTATTGATATTTCTCCCACCAATCTTGATTCCAGCTTGTGCTTCTTCCAGCCCAGCGTTTCTCATGATGTACTCTGCATAGAAGTTAAAGAAGCAGGGTGACAATATACAGCCTTGACATACTCCTTTTCCTATTTGGAACCAGTCTGTTTTTCCATGTCCAGTTCTAACTGTTGCTTCCTGACCTGCATATAGGTTTCTCAAGAGGCAGGTCAGGTGGTCTGGTATTCCCATCTCTTTCAGAATTTTCCACAGTTTATTGTGATCCACACAGTGAAAGGCTTTGGCATAGTCAATAAAGCAGAAATAGATGTTTGCAGAAATAGATGTTTTTCTGGAACTCTCTTGCTTTATTGATGATCCAGTGGATGTTAGCAATTTGATCTCTGGTTCCTCTGCCTTTTCTAAAACCAGCTTGAACATCTAGAAGTTCACAATTCACGTATTGCTGAAGCCTGGCTTGGAGAATTTTGAGCATTACTTTACTAGCGTGTGAGATGAGTGCAATTGTGTGGTAGTTTGAGCATTCTTTGGCATTGCCTTTCTATGGGATTGGAATGAAAACTGACCTTTTCCAGAAGGGAATGGCAAACCACTTCAGTATTCTTGCCTTAAAACCCCAGGAACAGTATGAAAAGGCAAAATGATAGGATACTGAAAGAGGAACTCCCCAGGTCAGTAGGTGCCCAGTATGCTACTGGAGATCAGTGGAGAAATAACTCCAGAAAGAATTAAGGGATGGAGCCAAAGCAAAAACAATACCCAGTTGTGGATGTGACTGGTAATAGAAGCAAGGTCTGATGCTGTAAAGAGCAATATTGCATAGGAACCTGGAATGTCAGGTCCATGAATCAAGGCAAAAGAGTCCGAAATGCCTTACTGGGGATGCAATCTCAAAAACGACAGAATGATCTCTGTTCATTTCCAAGGCAAACCATTCAGTGTCACGGTAATCCAAGTCTATGCCCCAACCAGTAATGCTGAGGAAGCTGAAGTTGAATGGTTCTTGAAGAACTACAAGACCTTTTAGAACTAACACCCAAAAAAGATGTCCTTTTCATTATAGGGGACTGGAATGCAAAAGTAGGAAGTCAAGAATCACCTAGAGTAACAGTCAAATTTGGCCTTGGAATATGGAATGAAGCAGGGCAAAGACTAACAGAGTTTTGCCAAGAAAATGCACTGGTCATAGCAAACACCCTCTTCCAACAACACAAGAGAAGACTCTACACGTGGACATCACCAGATGGTCAACACCAAAATCAGCTTTATACAGTCAATACCAACAAGACCAGGAGCTGACTGTGGCTCAGATCATGAACTCCTTATTGCCAACTTCAGACTTAAATTGAAGAAAGTAGGGAAAACCACTAGATCATTCAGGTATGATCTAAATCAAATTCCTTATGATTATACAGTGGAAGTGAGAAATAGATTTAAGGGATTAAATCTGATAGATAGAGTGCCTGATGAACTATGCACTGAGGTTCGTGACATTGTACAGGAGACAGGGATCAAAACCATCCCCATGGAAAAGAAATGCAAAAAAGCAAAATGACTGTCTGGGGAGGCCTTACAAATAGCTGTGAAAAGAAGAGAGGCGAAAAGCAAAGGAGAAAAGGAAAGATATAAGCATCTGAATGCAGAGTTCCAAAGAATAGCAAGAACAGATAAGAAAGCCTTCCTCAGTGATCAGTGCAAAGAAATAGAGGAAACCAACAGAATGGGAAAGACTAGAGATCTCTTCAAGAAAATTAGAGATACCAAGGGAACATTTCATGCAAAGATGGGCCCGATAAAGGACAGAAATGGGCTAGACCTAACAGAAGCAGAAGGTATTAAGAAGAGATGGCAAGAATACACAGAAGAACTGTACAAAAAAGATCTTCAAGACCCAGATAATCATGATGGTGTGATCACTCACCTATAGTCAGACATCCTGAAATGTGAAGTCAAGTGGGCCTTAGAAAGCATCACTACAAACAAAGCTTGTGGAGGTGATGGAATTCCAGTTGAGCTGTTTCAAATCCTGAAAGATGATGCTGTGAAAGTGCTGCACTCAATATGCCAGCAAATTTGGAAAACTCAGCAGTGGCCACAGGACTGGAAAAGGTCAGTTTTCATTCCAATCCCAAAGAAGGTGTACTTTAGTTCATGCCATTTTCCACATCCAGGATTGAATTATTGTCCCACTGCTGTACTAGAGGTCATTGACTTTGACTTCCCTGGTGGCTCAGACGGTAAAGCGTCTGTCTACAATGTGGGAGACCCGGGTTCAAGCCCTGGGTTGGGAAGATCCGCTGGAGAAGGAAATGGCAATCCACTCCAGTACTATTGCCTGGAAAATCCCATGAACAGAGGAGCCTGGTAGGCTACAGTCTATGGGGTTGGAAAGAGTCAGTTACGACTGAGTGACTTCACTCACTGCAACTTAAAAATGTAGGCCAGCTCTTGTAAGCATAGCACCATCTTAGTGGCAAGTATGAGCGAGATGGGCATGCTCTCCTCTACCATTGACCTGAATCTGACAGGACTGAAGCATGGATGCAGTTGATTGAATGTGTCCTCCTGAAGCCCATATGGTGAAACCCTAACTTCAGGTGGGGGTCTTTGGGAGATGATTAGGGTGGAGCCCACATGAAAGGGGTTAAGTGCCCTTCTAAAAGGAATTCCAAAGGGCCCCTCACCCTTCAGCCTTGTGAGGACACAGGGAGAAGATGGTATCCCATGAACCAGGATGGTTTTTTCCCCACAAGGCACAGAATCTGCCTGCACCTTGATCTTGACCTTTGTAGCCTTCAGAACCATGAGGAATAAAAAAATGTCTGTTGGGTAAGCCCCCCAGTCTAGTATTTTGTTATGCCAGCCCCATGGACGAGGTCAGTGTTTTATAGTTTTAAACCTTTCTCTTCCCTTTCCTTGCTCTTTTCCTCTCCATTACTCTTTTCCTCTCTTTTCATGATTCTTTTTTTCCTTCCTCCCTTCCCCACTTTGTTCTACAGACATTAAGCATGTAGCCTTGGGAAGCTTACAGATTAGTGGTTGAAACATGTGCTTCAAAAGAAATCACAGAAATCTCTGACTGCAAACTGTGATAAGTGCTGAAGCAAAAATGTGGGTGCTGTGAGAATACGATAGAGATTCAGCCCTGCCTGTGGGATCGGAGAACAGTTCCTGGGGAGCTGACAGTTGGGCTGATTTGGGATTAACTAGATGATAAAGAAAGATGCATTTTCCAGACAGAAAACAGAATGTGCTTAAAGAATTAAGTTGAAGAGCAATAGTTTTGCTGAGAGGTGTGTGTGTGTGTCTACTCTCTCAGTCATATCCAACTCTTTGCCACCCTATGGACTGTAGCCTGGCAGGCTCCTCTGTCCTCTGGGATTCTCCAGGCAAGAATACTGGAGTAGGTTGCCATGCCGTCCTTGGGGATCTTTCCAACCCAGGGATCAAACCCGAGTCTTTTGTGTCTCCTGCATTGGCAGGCAGGTTCTTTACCACTAGCGCCATCTGGGAAGCTGAGAGATGAGGCAAGGGCAAATCATACCAAGGTTTGTAGGGTCTGCCTGTTCAGAATTCTGGCTTCAATCCTAAGAGTGGGTCTTAACATGAAATACTTTGGTGTGCCCAAGTGATTCAAGGGCCACATTGAGCCCAATGAGCTACTGTTCATGTGTGTCCATATACTATCTGTTCCCTGATTTTCACACGACAGTGCTAACCGCATAGCTCCTTACTGACTGTGCGTGTCCACTGGGGCTGCCATCGCAGAATGCCACAGACTAGGTGGCTTAAAACAGAAACCTATGTTCTCAAAGCTCTGGGGGTTCAAGTTCAACATCAAGATGCCGTCAGGGCTGCCTTCTTCTGAGGACTCTTTTCCTGGCTTGTAGGTGGCTGCCTTCTTACTGCATCCTTGCGTGACTTCTGTATGTGCTGGGGGTGGGGGCGAGGGAGATCAGTATCTAGTGTCTCTTCTTAGACACCTGCATCCCATTGCTCATTGCAGCACTATTTCCAACAGCTAGAACATGGAAGCAACCTAGATGTCCATCAACAGATGAATGGATAAAGAAGTTGTGGTACACATACACAATGGAATATTACTCAGCCATAAAAAGGAACACATTTGAGTCAGTTCTAATGAGGTGGATGAACCTAGAACCTATTATACAGAGTGAAGTGAGTCAGAAGGAGAAAGATAAATACCATATTCTAACACACATATACAGAATCTAGAAAAATCATACTGAAGAATTTATTTACAGGGCGACAGTGGAGAAACAGACATAGAGAGTAGACTTATGGACATGGGGAGAGGGGAGGAGAGGGTGAGATGTATGGAAAGAGTAACATGGAAACTTACATTACCATATGTGAAATAAATAGGCAATGGGAATTTGCTGTATGGCTCAGGAAACTCAAACAGGGGTTCTGTATCAACCTAGAGGGGTGGGATGGGGAGGGAGATGGGAGGGAGGTTCAAAAGGGAGGGGATTTATGTCTACCTATGACTGATTCATGGAGAAGGAAATGGCAATCCACTCTAGTACTGTTGCCTGGAAAATCCCATGGACAGAGGAGCTTGGTAGGCTATAGTCCATGGGGTTGCAAAGAGTCGGACACGACTGAGTGACTTCAATTTTCATGGCTAATTCATGTTGAGGCTTGACAGAAAACAGCAAAATTCTGTAAAGCAATTATCCCTCAATAAAAAATAAATTAATTTAAAAAAATCTAGCATCTCTTCTTATAAAGACACCAGTCCTATCAAGTTGGATCCTACCCTTTGACCTCATTTAACTCTAATTGCTGTCCTAAAGGCCCTATCTCCAAATAGAGTCACATTGGGGGGGTAGAGCTTCAATATATCAGTTGGTGGTGGTGAGGTGGGGGGCGGGAAGACACAATTCAGCACATAACACTGGCCTGTCACGATCTGGAGTGTGACATCTAATGATTGTCCAGGACAATACCTCATGATTTACAGTGGGCAGGTGTCTTAGAAGAGGACAGACCTTAAAGCCCTGCAGCATTGGGGCTTTTCCCTTTGAATACCAGTGAAAGAGCCAAATAGAACCTGATTCTGTTAGGTCAGCATGCTCCATCATGGAAGCCCTGGGACTTGGGATTTATCAACTCGCTGCAGCTCTAAGGTGGGCCTAGGTCACCACCATGGACAGATGGTGCTTGGTTGCTGGGATGCTGCAGGTCAGTGGGAAAGCTAACACAAAGCCTTAACACAGTGAGATGCCGAGACTGCCAGATGCAACCCTCAGAGCCTTGTGACAGCAGGTGATAACAGTCAGCTTCAAGAATCACGTGAAACCTGCTGTATTTAACAAGGCCACAGAGAAGAGAACTATGAAACTTAGGTAATGCACTGTTCTTGCCCTTTTTGTGAGAACAGTGGTAATTATGTTAACTACCTTTGGCTGTGGGGCTTGTGCTTTTTCCTGGGTCTTTTAAATTAGTGATCCTTCAAAAAGTCACCTATAAGAAAAGATCCTAAGGAAATGAATAAGCATGTCATTTTCAAGGGTATTTTCTGGACATGTTGATACACACGACATCAGCAGGGCCATGAGCAGTCTAGGATGGGGAAGACAGAGAAACGTATCTATTTTTGTTTTTGCCAGTTTTCAAACTATCAAGGGAAAGTTTATCATTTTCTCCCCAATGACATGAGTTTATTGATAACGTCTGTACTTTCCCCACTTTACCTTTTATTTATTCTTATTATAAGATTCTATAATGAGATGAAATTATATAGGATGAATTTCAATCTCTTATAGATTGGAAAAGGATCAGTGAAGGAAAACTTAGAATAACAGAATCCCCATCCTACACTCTACTGGTAGATATAGTATCTGTAAGTATAAGCTATATACTGTCTTAAGTGTCTTATGGGTTTTCAGGCTTCATATGTGGCATAAAAAGTGAAAACCTGGAGAAAAAGGACATTTGCCAGGAAACCTGAGGCAAAGAGAGGGACTATGATGTGATAGGCTAATAAATTATCAAACAGGTGCTTGGAATAAGATGCTGTACTAGGCATTTAAGGACTTCAGTCAGTCAGTTCAGTCGCTCAGTTGTGTCCAACTCTGCAACCCCATGAATTGCAGCACGCCAGGCCTCCCTGTCCATCACCAACTCCCAGAGTCCACCCAAACCCATGTCCATTGTGTCGGTGATGCCATCCAACCATCTCATCCTCTGTTGTCCCCTTCTCCTCCTGTCCTCAATCTTTCCCAGCATCAGGGTCTTTTCAAATGAGCCAGCTCGCCGCATCAGGTGGCTAAAGTATTGGAGTTTCAGCTTCAACATCAGTCCTTCCAATCAACACCCAGGACTCATCTCCTTTAGGATGGACTGGTTGGATCTCCTTGCAGTCCAAGGGACTCTCAAGAGTCTTCTCCAACACCACAGTTCAAAAGCTTCAATTCTTTGGCACTCAGCTTTTTTCACAGTCCAACTCTCACATGCATACATGACCTCTGGAAAAACCATAGCCTTGACTAGACGGACCTTTGTTGGCAAAGTAATGTCTCTGCTTTTGAATATGCTATCTAGGTTGGTCATAACTTTTCTTCCAAGGAGTAAGTGTCTTTTAATTTCCTGGCTGCAATCACCATCTTCAGTGATTTTGGAGCCCCCCAAAATAAAGTCTGACACTATTTCCACTGTTTCCCCATCTATTTCCCGTGAAGTGATGAGACCAGATGCCATGATCTTTGTTTTCTGAATGTTGAGCTTTAAGCCAACTTTTTCACTCTCCACTTTCACTTTCATCAAGAGGCTTTTTAGTTCCTCTTCACTTTCTGCCATAAGGGTGGTGTCATCTGCATATGTGAGATTATTGATATTTCTCCCGGCAATCTTGATTCCAGCTTGTGCTTCTTCCAGCCCAGCGTTTCTCATGATGTACTCTGCATAGAAGTTAAATAAGCAGGGTGACAATATACAGCCTTGAGGTATCCTTTTCCTATTAGGAACCAGTCTGTTGTTCCATGTCCAGTTCTAACTGTTGCTTCCTGACCTGCATATAGGTTTCTCAAGAGGCAGGTCAGGTGGTCTGGTATTCCCATCTCTTTCTCAGAATTTTCCACCGTTTATTGTGATCCATTAAGGACATAGAAAGATTAAAAAACAACCACGGAATTCAAGGAATTTGCATTTTAAGTTAGATTAGCTATAAATCTATGTAAAATGTCAAGTAATTGAAGGAAAGTAATACAGATGAGCTATCAGAAGGTGGTATGTGATTTATTGCCAAATGACTAGTATTAACAATCAAGAGATTTTCTATATTAGCATCTAAACTCTGTAACAACAAGGGCTACGTGTGCAGTGTTTAGCATAGTGGTAGACATTGATTGGAATGAATGAAGGAATGGTGCTTTTGCTTGTTTGTTAAAGAAGCATAACTTATATATAGCAGAGTACACAAATTCTGAATGTACTCTCAATTTTCCGTATCTATGTCTATCCACAAACCTACCTCCAGATGAAGATACAGCACATTTCTCGCACACTGGAAGGTTCTTTCATGCCTCTCCCAGTCTGTGCTACACAATACCATACTTACTGCTGTCACTGTGCTTTAATTCACCCTGTCTTTGAACTCCATATAAATGGAATTGGACAGTGGTTCTCTTTGGCTTAAGATTCACCCCTGTTGCTGCTTTTGTAGTTGCAGTAGCTTGCATTCATAGTTGATTTTTTTTTTTCATTTCTGTCCATTGTTCTTAATGGACATTTGGGTTTCACGTTTGAAGCTATTATGACAAAAGCCACTGTGAACATTTTCAAATTTGCCTTTTGATGGATATAAACACTCACTTCTCCTGAACATATAACCATTAGTGGAATTTCTGTGTCATAGAATATTATTACCATTAGCCGACATTTTTTTGAAGTGATTATATCAAGTTATATTCCCACCAGCAGTGTAAGAGAATTTAAATACAGATTCTGAATTGTCTTGTATGTTTCAGTTAACTTTATTCAAAATGTATAAAGACTCTGGTCATTATAACTTGAGGGAGGGAATGAGTTTTTCCTAATATTGCTCATATTTCCAGATTCTGAAATCTCATGGCCAGACACAATGTAGGCATTCAGTCAGTATTTGAGTGGATTCTGAGATACGTCCATAGTTCAGAAAAGAAGGCAAATATGAGAGCAGAGCATTGTAGCAACCAATTATTTAATTCTGCCTTTTATTTATCAAGACTTCGCATCATCAGTTTCATGATGCCACTGATTCCACAATCAGAGTCTGTGCTAATTGAGAGTCTGTGCTGTGCCAAAAACTCTGTCCTACTATTGCTACTCAATAAAAGTAAGAGTGTCGAGCAAGGCCCATAATAACACAGTGTCTGGTGCAGGATTGTGTTCGTGACCAAAGTTTCCCTCTGCTCCTTCCTCAGGATAGGTTGTGGGCTGCACCCTAAGAGGAATCTCTGACTGGGCCCTGCGGTGGGGTTGGGCTGGGCTCAGGCGAGGTCTACACCAAGTAGGATAGGAATTAGGCCGTGAATGCTTTCCAGTAATTTCCTCGGTCTGACTCTCTTATCAAGAAAGATCTCTTTTTTCTTTTGTGGGGATGAACAAGGAAAACCACAAAGCATGGCTGTGAGTTATGTGAGTCAGGATATATATGCAGTGTGACTGTTGGTCACAGTTGCTTTAATAATAATAAAAGCTGACATCGGGCACCTCCTGTGTACCAGCTACTTTTGTTCAGTCCTCATTACAACCCTATGAAATAGATACTCTCAGTCGCTCCATTTCACTGATTAGGAAACCAAAGAACAGAGGAAAGACAGAACTCTCCCAAGGTCACGTGGCTAGAGAAGGGCAGAGAGGAATTTGAATGTGGATAGTTCTGGAGACTGGGCTCTTGGCCGCTTACTGCATGACAGTTACCTATTACTTGTGACTTTCAGCTTTTCAATTCATAGTCTTTATTTCTGTGAGCATCATAGAAGTTGACTATTAGACAGCTACTAATATTTCAATGATTTTTGCGTGTGACTTCCCCCTGGGATGGCAGATTTGTAGTCTGAAGAAAGTATATAGTCAGCCCTCCAAATCTGCAGGTTCTGTATCTGCAGATTCGACCAACTACAGATTGAAACTATTCAGGGAAAAAATTTTTCAGAAAATGTCAGAAGCAAAACTTGAATTTGTGGTGTACGGACAACTACAGGTGTACCTTGGCAGTATTGAGGATTTGGCTCCAGACCACTGTGGTAAAGTGAATATTGTAATACAGTGAGTCATACGAAGTTTTTGTCTTCCCAGTGCATATAAAAATTACGTTTATACTGTACTGTCGTCTATTCAGTGTCCAATAGCATCATGTCTTAAAAAGCAATGTTTGTGCCTTAAAGTAACAATACTTTACTGGGACTTCTCTGGTGTCCAGTCATTAAGACTTCACCTTCCCGTGCAGGGGGTGTGGGTTCAGTCCCTGGGTGGGGAGCTAAGATCCCACGTGCCTCGTGGCCAAAAACCAAAACGTAAAACAGAAATAACACTGTAACAAATTCCAGACTTTACAAATAGTCCACATAAAAAGAATCTTAAAGAAAAATATTTTATTACTAAAAATTAATAACTATCATCTGAGCCTTCAGTTCAGTTCAGTCACTCAGTCATGTCCGACTCTGCGACCCCATGAATCTCAGCATGCCAGGCCTCCCTGTCCATCACCAACTCCCGGAGTTCACTCAGACTCACGTCCATCTAGTCGGTGATGCCATCCAGCCATCTCATCCTCAGTCGTCCCCTTCTCCTACTGCCCCCAGTCCCTCCCAGCATCAGTCTCTTCCAATGAGTCAACTCTTCGCATGAGGTGGCCAAAGTACTGGAGCTTCAGCTTTAGCATCATTCCTTCCAAAAGAAATCCCAGGGCTGATCTCTTTCAGAATGGACTGATTGGATCACCTTGCAGAGCCTTCAGTGAGTCCTAATTATTTTTGTAATAGTAACATCAAAGATCACTAATCACAGATCACCATGACAAAAATTATAATAATAATTAAAATATTTGAAATATTGCAAAAGTTATCAAAATGTTACAAAGTGAGCAAATGCTGTTGGGAAAATGGCATCTATAGACTGACTTGACACAGAGTTGCCACCAGCCTTCAATTTCCAAAAAAACACAGTATCTTTTAAGTGCAATAAAGTGAAGAGCAGTAAAAGGAGGGAAGTATGCTTACATTTAAATAGCGTTCACATTGTATTGGGGCTTTCCTAGTGGCTCAGATGGTAAAGAATCTGCCTGCATTGCAGGAGACCTAGGTTTGATCCCTGGGTTGGGAAGGTCCCCTAGAGAAGGGAATGGCTACCCACTCCAGTATTCTTGCCTGGAGAATTCTGTGGACAGAGGAGCCTGGCGTGCTATGGTTCATGGGGTTGCAAAGAGTCGGTGACACTTTCGCTTGCACTTTTCACTTACGTTGTACTAGGTTTTATAAGTGCTCGAGATGATTTAAAGTGTACAGGAATATGTGCATAGGTTATATGCAAATACTATATACCATTTTATATAAAGGACTTGAGCATCCTTGGATTTTGGTGTTCACTGTAAGTAGGTGGGAATCCTGGAATCAGTGCCCCACAGATAAGAAGCGATGACTGTATGGCCTATAGAGATATTAGAATGATCCATAGATCTCAATTTTTAAAAAGAAAAAATTTTAATCTAATATTAGTTCATCTGTGTCAGAAGATATGTAAATTGGCAACCATACATACTACTCAATAATGTCTGTGTATTTTTAAATAAATTATGTGTTGTATGTAATGAGAAGTAAATAATTCTGAGGTCTGAAAATGTATGAGTTAAAAAACCTGTCCATAATTAACATTTGAACACCTGTCATGGGGTTTGCAAAGTACTAGATCCTGAATATATATCATCTGAAATCCCCAAAGCAACTTAAACTGGGTTTTATTAGAGCCCCAATCCCCATTTTTCAGATGAGGAAATTGAGGATCAGATAGGCTAAGTAACCTGCTCAGTCTCATAGCTGGAGAACTTCGCTGGGATTTGAAGTAAGTCTATTTTACTCCATACCCATGCTCTTTCCAGGATGTCACAGACTTCTACTCGTGCCCAAAGGAAGCCCTCAATTTCAAGGAAAACTACTATTATATGATATCATAGTCTACCCGGCTTTCTTCATCCATTTTTTAAATCCATCTATGACATCAAATTAAATTTCGAGAAGAACAATTTTGGATTGTAATGGATGGCATTGTTCATTGTCTCGGCATTTTAAACTTTATCCTGCTTTTACTGCCAGTATCATCTCTGAATACAGGAAGCTTTAGTCAGAAGAATGTTAATAGGCCTGATTCAGTTGTCAGATTTTTTTGTGGTCTAATGAACAAACAAGTAAGTCACTGTGGAAACCAAACAGAAATCTAGATGCATTGATACAGCCAGAGGACTGAGAAATAGGGCAGCTTGAAATAATTCGATCAAAGTAGCATAGGAAGGAAAAGAGACTGACTCAGAGAGAAATGAGGCCAGAGTTATTCAGTTAAGCCTTGTATAGAAAAAAAAAATACAGATTACATATACAAACCTAATTCTAGTTTAGGATTTTTTTAAACATTTTTATTATTATTATTTAACACCAAAAACATTTTGTATTGGGGTATAGCTGATTAACAATATTGTGAACAGGGAAGGGACTCAGCCATAGGTAAAGGGTCTATTTCATAATTTCAGACCACTGCATAATTTATGATGATGCCACTGACAGTGTTTACCTGATTTGTTAACAGATTTTAGCATTATATTGACTTCAGTTTTCGTGTGGTAGGCATATTTGTACTATAAAAGAACATATAGTTATTATATAGTTATTTTTAAAGTAAGTTAAAATAGGGTCTCCAGCTACCTGCTCAAAGGATTCAGTTGCTCAAAGATTCCAGTAATCTGAGAGACACCAGCAATGTGATAGTGGAGACTGGATGTTCCAAATGTCATTGATAGGAAAACCATCCCAGGTAGGGCACTCAACAAAACTTTCCATGAGCATAACTCTGAGTCCAGACACCCCTGTAAAAAATGTTCTTTGGGTTTAGGACATTAAGTCATCTATCCTTTCAGGATTTGGAGTTTAGGAAAGTTATGTTTAGGAGTGTGTATTAAAACTCATTAATGTGACAGTTTGTGAACTGAAAAGGAGAGAAGTGTCACCTGTGAATTTAGATCCACAGTCCGGATGTGGGCTGGGCAGCTGTTCAGTGGCCTGGCAAGAGCACGGCAATCAGCACAGTCCTAGAGCCTCACCCTGGAGTGAAGTGAGCCTCTCCTTTGTGATCCAAATAGGTGTTTCAGTTAGCACCACCCAAGTGGCCTGTCTGACAAGTGAACTTCTGCCCAAGCTGTATCAGATTGCCAGGGTTTAGGGGTTCTTTTGGAGAAGGCAATGGCACCCCACTCCAGTACTCTTGCCTGGGAAATCCCATGGACGGAGGAGCTTGGTGGGCTGCTGTCTATGGGGTCGCACAGAGTCGGACGCGACAAGCGACTTAGCAGCAGCAACAGGGGTTCTTTTATTCATCTTTCCCTCTCTTGGCACTTGTGGGTTCTGTTATTTATCAGATTCTCCAGTTTTTGCATTTTGGCCCTTGGATATTTAGAGTTTAAAATACATTAGATATGATGATTGCAATTATCACAGGTGCAGAGGTCTCGAGGGCTCTTTATCCAAAGCCCAGAGGCGGGTAATGTTTTGAGTCTGTAGTAGGGGAAGTACAAGACCAGCTGTCTTATGCCTTCTCTAACTTTGGAGGTGTATTATCAGTTACATGAGTGGGAGGGAAGCTTTTCATGCATCACTGTTAATAGTTGTTGACAAATCACCAGTTGGAAAATGTAAAGGGAGTGTCTGTGCCGCGGGAGTAGCATTGAAATTCTCATCTCTCAACTTGCTTCACAAGAAAACAAATCGTACTGCATATCTTTTTAACTGTAGCCCTTTTTTCAGCAAAGTTTGTCTGAGTTCATGTTTGTCCATTTGGTTTCCGTGATCAGTCACATTGAACTTTAGCACATTCTAGCATACTTCTTGTATACTTTAGCAAAATAGTAGCTGTACCATGGTGCAGTCGGGCTTGCAGGTGTGGATGTTGCCCTCAGAATGCATCCATTCTGGGAAATGAAAGACACGTGTGTCAAAAACTGATCGCAATGGGCTGAGGAAAGTCCAGGCAGTACTGAGCGAGGATTATAAAAGTTAGAAACCTGAAGAATTACTTCTAGCTGACCATAGGAAGTAATTCCATGTCACCTGCACAGGGTTTAAAAGGAAGAATGGGTTTTAGACTTTGGAGGTGTAAGGGGAAGACTTGTTTTCTTTAGAGGAAACACATAAAATAGGCAAAGAGTGGGTATATTTGGAGGAATTGCAAGGAGTTGTGTCTGTTAGAAGATTTCAAGGAGCCTATCATGGAAGATAAAGTTGGACAGTTAGTTGGAGTTAGATCATGGAAAACCTTTAACACTGGAATAAGGAATTTGAGCTTTATTCTCTTTCCTTAGTTTCAAATATTAACTCAAGTGCTTTACCTTAGATGTGATTATTAGGTATGATTATGCATAAGAGTACCATGATCCTTTTGGCAGTTTTCTTGGGAACAAAACATACTGTTACACAACTGCAGTATGTGTGGTCTGGGTCAAATGGCTCTTTTTGGCTGAAAATTTTCTGCAGAGGTGGTGCGAAATATTCACATAATCCTATCACTCAGATGAAAGTCATCTACCTCACTACCGCATGCACTTATTTTGATTCCTCCCTAGGTTCAGTGATGTTAGGATTTATATTTCCCAGCCTTTTGTTCGTTTGTTTGACCCAGTGGGTTGTTCTGTAATGCCTAATACTCCATGTGCCTGGTAGCCAAGCTAGTTTGAAAGCTGAGTCGTTAAGTTCTTTCATCTTTCTTCTCAATTTCCTACTTAGCATTTTCCCTTCATCGTGGGCATTTTGTAAGCAATGAGGTGCCCAGGAAAGAGTAGCCCTGGTTTTTTGTTGTTGTTGTTCTGTCCTATTCAAAGAGATTATTTTAGTCTACCTGTATGTGCCTTGGAAATATTCTGGGCTGATATTTTTTAGCTATTGGAGGCAAAGAAAAGCATCTGAATTTTATCAGACTTGGAACACTTTTCAATTAATAAAAATGTTAGTGAAAAGGGCCATTATTGTTAGTGCTCTCTGGCTAATTAATTCAGTAGACTAAAGCTTGAGGCTTATATGGCAAGGTCAGTTAGTTTTGCTCTCTGATTATCTCTTGGAGCCTCTAGTCCTGGCCATTGATTTCAAAACTAATTACAGTAACGACAAGCACTTACACAGTACTATACACATAACCTCATTTAATCTTCAGAATAATCCTGAAGGGTAGGTACTGTTACTCTCTCCATCTTTACAGATCTTGAAACTGAGGCATTGAGAAGCTGTGTAACTTGCCATTACTGGTAGCTGACTAAATCAGGATTTGAACCTAGGCAGTTAGGTTGCTAGGTCTTTACTCTTGATCTCATTAAAATCTAACTCTGTCTCTACACTAAGGAAACACAATATGCGTCTAAATATTTAAGGCAATTTATTTTGTATAGTATGAAGCTTTGAATTTAAGAAGTTTCAGGTCAAGGTATTTTATACAGACACCCAGAATCTATTTAGCATCTCTTTTGTTGTGTGTGCAAGGAGTCGGGGTGGGCGGGGCAAGGCTTCACAGAGGTGAGGCCTGAGCCAGGACTTAAAGGATGCTCAAGTGCTCATGCTCAGGCAGAGAAGAGCATCACAGGTTGGGCAAACAAGCATGCAAAGGCTTGGGGAGGCGAAAGGGCATTTGATGTGTATGTTTGTAGGAACGTGTGGTGTTCACTGTGTCTAAAACATGGAGAGAGTGATTAAGGTGCAATTTAGGATTGCACATTGTACCCTGCTAAATAGCTTAAAAATTATTTTCTCAGACAGAGACCTTTAAAAAAAAATCAAGGGCTCACAAATTTTTGTATTCAGTTTCAGAGGCTTTCCGGGTGCCCTGAAGCTCACGTATAGATCTGTGGGCCCCTTCCCCCAAGCAATTGAGAATAACACGATACAATATATGTTTTAAGAAAGAAGACTCTGATGACAATGAAAGATGGCTTGGAAGAGAGAAGGATTAGAAGCAGAGAAGTCAGGAGGCAGATATGGAAAGATCTATCTGAGATGGCAAGAAGAACCACGTCTCTGAAAGATGTTTAGGAGATAGAAGTGAGAGAGAGGACCCGGGGTGAGTTAAATGGGAAAGTCGCATTTAATAGTTAAAAGTAAGTGTCATTTCTAGCTTGGTTTAAGGATATACAGTGATGTCATTAACAAAAACCAAAGGAGAGGAAAGGGGCAAGAGGAGAAAGATTTGGGGCTTGATTTTTTGGCCTGCTGAGTTTCAGGTGCCATGATATATACCAATGGGATTGTCTACTGTACAGCTGGAAATGCAGTCTGGAAAAGAACTCAGCACTGGAGAGAGAGATTTAGCTGCTCTAGCAAATGGTAGGTTGAAGCCCTCTGGGTGAGTCAGGGCCAGCCAGGGGAGCCCAGAATGAAAAGACAAGGGCAGAGGAGGAGTATCTGGTAAAGCTGGCTGGGGAGGTGAATCAGGGGAGCAGCAGCAGCCTTGAGGCATTTGAGCACTTCCTGTGTGCTGGGTCTGTTCTGAACACTGTGCGCATTAGCTTGCCTAATCCTCAAACACCTCCAGGAACCGGCTGCATTTTGCGCATGAGGAACCAGAGGCCCAGAGAAGGAATTGGCATAGAACTAGTAAATCACTTTCAATGGTAAATTAGTGGTAGCCTCCTTAAGTTGATGTAATTGAATTAAGATAGTTTTTGTTATAACTTTTTTTACAGGTTTAAACAGAGATTAGTAAGCTTTGATGATGCTATTTCCTTACTTTTGCCTCTGGTCTATCAAGTTAATATAGTATAATCATCAGAAGTCATGAAGAAAGTATGATAGGAGACTTGCATAAATTTCCAAATTCCTGGGTTTTTCTCATGTGAGTATTCTATCAAGATTCATGCATTTCTTAAACATATTTTTTTTTAATAGGGTAAATTTTCCCTGAAGTTTTGTCCTAATTAATAAGCATGTTTGGCACTAATTGGAATACTTCCTGAAACGGTTTCATGAGTCATATTTTCCTTTTCCACCTAGAATATATGTTGGACTCTCTTAGCAGTGATCTGCTGCTGCTAAGTCACTTCAGTCATGTCTGACTCTGTGCGACCCCATAGACGGCAGTCCACCAGCTCCCCCGTCCCTGGGATTCTCCAGGCAAGAACACTGGAGTGGGTTGCCATTTCCTTCTCCAATGCGTGAAAGTGAAAAGTGAAAGTGAAGTTGCTCAGTCATGTCCGACTCTTAGCGACCTCATGGACTGCAGCCTACCAGGCTCCTCCTTTCATGGGATTTTCCAGGCAAGAGTACTGGAGTGGGTTGCCATTGCCTTCTCCAGTGATCTGAGACATCATCAACTCTATATTCTTAATTTACCCCAACTTCTCATGTCTCCTTGAATCCATCCCTTCCTTAGAACCTCTTCATTTTGTTTTCCCTTTTATCACTACACCAGCAGTGGAGATTTTTCTTGGAGCCTTTTTTCCCAGTAATTTTTTTTTAATTACTTCATCAGAATTTTGCACACCAGTTAGATAAGAACAATGAAACCATACCAGGTTGCCACAGTGGGATAATTTGCTAGACTGGGGTCAGCAAGCTACAGTCCATGGGCCAAATATGAGCTATTACATTTTTGTAAATAAAGTTTTATTGGAATACAGCATGATCATTCATTTACATATTACCTGTGATGACTGCTTTACAGTGCTACAAGGGCAGAGTTGAATAGTTGCTATAAAATATTGGCTGTATTTCCAGATGTGCTTTATTTTCCATTATTTTGTTAAAAAACAAGCAATATGTGAGGACAACGGGGACCCCATTCTGCCCTCGCAAATACAAGCTCTTTGCTTGTCCCTCCTGAATGCGCATTTTCCTCAGCAGCTCTGCCCTTCTTTTTGGCTGCTTTATCTTCCGAGATTCTCTCTTGTGTCCGGGTTCTCTTTCCTCCAACGTGTCCTCCTGGTTCTGCCTCCCTGAAGCATAATCACATAACTCCTCTACTCTAAACTCCACTTCAGCCCTCTACAGCCCACCCAGTGAAATCTGGTCTTTCCTCAGCCTTGAAGAAGACCTTTCAAACCCACTCTCTGCCTTTTCTTCCCCCGTTGTCCTTCTTTGTACTCTAAACTCAGTACTGTGTCTGTCCTTCCCTTCTGCTTGATTTTCATGTGCTTTCCTTACTGTATGAAATGCCCTTTAACTTCTGTGATACATGGTGGGATTAATGAGATTAGAAAAATGTTCAGTTTAAAAGTCTGCTCTTCTGTTATTAACAAGAAGGCCACCATTGCTAGGTGAAAGTACCTGGAGTCTTGGTTTTCTTTGGGAGCTTACCTCAGCACGTTTTCCCTGAACTCTGTTGGGTTGTAGCGCTGAAACTATACTCTCTGGGGGTTTGGACGCAGTGTAAAAAGTCTCAATGTATTGAGATTATCACAGGCAAAAAGAGAACAATCCATTTTTTGTTTAAACATTGCCGCCAGAGAGAAAAGCAAAATAATTCCTTTTACCAACTAAGGTATTTAATGGAGACAGTAGACAAGGTAAGCAAGATAATGAAGAAGGGTCTTACATGGTGTCTTGGGCTACTGTTTTCTGGGAAAGCAATTTAGGATTGTGAGTCTGAGTGAACTCTGGGAGATGGTGATGGACAAGGAGGCCTGGCGTGCTGCAGTTCATGGGGTCGCTAGGAGTCGGAGATGACTGAGCGACTGAACTGAACTGAACTGAACTGAACTGAACCGAACCCTATGTCACGACTAAACTTCCTTTGTGGAAGTGATACGCACATTGAATCAAAACCGTGGGCCACATGTTATACGGAAAATAGTTGTAAAATATACTTTGCTATGGAGACTGCTAGCTTTGTGTATATAGACTCTTCTAGTTATTCTGGCCATCTTTACTGCCTTTACTGTTTTAAGAATCTTTTCTTTAGTATGTTACAGAGTGATGGAATTGCCTCTCCTTTCTCTGCACTGACTTAGTGCTAGAGGGACACTCTAGTCCTTGGTAGAATACATCGTGTGCTTAGTAGAGGGGCTTGAATAAGACATGAGTAGACTGTGTGGGGACTGTACTAGACAAGAACATGGTGTCTGGTGGGCAAAATTCAGGCTGTAGGAGGATTAGTCACATAATTTACAGGAAAAATTCTGTTGCAAAGATAATGGATCATTTGGTTGCTGAATGAGCCATTCAGAAGGAAGCTTTGCCATGCCACTAAACTCCCCTGATGAGATTTTGCAGAGACACCTACTCAAGTACTGTCTAGCATAAAAGACTTTGTTCAAATCAGCCTTTCCAGCCTTTCCAAGTATTAATTTATTAAGAGCTGAGCAGGTGGGTGTCAAACTGCAGAGGCTATCATTGAGCTAGAACATGATTCCTTTAGTGTGTTTTGATAAAAAGCAGATAAAATGTTTTCTTTTAAAGCGTCAGTTTTGGTTATAGTTTTAAAAAGAAACTACATCTTCCCTTCTCTGAGTTTATTTTTTAATGAGGGTTATGGGAATTAATCTTCAGTGTGTACTGTCACAAGGAGTAATCAGACTTGAATTCTGTAAGCTTAGAGCCTTTGAACTTCTGCCCCATACACAGTTTATGTGCAAGGTAAAACAAGATCCTTTATAGTTCCTAATTAAAGTAAAGTTTAGTTGCCACTTGGTTAACTTTCTGGTTTTTGAATAAAACTTAATAAATTGGTCGCCCAGAAATTTGGAAATTGAATGTGACAATACAAATCTTTCTGTACTAATGAAGTTTTTGAAGATGAATTAAAATGATGATTCCTAATATTTCTGGTATCAGGGACATTTGATTTTATGTGAAATATGTACTGATAGATTGGTAATTTTTAATGTAGCACGGTCAGTCCCCCCGAAGGTTATAGACGGCACTACACTATATAGTGGTTGTTGTCCTTTTGAAAATGATGCAGAATGTCTGTATAAACATTAATTATAGTCTCAGAAATACCTTTTGCAAAGTACATATAAATAGAAAACTTCTAAAATTCACTTTTTAACTCTCACACTTACAGTGTACAAGAAACTGAGGTCTGGTCCCTGCTTCCAGAGTCAGCACAGCCTGGTAAGGAGATGAGAGGTGTAAGCAGCATGAAAGACCAGGTCAGACTCACATTAGTCAGAACTGACCAAAGTACCGGGTGTGATGATGAGAAACTCCTTTCTAGCTGGGAATATCGATGAAAGAGTTGGAAGTTGTGGTTTTGAGCTGGATTTTGAAGAATGTATAAGCAAAGACTATGCGGAAAGAGACAAGTGAAGTGAAAAATGGAACCCAGGCCAAGATGCGGTTCACACAGGCTAGACACAGGACGTGCACGCAGTGTGTGTGATGTGGGAGGGAGGGGCGATTCCTTAGGTACGATGAGCAAGATTCAGCCACCCTTCTCCTTTTTGTCTGCTGTTGGATTGGAGGAAACAGAAAGAGAGGAAACTTTGCTATTACCCATGGTCCTCTGTTCTCCTTTACCTTCCTATTAGCTATTACAGGATAGTAAGAAGTTATGCAGAATAAGACTAGGGAAGTGCACGCAAAGAACTGCAGTATAGGGGAGTTTCTATAGCTGACCATTCATATTCAGTCTGCCTATAATTATATGGGATTAAAAAGCATAGATTGAGCAGTGTTTGCAGAAAATAAACATATAAGGCTGAGCATACAAAAATAATCTTGATGGATGCTAACCCTAGTTTTTCTGTGTCATCATCATAATCAAATTTAAATTTAATTAAATTTTATTTAGTAATTATAAGATGCGCAGAATTGTCTTACAACACAGTAGAGACTTAAAAAGCTTTTTTAGCAGAGTTAAAGGGGCTCTAAACCAACAAACACTTTTTTGTATAAAAATGATACTTAAAGAGCAACCAATACAAGATACTAAGTAGATAGAAATCTTTTGCACTTTTAAGTCCTATTTTTTCAGTATATGTGTATTGCTTTTTTTTTCTTCTCCATAGGTAAAATGAGAAAAAACTAAAGCAGAATGAAAGAATAGGCTTGAAAGATAATCAGACCTGAGGAGTCATTTTTAAAGCTACCTTGTGAATAAACAAGGCTGCTAGAGAGAGGTATGAGACTTGAAGGAAAAAACTGTTATCACATTTCAGGGTCAGATATTTATTTTCCTTTTTTAAAAAAACTTAAAGTACACATGCTTTTGTCTTCTCATAAAGTATTGTTTCTTTGCCTTCTGAGATATGATGCCAAGTTGAACACTATGCTTTGCTAGTACTGTTAGCTCTCTTTGCTAGAGGATTGTCCTAGGAATTTGGCAATAATTCTACTCAGGGCAAATGAGAGACCATTAATAGGTCTTCATTAGGATATTGGGACTGTACATTTTTGTGCAGTGGAACCACTTCATAGTGCCTGTTTTAAAAAACTGAAAGAATCTAAAAATGCCTGGGCATGTGTATATATAACAGATTCACTTTGCCGCACACCTGAAACTAACATAACATTGTAAATCACCCAGTACAGATTTTAAAAATAAAACCTCTTTGATGTTTACATTTAATTGGAGGTTTAAACATGTTTCTGGAAAATATGTTTCATTTCCTTTTAGAAAATACTTGCTCTGTAAGTTGAGAGTTTTCTTATTCCCCACTCTGGGTAAGATATAAATTATGCTGAGGAGCCCAGTGGTTATGTCTTTGAGATTACATAAGATTGAACAAAGGAGGTAAAAATCTCAAATGCCGCACCTTATGAACTTTCTCCTCTAAAGATAAATTGGAAAGAATTTTCTGTTGGCCGCAGAGGCTCATGAAAGGTCTATGGAGACGAATTATACAACTGTAGTATCTCTCTTTTTCAGCTTCTGCCCTTTCCTGCAAAAGGAAATCGAGAAACCACTCGTAATTTACCAGATAACCCCAGAAGCCTTGGTCGACAGACCAAATTCTCCAGTCAAAGCTACGGGCTCCTGAGGATAAACTGCTTCAAACAGCTTTTACCTTAAAGCCAACCTAGAAGTCTTTGACCCCCAGTTACAAGGTGAGTTAGGATAATGCAAGCTTAAAATTAGAAGCAGGATCTGGCTGTCCAGTGGTTAAGGCTTTGCCTTCCAATGCAGGGGGTGCAAGTTTAATCCCTAGTCAGGAAAATAAGATCCCACATGCTTCACGGCCAAAAACCAAAACATAAAACAGGAACAATATTGTAACAAATTTAATAAAAATTTTAAAAATGGTCCACATCAAAAAAAAAATCTTAAAAAAAAAAAATCAAAAGCAGGATTAGATTAGTCAGTGCTCAATGACAGCAAAAGATTATTACCGAAATATTACCAAATCTCAGGAACATGGTTTTGTTTTGTTTTGTTTTTTCTATTTTTTATGTGTCTATCAGATCCAAAAATAAGGCATGGTAATTCTAGTCATGTTTAGTCATCTTAATAAAAAGTTCTGCAGTAACTTTCTTAAAGATAGAAAGTAAAAAACATACCAAAATATTGAACCTCTTTTTGTCTGATGTCTGGCATCATGCGAGAATAAGATGGTCCCCTTCCTTTCTTGAGTGATGAGCCTGCAGACCTAATCCTGAAAATGGCTGAAAGATTATCCTTGCTTTCATTATATATGCATGCTGTACACATTCTTAAAATGCATCCAGTTTTTATAATCTTTCATAGTGAATAAATAGACAATTGATTGTATTATTCTTGCACATGGGGCTGAAATAAATAATATACCAGCAGTGCTCCCTATGGGCTCCTTGTCATCATTGATATTTGTAGGTATTGTTTTCAGAGCCACTTGACATACGCTATTTGACATTTTAGGCCCAGGGTCTTCACCGTTTGGACCCATCCTTCCCGGTTATATAAAGCTTTCTACTTTCTGAGGTCAGTGACCCCCAGAGTGGGAGGATGTACCATCATTGCTCTTGGGGATCTTTTGCAGTGTTTATCCTCTACTCAAACCCTTATTTTCTTGGAGGCACAAGAGCAGCAGCAGTGGTGGTGGTGGTACAATGGGAGCTTTCTGCTTATTATTTATTGCATTATTTAAAGTTAAATTCTAAAGCATAGCTTGCAAACTGGTGACCTACTGGCCAAATTTTAGTCATAGTTTTTTTAATCTATAGAAGTTTATTTTTAAAAATTGAGTTAATTGCCAACATTGGGTAATCTGGATACTTGAAATAAGATATACACGCAACACACACACACACACACCTGGCTTCTCTTGGATGATTAAAAAATACGGTCTTTTTACTATTTCAAGGACTGAAATGTGGTAGTCTTTACCTTCCCCTAAGTCTTAAACAACCAGCCTTGTATGTTACCTGCCTGGTCTATAGGCTTTTGAGGTAAGATTTCTGCTTTAAGATTAGTTTCTTCTCTCCTTACATGAAGCCTCTCCCCCGTAGTTTACACATAACACTCTCTTAGTCTTTATTCACTTTCTCTTTTGGCATTTTACTATTTATATAAAATTTGTGCACTGTGAGAGTGATGATTTTCTGAGATTAAGCTAACACCTGCCAGGCTTGCCTATGAAGAAGGAAGACTTACAAAACCAGATGGCCCATGGTTCTTAGCTGGGAAATCTAATTTCCATGGTGATAAGGTCTGAATCATTTTTTCCAGCCCGGAGGTTGTCATTTCAGAGTCTGATGTGTCACAGCCTAATGGTTCCATTGCCTGGTCTGACTGTTTTGGTCCAGGAAGGAAAAGTGATTCATTGGGTTGCCTTCTTTTCGAATGACATCTGTAGGCATTTGGGCTTCCCTCGTGGCTCAGATGGTAAAGAATCTGCATGCAGTGCAGGAGACCCGGGTTTGATCCCTTGGTTGGAAAGTTCCCTGGAGAAGAGGATGGCTACCACTCCAGTATTCTTGCCTGCAGAATTCCATGGACAGAGGAGCCCAGCAGGCTACCGTCCATGGGTTGCAAACAGCTGGACATGACTGAGTGACTAACACTTTAACTTACAGGATTTTGAGTCCATCTTCTAGGCCACTACTCGTTCTGGACACTAGAGTGAATCACTGAGCTGTATACTCTGCCATCTACATGCACGGAACTTTTTTGACACTGAGAAATCTCACCATCAAAATCAGATACATCTTCAAGCACAGTGGGTTGTAGTTAATCACAAATTTCTCTTTCCCCATCTTTGATCACTCTATATTGTTGGGGACTAAATTACTTGCTTTAATGTTCCTCTTAATTTGATATTGAATCAAGCTTTTGTATAGTAATAAAGAGCCTTAACCATGAACACGTTTTAAATTATAGGGCCCTTATGGGCATAGCACTTTTTTGTCTGCATTGGCTAAATCCAAACATTACTTATTTGATCATAGTTTACAGATGGGGGAAACTGACTCGATCCCAAAACAGTGGTTCTTATCCCAGCACCTCATTTTTCAAATGGACAGTGCCTCTTACTAGAGCAGATTTTAGGTCTCAAAATGCTCATTTTTAATGTTGAAGCAAACAAGAAAGAAGGCTCCTGGGACTGGATGTTGATTTCTGGTAGTTTACTGGCCTCTGGCTACACTGCTTTTGCTTTATCTCATGGGATCCCTTAGGTATTGCCCAGTATCTCTTGATACTTGACCATACGTGAAAATGAAATGTACATGAGTCCCTTTGACTATCAGGTTAAGTTTATGGGACTAAAGTAACTGGAAATTTGTTCCCACACATTTATGACTTGTGACTTGACTATATAAGAAAGAAATTAAACTCTTCTTAAAAAGAAGAAGCAAGTAAGTGGCATCTCATTTCCTTAGGGAAATGGGTTTGTTTCCATTCCTCTTTTGGAGTTAGTGGGTATCCGTGTATAGTCAACAGCCTCAGATATGCAGATGACTGGGGTCAATCCCTGGATTGGGAAGATCCCCTGGAGAAGGGAAAGGCTACCCATTCCAGTATTCTGGCCTGGAGAATTCTATAGACTGTGTAGTCCATGGGGTCACAAAAAGTCAAATATGACTGAGTGACTTTCACACTCACCACCCTAATAGCAGAAAGTGAAGAGGAACTAAAGAGCCTCTTGATGAAGGTGAAAAAGGAAAACGAGAAACTCTCTAGCTTAAAACTTAACATTCAAAAACTAAGATCATGGCATTCCATCCCATCACTTCATGGCAAGTAGATGGGGGGAAAAATGGAAACAATGGCAGATTTAAGGAGCTCAGTCCTGGGTGTTCTTTGGAAGGACTGATGCTAAAGCTGAAACTCCAGTACTTTGGCCACCTGATGCAAAGAGTTGACTCACTGGAAAAGACTCTGGTGCTGGGAGGGATTGGGGGCAGGAGGAGAAGGGGATGACAGAGGATGAGATGGCTGGATGGCATCACTGACTCAACGGATGTGAGTTTGAGTGAACTGCAGGAGTTGGTGATGGACATGGAGGCCTGGCGTGCTGCGATTCATGGGGTCACAAAGAGTCTGACATGACTGAGTGACTGAACTGAACTGAACTGGAAATCACTGTGGATGGTGCTGCAGCCATGAAATTAAAAGAAGCTTGCTCTTTGAAAGGAAAACTATGACAAACCTATACAGCATATTAAAAAGCAGAGACATCTCTTTGCCAACAAAGGTCCATATAGTCAAAGCTATGGTCTTTCCAGTAGTCATGTGCGGATGTGAGGGTTGGATCAACCATAAACCATAAAGAAGGCTGAGTGCCAAAGAGTTGATGCTTTCGAACTATGGTGCTGGAGAAGACTCTTGAGAGTGCCTATTAAAGCAAGGAGATCAAACCAGTCTATCCTAAAGGAAATCAGTCCTGAATATTCACTTAAAGGTCTGATGCTGAAACTGAAGCTCCAAAACTTTGGTCACCTGATGCAAAGAGCCAACTCATTGGAAAAGACCCTTGTGTTGGGGCAGATTGAGGGCAGGAGAAGAAGGGGACAACAGAGGATGAGATGGCTGGATGGCATCACCGACTCGATGGACGTGAGTTTGAGTGAACTCCAGGAGTTGGTGATGGACAGGGAGGCCTGGCGTGCTGCAGTTCATGGGGTCACAAAGAGTCAGACAGGACATAGCGACTGAACAATAACAACATGTATGGTCATAAATGCTTTCAGAAAGCCCCTTTATCTCTTTTTCCCTTGGCATTCCTGTTATTAGTTCCACATTCCACTTTCCTTAACTCCCTGAGGAAAGAACAACTAGGACCAAAAGAATGGAACCAAAGTGCTTGAGAGTCATTACTGACATATAAAATAGGTTGAAATGTGGTGAAAACGGTAAACCCAGTAAATCAGCTAGTGAGTGAAAGTCGCTCAGTCATGTCCAACTCTGTGACCCCATGCACTATTCTCAGTCTCTCAGTTCAGTCGCCCAGCACTAGACAATCCATGGAATTCTCCAGGCCAGAATACTGGAGTGGGTAGCCTTTCCCTTCTCCAGGGGATCTTCCCAACTCAGGGATTGAACCCAGGTCTGCTGCATTGCAGGTGGATTCTTTACCAGGTGAGGCACAAGGGAAGCCCTGAGCCACAAGGGAAGCCCGTAAATCAGCTAACCAGTCAACAAATATGACATAGGCAGAAACTGGAAGAAGAGAAAGAGTACTCGGTTCTGGTACAGCAAGACAGTTGATGTTTGCTCCCTTTTAGCTGTTATGAAGATCACAAGACTTCTCCCTCAGGTAATAGAAATGGAGACAATATCCAATGAGAACTGGCAGTATTGATACCATTCCACTTGACTTCTCTCTTTAAAAGGTGATCAGAGATATTTCTTTGTTCTTTTAGGGGGAGAGTTCCTTTTTTTCTTGAGGATCATTGTAAATTCATGGATTTTAAGAGTATATTTTGATTAGTTGACTATCAAAATATAGTGACTTTTTATTTTTTTCAGAATGCGCAAATAAAAACTTCTTTGTTCCTTGGGAACCCCTTCAGATTGGTTCCTGTAAATACATATGGAAAAGAGAATCCATCATAAGTGAATCACAGTGAGTTTTCACAAACTCAGTATTCCCATATAATCGGCACCCAGATCAAGATACAGAACATCCCAAAGGCATCCATGCCCTATTAGGTTTTTTGACCCCCACTTTTTGGTTCAAAGGGATACTTTAAGATCCTCTTGTGCACTTCATAGCCCAGTCTAAGAATCTGTTATATCAGTTATTACAAAGAGCTCTGGTTCCTTTTAGTAGAAAATGGAATTTAGAAACTACAGTCTGGGCATTAAGGATATTCATTCTTATTGGTTGTCAGTGTTTCCAGGCCTTTTTAGGAAACAGAGTCAGAAATATATATATTTTAAAATAAAAAATTATAAGTTGACATTGAATTTTTCAACCTTATGGAGTTTTAATATTATGTGATTTTATATTTGTATCTCTTTTCTCTTCAAATGAATAATCTCAGCATTACTACTAATAATTTTTCTATTTTTGTAGAGGGAAAAAATGTAGAATTTTATACATCTTTTATCATTATCATTATTTTTGAGCTTCCAAAATTTATGCATGTGGTCAAACACTGAATTTCTTTCACCTCCATTTTTGGTATTGATGTTGATATGTTTCTTGGCAGTGAGATTTAGCGTATTAAATCTTTAGTCCACCAATAATTCGAGTTATTTGCAAGTCATTCCATCTTCAGCAGGAGAGGTTCTGGAGTGACAGTGGGATGATTGTACTCTGTGGCTGGTGGATCAATTTGTGTTGCATTGAACGCGCTTATTAATGTCTACCCTTCATTATAGTGCAGGTCCAGAAAGAGAAGAAAAATAAATAGTCTGAAAGTGGCACTGAAGTTTTGTTCTTCTTGCTTCTTTTTATCTGATAAATGGATATTTTATGGATGCTTGTCTTAGAATGACTTTCTTTTTCCTTGCTCAGTAAAGGGATCAAGTGCTTTGATTTTTGGGCACATTTTGTAACATTTGATCTTGGGAGAAATATAAGTGTTCGTAGAGAATACAGGATAGTTGCCTAGATAGTTGCCTCTCCCTTCCTTCCTGCCACCTGTCTATTCTTCCTTTCTTTTTCCTACAGCCGGGTGATTCCTTGAACTTGAAGCTGAGGGACAAATAGTAGGAGGGAAAAAGGAGAGGGTTTTTTTTTTTTTCCACTCACCATTTAGTCTTTTAAGCTTTTCACCTGTCTTCTCAAATTGTCTCATTTTCAAGCCTCCATAAGGTTAGTATTTTTGAGTTTTTTTCCAAATATATTTTTAGGTACAGAAAGATGATTAATTAGACTTTAATTCGTCTAACTCTAAGGGTGCTTTAAATGTTTTTTTTTTAATTGACTTTTCACGTCAAATGAATAATGCCAGGAAGTCCTGAGTGCAGTGAACCAACAACACAGATCTGGTTTGAAAGCTTTGGCTTTCAGACAACAAGGATTTATTGGAAGTAACATTTCTAGATTTTGTCTCAGTAAGAAGTGGTTACACAGGTGGTAGACTAACAAATCGTCTCCCCAAAACTGCAGCTGTATATGGCTGGTGGTAAAGGACAGAAGGCAGTGGCAGCCAACTGCAGTACTCTTGCCTGGAAAATCCCACGGGTGGAGGAGCCTGGTAGGCTGCAGTCCATGGGGTCGCTAGGAGTCAGATACGACTGAGCGACTTCACTTTCATTTTTCACTTTCATGCACTGGAGAAGGAAATGGCAACCCACTCCAGTGTTCTTGCCTGGAGAATCCCAGGGACGGGGGAGCCTGGTGGGCTGCCGTCTATGGGGTCACACAGGGTTGGACACGACTGAAGCGACTTAGCAGCAAAGGATGGAAGTTTCAGAAACTGGCAATTTAAATAGATGTGTCTTTTATCACCCTGGCCGTATCTAGTGTTTGCTCATTTGTTCATTCATCCAGCAAAGTCTACTGAGTGTCTCTACTTGGTGTGCACAGGCCCTGTTCTAAGTGCAGAGACTGTAACAAGGAGAAGCAGCAAACACAACAGGGGAAGTCTCTGGGGATAGACAAAAAGCCAATAAACAAATATTGTAACTACTGAGTGAGATAAGTGCTGCGAAGGAAATGAAAAGAGTGTCATGCAGAAAGTGACAGGGCATATGCCTGTTTGAGGTGATCGAAGCTGAGAACTGAAGGGTGATTTGCCAACTAAACTTTCATATTAAGAAAACTAAATTTGAAAGTACTATACAATTTATTTAAACAATAACTACACATTTGGGCATTTGGATTTATTTTCAAATGTCTAATTTTTTTTTCAGCTGACACTGTAAACTGTTGATCTGAACTTTCAAATGAAGATCTCTTGTTTTGTCAGCTTCTGAAAACTGGAGAAAGTCCTGGGTTTTGGGGAACTCTGTACTGTATTTGTAACTTTATAAAAATCTAAAATTATTCTAGCATAAAACTTTTAAAAGAAAAAACTAGTGAAAATTTATACCAAAATTCATACTAAATCTAGTGTGGCAAAGATGAGGAATCCAGACTATATAGGGGGGTCTGCAAGGAAAATGATGGGTGCTGAGAATTTGTTACTTGAATGCCCTTGTATAGACTTTTGTCTCATCACTCGTTTTTGAACTAAACAAATTTTGCCCCTTTTCATGTTTCTTTTTACCTTCTTAAATTTTATAAACTTAACAAACCTTGCAAATAGAGTTAGTTTACATTTTTCCTTTTGTTAAAAAATTTATTCATTTTCTTAAAATATTCTTAAACTACTTAGGATGTTATCTTTCAGGTTCAGTTCAGTTCAGTTCAGTTCAGTCGCTCAGTCGTGTCCGACTCTTTGCCACCCCATGAATCCCAGCACGCCAGGCCTCCCTGTCCATCACCAACTCCCGGAGTTCACTCAAACTCACGTCCATCTAGTTGGTGATGCCATCCAGCCATCTCAGCCTCTGTCATCCCCTTCTCCTCCTGCCCCCAATCCCTCCCAGCATCAGGGTCTTTTCCAATGAGTCAACTCTTTGCATCAGGTGGCCAAAGTACTGGAGTTTCAGCTTTAGCATCATTCCTTCCAAAGAACACCCAGGACTGATCTCCTTTAGAATGGACTGGTTGGATCTCCTTGCAGTCCAAGGGACTCTCAAGAGTCTTCTCCAACACCACAGTTCAAAAGCATCAATTCTTTGGCGCCCAGCTTTCTTCACAGTCCAACTCTCACATCCATACATGATCACTGGAAAAATCGTAGCCTTGACTAGACAGACCTTTGTTGGCAAAGTAATGTCTCTGCTTTTCAATATGCTATCTAGGTTGGTCTAACTTTCCTTCCAAGGAGCAAGTGTCTTTTAATTTCATGGCTGCAATCACCATCTGCAGTGATTTTGGAGCCCCCCAAAATAAAGTCTGACATTGTTTCCACTGTTTCCCTATCTATTTCCCATGAAGTGATAGGACCAGATGCCATGATCTTAGTTTTCTGAATGTTGAGCTTTAAGCCAACTTTTTCACTCTCCACTTTCACTTTCATCAAGAGGCTTTTAGTTCCTCTTCACTTTCTGCCATAAGGGTGGTGTCATCTGCATATCTGAGGTTATTGAGATTTCTCCCACCAATCTTGATTCCAGCTTGTGCTTCTTCCAGCCCAGCATTTCTCATGATGTACTCTGCATAGAAGTTAAATAAGCAGGGTGACAATATACAGCCTTGAGGTATCCTTTTCCTATTAGGAACCAGTCTGTTGTTCCATGTCCAGTTCTAACTGTTGCTTCCTGACCTGCATATAGGTTTCTTAAGAGGCAGGTAGAGATTAGCAAGTCTTTTTCACGTGTGGCTTTTAATTAAAATTGGCATCAGAAGTAAAAGTTTCCTCTGATCCAGTCTTCTCTAGACTTTGTTTTATTAGTGTTTTTCAATTCATGTATTTCTACACATAAAGTACCTTTTTTTTTTCACATGTTGGTGGCATTCCTGGTAACTCAGATGGTAAAGGATCTGCCAGCAATGCAGGAGACCCGAGTTCAGTCAACAGGTCGGGAAGATCCCCTGGAGAAGGGAATGGCTACCCAGTCCACTATTCTTGCCTGGAGAATTCCATGGACAGAGGACCCTAGCGGGTACAGTCCATGGGGTCACAAAGAGTCGGACACGACTGAGCTACTAACACTTCCACATGTTAGAGGAAATAGAAAAATCTGAAGTTGGCAAGAAGCTAGTAAATTCAATATCTTCTTTATAAATAACTTTGCCAACTGTGTATGTGGTCAGTTGCTCAGTCGTGTCCAACTCTTTGTGGCCCATGGACTGTAGCTCACCAGGCTCCTCTGTCCTTGAGATTCTCTAGGCAAGAATGCTGGAGTTGGGTGCCATTTCCTACTCCGGGGGATCTTTCCAATCCCTGGATTGAATCTGTGTCTCTTGCGTCTCCTGCATTGGCAGGTGGATTCTTTAGTATAGATTAACAAACCTGCCATTTTGCTTTTTTTTGCATTTCTTTTCCATGGGGATGGTCTTGATCCCTGTCTCCTGTACAGTGTCACAAACCCCAGTCTGTAGTTCATCAGGCACTCTATCAGATCTAGTCCCTTAAATCTATTTCTTACTTCCACTGTATACTCATAAGTGATTTGATTTAGGTCATACCTGAATGGTCTAGTGGTTTTCCCTCCTTTCTTCAATTTAAGTCTGAATTTGGCAATAAGGAGTTCATGATCTGAGCTACAGTCAGCTTCCAGTCTTGTTTTTGTTGACTGTATAGAGCTTCTCCATCTTTGGCTGAAAAGAATATAATCAATCTGATTTTGGTGTTGACCGTCTGGTGATGGCCATGTGTAGAGTCGTCTCTTGTGCTGTTGGAAGAGGGTGTTTGCTATGACCAGTGCATTCTCTTGGCAGAACTCTATTAGCCTTTGCCCTGCTTCATTTCATATTCCAAGGTCAAATTTGATGAAAGTGAAAGAGGGGAGTGAAAAAGTTGGCTTAAAGCTCAACATTCAGAAAATGAAGATCATGGCATCTGGTCCTATCACTTCATGGGAAATAGATGGGGAAACAGTGGAAACAATGTCAGACTTTATTTTGGGGGGCTCCAAAATCACTGCAGATGGTGATTGCAGCCATGAAATTAAAAGACGCTTACTCCTTGGAAGGAAAGTTATGACTAACCTAAATAGCATATTCAAAAGCAGAGACATTACTTTGCCAACAAAGGTCTGTCTAGTCAAGGCTATGGTCTTTCCAGTGATCATGTATGGATGTGAGAGTTGGACTGTGAAGAAAGCTGAGCGCCAAAGAATTGATGCTTTTGAACTGTGGTATTGGAGAAGACTCTTGAGAGTCCCTTGGGCTGCAAGGAGATCCAACCAGTCCATTCTAAAGGAGATCAGTCCTGGGTGTTCTTTGGAAGGAATGATGCTAAAGCTGAAACTCCAGTACTTTGGCCACCTGATGCAAAGAGTTGACTCATTGGAAGAGACTCTGATGCTGGGAGGGATTGGGGGCAGGAGGAGAAGGGGATGACAGAGGCTGAGATGGCTGGATGGCATCACCGACTAGATGGATGTGAGTCTGAGTGAACTCCGGGAGTTGGTGATGGACAGGGAGGCCTGGTGTGCTGCGATTCATGGGATCGCAAAGAGTTGGACACGACTGAGCGACTGAACTGAACTGAACTGAACAAGCCTGCCATGGGAAACTCTTTGGTAATCTATAATCTTTCAAAGTACTCTGTGGTATCCCATCCCAAGAATGCTTCCTAGTTGTTCAAAATCTGGTTCAGGAGTCAGCAAATTATAGCCCACAAGCTTGCAGTCTTGCTTTGTAAATAAAGTTTTACTGGAACAAGCTATGCTTATTGAGGTACATATTGTCTATGGCTCCTTTCCAGCTTCTGTAATCCCCCTTAATCCGTGAGAGATGGATTCCAAGACCCTCCGTGGATGCTCAAAACTGTGGATAAGGCTGAACCCACTATATACTGTTTTTTCCTTAATTATACATACCTGTGATAAAGTTTTACTTATAATTAGGCACAGTAAGAGATTAATAATAATAAAATAGAATAATTATAACAATATACTATAATAAAAGTTATGTGAATGTGGTCTCTTTCAAAATATTATACAAATGTAATGCCTTTTCCATCTTTACTAAGCACTTACGCACTGTGGCCCTAACTTTTGCAGTTTGAGGTATGATAGCAAAACTGGCACAAATTTCTTTTTTGTTCTTTACAATTTCACCAGTAAAGATTCATTCTTACTGTAGATCTTATCAACTTCCACATACAGTTTTTTTCTTTACTTATTAAGTCAAGAACTTTCACCTTATCACTTAAAGGCAAGACGTTATGGCTTCTCTTTGGCAGATCTGAATTGCCAGCATCACTACTCTTGCATTTTGGGGCCATTATTAAGTCAAGTAAGGGTTAGTTGAACACAAACACTGTGGTACTATAGCCAATGATCTGATAACCCAGACAGCTACTAAGTGATTCATAGGTTGGATATGCTCAACACAGACATGATTCATGACCTGGGCAGGACAGAGCAGGATGGCAGGAGATTTTATCACACTGCTCAGAACGGCATGCAGTTTAAGGTAAATGAATTATTTCTGAAATTTTCCATTTAATATTTTTCAGATCATGGTTGACCATGGATAACTGAAATATCAGAAATCAAAACCATGCATAAGGGGGAACTACTGAACAATGGTAGTATTGAATAGCTGCAGTGAGGTTGTATATATGCTAGACCCTTACATAAAAAGCTTACTGACCTCCGTTCTAGTCAGTGGCAGTGACTGGATTATGTCTTTCCGTTTCTGAATCTGGAATCCGAGAAATTTTGCAATCCCAAGGATTAGTAGACAACAAAGTCCTGTTGGTTCATGTTAGAGCTTTTTGCTTTATTTTCTTTTTTATTCATAAATGGAGGTACTGTTTTGTAGTAAAATTTTTCCATGAGCTTTCTGAAGTTTTCAGAAATAGTTTTGTAACATAAAGTCCATTTCTAGAAATACTAAAATATATATACTTTAGTTATCATTTAAAATTATTATTATTTTTTTAAACTTTACAGGAAAAATCTTTAAAATTCCTTCATTTTTGAGGCTTTCGGTCTTTCCCTTGGGAGTGAATCTGTGTCTAATGCTATATAATCATGCCCTGCGAAGAGCAGGGCCCCGTTGGTAATCACCTACACCTGCTGCATAGTTACAGGTTTGTTAAAACACAGAGTCTTGAGCCTCAGAGTGTTTGGTTCATTGGTATGGATGAATTTCATTGAAAATTTCATTAGGATTTCATTTGGAAATTCTATTCCTGGGTATCTGGAAAAAAACAAAAACACTAAATCGAGACATGCACTCCAACACATATAATTAACCAAGACATGGAAGCAACCCAAGTGCCCATCAACAGACAGTTGGGTTAAGAAGAGTGTGTGTGTGTGTGTGTGTGAGTGTGTGTGTGTGTGTGTGTGAGTGTGTGTGTGTGCGCGTGCGTGTATGCACGTGTGCATACATCTACTGGAATATTGCTCAGCCATAAATAATGAAATATTGCCATTTGTAGCAACATAGACGGACCTGGAGAATATTATGTTTGGTGAAGTTAAGTCATACAGAAAGACAACTACTGCATGATAGCACTTCTGTGTGGAATCTAAGAAATAATACAAACGCATGCATATATGAAACGGAAGCAGACTCGCAGATATGGAAAACAAACTTGGGTTACCAAAAGGGAGAGGGAAGAGGGAGAAGGACAAACCAATGCTATAGGATTAACAGATACGAATTGCTAGAATAGGTAAGCAATAAGGATTTACTACATAGAATAGAGAATTATATCCATTATCTTGTAATAACCTATGTGTGCTGTGCTAAGTCACTTCAGTCATGTTCAACTCTATGCGACTGTATGGACTGTAGCCCACCAGGCTCCTCTATCCTTGGGATTCTCCAGACAAGAATTCTGGTGTGGATTGCCATGCCCTCCTCCAGGGGATCTTCCCAACCCAGGGATCAAAACTGCACCTCTTATGTCTCCTGCGTTAGCAGGCAGGTTCTTTGCCACTACTACCACCAGGGAAGCCCATAATGGGATAGAATCTGTAAAAGTACTGAATTGCTATGCTGTACACCTGAAACTGATACAATATTGTAAACCAATTGTACATCAGTTAAAAAAAAAGACTTTGAATTTGGAATAAGTTCTCAGGTGGCATGTTCCTGATACCACCTTTCAAAACTTCTGTTGTCGATAGCACTGGCATTTCCCAAACTTAAAATCTGGTGGAACAGTAGCCTTTCTTCATCACAATTCAATATCAAGTGACATTTTAGGCCTTACTTTGAATTCCTTAAATTTCCACTCACTGTCTTTTCAACTGAATTCACTAATGACTCAGATACAATTTTTCCACGTTTATCTGTTTTCCAGTCCCCAGGTTCTGTCCTCATCACTCTTACAAAGTTCTACTTAAAGAAAAAAAAGTCCCTTTCCTGTTTTCTTCAGTGGTGTTTTGAAGTGAAATAGATCCTCTGTTCAATCTGCCAGCTTTACTCTAAGATGTGTATGTGTATTTTAAAGTGATTCTTTCTTTCTTGATTCTCATAAAATCTCACAATGTAACTTGGGCACAGAAGTATCTTTCCTGTGCAGAGGAAGCAAAGACCCTGAGATGTAAGATCATGTGATCTGATAAAAAGGGAAAAAATCTGATAAAAAGTTCAAAGTCAGGTATTTTTTCATCCATTTCTTTGTTCTTTATAATATAGCATGAATTTGACACTGTCTGAACCTCAAACCATCAGGACCCCATTCCTTTACTTCATATCAGTATCTCGAGTATTTTTGACACTAAAATAATCTTAATAAGTACATTATTTGATTGTTCTCTTGTATTTATTTTAAGCTTATTTTTAATAAGAATAGGCTAGAAAATTCATTTAAAGACATACAGTGGTATGTTGTTTTCTATTTTGTGGATTTTTAAATTAATTTAGCATTTTTCTTCCAAATACTTTTTATCCTTTGATGGAAAATTGGCAAAGCTTTTACATAGAGACTCTTAATAAAATAGCATCATAGATCAAATCAGTCTCAAAATGGGAAGCCTGGATACTGAAGCGTCCTGAACAAGCTGTTCTGGGAGGAAGGCAAAGGCCTCTTGGATACACAGTGTGCCCGCCAGCCTGTTTCCCCTCACAGAGTCTTCTGAGGGTGGGTCAGAAGAGCATGTGTAATAATACTCGGCATCTTGCATAGACTATTGCATTTTCTTCTCACAATTCCGTGAAGTAGGATAGTATCTGTGTTTTATAGATGGAGAAACTGAGGCACAGAGAAACTAAGCAAACTGTTTGAGGTTTCATAGCGTGGAACTGGCAGAGCTGGGATTCATCTCTAACCCAGGCAATCAATGAGATTTTTTTTAGTGTAAACATAAAAGGAAAAAACGCCACTCGATATGGGCCACGGTGTACAGATAAATGTTTAAAACTCAGCTCTCAAAAAAAAAAAAGAAAAAAGGCACTGATTTGTATGGCGTCCATACTCCCACCATGGCTGAACCCGGTGTCCAGGGGTATGTCTCTGGAGGCCGAGCTGGGGAGAGGTGTGTGCTGTTGGCTCCTGAGCCCGTGCAAGCCTGCTCCAGTAACCACCAGATGTGTGCAGAGATTGCGATGCTCCAGGGAATTGCATTCACAAGGTGGAAGAAGCTAGGCCTGGCAGTAGCAGATCTTTGGTATTGCCAGCTGTTTCTTCCCTCTTGTAACAGTGAATGAGAAGTAATTGAAACCAACATTCATGCTGAATGCCCAGCGCAAGGAAAACGTAATTATAGGCAATCTGAGATATGGGTGAAGGTCTGCATAAACAATGGTGTTCTGGAGGGGTAACAGTTTTTTAAAATGCTGCTGAAGCCTTCTGAAATATCTGTTATTGGGAAGATAATGGATAGTAAATTAGGTAGGTGGCAGGTAGAGTAATTGTGTACCCAACCTAACCTATCAGGCAGTGCTTTGAAAGAATTACACTGCTGCCTCCATTCCCACTTCTAATGCACAACTCTGCACCTGGGAGAATAGAGCTTAATAATGCTCCAGGCCTCTAGAGCACCATTAGCAGCCTGGTGGGTCTTTTTTCAGGACAACCAAGAGGTTTTCTCTTGGGAATATTGAACTTTGTACAGTCTTTCTCTCTAGCTGACTGATGAACAGATAGGGAACTCCAGTCTGCAAATCACTTGGGTTATTTTGAATTATCTTTGGGCAAATATAATAAAATCAGATGACTGGTGTGAGTGTGGTTATCTTCAGGCAGACTGTGCGCATAGTCAACTATGCTTAATGTGTAGAATGGAGGCTTTAAGTCTTAACTATATAATGGTAAGTCCAGGAACCAATCTGAGTGGATTTTGTGGCCCGTGACATCAGACTATGATGTTGAAAGTGACATAGTCCCCACCCTCAAAGATTGTGCAGGATCCATACAAATAAACACAGTGCAGTGTATGTCCAATATATGTGCATATGTATAGAAATAGTATAAAAGAGATTGCAGTGACAATTTTCTCTAGTAGATTAGGAAAAGTTTTATAAAGAAAAGGAAACCTGAGCACAAAATAATGTAAAATTAATGCCTGCATACTACAAAAGTAATTATAGCTGAGTATATTTTCTCATGTGCATGTATGCTGAGTTGCTTCAGTTGTGCCCAACTCTGTGTGACCTTACGAACAATAGCCTGTCAGACTCCTCTGTCCATGGGATTCTCCAGGCAAGAATCCTGGAGTGAGTTGCCGTGCCCTTCTCCAGGGATCTTCCCAACCCAGGGATTGAACTCGTGTCTCTTATGTGTCCTGCATCGACAGGCAGGTTCTTTACCACTAGCACCATGTGGGAAACCCCATAGTGATTATACAAGGACATTTTTATTGTTGCAAAATATACATAAAATTTACCATTTTAATCATTTTTAAGCATGCATTTCAGTGGCATTAAATGCACTCACATTGTTCTGTAACTATCACCCCCACTATGTAAAATATTCATTTTATGTATATATTGTTGATTCCCAAAGAATCAAAAACAAAATGAAAAAAACCCTTGTAAGAAAACTCCTGTAAGTTAATGTATGTTTTACAAAAATAAAAAATGTTCTTGTAGGATCAATTATGCACACAGTGTGTCTGAAGATCACCACATTCATGTCAGGTCTGGATGGTTGTGTGCTCCCTAAAATCCAGGTTGAAACCCTAATCCCTAAGGTGATGGTATTAGGAGGTGCGGCCTTTGAGAGATGATTGAGTCATGAATGGAATTAGTTCCCTTGTAAGAAACCCAGAGAGATCCCTTGCCTCCTTCTGCCATCTGAGGACACAGTGAGAAGAGAGCCACCTGTGCGCTCGAAGAGTGTCTTCCAGTGCTGCGATCATAGACTTCCCAGCCTTCAGGACTGGGAGAAATCAGTGCTTTTGGCTATAAGCCACCCAGGATTTAGTTATAGCAGCCCAAAGGGACTTACACAAACCATTTCGTATCGTGAGAACTTTTTCATCTTCCAAACAGAGACCCTGTACCTATTAAATACTAACTCCATTTCCCTTGCCTCATAGACCATGGCAACCACCCTTCTGCTTTCTCTCTCTATTCACTTGACTACTCTGAGCATTTCATACAGTACTCTACCAGATAGAATCATACCATATTGGTCCTTTTGTGTCCAGTTTGTATCACTTAGCGTAACCTCTTCAAGTTTCATCCATGTTGTAGCATGTGTCAGAATTTCCTTCCTTTTGAAGGCTGAATAATATTTCATTCTGCAGACACACAGTACTTTATTTCACTTGACTTTATTGTGCTTTGCAGATACTGTGTCTTTTACAAATTGAAGGTTTGTGACAATCCTGCATGAAGCAAGGCTGTTGGTGCCATTTTTCCAATAGCATTTGATCACTTCATGTCTCTGTGTCACCTCTTGGTAATTCTCACAGTATTTCAAACTTTTCCATAACTATTAGATTTGTTATGGTGGTCTATGATCAATGATCTTTAATGTTACTATTGTAATTGTTTTTTATTTTGTATTTTTGAATTAAGGGGTACACTTTCTTTTAGACATAAAAGACTAAGCTGTGCTTAGTCGCTCAGTTGTGTCCAATTCTTTCCGACTGCATGGACTATAGCCCACCAGGCTCCTCTGTCCATGGAGATTCTCCAGGCAAGAATACTGGAGTGAGTTGCCATGCTCTTCTCCAGGGGATCTTCCCAACCCAGGGATTGAACCCAGGTCTCCCACATTGCAGTCAGGTTCTTCACCATCTGAGCCACCAGGGAAGCCCAAGAATACTGGAGTGGGTAGCCTATCCCTTCTCCAGGGGTTCTTCCTGACCCAGGAATCAAACCAGGGTCTCCTGCATTGCAGGCAGATTCTTTACCAGCTGAGCTAAGAGGGAAGCCCGAGATACAGCACTATTGCACACTTAATAGACTACAGTATAATGTAAACATAATTTTTATATACACTGGGAAACCAAAAATTCATGTGACTCGCTGTATTGCCATGGTCTAGAACTGATCTGCAGTATCTCTGAGTTATCCCTGTATGAATATACCACATTTTATCCATTTATTGATAAACTCTTCAATTGCTTCTAGCTTCTGGCTATTATGAATAACGGTGTTACAAATATGGGAATACATATCTCAATTCCAATTGCTGCTCTCAGTTCTTTTGGGCAGATACCCTGAATTGGAATTATTGAGTCATATGGTAATTCTGTTTTTAATTTTCTGGAGAACCACCATACCACATTCAGTAGCGGTTGCACCAGTTCTGCCTTCCCAGTAGCAATGCACCAGAGTTAACTCAGGAACATTTTTAACCTAAGCCATTTTGTTTGCTTTAGCCAGTTCTTTAGCATACCTCAACTCAGTACAGAAACTTGCTTTGACAGGAAATTGCTCTGGAGAACGGGCCATGAGCAGAGCACTCATGTCACTTGATGCCTCAGTAAGGGTTTACACACGCCCAACATGGATTTATGAATCATGATTCAAGGTCGCAAAGCAGAGGCAAACATCTTTGATGTTTCCTGTTATTGCCAAAAAGCCCTCACTCAGTACCTATTAGCAGTCATGGGAAACATTTCATAATATTATTTTTTCCATTAAAATATAAATTATGACATTACCGAGCTTCCTTTCAAAACAGATTAGCAAGGGTCAGAAACCAAATATGAAGGAAAGTGGCTGGCAAAATTCTTGAAAATTTAGCACTGGTAAAATTATCAAGTGATGGTATCAAAGTGGCCTCGTCAGGAATGTCCATGGCATATGCTCCCATCAGAATCAAATGTCTTGTGATCTCATAATAAATATGTTGTACACCATTTGTGCCATTGTTTTAAAGTTCTTTATTTGTTTATCTTTTTGGCTGTGCTGGGTCCTCATTGCTGTGCCTGGATTTTCCTCTTGTTGCAGAGAGTGGGGTCTCCTCTCTAGTTGCAGTACCCTCTCTTGTCGTCAAGCACAGCCTCTAGGCACTTGGACTTCAATAATTGCATCCCGCAGCTCAGTGGTTGCAGTTCGAGGGTTCTAGAGTATAGGTTCAGTAGTTATGGCACATGGACTTATTTGGCTCCTGGACATGGGGAATTCTCCACGACCAGGGATCTACCCAAGTCCCCTGCATTGGCAGGCAGATGCTTAACCATGGGACCACCAGCGAAGTACCCCATGTTTTTTTAAACCTGTACTAATAACAATGCTTTTAGAAAAATGAACCCCCAAGGACGTACTATTTTAGCTATTTGATAATCTACTGAAAGCTATTGAATGTCTCCTGAGTGATATGAAATGCACATATAGCCAACACTCTTCAGATCATTCCTGGGGTTTAAAGAACACACTAAACCTTAATGAACCCAGGCTAGGCACCTCTGTAAACGTGTATTGTATGTCATCAGTAGTACTGCCAGGCTGATCTGTTGCTCGTGTACATGTGCTCAGTTGTGTCCAGCTCTTTGAGACCCTATGGGCCGTAGCCCACCAGGCTCCCCTGTCCTTGGGCTTCCCACCAGGCTCCCCTGTCCTTGGGATTCTCCAGGCAGCAATACCAGAGTGGGTTGCGGTGCCCTTCTCCAGGGGATCTTCCCGACCCACGGATTAAACCCACATCTCACGTCTCCTGCACTGGCAGGCAGGTTCTTTACCACTGGCACCACCTGGGAAGCCCAGGTTACATGTAAACAGCGATGAAAGAATTTGTTGCGTGGGCTTTCATGTCAGATAGATTCGAAAACCACCATGAGGACTCTGTTTAATAAACTTCCTCAGCCCTACGTTTTTCATCTGTGTACTGTGAATAACAAGAGAGTTCCTGAGAATGTATGGAAAGTGCTTGGCATCCAGGCCTGGCATGTGGTAAGAGACTGATATTGTTATTGGTATTTTCCTCTGACATGATAGAGAAAGCTGGGAAGGAGGCAGGTGATCTTTTTTTTAGGACTCCAACCTCAAATAATATATATATATATATATATATATATGTTTTTTTATTCATTGATAATTTTCTGAAAGGCTGTTTGTTTTATCAATTAGAAGATGTCCAAAGAAGAAAGATTGCTTGGGGAAAGAGTATAAAAGGTAGTTTGGTTCTTCAGAATAAGGAAATATTCCCTAATCTCTTTATGATTAACAATTTTTGGAAGTTCTGAGAACAATTCAATGCATCATGCCCCAAGCTCAACAAAACCTAAAATAGGAGGAAAGAACTTTCTATGTTCCTAGAATATAAATTTTGTGCCAAGTACAAAATTAAAACTAGACTAGAAAAAATATACAATTATTAAATCTAGGGACATGTATCCCAAATAGAGAATACCTCAGTGCAAGTTACATTTCTCAAATAAAGAGATTATTATATTAGAGAGTAACAGAGATTATGGGTTTCCCTGGTAGCTCAGTGGTAAAGAATCTGTCTGCCAATGAAGGAGACATGGGTTCCATTCCTGATCTGGGAAGATCCCACCTGCCTCAGAGCAGTTGAGCTCATGCATCACAACTTTATAGGCATAAAAATAGAAAATAAATTTTAAATTTTTAAAATAAATTTTAAAATTGAAAGCTGTTCTTTAATATCGGTTAGGTTCACAGCAAAATTGAGCAGAAAGCACAGAATTCCCCCGCCCCCCGCAAACACATAGTCTTGCCCATTAACAGTGTCCCACCCCAGAGTAGTTTAAACAGTGGACCTGTACTGACAAGTCCAGAGTTTACTGTAGGGTTCGCTCTTGGCTGCAGTCTATGAGTTTTAACAAACGTGCTTTAAGTTGACCATTATAGCGTCGTACAGAATAGTTTAACTGCCCTAAGAATCCTCCGTGCTCCACTTCGTGCAGCCAGTGATCTTTTTCTCTGTCTTCATAGTTTTGCCTTTTCCAAAATGTCATATAAATGGAATTATAAAGTATGTATTCTTTTCAGACTGGCTTGTTTAACTTAAAAATGAAGATACGTGTGTGTGTATGTGTGTGTGTATTTTGTAACCTTTTTTTTTCCTGGTTGATTTTCATTTGATTCTCTCATTCATTTCACTTGGACAGTTTTATTTTTCACAAGTTAGTACTCTGAGAACACAGTGTCAATAGGACAACAGCCAGCATCATTATTTTATTGCTGACATCAATGGAAATGGTAATCATCTTTTACCATTAAGCTTGATACTGGGTTGGAGTGTGTGTGTGTGCGTGTGTGTGTGTGTGTACAGGACACAAACATATAAAAGCAGGTGCTCCAGTACTTGTTAGGAGTTCATGAATATTTGGAAATGGATATTAAATGGATGGTGTACCTTTTAAGTCAAGATGATTGTAGAATATTCTAACTTTGACTTATTATTTTAGTTTATTATAGATGCAACGATTATCTCATAATTTAGTGTCTTCTGTTCCTTGGCTATATACTTTCTATAGCCTTGTTTCTATATTTATGGTTCCTGTTTTCTTTATTTAAAAATGAAATATAAATAAATAAAATAGTTAAACTGATAAATCCAGGAGTAATTATAGTTACTTTCCCTATATTTATCTTGAAGGGCTGGGTGACACAGAACATTGTTGTTGTTGCTAAATCATGTCCAGCTCTTTTGTGACCCCATGGACTGTAGCCCCCCAGGCTCTTCTGTCCGTGGGATTTCTCAGGCAAGTATACTGGAGTGGGTTGTCATTTTCTTCTCGAGGGGATCTTCCCAACCCAGGGATTGAACTTGTGTCTCCTGCACCTCCTGCATTGCAGGCAGGTGGTCCCCGCTGAACCACCAGGGAAGAACATAGATTTGTCTTATTCATTTATTATGTAAAGAGCCTTTAGAGTGTGGGGAGGGATTGGAGTCTTGTATGGTCACAAGTAGAGAGTTTGTTTCTGTATTCATTCCTTTTAGTTTTGTAAATGACTGTACCAGAGGCCAGCTTGGGGACTGGAAGCTGTATTTTGAGGGTGCATTAAGACATGTCCGTGATGCTTATCAGAGGGCAAGGTTAAGGGAAGCAGCAAAGGGCAAAGTACCTGTGGCCTTGCTGTGCTGGGAGAGCTGTGCCTACATGGTCTCTGAAAGCTCGTAATCTGTGACAGCCTTTCCCCTAGGCCTCTTGCCACCTTTCTCTCCAGCTTGGAGGAAACTGGAGGAGCTTCCCAGACTTCCTTCCTATGACACCACTTGACTGTCTTAAGAAGGGCAGTCACATGTTGGTTTTCATATATTCTGGTTTTGTCCTGAATTAAATGGTTCCTAAGATTTTATAGCATGTGGTGGCCACTATTCCCCAGAATAAGTAATAATGGTCTTTTTTTTTTTTAGTCCTTTTAGTCATTTTCTAGGAAAACCCTTATCAGACCTCACACTGCCATCTTTCCTGGAAGTCTCCAGCTTGCCCTCTTGAAATCAGTCCTCAATTTTCTTTTCTTTATCTGTAGATTAATGACCTTAGAAATAAAGCTTTCCTACCCTTTCTCTTTAAGGGAAAAAAAAGCTGTAATATATAATGATATTGTAATGAGTACGATATATAATGACAATGGGCATTCATTGCTATGGTGATAATCCTGATAGAAAATAATTTATTCCACCCAGCAGTACAATGATATTTACCTTGATAAGGTCAGTTGATAAGAATGTCCTACCCCAGGTGGCTGGTGTCTAGAATTATCTCATGAGGCTCCTCCTAATTCTCTATAAATAGACATGCAAATCCAGAAAGGCAAGCTATCCATATCCCAAACACTAACATAAAACAGTCTAATGTCAAAATGTTGAGGACTAGACCCCAGTTCTAGGGGATCTGACATTGAGGAAAGTCTAGCCAGGGCCTGATTATGATGAACCTCAGCTGGTCTTGAGGAGGAGACGACTTGCAAGGGAAGAAAAATCTCTGCTTTACTCAGTCTGTCCTCACACTTAGAGCTCTCAGTTGGCCCCAGAGAGAAAAAGCCGTGTCAGCTCCTCCCTATTGCTCTAGAATCCTAAGTACAGTTCTGCAACACTCCACATTAAATCACCAAGTTGAAATGAGGACTCAGAGGGGAATTTTTTTTATTTGGGGCGGTGGAGGGTAGCAGCAGGAGGAGGAGAGGCTTATATTGCAAGGGAAGACTTGAAAGATTCTGTGTTACTCTTGACTCTGTCACTTACAGACCCCAGGTTCCACTATAATTTTGAGAGACTTAAAAGGGGGATGAGGCTTCCCTGGTGGCTTGGAGGGTAAAGAATCTACCTGCAATGCAGGAGACCCAAGTTCAATCCCTGGTTTGGGAAGATTCCCTGGAGAAGAGAATGGCTACCCACTCCAGTATTCTTACCTGAGAAATTCCATGGACGGAGGCTGGCAGCCTACAGTCCATGGGGTCACAAGGAGTCAGACACAACTGAGTGACTAAGTACACAGTACAAAGGGGAAAAGGGGGATTCCCTTGTGGGCCAGTGGTTAGGATTCCGTACTTCCACGGAAAGCGGCATAGGTTTGACTCCTGGTCAAGGAACTGAGAGAGAGAAACTTAAAGGAGTTAATTCTATTTATATAGAATTTTAAATAAATAGAATAAATAGAATTTTAAAGGGAGAATTGTATGTTCCAAATTAAGGACAAATATAAAAGTCAATTAAAACCATGGAAAAGTCAGTAGTATAAAGAAAGGCAGATTATATAGGAAAAGCTGTCAAGCATTAAAGGAAACAAAGACAAACCAAAAAATATAGCATGAAATGGTATGGCAGGGGTAAGGTGAACTGTTAGTGAAACAGTAAATGGAAATGGGGAAAGCTGAAATTCATTCTTTTTTTAAAACAACCCAACATGATTATTACTAAGAGGAACACATAATACAAAAGTGTAGAAAGTTTAAAAGCATGGCCAGATCTCATTAATTACAAACAGGAGAAAAAAAGTCAAATGCTATCAAATAAAGTAAAACAAAGGGTGAATTTATAATAATCAAAGGTGGAAATATATAATTATCATGAACCCTTCTATGATAAATCTCATTGTTCCAGAATAGACTGAATACAATCTAAATGTCCCACTAGAAGGATGGTGAAATGTACTGTGTTGTATCTATGTGGTGGCCTATGCGTTCATTCTCAGTTGTTAAGTTGTATCTGACTCTTTGCACCTCATGGACTGCAGCCTGTGAGGCTCCTCTGTCCATGGGGTTTTCCTGGCAAGAATACTGGAGTGGGTTGTCATTTTCTTCTCCAGGGGATCTTCCCGATCCAGGGCTTGAACCCACATCTCCTACATAGGCAAGCAAGTTCTTTACCACTGAGCTACCAGGGAAGCCGTATGGTAAATACAATACATTGTATTACTGTGCCCACGTAATCACTGAGAGAATTATACTTTCATGCCTCATGGACTTCCATTTGTCCTTATGACTCGCTTTGGCCAATAAAAATTGTGAGTTTAAGTAGCATGTCCTGCCTACAAGCGAAAGCTCTAAGAACTTTTGGTCTAATGGTTTTGCCATGGCTCTTTTCCTTCTTCATATGGGGCTGTTAGACCTGGGATGAAGACAATATAGAGTAGCCAACCTCTAATGGACATGTAAATGGGTGAGAAATAAACCTTTCTTGTAGGCCCTTGAGATTTTGGAGTTCTCTGTTACTGCATCACAACTTAGCCTGGGGTAAGTTGTCCCCAGTTTCAAATGTTTTTCTGAACACGCATGATGTATGATACCTGTAAACAGCAAGTTCTAAAAGTCTTCCCTGCCACCTTTTGCTTTAGTTAGATCCATAGGTCATAAATCTTATTTTTATGTCACTCACTGTAAATGCAAGTGTTATAACACTTAGAAACAATTGTAGTGATCCCACTGATAAGAAGGAGGAATAAGACAGGAAAATTACATGTTAGATTCTTGTATTGCTGTTATTTTCAGCCACAATTCTTTTCTCATTGAGTACAGGAATTATGTTGGTGTTGACTGAAAAATCTATGATCTAAAATAGGGCTAGAATTTTGTTTAGGTGATTCCAAAATATGTGCTTTGACAGAGATGAAATAAGTATTTTTTAATGTCACAACATTTCTTACATTCTAGGAATAAAGAATAAATAGATGCAACCTACCAAAGAGTTTACACTTTTGTCAGTGCATTTTGAAATAGAGCATTGATCAGACACTTGATTTATAATCAAATTGGAATGATCATTAAAGGTCATTTCATTCAACCTTATATTAGGTACTTGAAACTTTTTTTTAAGAAGATTTTTAAAAATAATAGAAACAGCAATGCATGCATGCTTAGTCGGTCAGTTGTGTCTGACTCTTTGCCACCCTTTGAACTGTAGTCCACCAGACTCCTCTGTCGATAGGATTTTTCAGGCAACAGTACTGGAGTGGGTTGCCATTTTCCTCCTCCAGGGGCTCTCCCCAACCCAGGGATCCAGCCAGGATCTCCTGTGTTTGCTGCATTGCAGGCAGATTCTTTACTGGCTGAACCATCAGGAAAGCCCAGCAGATTACGACAGTGTCCTCAAAAACAATTCACGGAATGAATTAAATTCTCTTACTCACTTTTTCCTCATTCTTGACATTATTTGAGATATTCATAATTATGATTCAACCAAAAATGCGGCCCTTTCTTCAAAGACAAGTTACTCTGAAAATATCATTTTAAATTAAAACAAAAACCAAAGTGTTAGCGTTGATGTTAATGAGGAAAGTGCAGTTGGATGCTATTAGGGGAAAAGAAAAGTACATCAGAGGAAATGTTGGCCCTTGATGTAGGTTGGTTTAAATTTACTTCCAAATGGATAAGAGTTTAATGACTTAGGTTGTCTCAGCATCATCCCTTGGGGCACTTGAGCACATCACAGAACCTCCGTATTTTTTCCTCGGGTATCAGCATCTACTTTGAAAGCTTCTTGGGCCAGTAAGCAAAGAACTTCACATCAAGAATTTGAGCAGTGTTCTTGCTTTCTGTTTGCTGGCACCAGAGCTTGGCATGAGAACATTTATTAGACTACCTCATAAAAGAGAAGGATTAGCTGATCGTCTTATAAGTGTTGACTTATTACTGCCTCTTGCCAGTACTAAACAAAACATGATCTCAAGCCAAAGAGAAAGCTCTACAGCTCTTTACATGTCTATTAGTCCAAACACTAGTTTTGTTTCAAGAGACAGTCCTCCAGTTTGGGGGAAAAGTAGATTTTGTTTTTCCTGTGGTGACAATGGAGTTGAAATCTTGTGAAAGGACCACAAGTAAAGTCAGATTTTCCGAGTTTATAGTCACTTGCCTTTTACTTATTGGGATTGTTCTTTCAAATATTCTCTATAGCCAGCTGACCATTAAAATCCTGCTTACATTTGAGATCACATAATCAGTTAACATAATGTTGCAGGTTTTAACCATACAATGATGGGCTTTATGAAATTTATTTGTATTTGCAGAGTTTACATGATCTATATGTAAGTTGTTTGCCTCCATTTGAATGCCTCTGTTGGGCCTCTCTGCTAATGCATCTGAAACTATACTCACGACCTGCTGTCAATCCTGATTGCCTTTGGCCAGCTCTCGCTTGGAATACCAGGGACCTGGGAATCATCCTGAGCCCTGCTGTTTCCCCTTCCTTGTGTGTGTGTGTGTGTTAGTCACTCAGCAGGGTCTGACTCTTGGAACCCCATGAATTCTAGCCCACCAGGCTCCTTTGTCAGTGGAATTCTCCAGGCAAAAATACTGGAGCGGGTTGCCATTTTCTTCTTCAGGGGATCCTCCCAACCCAGGGATTGAACCCAGGTGTCCCATGTTGCAGGTAGATTCTTTACAGTTTGAGGTGCCAGGGAAGCCCTTCCTCCCCCTTATCGAGACACAACTGACTGGACCAGGTGCAGAGTGGTCCTGCCGCCTCTCTGGTTCATCATCTTTTATTTTCCAGCTGGGCTTCCCTTATCTTCTTTAATTCCCCATTCTGGTTCTGCTCATGGCTGCCAAAGTGATCTTTTAGCATACAAATTTGGTTATACCTCACCTCTTTATGGTCTCTTAGACGTAGGACAAAAATCTGAGTGCTGAACATGCCCTACAGGAATTGAACTCTGCTCTTCTTTGACCCTCATGTCACTGTCTCCATGCGTTCTGATGATATTGACCAGCATGAATTTCTGGATCACACCCAGTTGGACACCCAGACACCTGGCTAACTCCTTGTCATCTTTCAGATCTCAGGTTAAACCCCCCTGCACAGGGATACCTCTGACCTCCTGACCCAGTGAGTTCCCCTTGCCATGTGTCCTCCTAATACCCCATGTATCTTCATCCTTTTTTTGATTTTTCTCATTGACCATCTCTGCCCCTGGACTGAAAAGTTGAGGTCTCACTTTTCTTCGGCCTAAAGATTGATATCTCTTCATCATTAGCAGGGTTTTTTTGTTTGTTTGTTTGTTCCTGATTTGTGCTAAAGTACTTACCCAAGGGTCTATGCTTCCTTCAAGGTATTTAGATTAGGTCTGGAACTTGGCCTTCCACTTTCTTAGAAGAGGACAAAGTTCACTTTAGTTGTCAGTCTTTGGGGACACAGATTGTTGTATAAGCTTTTCATCTTACACTATCATGCTTACCTTAAAAAAAATTTTTTCCCAGAAACGTGTGTTGCCAGTTGAACAACAGGGACGAGTGTTTAGCCATAGTAGTTTCAGTACAGACTTTTCCTTATATGAATACAAATGGAAAATGACGTGGTTCTTGGCTGTGGATAACTGAAGCAACTCCATCACTTCCCCAGTTCCAGGACATGCCTGTCAGCCTGCAGATGCTTGTGAGCCTGTTGGTGTTGAGAGTCACGCGTAGGTGTGCTCTGGTCTTGAAGTGCAAATAACTGTGCATACGTGTATCCCTTCCATTGAGTTCAGTCATTCAGTCATGTCCGACTCTTTGTGACCCCATGGACTGCAGCTTGCCAGGCCTCCCTGTCCATCACCAACTCCCAGAGTTTACTCAGACTCATGTCCATTGAGTCAGTGATGCCATCCAACCGTCTCATCCTCTGTCGTCCCCTTCTCCTCCTGCCGTCAATCTTTCCCAGCATCAGGGTCTTTTCAAGTGAGTCAGCTCTTCACATCAGGTGGTCAAGGTATTGGAGTTTCAGCTTCAACATCAGTCCTTCCAATTAACATTCAGAACTGATTTCCTTTAGGATGGACTGGCGTATCCCTTGATCCTTCCCAAACACTGGATCGTATGATGCGCGAAATGCATCAACACTTTTCACTTTCACTTTTGTCACAGACTTCTTTGTGTTGGATTTAACTGTCACATGGATGAAATGACTGAACTAAACGGCAACAGATATGGACGGCACTCCCATTATAATCCCTTGAGCAGGGGAAATTGCATTTCAGGGGAAGCAACTGATGTACTTTGGCATGAAGGTCCAGAACATAACATTGTAATTTGCTTTGAAACAATGAGAATACAGCGGAAGAATATCACTTTAACATATGGTCTCTTCCTGTTTTCCATGTTGGCAGATGTTTGTTACATATTAACACTTTTATCCTCTACCTTAAAATCTAGAAGAAATAATATTTCGTAATATGTCAGAGTTCTTCCTCTCATATTTATTTCCTAAATAAAATGATTTTTAATGTAATGTTTTTTCAAATCATTTACATGAGGGTTTTTTTTTTGTTCATTTTACTTTTAGGTGTTTGGAACACCCTCAATATTTGTCTCTTCTTTTCTCATCAAACCTGATTCATGAAATGGACTAAAGCTGGAAAAATCATCTGCTTCTTTGTCTGTGAATTTGAAACACGATTGGCATGGTCTTCAGTGCGTTCAACTAGACTGTAACTGCAGCTATGAGCTCAGACGAGAAGGGCATATCCCCTGCTCATAAAACATCCACCCCCACGCATAGAAGTGCCTCCTCTTCGACGTCCTCCCAGAGGGACAGTAGGCAGGTAAGAGAAGAGTATAAAGTGCGTTTTGTTATTTTGGAGCAACTGTAGTAACATCAGGATATGATGGGATTGCTGATTAACTCTGAAACTTCCGTTGTGAAGGTTTTTATTCCCCAGGAAAACTCACTGTGTTCTGTAGATCTGCCTGATGATGTCATGAAGATCTTGCTCTTGCTTTTCTATAACTGAGAATCCTTTTTCAGAGTACAAGCCACAGGAAGAGTGGCCAAGGGAAGCCCTCAGTGTTCTCCTCATGTCTGTACCTGGGGGCAGAAGGTGGCTTCTGGAACATGAATGTTCTGCTATTTCTTCTTCACTTGCGGAGGTGGAAAGAGACTTGGTATCTTCCAACAAGTCTCTCATTGGTCTGCCGTGCACTAACTTCTGTTTGAGTTTCATGGACTCTGGTAACAGATTTAGGAATGAGGTTACAAATATAATTGTAGAATCAAGAAATTGAAATCAATAGAGAAATTAAATTATTATTGCTTAATTATTCCATGTAGCTCATTCTGTAAATTATTTTTGTTTACAAGATACTTTATTACTACTTTGGGCTTCCCTGGTGGCTCAGCTGGAAGAATCCACCTGCAATGCAGGGGACCTGGATTCGATCCTGGGTTGGGAAGATCCCCTGGAAAAGGGAACGGCTGCCCACTCTAGTAGTCTGGCCTGGAGAATTCATAGTCCGTAGGGTTGCAAAGAATCAGACACTACTGAACCGTTTTCGCTTTATTACTACTTTAGTGGCTATTATACAGGCAAGGTTGTGTGGAGATTAGTCATATGAATACGCTTCTCTGTCAAGACAGGTGAATTTTTTTGCCCAGCACTTAACTGAATATTATTTGCCATTATAATCTTATCTTGTGATAGACTTTCACAATAAGCAGATGTTAACTTTTTCTAATAGCTTTCCTTTTGGGGGACATCCAATTAGCAAACATTATTGTGCAGTTTTTTCCCTCGTATTTTATATGTTCAGAGTATTTTGCTTAGTTTGCTATTTTTCTAGTTTACTAGAAGTGCACACCTCAGTTATCTGATATTCCATAGTACAGACTTGGGCCTTGAGATACCAGTTCCACATGAGAATTCCTTCTTCTAGATGGTGGGAATGCACCTCTGGAGGTGTTCCTTAGAGAGCCCTCAATCTACAAATTCCCACTCCAAACTCCCTTTCCTATTTCTAGCAAGAAATTGTAGGGGAATTCAAAGAGGACATCTACATTCTGTTCATTAGAAGCAGTTATATCATTAGCTGAATCTGTGATTACACATAGTTATAATGTTTATTGCATTACATCTTTCGAGTTTAAAAAACGTAAGAGTACTATGGATGAAAACACATTTAAGTTAAATTACTACTGCACACTGAGATGCTTTCTAAGTTTGCAATTTCGTGCTACCCTTCACCTGCCTCTGTCCTCTCTTGTCATGGCTTCTCCGTTTCCCCCTGCCCTGAGCATTTAAGTTGAGAGGCATTTTAAGCAGTGTGGCCTTCTGGCTGCTGAGGGAAGGACGGGATCAACCCTGCTCACCCTGGAGATCTATGGCAAATGGAAGAGACTGCTGACTGTTGCAGAAACATCTGTCAGGCTTAGTTGAACTGCCTGGGGTGAGCATGCAAAAAAAGAGAGGACCTGAGACTCTGGTCCACCAGAGGAGGTTTGGAGGTGGAATGTGTGACTCCCGGCTGGTTTGTGGATGGAAAGTTTTATGATGGGAATAAAATAGCATGTCTACAAACTGATAATGCATTTCAGAAAAATAAGAAACATTCAAATGGTTATTCTTCTTCAAGGAAAGAGTTTACTTTCATTCCTGTTTATCTCAGCAGGGGGAAACTCTCCCAAGTACTTTCTCCTCTGGTTCCTTCCTCCCTCCTGTTTTGTATCTGTTCATCTGCCTCAAGGGAGAGGGGAATAAAGAACCATTCCAGTTCTTTTCCCTCCCTGTCTCATCACTTGTTAAAATCTTGTATTAGCTTAAGGAAATCAGAAAATGTGAGTGACTTTGTGGCAGACTATGATGTAGTGGTTTTTAATGCATCTATTTTGTGTGTGTGTGTGTGATAGCTGTTTTCATGGTGAAGGACATAGAGAAAATGATGAATTAGTCTTCATTGAATGTTACCATTCTCCTGATTTGACTGACAGCTATGTTCAGTTCAGTTCAGTCGCTCAGTCGCGTCCCACCCACTCTTTGCGACCCCATGAATCGCAGCACGCCAGGCCTCCCTGTCCATCACCAACTCCCGGAGTTCACCCAAACTCATGTGCATCGAGTTGGTGAGGCCATCCAGCCATCTGATCCTCTGTCGTCCCCTTCTCCTCCTGCCCCCAATCCCTCCCAGCATCAGAGTCTTTCCCAATGAGTCAACTCTTCACATGAAGTGGCCGAAGTACTGGAGTTTCAGTTTCAGCATCAGTCCTTCCAATGAACACCCAGGTCGGATCTCCTTTAGGATGGACTGGTTGGACCTCCTTGCAGTCCAAGGGACTCTCAAGAGTCTTCTCCAACACCATAGTTCAAAAGCATGAATTCTTTGACATCTATGTAGATGGTGCCAAATTGCAAAGTCCATCCCTGTTTCTCTCCTAAATTGATCGTATATGCAAAGGCTCTAGCACACAGTACATGCCATACAGTGGTGACTTCCTGCACGTTATTTGCCTGCCCTTCCCAAGTTCTAGTTCCAGATCATGAATTACTTGACTGGGCATTTCTGCTTAACTGTGTCATTGTCACCCTAAATCAGTGTGTATAAACCAGTTTACTGTCAGGATAATCATTCTCGTGTAGATGCGAGGCCAAAGTCATTTCTTTCCTCTTTGTTTCTCCCACATTCAGTATTAGGTTAACAAGTCCCATTGATTATTTCCTCCTTCATAATATCCTTATTTCTTTCTAGTCTCAATGCTCATTTCCTAGCCTAGATTCTCTTCACCTCACCCTGGGATCCTGCAGAGTACTCTTGCTTCACTGATTCCTTGTGACCTGAGCTCAGATTTCCTGAATCTGGAAGATTCATGCTCAAATTATTTCAAAGACTTTCAGTTCCCTACATGATTAAGGCCAGATTTCCTCACTTAGTATCAAGAGACCACCATGATTGGATCCAGCCGCAGCGTCCTATTTTCCTCCCAACCTGTACAGTCTTGTCTGCTCATGGCTCCCAAAACTTCCTTATCTCCATCCCTGCTCCTGACTTTCCTGCATGGATTCCCACCACCCTCCTCTCAACTCAATACCTCCTGTGCCTCAAGGACTAATCAAGTGACACTCTCACTGGCCACTAACCCATGCTGACCTTTCCTTTCTCTGACCTTTATAGAACTTTTTGACAACATTTGACACTTCCTTGTTATCTTTTTTTGTACTGATCTCCTCAACTATATTGCGAGCTCTTTTAAACAGACTTCACAGTCTGATTCTTCAGAGACAAGCCTTGCGCCTCAAGTATTTTAATGTATCCTAGAGGATATTTTTAAAGACCTGCAACAATATTAGTCTTGTCTTTTTATTACAGATTTGCCAATCCAGATTTATTTATCCTCATAGATGAGTATAAACAAAGAACATCTGCCAACTGCATAGTAGTAATTTGCTGCCCTTCCTGTCACTAAATTATGTAGCCCAACCAGTGAAGGAGGGAGAGGAGATGGGAAATGAAGTGATTTAGTGCCCCTCTGGTTTCACTAAGTGTTTCTTCGCCAATGAGAGGGTCAGGGTCCCACTTAGTATTTAACAATTTGGAAGACTTTAGTAGCTGCTCCATTTACACTTCGTTCAAGACTGATATTAGATGTTAGAACAGCTAACAGAATTGGCTGTATCTGTGTATATGTGTGTTTGTGTGTTCAACTCTGATTCTGAAAATGCAAGAAATACACTCCCTAAAATTTTAGAAGAAGAAATAGGTTGATGAGATGTCTAGGACTTTTGCATAACCAGCATTTCCCAAAGTATCGTCCAAGGAATGCTTGTCCCTTGAAGTGTTGCGTGAAAAGAGGGTTCTGCTGTCAAGTAGATTAGAGAAATGCTAAACCCAGTGGCTTTTTGCAATTAATAAATTAAAGACACCAATAAATCCTGCAGCCAGAACTTGATTTAACTGAGTACTTCTTGAATGTGTTAGATTGTGGAGCTTTTTTATTTCCCTAGTGTTTGGTTGTTGAAAGTCCAGATTCTTCTTTCTATTTCGAAATGGGAAGGTAAAGGAACTCTGGGCCCAGATCCCAAATGGCAGCACTAGACTGGGCTCAGGGTTGGCTTCCCCTTTAGATGAGGCATTTGCTCTCTCATCAGCCACAGTCTCTTCCTCTGCTTATTGTATTTCAGTATTTTGTGTTTTCTGCCTGACCCCTGAAAGCATTTGAATTCACGAACCCTGCTTTGGGATGTCAGTTAGTTGACCACAGTAATATTTAAGTGACCGAGGGAGAGCTCCGCTTGGATACTAAGAGGGCATCTCAAACTTGACATGTCCAAAACTGAACTCTTCATCTGCACCAAGCATGCTGCAAGACATAGACTGGCGATTCAATTCACATGATAGTATACATGTTAGAATGTCATTCTCCCAAATCATCCCACCCTCTCCCTCTCCCTCTGAGTCCAAAAGTCCGTTATCCAGTTCATCCATCTCATCAGAACTGATTCAAATGAATTCTTCGGCTGAGTAACCAATTATAAAACAGTTCTGGTTTCCTCTCTCTCTCAAATCTACTCCTTCCCAGTGCCCCTTATCTCAGTAAACAGCAACTCTGTCCTTCCACTGGTAAGGCCACAAACCGTGCAGGAGCCATCCTCGACTCCTCTCTTTTTTTCACACCGCATGTCCAGACCCTCAGTAAATCCCATTGGTTCTGCCTTCAGGATGTCCTGAATCTGACCACTACTTCCCTCCTCCTCCCCCTCTGCCCTGGTCTGAGCTACCATCATTCCTCACCCAGACTGTGGCCATATCCTTCTAACTGGTCTCCCTACTTCTACCTTTGACTAACCTTCAGGTCATTTTTCACAAAGTAGTCAGAGTGGTCCCTTTAAAACTAAGCCAGATCAAGCCTCTCACCTGCGCCCAGGCCTCCAATGGTTTCCCATCGCTCTCCAAATATGTGAACTTGTGACCATTGTCTACAAGGTCATTCATAACCTGGATCTGCATATACCTTTCTGGTCTTATCTCCTACCACGTTCCATGTAGTGCTCCCTGGCATCCTCCTTAGATGTGCCAAGCATGCTCCTAACCTCAGGGACTTTGCATTCTGGGCCCCCTCAGACCAGCTTGCTTTTCCTCCAAGTACCCCCAGATATGCTCACACTCTTGACTCATTCTCCAAACGTACCCTCTTTGGGCAGCCTTCCCCCACCCTCCCCTGTGTATCCTCATCACTCACTGTCCATTTACCTGCTTTTGTCTTCAGAGCATTAACCACTATCTGACATGTTACATATTCACCTGTTTACATTTGTATCCCTTTCCTCTGCTCCTAATCACTGCAGTGCAGGCACCCTGGAAACAGAAGTTTTATTTTGTCTAGTAATGTCTCCCTAGCACCTTCTGCAGTCCTGGCATATAATTTGGCTCAGAATATATTTGAATAAGCAAGTGAATGAGAGATTGGCATGGATAGGAAGGTTGTGAACCAGGCTCCAGAGGCCTTGGTAGCTGTGAAGGAATGATCATGCAATTGGGAGATGACAGCAAGGAGAGAAAGTAGTATAGTCAGGAGTTGAGTCTCCCAGAAACAGTGGGCTTTGAAAGTAGAGGAGGGATGGTCCAGAAGTGGCAGAAGATACCAGAAGAGCACAGACCCTCCTGCTTGCTGCTAATGGCAACTGTACAGTAGAATAAATGACTTGGGGCTTATGTAGGCAGAGATATCAAACAAAAGCAAAGCAATGGGAGCGTTCTGCATAGATATTAAAACTATTGGTGGGGTGGGAGGTAACTCTAAAATAAGAGTTGTTGTTTCCCGGTCTCTCATAGTACTTATTTTGCAGTAATATTATGTAATTGGCTTATAGCAAGCTGATTGGGTTTTGTTTGTTTGTTTTGATAATTACCCTTATGATTACATTTTTTAGAGAATTTTTTGCAGTATACAAGACTGTTGAGACAGTTTCAGTAGTTTGGGATCAGACCAAGGATCTACATTTTAAAAAAGTTTTTTCTTTAATGTAGAGCATTTTTAAAAATAATTTTATTTATTTATTTTTGGATGTTCTGGTTTTCATTGCTGTGGAGGCTTTTTTCTAGTTGGGGTGAGCGGAGGCTGCTCTCTAGTTGTGGCGTGCAGGCTTCTCATTGCGATGGCTTCTCTTGTTATGGAGCGCAGGCATGAAGGGACACAAACTTCAATAGTGGTTGGGCATGGGCTCAGGAGTTACGGCTCCCAGGCTGTAAGCGAGGCTCAGTAGAGGTGGGGCATGGGCTTAGGAGTTACGGTTCCCAGGCTGTAAGCGAGGCTCAGTAGAGGTGGGGCATGGGCTCAGGAGTTAGGGCTCTCAGGCTCTAAGCAAGGCTCAGTAGTGGTGGGGCATGGGCTTAGTTGATCTGAGGCATGTAGGATCCTCCGGGATAAGGGATTGAACCCATGTCTCCTGCATTGGCAAGCAGATTCTTTACCACTGAGCCAACCAGGGAAACCCAGATCTACATTTTTTAAAGTGAAGCCTCTGTTTGGAGCCAATGCTTATTTTTACTTGTGTCGTTATCAAACCATTTCAGAAGATCAGATACTGTTGCTCCAGGAACTTGGAATTTGGAATGAATAATTATCAGATAGTGTTCGTTGCTCAGTCGTGTCCAAATCTTTGCGATCCCATGGATAGTAGTCTGTCAGGCTCCTCTCTCCATGGGATTTTCCAGGCAAGAATGCTGGAGTGAGTAGCCATTCCCTTCTCTAGGGGATCTTCCCAATCCAAGGACAGAACCCAGTTATCCCACATCACAGGCAGATTCTTTACCATCTGAGCCACCAAGAAAGCCCAATTACCAGGTGACAGTGTCTATTACTAGAATGAATTGTTATAGCTCTACTGAGTTAGACGTGAAAGGCACATATGAGTTAATCTGTTTGTTTAATGAAAAATCAAAGAAAAAAAACCAGCTATCCTTATAATGATTTAAAGTTTACAGAAGCTTAGAGATCATAAAATAAAGGACGTTTTAAGGAAAAAAAATAAGTCATAAGAGGCTGGTAGTTAATCTTCTTGCCAGTGTTTAATAAAATATATATTCAATATTTTGGTCAGTGATTACAACTAATAGATTTCAATTACATGGATATCTAAAAATGTTTCCTGGGACTTCCCTGGTGGTCCATTGGTAAAGACACCACATTTCCACTGCAGGAGCATGGGTTCAGCCGCTGGTTGGGGAACTAAGATCCCAGATGCCGTGTGGCACAGCCAGAAAAGAAAAGAATAAAGTATTAATAGTAAGAAAAAAAAGCTTCCTATACATTGTGTACAACAGTTAACAAAACAAACCATGACCCAGTTGGTTAACGTCCTCTGGTAGCATGGGACGCTGCCCCAACAGTGATTCAGTGGGACTCAAGTAACCATGGTCTGGTTTACCACTACGTAACTACCCAGTTCTGATATCAGCAGCATCTGCTCTATTGGCAACTTTCATTACTAGTGAAGAAGATGTCTAGAAAACCGGAAAGTAAAAATGTTCCTCATTAACAACTCTACTTTGTGTACAGGGTTTTCATAACAAGTTTTATTCTTGGACAAACAGATTGATAAAAATATCCCCCAGCCTATACACGAACTGACTTGGAATATTTTCCTTCCAGTTGAATCTCTGAAGTATCTTTTTCACATAGCTTTGCTAAACCAAGTTACTGCTTTGAAATATAGTATCTTTATTTTCTGAATATGAAAACCTATTTCCATCTTTGGATTGTGAAAAATATAATGTTCCCCAAACAAAAATATTCTCAGTTCTGGAGAGGAAAATTCAAGCATTCTTGATTTATATCTAACTTCCAATTTAAATCATCTTCAGTCTTATCAGTGAGGAGGAGTATAATTTGAAATCTGCCAGTATCTAAATAGAAAAATTTTAGAATTCAGTGGATCCAGGGATTTGCCAGATAACCCTGGAACCCAGCTCTCAGTTCAGAGAGAAATACTTCAGTGAAAAGTGAAAGTGAAAGTCGCTCAGTTGTGTCTGACTCTGCGACCCCATGGACTGTATGGTCCATGGAATTCTCCAGGCTAGAATACTGGAGCGGATAGCATTTCCCTTCTTCAGAGGATCTTCCCGACCCAGGGATCAAACCTAGGTCTCCTGCATTGCAGGCAGATTCTTTACCAACTGAGCTATCAGGGAAGCAGTGTCTTAACCAGAGTGAGACTGATATATAAAGCCCTGGGTGCCAGGTTAGTTTAAATTCCTGACTTGCTTCCAAGTTAGCCTTTTGGTGATTCCAGTCATCCCAAGGAACCTAACTTTTAAGACCTAGGACCAATGTTGATGGGAAAAATAGTATCTGCTTGCAAAAAGTCACATTATGAACAACTTTTGTGATTTAGGTGCATTTTTAAAATTGGATGTTCTGAGAAGTCTGAATATTAGGCACAGTTCATGAATAATAGAACAATACCAGCAACAGCTGCTTTCTCATGAGTTCTCACTATGGAAGGCTGAAATATGATCACTATTTCAGAGAACTAAACTTTGGTATAAAGTGGTGAGATATTCTGGCCACAGCTAATGGGCAGCTAAGTCAGGATTTGCTCCCTGGAAGCCTAATTCTGGAGTTCCTGTTCTTGCCCACTCCACTCGTATGCTCCGTAGTAGGGCTGGATGAGCAGGAATGTCTGGGGAAAGGGCCTTCTGTACTTGTCTAAGTGAACTTTGTAACACAGCATTTCTCAGTTACCCTTGAGTTATGTATCGCCTCCTCATTTTTTCGCTCAACAATAGCAGTACTTTTCACGTCCTCATTGGCCTGGGAAACAATAGGCCAGAAAGTACATAGATGAAAATATTAATAATGACTGTGAAGTCCTGGTGTTAAAGGTGAATTTTGTAGTTTGTGCTTTCCTGAATGTTAAATTTTCTGGACTTACACAACATGTATTGCTTTTGGAGTGAGAAGTTCCAATCGTTTATTTGTTTACTGAAAACTACAGTTAGCCTTTTCTATGAAATGAAATGAGCAGCCCCACAGATTTCTTGCTGTCCCCACCATTTGGAGATTGCTGTCAGCGCTGCTTGATGTTTACAGCATGTGTTCAGTCCGTGTCGAATGTGCTGAAACTGAGACCACTGGAAGGAAATTTGCCACCTGGCACGTAAATACTCATTACCCACAAGTGATTGAGAACTCATTGTTATCCCAGAAAGAATCTGCTTGCTGCTTGCCCTGGTATGTTTGCCAAAGCACTTTGGTTCTCTCCGCCTGCCTTGGTTTCTCACTAACGGAATTATTTTATTACCTTCTGGCTGGTTTGGGTTAGCCTGTTTGTAGAAGCAAGTCTGTCCATCCGTCAGAGCCAAAATGAATACTGCCTGCTGGGTTCTTAGGCATAACACTAAATGGAGAGAAGCGCAGTATAATCAGTTATGAACCCCAGAGAGTCCCATTCATAGGTCATTGACGAGGTCTGGGAATCTGTTGTTTGCAGAAGCTTCCTCAGGAGGTGGTTGTTCACTGAGGCTGGGACACAATCGCTCCTACAGAACACATTTCAGGTATTTCACTAGGACTATAAAAACATCATCCCAAAGGACCATACATCAACAAAACTGCTTTATTTGACTTTCAACGTGGACACATAGAAAAAATTACCATCTCTCTGTTTTAGTAATTCTCCTAGGTTGTGTCAGGGGAGTGTGTAATTTCCTCGGTTCTGTCTCGTCACAACAAAAATTTGAAGTGATGGACGTTAAAGCTCTCAGTGTGTCACACAGCGCTCGGACAGATCAGTGTTACAGCTCAGTGTTACAGCTCTGTGTTACAGCTCAGTTTTATTTAGAAAATAAAGGAAAATACATCCTCGAGGTGTGAGGGCATGCCGACCCAAAAGACGTGAAGAGAAGAGAGAGAGAGAGGGAGGAGAGAGAGAGAGAGAGGGAGAAGAGAGAGAGCGTGCGCCTGAGAGAGGCAGAGACCCCCGGCCCTTTGGCTCCTCTTTTATGTTTTTTCTCCTCCCCCTGGGCCTGCCCTATGTAACTTGGGCTAGCCAGGAGAGCTGTTTGTTCTACCTGAGGTCCTCACTCCAGTCTTTGGACCCTCCTTTGTCCTGTTTTCGTGGGCTTTCCCTTCCTTGTCTTTTGCTGCTAACTTGCTTCAGTCGTGTCCTACTCTGTGCGACCCCGTAGACAGCAGCCCACCAGGCTCCCCCATCCCTGGGATTCTCCAGGCAAGAACACTGGAGTGGGTTGCCATTTCCTTCTCCAATGCATGAAAGTGAAAACTGAAAGTGAAGTCGCTCAATCGTGTCCGACTCTTAGCGACCTCATGGTCTGCAGGCCACCAGGCTCCTCCATCCATGGGATTTTCCAGGCAAGAGTACTGGAGTGGGGTGCCATTGCCTTCTCCTTTCCTTGTCTTTTAGCCACCGCCTTTCTGGACTCCGTTTTTCTATTCTAACTACCTAACAATTGTAATTAAAATACCTTCACAAAAGTAAAGGAAAGCCCCATGCATATTGTGCCAGCCTTCTTGACCTCAAATCCTAGTTAAAGAGCAGATTTTGTAATAATGGGAATAGCCACGTTTGATGAGGTTTCAGGGAAATGGATGCTGTCATGCACTACTGCTTGGCATGTTAATTAATTCTGCTTTTCTGGAGGGAAATTTTGCAGTATGTATCTAAAGTCTTTTTAAAAATCAAACCACAGGACCTGGTAGCTCAGCTGCTAAGAAATGCATTCTAAGGAAACAACCAAAGATACATGTAAAGGTTTTTGTGCAGAGATGTTTGTCAAAGTATGTTTATGGTATTAAAAAATTAGAAGTAATCTAATATTCAACAAGGAGTTCATTTAATTACCTGACTCAGAGCCATACAGTGGAATATTGCACAACTGTTAAAAGTGTTTTTAAAATGTTTAAAGCTCTGAGAAAATTATATGTTGTTACATGAAAAAGACCCAGGTATTACATTGAAAATATAGTATATTTCCAATTTTGTTTTTAATAATCAAGAGTATATGTTCATTTAAAAAGCTGAAAGCAAATATACCAGGATATTGGAAGAGTTTATTGCTGGTTGTGGGTGGGTTTAGTTTCTTTTTTTCCCCTCCCCTCAAATTTCTGCAGTGGACGTGTATTGCTTCTATAGTCAAAAATGTTTATTTTTAAAGGTTATATTTTATGGGTTAGTGTGCATATGTATGTAAAACATATATGTGTTTAAAACAGTATATAGAATATAGTAAATACAATATAAATGTCATCTATTTTAATTACAAAATTGTAAGCCTTAACTTTCATCAAGAGGCTTTTTAGTTCCTCTTCACTTTCTGCCATAAGGGGTGGTGTCATCTGCACATCTGAGGTTATTGATATTTCTCGAAGCAATCTTGATTCTAGCTTGTGCTTCTTTCAGCCCAGAGTTTCTCATGATGTACTCTGCACAGAAGTTAAATAAGCAGGGTGACAATAAACAGCCTTGACGTACTCCTTTTCCTATTTGGAACCAGTCTATTGTTCCATGTCCAGTTCTAACTGTTGTTTCCTGACCTGCATATAGGTTTTTTAAGAGGCAGTTCAGGTGGTCTGGTATTCCCATCTCTTTCAGAATGGCATCTGGTCCCATCACTTCATGGGAAATAGATGGGGAAACAGTGGGAACAGTGTCACACTTTATTTTGGGGGACTCCAAAATCACTGCAGATGGTGATTGCAGCCATGAAATTAAAAGACGCTTACTCCTTGGAAGGAAAGTTATGACCAACCTAGATAACATATTGAAAAAGCAGAGACATTACTTTGCCAACAAAGGTCCTTCTGGTCAAGGCTATGGTTTTTCCAGTGGTCATGTTTGGATGTGAGAGTTGGACTGTGAAGAAAGCTGAGCACCAAAGAATTGATGCTTTTGAACTGTGGTATTGGAGAAGACTCTTGAGAGTCCCATGGACTGCAAGGAGATCCAACCAGTCCATCCTAAAGGAGGTCAGTCCTGGGTATTCATTGGAAGGAATGATGATGCTAAAGCTGAAACTCCAGTACTTTGGCCACCTCCTGCAAAGAGTTGACTCATTGGAAAAGACTCTTATACTGGGAGGGATGGGGGCAGAAGGAGAAGGGGACAACCGAGGATGAGATGGCTGGATGGCATCACCAACTTGATGGACGTGAGTCTGAGTGAACTCTGGAAGTTGGTGATGGACAGGGAGGCCTGGTGTGCTGCAGTTCATGGGGTCGCAAAGAGTCGGACATGGCTGAGTGACTGAACTGAACTGAACTGAAGCCTTAACTCCATAATATTTAAAATTAAATGAATATGAAGTATATACCAGATGGGACACTTAAAGCAAGTTTTTAAAAACATTTTTGAGATACTGTGAGCAAAACCTGTGCCCCTCTTTGCCCTGTAACTATCTTTATTTATCTCATAGAAATTTAAGCATGTTTTCCAGAAAGTGGGAACTTGGACACTGTATATATTATAGCAAATATTTGTTCATTCTTTCAGCAAATATTTATGAGTACATATAGGCAAAACATAGATATATCTGCTCTGAGTTTACAAGGGTAATCAAAACAAACCAACTCTGCCTTAAATATACGTATAAAATTGTTTATACGATTTTTTTTGCTTGTATTGTCAGCAAAATCCTGAGTGATTATCATACAGAAAATCTTTGTCCTGGGTCATTTTAATAGCCTTATAGAAAAGTACAAATTAACTTGACCTTAGTGTCCTTTCCTAGTCATCCAGAACTATTCTCCTGCCTCTTATTAACTCTGCACATTCCAGAGCCTTTGCTCTTGAAATGGGCTTCGTATTTGTCCCTTTTATTGCCATTCGGTTGTAAGTGCTGTGATGAGGTATGATCATAGTTGCTGGGTTTTCAGTAGTTTTGCGGCATATTTGTGAGTACAGGTAGGGAGCAAGCCCACAGGTAAGTTCTGGTTCTAGTGTTACTGAAAGGCAACCATGGGGATGAAAGAACTGTTTATTCATATCCCTTTAACACTTCATAGTCAAGATTGCTGAACTCCTCTTGGCTATAAATGGACCGCTCAGTGGGCCATGATTGTATTTCTTACAATGCAGGGTTTCCAACAACAGACAACTTCAATATAGGGCCATAGCTGTTGGCTCTTAACAAGCTTGTGTTTCTGTGCAGCAAGAGTGAAGAATGTGATGACTGTTGGTTCTTCCCTCAGGGTTTCCCAGGTGTGCTGTGTGGAATTTTCCCAGCCACTGTGTCTAAAGTTTTCTACTTTCATTCATCTTAGCGGTGCTTATATGGAGATTTATTATTAATGTAATTCTGCTGTCTTTCAGTGAGAGCAAGATAATCATTACTATAGAGAAAGTGGTAGAATTAACTGCTTCTTCAGTCACGGCCTTCTGGCTTTGGTGATTTTGGTATTGTATGCTATTCCAAAAAGAATAAAAATAGTCCCTTTAAGAACATGATTAAGAAGACACCAGGCAAGACCGTGAGCCTCTTTTGCTGTAGGCATTCACAAGATACGCAGTGTGCATCACTATCCACTGCTGTTGCTTCCCACTGGCAAGTATCCAAAGGCATCTGTCTCCACTCACTTTTTCAGCTTTCTCAGTAAGCTCTGGTGCTCCGGTCATGAGATGGTGCTGACTACAGTTGCTAGATTGACCAGGTAACACAATGGCCTTGTCAGATATGGCTTCTCAGCTTCCAAAGGGCACCCAGGTGTCGTACACCTGTAGAGTATTTGGACACATCTTTCTGTGGAAATAAGAATGCACAAGATTCCTAAAAATTTTTTCTTACATCATTTGTAACTGAGCTGTTAGCCACCATTTATGGAGTGCCTGCTGTATGCCAGTATATGGTAGAACTGTGCCGACTCAGTGACTTGCAGTGTCTTCTAAGGTAGACTTTAACATCTCCATTTTGGAGATAGAAAACACTGAGGCTGAGAGAGGTTCATGATTTGCCCTCTGTATTTACATGGTAAATAGCACCATGGGGGTTTGTATGCTTGTCTATGTGACTGCAAAACTACGTTCTTTTCTCTTCATCAGACACTGCATTCCTGAAGTAGAGCTAGCTGACTTGCTCTTAGTTCTGGAAACTTGGAAGCAAACCTCATGGTTGCACCCTATTTAAGAATGCTGTAAACTTATTTTTGTTTTATTCATTTCTGACTCTCTGTTTCCATGGAAGGTTGTGTTCAGTTAGTCTTAAGGTTAACACTACTTGAAACTGCTGTCGTTTTTTGTCATCTAATATTGTATTGTTGCCGTTGTTCAGTTGCTAAGTCATGTCCTACTCTTTGTGACCTCATGGACTGCAGCATGCCAGACTCCTCTGTCCTCCACCATCTATCTCTCTGAGTTTGCTCAAATTCATGTCCATTGAGTCGGTGATGCTATCTAATCATGTCATTCTCTTATCACCTGCTCCTTTTGCCTTCCATCTTTCCCAGCATTGGGGTCTTTTCCAGTGAGTCGGTTCTTTCCATCAGGTGGCCTAAGTATTGGAGCTTCAGCTTCACATTCAGTCCTTCCAATGAATAGTCAAGGTTAATTTCCTTTAGGATTGACTGGTTTGATCTCCTTGCAGTTCAAGGGACTCTCAAGAGTCTTCTCCAGCACCACAGTTTGAAAGCATCAAGTATTTGGTGCTGAGCCTTCTTTATGATCCAACTCTCATATCCATACCTGACTGCTGTAAAAACCATAGCTTTGACTGTATGAACCTTTGCCACGTGATGTCTCTGTTTTGCTTCGTTTTTTAATTATTTCTTTATGTTTGTTTGCTTGTTTAAATTTTTGGCTGTGCTGGATCTTCGCTGTTGCATGCCGGCCTTCTCTACTTGTGGTGAGTGGGGGCCACCCTGTAGTGGAGGTGCAAGGACGTCTCATGTGGTGGCTTCTCTTGTTGAGAAGTACAGGCTCCAGGGTGCACAGGCTTTGGTTGTTGTGGCATGTGTGCTTAGTAGTTGGGGCTGGCGACTTCCAGAACTCAGGCTCAGTAGTTGTGGCACGTGGGCTTAGCTGCCCCACGGCATATGGGATCTTCCAGGACCATGGATTGAACTGGTGTCCCCTGCATTGCAAGGTGGACTCTTAACCCCTGGACCACCAGGGAAGCCCTGTTGTCTCGGCTTTTTAATATGTTGTCTAGGTTTGTCATAGCTGTCCTTCTAAGGAATAAGTGTCTTGATTTCATGGCTACAGCCACCATCCACAGTGATTTTGGAGCCCAAGAAAATAAAATCTATCATTGCTTCCACTTTCTCCCAGCAATCTTGACATCTAATACTAGCTTTGACTTTAGTGGCTTCCCTGGTGGCTCAGAGGGTAAAGCGTCTGCCTGCAATGCAGGAGACCCGGGTTTGATCCCTGGGTCAGGAAGATCCCTTGGAGAAGGGAATGGCAACCCACTCCAGGATTCTTGCCTGGAGAATCCCACGGACAGAAGAGCCTGGTGGGCTACAGTCCACGGGGTCGCAAAGAGTCAGACACGACTAAAATGACTTAGCATGCATGAAGAGTTGGACATGACTGGGCGACTTCACTTTCACTCTGACTTTAGTAGAGGTCAGTATTTAAAAGCTTGGAGTCCAGAGGAGAATCTTGATTTCCATTCCAACTCTAATACTTACTCTGTGTCATTAACCTCACTGAGGCTCTCTGTCCGTTCAATCAGCCATAAAATAAATTGAATAACCATTATTTAAAAGCTTTTGATGAAGATGGCATGAAATAATCCGTGTAAGAGACAGGGATATAGAAAGCACTGAATATGAACTATCAATGATTGTCATCATCATCAACACTGCAAAGGTTACTAGTATCACTGGAATAGTGTCGCTCTGTCAAAATTAGAAAAACTAGAAGAGAGACAAGCCTAATCATCAGAAGCTTGAATAAGAAAATAATTTCAAAGTTATAAATCATTTTGGGTATCTTTCTTTGAAAATAGTTTATATAATTCATGAACAGAAAAATATTATAGCTCAGATAAACTCATCGGATGAGCAGTTTCAGTGGAGTTAACATTCAGAGAGCAATGGTCTCTTTAATACTGTTTTGAATTTGTATGAAAAGTGAGTCTATACAGAAATTGGTAGCCACCACCTACCATTTTTCCAGCAGCTCTTTTGCATCTCTAAAATGAAATTATACAAGAGGCCAGACAAGCCAAGAGATCCATTCAGCAGTTCTGTGGACTTTCATTTTGAGAATCGCGTTTCTCTCTGCAGGAGTTGCGACTAAACCAGTCAGCTGTGGTTAAATGTCTCTTTGTATGTCTGTTTACCCACATCTTTGATACCACATAAACCAGACTGTAGTCACGTCAGCAGATTTCCGCTTGCTACCCAGGAGGTATTAATGTTAGTGGGTATTACCCAGGGGACTAACTTTTGCCGATTGAAAAAGCGGCAGTGAAATATGCGCTCAACTCCTGGTTTTAAGCTAAGTGTGCATCAGTTTTCTCTGAGCTGGGCGAACAAAGGATGGGTGAGTACTTTCACCTTCTCTGTGTGTTCCAAGTTCCTTAAAAATGCTGACCTGGAATGAACCTAAAGTTCATCCTTTGTCGCAAATGGCACCACACTATTCAGAGGGATTGATAATGGGGGAGAGCAATGCATGCGTGAGGGCAAGGGTACATGGGAAATCTCTATACCTTTCTCTCAGTTTTCTTGTGGAGCTAAAACTGCTCTAGAAAAAAAAAAAAGTCTTTAAAAAAATACAGTGACCTGGAAATTAGTTGTAATTTTAGTATTTGAAAGGAAACTTGATTTTAAAAGAACAATGAACAGATATATGTAATCCTTTATTTAACCTTCTTATATAATATGTATAACACCTTGAGGGTAGGTGGCATGTGTTTCCAAGTCACCGTGAAAGAATATGAAAATAGACAGCTTGTGAAGAAAACCAAGTATAGCACAAGTTATGATCATAAAGGAAATGTGAAGATTTAATTTTTGTTACTGAAGATGTTACCATATTATTAATACATTTTTTGGTGTTCTCCATTGACGACCAGTCACAGCTTTAAATCTAATAAACAAGAGCTTAATTCACCAGATGTTAACTCACCAGTAGTTTTCATTTTAAAAGTTAAGTCCTTATTTTAAAATGTTTTCAAAAGTTCTGTCTTATCGGAGCTGTGATTTTTATAATTCCCAGATGAAACTAGAAGGGAGTTTTATACCTGATCTTGCGTTAATGATTGCTGAGAGACCATTCTCTACAACTTAATAAAAGAGATCTAAAAAATTCTAGAGATTGCCTGGCTACAGCATGCAGGGCCTTGTGCAAGAGGTCAAGGAGGGGGGATACCAAGATGAAGATAAGTTTGTCCCTACTTTCATGGAGCACACAGTTGAACTTGAGTCCAAGACTGAGTACGACAGATTTGAAAACTGTCTTCTTCATATCTGCCCATATTAAGAACATACCATTCACCTACTTAGGTATCTCATTAACATAATGAGTGATTGTGTGTCCTTATGTAACTTCAGGGATGTATTTTTGACTTTTATTTAAAAACCACGAGTTTGAAGCCAATTCTTAAGGTAGTCGATTAATTTTTTATTATCAGATAGATGATAGGTTCAAATAATGTACAAATATACAATCTACTCGGAGAAGGCAGTGGCACCCCACTCCAGTGTCTTGCCTGGAAAATCCCATGGACGGAGGAGCCTGGTGGGCTGCAGTCCATGGGATCGCGAAGAGTCGGTCAGACACACTGAGCGACCTCACTTTCACTTTCCACTTTCATGCATTGGAGAAGGAAATGGCAACCCACTCCTTTGTTCTTGCCTGGAGAATCCCAGGGATGGGGGAGCCTAGTGGGCTGCCGTCTGTGGGGTCGCACAGAGTCGGACACGACTGACGTAACTTAGCAGCAGCAGCAGCAGCAACATACAATATACTGCAGAAATTTGTTTCAGAGCTTTTGGCTTCTTTATTATCATTATGAAAGGTAAATGAAATAGCTTATTTTGGGGGCCAGTTACATTTATACTAATCAGTTGGTGATTTTATAAATCATGCCTTCCTTTTCCAGTAATATATACTGAATTAGTGATAGTTGAAGGAGAAAACTTAAAGTGTGACTTTAAACAGTTTTTCCAAAAAAGAACTTAAGAGCATCTGTGATTATTTTGATAAGGTGTGCATCCAGATGTCCCCTGATAAGCAGGAAACTCTGTGGCCCTTAGGGAGATTGTCTGGCCCCTCCAGAATAAGGGGTCCCCAGGGCCCTATGAAGAATCATTAAACAGCAGTTTAAAGCACTGAGTTTTTAAATTCAACTTGAGTTCAAATCTTGGATCCTCCATTTATTAGCCTTGTGATATAGCACAATTTAATCTCTTAAAGCCTCAATTTCCTCACAGTGGTAATAAAAATATCCATTTATTACTAAGATAGAGTTATCTTAATAAACATTTTTATGATTCTCTGTACCTTGGAAAATCAACAAAATTTGGGTTTGGATTATCCACTAAGTTGGAATGTGTTGTTCAGGCGCTAAGTCGTGTCCAACTCTTTGTTATAACAAGTTTGAAATGAATAAACCTCTTACTTTTCTTCCCTAATGCAAACTTTTGTGAAATTGAGTGGAGAAAACAGCTAATATTGTGTTCTCTGTGACAGGTACCGCAGTAGGTATTTTACAGATTCTCTTCTGGTTTGTTTCGTCACTAACCTTTCTGACCCACAGAATCCCAGCTACACTTTAAGTATCCCCAGGTCTCTATAGAGACAAAACTCGTTTTTTTCATACTTTAAGTATCCTAAATTGATTTCCGTGTCTGTAGCTTGATTTGAATATTAGGTGATTTCGTTTCCTTCGCCTGGCTAAGTTCCTGAGTTAGTCCTTTATTTCTTGCCTACGTCACTGCTAAGGTCAAATTCCTTTCCAAGTTTTCAATTTCTTACTGTGTGTATTTGTTATAGGGGGTAGGGAACGGGGACCCGAAGGCAATGAATGTGTGTTTTATTGCCCAGACACCTGCATGTATGAAAATAGAGAGGCGGCCTTATGTTACATAACCTCTGAAAAACTTCACTATACATTAGAGAGAGAATGAGAGTAAAAAAGATAAATAACATTTTGGCATGGTTATAAGAAGTTTTCAACTTGCATATGCCCTGAAAGGGCCATGGGAACCTCTAAGGTTCATGGACAACCTTTTGAGAACCACTGCTGCAGAAGCTAGAGGGCTGAGGAGGGTGAGTAACAGTGGGGTTGGAACTTTGACTTCTTTTATATATTTCCATTCTGTATTTGAATTTTTTATAATGAGCACATATTACTTTTATTACTTTTAAACACACACACACAAAATGAAAGGCTGTGAAGGTGTCCTAGAAGGTAATAGATTTTTGCTTCAACCACAGCAATAATTCGCATTTTAGTTCCTGTTACATACATGATCTCAGAATAAATCTAAATTTCGTATTTAGCTTATATGTTTTAAATAGGGTCCCATCCAGAATACTAACACGAACAATGATGCAAGTCCCAGGTCATTTGTTCCCTTTGTTGTTAAAGATCTGAACACACACCGCCTGTTTTTCTCTTCATAGTCTGCCTTTGCTTCTGACTCCCACAAAAGGCGCAGACACAGATATGGATACCAGTCCCGTTTATCATTTTCCCCTGCTAATTGCAGTGAACCTGGGAATGGAAAGAGCAGAGTCCCATTACTGCTTAAATTGTCCGTGGACACACTGGCTGCCAGGTTAGAAGTTCTTGCTGCCCACTGCCCCTTGTGTTTGGTCACCAAATATCTGTTCTGATTTCTTCTGCTTCCTCACAAATTAGAAAAATAAATCTTCCATCTCAGTTATTCTCTTTCTAATAAGTGACTTAAAAAAGCAATCAGATACGATTTTAAAAATTTACAGTCAGGCTTCTTATTTTCAAGATTACAGAAATAATCAAAAGTCTGAATAGAAATTAGAATAATTTGGCTCAGGTCAAAGTGTAACTTGCTTTATGAAGAAGCAAGCATTAATCTGACAGTTTTCCAATAAGATAGGAAAAACAGAGACCTTAATAGGTAAATAAAATCCAGCTTTGTGTATTGAAACAATGAAATGTTATAACTAGAGTAAAAATGTTACATTTTTCAGCCTGTATTTAAATATTAATTCCATTGGATTACTTCTTTAATGTCTTTCAGATTTATCCCTTTGTATAAAGTGCTTAAATTCTTCCAAATATAATGTATATTTTTGCACTAAAAAAATTAAGAAAAAATTAAAAATCATCTGTAATTCCACCACCTCTGTACAGCTACTGTAACATTCTGGAATATATTTTGATTATAAGCTTAGCATCATCATATTCTACATATTTTTTATAGCCTGATTATTTAGTTAACCAAACACCATGACTATTTTTTTCATATCAATAAACCAAAGTTCATGTTATCATTTTTAATCATTGCATGGTATTAATACTTCCTCAAAAATCTGTACCATTCTCATATATATTAGATTTTTTTTACTATAATAAGATAATGCTACAGTAAGTGTATCTGTTCCTGTATCTTTCCATACTAGTCTGATTACTTCCTTAGAGTAAAGACTTAGCTATAAGATTACTGGGTCAATGAGGCAGTACTTTTTTCTCCAAAGACTTTTTAATAAAATTGCAAAATTCCTCTTTAAAAAGTATACCGATTGTATACTCCTTTTCCCCCAACCCGGATCTATTCTTGAATGTAATGGGTTTTAAAAAACCATTATTATTTTGGTTTTCATTTCTTTAAATACCTCTGTGGTTGAAGTTGAACATCTTTTCCAATATTCTGCACAAGTTGCCTGCCCATGTACTTTGTTTGCCTATTTTCCTATTGGAATGTCATCTTACTGACCTGTGAATGCTCTTTATAACCTTTGTAAAAGACATCTACTGCTTGTTGAATTGTTTTCTTCTCTGTGTTTAAGAATTATATTATTGTAACTTTAATAATTATACTATTATATAACTATAAGGATTATAAGAAATTCTAGAGACTAAATGGTATCATGGCTCTGGGATTTTTGATGTAGACCTTTCTCTGTTTGCTGCCATTCGAAAGAGGAGCAAATATTTCTGTATAAGGCTAGCCATCTAAGTAGTAGGTGTACCACCATTCTCATAAAGTTATTAAAATGTTGGGACTTAGTCCATTTTTTTTTAAATTTATGTGCTCTCTGACTCTTTCTCTAAGACTAAAATCAGTATTGTAGCAGAAATTCACCATCAAATCCACAAGGGAAGGACACAAAATCCTGTCCTGACACTTTTCTTAGAGTTGTTGCTGCCTTTGGTCCCCTCTGGAACTTGTCATCTTTAACCTAGCTCACTGCTCTTACTGTGATGTGTGTGATCTCACCCTCCTATCCATCCACATGAGGAATGGATTCTCTAACCCTCAGCTGTATTTCCGTGTATTTTCAGAGCATCCACATACTGGAGAGGACTTCTTCCACGAGCACCGAACCCTCTATAAGTCGGCAACTGCTGGAACCAGAGCCAGTACCCCTCTCCAAGGTCAGTGGCACAGTGTGATGCTCTCCCAGGTGGCAAGATGCCTGGCCCGGGGCCAGTGGAACAATACCTCTTTCACCTGACTCCCCTAAACTAGTTGTGATGCCCATTGTAGAACTGCTCTTTCTCTTCTTTCCACCTCCACTATGTAGGGTATCTTCCCCTGAGAAGGGAAGAGATGAAAGTGTATTTGCTGAGATTTGCAGGGTTACATACAGATGGCCAGAATTCTCTTTGTTTGTGGCTTCCCCGCTGGCTGAGAAAGTAAAGAATCTGCCTGCAATGCAGGAGACTCGGGTTGGATCACTGGGTCTGGAAGATCCCCTGGAGGAGGAAATAAATTGAAATACACCAGTCCACTATTGAAATTGAAATACTCCAATCCAGTATTCTTGCCTGGAGAATTCCATGGCCAGAGGAGCCTGGTGGTCTACAGTCCACGGGGTTGCAAAGAGTTGGACACAACTGAGTGACTAACACTTTCATTCTTTTCACTTTCTCTTTGTTCTAAGGGAAAGGCAAGAGAAATTATTTTCCTTCTCTGTTGGAGAGATGAACTAATATTTCTATATCGAGGTAATTAACCAAATCACTGGGCCCAGAAGTAACAACAACAGCAACAGCAGGTACCATGTGCTGGGTACCAGGTATTAGACTAAGACTTGATTCCATTTACTATAATCCTTATGAGCAGTTCCATGTAGTGTAGATACTTATTACATTTTACAAATACAGGAACCAAGAGTTAGTAACTTGCCCAGAGTCAAAAAAGCTGCTGAGTAGCAGGGCAGGGACTCAAACTTAGACTCGTTTAAACTCTACCCCACCTGCAGGATAAAAGAGTCCCTACCCAGAGGGGCTGCTGTATGTTCAGAGTTCAGCACCCTTCTTGCAGCTGGTCTTCCTAGCAGTGAGCTCAGAGCACAACACAAAGACTACTGATGGAGACTTTTTCTGAATCGTGGAAGCTGGTGTTCCCTGTCCTTGGGCTTCCTTTCTCTCAGACTATGGCAACATCTAAACTAATTTATGCCTAAAATGCAAGAATCACAAAGAAAAGTCGAGGAGACACCATCCTACTTATTCCCATCCCCTGCTCAGTTCCCTGAGATTTTCAGACTCCCCTATTGAGAAACTCAGAAAATAGAAGGCATGGGGATTTTGAATCCGAATACAAAAATAGCACCTTATTTCCCCAAAAGGTTAACTAAGTATGTATAACTGATTCATCCATGTTGCTTTTCCTACATTAAATAGAATCCCTTATGAAAAGAGTGTTCTACTACACTATTGTATTGTAGAATATGCTACCTCTTTATACTTTGAAGTTGTTACAAGCCATAGACTTTATTCTGTCAGATAGGAGCAGATTGCCACACTAAAATAAGGGAGTTATTAAATTGTTAAAAAAAAAAACAACAACTTAGAAATGAAAACAATCTTATTTCTATTTGAATGGCAAATAGAGGGTGTCTACTTGGTAAATATAACCAGAAATCTCTTTGAAACCTCAGTTTTCTCTCAAGACTCAGCTAAAGGACAGAGAGAATAGCTCCATGTAGGGGTGATGGAGAAGGTGGCTCACCCTGATTGAGCACCCACTTTGGGATCTGGGTAGGACCCTGGCAACATCCGTCTCATTACTTCTCCATGCATCTGCCTGCTTAGATCTTGCTGTATGACTCATATTCTTGTGTTTTTGTACAAATACATAACAGCTCTTTTGGGACCCCATGAAATCAGAGAGTCCTGTTCAATCCAGACACCATAGCATCTCACCATCCCTCAGCTCCTTTGAGAGAAGATGGGCTCTCTGGGTACTGGTTGGTGGTGGAAGAACACTGTTTAAAGTGCAGTGGCACCCACTCCAGTACTCTTGCCTGGAAAATCCCATGGACGGAGGAGCCTGGTGGGCTGCAGTCCATGAGGTTGCTACAAGTTGGACCCGACTGAGCGACTTCACTTTCACTTTTCACTTTCACACATTGGAGAAGGCAATGGCAACCCACTCCAGTGTTCTTGCCTGGAGAATCCCAGGGACGGGGGAGCTGGTGGGCTGCTGTCTATGGGGTCGCACAGAGTCAGACACGACTGAAGCGACTTAGCAGCAGCAGCAGCAGTCTTGTCTCAGGATTTAGTTCAAATGCTTTGTTTGATACTTTCACCTCCTAAAGCATTTCACATATCCACCACCTACACATGTGTGGCTATAGAATATACACTTGAGAAAGGAAATGTCTTTTTTTTTTCCCCAAATGAACAGCTTAGGGCTGTTATCAAGTTACTTTCTGTTTGGGGGTATTGTTATTAGATCAAAGATGTTTTTAAAAACTTCTGTAATAGCAAAAATGTTTGTATATCTGTTTCAAGTACTGATTATGTTAGGGTTTTTTTACTCTGTTTCTAATATACATAAACCTATGAAAGTTGGTGACTTTCAGAAGAAAACTGATATTAATTGAAATTAGGAATAGTTATTCAATTTTCAGAAAGCAATTTTAGCTTTCTCAAAACAGACCTGGTTTACTGAGTATAGAGATGAATTGTACTAAGTCCTGAGGTAGGATATTTCATTTCTTACGCACCTTATTTGTAACATTATCATCAGTATTTATAATTGAAATAGAGTTGTTTGCTCTGGTATTATCCCTTGCTTTTTTGTCTGTCTGACAGTTTATTTAACTATAAGAACTATATTAGGATGCTTCCTAATTTCTTTTGCTGAGTTTAGTAATGCTGAATCAGAGTGAGTGCAATTACCTGTTCAGAACTGCTGCATGTATGTTTACAAAATACATTTTTAACTTTTTGCTTTTTCTATCTTATCCACACAGCCCCACCCCTTTTTTCCCTCTGTAGTTAAATTCCCAAAGAAGAAAAAAACTGCTGTGATAGAGATCAGTAGTCATAGTTCCATAGGGACAAGCTATTACTACATTCTGAATTTAATTAGGAAAAAATTCAAATAGCATTTGTACTTATTAAAGATTTCCATTTTCATAAGTAGTGCAGAGTATTTGTCACACATGGAGAGAGACTAAATCATAGATGAACACTAGCCTTCAAATAAGATAAGATCTAGCCAAAAATACAAATGCTGTTCTTCTGGAGATGCTATCCATGGATAGGGCTACTAAAAATAGAAATATAATTAAATACAGCTGATATCGCTCTAAGACCAGGCAGAGTGTTCATGAATATAGGTACACATATGTGCAGAGTTATTCTTTTAATTTCTTGATTACATTAAGGCTTTCTAAAAGAAATCTATAGAAATCTATTAATTTTATGGAATAAAAATCAATCATTTTTATCTGCTTCGCTGATGGGAATGAAAAGCCAAAGATAACTGGACTTTGTATAAGAACCTGCTATTTTTTTCTATTATTCTCTCATTATTTATAAGGAGTGCTCACCTGCATTGAATTGCAGTTCAGTATTAAAAAACGAATATACCAAAGCACTCTGCTTTGCACTCCTGATGACAGTGCCTTTTTTGTCCTAAAAATAGGATACAGAGCCTGAAATTGTCTCATCAGAATTTTTTTTTTTTTTAGGTAGGAAGTGGATTTATTTAGAAAGAAATTTTTTAAAAAATTACCATATCTAATTAATGGTTCTGACCAGATCAATCACAGTTTGTGACAGTACTTAAGTAGAGAATCACTTTGTAGGTTGTTTTCTTCTGTACAGGGAAGTTTATAGCTCCTTTAAAAGGTTCTTAATGTCACCAGATAAACACTGGTAGCTGCATTTCTGTGAGGGATGTATTAATAGTTCATTCACCAGGCACCCTCAGAGATGACCGAGAAGATGGAGAAATAGCAACGATCTTGGGTTAGTCCTCAGGGGTGGTGGGCTTGGGCTTTGGTCAGGTAGAAGCAAGATGCTGGCTTCAGAAGTCAGGAGTATCTCCTAGGCTTAATGATGTTAGCATGAAGCAATGTTCAGCCACATCTCCTGGAAACAATTTTCTGTGAAAATCCCACTCCATTTACACATATTTGGACTTAAACATAGATTTGACTCAGCCGTAGAGCAAGTGGGCTTCCCTGGTGGCTCAGAGGGTAAAGAATCTGCCTGCAATATGAGAGACCTAGATTCAATCCCTGGGGTGGAAAGAGCCCCTGGAGGAGAGCATGGCAACCCCCTCCAGTTTTCTTGCCTGGAGAATCCCCATAGACAGAGGAGCCTGGCAGGCTACAGTCTATAGGTTCTCAGAGAGTCGGACACAACTGAGCAACTAAGCACACACAGCAGAGGGCAAGCAGCTTCTGAGATGAAAGGAGAAGACAGAGGAAAGAGGCATGGATGGTAAATACGCAGCCCTCTCCCCTCCCATCTCCGTGGCTGATGTCAGGAACTGACTATGGCCCCTTGGCCCCTGGGGCCTGCCGGAGCCTCACAGTCCTGCAGCAGACTCTGGACAGCCACCACCCAGACCCTGGGCTGGCAAGTCCATCTGCCCCAAGATAGTACCCCTTGCCGTTCCTGCTGAAGCCTCTGTGCTATAGTCTAAAGAAGATTGCTGACAGGACACCCCTTAGAAGTAGCTTCCTGAGTCAGTTTGGGTTAGTTCGTTCTGCAGAGAGGCCCGCCCTGATCCTTGAAGCTGCATCCAGCTTTCTGGAGCTGAGGTGCTGAAGCAGGTTGTGCTGAGAGATTTTGCTTCCCTGCTCCCTGGGCAGGATTGCAGCAGTCATGCATGCCATGTGACCTCATTGTTCTTGCCTCTACTTCTGCTTGAGTGGGCCCCAAGCCTGAGGTCTAGAACACGAGTATTTGCCAGGTCAGCAGTTACCATAGAGCTGCCTGGGCCCTTGGAAATTACCTGGTCTGGGGATTTTAAAACCCAGGATGTGGCTACAGAGCAGCTGTCCAACATGGAAGCAGACCCAAGGGGAACTGTGGCAGGCTGAAGACAGGCTGCCATCCCCCAGGGCAGGACCACTGTTGCCAGATCTTAGGCTTCCACAAACACTAGAAATCTGGAGTTTTAAAGTCTGAAATCCTCTGATTTTTAAATATTGACAATTCATTTTGAAAGCTTTTATTAAAAAAAACATAAATGAACAAAACATCTCTTATGGAAGAGGAAACCGTGATTAAGTCTGTTTTTACCAGAGGAGGGTGATAATGTGCACTCAAGAAGCTCAGATTTTTGGCCGTGCAGTCGGGTGTTCTTTCCACGGGCTCCCAAAGGTGTGTGTTTCTCACAATGTGTGTCTTCAAAAGCACGGACTTCTTGGTGGGTATTTGGCCAGCGGGGCATTTTATGCTCACTCAGAAATGTCAGCAGCCTCCCCAAGGGGAAACAGATGCTCACAGCGCTGCTCTTCAGCCTAACAGGTTGTGGGCCACTTAGGCTGGTGCAGCCTTTTTGTTTCTACAGAAAGCCAGGCCCACATGCTAATTGAACGCGTTTCGTCAAAATGATCTTATTTTAAAACTTTAATGTGCCTCTATCCCCAGGGATGAACTGCCTGGAAGAGTGCATTTTAAATACTGTGAATGCAGGCAATCAAAACCATTCTACCCCAGACTTCACCTCTGTCCAGCTCATTTCTGATGGCCTGCATTCCTCCAGGTGTACCCAGGAACTCGCTCTCACTTCAGTTATAAGTGCACAGCTGTGTGTGATGTTACAGAACGCTCCAGAATGATATTCATACTTCTGATGGGTTGAGTGTTGTTTCAAAAGCAACTTCTACCTAGGAATTTGCTTTAAGTGTGTCATCAAACACTGAGAAATAGGTGATTTGTTTTTCTTCTTTTCTCTTAGGAAGCTGACAGCTGGGAAATTATAGAAGGACTGAAAATAGGCCAAACCAATGTCCAGAGACCAGACAAACATGAAGGTTTTATGCTAAAGAAGAGAAAATGGCCTTTAAAAGGCTGGCACAAGGTAACATTTTCATCACATTCATCTTCATATCATCTTCATAATTAGAGAGGCTCTTACTTGGTGTCATTAAGTGGTTATACAGCCTTATTTTAACCATACAGGCTGCAGCCTGTCGTATCTATTTAAGTCAGAGTTCTATAATGTCTGTAAGCAGAGAAAAAAATATTTTACATGTTTAAAATCCAGTTTAGACATATTGTTGTGTACTCTGCTTTTTAAACTTAAATTAGGATAAATATGTTCTTATTAAATATTCTTCTAAACCTGAGCTGCTTCAAATGCATGCATGTATTTTATCAGATGGATTTATGCTATATATCCCACCACTACTGAACCAGTTTCCTATTGCTATGTGTGAACATGTGTCTGATTTTTTACTGTATGATGTTGTGATGAAGATTCTTACACATGAATTTCCATTTACGTTCTTGGAGTAAATTCCTAGAATTATTGTTCACCAGTGCGAACTAAAGATGGAAAATCACTTGTCTCGGAAGTTTGTCTACTTCCCTTTAATATATATGGTGTATTTCTCTCTCCCCAACTCCACACAATTTTTCCATCTTCCAGTTTTAATTATGAAGAAAATATTTTGCACTGTATTGTTGCAATGACCTGAGTAGCAAGAATTCTGGACACTTAGGAGAAGCAAGCTGTCCTCTGTTTTCAAGATAAGCCTTTGGATAGACCACCAGGATCTATCTGGAATCTGGAAGGACAGGTTCATTACTTGCCACATCTGCTGATGGATTTCATCTCAAGGCAGATGGATCTGTGGGTGCAAATGGAGTGGTGGTTGCTGCCCATTGGTTCAGAAATGGAGGTTATGGATTATAACATCCTTATGGAAATGGATTTCTTGCAAATTAAGGGAAGGACCTAAAAATTAACAGATGGGAAGTGTTGCCTCAACTCCCCATCTCTGAGGATGGAATAAAAGCAAGTCAAAGAGTCTTCTTCTCTCCCACTTGTCAGAAACCTTGGCAGTCTCCTCAAACCCATAATATTATTTCAGTACCAGGAATCTCTCTTCACCCTTGATCTCTCTTGGATTTTGGTCAACTGGCCTTACACCTTCCTGGAAGCACCTTTGCCTTTCATTCTGACCTTCCCACTTTGCAGTTCCTCAAATCAATGGCCTTGCTTATCTTCTCCCCATGACCATTCTATAGGTTATCTCTGCTAGAATACTTTGATAGATAGAAATGGAAAAATAGAAGAAAGGGGGTCAAAGAAACACATTTATCTGAATTGCTAACTTTAATTTAGCACTCTTAGTCCATGTTTCAGCAAACTTGGCTGTGGTTCAGAAGCAGCTCTCTCTGGATCTTCCCTTAGAACATTTTGCTACATGAGCAGAAGTAGGTCCTCCCTTGCATCTCCTTTGCTCCTGGTCTGTGATCCTGTATTTTTTCCAGCATCAGTCCATTTGATTGCCCAAGTCATAGGCAATCAAAAAATCAAGTATTTTTCAGCTGTAGAGATTCTTTCTTCTGGTGCTTACTTTTTGCCCCCTAGAACTGAAACAAAGGGGTTACAGTGGCCTTCTGTGAGTTCTGTATAGGGTGTCCCAAGGCCCAACTGCCTGTCACCTCAGCAGCCTAGAGTTCCTAAGTCACATAAAAACTTCCCAGCTGAGTAATTTACCAGCCACAGTAATTTACCTGCATCTGTGGAGACTAGAGGACCCTGGACCCATTATGTAACTGGGTCATGGGAGCTGTTGGTTCCCCTATCAATTGTCCATGGAAAGGAAATCAACCACAAAGAGCTCCTGAGATTTGTGGATCAAAAATAGCTAGATTCATTTGGACTGGACCAGGAGTATCTTGGAAGAGACAGAAACCACTCCAAATATATATATTTATTCCCCCTTAATAGAGTGTAGAAATAATTTTTAATATGCTTTACTAATAGTGAAATGGAAGTATTTTTCTAAGTGCAGATGCAAGCATATTGGTAAGGCTACTCTTTAAACTTTCCAGATAATTCATTATTCATAGCTCCAGTCCACTGGCTTCTATTTACAGACATGGGTATTTTCAGAATTATCGGTGGTAGCTAGGGAAAGTCAAGAATTGACCTCCAAGGTGGAAAAGTAAACAAGTAGCCAAGTTCCTCACGGAATCACTGTGACCTAAGTCAGTTTATTCTCATTTCTTACTTTGAAAAACACCCCAGTGTAGTTCACTCAGAAAGTCCTAGATGTAGGCCCTGGAGTTCCTGCTGCTACCCCCACACCCCCATTAAGAAACACTGTGGTGATGGGGGAGATCCATGTGGTCCACTGGTTAGAATTCAGCACTTTCAGTGCTGTGGTCCAGGTTCAGTCCCTGGTCAGGGAACTGAGATCCCATAAGCTGTGCAGTACAGCTGAAAAGAAAAGAAAAACTGTGGTGAAAGAGTTCATCCCCATTGGATTATGTGTAAAAGAACCCTACTAGGTAAATCGTATGGAACGTGAGCTCAGATTTCCTTACCATTCCATGTGACTGGCTGTGGCCAGGTGCACTAAATTCAAATACATGGAAATGGTCAAACGTATTGATTACTAAGTATCAAGCAATATTAGACCCACGCTTGTGAATGTTTTATGTAATTCAAAATACTGATAGTAACTGGGGACTGTTTGGTTCTTGCAGCGTTTTTTTGTCCTGGATAATGGAATGTTAAAGTATTCAAAGGCACCACTTGATGTAAGTAGACAAAAAGATTGGTTTCGAATTCTGCTTGAAATGAGTCAACACCGCAGTGTACAAGTGTTGTGCCATAATTACCAGTTCTGTGTGTTTCTGTGCCTGTAAGACTTAGCAACCTACCAAACTTTCATGTTGCATGGAAGGTGTGTTTTATGCTTATGTTCAAGCTAGCATAAAATCTCAAACTGCTGCATGAAAATTTAACTATTGTAATGTACGCTGTTAAAAACAGAAGCTTAAACCTAAAAGTCACCAACTAACAAAAATCACCCTTTCTGTCTTAGAAAACTCAAGCAGACTTTTTTCCCTGCATTTCTCAATAAACTATGCTTTATGTGCTTTTTCTGAGATTTAGCATGCGTTCTTACTGATGTTTTTTTAAGACTTATCTGTGGACTTCATTTCTGTTTCATACATTCCTTTATCTTGAGCATCCCCGCTCTAAAATTATTCCAAATTACTTTTCTTTAATATCAGAAGTTATTGTTTGCATGCAAAACTGGAAAACGCTCTCCTTCTTATCATTGTGTGTGGGAGAAATAACAGAGGGCTCAGATTTCAGTTCTGACCCTAGCTCCTTCATGAGTCAGCTGTGTGTCCTTGGTTAGATGAGGGCAGCCAGAAGATGAGCTGCCTGCTCTGTGCACTCAGTCCCAACTGCCCATTTCCACCCTGCAGCTGTCTGCTAGCTGATTACTTGGGTATATTTGGGGTTGTAGGTCAAAGATGGACCATAGTTATTTTAGGAACCAGAAAAAGTATCTCTTAGGATATAAACTGTATAATCTAGAGTTACAAAGAATTGACATTATAGTTATGCCAAAACAAGAATGAGATGAATAGTCTTACTTATTGAAATTGGCCTGAAGTCACTGCAACTTCAGCTGTCCTCAAATTAAGGACCTTCAGAAACTTAGCCATTTCCTCTCTGTTCAGGAGGTGTGATCTTCCATCTCCTGTAGATAAATGAGAGTTTACATTAAGCTCACTTCAGTACAGAAACACATCAGATCACATATCCTTCCAGCCTTTTAACCAGTCTTTTGATTTCAGATCCAAAAAGGGAAGGTCCATGGAAGCATCGATGTGGGACTCTCTGTCATGTCAATTAAAAAGAAAGCTCGGAGAATAGACCTTGACACAGAAGAACACATCTATCATTTGAAGGTAAAGATGGTTTCTCTGCCAATATCTGGGGAAATCCTTTGCCTAGACTAGTGGTTAGGCAGGAGACTGGCTTCACCATTACCTGTTCCTCTTTTTCAATTGTTGTAGGTGAAATCCCAGGACTGGTTTGATGCATGGGTCTCCAAACTGCGCCATCATCGATTGTATCGGCAGAATGAAATTGTGAGATCACCACGAGATGCCAGTTTTCACATTTTTCCTTCAACCTCCACAGCTGAATCCTCACCAGCTGCTAATGTTTCAGTTGTGGATGGAAAGGTATGACTTCGTTATAAAAAAGTCAGCCCGGAAATTGCTTGGAAGATTATGCAGACATATTTACTGAGTCTCATTTGACAAACCAGGAAGACAAGGTTGGCTTTGTACACTAACTCTCAGAAGACAATAGTGCCATTTAGCATCAAAGTTAATTACAAGTATAGAATAGATTAGATGGGAATGTGGATCACCAAGAGAATTAACAGTTACTTTTCCTATGAATGGACTACATCTTAATTTTCAATGGCTTTATAAGCATATTAGAGAGTAGAGTGAACATTTGGTTAATCAATACCTAGAAATCAATGTCTTCCTGGGTGGTAATAAGAAGACCACAATGTTTTCAGAAAGAAACTTGCTTTTTTGCCTTGAGCTGGAATACATACATGACCACGAGAGAGACCGGTGAATTTCCCCATGATAAGGCAAGTGGGCTAGAGATTGCGACAGTAACTTAAGTAGTGGCCTATTTGAGACTAGGCACTGTGTTAAGCATGGGACATTCATTCATCTCTACTCTTTAATATAGCCAAAGCTCAGAGACAGCTAAGAATTTTTCCGGAAGACATTATCAGCTGAGTCTTCATCTCAGCTCCATCTGAATCTTCATCTTTGTTTCCAAAATCAGTGTCTTTTCCATTGTACCAGATTGAGGGAGGCTGAAGCTATTCTTTGGGCTGTTTTTTTCTGTGCTGAAACACTAGAGCTGTTGCCTGTTAAAAACCAAGGTTAGGTCAATGGGACAGGGAGAGAGCTGTTTTTGCCTTTGCTGCAATAATTAGGTTTTCTGAACCATAGCCACATTGCACTACCCAGGATTCTTCCAGTTTCTTACTTGACACCTGATATTGAAAACAGGGACATCTGTGAACAACTGGCTGCTACAGGGAACTGAGTTCAAGTGTGTTTCAGTGAAGGTTCTGCTTTTCTCTGTTTTCCTACATAGGGGTGTATGGACTAATATATATCCAAGTTTCCTTACCAAGCATTGAAAAACCTCATGGGGTAACTGGAAGACTCATCAAATCAGATTAAATTAAATATAGCTGTATTTAGCTATTGCTGTTTTGATGGAAATTACTTAAGTCATTTTTGTTAAATCCTGTTAATTATATTTGGTTGACCCCAAAATAAGGTTTTTCCATAACATCCTACAGAAACACCCAAAAGAACTTCTTGACTAACCCAGTATTTCACAAGGCTCTCAAACATATTTCATTCTGGAATATCTCTCTTCTAGAAACAGGGTGTTGGATTAAACCTGGTCCTAACTGCTTCTGAAATGTAAGGAAATGAATCAGTTGTTGTTTAGTCACTAAGTCATGTCCAACTCTTTTGTGACCCCATGGACTATATAGCCTGCCAGGCTCCTCTGTCTGTGGGATTTTTCAGGCAAGAATACTGGCGTGGGTTGCCATTTCCTTCTCCAGGGGACTAATGAATCAGTAAATCGGGGTTATTAGGGAACAGGGCACTTACTGAGTAACACACACAAGATGTTCAAAATAGTCCCCAAGATTCTCTGGGCCTCCTGTGTTCTCATCACAAAATGGAATGAATCCCAGAGTTAGTCCAAATTAAACAAGAAGTGTATTCTAGATGGATATTAAATATATATACATATTTAATCATTTGGTTCTTCCAGCTTCTGCCTGTGTCTTTGGCACAGAGTGTTGATAAAAAATGTATTATTTTCATCTCTTGTGTTATGTATTAAATAACTTGGGAGAACTGAAACCAAATCCTCCCCATTGTTTGCCTTGGAATAAGAAAGGGCTTCGGCTCTGGTTTTCATAGATGTATTGCTCTCATTACAGACAACATACCTCTAAGATCTAACTCGGTGAAAGATTTCCATTACATTTATCAAAATGCAATAAAGAGTGAAAAGAGCTTTTTATCACTTTGCTTGCATTCTAGGCATCAAATGATGAGGTTCTAGAATGGTAATTGCTTTGTGGCTCTGTGCGGGTAATAAATAAGTCTGGATTTGCTAAGCATGCGCATCCGTCACTTCATAATGATTTACAAGAGACACAATCAGTTGTAATTGAATGTTAAAGTCAAGTATGGAGTTTTAAAGTTGTTTCAGCTTTAGGGGAATACGTTTCTGCTTTTTTCTTGGAGTGTTTCTCACACTCACATTAGTATCTACATACTTCATACAACTTTATTTCACATAAAATCTCTTTAATAGAAAAAAGTCTGTGAGCTATAGATAATAATAACTTGCCAAGGCTGCCTCTTTTTTTGCCATGCTGTGTGGCTTATAGAATCTTACTTTGCTGACCAGGGATATAACCCGGGCTCCCGTCAGTAAAAGCGCCAAGTCCTCACCACTGGAGTGCCAGGGGATTCCCAAGACTGCCATTTTATACGTTACAGTTTTCAGTATGCAGTGTCGTACTGAATATGCAGTTTTCAATATTTTGATCGAAAGGATGCTCGCTGGTGCATAATGTATTTAAGAATCACAAGTGGCTGATAACACCATGAGTTAGTCATAAGGGTACAGAAAGCTTTCAAAGAGTAAAGGCCTTCATTCGTGAGTTGAGGACTGCAAGAAGGACACTATCAACCATAACTTAGTGGGTAATTAAAAACCATTGAAAATTTGAGTTGGCAGGCCCTTGCAAGTATAATATTCTTAAGCATTGTCTGCTTCATTGTACGGTGGAGACGGCAGCTTAACAAGTGTTGTTATCACCTATGAATTTTCACTCCCCTGAGCTTCTACCACATTTAGCCAAGAGGCTTCTTCCATATTTTGAGCTTGCCCTTTTTCCCCCCTTTTTAATGTAGTTTTGAGGATGCTAGTGTTCTTTTTAGTCACTTACATGTACTGTTCCTGCCTAACCCTACACATTTTGCTGTTCACTGTAGGTGCAGCCAAACAGCTTTCCATGGCAGTCCCCTCTGCCCTGTAGCAGCAGCCTCCCTGCAACCTGCACGACCGGCCAGAGCAAGGTGGCGGCCTGGCTGCAGGACTCGGAAGAGATGGACAGGTGTGCAGAAGGTCAGTTCATGCCTGGTGTGGGCTCTCAGCGTGAGCCAACAGGACAGACACAAAAGGGGCAAGTTGTATGGGTCCTGCACCTTTCGGGTTTCTTACCTGTCCATTCTCCTGCACCCTCAGAACTACTGAATCTGGTTTCGCCCTTACGCTGACTCCTACCCACTTCAACCCTCTCAGCCCCTTTCCTTAGCAGTTTCCTCTGGCTTCCTTAGCCTCCCACACGCTGCACCCTGGGGGTGATCACCCAGCTGAGTGCTGCCTCGGGAGCACCCTCCACCCTCTCTCCTGAGAGTCCACTAGGTCACTTACACGGCTGCCTTCTCTGCTGCTCTGTCTGGCCCGCAGAACAGTGTGTGTTCCCCAACTACCGGCAATAAATAGCCATGTTATACTGCATCTTTAGCCAGCATTACCTGGTCGTGGTGTCCCACTCTGGATCAGTTATTGAATACTCTGAACTAGTACACAGTTCCTTCATTATACCATCTCTCAGCCTCTTGACCTGCGGAAGCTTTTTCCTTCCATGTCATGAACCTGAGCATGTTGGTTCAAACTGGATCCACAGACCATTTCCAGTCTGTGAGACGGCTTTCATTTGACATTCAAAAATGAAAAGAAAAAAAAAAATAATAACAGGTATTTAATAAACCTAAATTGATTTCATTTTTAAATTATTTTTAGCTGATATTGGACCTCTTTTTTAATATTAAATTTTTTCCTTTATAAAGTTATGGTGAAAGGAGATGTTATATTATTTTATGACCTCACTTAGAAAAATTGAAATTTGGTGATCTATGTTCATGCCTTGACCAAAACAAATTTTTTTTTTTGCTCTCCACATGTGTGAACTCAAAGTCTGCGGTATTTTTATTAGTTCTCTCCACATCCCAAGCTCGGTATTTATGTGAAAAATATGACTTTGAGGGGGATGTTATATTCATTAAGTGTGTCAAGCTAACATTCCATTGAAAGGGTTTTACTTGATTGTATACACAAAACACACAAATATTACTTTGCCTTTATAAACTTCAGGTTGGGGAAGAAGCTGAGCTCACTGTCCTACATACTGAAGACTCACTCGCCTCTGCCACTGTGCCAGACAGTCAGCCTCTCCTCGACTTTCTGCCTCCTTGTTCGTGCTTGTGGCATTCAACCTGGCCACCAATGTTGTTGAAAAGATGGAGATTGTTCACTGGGACCAAAGTGCATTCATGTGACCAAAATAAATAGACATTGGCCTTGATGCCAAGAAGCCCCTGACTGGTGGGGGCTGTCTCTGTCTCCCTGTGTGCTTCTTAGTAGTCTGTGGCCCATTCCTGTGCCCTTTTGCCAGCCTTGGGGGTGACCCTCCTTTCTCCCCATCCTGACCTCTCCACCTGTGTCCTCGTCCTGCCATTCTCTTCTTCAAGATTTAGCAGAGGAATGATCTCTTCTCTTGGGAACAACCTAAGTCTTTCCCACCTTCCTTGTTCCTGCCTGTAGACTCCAGCTTCTCTCCCCTAAGTTGACTTGGCCCTTATGACTCTATGGCAAAAGCGTTCTTGGCAACAAGAGGCCGTCTGATTTCTGCTGTGTTCTCAAGCCTCATCCTGTGACCCCCCTACAAGACCTTGTCTAATGGGCCTCCACTTTCAGGTCCTGTGAAGTTTCCCCTTTTTCTCCAGCTGTTCCCCCTTTATTTCACTGGGATTCTACTCTGGCCAGCCTTGGTTGTAGGGATGGTCAAGATTGAGTATTCTGCTTTTAGCTTCAGTAATAATAAGCAGAGTTTATTGAGTGCTTATGGGCATTGGGCACAGAGTTAAGTACTTTACATATGTGGTCTCTTATACGTTTTCACAATAGTACCAAGCAGGAATTATGAGCCATATTTTTCTAAATAGGAAGACCATAGCTCAGAGAGGTTGAGTAACTTGTCCATGTTACACAGCAAGTACTTGGCAGAGCTGCAGGGCTAACCCAGATCACTTTGATCCCAATGACTATGCTCAGTGCTATGGAAACAACAGGCATGCTTCTAACCGCAGTCTCTATTATGATGAGGATGAGGATGAGGATGATAAGATGGTCGTGGTCGTGGTGGCAGTGGATAGGATGGGTCATGTCTTGTGCAGCAGGCGCTGTTCTAGGTGTTTTATATGCCTTGACTCATTTAATCCTCTCAATGCCACTTTACAGGTGAGAAAACATAGGCTCAGAGAAGTCAGGTCACTTTAACCCAGCCAGTGACGGTGGAGCTGGGATTCAGACTCAGGGTCTGACTCCGGAGCATATGCTCTTAATCACTGTACCCTATTTCCCTCAAACAGGCGGAACACTCTGTGTCTCAGACCTCTGTATACAGCCTGTGCTGCATTCCCAGCCGCTTCCCGCACTGTTGACCCTTTCTGTTGATGCGCTTGGTCACGCTCTCTTCTCAGCCTGTCAAAAACCAATTCTGTCTCCTCTGTGGAAACAGCCCCAGCTCCTGGATTCCCCTGTGTTTGTCGGTGCTGCCATCATAACCACTCCTGAAACCTCTGTCATCTCTGCCCCACCCAGCCTGTTCATCCCGTGGAGGCTGAGGTCATTATTCCTTTGAAACCTACCCGCCCCGCCACCCCAACCTCTCGCCCTCATCTGCCTTCCTCTGGAATTCCATTTCTGCCAACCAACTCATGTTCTCTCTTTGCTCACCGGCCTCTGACTGGTACCCGCACCCTCAGTCTTGCTCTGGGGCTCCATCGCTCTCAGAGGCTCCTGGGGAACTGCTGCTCTTGGATGTGTTCACAGATGGTGCCAGCACTTAGCAGGCATCATTCCATTGCCCTTGGCTATGAGATATATGTATTACTGCTGCCCCCACTTTGCCGATGAGGAAAGTGAAATGCGTGGAAGTTAAGGCATCTTCCCAGTTATGCACTGCCCTGATGGAGAGGCTGGGGCTCCAGCCAACCCACATTTACTAATCCCAAAGCCAAATCTTTGTTCACTACATAAAATATGTAGTCCCTCAAGACCTCTGTTTCTTAAAATAACTTTTGCAAAAATCTCTTCGAGTGGTTTTCTGTGGACTCTTGGGCCATAGTCCAAGCTACTTAGCCCAGCATTTAACACCAACTTTCAGGTTTCTAGCCCTGCCTGCTCTTTCAGCCTTGCCTTCCATAGGCCGAACTGAACTTGCTATCTCCAGAGTCCTTGCATGTTCCTGCCTCCATGCGCCTGCACAGGCTGTTCTCAACCTGCTGTGACTGCTCTGCCCTTCTCCATCTTCCTATTTTTCTGAATCCTCTATCAATCCTCCAGACCCACAAAAGTTTCCACTGTCTTATCTACTCTGATGACCTCAAACCACAGTAACTATCCCTTTCTTGAACTACCACAGCACTTTTTTTTTGGTCTATTCTGATCATTTTATAGAGTCCCATCATTGAGGTTGGTTGCAGCTCAGAAGTTCATCATGTAACATCTTCTTGAACCCATAACATAGCACATTTATAGTTCCAGTACTTAAAGAGGCTAGCTATTCATAGGTCTGGATGTCTGTCAGTCCAGATCTCAAGTATGTAAGGGAGTTTCTTAGCTCCTGGAAAGCAATTTTTCTCACAGATGCAAAATGTTAAATTAGTATTTTATGTGTCTTCCTTGTGTACCAGTATATCCATCACTAAAATGGATACATAATAGTTTAAGGTACAGATTATTTATTGCATATATTTTCTTTAAACCTTAATGTAAATTCCATAAATCTTACTTTATCGCTATATTCACTATACTTAGAACTGTGCTGGTTGCATAGTGTCTTTGTAACCAGTTGTACCGAAATGAAATAGTAAAGGGATAACTTCGGATGTGCTCTGAGTGCGTAGTCATCAGTTGTGTCCGACTGTTTGCAACCCTTTGGATTGTGGTCCACAAGGTTCCTCTTTGTGTGGGATTTTCCAGCAAGAATACTGACCCAGGAATCAAACCCATGTCTCCTGTGTCTCCTGCATTGCAGGCAGATTCTTTACCCACTGAGCCATCGGGGAACCTTAATTAATCATTGCACAATTGGATAACATGGTTTTTTTTTTTTTAATTTAACTTTTTATTTTACATTGGAGTATAGTTGACTTACAATGTTATCTTCGTTTTAGCAAGGCAATTCAGTTATACATATACATATATTCACTCTTTCAGATTCTTTTCCCATATAGGTTATTACAGAATATTGGATAGAGTTCTTTTTAGGACAAAGTAGAGATGATGAGAAAATAAGTAAACTGCTATATCCTTAAGTTTTCAAATTTTTACTATTATAAACTATCTCAACAGTCCTTTCTTGGCATAATTTTTCCTTTTTCCAAGATTCTAAAAATAGATTTAATCTTGATTTAATGAAATTCTAGAGATTTTTTTTAAAGGTATTTTTATTGTCTTGGGTAAATTTTTATAATCCTTATGTATAATCAGACATCTAGGCAAGGAGTAAAATTCTGCCAAGGATTTCATTTCTTCCATATTTGAAATGATAGAAGTGTCAAGAAATGGTGAGGCTTGTTCCAAGTTAAGGCTCTAGGAGAATGATTAAACATAGTGCAATTAATATGCCTTAAACACAGTTTCTGGTTTTCATAGAATTTTCAATGAAAGTTGCTACTTTCATTAAGAAGGTAAGAGAGTAAATATTAACTGTTACCACTAAACAGGTAAGAAAACTACAGCTGAGAAATATAAAGTAAATCAATGTTTCCCAACCTTAGTTTTGAATCCTTTTGCCTTTGATCAAATCCATTCACTGAGTTCTCTTTCCATTCTGTTAGAAAGGGCTTTAAGCCCCAGTTTTAGATCTCTATACTACCTACATATACCATTTGTATAGAATAATCACAGTTATTAAAGAGAATGAGTGTAAATTTAGCAAATAGAATCTTAATGGACAGGTAGTGTCAGGTTATGTCCCTGTCAGCATGCTTATAATGCAGTTCTAAGGCAAGTTAAAATGAGGTCTCTTTTCACCATCTTCTTTCTCCTCTTCCCGCCAGCCCCTTCGTTCTTTCTTTGTACTGCTTTTCTCTCTCATCCCTTTTATCTTTTGTATTTCCTGCCTATCCAGCCCACTTGCTTTATTCTCTTCGTGGGGGAAATGGGAGGAGTGTAATGGTGCTGCCTTCCCTGAAATGAGGAGAGAGTGATGGAAGGGTCCTGGCCTCCTCGGTACTCTCTTCTGCCACCTCCGTTAGGTCATTTCCTCTCTTGAGGAATTTAAAGGCCACTGATGGCCAAGAGTTCCCTGGAAGAGCCACAGCAGCCCTTGAGTAGCTCACCGAGACTCCAGCCTAGGGCAGATGCTGCTGAGAGATGGCGCCTGGGCGGGGCCTGGCCCCTAGTGTATTGCTGCTGCCCTGCTCTCTGGAGGGTGTGCAGGGGTTCTGAGTCCTATACATGAAGACCTTTACAGCAGGTAGACAGGTTCCTAACAGCAAAACTGGATGACCACTGAAGTTCCCTGGAGCGTGCTTCTGATGTGACAAAGGCCATCTCAGAAGAATCTCCCAATGTCACTGAGATTTTAATAGCTTTCTACGCTAATTGTTCATCTGTAAGAGTGGGTTTTGAACTCATCCAATAAATAATCAGTGGTTTGATGGTTCTAAACCAGAGAAGGGTCTGTTTTCTTTCATCTGCCAGTATCATCGTCCTGTAAACATAGATCTACCTGATCATATTTGCCATAATTTGGATACACTGCGTTTTATTATCATCACCACCACTTCCTGCCCAGTTGTAACATATTTTTATTTCTGATCTGTTTTAGACCTTGCACACTGCCAGTCAAACCTTGTGGAACTTAGCAAACTCCTGCAAAATTTGGAAATACTTCAGAGAACTCAGTCAGCACCTAACTTTACTGACATGCAGGTAAACATATAGCTGCTGGTCAAAGGAACTTAAAATATTCACTCAGAATTTTTACTGAATTGTTATATGAATATATAAGGCAATATTTAAAGGGAAATAACTATAATACAGATTAGTTTATATTCTGGAGTTATTCTTAATAACTTTTTGAATCTTGGTGTCATTGTGTTAAGATGTCTTTTTTAAAATGTTGTACATTTAAATACAAGCTAACTAGAAGTGAATATCTGAATTATTCTCCCACATTTATGTTGCATTAGAAATGATAATTATGAAGGTATAATTTGGGTACTGTAAGAATTTGTGCTATCTTTCCAAGTAGCAGAAAAACACCAAAGATCTCTAATCCTATTTTCATTTTGTATAGCAGAAAAATATGTTTTGTTTTTGTCTGCTTTTAATGCCCTTTATGCATCAGATGCACCTTTATCTCCTGGCTGGTTTGCTTTAGGTATCTAACAATGATTCTTTACTAACTTGCTATGCTCTCTTTGTCTGTGCCTGTATTATCTGTGTTAACTTAATAATGCTTTGTTGCTTTTAACTATTTATGCAATGTAGGCTAACTGTGTAGATATTTCAAAGAAAGACAAGCGGGTCACAAGACGATGGAGAACAAAAAGTGTCAGCAAAGATACAAAAATACAACTGCAGGTACAGACCTTACTTTTCCTTCATTCATATTTATAGATATTTTTTAAAATATTAGTATTTATATATCAGTTCTTAGAAGTTTAAAAGTTTAAAGCAACTGTTAACTGCTTTAAAGCTAGTGCTTTTCAGACTGAGTTATATTATCTAAAATAGTGAGAAATCTATTCTTATTGTGGCATAAGTCAAAAGAATTTAAAAGAAAGCTTAAAATTAGGTAATACAGCTGTCAAGTGGCATTTTTCATTCTCAATTATGGCCTTTGAACCATTAAAACATTTTAACAAAAAATCACCTTAAAAATCTAGACTAAAAATCAAATGGGTTGTAATGAACATTTATATATACTAAATCTTAAAGGAGCCTTTTATGTGTTAGTGTTGTCCAGTCTTATATCTATTAATTAATACATGAGATGAAGACTGCAATAGGTTAGAAATGAACAAACTTGGGTTCTAGTCTAATCACTGTGATTTCCTGGCAGTATAATCTCATTTATTTCTGTTAAATTGTCTGGGCCTCCATTAACTTCTGGGTAAAGTGATAGAGTTGCATTAATGATCTCTGAATTACCTTTCAACTCTAAAATTCTGTGATTCTACAAAAATAGATATTATTGGCCATCAACAGGCACTTTTAAAATTTGAACTAACGTCTTCATGGTTCATAATAAACTTACTTGAAATTCATTTAAAATAAGTTATATGAATAGTTGAAAATTTTTAACATAAGATCCTCTTATGTCATTGCATTGCAATGTACAAAATATGGTAAATGCCTACAACCTCTCATGTCAAAATTCATGTTACTTTCAGATCCTTAAGCTTGAAATTTTACCACTCCAGTCCTAACTATATATTAATATTATGAAGGACTCTTGCCCTGCACAATCAGAATTAGACTCCTTATTTTGCTTTTCATTATGCTGTAAATCAATCTGTAACACAAAGAAGGGCTGCTTTTTAGAATATTTCAGTGTCTTTTAAATAAGAACAATAATTCTTCCTTAATTCTGATTTTACTGATAACATTCTTTGTGTTTTAATTCTAAACGTGTAAATAACCAATTCTTCGTTACTTTGCTTACTAATCTGATTAATTTGAAAATAGATTTTTGCAAGCAATAAATATCTTGTTTGTTTTTTTTTTTAGTTAGAATGTCCACATTGTGTGAACACAATTTTTTGTGGTCTTTTGTTCAGTATGTTTTTCTGTTTTTTCTCCCTTCTATTCAGAAAATTAATACTGTAGAGACAAATGTGTCAAGTGACTTCACAAGGAAATTGCCTAAAATTGCTTTTGGGAGTACCATATTTTTGAGCAAGTGATTGTCTAGTTTTGTGTGTGTATTTTTGAAACATAGTATCTATGGTTATCATAGGCAAGGAAAGAGAACCTTAATTGTAAATAGAATAACTGGACAGGGCCAGCATCATAGGAACATGCACAGTTGTGGGTAGATACCATTTCAATCTTGTTTTTTATAAGATAGCCCATTGAACATATTGCCATTCACAGCTATGGTCTGGAGTAGGTTGGTTCTGTCACTGAGTCTTTTTTCCTGAAGGAAACAGAATGCCATTCTGAATAACCCTCCCATTCACAGGCTGTGCTTTTCAATGTGTGGAGAGTTTGATGAAGGTTTTTCTTTTTTTTTAATCATCAAAAGAAGTTGTTCAAAAAGAGGAAAATATTCTTCTTTCATATTTATATCACATGTTGGGGTTGATTGTTTGTTCTTAAAGTTTCATTTATACTCTTTTGCCTTGTTCCTGTTTTGCCAAAGAGTGGGAAAATGGCCCTTGTGAGTCTAGTTCAGTTATTTGGGGAGAACTGAAATCATTTCATCCCCATACTCGAAGAAAGTGTTAAACTTTCAAAAGTAGGAAATTTAGTTCCAACTCCAGTGGAAAGAAATAGACAAAGGGGTGGTGGTAAGCTGTTAATCGTTTCCAGAAAAACCTCACTTCCACTTGAATTGGTAAAACGAAAGATCGTAGGGTGAATGCTACAGAATTTGGCACAACCCCTAGACTTTTTCTGCTCACTCACACCAGCGACCTTCCAAGACCCCTTAGAATGCTCATTCTCTATCACTGCAAAGTTACCAGAAGTTTCTTCACCATCATACCTTACTGGGGAACCATAAGAATCAGCCAGTGATGACAATGACTGATATGAATGTCAGTACTCATCAGGTTTTTACCTATAGAAAGGCATAGCATTTATTTTTACTGTGATGGATTAAATATACCCACCACTTTCTCCCACCCTAATATGCATATTTCCTCCTCCTGTTTTAAATGTTTCTTGACCATTAGAACTGCATCTCATGGTTCCAAGTATTTGTTTTGAGCTCATAATTGTCTCACTACTTGGATCACTTTCTCTGAATGAGAGGCTTTTCATAGTAAATGGCTCATTTTTCGTCCTGTCTGTCATTTGGAATGTTTAGTCCACCAGCCATTTATGGAGGAAATCTAAACTGTCTTGTGGCGGTGGTGGCAGTGGTTATTGTTATTTCTGTTGTTACAGATCTTGTTTTATGGACCTTTTGCATTCTGTAGTTGTAATTTTTGAGATAATTATAAAATAGATCATTTTAAAAATTGACCTCAAAAAAGTAAAAAATGAAGAGCATGTTAAACTAGATGTTTGACTGTTTATTCTTACATAAGTACACTATTGATTTGAATGTGAATGTTAAAATTTGGACCACATTTCTACATGAAGCTACTGGGAAGCTAGCTCAAGAATCCATTGAGTAATTCATTGGAGGCAATAGGTGTCCTAGAAGTCTCTGTGGAATTACCCGTAAGGAAAAATATTCCCTGTGTCCCAAAGTTTAAATTTCTGATTCTAATAAAAATCTTGGTATCATCATTATGCAGTGAAACAGTTTGGTTATGTTTTAAATGAATGGAGGATGGCAAGAAGAGCATGATTTTATAAGGGTTGCTGGAGAAGAGATTACTACTAGATTTCCCATGTTGCTAATAGCATGAATTAAATACTAGGTCCCTAGATAGTGGAGAGAATGAGGTATGGGGTAGCAGATAAATGATCTGTTGTCATTCATTCATCCTGGATCTCACAGATGCTCAAATTACACTGAAGAGTAAAACTACATTCTTTCTCATTTTTTTTTAACCACAGTAGGCATAAAGAGATTTTGTACAGAAAATGTTTTGTCTGACACAGATTATGTTTGTGTGTTTGTGTTTAATAATCATATACATATATGTACACAAAGGATTTGTGAAGATGGAAGAGAAATGTGAATGTAATTTGGAAAATTTGAAGAGAATTAAGAATTTAAAATATTTTTCTATTGTCCAAAAAGACTAACACAGCCATGCTGGTTGTGTGTTTTTTTTTTTTCCTCAGTCTGACTGTTATGTGACTCTGAAAACATTTCAGCGAATTGGAACTGAAATTAATTCTCACAGCCTTGGAGAGTCAGGGTCTGTCAAATGCAGGCACAGTTGAGTTGATTAGAAGGAAATATTATTATCCCTTAATCCTGTCCACCAAAAAGAGGAGAAAGAAAAGCTCTAAGAGTCTTCTACTGGCCCATCACTAAATGAAACATATACCTTTAGGTTTTCATAGTTGATTTTTATAGGTGTTATCTCAACACACTGAGGACATTGTGGTTTACCTTCCTATTCTATGGGGACTGGCTTCCTCCTTGGAAAATTCTTCAATCAGAAAATCCCAACACCATACTTAATACTGAATCCCTCCCTTTATAGGAGGAGAGAAAGTGGGGAGTTGAATATTCCTGGTATCCTTCCCCTTACTTTCGCCTCCCAGGAAGAAACAAAAAACTCTTCCTGGCCAACAGAAGGCTTTCATTACAACCTGTTTGTTTTAGCCTTTGTATATTATTTATTTAGTCACCTTCCCCTGAACTTATTTTTTCCTTTGCTTCCATTTACTGAATGCCTTTTGGCTTCATATAACATGGCATTGCATGAATAAAACAAAAGGTAAATTGATTTTACCTTGAAATTGTAAGCTCTTCATCGCTTCATAACTTTCCATCTCCTTTTGGAGTAGGGGTAATAGTCAGCAAATAGATAAGTGTTTGGGTGGTCTGCTGTGCTAAACTTCTCTCATGGCGTAACTACTCCTTCAGGCTCTTTTCAATGCTAAGATTTAGCAAAAGTCAACTGCAGTTAAAAAATCTCCCTCTCCTTTGTCTGATTATCTTTCATCCTCCCATATCCCCCCCCTCCCCCGTCCCGTGTTTTCTCCTCCCTCCTCTCCTCTCATTCACTGTCAGGAAGGGCCATCTGCGAAGGGCCAGTTCAGCACAACTCGGCGCCGGCAGAGGCTAGCAGCAGCAGTGGCTACAACAGTGAGTGGATTTCCACCTCCAGTGGATGTTTAAAGAGAATGAGAAACTGTGTGCTAGCTATTCACCCCCCTGCGCTAATGGCGCCCCTGGCGGGGATGGCGTCCAGCACGGCCCTCCTGGGTTGGCGGAGCTCACACATGTTCCCTGACTGTCTGCCTGGCGGGCGTCTCACGCACACAGGTGTTTGGGTTTGCAACGGAAAACTAGCATGTAATCCAGATCCCTGCTTCTACTCTCAGTGTTAGAAACAGTTTAAATTCAAGGATGTATGTGGGATTGTCTTACATGGTGTGGGTTTTTTGGGGGGTTGGTTTTTGTTTGGTTTGTTTTTTTGCCATCCTGATCTTAGAACTTTTGCTAACTGATTTCGGTTTTTCTAAGAAAAGTCAATTACTACAGACATAAGTTGTGCTTTTTTGGTCGCAGTGTGACTGTTTGAAAAGGATGTGAGAATAAAGAAATGAGAGGGGACAAAAAGGTGAATTTTGATGCTATCTCTCAATGGCTACTTACACTTATCGAAGGAAAATTGTTTTCTAGAAAGAATATTGAGCTGAAAATCAGAAAATATAGTGTGGAAAGGAGAAAACCACAAAATTAAATTGTGTTTAATTCACATCTAGATGTTGGTTTTTTTTTTTTTAAGAGAAAATAGTATGGATATTAGGCAGATAGAGGAAGTATTGAGATAGATAAGGCAGATAATCAAAACTTGCTTAGAATAGTGAACTATCCACATGGGATATGAAATAGAATATGTAAACACAAGAACCATATGCTGGATAAAAATACATCTTAATATTTGCTTAATCATAATCATAATTACCTATCAACTTTATAAATACAGAGTTCTGAGTTCATAGCAAACATTAGTTTTTTGGCTATTATATAATATTTCCTGGATTATAGTCTTGCTCTTGCTGCTGGTGTATTTTCAGACTAACGTTGCTGAAAAATATGAAAAGATTTTGGTTGCATTCTAGGAGAATGGATATTAGTGTATGGATTGTTGGTTTTATGCTTCATAACTAGTGACTGACTCTTGATTTATATCTGGGTACTTAGTTGGATTGTTTGAGAGACAGAAATGGTTTTGATTATAAAATGAACTAGTGACTTGAAATTTATTAGAGAAGTGACTGAAACTCACAGTTCTGTGAATATTTGAACAAAGCAATATTTTAAATTGATTTCATAGTTAGTGGCTGTCTTACACATGTATTCAAAAAAGATGAATAAAGTATCTAATACTGACATGATAGCAAATTCTGACAATAAATACATGTAAAATCAATTTTAAAATTCTTAAATGTAACCTTTCATTTACAAAATTCAGAAATCCAAATGATTATTAGAGAACAATATCTCAGTATGGAAAGGAAAAGTCAGTCAATACAAGGTCAGAAAATACAAATGTTTCCATAAATAATATATTTCTAAGATGGCATGCAGGAAGTGATTGTATGTCTACTATGTTCATTTTTTAATTGTAGATAAATATATAATGAATATAATAAAACTGAAATTAGAACCTATTTGAATAGAATAGGTTCATATTTTTTTAATTTGGAAGTACAAGAGAAAAAGGGTTTGAAAGATGGAAGAATTAATGCTCACCTTCCCCCCAGAGTAACTGTGACCACAGAGATTAAGAATAACTTAAAGCAACTAATGAGCAATGCTGGCACGTTTAGTCATATATTCAGGAATAAATAGACAGAATGGGTACTCTTAAACCCTCTAGGATCTGTACTTTTAATTCCATACCAGAGCAGAACAACATCTAGCAGGATCTAACAAAATCATTTCTGCCTCCTCGGCCTCCTCACCCACATCTCAGTGACCTGTCACTGGCTACTCAGCCCTCCTGTGCCTTTGACTGCAGTGGTTCCCCTTAACTCCCTGTCATTGCTCCTCCCAAAACTAAAATTCAGTTCAGTTCAGTCACTCAGTCATACCCAACTCTTTGCGACCCCCTGAATTGCAGCACTCCAGGCCTCCCTGTCCATCACCAACTCCCGGAGTCCACCCAAACTCATGTACATTGAGTCGGTGATGCCATCCAGCCATCTCAGCCTCTGTCGTCTCCTTCTCCTCCTGCCCCCAATCCCTCCCAGCATCAGGGTCTTTTCTAATGAGTCAACCCTTCGCATGAGGTCGCCAAAGTATTGGAGTTTCAGCATCAGCATCAGTCCTTCCAATGAACACCCAGGACTGTTCTTCTTTAGGATGGACTAGTTGGATCTCCTTGCAGTCCAAGGGACTCGCAAGAGTCTTCTACAGCACCACAGTTCAAAAGTATCAATTCTTCGGCACTCAGCTTTCTTCACAGTCCAACTCTCACATCCATACATGACCACTGGAAAAACCATAGCCTTGACTAGACAGACCTTTGTTGGCAAAGTAATGTCTCTGCTTTTCAATATGCCGTCTAGGTTGGTCATAACTTTCCTTCCAAGGAGTAAGTGTCTTTTAATTTCATGGCTGCAATCACCATCTGCAGTGATTTTGGAGCCCTAAAAAATAAAGTCTGACACTGTTTCCCCATGTATTTCCCATGAGGTGATGGGACCAGATGCCATGATCTTCGTTTTCTGAATGTTGAGCTTTAGGCCAACCTTTTCACTCTCCTCTTTCACTTTCGTCAAGAGTCTTTTTAGTTCCTTTTCACTTTCTGCCATAAAGGTGGTGTCATCTGCATATCTGAGGTTATTGATATTTCTCCCGGCAATCTTGATTCCAGCTTGTGCTTCTTCCAGTCCAGCGTTTCTCATGATGTACTCTGCATAGAAGTTAAATAAGCAGGGTGACAATATACAACCTTGATGTACTCCTTTTCCTATTTGGAACCAGTCTGTTGTTCCATGTCCAGTTCCCAGTTGTAACTGTTGCTTCCTGACCTGCATACTGGTTTCTCAAGAGGCAGGTCAGGTGGTCTGTATTCCCATCTCTTTCAGAATTTTCCACAGTTTATTGCGATCCACATAGTCAAAGGCTTTGGCGTAGTCAATAAAGCAGAAATAGAAAGTTCCAGAAAAATTTCTTGGATACTTTTATCAATTACTTTTTTGATATTCCAGCGGATGTTGGCAATTTGATCTCTGGTTCCTCTGCCTTTTCTAAAACCAACTTGAACATCTGGAAGTTAGCCCACATGTTTTCAGTCTATCCTATCCTGCTCAGTGCTTTTTATCTGGAATTCTCCCAGGAGGCTCCAGTCACTTGTTCTCCTTGCCCAACTCAGATGTGTTAGGGCAGCTGAGATTGCTCCCAAAGATAAGTACACCCAAGATGTTTCTGAGATTTGTTCTTGCTGATTCTTAGCATGCATGTCCGTGATGGCCCGCTTACGCCATCGGTGAGACCCATCAGAATAGGGGGATGGAAGAGAAACACCAGCGCCTCCCCATGCACTTGGTGCTCCGCATAGGCAGCCCTGTGCACGTGATGCAGAGTGACTGCAGCAGAAGACCTTTCGCTTGGGCTCTGTGAGTTGTGTATTCTCAGTGTCTTCCTTATGCCTGTTGTTATGTGTTCTCTTTCTCATCCTTGTTTGCCATGTTTTTCTTCTCAGCATCTGACTGAACTTTTAATAGAGAGACCTGTATCTTAGGACCAAGTCTGGGTCCTCACTGGACTCCCTAGGCCTCCGCTGCACCCGGGCCTCCCATCACCACCTCTCCGTCAGCCTCCCTGCCCACTCAAGGGAGGAGACCACTCTCCTACACAGTGTTAGTCCCTAGAGTGTTAGGGTTCCTGAGTGCAGATAAAACCCTTTTACATGATCCTCAACACATTTCATTTTTCCGCCATCAAACACCTACATTTCTTTTTCTCAAATGCTCTCCTGGTTCCTTGTATCCTGAATCCACATCCTTAAATCTGCAAACTCCTTGGTCTGTCTGTTACCTCAAGTCACAGTCTCTGCCCCTGACCTGCTCATCACCAGCACTTCCATGGACTCTCTCTGTCCCTCCTAGAGGGCCTTGGGCTGTCTGCTCTTTCTGTTAATAGATTTAACATCGCCACAGTTATGGTCAGCAGTTTTCTTTATCTATCTTCAAACATTCTTCTGCATAAATCATCCCATTCCCTTATAGATGTCCTAGAAAACCTCAAGCGTTATTGTCGCAAAGTTGCCGGGATAGGATTCCAGCAAATTATTGAACCCAAGGACTCCATTTTCTCAAATGGGTTATCTGCACTTTGGTATCTGTTCTCTGGAAGAGTCAGACAGTAAGTTCCTAATGAGATAAACAAGTTGTTGACATCTCCCGTGCAGTGTAGCCAAGACCCCCATGGAGGATGAGAGTTACTCTGATGTCTCCAGGTAACAAATGCTTCAGATATCCTATATTACCATGCTTAAGTTAGCTGAATCTGGGAAAAAGCTTCATTCCCTCTTTCTTTCCTGGGAAGCCTGAATATCTTTTGAGATAAATAACTCCTTGCCAGGACCAAGCTGCAGCCTAAGGACACTCTTAAGCCTCAACTGCCATCACCCAGACCCACAAACTGCAGCTCAGGTTAGATTTTTCGGGGTCTCTCCCTCCCCTCCATCCTCTATGTCTTTTGTGCACATGCTTGGCTTGCTCCCTCCCTTTTTCTAACATGAGATTTAAAGCTAAGTCAAAAAATGAGGAAAGGAAGCGGTTCTAGCATACCTATACATCAGACAAAATATTGGTTCCTTCCTCCTACAGCGTATTTTCTGTTAGATAGAGGATGTGAATTAGCTTTTAATTTATACAAAATTCAGCTTGTGGAGGCATCTAAGTCTGGTTCTTGAAGGTAATTGAATGCATATCTGTGTAGTAAGAATTAGGGGAGTTTACTGGTGATCTGATTTATAAAAGGAATTGGCATTCTCATTCTCCAAGAATGGTTGGCTGACAGCATTTATAAAGCTTCTAGAAAGAGAGAGAAGGAGTATTTTGCCTCCACCCATCAGAAGCCTAGTCCAAATCCAAGGGCAAGGAAACTTCTAGCCATTTGGCAAAATCTCAATGGACATGAGTTTGAGTGAACTTTGGAAGTTGGTGATGGACAGGGAGGCCTGGAGTGCTGTGATTCCTGGGGTTGCAAGGAGTCGGACACGACTGAGAGACTGAACTGAACTGAACTGAACTGATAGTATTATGACTCTATTTTACTTAATGCTTTTTGGCCAGTTCATAAGCCACGTTCATGTATGTAACAGAGTTGTATGTCATATACAAAGTAACTATAATAATTTATATAATATTTCATTTACAGGTGTATTTTGATAAGTCAATTTCAAATTTAATTGCAGATCTCTTTAAGCCATTATTATATGTAGTATTAAACTTATGTGTTATCTGATGACAATGGAGCAAGTGAATCTTTCTGTATATGCACCTCTTGAATTTTTACCTGTTCAGTGAATTCTTGCTCCAGGCTCAGAAAGAAGTCAGCATAAAAAGCCCTCTGACTTGAATACCCAGACTCTGTGAGAGAAGGTCAGCTGCATCACAGATCAGATGGCTTTCTGCCAGTATTGTTTCAGTGGGTTCAGAGCTGAAGCCTGTCTGGGATTATGCCTTTTCTTCCTGTCGCTTCGTCATCGTCTCTCCCTGTGACAGTGAGCAGCCAGTGATCAGTAGCAGTACTACATCAACTTCGGGAAACTGAGATTCCTTCCCACCCGAACCACCTGCAGAAGAGATGAGTACTGTCTCCAAGTGTGTCATCAGAGAGGAATCTATTATGTTGGAGAATAGGATGCGTCTTTTCTGTGTAAGAGATTGCAGGACAGTGTGCTGCTGCTCTTTAATCATTTGTGTCCTCCCTTTTCAGGTTCCTTTCAGTGCCACCATGTCCCCAGTTCGCTTGCATTCCTCCAACCCCAACCTTTGTGCAGATATTGAATTTCAGACCCCTCCTAGCCACCTCACAGACCCTCTGGAAGGTTCAACGGATTATACAAAGCTTCAAGAAGAATTTTGTCTGATTGCGCAGAAAGGTAACAATAAATGTAATGTGCCCTTTATAGTGGCTCTCTTCCTTGATGGGAAGTTGCCATTCATTCTCTTACCCTTGTCTAGGTGGTCATGGTGGCAAGGTCAAAAGGTTCATATACTGATTTCAGTTCTATAGATAAAACGCAGTGGGATATGATGACTGCCTCCTGGGAAAAACGCACATCATAGGGTTTCAGTTTTGACTGAGGAAAGAAAGTATTATTGAGGGTGAGAAAAGGCAGAGAGACTAAAAGGGTATTATCTTTGATGATGTTCCTCCTGTTGCCTTCAAGCCCGGCATTAGGCTTTTAGGTCATCATAAATTAAAATTTGCTTTTTCTTCACTCAGGGTAATGGGCTTATCTACTGATTCTCTGAATTTGCAAAGTCAAACACTTAGGGAGAAAAATAAGATATTATGCTAGGCAGACGAACCCACAGTACTATTCAGCATCTGTTTTTTTATCATGTCATACATACTTGTGAGTTAGCAGATTCTGTTTGAAACCTTTTTTTTAAATTAAATGGCACTCACTGATTTTACTTTACAGTTTGTGGGTAAGGAATCAAGAGGGCTCAGCTAAGCAGTTCCTCTGTCCTCCCTTCCGTGGTATTCAGCTGGAAGCCTGGCTGAATGGCTCAAGGGGGCTTCACTGGCACTTTGGTTGGACAGCTGGGAGGCTGCGCACAACTCTGTCCCTCTCCTGTCCCCTTCCACGGCAGCTCAGGGCTCCAAGTGGAGTGGATTGCAATGGAAGTGGCCAACTCTGGGTCTGAAGCATTGTCCCTTCACTGCTAGTCCAGATTAGAGGGGAGTGGACATCCAGCCCACCTTGGAGTCTCTTTTTTGCTGTTAAATGTTCAGTCAGTCATGTTACAGAAGCTCAACTGCTGTCATCAGGCACAGAGAGCAGGAGAGTGGAGAGCAGGTGGATTGGACCGTCCTAACTGTTCACCAGGAAGAGCCACAGCTCCTAAATTAATTCCCTCCCCTTAATGCTAAAGTATCTAAATTTCAGCCACTGAAATTCATTTTTTACCTTATAATTGTGCCTTCCTAGTCATTGTCTTTTGAAATTGTAATCTTTAGGAGAAAGACATGGTGTTGTTTTCAGTCACTAACACCTTATGATGAATTTTTCACATTTATTTCCTCTGGGGCTTCTGGCAATAGGTTATAAAATATTCTTGAAAATGTGTGCTAAGTGGAACATCTCAAGTACCACCCCCCATAATATTCAAACGCCTAGTGACTTTGGAAAAGAAGAGGTGCACACTGAGGGTATTTCTGAGAAAGCTGAAGTCAACAAAGGTGCATATTCGCAAACCATCAGCAAAGATGTGCTGCCAGAGATTTCTTTCATTCCACCATCCTGAAGTAACTGAAGTAAAGCTTCTCCCCCCACCCACCCTTTTTTTCTACAGATTTTTCAATTGAGGCTCTGTAAGGCCAACTCTCTTTCACCTGTTTACTCCTTGTACATTTTTATTATGTCTTAGCCAAATGCTAATCATGTCATTAGACTAGAGCAATGCTAAATTATTTATGTAACAGCGTAGATTTATGATCAGGAAGCCAGTAACTTTTGCTTTTAGTGCAAGATTGTAGGAACAGGTGAAATAAGGCAACAAATGTGTGAATTAAATATAGCGCAGCTTCTAAAGGAAGAGGAATAAATTTGAAGGTACCCCCAGGAAAGCTTTGTGTATTTGGTTGCACTCCTGAGGCTTTTAGGTAATCCAGGTTTCAACAGACTTGTAAAGCCTTTGTTGAAACAGCATATTTTCTTTTCAGCTGTGCTTGGAAAAAAGGTGGCTTTTATATGACTATTGAGTGAACTCTTTAGGAGAAATTATGGATTTTGAAATGAATGAGAATCCACTTTTAGAGCTGCTAGTTGGGTTAATGTATTTCAGCTATCAAGTTATTACCTTAAAATTGATGACAACTAGAATGTAGCACATAAATCAATGAATTGTACGTTCTTTATGATCCCATTATTTTTACCATTTAATTCTGGTCACTATTTTCTGCTACATTTTTTCCACTTCTTTTAAAAATAACCTTTTTCTTACAAGGAAATCCCTATTTTAGAAGACTTTACATTTTGCAGAAACTGTTACTATAAACATAAGAGTTGGAAATTCAACATTTTTGTGTTTCAACATTAAAGATTGCCGGACATACAAATGTCTGTTGTTAGGTATGCAGAAATGAGGGTGGAGGTTGTTTTTAGTTGCCTTTATTTTATTTTATTTCCACCTTTATTGAGATAAAATGAACATGTAACATTATATAAGTTCAAGTATATATATTGATTTGACATACTTACATATTACAAAATAATTACTACCATAGGATAGCTAATATCTCCAACATGTCACATAATTACCATTTCATTTTTGTGCTGAGAACATTTGAGATCTACTCTCTTAACAAATTTGGGTAAATAATACGGTACTGTTAACTATAACCATCCTGCAGCTTAGATTCCCAGAACGTATTCATGTTATAACTGGTAGTTTGTACTCTTTGAAAGCACTTTTGATATCATGATGGTTTTGGCTGAGAAAGTAATGCAAATATTATTCTTAAGACCAAATAATTTCAATGAAACAGAAATAGAGTCACAGATGTAGAAAACAAAGTTATGGTTACCAGTGAGGGAAGGGATAAATTGGGAGATTGAGATTGACATATCCACATGATTATATACAAAATAGGTAACTAGTAAGGGCATATTGTTTAGCACAAGGGGTGCCACTCAGTACTCAGTATTGACCTGTATGGGAAAAGAATCTAAAAAATAGTGGATATATGTATATTTATATAACTGATTTACTTTGCTATACAGCAGAAACTAACACAGCATTTTAAATCAATGATACTCTGATAAGTATTTAAAAAAAAAAGACCAAATCATTTCCTACCACAAAGAGAACTAGCTCCAACTTCTAAAACAGCTGTTTGATTTATATTTGCAAGACTCATAAAATGCCCTTTTTCGGATGCACACTTTGGGGTGATAATTTGATAGTTCTAAATTATTTGCATGAGACTTCATTGTACACATAACTGCTCAAATATTATCAACTGTGGCAGAGTAAAACTTGTTCCCTTTTCCTTCTAAGAATTATAGGTTAGTTTCTAAGTATTGAATTTAATAATTGGTATTTTATATGCTGCTTCCAGGTCTTCGTTGACTTATCTGGTATGAAATGCTAAAACTTTCATCCTGATTAATTGCCATCCCCATATTTGTTTTGTATTTAGATATTCTGGTAGATTCCATTTTAAGGCTGACTTTCAATTAGACTTAACATAACCTTTCCAGAAAATATTCATGAATGAGTTACAAGTGCTGAGACATTTATAATTTTGTTATTTTTCTGGATCCATTTGATCCTTGTCTCTTACTTTTCTCCCCACCCAGTGCATTCTCTCTTGAAGTCTGCGTTTAATAGCATAGCTATAGAGAAGGAGAAGCTTAAGCAGATGGTTTCTGAGCAGGATCACAATAAAGGCCACAGCACACAGATGGCACGACTCCGACAGTCACTGTCGCAGGTAAATGAGAGTGTTTGTATCATTCTCAGGACACATGCCTAACCCTCCAAGCCAATGATGGGGGTGGAGACAGTCCATCACGGGAATGACACATTTGTCTGAAATTCCCCCAAGCCATCACAGTGTCAGTATTAAATTGTATCACTTTTCTTCCAAAAGGGATCAAGGTAAGAGTGACAATCAACCAAACTTGCTTGCAGACATAATTTCTATTTTGGCTGATTTTAATGCCCGTCTATGGTCTTATAAGGCCATCCCTGATTTAAAAAACTATTGCATTTATACATGATTTACCTACACATCTAAACTGTGTTCCAGACTGTGTCCAATCCAGCATCAGACAAAATCTACCAGATCTTCCACACTTAGTATTTTTCCTACTTATGATGCATTTTAACCTGTTGAAAACTACTGATTACTATTACTTTTTTTTTTTTCTTTTTTGATTTGCACTCAGGATTTTCTTCCTATGTTCCCTGAATCTAGACTCTAATATTTCAGTATATATTTTACACTATAGTATGTATTACTTAATATATATTATATTGATCTTATTAATACTAATCAAATCCCTATATATTTCAAGGTTGTAATTTCTGTTAAAAATCCTTTAAAACTACACTTCTGCTTTCTTAAAACTGACCACTTCCTCTGAAATATTTTCTTCACTTAGTCTATAAATGCACCTTTAAAATTTCCTTTAAGAGTTCAATGTTGTTGTTGATTTTGTGTGAGAACTCAGTGATTACATAAAATATTGTTCACTTCCTGGTGCCTTGGATCAGAGCGAAGGAGCAAGCAAATCCTGGGTAAGTGGTTTTCCATGTGGATCAGCTCCTGCTTGAACAGTTTCCCTCAGTTCCTGCAAATTAGACTTAAACCATCTCACCGTGTTCTATGTACCTGAACTGTCAGCTTCTTTTCAGTGTTAAGTTTCATGTTATTGAATGCTGTTGTCTGGGCCACACTTTCTGCTGTTTGCTGTTAAACACTGTCAGTTGAGGCACATATGCTGCTTGGAAACTCAAGAGCCTGCGCATTCAAAGCAGCAGCTGGGTGCCAGTTTGCAGAGGGCCTCCTTCACAAGCACACTTTAATGGTCTGCCCTGGCCTGATCTCCTGTCATATATCTGTTGAACACCTTGTCCATCTTAATGGATCTACTGAATCATGACCCTACAAAGGATCATAAGTCAGAAAGATCAAAATAATGGCTAGGAAGCATCTTGTGAGTCATCTTGCAAACGTGTCAAGTACACTTTTGTTCCCCTCCATGTTGCAGTGTTTGATTCAGATGTACTAATGATCGAAGGCTTAGTGGTATGAAATAGCTTGTACTAAGAAAAATAAGAAAATGTGCTTGTTTCTTGCTTGCTTGCTTTTTATTCGCTTCTTGGTAAGGCAGAGAATGGGCTTCCCTGGTGGCTCAGCTGGTTAAGAATCCACCCGTAGTGTGGGAGACCTGGGTTCTATCCCTGGGTTGGGAAGATCCCCGGGAGAAAGGAATGGCTACCCACGCCAGTGTTCTGGCCTGGAGAATCTCATGGACGGAGGAGCCAGGTGGGCTATGGTCCATGGGGTCACAAAGAGTCAGACACAACTGAGGAGCAGTATAGCATAAAGAGAGTTATACCCTATCCACTAGAGAATCCCATGTTTCCAGTTCTGTGTTACACAGCATTTTGGTTGTGTTTACATCCTTATGTCTGTAAACACCTTCCCATTGTGTGGGGTCATTTTCTCCTGAGCTCTAGGGCTCAGGAGAGAAGCCCAAGCTGGAGAGAAAGATGTGGATATCCCAGTATCTTGGTGAATTTATAGCTGTTGATAAACTGTGTTTTCAATCAGAAGAAAGGAGGTCGGGGTGCTGCCATAGTGAACATTAGTATTTAAAGGACAAGCTGAAAAAAGAAAAGAGAATCCTTTAATGGAAAGCCGGGGGAAACCACTGACGAATTTACATAGCAATGACCACTGAGATCAAGAAGAAAGAGTTTTGATAATTTCAAGAACAAAAAGGTTAACAGGATCTGATTTAGCAGTAAATGATAGATGGACTGAAAGTCAGCCTTGAAATTTCACAGTCACCTCAGTTTGTTTGTATCGTAAAGGGAAAGAACTAACAGATAAGGAGACATTGAAGATAGGAAACAATTAACTGATGTAGCCATCTTGGTTGGCTAGCTCTATTATTCTCATTGCGCCTCTTCAAATATAGGATTTAGGATTGAACAAGATATGAAACAGCTGGAGTATATTGAGACAGCTTTTCTGAGTATGTTTTTATATTAATATAATTTCACAATACAATGTGATTTCAGGTAGCCTAAAGACATCATTGATCCTTTTTCAAATGTCATCAGTTAGAACCCAGGTGTTTTTAAATGAATGATTTCTAAGCCAAATCTCCCCCTAGAAAGGGAAGAAGAGAGACTATTTAAATAACTTCTGCCTTGAGTGTGTAATGATTTGCAAGGCTGAACAGTGTAATGAATTTCTCTTCTATAGTAATATTTCATCCCTGATCTATAGGTATACAGAGACATGCATAATTCTGATATTTTACCCCCATGAAGCTTTAAAAGCAAACTTTTACACCTGAAAGGCAGCATAGATATTGAATTTACATCTGTACGACAAGGTATTTTATGTGGCATCTCTCCTTTTATAAATGACTTGATTTCACGTCAGCTATAATTTTATGTACTAAACACCAAAATCAAATAATACATAATAAGACTGTGTGAACTCAGCACCCTAGATTACTGTACTAAAAGACTCAACGTGACTTGAGTCTGTCTTCAGTGCATTACACTTTGTCACTGTTACTAGTTTGATTTCTGACCCCAGAGTCTGTGCACAACTTGTGCTAAATGCTTTGGGTGTTGGGTTCGTACAAGTGTGAACAGTACAATGATTCTTGTACTCCATTTACAGTTATTATATTTCATTAAATCAGTATGGCATTCATTGTTCAATATGCCATCATTCTGTGCACTACTAAGAAAGAAAACAGTACTTTCAGTGAAACTGGCCAGTGCTTCAGAGGTGTTAGTTTTGAGAACTGTGCATCTTAGAATCAATGAAATGTGATATGTATGGGAATGTAAGCAAAAAACTGGCTTATGGCACCTGGCATAAACTTTATTTGTTCTAATAAAAATCAGTAACAACATCATAAGTGCCTGATAGTAGAAAAATAACCACTTATTCCATAGTTAACTAAAATCACATTTGTGAAGAGTTTGCAACATAAAATAAATATCTGTGTACCAAGAATAAATAGCGAAGGATATGTTCCCATTTTCTGGGGTTCCCATTTTTTAATGTGAAAAATGCATAAGAAAAAAACTAGAAAGAAATATGCCAAGCTACCAAAAGTCGGTTGATTGAGTAGTAAGATATGAATTTTTAGAAATATTTTTCTACTTCTTTGCATTTTCCAAATACACTATCTTAGTATTTGTTTAAAATAGAAAACAAGGTGATTTTTAAGAGCTAGCCATGATTTGATTCTTGATAGCTCTAGCTTTGACAGTTGGCATACTCACATCCTTACTCTTTTTGAACCAGTTTTGCTTTTATCTGAAGAGTTTAAATCTTCCCAGAACACACAGTTCCATTCAGTAGAATGCATTTGCTATGCCAGACTCTCCCCAACTCTAAGGTAGATTGTCTGCCTGGGTGGGAAAATGGTAGTTAATAGCCAAGAAAGTGAGGATTTGGGCAATTCATTCTGACTCAGAACTTCAGGATGGGAACTTTCTTCACAGCTTGGTCAGGAATGCTGTGTTTTGTGGGTGTATGGCACTTGAGTGCGTATAAGGAGTGGGAAAGTGAGCGTGCCTTGTGGAGAGTTTGTGCTGCGGCCTGAGCTCACTCATGAAAGCAAGTGTGAGACTTACTAAAGAGTGCAGGCATGGTTCCTGAGCCGAGGCTGCTTCCTGCCGCTCGGCCTTGACCGCATCTGCCACTCCCAGAGCGGTGTTGTTCCTCGCAGGTTTCCATGGCTTTTCCTGCTCATGGGCTGGCGCCGGTGGCTGGCGGCTTGCCTCCTTTTTCCTCGCCTTACCACTGTACAGGCTCCTCGGCTGCTCTCTGTGCATTGCTCCTGCCGTCACCTGGACTCCTCTGTGTTATCACCAGTAGTGAGCTTCAGGGAGGGAAGTAACAAACGTGGTCCTGAGTCCTCACGGTGCCCGCTTGTAGCCACCTTGCACTGCGGTCCGTGTGACCGAGGCAAAAGGAGGAGCCGCCCTGGCAAGGCACACACAAACGGGCTGCTGCATGCTCTGCGTCTGCTTACACTTTCCACCCTCGGGGTTGCCAGAGTTGGAATAGTACTTATTTCCAGGCTTTTTTTGTGCTGTGTAACAGCATTTTTCTACCACTGCATATATATGATGAACACAGGATTTCTTTAATTTTTACCTCATGTCCTATTGATATTAGCAGCTAGAGGCTACCTTGTGGTGCCTTCACACACATCTCTGTGTAGGCAGGATCACATTTCATGAATATTGGATGAGATGAGAGATTACATGGGAATTTAACTTTCTTAAATATCCAGAGCAAGCGATTCTACAAGTTTCCTTATGAATGGAAAACTTGTGTTTTAAACTCCCACCTGCTGGGGGAAAAAAAATTACTTGTCCTTGCCCGTGAGTTTTTGTGGGGTGGTTTTGTTAACTTTGTTCCGGGGCAACAGAAGGTGTTGTCACTTTGGAAGAACCCTTAGGTGAGGTTTGTGTGAAACCCTGAAGTGATGTGATTCTGCCATTAAAACCATCAAACAACGTACAACAAGGCCTCCTACTTCCAAGACAGCAAAATATATCTGGGTCCAATTATAGCAGTGACTAAGATGACTTTCAGGACACTTGTGCACAGAAAAACAATGAAAGAACAAATAAGCATATATAGTTACAAAGAATAGGAGTGAGGCGGTATTTTTGTTTCAGATTTCAACTGTTTGAGATTTTGTTCCAAGAAAAAGATCCTGAGCACTTTTGCAGAATGTAAGGTACTGGGAAACACATGATTTATTTACTAAAAACGTAATTACCTTTTTTCTCACTAACACATCCGTTTGCTCAGTGAGCTGGACACATATTTTCACCTGTCTGGCTGTAGGATATGTGTCCGCCTTTAATCCATCAATACCTGACAGCCCACAAGACCAAATGTATTCTGTTTTACATGTATTTTACAGACTTTACAGTTCTAAAGACTTTAAATGAAAGCCGACAGCTGTAAGTGAAGAATTTTCTCCTTGAAAAGAGAAAACCGAGGGAATTCCATGGTGGTCTAGTGGTTAGGACTCAGCATTCTGACTCCCAACGCCCTGGGTTTGATCCTTAGGCAGGGAACTAAAATTCCATAAGCTGGACAGAGTAGCAAAAAAAAAAAAAAAAAAAGCTGAGCAGAAAGGAAAGAGGGGAGACTGTTCTATGCTCCATGTTCAAGAACTCTGCACCGCTCAATGCAAGTGTGAAGTTTAGCCACTTTGTCATTTATCCTGGGTGATTGAATAGGTACAAGTTTAGCGTTAGGCTCTTGTATCTGTGTGTGTATCAGTTTAGTGTATTCATTGACTCCTTATGAAGAAAAGCAGAATCCTCACTCCCTGGGGCAGCTTCACTCTTCAGTAAGTCCTGACATTTATCTTCCATTCTGAAATATTCACTTCCATCTTCTCTTTGCTGGATTTAATGGGAAGGAAAGGAGCAGTCCAGCTTTTTACTGGGCTTTGTCCTCACAGAGGTGTCTTACTTGAGACTTGGTGTAATCTGTTCAGCTACATGTGTCTTCTGTATATGGAACAGATTTCCATGCACTGATGTGATCCACGAGCCTCTGTCCCCAAGGCCCCTATAGGGAGCCCATGTTTATGTAAATATGTTCCCTTTCCACCACATACACTAAACTGGGGTACAGCAGATGGTGTTTTACTGATGCTGATTTAGGGTGTGTTAAGAATCATGAGATGCAGATAGCTTAGTTTCCTTTCTGTGATATGCTCTTAGTTATGCTTGTCAGTGTCTACACTGTCCAGGGAAAGCAGCTTTGGTCTACACTTGAATTAGATCTGTACTGCCATAGGTATTAATTATGTGCTCCTAGAAAATGGAAACACACCAACTGTTTTCTTTCACCAGGTCAAAATATAGCTCTATGAAATATAAAGCCAGTTCATTGTTCATTCCATTTACAAATAATTTATAAGACATCTGGCTTTGAAACAACTCCCAAACTTTAGAAACTGGAACCAAAAAAGAAAAAAGAAATTAAAGAATCAATAGTTTTTTTCCTAGGGTATAAAATGTTATATGTATGTGGTGGTAGACTGGGCTTGGATATAGTGGGCCTGACTATGAAGGAGAGAAAATTCCATGAATCAATTTTATGAAATCCTTGAACTCTTTTCAACCCACTAATCTACTAAGTAGTAGTCTTATATTGCAAAAAATGAATGCCTTAATTCTGAGCCATTTCTTTCCTTCTTACTAGTGGGATCTGGCCTATGGTGGCTCCAAAAGTTACAGCTAAAAGCATCCTAGACTTTGTTGTCTAAAGTGTACCTGTGTGCTGGTTCTGCTTTATGTTTGCCCGATAACTTGAAATTACATGTGCGGTTTTTGTTATTTTAAGGCACTCAACCAGAATGCTGAACTAAGGAGCCGGTTGAACAGAATACATTCAGAATCTATTATTTGCGATCAGGTTGTTAGTGTAAATATTATTCCTAGCCCTGATGAGGTAAGATTCATTTTTAATAGATATAGAATACTTACTTTATAGCATCTACACCTACTGCATATTTTTATTTATTTTTATAAAGTTCTTTCACTACTAATACAATTCCCGGCGTAAATCTTGTGTTGCTGACAGTTCAATGTTCTTTGGAGTGAAGGATATACATGAGCTTGACATCATTTATTGCTGGTGATCAGTTGTCTATTTTTGTTTATTCCTGTGTTCATCTCATGCTACTGATTATTTAATTTATATATACTCCATCTTGTGACTTTTCTGTCACTCTTAGTTTGAAATCTTCATTATCATTTATGGTCCATGAAATGTTGAAACAAATACTTTTAACAGAGAAGGTGCTAAATTAAAGTTTTCTTAAGGTTTGTTTTAAAAGTTCTATCTAAGAAGAGAAGTCACCTGACCTTGCTAAGAAAATATTATTAATGCTGCTACAGCTCCTGGTGATGATGCTAATAATTAATGGTTAACACATGTCAAGTGAATGCTTACTATGTGCTTGGTATTGCTATCCCACTTTACATGTGTTATCTCATTTGATACCCCCAACAACTCTCTGATGTAGGTGCTATTATTATTCCATTTTTCAGAAGAATTTTTGAAAAAACGGTAAGAGGATAGGAGAACATTCAGTATTTGGGCTTAACGTGAGTGTGTAGTTCCAGTGGCTCAGACAGTAAAGAATCTGTCTACAATGCAGGAGACCCAGGTTTAATACCTGAATCAGGAAGATCCTCTGAGAAGGGAATGGCAACCCACTCATATTCTTGCTTGGAGATTTCCAGGGACAGAGGAACCTGGTGGGCTAGAGTCCAAGAGTCTCAAAGAGTCAGACACGACTGAGCAACTAACACTTTCATAAAATTATTTTTAGCCAGGAGAATTCATACTTTGAACAGTAATACATGTAACAGGGGAGAGTTTTAACTAATGCTAAGGCCATATTTGCATCAAACATACATTTTTCTAGAAATCCATAAGTGTAAGGGTTCTGCTATCTAACTACTTAAGAAATACCATCCCCAGACAGCTTCTTTTGGACGTAAGTTACTGACCCTGTGTCCATCCACTTCCATGGGTCCTGTGATCTCTGATAATATTTATGTCCCCTCAACTGCCCAGAATCTAGAATATTTCTAAAATTTTATCATCTAAAAATTAGTCAACAGTCTCATTTTGAATCTTCTTTTCAATTTAAAATGTGTACTAGATGTACTAGATGTTTAAAATGTAAGTTCTCTTACCTATTTTTCTGGTTGCAACTTAAATTGCTTTCTTGAAAGCAATATGTTTCATTGGCTAAAATTCATGATCATATTGGAAAGTGACTTTTTATATCAATATATTCTGCCTCAAAAATTAGTCTTATAGAATGTTTTCTTAGCATATCGCCAGTGGTTTCTACAAATACTTTTTGAGTTGTAGTATACTGGTTAGAATATGGCTAGTAATGACAGGCCAAAGCATATGGCAAGGAGCTTGTCTCCACAGTCAACTCAGGGTATTTTGGGGGCTCAATCAGTCCACTAAATTCAGTCCACTAAATGGCATATTGAAAGGAAACCTGTGCAGTGGTCATTACTCAGTTGCAAGTGAAAATTGCTTGCGCTCACCAGTCCTTTAACGTATGCTGTAAATTTTTCTAGAGATCTCGCTAGTACTTCATTGCCTAATTTGAACAAATAGCCATTCATACGAGGGAAGAAAGCGATCACACCATCTACTTTTCTCTCCTGTAAGGCTGGCGAGCAAATCCACGTCAATCTCCCCCTGTCACAGCAAGTAGCCAATGAGAGCCGCCTCTCCATGTCAGAATCTGTCTCTGAGTTCTTCGACGCCCAAGAAGTGCTCCTCTCTGCAAGCTCATCAGAGAATGAGGTAAGGTTCCTGGATGTGTCAACCCCAACTGCTTCTTACCATGAGTTTGGGTTAAAGAAAGCAAGACTTTGGAACTTGGTTTTAACATCATAATAAGATGTCCAAATAGTAGCAAAGCCAAAAGCATGCAAACTATATGGATTCCATTTACTGAGCCCTTAGCCTTCTGGGCACCAACTCAATACTCTTAAATTTGATGAATAAAAAGAAGGAATCAAGATTTATTCTGATATACCTGTACAGTTCATATTTTCAGGGTAAACAGATAGGTGATAACAGCTCTTTATAGAAGGAGACTAGCAAATAAATATAAAAAGAATGAGAACATAAGAAAAATACCATTCTTATTTGTACATACAAACACATATCTTTGCCAGAGACTGAATTTGACTTTAGAAGCATAATATCTAGCATATATCTAGTTGGATAATTATGGCTTTTGGAGGTTACCACTGGTTACCATGAGGCTTCCCTGGTGGCTTAGTTGGTAAAGAATCTGCCTGCAATGCAGGAGACCCGGGTTCAATCCCTAGGTTGGAAAGATCCCCTGGAGAAAGAAATGGCAATTCATTCCAGTATTGTTGCCTGGGAAATCCCATGGATAGAGGAGCCTGGTGGGCTTCCAGCCCATGGGGTCACAAGAATCAGACACGACTGAGTGACTAAACCACCACCACCACTGGCTGCCATTAAAGATTTATTGGATTGCTTGTCATGCTCATGAATCTTGGCAAGGTCTTGGTCAGGTTGCAGAAATTCTTTTACTGAAATTTGGTCAACTACACTTTTGAATTTTTTCTTTTTTGGCGTGAGAGAAGCAATTAAAACTCTTTCCTACACAGTTGTTTAATTTTGTCATTTGAGATTGCAAATCTGTAATGCATTTTTACAAAAAGGGAATGAAGTAATTAAGTAAGTGTTAGTTGCTCAGTCATGTCTGACTCTTTGTGACCTCATGGACTATAGCCCACCAGGCTCCTCTGTTCATGGAATTCTCCAGGCAAGAATACTGGAGTAGGTAGCTATTCCTTTCTCCAAGGGGTCTTCCTGACCCAGGAGTAGAACCTGGGTCCCCTGCATTGCAGGCAGATCCTTTACTATCTGAGCCACCAGGGAAGTCCAAAAGGAGATGAAATTATTGATAAATGTTATTTCCGTATGCATCGAAAATAGATTGGAAGGAAACATCCTGACGATTAGTAGTAGTTCCTTTTGGACATTGGGAATTACGGGCGATTTTAGAAAATAGAAATAATGAACACATATCACTTTGATAATGGAGAAAAATTAAAGCAGAATTGTTATATCAGGTACTAAATTTGTTACCACATCAAACTAAGCATCTGCCTGTCAGATTCCAAGTCATAGATTAACAGATTCACAGATATTCCCATTCATAAGGCAGAAACTAGTTTAATTATTCATAGACAATTGATGTTATCAAATAGACAAAATAATCCTGTTTGCTGATCATGTCTCTTTCCCTAGAGGCAAATCTGCCCAGGAAGCCTGATTATGGTTAGGAGGTTGGTGAGCAAGGAAGGAATGGGAGCAGGAGAAGTGAGCTGAAGGCTGCGAGGGCCAGGATGTAATTGCTCCAAACTTTCATCTCCATAACAGGGATGCTCTCCCATGTGGTGGGGAATTAGTGTCTGTGAGTCATTCTCCACCCTAGGGACCACAGTGCTGGAGACGTGCTCCCAGTATTTATTTCTTCTCTGATTCTCCCTTTTCTGGGATCCCATTGCTTGTCTTTATTCAAGCAAACTTGACTGCACGTTATCTAGGCTTTGACCCACCATCTGGTGACCTCATACCTTTCTGAGAGCAACCTAATTGCCCTATGTCTAAGCTCTTGGGGCACATCTACCTGGGTGCCCAGTTGTCACTTGCACCAGCCACTGGCAAGGCAGAAATGAAGATGTGAGGTGGGTTATTGTATGGGTCCAAGCAAGGTGGTGGTGCCACCACAGGGAAAGAGTGAGCCCATTGGCCAGCAGAGGGGCAAGGTAGTAGAGGACAGAGGCGCATGGAGATGATCCATTCATGTTAAGGCACCGTGAACTTATCAGACCTCTCAGCAGAGGTATCCAGCAGCCTTTTGGATATTTAGGTCTACAGCTCAGGAAGAAAGCGGGTCTGAAGAGAAAGCAGGCTTTGGCTTGGGATCTACCTAACCACCTACCTGTGAGACACTGCCATCTGGGTGCTCTACAGAATCTCTAATTCAGCATGTCCAAATGAAGTAATTAACAACCCCCTTACACGTGCGCGCGCATGCACGCACACACACACCCCCCCCCCCAAGGGGAAAAACACAAGCCTACCTCTACTTCTCATATTGCCTTTCTAAGTACTTTTCTACCCAAGTGTTCACATCAAATACCTGAATTTCCTCAGTATTTCCCTTCATTCCTCTGCCTTCCCACCACCCACCACCCACATTGATTTACTCATCAGGTTCTGTATTCTGTCACCTAAATAATCTCAGATACATATGTTTTCCTAAGAAGAGCTTCACTGCCACTCCTCCCATTCAACCCTGCATCAGCTCCCACCTATATTACCCTGTCAATCTCCATAACTAGTTTTCTTGCCCACTTTCTTTCCTTGAATCCATTTCCACCGGGCAGCCTGGTTAACCTTTCCAAAATGCAAAATCTGATGGTATCTCTATTCCCCAGTGTTCCTAGGATGACGCTAAACTCCTTAGCTACCATACAGAGACTCATGGTCTGTTCTCAGCTGCAGCCTCTTGGAACCACTGTTCTTTTGGAGCCATCCAGAGGCCAACAGAGTATTTCCTGGAGTTGTCAGTTTACTACAGACACCCCCTGTCCCTTGCTGATACAAGAAGAGTAAATCTCTCCTACAACCCACATGGGAAAGAACTGAACTATATGTTTGTTCCTTGCAACTGTATCTTACAGGTTTTCACAAAATGCCTGTTTCTTTACTCAAATCTCTTCCCTTTATCACAGCACTCAGTCTTAAGTATTTGAAGAGGCTGGACCAGGAGATAGGCCCAAGTGACAGGCACCTCAGTGTTCTCAAGGTTACTCTTCCCCTTTGGCTGAGACTTGTTCCTGAGGCAGCTCCGTCTGTCCACATTTCTGAGTTCCCTTATGATGAGATGCCCCCGGAAGGCTCCTCGGGTCTCCATACCACAGACTTGGCCAGCCCATCTGGTTGGTTCACTGTATGCATGAGAATCTAGTAGCAGCTACAGGATGGGCTCAACTGCACATTCTACAAGACAGCTGACAAAGGCTGTTGGGCCTCTGTGTTCCCACCCACCCTGGTTGGAACACTTCAGGGCCATGCGGTCAGATTGCTCACTCGCTTCAGTCTACTCAAAAGTCCGCTTGCAAGAAGCCTGCCCTGGATGCCCTGGCTACACCGCAGGGCTGCCATTTCCTCCTTGCCCCTGACCTTTCGCTTGCCTGGTCCCTTCTGATTTTTTTCCATAGTGTTTATCACTATCTAACAGAATATATATTTCATGTTTATTGTGTGTCTCTCTCTTGCCTGGAAAATCCCATGGATGGAGGAGCCTGGTAGGCTGCAGTCCATGGGGTCGCGAAGAGTCGGACACAACTGAGAGACTTCACTTTCACTTTCACCCATTGGAGTGAGGGAAGAGATTTCAGCACTCTGTCCGCAGCACTAGAACATTCTTGTGAGCCCAGAACTCAGAAAATGTTTGCCAACTGAAGGAAGGAAGGAATGCTTAACACCTCACACATGATTAAGCTGAAACCTGGGCCTTAGCTGTCTTATATTAACATTTTCTGTGACTGAGAGAAAATTCTTTGTGTGTTTCATTTAATGAATGTACAACCTCTGTTTTATTTTTTTTAATTTTTTTTTTTTTTTTTTTACTTTACAATACTGTATTGGTTTTGCCATACATCATCATGAATCCACCATGGGTGTACATAAGTTCCTCTTTTTTAAAGAAAATGCTCTTTCTTATTTCCAGAATGATCTCCTTCTTTGTCTCTACTGTTAAATGTGTTTCTGCGATGCTGAATGGTTGCATTTTTCTAAATAGTCACATTTAGAAAAAATATTTCCTAAGTTCTTTTGAATCCCAAACCCCTTAAAGAGAAATATTTGACTCCAAGACTTCTTGACCATGGGAGAGAAAGTAAATATATATTAATCATTTTATTATAATACTGCAGCATATTATCCTATATCCTCATATATGGGATAACATGAGTAGACCACAGCCAGCCTGCCCAGCCTTAGCTACTGTTCACACATGCGATAACATAGATCTTATTAAAGACCCACTGTAATTGTAAATTATTTTATATTCTATACAGATCTTTCTATGTGGATATGGATATTGGACCATATCTATCGTGTATTAGTTTGAGCGAAATTAGAAATTGAAGAGGATAGACTGTTTATAGCTTCTAAACGTTCATGTAGTAAACATACATGCAGTATGAGTTAGGTTGGGGCAGGCATTTATTTCCACTAACATCACTGGATGTGATTAGCTTTTTTCAGAGTAATCACATGGAAGAGTTTGATTTACTTTTTATTTCTATCAAGGTTCAGAGTGTGGCTTTCATGGGCCTGCAGGTTTAACCTTCCATTTTGTTGCAGTCATGGGAAAATGGAAGCCTGCTGCAGTGGGAAAATGCAAGTCAGAAAAAGACTTTATTCTCAATTTGCCATCTTTATGGCCTTTCTCAGAGTACAAAAACAAAACTAGTTATTCATTTATGCATAAAATCATTCTGCCTGTAATTCTGTCTCCTTAAGTGTATCAACTCTTCCCAAATCTGTTAAAAATATCAGCAGTAAACTCAGAAATTGTAAAGGCAAAGGCTGATTGTTTTTATTATATACAAATTTTAGAACCTTTACCTGACCATAAAATGGCATAAGCAACATTTAAAAAGAAATTGCAAACTAGAAAAAAAGATGCAGTTTATATGAAGAGCTGAAAAACGTGTGAAAGAGAGTTTCACTAAAGATAAAGTTCAGACTGTAGAAAGAGATATTTTATGTGTGTTAGGTAGATAGATACTAATGTAGATTGATAATGTGTGATGTTTAAGTGGGGGAGAGATGGGTGCTTTCATAAGCTGATGGTGAGAATAAACTAATATAGTACAGTCTTCCAGGAGAGCAATTCGGCAACGGAGGGCTGAAGCCTAAGAGTGACTCATTTGCCCCAGCAATTTCACTTCTGGGAATAAATCTTAATGAAATTGCCAAGCAGATTCACAGAAATGTTTCCAAGGTTGTTCATCCAAGTATTGTCTATAAATAATAAAAAAAACTGGATGCCACATGAATGATGGTTAAATTCTTTGTGTTATGTAACTATCTGCCATTAAGTAAAAATGGAGAGCTGTTTTCGTGAGAATGGGAGTATATTCAGAACACTATAAAATAGCATGTAAACCCATCTGCTTTTTCAGTATCTAAAGATAGATGTATCTGTGTGTTTATATCGGCATTTTGAAATTGGGAGTAAAACCTACAAAATGTTGAAAGTGATTTCTTTTAGATCACAGGATAGGTGATTTCCATATCATCTGTTTACCTTCATGTAATTTCTGATTTTTTACAAAAGAGTGTTCTGTTTTTGTGTTCAGAAAAAATATAACATATTTCCATTTTGAAGACAGTGAATAGGTATCAACAGCTTTCTTGCCTGTAGTAAAAACATCGGTTTTCCCATTCCTCTGAATGGCTATACAGTAATTCTTTGTTTTCTTATCTGCTCTGTCTCTAAATCCCCTTAATACATATGTTGCCCTTAATTTTATTCTTATGTGAATCTTGGTTTCATTTTAGTTCCGTATTTTTCTCATGTAGAGAATGGCTTAATTCTCGATTTCTCTGTATCCCTAAATCTTTCTTCCCTGCCCCCAAATTATCTACCAGATTTTGTCGGTTACACTTTAAATGTGGTTCCCAAATGCAGCTGTACTGCCTGAAATGAACCTTACTGTGGGCGTCTTAGTGAAATCAGTCAGTATTTCTTATCCAGATCTACATAGGATCCTGTTATCTGCGCTCCCTAGGACAAGTTGCGGAGTGTCTTCCTGAGAACCAAATATGACTCTGTCGTTTCCTTGCATTTAATAATTCATACGATTATATGTGAGGGCTTCCCAGATGGTGCTGGTGGTAAACAACCTGCCTGCCAATGCAGGAGACATAAGAGACATTGGTTCAGTCCCTTGGGAAGATCCCCTGAAGAAGGAAATGGCAACCCACTCCAGCATTCTTGCTTAGAGAAATCCCATGGACAGAGGAGCCTGGTGGGCTGCAGTCATTGGGTCGCATAGAGTCAGACACAACTGAAGTGACTTAGCACGCACGCATGCACAATTATGTGAGAACCCTTACTTTGACATGAAAAGCCCTTCGCAGTCAGACCCCTTCATCTTTGCCCCGTCTTCTGTTACAGCCACTTGACTTCTTACCAGTCCTAGAAGGAATGTTTTTCTCACGGTCCTTGCTTTTGTACACCATCCCTTCTCCTTGTGCTTTTTCCCTGCTTCTAACAACTGGGCAACTCTGCATCCTCCAACACCCAGTTAAAATATTATTTCTTCCAGCAACCTTTCCTGACTCCTCTGTGGGGATTTGTAGAGTCTCCTTTTTTGCACATTCTTACTGTGTTGTATTGAAACATTTCTGGTTATGTACTAGCCTCTCCCAACTTCTGAGCCCAACTTAAGATAGAAAGCTACTTAAAGATAAGAGCTGCTTCCTGACAGTCCAATATTCTGGCTCATGGGACACCCTAAGGTGTTCATTGCCCATGTACCACATATATTTCCCACTATGACCTCTGCTTTCCATTTGAACAATATCCTGTTGTTTTTAATTGTTTAATTTTTTTGAAATGTCAAGACTAAATGAAAATTCTGATCCTTTCTATGGTCTTCTCTTCCTTAGGCTTCAGATGATGAGTCTTACATCAGTGATGTGAGTGACAATATATCTGAAGACAACACCAGTGTTGCAGATAACATCTCTCGGCAAAGTATGCATCCTCTGAGTTTCGAGGTTGTCCTGTCTACGTGCCGGATACAATGCTGATGATTCAATGACCAATCATTTTGGCCCCCTCGCTAATTGTTCTTTTGCAGCTTATTGTTCAATAAATTTTATATTTGTATAATCTGGTGAAAATGGTTAAAAAATTTGTTAGGGAGAGGATTAAGATAAAAAGTTTAGTTCTTGCTCAAACCAAAATTTTTTGAGTCCTTTGTAATTAAATGTATTTATATTTAGTTTTTAAAATTTTTACTTATTTAGGACTTCCTTGGCAGTCCAGTGGTTGAGACTGAGCTCCCAAGGCAAGGGGCATGAGTTTAATCCCTGGTTGGGAAACTAAGATCCCACGAGTCGTGGAACAACACCAGAAAGAACTATACATTGATGTTTTGTGCATTTATCAGCAACCTTGTATTGAAATAATTCTGTTCACTCTTGGGAGAGTGTAAGGAAGGCTTAAGAAATGTATCACAGTCAGAATTATTTGAAAGGGTTCTTTCCCTCCCAGGTTTTGGGAAATCAGAAAAGCAAAATATCTTTCACTGTGATTCTCATCTTTCTTCTTCTAGTCTTGAACGGGGAGCTTACGGGAGGAGCCTTCCGAAACGGACGTCGAACATGCCTGCCAGCTCCCTGCCCCGACACCAGTAACATTAACCTGTGGAATATATTGAGGAACAACATTGGTAAAGACCTGTCTAAAGTCTCCATGCCTGTGGAGCTAAACGAGCCGCTCAATACTCTGCAGCATCTCTGCGAGGAAATGGAATACAGTGAGCTCCTGGACAAGGCTTCGGAAACTGACAGTCCCTACGAGCGCATGGTAATAAATAGCAGAGCAGTGCCGTTTGGATTTGCCGACCCTAGACCTGGGCTAGGGAAGATTCATTAGGATAGTGCATTTGCTTGTTGCCTAATACTCTAACTGCATAGTTAAGAGAAATCCGTTTGCATAAACCAGGCAGGGCCAAAAAAGCTCTAGATACCTCTATTGAAAGATACAGTCTTTGTGACTTACTGTTGGGTCCGAGTGGTTCTGAAGTTAGAATGTAAAGGCATGACACTTCTTAGAGGTTTAAGACATGCCTGGCCTTGCTTTATCAGCTTTTCCTGAATGCTGGGGAAGCTCATTTGTTTAGGAACTTGGGTCTGAGAAGGTGACTTCCTGTTTGTTCTCTGCCCTGGCCTTTACTCCATGGGACTCTGGAAAACTTGACCTGCCCTCTGAAAAGCACCAGCAGCCACAACTTTCCTGTAAGCTTGTGTAAATGGCATAACCTGGCTTTCAGAACCTTTGAACTCTGTAATACTCAAGGAATTGGATGGACAGATGAATGAAGAATATTTGGCCTCAGTTGCCTGCTGGTTCCCATGCAAAGAGTTTAACTGCATTTTCTTTTTTTTTTTTTTTTCCCCATGAGTATATGAAGAGTCTGTGCAAGTAATAGAAAATGCAGATATCATCAAATCAGCACCCAGTGATGTGGGTATATAAAATCTAGAGGAATAAGGGACAAGCAGACCTGGAAGTAGTCTCTCCTATATTATTTTCCTTTCTTAAATGTTTTAACAGGTTCTTATTGCTGCATTTGCAGTTTCAGGATATTGCTCCACCTATTTCAGAGCAGGAAGTAAGCCATTCAACCCTGTCCTTGGGGAGACTTATGAATGCATTAGAGAGGACAAAGGATTCCGATTTTTCTCAGAACAAGTAAGTGCCACTGGACTCAGGTTTCTGTGCAGAAACTGTAGGAGGGCTGTTTGTAGCTTGTTTTTGTAAACATCTGGTTGAGATGGGTTACAGTACTAGCTAACAGAAAATTCACTTAGCTTATCTATATAATTACATGCTCTAAATGTTTTTAAGCATGAAGTTGTAAGATTTGGTAATTTACTTACACATTTTGAGACTAATGCAATAACAGAGATGGATAAGTTGAATAACTTTTATTTGGGGGTAGCCAAATACATGTTGCGAGAAATGATCCTTTGTGGAAGTTTTAACACTGATGTCATTGCCTTTTTTGTTGTTTTTAACTTTCAGGTTAGCCATCATCCACCCATTTCTGCCTGTCACTGTGAATCCAAGAATTTTGTGTTTTGGCAAGGTTTGTATTTCAATTATAACTTCAAAATCCAATTGATAAGCCTATAAGAAAGTTGCTAGTTTCCAGAGTACTCAGTTTAGATTTCTTCTTTTAGAACTCAGAAAATGTTGGTAATTGACATAGAGCTCAGTTTGAGAGATTAGGTTTCTTGATTGGAGTATGAAACCATGGGATTATTTATTTAGGAAGCACAGCCCTGTGAGACAACAGGGCGCTATGCTGACAGCGCCAGCTCAGGGCAACCTCTCTACCTCATGTGCCTCGTTGTCTGCATTGGTGGCATGAAGATTGGATCTGCTGTCTTCTTGCTCCTTAAAGGTGTGCAAATAGATCTTAATCCTGAAAGAAAGCTCTGCTATACATCATCTGTGCTCACAGTCTATTGAGAGACACATACATAGCAGTAATTTCTGTTTTTTAACTCACTGAGGCTTGGGGGTTTGAATTGAAGTCTCTATTAAATTAATATCCATTGCTAAGTTAGAATGTTGCAAACTCACCTAGGATAGAAAGTTTCAAAACCCTTCTAGAAAGAAAAGTGTACATATGTATGTATGTATGTATGTATGTATGTAAGTGAAAGTGTTAGTCATTCAGTTGTGGCCGACTCTTTGTGACCCTGTGGATTGTAGCCTGCCAGACTCCTCTGTCCATGGGATTTTCCAGGCAGGAATACTGGAGTGGGTAGCCATTCCCTTATCAAGGCAATCTTCCCAACCCAGGATGGAACCAAGGTCTCCTGCATTGCAGACGAGTTCTTTACCATCTGCGCCATCATTCATGTGTACATTTACCATTAAATGTGAATAATTCCCTCACATTTGAAAAGACACTCCACTGATCACCGTATGACTCTTCTCACGTGCACGTCCTCAACCTAAAAATGATATGAAATGATAGAGCAGCACCGTGGCTGTGCTTTAGTGCAGATTAAGAAAGTGAGCCATTTCTTGTTCATAACAAAGAGTCAGAAATTTTGTGGAGAGAGCCCGAAGCTTCCTTATCTCATCAAAACCGAGACCAGACAATAATACACAAGCTCAGGTATACCTGAGTGTCCACAAGTGAAACAAAAATCCATCACGTGAGATAAAATTCTGGGCCCTGAGTAGTATCTTAACAACCAGCACAGGAACACGTTTGTTAAGTTAACCTCACTTTCTCATAAATCTTACCCATCTATAGTTAGAGGCTTTGTTTTTTTTTATACTGGTTCTCCCAAGTCATGTAACTTTTCAAATAAATGTGTATATCAATCAATGTTACTGCCACACTACAATCTACAATTACTTTTACTATACACCATATATATACATACACATGTATAAAATATTTCCACCATTTAGCTAAATCCTCTAACAGCATTTGTGGAGATGTTAAAGCAGAGTAGAGTCTATGTATATGTGTATATGAATATGCATGCACAGATTAGTCCAAGTCTTTCCCAGTTTTATTTGTTGAAAACACATATAGAGAATATATTATGGAAAAACAGATAGATATTTTGGGGGGTTCCCAGTTAATCTCATCTTGGGCCATCCTCAGGCACTTGTCATGTTAGAACTAACAGTATAGAATTGATTGTGATTACAAAAGTTCTTTGTAAAATGTAAAGTATATTATAAAAGTTCACTTTTCTAGAGTAAATGATTAGATATAGAGTGTAACTCTTTTTGTGCTCTGCCTTATGTCATTTAGATATCAGATGGAAAAACAAGTTCTGGGGCAAGTCAATGGAAATCCTGCCCGTGGGAACCCTGAATGTCATGCTTCCAAAGTAGGTTGCTCTCATCTTCCTTTTGGTCTCTTATCTGCATTTCTAAATCATAAATGGGCGTTTGAAACTCTTGTTGTTTATTATTGTTCAGTCGCTCAGTCGTGCCTAACTCGTTGCCACCCCATGAACTGCAGCACGCCAGGCTTCCCTGTCCTTTCACCATCTTCTGCAGCTTGCTCAAACTCACGTCCATTGAGTCGGTGATGCCATCCAACCATCTCATCCTCTGTCGCCCCCTTCTCCTCCTGCCTTCAATCTTTCCCAGCATCAGGGTCTCTTGGAATGAGTCAGCTCTTTGAAACTCTAGATGGTGCCAAGAAGCTGTTGCCCTTTATGGCCGAGGCTTCTGTCAACTTCATCTAAGGTTTTTTTTTCCATTGGAGTGTAATTGCTTTACAACGTTGCACTGGTTTTCACCAAAGTTTTGAGACTGGACCCCCTCAAAAGCAAATGAGAATTTTAGCATATGTGTCAAAGCTTCCTTTTTATCTCTACATACCCTCCATTCAACAGTCAGCACCTCCCTGTCCCAAACACCAGGTTAGCTTGCATTTTATTATTTTTTTATTTGTATTGACATATAGTTGAATTACAATACTTTGTTAATTACTAGTATACAGCAAAGTAACTTCGTTTTATATATATATATGTGTATATATATACATTCTTTTTCATATTCCTTTCCATTATGATTTATCACAGGATATTGAATATAGTTCGCTAGTATGACCTTGTTGTTTATTTAGTCTATATATACTAGTTTGCATCTGACAATCCCAAACTCCTATTCATATCCTTTCCCACCTCCCTCCCCTTGGCAACCACCAGTCTATTCTGTTTGTCTCTGTTTGCATTATATATAAAAGTTTCTCTTCTTAGCCATTTATTTTCTATATAATTTATACTTTCACTGCTGAGTTCATCTTAGCCCCAAGGCACTATTTTAAGTTATTTTATTAAGGAAGTGATGGGATCCTTGTTTTCTGGCGAATATAGCCTTGTTGTTGTTAATTGTTGTTTAGTCACTAAGTCATGACTCTTGCGACCCCATGGACTGTAGCCCTTAGGGATTTCCTAGGCAGGACTACTGGAGTGAGTTGCCATTTCCTTCCCCAGGGATCAAACCTGCATCTCCTGCATTGAGAGGTGAATTCTTTACCATTGAACCACCAGGGAACCCCTGAATATAGCCTATGCATCTTCAAGTTTAATTGAAGTTTTCATTGAGGCCAAACGTTTTGATTGTTTTTCTTTCTTTCTTCATTCAGCTGATTTTGTTTTTGCTTTGTTTTTGTCTATTTGAGTGACAGAGTTTTCTGGTATATTGAATATGGAGGATGGTTGGGAAAGGGAGCAGTTCTCAGGACCACAAAATAAATTTTCAGTATTTACAAACTCTTGAGGAAGAGAGTTTTCCCAGGTGTACATAGTGCCTACATCATACCAATTCATAAGTTTTCTAGAAATCCAGAAGCATTTTAGATTGAAATAGCCCTTTATTTGAATATATAGTAATGTGCAGTTTCAAGTTCAGTTCAGTTATTCAGTCATGTCTGACTCTTTGTGACCCCATGGACTGCAGCACTTCAGGCTTCCCTGTCCTTCACCAGCCCTTGGAGCTTGCTCAGACTCATGTCCATCGAGTCCGTGATACCATCCAACCATCTCATCCTCTGTCATCCCCTTCTCCTCTTGCCTTCAATCTTTCCCAGCATCAGGGTCGAGTCAGTTCTTCACATCAAGTGACCAAAGTATTGGAACTTCAGCTTCAGCATCAGTCCTTCCAATGAATATTTAGGACTGATTTCCTTTACGATTGACTGCTTTGATCTCCTTGCTGTCTAAGGGACTCTCAAGGGTCTTTGCCAGGACCACAGTTCAAAAGTATCAATTCTTCAGCTTTCAGCCTTCTTTATGGTCCAACTTTCACATCCGTACATGACCACTGGAAAAACCACACCTTTGACTATATGGACCTTTGTCAGCCAAGTGATATCTTTGCTTTTTAATATGCTGTCTAGGTTTGTCATAGCTTTCCATCCAAGGAGTAAGCATCTTTTAATTTCGTGACTGCAATCACAGTCTGCATTGATTTGGGAGCCCAAGAATACGAAATCTGAAGCTGTTTTCACTTTTTCCCCATTTATTTTCCATGAAGTGATAGAACCAGATGCCATGATCTTTCCTTTTTGAATGTTGAGTTTTAAGCCAGCATTTTCACTCTCTTCTTTCACTTTCATCAAGAGATTCTTTAGTTCCTCTTTACTTTCTGCCGTTAAAGTGATATCATCTGCATAGCTGAAGTTGTCGATGTGTCTCTTGGCCATCTCGATTCCAGCTTTTCAGTCATCCAGCCCAGCATTTCGTATGACGTACTCTGTATATAAGTTCTTCTGCTTCTGTTAGGCCCTTGCTGGTTTTGTTCCTTATTGTGTCTCTCTTTGCATGAAATATTCCCTTGGTATCTTCATTTTTCTTAAAGAGATCTTTAGTCTTTCCAATCCTATTGTTTTCCTCTATTTCTTTGCATTGTTCACTTAAGAAGGATTTCCTTGCTATTCTCTGGAACTCTGCATTCAGTTGGATATATCTTTCCCTTTCTGCTTTGCCTTTCACTTCTCCTCTTTGCTCAGCTATTTGTAAGGCCTGTTCAAACAACCATTTTGCCTTTGTGGATTTCTTTTGCTTGGGGATGGTTTTGGTTACCACCTCCTGTACAGTGTTATGAACCCCCACCCATAGTCATTAGGCATTCTGTCTACAAGATCTAGTCCCTTAAATCTGTTCATCACCTCCACTGTATAATCATAAGAGATTTGATTTAGGTCATACTGGATGGCCTAGTTGTTTTCCCTGCTTTCTTCAATTCCAGCCTGAATTTTGCAATAAAGAGCTGATGATCTGAGCCACAGTCAGCTCCAGGTTTTGTTTTTTCTGACTTCATAGAGCTTCTCCATCTTTGGCTGCAAAGAACATAATCAGTCTGATTTCAGTATTGACCATCTGGTGATGTCACGTGTAGAGTCGTCTCTTGTGTTGTTGAAAGAGGGTGTTTGCTATGACCGGTGCATTCTTTTGGCAAAACTCTGTTAGCCTTTGCCCTGCTTCATGTTGAACTCCAAGACCAAACTTGCCTGTTACTCCAGTATCTCTTGATTTCCTACTTTTCCATTCCAGTCCCCTGTGATGAAAAGGACATCTTTTTTTGGTATTAGTTCTAGAAGGTCTTGAAGATCTTCACAGAAGCATTTGTTCAACTTCATCTTTGACATTAGTGGTTGGGGCATAGACTTGGATTACTGTGATGTTGAATGGTTTGCCTTGGAAATGAACTGAGCTCATCCTGTCTTTTTTGAGATTGCAACCAAGTACTGCATTTTGGACTCTTTTATTGACTATGAGGGCTACTCCATTCCTTCTTACCCACAGTAGTAGATATAATGGTCATCTGATGGATGGATATGAGAGTTGGACTATAAAGAAAGCTGAGCACCAAAGAATTGATGCTTTTGAACTGTGGTGTTGGAGAAGACTCTTGAGAGTCCCTTGGACAGCAAGGAGATCCAACCAATCTGTCCTAAAGGAAATCAGTCCTGGATATTCATTGGAAGAACTGGTGCTGAAGCTGAAGTTCCAATACTTTGGCCACCTGATGCAAAAACCTGACTCATTTAAAAAGACCCTGATGCTGGAAAAGATTGAAGGCAGGAGGAGAAGGGGACGACAGAGGATGAGATGGCTGGATGGGATCACCAACTCAATGGACATGAGTTTGAGTAAACTTCAGGAGTTGGTGATGGACAGGGAGGCCTGGCCCCCCTGGAGTCCATAGGGTCACAAAGAGTTAGACAGGACTGAGCAGCTGAACTGAACTGAACTGAATTAAATTCACCCACTCCCATCCATTTTAGTTCACTGATTCCTAAAATATCATTGTTCACTCTTGCCGTCTCCTGTTTGAGCACATCCAATTTACCTTGATTCGTGGACCTAGCATTCCATGATCCTATGCAATATTGTTCTTTAAAGCATCGGACTTTACTTTCATCACCAAATACAGCCACAATTGGGCATCGTTTCTGCTTTGACTCATCTTCTTCACTGTTTCTATAACCTTAGTCCCCAGAAATTGCGTTAGATTTTTTTTTTTATCTATCCTCATGTGTCTTTTCCCAAGGTATTATTCATAGTTTGCCTTAACTCAGAGCATGAAGCCCTGTCCTCAGAGCAGCCTTTCTTAAATGCATGGCCTGCTGTGCCTCTCGCCCTCCCCACCCTGAAAGCACTGACATATCCCTTAAATGAATGACCACATAGAAACTTCCAGCAAAGAAATGAGAGGAAGATCAAGTTCGAAAAGGAGGCTTTGGTGAAAACCATTCTCATTGGTAGAAACAGCGGTATATGTTCGTGACCTTCATTGTTTTTAATCAGTGTTGTATTCTTCACTAGATACGGAGATTGCTATGTGTGGAATAAGGTCACCACGTGCATACACAACATCCTGAGTGGGAGGAGATGGATAGAGCATTATGGAGAAGTAACCGTTAGAAATGCCAAAAGCAGTGTTTGCATTTGCAAACTCACGTTTGTCAAGGTAAATAATTTCATACAATAGCAAAGGAAAGATATATAAAAGGCTTCCTAGGAAAGAAATAGAGCAGTTACCTTAAACAGCAGCAAGTGAATCAGTCCTGTAGCATGAATTCTTATGGGCATTTAGTTAAGAAAGCAGAACGAAATGGTGGAGTTACCCCAGGCATGCAGACAGTTGACCATGTAGAAGTCAAAAAGGACACCATCTTGAAACAGAGAAAAGAATTCTTTTTAAAGAATGTTCTTTTTAAGCAGCCAGTCAGTTCATTAAGTAAAATTCCAGAGAGTACTTCTTGCCTGTAACAAGTCTCCTGGTTTATATTCTATTTATATTCCTGCTTGATTACAACATATTCAAGTGATCTTATTTTAGGGAACTAAATATATCACAGTTGTGTTTTCTGAGGATACGTAGAGATGACAGCTTCTAGTCCCTATAAACTTATCTAACTCTGCCACTATTATATATAACCTTATATAAGTTCGACAAAAAGCAGTACCTTTCCTAACAAGAGAAGATGGCAGATATTTTTCTTTTTTCCTTTTTTTCTTCTAGATTGATTATGTGGCTCAGAACTGAAGAGCCTGAATCAGTATTTGCTCTGACTGGGTCATGACAGTAACTGTGTGTATTTAGTTTTCTAGTCTAGGAGAAACTTCAGTTTAGGCCTGCCTCTAATATTTGCAGAGCTCAGGGTGAGAGTACAAATGGACGTCCCCATTCCATATGTGTAAATATTTAAAATACGTAAACCAAGCCCACAAGCTGTCAAATAAAATATGTTTATACTGACAAAAGTACTTTTGTAAAAATAAAATCTGCAAGTCTAGGTTGGACACTTGGGAACACTGAGCTGGAAACCCGGCAGCTCAGGCGAGTCAGTCTGGCCCTCGGCCTTCACCACTCACTCCCCACCCCCGTCTCTGCCCCACACTGCAAGGAGCCGCACATGTTTACATAGACAGTCCAGCCCACACTTCCAGACTCCGTCCACACCCCTTCAAACCGCCACCCTTGGCCAGCCCTCAGGCCTAATGATTCACATTTTTATCTGCCTATGAGTAGAGGAATCAAGGAAAGGCCTGTGCAGGCTGTGGAATAAGCTTAGAGCCATTTGGACAGGAATTGGGACCTCATCTAGAATGAGGCCATGGGATCCAGATGAGTCAGTTCTCACAGGCTTCTGACCCCTTGAGAAGAGAAGGGAAGAGAGGAAGCTGGAAGAGAGCCAGAACAAGGTCTTCCTGGTTAAATTCAGCCGTTTACAACTACTATGAAAATTATTTTACAGTTTTCTCCAGCGTTGCCAATTGAAAATCATTAAAATCCAGGAGCCAAGGAAAATTCAAGACAGGACGATGGGAAGAATTACTCATCTATAGATTAATACTCAGTTAAGATAGAAATTCAGCCTTCTCTGGGCTGTGCTGTCATACTCTAGCATGGAGTGGGGTCATCCCTTTCTTAAAAGTTAAGCCAACTAATGCTTAGAAAGCCACCCTTCCTTGCAAAACATTTTGAGATAGATGTCTGGAAATGGCTTGCCTGAGAAACATCAAGGTTAAGGAAGTTTTCCGTATGAAAATTATAGGGATTGGTGGTGTTAAACAGACAGGGTGTTTTAACAGGAGTTTGGTTTTTCCAGGTGAATTACTGGAATTCTAATGTGAATGAAGTCCAGGGGGTTGTGATGGATCAGGAGGGGAAGGTGGTGCACCGGCTGTTTGGGAAGTGGCATGAAGGGCTGTACTGTGGTGTGGCCCCTTCTGCTAAGTGCATCTGGAGACCAGGTGAGACTGCCTTGAGTGTCCTGCCTCTAGGGGGCGCCATGAGTGGCAGAAGGTAGGGAAGGTCCCATCATCTCATGAGGTACACCTTATATTGTCTTTAATAGTGAGATTATAAACGTAAATGCTTAAGGCAATTACAGTTACATTTATACTTAATCTACATGTTTAATAAGTACAATATTTGATAATAAGGAGTTGTCAAATTGAGACCAAATCTGATGTGTGGTCAGAGATTGGGCTTCATGTAAAATCTTTCTAAATGTAAGGCCCACATTTCCAAAGCTAGGTTTACTTATTAAAGCATTCAAATAATTGAAATATGCAAACTTAAGTACTCATGTTGTTTATTTATTCTGTTTTAGTAAAACAAAGGAAAGCCTGCAAACATCCATAATCCAGAAATTCAGTTATTTCACCAGAATAAGGGATCTTTTTACTTGAGCAGCAAAGAGCTACAGTATGTTGACACTTAATAAAAGACATCAAGAGAGCTCTGGTAATACACTAGCATATAATTGACTATCAAGTACAAATGGAACAAGTCCCCACATGATATTTATTTTCATTGCCATTTTGTCAGTTAATTCCTAACTTTAAAATTAGCGGTTAGTTTCCGTAGAGACCTCAGTTGAGTATATAAATTCCCTGCTAGTAGAGTGGTTCGTTCATTCATTTGTCAGTTTTGTCCTGGGTAGTGACTAAGCTTCAGGCTCTGTTCAGGAAGCTTGGAGGTACACGAATGTGCAGAACCTGCAACGGCTCCACCTTCTAATTTAGTTTAAAAGTGCCAGTAAACATTAGATCTGAATTTTTTCCTTTTCTAAATGGAAATAAATTGTAAGTGTTTCTGGTGATCTCTTAATGCTGCTCATAGTTAATCACTCAAACGTTTAGATATCCAATTGGATATTTGAGAGAAAAATTATGGTGTAGTTTAGCCAGTGAAGACTACTATATGTGCAAACTTGTATTTTAAAGGCTAGATTTTATTAAATATATGAATCTATCAGTTCTAATGGTCAACATAAAAGTTTTTCATCTTACAAAATAAAACCAATTTAATTTCTTTAAAAATCTGTAATCTAGGGACTTCCCTGTGATCCAGTGGCTAAGACTGTGTGCTTCCAATACAGGGGGCCCAGGTTCAGTCCTAGTCAGGGGGCTCAATCCCGCATGCTGCAGCTAAGTGTTCTGATGCCGCAGTGAAGACTGACTGTGTCACACGCTGCAGCTAAGACACAGCACAGCCAAATAAATAAATAAGTGCAAAATTTGTAATCTGATGTTTATGACTGCAGTTTTAATGTTAATGTGAGTGTTAATTAAAACATCCGGGTTAAGTCAGCCTCTGCACGCTCTGTGCACCTCTTTGCGTCTCACAGTGGTCTCTTGGCTTCATTCCAGGTTCCATGCCCACCAACTACGAGCTCTACTATGGCTTCACAAGGTTCGCTATTGAGCTCAACGAGTTAGATCCTGTACTAAAAGACCTCCTTCCTCCAACAGATGCCCGATTCCGGCCAGATCAGAGGTGAGCAGGGCGGTGGCACTTGAAATGAACACCAGGTCATGGCATGGTGCCTGCAGAAGTCATCAACACTTTCATCACCATCCTTTGCTTAGTCACTGAAGCATTCATTCCCTTATTCACTCAGCAACAATTGAGCCTTCTAACCCTAGAAAAAGAGTGTTCAGAGCATGATCATAATAGAAGATTAACTCAACAAAAGTGCCCCACAGAAGATAACACAGATGTTTTTTAACAAAAAGTGCAGCCCCCCAATTTACCAAGTCTGCAAATTATTGAACTCTTCACTAAATACACAGTCACTCCTCACCTCAGTGTTTATACTTCTGTACTTCTATTACTTTTTAACATGGAGCATCTTTTATTATTCAAGTAACATTGGTGTTACATTATATAATTATAACATTATGTATGTACTAATGGGCTTCCCTGGTGGCTCAGAGGTTAAAGCATCTGCCTCCAATGCGGGAGACCTGGGTTCGATCCCTGGGTCGGGAAGATCCCCTGGAGAAGGAAATGGCAATCCACTCCAGTATTCTTGCCTGGAGAATCCCATGGACGGGAAGCCTAGTAGGTTACAGTCCACGGGGTCGCAAAGAGTTGGACACAACTGAGCAACTTCACCTGGAATGGGCTTCCCAGATGACGCTAGTGGTAAAGAACCTGCCTGCCAGTGTGGGAGTCATAAGAGATGTGGGCTCAGTCTCTGGGTTGGGAAGATCCGCTGGAGGAGGGCATAGCAACCCACTCCAGCATTCTTGCCTGGAGAGTCCCATGGACAGAGGAGCCTGGTGGGCTACCAGCCATAGTGTCTCTAAGAGTTGGACATGACTAAAACAGCTTAGCATGCACGTGTATATAGTAATATTATGTGATTTTCATGTGTACTAATTATATTTCTACATCTGTATACTTATGTATACCAAAAATTTAGTTTCTATCCATCATCATACGGTTGATCTCCTTTATCCATTTCAGTGAAGAATAAGAGGAGAAGATACAGGGATACCTAGAAATCATTATTGTTGTCGTTTAGTAGCTAAGTTGTATCTGACTCTTTTGCAACCCCAGGAATTGTAGCTCTCCGGGCTCCTCTGTGCATGGGATTTTCTAGGCAAGAATACTGGAGTGTGTGGCCATTTCCTTCTCCAGGGGATCTTCCTGACCCAGGGATCAAACCCACGTCTCTTGCATTGGCAGGTGGATTCTTTATCACTGAGCCACCAGGGAAGCCCATACCTAGAAATATTTTGAGTCAAGAATTGGAGTTTTCCCAGCATGTTTTTGATCCCCTAGAGTGTGAGATATACTCAATATACAGTATCTTTAATACCTTCTGATTTTTGAAAAATTATTCTTACATATTTCTATACTCATGTTGTCTATTGCTACAGAATTAATTTTACTCTTTATAGAAATTCTACGTCGTATAAATTCCATCCAAGATTTTCCGTTTCCAGTGTCTTTGTGGCTCTGTCTTCTGCCAAAGTGTCCCCAGTATTGGATGTTCAGTATTCAGTTTTCTTGTGTTCCTCCCTTTCTCTAGAACATGCAGTGTCACTGTTTGACATTCAGACTTATCGAGAAGCTTCCTGTACAGTGTGTGTCGTGTTGTATCCCTGTTCTTTGCTCTCATTTTGAAATTTAAACATTTGCAGATCACCATTGGGTCTGCTTTCGCAGTTCTATTTCAGTCTTGCCTTTCTGAATCTCATTTACTACTATTTCCTTTCTGTGGCCTTTTGTAGTTTCCCCCAACTGTTACCTTTTCTTTTTTTTTTCATCAGTTTTACTCTTTGCAATAAAAGCCAAGAGCTCCTCCCTCTCAATCTGTTCTAAACATAGCTGGAGAACAGCCAGGTCACATCCCCCATGCAGTAGCCCTTCACAAGTGCTTCATTGTAACATGGAAAAGAAGCAGAGCCCGGGACTTCATGATGTTCTAACCTCAGACTCTCCAGTCGTCCGGAAAAATCTCAAGCTTTGGAACCCTAGACAGCACAGAGAAGCTGACCACTTCCCTTTCACTTCTGCCTGCAATGCAGAAGACCCAGGTTCAATATACCTGGGTTGGGAAGATCCCCGGGAGAAGGGAATGGCGACCCACTCCAGTATTCTTGCCTGGAGAATTCTATGGACTGAGGAGCCTGGCGGGCTTCAGTCCATGGGGTCACAAAGAGTCTGACACAACTGAGTGACTTTCACACTTTCACACACACACAAAATATCTTAGCTGATGGCAGACAGAGACTGTGGCAGGGGCAAGGGGACGTTATCAGAGTGTTATTGTTGACTGTGTTATGTTCATAGCAGCCAGAATTTAAGTTTATGCAAATGGGCTGATTTTTTTCTCAGTAAAGAAGATGATATATTAAAAGATAAACTGCTTTCTGCTTAGATTTTTGGAAGAAGGAAATTTAGAAGCTGCAGCAGCAGAGAAGCAAAGAGTAGAGGAACTCCAGAGATCTCGAAGACGATACATGGAAGAAAACAACCTTGAACATATACCAAAATTTTTTAAGTAAGTCAGTTTATTCCCGCAACAAGTTCATGTTTTGCAAATGGTTACCACAAGCAATGAAAAACTTAGGGTAAAAAGAAAATGAGGGATAGTTTCATGTCCAGGGCACTTTGAGGTAGAAAAGTAAACTGATTTGGGTCACTGGTATTTGGCAGTGAAAATATTGAATCAGATTTTTTGGTCTCGTGAAGTTTGTAACCACAGAAATAAATTCTGCTCTATAGCTCTTTTCTTTTCATGGGCAGCAATAAAGAGTGAGGGTCCTGCCCGAAAGGCTCTTATCCTCCAGCTACATCCTTTTGAATGCTAGAAACTTGTTCCCACTCCCTCACCCAGAGATAAGCTGGGACCCTATTGCCCACAGGGTCATTCTGGCTTCATTAGTATTTAATTTTACTTCTTTCATGTGGAGGGGCTTCCCTGGTGTCTCAGATAGTAAACAATCTGCCTGCAATATCAGAGACCCAGTTTGATCCCTGGCTTGGGAAGATCCCCTGGAGGAGGGCATGGCAACCCACTCCAGTATTCTTGCCTGGAGAAATCCCAAGGACAGAGGAACCTGGCGGGCTACAGTCCATGGGGTCACAAAGAGTCGGACATGGCTGAGTGACTAACACTAACACCCTCTATCATATAGAGCTTTGCGTCCATTCAGATTTGACCCTTCTGTGGTATGATCATGGTGATTATTACAGGATTATTTGAGGGATTATGTATATACACATCACACAGACTAAGCTGTGGTTTCCAGATCCATCTGCCACCCTTTAGAATCAGGACACATCAGCTCAGAATAACCTCATACCCCTTTTAGCTGCCCTCTCCTGGCTGTTCTGGAGCAGAACTGCAGTCCTGCTATTTAGATGTTGAGAGTGCCTTCACTGGGCCTGGACCCTGCGGAGGCTCTTACAGCTACTGAGGCTGCATACCTTCCCTATCAGTGAAGCAAAGAAAATTCTTGTGGGTCTGGGGTCTAGTTACAGTGTTTGTACGTGCTTTGTTTGGGCCACTTCACTTTCTAGTTCTGCCTTGAGGTGACTTATCCCTGCTCTTAGCCCCTCTCCCTAGGACCCTGCCCACTTCCATTTCACAACAAAAATGAGTTTATTTCTGGTCAAAAATAGTCAAATCATTAGCCAGCAGATAGAATGTTCACTGACTTACAAAGTACTGTTTCTAATACACACCTTATCTATAGGAGGGGTTCCAATGATCAGGTCACGTGAATGAGACTTACATCTAATGTTGATTTGTGTATTTTCACAGAAAAGTGATTGATGCCAATCAAAGAGAAGCCTGGGTTTCTAACGACACCTACTGGGAGCTGCGAAAGGACCCTGGGTTTAGCAAAGTAGATAGCCCTGTTCTCTGGTAAACTGGAAACGTAGAGCTAGCCAACATATCACGCTCTGAATGAATAAATAACTATGCACAATTATGTTTCCTAGAGCTCCGCGTGGTTTCTGGGTCTGTTGAAAACCGATCATTTGCTTTTCTATTCATCTTTATAATGAACTTTCAGAAGTGCATTAGACAAGGCCTCTAACCACTTTCGGATCCTTTCTGTTTTGCTGCAACCATATTCCTTAAAAAACATCCACACCCTCCTCAAAAAGCAGAATAAAAGGAGCAGAATATAAAATCCAAAGTCTGAAGAGTCTGTAAAGAGAAACAAACTGTAACTGGTGCTTAAAAAGCTGATCCAGAGAGTTTAAAGCAGCATGACACACGAACCATGCATCTGGTCCTTTTCCAGAAGCGCCGTCCCCTCCTGGCAGGAGCTCCAGGGCCATGCAGTTGGTCAGCTCCGACTTGGAGCTTGTCTGTTTGATGGGGTGTACCTGTGCTGGCCTTTTCAAGAGAGATGTGATGCTTCTCAGAACCCGTTCCATCTGTACGCCATTGTTCATGCCTTAAGAAATGCAAAGATGTACAATAAATCATTTTTTTAATGTGCGCTCCTAGGTTTATGTGAAGGACCGATCTTTTGAATCATGGCATGATTCACTTTACGGGATCAAAAGAATTATGAGACTTGAAAAAAGCAAACAACACATGCTTTACTTTGATATATTGGTTACTATATCGTATGTCTGTAGGGCAGAAGGAAAAGGTGTGGTAAGCAGATCTCTGTATTCACGTTGCTCGTCCGTTTCCTGTCCTGCGTACAGTTAATAAACCATCCCTCTTCCACCTAAGCTCCCAGTGTGCCCTATTATTTGGCAACATCCGTAGTTGATTTGAACACTTGTCACTGGTGTTAAAACTTTGGAAGGAAATAGCAGAAAGCGTATAGAATTTCTCTGTGGGCTTCGGAGTACTGTAAGTCTAACTATTTTTGAGTGAAGCACAGGGCAGCCCACATCTATCCAGTGTCTGACCTATTGGCACTGTTGGAATTCCACTGGGAAAGGACGCAAGAACCCTAGCAGCTTATTTGCATTGTTTAAATGCGTTCTATGCAAAATCACATATCACATTTTCATCAAGTGTTTCTGTATAATACATAGCCACAGATTAAACACTTACCTTGCTATTGGCAGAAATATAACATTTTAAGCTAAGGAATTTATCCATCCCAACAAAAAAGAAGGGAGATGAGGGGCAGAAATGTGTTTTGTATATTTCAGAATTTGTTTTTTTCCTCCACTGATATATAGAAGTTTTGTAGGAACTTGCATCAGTATTTCTGAGTTTCCACATATAGATAATTATATAAATGCTTGTATATTTTAAAAAAAATCTCTTTAGAGATTTATAAAATCTCTAGAGAATCCCTAGAGAATTATAAAATCACATGTATTTTATTCTGTTAAATTTTTATTCTTAGACTCTTATCATCAGATTTCCTGTGTCATTTTAAGCTCTGTGACAAGGTTACTGATTTTTTTATTATGAGGTGTTGATTTTAGTTTTGTTTCTTTTCCTCTAAGAGTTCCTAAGTATGGCTATTTCACTATCAAACCAAGACTGCTGAGCGCATACGGGAAAACTCTGAAGTCTCCACTAGGTGGAGACATTTCTTCCTCCTTTTATCTGAGTCTATAGGCCAGTGGCAATCCCCTCCAGCACTCTTGCCTGGGAAATCCAATGGACAGAGGGGCCTGGTGAGCTGCTGTCCATGGGGTCGCGAAGAGTCAGACATGACTGAGCGACTTCACTTTCACTTTTCACTTTCATTCACTGGAGAAGGAAATGGCAACCCACTCCAGTGTTCTTGCCTGGAGAATCCCTGGGATGGCAGAGCCTGGTGGGCTGCTGTCTGTGGGGTCGCACAGAGTCAGACACGACTGACGTGACTTAGCAGCAGCAGCGTACCCTGGTGACTCAGAGGTTAAAGCGTCTGCCTGCAATGCTGGAGACCTGGGTTCAATCCCTGGGTTGGGAGATGCCCTGGAGAAGGAAATGGCACCCCACTCCAGTACTCTTGCTTGGTGAATCCCATGGACGGAGGAGTCTGGTGGACTGCAGTCCACGGGGTGGCAAAGAGTCGGGCACGACTGAGCAACTTTACTTTCCCTTTCATACCTTATATGTACAGCACGCACTGGTTCAGAAGGCAGTTTCATTATCAAGCACACTCCCAGCTCTGAGCATGTAAGCAGAGCCCTCCCTCAGTTCCTCAATGCCTTTAATTCCTATTTATTCCTAAGTCTTTGGTGGCTTCCCCCGGCAGTAACATGTTCCTTATTATTGATTATTTTTCTGCTCATTCATCTTGACATCCTTTTAAATGCATCCTGAGATACATGCCTTTAATTTTGATTAAATTTTAATTAGAATTTTGTGGGCTTCCTCAAAGAAGTCTGTTCTCCCTTAATTGGTAAAATTTTAGATACTATTTACAGTGGTTCTTGTCTGTATTTACTAGCATGTCCCTGAAGAGTCTCCGAATTTTAGCCTAAAGATAAATCCTGCAAAATAAAGGTACTGCAAATAAAAAGATACTACAAGTAGGAAGGTAAGACACAAGGTAACCAACGATAATGTCAATCAGGCGGCTGGACGAGGACCCATGACCCAAGAGGGAGGCAACTACTGTACCTCACAATGGGCTTTGAGAAAGATAATAACCAGTAGGATGGACCTTTACTACCTAATAAGTTAAAGGTACAAGCCAGGTAGGTGAATGTTGGTCCGAGCTAACCGGAAACTCTTAATAGGATTTCAAGATGAGAATGAGAAGAGTGTCAAATTAATTAAAATCACCACATTCTTTGTAACTCTTTTGAGATTCAGATATACTGATTAGAATTCCAGTTCAAGTGATCAAGTTTTAGATAACGCTTCTGTAGTACCTGATTCACAAATATTCCCTTCAAACATTCATACCAGTGTAACAGTCCCATCTCTTATTTCTTTCTCACTTTTTATTTATTTGACAATTGCAGAATTGTAAGATTCTGTATTCATCTGCATAATTTGGGGGCTTTTGAGACTAGTTCAACAGCAAAAGGATAGACTAGACATTAGATCATTCTTGATAAAACGACTTATTTCTTAGAATTTGATATAAACCTTTTCATTTCAGGGGCACATCCCCCCCAAAAAAACAGTCTAGGATAGAGGAGGACTTAATATATCTTTATACCTCCGCTGTTATTTACTCTAAGCTCCTGCATATTTTTGAGCCGGTCATTAAGGAAAGGAATAATAACTGATGATGGTCCTGTGGATGTGGCTAGACAGAAAAGAGCTATGGCACACACCAGCACGTGCAGAGGCCAGCCAGGAGCCAATTATTTTGCTTCCATATGCTGCTACCAAGGGTGCAAATTTACTTTCAGATTTTGCTGTTATTTTATTGGGGTTTTTAATTAAGTTATTACTTTTCATGGGTTAAATTCCAGACAATTGTAAAAACAAGCCTCATTTGAGATATTTTAACATTACATATCAATTGTACGTGACATGAAAACTACCAGATGTACTTTGGTAAGAGAAATCAAGGAGTTTCTCATACGAAGGATGCCAGGTTGTCGATTTTCTGAACCTTGTGCTCCTCTTCATTAATCTGGCCCCTAGGACTTCCGGTGATTCCACTAATTAAGCATTACATTAGGTCCTGCCCCAAGGAGCACTAGGGGGGTACAGAGTTAAAGAGGAAGCTGACCCAACTGTTTTGCTTAGTTCTGACTATGGCTCTGGCTGGAGAAGAGTTTATAATCATGATCAAATGTACATTTTGTTAGTACCTTGGGTTTTAATTATCCATCTTGTCTCATCTTGTACTCTGTCATCCAGATAATGAAGTATTTGTGGGAGCAGAGCTCCTCACGCACCAGGGGGTGTAATAAGTGTTTGCACTTGACTCAAGTTGATATATTATGACTGTGGCACAGTAAATAAAGCTTGTGTACAAAATATTTATTTCTATGGCAGCCATTATGTTCAGGATATATAAACTGTATCTAATTAAACAATTATGAATCTGTTTTGTGTTCTAGAAATATTCTTTTGGGGGAAAGATGGAAAAAATGTCATGGGAGCTAAGATTAAACTATTTGGGTTTCTTTTTCTTTTTTTTTTTTCCCCCCCAAAAAGCTTCCCAGTGATTTAGAAAAAGTGCTTATCAAACTAGGATTAGATTCTCTAAGTTTTCATTGAATTTCTTTTGTAAGATTGATCCTTTTTAACTATACATTGCATGAATCATTCTGTTAAACCTGACTTTGTTTAATGCGTGATTATACAAACACACATTTGTGACTGAATTGTAAAACCTTGTTGTAGCCTTCGCTTATTAGAGGAAATGGCAAATTGTTCAAGAAAGGACTAGTTTTAATCTTTCCAAAGTGAAATCGAAAGAATGAATTTAAATGGCTGTGATGAGTCAGTATCCCCAATATCTTAAGCCAGTGGAAGGGCCGTGACTAAGGCAGCTTACAGGGGGCGCTATGCTGCTGCCCATTTACTCTCAGATTTTTGTAAATTTACTCCCACATTTTGCTGGTCTTTAATTGACTTTTTAAAAAATTAACTCATTATTTTTCATGGGTTACTTTATCCCATAATTTCCAGCTTACAGTTCTGTTAGTCATGTGCATCCTTTTGTTTTCCAAAATAACTATCTTACTTGATGCATTTTCTCTTTTCCTCTGGTCCTACAATAATGAGGGGCAGGAATGCACATGCCTAATTTGCACTATGCCATTGAGTGTGTGTAAAATATGCAACATTTATGCACAGTTGCAGGCTAGTGTATCAATATTAGAACCATTGCGTTTAGCCCCTGTGAAACACTACTTTTAAATGTTTGTGGATTAAAAATTACACCGTTATTACATATTATTAGTTTTCTCAGTATCTCCAGACTGGTAGGAAAAAAATATTTTAAAAGGAACACTTTTATTTTCTGCAAAAAATTTTTTTCTCTCAGTTCTTCCTTTTAAATATAAATTAGAGCAGTTTTGGAGAGAGGAATATTGAGCTTTCAGAAAGCAAAGTATAATCCTATTTCAGTTCTGTTTCTTCTTACTCTTAGTTAACAAGGTACATGCGTGCATGTTAAGTCACTTCAGTCGTGTCCAACTTTTTGCAACCCCATGGACTGTAGCCCCCCAGGCTCCTCTGTCCGTGGGATTCTCCAGGCAAGAATACTGGAGTGGGTTGCCATGACCTCCTCCAGGGGATCTTCCCGACCCAGGGATCAAACCTGCATCTCTTACGTTTCCTGCATTGGCAGGCAGGTTCTTTACCACTAGTGCCATGTAGGAAGCCCTGAGTTAATAGGGTAAGCACAACTTAATACTATTAAAGACAGAATAATGCTAAAATGATTACTTCTTTTATCTTAGGTATTAACAGCTAATCCCTGCCCCTTTATCGTCATTAAGTTATTTCTGTAGGAACTAATAGAGTTAATAGAAACTTTTCTTCCAGTCATTTCAAGCTAACTTTAGAAGTTTTATTGACTTTATTTAACTGACATACAATAAACTTTACATATCTAAACTGTACAATGGGATGCATTTTGACATGCCTATGCTCTTGACACCAGCACCACAGTTACAATAATGGACATATCTGTCATCACTAATCATTTTCTCTGCCTCTTACTAATCCAACTCCTCCATCACACCATCCTTCATCTTGAGGCAGTAATTCATCTGCTTCTATCAGTTTTCAAAATCTGCATATTTTCTTGTGTTAATTGCATGTGGAAGTTTCTAGAAGGCTGTGGTGCATATGCATCCAACCCCCTCCCATGCCCCCACCTCAGTATCCACCATCAAATAGTAACACTGCAGGAGAAAGGTCTCATTAAGTTCTAGGCTGGATAAAACCTTTTAGATTTAAAATACTTTGCAAACAGCAAACTATTTTTCACATCAAAATAGTCATGTAAGTCAATTCATTTTCGTCTTTTTGTGGTCCAGAATAATGGTAACACTGAACTTGCTGGCAGTGTCGAGGAAGCCCTGGGAAGTGGTTTCTCTCATTTGTAATGAAAGAATCCCTGACAAAGCCATAGGAATCCAGAATGAAGGCTCTTGAAATACTGTCATGCTGATGATAAAGAGGAGGGAAGTAGCCTACGCTGAGGACCCTAGTCAGCAACGAATCCAAGACTGGGTCTCAGTGATTCTTTTAAATACCGTCGCTTGGGTCACGAATGTAGGCCTGCTTGTCATCAGTGTAGGTCTGCACTAGCTTTTTTTTTATTGGGCTGGGCCTTTGTTGCTGGGCTGTGCTGTGCTTCAGGAGTTGCGGCCTGTGGGCTCCAGAGCTCAGACTCAGTATTTGTGGCACATGGGCTTAGTCGCCCAGAGACAGGTGGGATCATCCCAGAACAGGGCTCCAATCTGCAAGGCAGATTCTTGACCACTGGACCACCAGGGAAGCCCTGGCACTAGCTTTTAGATTGTGTGCATTTTCTTCTAGGAGGTACCTGGATATGCAGGCACCTACCTAGGTGGCCACACAGGACTATGGCATTCCCAGCAAAGCTGCTTCAGTCAGTAATTTTCAGACGCAGTCCCAAGAGGTCAAAGTTATCTTCTAAATTCCTCACAGTTTTGCTGAATATAGTTACCAATATTTAATGAAACATTCTGAACTTTTAAATTTTGTTCATTGAGCAAGATATTTTTCCACAGTCTAGCTGAATTGGCCCAAGTGCTTATATCTAGTGTTAGGTGAGAAGCTGTCTGATCTGGCCATTCAAGATGGCTTGGGTGCCCTCAGTACTCCGCAGTGCCTGCTTCACCTACACTCAATTCACATGATTAATACTCATTTCCTACATACTTGCCCCAGGCCCCAGCTGGTAATTGTTCTTCTCTTCAAATCAAAACATCTCCACCTGGATAGTTATGGAAGGCTTAGTGAGAGGCGGGTCCCTCTGCTAGTTCCCCTGGCAATCAATGAGCCAACCAGAAGTCATCTCCTATAAGAGGTAACCTCGGCCTCCTTCTTTGGGAGTAAGGATGCCCATCCTCTCCTAGCCAGCTGTGCACACAGTGGGGTGTCCGTTCAAGGACCTTGGTTCAGACAGGTAAGCTTCGCCTAACCCCACCCCAGCTCTCTCTTCTCCCTTGGCAAGTACAGGGCTTGCAAGCCTGTGAGGTGCAACACAACAGAAGCCCTTAGGTTATTAATTTAAATGTTTTATCTTTAATTTGTTAGTATCTGGGACAAATCCTGACAACATATCCGTGAAGCTATTTTATTTGCACTTCAAATCTGACAGATTCTGGAAAAGCCTGTCTCCAAAGTGCCATCTCACATGATACCACCTTCTCAGTAGATTTGAGGACCCACACGGCAAAGCTTTTATTTTTTTCTAATCAGTGGGGTAAATTTGCAAAACTGCTAACTCGTGGATGATACGAGCGCTTTTAGTTACACCCTAGATTCCACTTGTATAAATTACAGTTATACTCAAAACCTAGGCCTATACTTGTATCAGTTTCTTTTTTAAAAAACTGTTCATTTGGCTGTACCAGTCTTAACTGTGGCAGGCGGGATCTTCGGTCTTCATTGCAGCGGGCAGTCTCTTTGGTTGTGGCGTGTGGACTCTTAACTGTGTGGGATCTTGTTTCCAGAGGAGGGATCGAACCCAAGCCCCCTGTATTAGGTGCACAGTCTTAGCCACTGGACCACCAAGGAAGTCTCTTTTATTAGTTTACTATTGTTGCCTTAACAAGTTGTTGTTCAGTCGCTAAGGCATTTCTGGCTCTTTGATCTCATAAACTGCAGCACACCAAGAGTCCTTGCTCAAACTCATGAGCATCAAGTCAGTGATGGCCATCCCACCATCTCATCCGCTGTCACCCCCTTCTCCTCCTACTCTCAATCTTTCCCCGTGTTCAGTAGGTAGAATAGGGAAAAGGAGTCCAAAACGGCAGTGGTTAAAAGACACGGAAGGGAAAAGCCTGCGAAAATAGAAAAAGGTCAAAGGAAGATCCGAGGACTGGAGTGAGGACTTCAGGTAGAACAGCACTCCTGACTAAGCCCAATTTGCATAGGGCAGGCCCGGGAGTCGGGGGGAGGAAAACACAGATAAAAAGAGGAGCCAAAGGGCTCTCCCCTGCTCCCCACCCCGCACGCTGGGGCACTCTTTTCTTCGTGTCTTTGGATCGATGTGCCCTCACGCCTCGAAGATGGATTTTCCTGCTATCTTCTAAAAAAAATTGAGCTGTAACATTGATTTGTCTAAGAGCTATAACATGGTCCGTTCGAGACCTGAGAGCTATGACACAGTCTGTCCAAGACCCGAGAGCTGTGTCACGCCAAGGTGGCTTTAATGTCCATCACTCCAAATCTTTGTTGTGATGAGACAAAGAACCAAGGAACATACACTCGCCTGACACCAGCATCAGGGTCCTTTCCAATAAGTCAGCTCTTCACATCAGATGGCCAAAGTATTGGAGCTTCAGCTTCAGCATCAGTCCTTCCAATGAGTATTCAGGGTTAATTTCCTTTAGGATTGACTGGTTTGATCTCCTTGCTATCCATGGACTCTCAAAAATCTTCTCCAGCACCACCTTTCAAAAGCATCAATTCTTCTGCACTCAGACTTTTTATGGTCCTGGGAGGGTAACAGGCAGGAAGGCCAGGGGTCTCCAAATGGAGGAAATAGGCTGCAAGTGTCAGACATTTTTTCTCTCTGTCTTAAGCTCTTAATCGGCAGGAGGAAACAAAAAAGTGTTAGATTTTTTCCCCTTGTCTATATGAATTTAAAAAGAGGTTTCTCTTAAAATTCTGTGTTGCTGTGATGACACCTGGTTCTACCTGAACTTAACTTCTCTGAGACCTTTAACCGATGCGTTTTTCTTATGGAAATGTTTGTCTTAAGCTATGTTAATGAACTATGTATTTACCCTAGACTGTTTTTCTTCTAGTTGGCTCCACTTAAGACTAATAAGGGCTCAACAAACCAGTCTGTTTTACTCATACATTGTTCTCCTAATCTATGTTAATGAAACTATATATTTACTTGGAAACCTGCCCCTCTTCAAGATTCATGTCAATCTTCTTATGGCCTGGGATAACTCACTGGTGCCAGTGTTATCTCAAAATGCATGTTGTAGGTGAGGGGCCCGGTGCCACTCTGAGTTTTGAGACATCTTTCTATAATTAACAGTTTGCTAGTAGCTATGTAACATCTGGCTAGAGACTTCTGCCGGCTTCTGATGTCTATGTCAGAAGCTTTCTCTATCTTTTATACTTTAATAAAACTTCATTACACAAAAGCTCTGAGCGATCAAGCCTTGTCACTGGCCCCAGACTGAATTCTTCTCCTCCAGAGGCCAAGGAACCCAGTGTCTTTCGTGGTTCAGCAACAATCTTTCAGTCCAACACATATCCATACATGACTACTGGAAAAATCATAGCTTTGACTATACAAATCTTTGTGGGCAAAGTGATGTCTCTGCTTTTTAGTATACTGTCTAGGTTGGTCATAGCTTCTCTTCCAAGGAACAAATGTCTTAATTTTGTGGCTGCAGTCACCGTCCACAGTGATTTTGAAGCCCAAGGAAATAAAATCTGTCATTGTTACCACTTTCTCCCCATATATTTGCCATGAAGTGATGGGACCAGATGCCATGATCTTCACTTTTGGAATGTTGAGTTTCAAGCCAGATTTTTCACTGTCCTCTTTCACCTTCATCAAGAGGTTTTTACTTCCTCTGTGCTTTCTGCCATTCAACCATTTAAGTGGTATTATCTGCATACTTCTCCTGCCTGGCAATCTTGACTCCAGCTTCGGCTTCATCCAGCCCAGCATTTTGCATGATGTACTCTGCATAAAAGGTAAATAAGCAGGGTGACAATAATCAGCCTTGTACTCTGTTGCCAATTTCGAACCAGTCAGTTGTTTCATGTCCAGTTCTGTTTCTTCTTGACCCACATACATGTTTCTTAGGAGACAGTTAAGATGATCTGGTATTCCCATCTCTCTAAGAATTTTCTGCAGTTGTGATCCACACAGTCAAAGGCTGTGTGGTCCCTACCATCAAGAGTAGAAATCAGAACACTTTTGCCAGTGCAAATGGGTTTTGTTTTGATGACCTGTTCATGAAACAAATTTCTTTTTTTTTTTCCTTTGCACATTTTCCTTTGGGAAAAATCCAAGCAAGGTGAGAGACTTCAAAAAGCATTTCTAAATGACATCAGAGAACGTAGATCAGTACATTTTGTTGTGCACACTACCTTTACCACTCTGTATATTACCGATCAGAGCGATTGTGCTAATGCATTTCTCATCGAGTGCTCTTTATTCCAAGTGATTATCTTTCCTTCATGAGAAGTGAGAACATGGATGGGAATTTTCAGGAATGTTACTTAAAAAGACAGATGCTTCAGGTTTTGTTGTGACTAGTTATCAATGTTTAGAGAAATTAGGAGGTTCTATTCCATACCAGGAAGAAAATTTTACTGTTGGGTGCATAATCACTCACAGAATTCAAAGGTTGATAGAAAAGAATTTGTAAAGCAGTAACTAGGACTGAAAGTTAAGCACCAAATTTCTCTGTTTCCCAGAAAAGTTGATGAAGAATAAATAACAAGCAAAATGTCATTAACTATTTATCATCCACCATCGGTAATATTATCCATGATGAAATCAGTGACTGTGGAAATAAGTGAAGACCATCCATGTGGGCATACAAGCTGTTTATTCAGAGCTTGCTGCAGCAGAGGAGCCGCCATCATTTGGCTTTGGCAGAAATTCAAAGACAGATAGGGGAGTGGGCATGTTCTATAGTGAAAGAAATGTTCTGATATGCTTGGATTGGAAGCTGTTGACATGGGGAAGATGGAGGCAGGCTGACTAGAAGTACTCTGTCTCACATGCTTAACTTGAAAAGTGTATTTGGCTTTCTCTGGCTGGTCTGAGTTGGAAACCAAGGCAAAACTAGGCAAGTTGGCAGGCATTGACCAAGTCCTGACAGTTTTGGGCCAATTGCTGCAGAGGTTGCGGATGAGAGTTCTGTTGTCATAAATGGTATGGCCATTGCCTGTTGGTCCATTCAGTCTCAACATGAAAATCAGAACATGAAAACCACAAAAAGTCAGATGATTCAAATCTGCTGAAAAGGCAACATACGCTTGAAAAGCTAATTGTTATTTTAAGAACGCCATACCTGAAGACGATTTAATACACGGCAGAGGAGGTGCATTTTCACATCACTCTGAGAGGCATCACTTTTAATCAGGTCATGTGCATCTATTTCTAAAGTACTTGTATGCAAATCGAGTCCAGATATCTTACCTGCACACTAGCACACTAGCATGTAGCCATAGCTGTCAGTGTGTTGGCTCTATTAGCAAAATAATTTTGCAAATAATTAAAATGATGTCAATTTTTTTAAAACTGAAGTATAGTTGATTTACAGTGATTCAGTATGCAACAAGTTTAATCAGTTATACATCTATCTATCTATATCTGCTTTTCATATTATTTTCCATTATAGGTTATTATAAGATATTAAATATAATTCCCTCTGCTATCCTCTCCCTATACCTCTGCTATCCAGTAGGTCCTTGTTGTCTGTCTATTTTATTTATACCAGTTTGGATATGCTAATCCCAATTTCCTAATTTATCTCTCCCCCTGACGTTTCCTCTTTGGTAACCATAAGTCTGTTTTCTGTATCTATGAATATATTTTGGGGTTTTTAAAATTAATTTTTACTTCAGTATAGGTCATATATAATGTTCCTTTTTTCTGTACAGTGAAGTGAATCAGTTATAGCATCTGACCCCATTTTTGTGAATAATATTATAAATTCAGTTTAAAAATTCAACTTTGCTATGAAAATGAAAATATTGGTGAACAGTACTGTGATAAAAACAAAGTTCTTAATAAATTATGAAACCTCCAGAATAGAAATATGCAAAGAATTAGCTATTGTACAGTCTAATTTATAACTGTGTTCAAACAAGCTGACAAATCTTACCAATAAGATTTGTCTTACCAATTTAAGTTATTAAATTTAACAAATATTTTTAATATACTCAAAATACCAAAATTAAAAAATTTTTGTAACAAAACTGATGTTGAATAAAAAAATTCAGTTTTCAGATGGTTATATGCTATTTTCACTAGCATCAATTGAATTTTAAAATGTTTGAGTAGTACTTTGAAGTACTGCTTTATAAATCATTCTAAGTATGTTGCAATGGTATCAAACATTTTTGTAACAAGTTCTCTAAATTTTGGCTTCATTTTGCTCAAACTTAATTGGAAGTTATTAATTTAAATATCCAATAAGTAGAAAGTGCCAAAAACTTCAGCTTTTGAAGTTTTTAGTGAATTGCAATTATTGAAAACAAAATTTCCAAACAGGAAGACGATGAATTTTATCCCTCCAAGCACAAGGAAGGAACTGACCAGACTGAATGCTGAGAGCTCACACAATGTAGACGTAATCTTTAAATTCTCTGAGCTTTTGGAAATCTAGACTTATAAGAAGAGCCTTTTGATGGCACTCCTATTAATATTTTTTAATTGGATATATTTACATTCTTTATTTGAATGGAATGAACAAGAACAACCAATGGTTTTACAGTATTTAAATTTGGCAAAATATTAAAAATAATTATAGAGACCATTTATTAGACACATTTTTGTCTTATAAACTCTTTTTGTCACGTAAGACACTTTAATGACAAAGGGACAGTACCTGTGAAAATATTTGGGCTGAAGTTTTACACATTTCACAAAATAGTGTTAGATGTTAGAATATCTTCCATTTAGAATTTGCCCCAAATTTACCAAGTACCTCAGCATTTGTGGAGAATAGTACTATCTCAGCTAAAAATACTGTGGTCTATGAGGAAGAAGCAATTGAAGAGGTAAACAATCATAAGTGTATTTACTGTAAACTGCAACTTAAAGAATACTATAGGCAATTTAAGAAAAAAAAATGAAAAAATAGTAAGACCATGTTGAAAAATATATGCTTCAGAAAATCTCTCAATCAAAATATCCTTTTTGTAAGGAAACCAGCCATATTGGATTAGAGTTCACCCCAAAAGTTCATTTTAATTTAATTACTTCTTAAAATGACTTCTCTTCAAAATGTTGCCACATTCTAGCATCTAGGGGTTAGCACTTCAGCATGAATTAGAGGGGGGCACAACTCAGTCCCTAACCATACCCAAAATAACTGAAATCAGGATCTCAAAGATATTTGTACACCCATGAATATGGGTATTCAATAGCAGATTATTCACAATACCCAAAACCCCAAGTATCCTTCAGGAGACAAAGGGATAAGTAAAATGAGGTATCTGCATACAATGGAACATTAAGGTCTTAAAAAGGAAATAAATTCTGATACATGAAAGAGCATTGGATGAACCTTGGGGACATTGTGCTAAGTGATTTGAAACAGTCACAAAAAGACAAATATTGCAATTCTACTTACATCAGGCATCTATACAGTTAATAGAAACAGAAAGTACAGAATGGTCCCCAGAGACTGGGGGAGAGACGAATGGGGAGTTAGTGTTTAACGGGTACAAATTGCAGTTTTCCAAGGTGAAAGAGTTCTTGAGATTGGCTGCACAACAGTGTGAATATACTTAACACTACTCAACTGTACACTTAAACATGGTTAAAGTGGTAAATTTTATGTTGCTTATATTTTAAATTTGAAGTTGCATAGATGAGCTGTATATACATGTTGTACCATTATTAATTTCCTTGTTCTGATAATGTATTATATTTAGGCAAGATGTAATCATTTAGAGACACTGAGTTAAAGGTACAGGGGACCTCTCTGTACTAGCTTTGCAACTTCCTGTGAATGTTTTATTGCTTCAAAGAAAAGGTTTTTTTAAATTATATTCTTGTGTTAAAAATAAGGAAGTTAGAGACTGCCAATTCAATCTCTTGGACCAGGATAACAGAACTTTATGAAGACAGAGATTAAAGTGTTTAAACACAGCTTACCCAGGGATGTAACTTTGATCACAAAGAAGCTTACACACTGAGACCCAGCAGGACCAAGTAACCCATATAATGACTATTACGAATTATTAGCCGCCAAGGGAAATTGCATTAACAAGCTCTCCTTTTGGCATCGGGGCCTTGCTAATGGCTTCCTATTGAGCAAAGTTCTCAACAATATTTCCCCACATGTCAAATGCCCAATATTGCCCCAAAGTAAACCATAAAATGTAGTTCAGATTCTCTCCACGCATATCATCCAGTGTCACACGGAGGGCGTTGCTGCTGTTGTCCAGTCGCTCAGTCGTATCCGGCCCTTTGCAGTACCATAGACTGCAGCACGCCAAGCTTCCCTGTCTTCTGCTATCTCCCAGAGTTGGCTCAAACTCATGTTCATTGAGTCAGTGATGCCATCCAACCATCTCATCCCCTGTCGTCCCCTTCTCCTCCTGCTCTTAGTCTTTCCTAGCATATCACCCGGAGGGCAGAGCTATAGTAATGCCTCTGACCAAGGACAACTTGCAGCAGCAGGCTTTTACCTCCAAATTCAGACACAAGATTCAACCTTCCCTTGGGAAAAAGCTATTGCTGTACAATTGTTCATGTTGGTTTACTATTTCTTAGAATTTGCTGTGTCTAAAATTATGTCCCCCTTTTTACTACACATTTTGCTTCTTGCCATTTTTTCTCTTTAGGCTGGTTTATTTGCTGTTTTCTCTAAAATTCTGCCAGAGGTCTGTGTAGCAGGCTTGTCTATGGTTTTATTAATAAACCCCAATCTTTTTGCTCCCTCCGGGGCCCCTAGCTTATCGTTCTCAGCTTGGTCATTCTTGCATGAGCTCCACCTTGCCTGATTCCTGTCTGAGCACACGGACCACAAGAGCGCAAAGCAGAAGCTAGCTGATACCTTCTACCTAAGACGGGGTATCGTTTGTGAATGGGTGAAGTAAGCAGTGATGGGTTCAGTGGATTGGAGGAGGCCCATTTGGGGTGGCCCACGTGCTGTGTGTCTCCCCTAAGTGACCAGTGTGGTATAGTTCCTCTGGTAAAGGCAGTTGCTATCTATGGCTGATTCATGTTGAGGTTTGACAGAAAACAACAAAATTCTGGAAAGCAATTATCCTTCAATTAAAAAATAAATAAATTTTGGGAAAAAAGGATAGTTGCTATATTCCAAGTTATCAACAACAAGGTAATACTCACCAATGTGAATGCACCCTGTGTGTATAGCAACAATTCTAGAAGCTTGACATGTGAAAAGATACGCCACACTATACAGATAACAAGAAGGAGTAAGACCAGATCTTAGGAGTAAGGCTAGGAAAAAAATACAATCAAAATGTGCGTACACTGTGTCAAAACTGTGTTATGAGCTAATAAGAATTATAAAAACTTAGAGAATGAGATAAGAGAGTGTTTTCCAAAGTGTCTGTTCCTCTCAGCTAATCTGACAGGGTGTTTAAAGGACTCTGGCATCAAAATAAATTTGGAAAATTCTCCCAGCTGTGATATTTCTTAAAGGACCTGATAAATAAGTTTGTTTAACCCAAAGTTTACCAGATGTATTTATATGTGGAATTTACATATGTGGAATTTTTAAAAAAATATTAGTAGTATAAGGTCTATTAAACTGAAGCTGTGGAACAGACTTTCTGAAACACAGTTCTAGAATTACCATTGGATACGGCAGTAAGACGCTCAGTGAGTGACCCTGAGAAAACCTGTGAGAATGGTAGGATTAAACTGTTATCAAGATGAAAGAATAAATGAGGAAATAACAGTGATTATAACCTGTGACCTGGAGTTCCCAATGAAAGAAAGAGATGAGATAGCCATTAAAGGGGATGTAATGGTTAATTCCTATGTATCAGCTTGGCTGAGCCATGGTATCTAGCTATTTGCTCAAACATGATTCTGAGTCTTTCTGTGAAGGTATTGATACTTTTTGGAAGAGATTATCATTTAAATCTGTAGACTTTGAGTCAAGCAGATTGTGCTCTGTGATGTGGGTGGGTCTCATCCAATCAGATAAAGCCCTTAACAGAGCAAGGTCTGACTTCTCCAAGAAAGCAGGAACTCTGCCAGCACACTGCCTTTAGACTCAAAATGCGATTCTTCCTTGAGTCCCCAAGGCTGCTGGCCCGACCCCATCAGATTTTGCATTCAGGAAGTCTCGACCGTCCAATGAGCCAATTTCTTAACATAAATCTACCCCCCTTCCTCCACCCCACCCAAATTTATTGGGTGTTTGTTGTGGGGTTTTGCTTTTTTGTGTGTGTGTGGCTTAGAAATTTTTTTGTGAATGTCTCACATGTAATTAAGAAGAATATATATCCTTTCTTATAGAATGTATATGTATCATCCATCTCCTGTTGTTAATTCAGTTTTTATGGAGTAGGCTGACTAACACAAGGCACTGTTTTATTGGATCAGAATAGAACTAACTAACCCAGCTAATAGGAGAAAGAAGAATTGATGATTCGGAAGAGAAAAGGAGTTACTGATGCCATAAGGTCCGTGAAGGAAGAGTAGGATGCAGAGTCAACATTGGAATTAGAATATTTAACCAGAGTCCTCTGAGACATGAGCAAAGGAAGAGTGACTAGGAGAAAGCATTAAGTTTGAGGTGGTATAAGAAATGTAAGTAATTGAAGCCATCCATGTATTGCAAAGTGTGATTGCTTAACATGTTGATTCTAAGACATCTCATTAATACTACAGCTAAATGCTTTCTTAGTGCAATGTACCGTGGTGGGAAAGAGTCCATCCAGGATCTCAATCTCCTCTGTGATAACAGAAGCATCTGTCTGCAATTAAGTGTTATTTGGGGTCCTAAAGAACACAGGAAAATTCTGTAGGAACAGTTGCACAGACTCCTTTGGAAGTAGTGAAGGCTGAATAAAAGGAAGTCAGGTGGCACTAGTGGTAGACTTGAGAGATGCAGGCTCCACCGCTGGGTTGGGAAGATCCCCTGGAGGAGGGCATGGCAACCCACTCCAGTACTCCTGCCTGGAGACTCCCAGGGAAAGAAGAGCCCAGTGGGTTGCAGTGCATGGGATCGCACAGAGTGGAACACGGCTGAAGCGGCTTAGCACAGCTTACAGGAGCGGAGCATAGGAGGCCTGCCTTCAGGGAACTGGCATTTCCGTGTGAGAGGTGAGCCTTAGTCGTCCTGTAGTCCAGTCGCTTGTTACATGGGACTGTTGAGCGCTTGAAATGTGGTTAGTTTGAACAGACATGTGCTGTAAATGTGAATTACAGGGCAGATTTCAGCAACTTAGTATATAAAAATGTAACAGCTTAGATCAGCAGCATTGTCCCCCCAAAAAAACCCATATTACAAATCACATATGTAAATGTTCTTGTAGAAACATTATTAAAGAAAATAAACAGGTGAAATTAACTTTAAATAATATATATTTTATATTAACTTTAAATAATAATATTTTATATATACTTGGGGTTAAATACAAATATTAAAGTTAATTTCACCAGTTTATTTTCTCTAGTAATGTGTCTACTAGAACATTTACATAGGTGATTTGTAATATGGCTTTTTGGGGGGACAATGCGGATCTAAACTGTTAAGTAGCAACCAAAGTGCTCAGTATCATTTAAGGAAAAAGGCCAATCATCAGACAGTACAGTGCAGCTTGTAAGGAGAGGAAGTGCTGCAGAGAATCAGACAATGCTATAAATAAACTTGGGTCCTATCTTTGGGCCAGATTTTTAATGTATTCTCTGCTCATCTCATAAGCATATACCTCAAGGCTTGTTGAAATGTTATAGAAGGAATTTGTTTGAGTGAGACACCCCAATTTTATAACTTTGTAAAGAGAATGCTTTATACTGTGTGTATCTTCAAGGTTTTCAAAGTACTTGCACATTCATCATTTCATCTTTTTAATGATCTGAGAGGAAGGCAGAACTGGTTATCTATTTTGACGAGGAAATTGAGCCTCGAAGAGTCAGTGTGATGCAAAGAACATTGGAATCAAGGACGCTGCAGAACAGTGACGGAGAGGAACCAAATATTACGAGGTCCTAGAAAAAACACTGGATTTGGAGTTAGAAAGCTCAGTTCTTCCCAGATTGATGGCTTTAAACAGATATTCTTACCAGAGTTTCATTTATTCAAGTGTAAAGTGGGATAATCAGAGTACCTGCTTCAGAGAGTTGTTGTTCAGTTGCTAAGCAGTGTCTGACTCTGAGACTCTGGACTGCAGCACGCCAGGCTTCCCTGTCCTTCACTGTCTCCCAGAGCTTGCTCAAATTCATGTCCATTGAGTCAGTGATGCCATCCAGCCATCTCATCCTTTGTTATCCCCTTCTCCTGCCCTCAATCTTTCCCAACGTCAAAGTCTTTTCCAATCAGTAAGGATTGGAGCTTCAGCATCAGTCCTTTCAATGAATATTCAGGGTTGATCTCCTTTAGGATTGACTGGTTTGATCTCCTTACTGTCCAAGGGACTCTCAAGAGTCTTCTCCAGCACCACAGTTTGAAAGCATCAGTTCTTCAGCACTCAGCCTTCTTCACGGTCCAACTCTCACATCTGTACATGACTACTGGATGTGTACATGTATGTCCATGTGTACATGCACCTACGTGCCATAGCTGTGACTTTAGGGACCTTTGTCAGCAAAGTGGTGCCTCTGTTTTTTAATACACTGTCTAGGTTTGTCATACCTTTTCTTCCAAGGAGCAGTTATCTTTTAATTTCATGGCTGCCGTCACCGTTCTCAGAGATTTCTGAGCCCAAGAAAATAAAATCTGTCACTGTTTCCACTGTTTCCCCATCTATTTGCCATAAAATGATGAGACCAGATGCCATGATCTTAGTTTTTTGAACTTTGAGTTTTAAGCCAGCTTTTTCACGCTCCTGTTTCACCTTCATCAAGAGGCTCTTCAGTTCCGCTTTGCCTTATGCCATTAGGGTGGTGTCATCTGCATATCTGAGGTTGTTGATATTTCTCCCAGGAATCTTGATTCCAGCTCATGATTCATTCAGCCCAGCATATCGCATGATGTACTCTGCATATAAGTTAAATAAGCAGGCTGACAGTATATAGCCTTGATGTACCTCTTTGCCAGTTTTGACAACCAGTCTGTTGTTCCATGTTCAGTTTTAATGGTTGCTTCTTGATCTGCATACAGGTTTCTCAGGAGGCAGATAATGTGGTCTGATATTCCCATCTCTTTAAGAATTTTCCACAGAGGGTTGATGTGAGCAATAATTGAGATAATCCATGTAAAACATTTGATATAGTAACTAAATCCCAGGAAACTCTTGGTAATTTAACTATTAGTATTAAGTAGCATGAAGTTCAGAGAGGCCATGGCACCCCACTCCAGTACTCTTGCCTGGAAAATCCCATGGACAGAGGAGCCTGGTGGGCTGCAGTCCATGGGGTCGCTAAGAGTCGGACACGACTTCACTTTCACTTTCACTTTTCACTTTCATGGGTTGGAGAAGGAAATGGCACCCCATTCCAGTGTTCTTGCCTGGAGAATCCCAGGGACGGGGGAGCCTGGTGGGCTGCCGTGCATGGGGTTGCACAGAATCGGACACGATTGAAGCGACTTAGCAGCAGCAGCAGCAGCATGAAGTTATATTTTGGTATCATCCAAATTAAAGATAAATAAATAGGAGTAGCTAGGTTCTAATACTGTTCTTCAGTGTTTCAGTCCAGGAGGTAATCCTTCTAAACGCTTTCCAAAACTCTGCTCTGCAGATCTCCTTATCTGATAACAAAACTTCCATTTAGAATTCCTTTGCAAGCGTGACAACAGGATTCAGAGAATTATAAACGAATATGCCTCCTTTTCCAAATGAGGAAATAGAAGTAAAGATAAATTATCTAATACTTGAATATGAGACCAAAAAAAAAAAAAAAAAAAAGTGAGTGGCATGTCCTTCCAGTGACATAGAAGTGAAGGCTACTCCGGGATTAGCCAGGATAGTGTGCTTCAGCTTGCTATTTATTCTCTTTCTTCGGCTGCACTAGGTCTTCGTTGCTGTGCAGGCTTTCTCTCGTGGGGCGAGCGGGGGCTACTCTCGTTGCTGTGCGCAGGCTTCTCTTGCTGTGGCTTCTCTTGTTGTGGAGCACAGGCTCTGGGGCACTTGGACTTCAGTAGCTGCGGCACACAGGGGCTTGGATGCCCCTCGGCATGTGGAATCTTAGTTCTTAGATCAGGGATCGAGCCTATATCCCCTGCATTGGCAGGTGGACTCTAACCACTGCACCACCAGGAAAGTCCGCTGTTACTTATTCTTGATGTAAGGTTCCAGACTTAGTGCTGATGTATGTTGAATTGTACGCTTTTTTTTTTCCTGATAAAAGTGCAGATTTCCATCTAGTGAAACAGACAGCCCCAAAGTTATGCTTTAAACAGCTTTGTATCTCACCCACCCATCTCATTCTCCCATAAAGAAATACCCTAGCTCTACAAATGCTCTTTGAACTGGGCAGGGCGTCTTAGCAGTCCCTCCTTACTGAATAAGTTGAAGAAAATCTTTTACATGCACCGTCTAGAATGTGCCCCTGGGTTCCCTGCGTTTTGCCTCTCTCAGGCTCACAGTCTGTGCTGATGTCCAGGGTCTGAAAGCACCTGCCTTGTGTCTTTTGTCCATTTTCCTGGTTATTTACCGAGGGAGCACTGACCTGGATCTGTTACTCTTTCATATTGGGAACAGAAGTCAATTATTTTTATATTAGAGATGAGAAAACTGAGGGATGGAAAGATTTACCAACTTGTCCAAAGTCGCACAGCATTTCAAACCTAAGCAGTCTGATTTCAGAACTCCTCACTTAATTACTGTACCATGTGGCTTCTCAGAAAAATGGTTTTATATATACATGTATAAAATGTTTTATCTAGTGTCAGGAAACACAGTAAGTCCTTAATAAAGTCTGGGCATTTTATCCTTTAAAATTCTAAAGATCAGTATAAATGTGTTCTTAGCACAGTGTTTAGAAGCAGAAAATAGTGGATAGGACAGAAGCACCTCCACAGGAGTTGGTATTCTTGATGAGTACTAAATATTATCATTGTCCTACCACTAGCCAGTGAAAAGAGGGCATTTACTTAAGTCCTTTATTGCTCAAGTACTATTTATTTACAGGAAATATTAAATCCTTACTATGCAAGAATCCGCCTGTAATGCAGGAGACCCAGCTTCAGTTCCTGAGTGGGGAAGATCTCTTGGAGAAGGAAATGGCAACCCACTCCAGTTTTCTCGCCTGGAAAAATCTCATGGACAGAGGGGCCTGGTGAGATACAGTGCATTGGGGTCACAAAGAGTCGGACACAACTGAGCATCTGAGCAGAGGCTTTCTTTTGCCACTGAAATCAATCTTTATTCATTAGAAATGTAGAGCAAAAAATAAAACACTCCAAGCAACCAGGCTTAGGTGATACTCCTGTCAATTTCTGAATTTCAAATCAATAAACACTGTATAGTAACACACCCATCTGGGCATGAAGCAGATTGCAGTGGAATGAAGGTACAAGCTCATGAATAGGAACACAAATATCTGTAATAGCATCCAGCACTGAATCTACTATTCAATTCTTAATGTTTAATCTACCACCTATGTGTGCTCTAACTTTTCATCTCCTAAAAAAATTTACAATGGAGATGTCATTAAGCCCAAGCCTTTCTTTGGTTTTAGCCCGTGTACTTGAAAATAGTTTGCCTCTGTCTTGCGCCATTTCCCCCACCCTCCTTGAGACACATGTAAATTTCCCCCAAATTTCAGTTATATCTACTAGCAAAAAAAATGCAACAAACACATTGCAGTTGTCCATTCACTCTGATTAGCACAAGAAGGAGAACTAGCTTATTTCCGTCCTCTTTCCCTGGTGCCCCCTCTTGCCTCAGATCAGACAAGCCCGCAGGCATAGGCATCCATCCACTCTGACCTCTCTGAATAGGAGCTGCCAGATCTTCATTGCCCATTGTTCTCCGTAGATGGTTAGGTTCGATAAGTTCGAGCCTAAATCAAAAATCAGGAAATGCAAAAATCAGGAAATGGTAGATTAAGTAAAATAAATGTAAGACTAGGTTTCTTATCTTCCCACAAGCCCAAACTTCCCTTTTCTGGGATCAGCTTTATCTGTGGCGGAAAGTCATCATTATCTCCTATCTGTCAATAATTCTCGGATGTCCAGTTGGTAAAATATTCAGGTAAACTGTACTTCAGTGCATTAAATTTATTGTTTCTACTCTATTAATATTACTCTATTAGCTCTCCTGTGCTAAGTCACTTCAGTCATGTCCAAATCTTTGTGACCCTATGGAGCCCGCCAGGCTCCTCTGTCCATGGAATTCTCCAGGCAGGAATAGTGGAGTGGGTTGCCATTTCCTCCTCCCAACCCAGGGAGGGTATCTTCCCGACCCAGGGAGGGTATCTTCCCGACCCAGGGATTGAACCTGCGTCTCCTGTGTCTCCTGCATTAGCAGACGGTTCTTTACCATTAACACCACCTGGGAAGCCCTTAGTTCTAATACTCACAAGCTTCCAGAGTTGGTGTCTTTCTCTACTTTTTAGAACTCATATGGACTCTTCCAGGATTTTTAACTGTCCTTTGACTCTCTAAGTGCAATGTTAATCTGGATATAACCTTACTCATAGTAGGCTTTGTCTTCAAATTAGGATCATTTCTATTTCATTTCCTATATATCCTTTTGGATGTAAAGAGTCTTTTCAAAATCCAAGTATGTCCCACCACTGAAGTAATACTTACACCAACCACACAGATCTGCCAAAAAAAATAAAAGTAATGAAAAGCAAAAGATATGTGATCCAGAAAGAAACATAAGAGTTGTAATTTTACATATAAATAACATGATTGATCTTATTTTCCTATTGTCTTTCCACCTTGAACTCTAACTGTGTATCTCAGGTCGGGCTCTGTAGGGAGCAGACTCTGAGGAAGAGACAGTGGCAGAGGCTTCTTAGGGGATTCTTTGGGAACCACCATCTGTGGAAGGGATAATAAATTGGGATTGGACAGGAGGAGAAGTTGGATTGTGATACAGTCTCAACAAAGCGGTCAGCTGGACTCCTAGGAAACTCTGAAGCGGGTGGGCCCTTTGGAATCGTTGCAGATTGGAGCGAGAGGACAAGGTTTTTCTTGACCAATCAATGGAAGCAGACTGCCCGGAAAAGGGGACGTGACCTTGGATGCAGTGTCTCTTTTCAAGTGAAGCCATTCTGAAGAGGGTGGATCGCCAGAATTGGCTTCATATACAAGCAATTCATGTAGTCACACAGGACCCCACACTTAGTTTAACACTCTGCTGCCTCTGTCTTAAAATTCTTGGTTTTTTGCCACGGAGCCCTATATTTTTATCTGGCACTGGGTGCTATACATTTTGTAATCAGTTGCAGCATACCCTGTAACTGGGGTAAGTCCTTCAGCCCTAAAGTGGCATCTGGGTGACAGACCAGTGTTCACTGCAGCCCATACCTTGCATTGCTTGAATCCACTTATCCTTAGAAGAAAGCAGAATAAATTACAGTCCCTAACACTGAAACTGGTTTGGGGGCTACAACTGAAAATCATCCTCTTTCTCCTGATACCACTGTGAGGCAACATGCCACCAAGTGACTGATGGGTTTCCTCAAGGACTGGGGACTCAGCACTGGTCTCTGTTGCTCGTAGGATGAACATTCAACAGTGAGTGAAACTAGATCAGCCTTGGTAGGTGGGCACCCATCCCACTGGGTCAACTCCAATCCTGCTAAGTGGCTGTTCATCCCAGACAGTGATGTCATCTTGTCAACTTGGTTGTTTGGGGCCTCTTCCATCGTGGATTCCTTATGGTATGGATCAATGTAGGACCAAGATCTCCCCTCTTTGCGCCTGCCCACATACCTTTATCTCAGACCTACTGGTGCCCAATCTTCCAGTCTATTTCTCATCAGGCTCCAGGCCCACTGGTCATGCCAGCTGCCACTGCCCAAGTGTATTCTAATCTTGGGCCACCTTCCACACGAATAGATGGCAAGGTGTCCTGCCTGAAACTCTGTGCTTTTTAGAGGATTTTGGCTCATCTCTAACTTTCGAGGCCGCCCCTTTGTGGGCTGTAGTATAATCATCATGTATTTTTGTCTTGTACCATGTACAGGCCTTACCCACTCATGAGTCAAATTCAGGCATTTTTCTCTTCCATCAGTTGGCCGTAGAGGATCCTTGGCAACAGGTGTGAACTGAGGGAGAGGTATTGGTGCAGCAGCGGCGGGTGGTGTGGGAGTCCAGCCTGCCTGCTTGCCTAGCATACTGTGCCCTCTGGCCATACTTGTGTTTGATCCTAGATGTAGCTTCCATTTTACAATGGATTGCAACATGTCTCAACCCAACCGTATGACCTGATGGGGCCGATAGGACCCAGCTCTTTATTGGTGGTTTTGGTTATATGGTTACCAAGCATCCCATCATCAGGTGCTCCATCTCTACCAGGGCACTCTAGCACATCCCAACTGTTTGTCGAAAGGTGTTTATTTTTCCACTATAGATGGCATGATCTTCATCCAGAATGGCACCCACATTGTGACTTTCCCATTGGAACTTGGCAAAAACTCCACCCTTGTCTCCCCACTACTGACGAATCTAATACAACAGGCATAGTTGCCTGTGTCAGCCTGTTTCAGTCACTCACCTATTTCAGTTCACTCACTCAGTCATGGTTAATGGTAATTGGTTAAGAGCCTTGACAAAATGCAGTTAAATAACACTGGATGGTGCAGCTAACTCCCTAGAACACCAGACAGTCTGACAGAGGGGACATTTGAATGCTTGCTTCCTCCAGAGCCAGAAGCAGAGAAATCCTGGCAGAAGGAAGGGCAGAACTTCGGGGTAACTTACACAGATCTCGTTGTATCAATACATTTGACTGTTCAGAACTCAACTACATTGTTCTTTCCCCAGTTACACCTCATCCTCTTCATCTTATGAACTCTTTCATGAAAACTTGCCTTATGAAAACTCTCCCCAACCTGTCCTCTCCACAATGAGCACTTTCCTGCGTGAGTCTGAAGTTACCTCTTGAGTGAGTTCATTGTGCCCCCTCTATATTCCAGAACATTGATGACCACCCAAGGCTAATCCAATCTTAATGACCCATAAGCCCTGCTTTATGGCTAAACTTTCGTCTCCAGTCTGTGTGTTCCTTAACCTCATCCCCCAAAATGCCTAAAACCCTTTGATTTAACTGATGTATAAGGCTCATAATTTGAAGTGAAATGCTCTTTAGAGCTTTAAATAAGTTACACATACTGCTTTCCCTTTATTAGATAGTTTGTTATTCTCAAAGGATTGCACTCAAGATAGGATTTTTTTTTCCAGACAGAAAAACACTTGCTACATACTTGCTGCTAGATTAACACTTGAGATTGTCAAAAGCTAGCCTCATCACTGAGAGTTCTCTTCCTCTCTGAGGTTTTCCCTGATCTACAGAGGTAGCACTACCAGCTGGTACTGACAGATGCCAGACTTGAGGTGTTAGGTGATATATGAAAACACGAAAGGCAAAATTAAAATGGGCTCATGAAACTTATCTCCTAACCTTTTAAGCACTTACTGTTTTGTCTGAAACATCCTTGTAACTGAATTGAACACACTGGAAAGTTTTGTTTTAGTAATACTAAGGAGAAGGGGACGACAGAGGATGAGATGGCTGGATGGCATCACTGACTCAATGGATGTGAGTCTGAGTGAACTCCGGGAGTTGGTGATGGACAGGGAGGCCTGGCGTGCTGCGGTTCATGGGGTCGCAAAGAGTTGACATGACTGAGCGACTGAACTGAACTGAATGCTTTTTCAACTACTAATTCATCTATGAATGGCTATATCAAAAGACAGTACTGTGTATGACTAGAGAAAATATGGATGTGATTCATCACATATATATTTGGCAAGTATTGCTTGGGTTTTTTAACTTTGACTTTCAGAAGTGAACTAGAGATATGTAAAGAATACAGTATCCACATTATAATGTTACTCATAGGAGTGGCTGAAAAGAGCAGGGCTACAGTCAAGTCAGTAGTACTTTAATAAAATGAACAGAACCCATTATAACAACAGCTCTTTATTACATGGATTCAAATACACAGACCAATCGTGTTCTCTGAAATTTAACAACTGCATTCAGTTAAAACCTGTTAGCGCATTCCTCAACACTAATTCTAAGGGGCTTCCTTTGAAATCCCTTTACAAAGCCTTGTGCAAAGAGGTTAAGCACCAGTAGTAAAGACTGTTGCTAGCAGTTTTATTTCACCATCATCATCAACAACAAACATGCAGTTTTTCCCTTCTATGTACAGGGCATTGGAAAATGGGTGCTACACTCTGCCTATGGTACAAAGTTTATAAATACAATATACCAATACAAAGTTGAAGCCATTAAAAACATCTTAGTAACAACTACTAGGAGATAATTAAATC